>NC_073268.2:43385000-44635000 GCF_029289425.2 Pan paniscus | reverse complement strand
AGCCTGGCGACAGAGTGAGACTCCGTCTCAAAAAAAAAAAAAAAAAGGGTGAAGAAAATAAATCCAAATTATTCTATGTGTCATATTAAGTCAGATCTATCCTACTGTCCATATGATAAAAGAGCTGTAAGTAAAATTAAATCTAAATAAAACATGGTTTAAATGAATTTGACTTTTTATTTTTCTTAAGTGAAAGTATGCCAGTATATTTAGAACAGTTCCATGAGTATAAAACCCTTACACTCTCCATAAAATTATATTCAACCACCATTTGACTGCAGTTTGTTGCTTCATAGTCTGAGAAAGGCTCTTCCACTTAAATATTGCACCTATTTTCTAGACCTGGGAAAAATAGTACATGCCAGTCAATTAGGTATATTTAAAAGTATTGTAAAAATGCTTATCCAGTGCTTTTCGTTTATATTTCATTGGTATAACTATGTCTCCTAGCATTCTTGGCTACAATGGGCCCTGAGAGACACATTTTTTAAAGCTGGAAGATGGTTTTCTTTACAATAATTATGGTTATTTTACAGAAGACAAAAATGCAACTTAGGCTATTATCTGTGAATGTCACATGAATCAAGTGCATTTATTTGCCATTGTTTATTTATTGGTATAGGTCCTAACATTGTGACTTACTCCTCTATACCAAAGTGAGCAGTGAAGATGTTCTATACAAAATCTCTCCATGGGAAACATTTATATTCTTATCTTACTTTAGTAACATCCCTTTTTGGAATAAACACACTCTGCAGAATAAAACAGAAGCCCTGCTAGAACTTTTTTCTCTTTCCCTTAAAACAATCATAGTCAATTTTAAGAGACTATGTTAGGGTTCTCTAAGTGGACTTGATGATGGAGGGCTACTAGTAATGCCTGTCTTTATACTTTGTGGATCAGATAATGTCATACTGACTGAGAGAAATAAATATTCTGGTTACATGGGTTCCATGATACTTACATTAGTACCAAAGGCTGTTTCTCGAAAAGATCTAAAAAGGAATAGAGATTCCTTCAAAAATTTGATATACAGGCCAGGCGCGGTGGCTCACTCCTGTAATCCCAGCACTTTGGGAGGCTGAGGTGGGCAGATCATGAAGTCAGGAGATGGAGACCATCCTGTCCAATGTGGTGAAACTTTGTCTCCACTAAAAATACAAAAAAATTATCTGGGAGTGGTGGCGCGCCCTGTACTCCAAGCTACTTGGGAGGCTGAGGCAGGAGAATCGCTTGAACCCGAGAGGAGGAGGTTGCAGTGAGCTGAGATGGCGCAACTACACTCCAGCCTGGGTTGTAAGAGCAAGACTCTGCATCAAAAAAAAAAAAAAAAAAAAAATCCTATATACAATGTCTATACTCATTAATAAAATTCAAACTATTTCTAAACCATTGAATCACTTGCCCCAGCTACAAAGTCCCATATGAAAGAATCAAATGGCCAAATTTAAAGCAGAGGAACTTGCCCTGGATTTTAAGAATGTGGATTTTTTTTTTTTTTTTTTTTTTTTTTTTTTTTTTTTTTTTTTTTTGAGATGGAGTCTCACTCTGTCACCCAGGCTGGAATGCAGTGGCACAGTCTTGACTCACTGAAACCTCTGCCTCCCAGGTTGACACAATTCTCTGCCTCAGCCTCTCAAGTAGCTGGGATTAGAGGTGCCTGCCACCACGCCTGGCGAATTTTTGTATTTTTAGAAGAGATGGGGTTTCACCATTTTGTCCATGCTGGTCTTGAACTCCTGACCTCATGATCCACCCGCCTCTGCCTCCCAAAGTGCTGGGATTACAGGCATGAGCCACCGAGCCCAGTGGAATTTTTCTAAAAATGACTTTCTTAACTCACAATATATAAGTCCCTTAACCTCATAGGTAAGTCTTATTTTCCAGATATAAATGAAATTTCAATGTTGAAAAACAAAGGAGCATGACATATGCCAAGTATACAAGAATAGCTATCGAATTCATTCAAGATGAAATTTAGAGCAGAATATTATATAATTATTTTAAATAAAAGTAAAGGATATGACTTAGGGTGGTGGCCCATGGTACTTCTTGAGTTGAGAGGTATTATTAACACTCTTCAACTGTGATCGATTTTTCAGTAGGTTAATGACCAGTTTGAAGTATTTGAAGAATTAATTTCTCTTTGTAGTCTACAAGGAAAAAAATTCAAGTGAAAATATTCTCACTTGAATTTTTTCAAATATGTCAAGTTAAAACTAATTTCGTACATCCGGAAATGGAATCTGCTAAGATGGTTTACAAATATTGGTGGTAAAAATGTATGTGCATCAAAAAGTACATAATTGGAAAAATTTATAGTATGTGAAAATGCAAGGTATATAAAATCTTTTGTCATTCCCTATTACCAGCATATAGTTGAAAAAAAGTTTGAATCTCCTAATCATGTGAACTTCATTCATTCTTGTCTGTGTAACCATTGTCAATTCTATAAATATTTTTATGGAAAATTGAAGAATCCTAACCTACCTGCATAATAATTAGATCATTTAGCAGTGGTAACATTTTATACTAATTATTTGGACAGATCGACATGATTGAAATTTTTCTAAAGAAGAATCACCCCAATCACTTCATTGAAAGGCTTTGAAATTAGCTTTTAGTGTAAACATTCGTAGATATTTATCAAAATTAATTCAAAAATTACAAAGCAAAATAGTGCTTATATGAAAATTGTTGACTACTATAATGTAATTTCAATAACTAAACAATAAATCATTTAGCAAAATGCCAATCTGCTATACATTCTCTCTGTGCTTTCATAAGCTATAACAAAAAGGTTGTTCTTCATTCCCATGCAAATTTGCAGTAAAATGTATTTTCTCTGAGTTCAAACTACAATTTCAGGACTGGTATTTGAAAATTGATGTAGCTATAAAAGAAAGTTTAATATTTCAAAGTGAATGTAATTATACAATTGAGAAACTCCTACCTCACCTTTAACTGGAAGTGACAACTCTTGCAATTTAGTAATATAATGATATGCTAAAAGGCAAATATCAAGGGAAGAATCTGGTAGAATGCCATCCAAATGTTTTGTGTGTTCAATTAAAATAATATGCTTATGAACTGTTATCAATATTTGGCGGTATCTCTCTGTTAAAAACAGTATCAGGCTGGGCACAGTGGCTCATTCCTGTAATCCTAGCACTTTGGGAGGCCAAGGTAGGTGGATCACCTGAGGTCAGGAGTTTGACACCAGCCTGGCCAGCATGGTGTAGCCCCGTCTCTACTAAAAACACTAAAATTACCTGGGCTTAGTGGTGCATGCCTGTAATCTCAGCTGCTCTGGAAGCTGAGGCAGGAGAATTACTGGAACCCGGGAGGCAGAGGCTGTAGTGAGCTGAAATTGCACCACGGTACTCCAGCCTGGGCAACAGAGTGAGACTCCATGTAAAAAAAAAAAAAAAAATTCAAAGATAAAATATGTAAAATTTCATTATAGATGAGTATTAACAGATAAGCATTTGCAATCCATTTTGATGATAGGTAAAATAAACCCTGAATCTCAATTAAGCAAAATGCTGTTTCCCAGTAAAGAATTCAATTGTTTTTATCAGTAGATTCATAAGTCTAATTATTATTTTTTTATTTTGGTCAACAAAAATATGGAAATGTGTCTTCTTTTTTGATATATAAGCAGACATATGATATCCTCAATTTTGCCTTTTGGCCAATGAAGCCTAAAACTTTTACTATCTGATATTTTACCAAAATAGTTTGCACCCTGCTTTGTCATTGACTGTTTGTCATAAATTATCAACTCAAGCGTTCTTGAGTAGAAAAGTTTTACCTATCTTCTACTTAGGTACAAGCCAGTGAGGCTCTGTAGAGTGCTTAACACCTTTGCTGATAACTTATACACTATAATTTCCACATTGCTCTTTGATCTTTCCTTTAAACATTCTTGTCATTCATCCTTGCCTTAGAGCCTCTGCCCTAGATAATCTTTGTCTAAATCTCTTGTCTTCTAACTCTGTCTCTTTCTCACCATTTAAATCTCATAAATAACATTAGCTCTCCAGAAAGACCTTCTCTAAGCACTATATACAATGCTGCCCATCCCACCAGACCCCATAAGTAATATCTCTAAATTTTCTTCAAAATATGTAACACTATATTAATAAATGTATTCATTTATTTGTATATTTATTAAAAGTTGGTCTCCCAGTTTTCTCTATGATAGTATTTTATAAGAAAACAATGATTTTTTTTCCAATTAATGAATGACTTAATTAGATTATACTTTGTGACTGTAGGAACTATGACATAATCTTAGCACAGTGGTTAATACATATTTAATAATGCAAAATGGATCATTAGTTAGATTCTACTTGTTGCTAAAAGTTTCTAGTCAGAAATAAAGGAACTAACACTTCTGTACTCATAAATTAATAAAAAGTCACTTTGAATTGACTCATACTTCTCATTTATCATGCACTCCTCTAATTTTCCTTCCAATTTGTTTTTTATTCTGACTTAATGCATTTTTTAAATCAATCCTGCTCGACAAATCATATATGTGATAGGAAGATAACAGGTTCTCACAGGTCCTTAGAATAACCTTGTACAAAAATAGATTTTTGATTTAAATTGCCTATTACCATAGAGTCAAAATATGCTTTTGTAAATCTATAATCTGACAGTTGGATTCTGCTCTATTTGAACTTAACTAGTCATTCCACTACAAGTAACACTATAACTGGTATTTTGCTTTTAATTTAGCTACCTCAGACTTGTCCTTATTTTTAATAACTATTTATCTAACCTGCCAAGACCATGACAAATGACCCCAGGGTATACTGTGATTGCATGTGAAATTTCTGCAGTGAGAAGAATCCCGCTAGGCAATGTTAAGAAAGACACCAGAAACCTCTGACCCTTCAGTTTAAGTCTAGTTGGTTTCCCATTAATCCAGAAGTCCTAAAATAAAGAAGAAATGTGCCACCTTTATACATGCAGACGCATACACAGGATATGCCAATAAATGGAGCATCTAGTATTGCGCATCAAATGCAAAATTACTAGGGGGAAAAAAAGCAAAGCGCATGCTGCTTTTTAAAATAAAATGTTTTACAATATGTAGAATTATGTTTTCTTCTTTTTTTTTTTTTTTTGAGATGGAGTCTTGCTCTGTTGCCCAGGCTGGAGTGCAGTGGCGGGATCTCGGGTCACTGCAAGCTCCACCTCCCAGGTTCATGCCATTCTCCTGCTTCAGCCTCTGGAGTAGCTGGGACTACAAGCACCCGCCACCGCACCCAGCTAATTTTTTGTATTGTTAGTAGAGATGGGGTTTCACCGTGGTGTCGATCTCCTGACCTGGTGATCCACCCACCTCGGCCTCCCAAAGTGCTGGGATTACAGGAGTGAGCACCGCGCCTGGCCTGTAGAATTATATTTTCAAAGATGCATGGGTATATGTCAACTCAATTAAAGAATAGAAAAATTATTTTCATAAATTATACACCTTTTAAAATGTGGTTTCCTCATTGATTTGTAAAGTAAAATATATTTGTACAAATGCATTTTTGTATGCTTTTTCTTTTTGATTCCCCAAATATATATACATTTTAGCTTTTTTATAATATATGTTATAAAATATATGTCATATATATTTTATTTTATATACAGCTATAAATAATGAATTTATGTACATTCAGCTTTATTGAGGTAGAATTGAAAAATAAAACTTGTACATATTTAAGGCTGAAAATGTGAGGATTTATGTAGGTATACATTGTGAAGTGATTATCACAAGCTAAGTAGCATAGATATAGATATAGATAGATATATATCTTAGAATATTTTTAAAATAAAATATTGGTATTTTCAAATGTTGATTTAGAGTATTAACTGGAGTTAGGCATTTCTGTTTTATTGTTTGTAAAATATTGGCCCCCTCCGCAAAATTAAATCAGCTGAGACAAAACATGTAAAATTAAAATGAATTTGTGTTAGGTAGAATTTTTGCATAATTGTATTTGAAACAAAACTTACACAACGTCTAATTACATTATAAGTGAAATAAGAAATAAGTATGTTAGTGATATAATATTGGCATGATGAAATGCACACAATCTGTGCTAATAGTCTTATATTTTGTTATATAAAATAAAATTATTAAGTAGTATCAACATTTGATTCTGATATTATGTATTAGATAAGACAGACACTCAGGAAAATGACATGTTTCAAGTTATATTTAAAATTAAATTTTATATATGGTTCTCTTAGAAGTTTTAGGAGATGCAGGACAGTTTATGAATTTTTGATTATAAAATTAAATTCAGACAGCTTGGGATCAAAACTCATCAAGTAATTTATGATTTTAGGCAAATTACTTAACATTTTGTGCCACAGTTTCCTTATTTTGAAAATAACAGTAATATTTATATTGTCTTTAGTAATATTGTGAAGAATAAATGAGTTAATGTATAATACATAATAAGTACTATAAAATTGTCAGGATTTTTTTTTTAGGTATTATCAGTTTAATTCAGTCATTGACAATCTTTCCTAATTCAAGGTGCTAAGATTCATACACATTAAAAACCAATGTAATTATCAAATGATGTCTTCTAACTTGATTAAAAATTTTTGGCTTTATTCTCTTGTGAGAAATAAATGCTGTAAACAAATGACAAACTTAGATGGTGGTTGGAATTACTATCAGCTCTGACAATGAGGCACAGAGCCAACTACACTGAGGAAAGCTGTCTAGATATAAAATAGGTTCAAACTAATAAAATGTAGAACCGCTAGAGACAATTTCTTGAAATAAATTACGAAGATACTCTTAATGACATCCCCCCGTTAAAGATTATAATTAGTGAGAATGAAAAATACTAAGGTCCTTGTATACATGTATCAGAATATTGTTATGTACCCCATAAATATGTGTAATTATTGCATGTCAACTAAAACTATAATTAAAAAGCAGAAATACAAAAAAAATTCCGTAGAAAACTCAATAATGTTATACTGTCTTCAGGGTTTTATCTAAAAAAAATCCTTTTTACTATCTATATGTGTATCAAAATCATCATTATTTACATCTTATATATATATATACAATAATATTTTTAAACAAAGGTTCCTGCTAATAAAATGTAGAACTACCACAGAAAATTTCTTAAAATAAATTATAAAGATTATTTTGACTATGTCCTTTCCAACAAGGACTATGCTTAGTGAAAAGAAAAAATACTGAGGACAATTACATTTTTCTTCTCTATATCCTGGCATATCCTCGCTGTTACTGAAGGCTGAAGTTAATAGGTTGGGGTCATCACCATTGCAATTCAGTTATTAGTTTCATATCCCATAGAGTTACTAAAAAGTGTGTCATGTGGGAAAAAAATCAACAAAGACTATCTACAAATGTTGAGAAGCTAAAAGTTGTCATCTTGAGAAGTCAGTGCTGTGAAAAAACAAAAGAAAATATTTATAGCATGTGGTTCTCAGTCAATTACAAACCATAAGATGTTAAAGGCATGCTGGTTTGCTAGGCTGGCAGTGTTGATCTGCCTTTAGGGATGAGCTGATGCTGATGTACATAGTAGTCATGACCAAGAGGACGTTCGTATTTATTCTCCTCAGCTTCACAAAATTTTATACAGGCTTGTTCCTGCTTTAGGCCACTGACCTTCCTTTTTGTATACCATTTGATTTAGAACACTTGAAACTGTAAATTCTTTGTCTGTCCCTTTGAGATGTAAATATTTTTGCAGCCTCTTACCAGTTTAACAACCCAGGGGTATTTTCTCAAGGACCTGAGCCCCATCCTCTTTAAATGTAATCATCAAGTTGAGTACCCCTATCTACCAGTTTCTATGGGAGGGTAAAACCTACATTAGTACTGGTGCCTTGAGCCAAGTTGTGAAACTACTTCCTGTCATAAAAATATTAAAATGTCCATTTTTCCTTTCAGTAAAGCCAATTAGCAAACACATGTGGCCTATGATCCTCTTACCTTACATCTTAAAAATGCTTCAGTTCTTTATGTAGAGTAGAGCCCAGATTGAATGCTGGCCTCTCCCCACAATTGCAATACCCTTGGATAAAGTATTCCCTGCTGTTTAACTTTGTCTAGTGAAATATTTCCTTTGACACTGCTCATTTGGGATAAAAGTTCAAATTCAAAAAAAGATCTAATTCAAAATTTGGCCTTTTAGTAACTAGAAATGTGCCTCTGTTTATAGATGTTCTATTGAGCCTCAAATTTAGGCTCATCAATACCCTCCAAAAATGGTATTCTATTCCTTTGTCTCCTTTTGCAACCTATCTTGACATAAAATTTAGAACAGTCTAGAGTAACTAGACATTTAGAGCTAGTGTTACCAGAATCTATGTTTCATAAAAAAGGCAATAAATTCTGAAAGTAACTTCTCTGCCCAGCAATAGCACCAAGGGGTCACAATTCTAGAAAACATTTACAGACATGCATTTATGATGATAACCCTTTAGTTTTAGCCTTGTTTTCAAATCTCTATGCAAATGGCATAAGACTTTTTTGTAATCAGAAATTGGTCCCATATACAGCCAATATGATACAGTGAAACCATGAAATTCAGGCATACAATAAATGTAACTTTTTATTCTCCCTTGTAAACATGGGTTCTGTCTCTAGATCATATATGTATGTGCTTTTCTTTTTTTCACCAATTTCAAATTTAACCTTGTTAGTTAAGGTGTCTCTCCTTTCTACAAAATTATTTTGTGTTAATTCTATGTGGGGGCAGAATGTGGTGTAGTGTTTGCCTTTTACGGTGCTCTGGCAACACTTGACAACATTCTTCTCTTTCTGATGTTTTTCATATCTTCACATTGATCGAGATGGACCTAGTGGTTAGGAACAGTGAAATCAGTCAGTCATTTATTTGTTCAACAAATATTTGTTTATTTATTCAACAAATGCTTACTAAATACCATGTCTTGCTTGGGATGGCAAAATACACAATATTTCCCTAACCTCATAGTACATACATTTTCACATTGAAAGAGAAACAATTGAAATTTTAAAAGTAGGTGTCATGTTTTTTGTGAGGAACAAAAAACAGGAACAGATAATTAGGAGTGTTAAGGGCTTCAATTTTAAATAGGGTGGTAAGGAAATACCTTCATAAAAATGCTGCTGACTAAAAAATGGAATGTGTTGAGGGAATAAGCCATTTTCATATTGTGAGGAAGAGCATTTTAATTCAGCAACACAATAGGTAGAACACAACAGAATAATCACAAGTTAACTATTAGCTTCAAAGAACTAGGTCTGTGAATGAATGAGAAACAAGAAATGTGATTAGATAAATAATGAGGATGTGGTGAGAATGAATCTCATAGGCCTGGTAAGCCATTGTGATGATTTTGTATTTCACTGTGGATGAGTTGGGAAGTCATCAGGAAGTGTTGGACATACTAGTAACACGATGTAACATAATTTGAAATACACTTTAGCCCTTGAATTGAGAGTATGTTCTTGGAGTCAAGTGTGATACAAAAAAAATCAATTAGGAGAAACTCACTATAATTCAGGAAAGGAACAATACAGACTTTATCATGATGAAAACAGCGCAGAGATAGAGAGAACTGGTCAAATTTCAGATACATGGTTAGAAAGAACCCACTTTTTTTTTTTGAGGAATTAGGAATTAATTTGTAATGTGAGAAGATGTTAAACACTATGGATGACTCAAAGAGTTTGGCCTAAGTAACAGAATGGATGTGTCACTAACTGAAATGAGAAAGAGTATAAGAAGCACACATTTTAGGGGTGAATAGAAGAATCATATTGGCATTTCGTATGCCTAGTAGGCATCTGAGAAGTGACATTGAATAGGCACCTGTGCCTGAGAGTCTGTAACTCAAAGGAGATTGCAAAGCTGAATTTATAAATTTTGGAGTTCTAAGTGTACAGATTTTACTCAAAAGTATAAAAAAAAAAGAAACATGTAGTAACATCACCAAAGTGACTATAAATAGAAGAGTTTGAAACTTGGGACACTTTTTAAGATGTTACAGAGAGGAGTAGAATTAGAAATAAAGTAGAAGGAAAATCTGAAGGTAGAAACATGAAGATAATTGGAGACCAGGACAAGAGCAGTTTCTCTGGGGTAGTAGCAGCAAAAAAATGGTGGGAGTGGATTCAATGAAGTCATATATGAAAAATTAGATGCAGATAAACTTTATGTTTTGCATAAATATTGCTGTAAATGAAAAAAGAGAAAAGGGTTGTGAGCATTTTGTGTCTTTCCTAACGATATATGCTAATTTGGGGAATTTGAGCATTAAACTGAGGTAGAAATTAGAGAAAGAAAGAAAAATAAAATTAAAAAGAGAAAGAAATAAGCTTTCTGTGTGTTACGCTGATAATCCCAAAGGCAGTGACAGGCAAAACCCAGACCCAGGCAAAAGTTCCAATAATGTTACCTAAGAAACCAGGGCTCAAAGGAATGTGCTCTGGAGACTCTCCCAGCACTCCCTCAACATAGGGAGAAGAAAAAACAAATTTTCCCTTCTCTTATGATGTGAGTAAACCTACGAGTTTATGGATTTCTGTTCTCTGTAACTAGTACCTTCAAGTATTCTGTTTTATCTAGGCGGCACAGTGAAGGTCATGAGAAGCCTGAGCAGGCCTGAACTACAGCCACCTGGGCACCATAGCGAATGTTATGAGATAAGCCCATGCAAGGCACTTGAGTAAAACCTAGGTAACAGCCATCTGAGCCGCATAGCAGGATGTCATATGTAATCGAGTTATGCACCTATCACAATTTGATTAACTGTCTTTGTTCTGCTTCGTTCTGCACACTTGCTTTTGCGCCACTACGCTTCATGCCAGTGTAAGCTTGCTTCAAACTAGCCAACCCGCTTTTTGAAGTGTGTATAAAAGCCAAGACTTGTGTTTGTTCTTGGCTCAGTTTTTGGATGTTAAGCTGCTGGGCCTGACTGCACTCAATAAAATTCTCCTGTCTCACCCCGTGGTCTCTTCAGTCCTTCATTCCCGCAACAAAACAAGATAGCCAAAACAGATATGTGCTTTCCTGGAGTTTGTAATGTAAGACATACAGTAGCAAATAATGACAAATTATAAGTGAGAGACAGAAAATAATGATTAGTTCAAATTAGCTAATACATCAAACTGTGATAAATGTTTTTGCATTATTTACTGGTACAACTAGCAAACATTTTTTGAGAATATTTACAGCTGACAGATTAATATGTATTAAATTATAAGAACATACATAAGAACATGTGTGGGTGCATTGGTGTGTATTTTCGTTATAATGAAAAGCAGTAGAAACACACAAATTAGCTCAGTGGTTAACTCTAAAAGGGCGGCAGGGGTATTGCCTCTATGATGAGCATAAAAGGTATAAGTAATACTTCAATGGTATAAGTAATACTGCATTTATTGAATTACTGACAGGTTGATATTATCCATTTTACTAAGTATTATTGCTTGCATATATGCTGTTATTTGTACTCACAAAAGATTTATAATTTGTATTCTTAAAATTAAGGAGTAAAAGAATATTTTAAAAATTAATGATGAAATAAGAATTGTGTAAGAAAGGTAGCCATGATTAATTGAATAGAAACACTGCCTGGGCTCTTATCTCACTAATATTTGGACTAGAAGTTGGACTATTACTGAAGGACACTCATTTATAGCTACCATAGCTAATCTTGCCCACTTTTACATCCTTATTTTCTTTCCCAAAGCACAGTCTTTTATTCAAAATCTAAAAAAGGAAAAGTAGCTCTTTCATCATCATGCATTCTGCAAATATACCTTTATGAAGGCATAAACATGGGTTTGACCTAAATATTTTACTTAATAAAATATTTTATGAAGGAAAAAATATATTTCAAAAGACTTTGAACAGTGAACAACCCACTTGGAGTTTGCTAGAGACAATAGCATGTAACTTTTAGAGCATGTAAACTCTAAAATGTATATAAAGGAAGAGATAAAGGATTTACATCAATAGAGGTAAACTATATTATTTAACATGAGATTTTAATTCATTAAAATGTAAACATTTTCAAACATATTAATGCATAAAACAAACTCAAATTCTTGAAAAATTGACGGGAGTTGCAAAAACTTTCTCTAGATTTCATATGACATATTTGAGTCCTAATATTAGGAAATGCAATTTTGCAACCAAAAAATCTGAGTTTTTGAATTCTATTGTATTTCCAAAACATATAAAGCAGCTGAAATAGTCAAAACCATAAAGAATTTTAAAATCTGGGTTTAAATATGACACTGGATATTGATAATGACTATCTCTTAACTGCAAAGCCAGATCAGACATTAGCTCCAATTTAAGCAAAAATAAATTTCAGAAGTAAAATATACTTTGGACATGGCTTATTCAAATATCTGTATGTAAGGGAAGACAATTAGTCTCATAAACTTTCAGTTTTAAGTAAGCTGGTGCACACTGTGCCTATTTAAAGTTTGTGATAATACTTATTGTGAATGATATTCACAGTATATCACGATTTCTGTGGACCATATAATTCTTCAAAGAACAGTTAAATTTGAAGATGAATACCTGTGTCTAGCCACTATCACCTGGATATTTCTGCCTTGTTTACACTAACAATCTTAAGCTTCAAGGAAATATCCTAATGAGATATCTTGCTGTGACAATCTGCTAGCTAAGCTACTCCATGCAGACCAATGTCATTATTTTAAATATATGTACCCCTGCCTATGAATTCATGATTTCCATTTTACTTCTGTCTAATCAAGCTTATGTATATACCCATGAAAAAGGAACCCAGATGCCTCAAAATGATCTAATCCTGATTTCAGCTTTGCATTGTAAAACTTTTCCTTGGCTTTGCATTTGTAATTCAATTTGCTGATAAACACCTTGGACATCTTTTCTTTTAACAATGTGCAGCACTGATAGCTTTTGTCCATTCCCCTTTATTTGGTGCATTTAAAAAATTATGAGAAGTTCATTTACTTATATATCTCTACTACAAACAGATCAGCAAAGGAAAGGAAACATAGCATATATTCTAACCTAATTTTAGCCAAAAATTCCTCATAAAGACTATCAGCATGTTTCTTATTTTATCTTTAAAAAACTGTGATTTTAAAATAACTAACTTTCTGAGCATTTAGGATCTAGAGAAGAGTCAAAATATATATGACAAATAATTAATTTTGCCCAACATCTAAACTAGTGGTACTCAATTTTTTTGGCAGAAACTCATACTAAGAAATGCAGTTTACATACCAATCTAGTTCACACATAAACATATCTACAATAACACTTCCCTAGAATATAGCAAAACTGGTTGTTTTCATTTTGTGATAACTGGCTCTAACCAGTTAAAGCTGATAAGATGTCATGAATTTGAGTGACCTGAATGAACATTTATTTATTACAACAAACTAAGGAGTCTTTCCTGATGAATGGACAGTGCAGACGTATAAACTCATTTCACTTAATTTGGTGTTCTAGTTTCGGCTCTTAATTAGCATAACTATTATGAATTCCCTTTTTTTTAATCACTTAGGGAACCCTGATCGTATGCTGCAGAGACTTTGTAAATTTCTTAACTGTTGAGTGTTCCCTTGCCTGGCAAGTTAATAGACTCAGCAGCTTTGTAATTATTATTACAGGTAGTAGTATGATTAGTCGTAGTCATAGTCGTAGTCATAGTCGTAGTCATAGTAGTACTTAGCCCTGGTCTTATTTTATCAGACATTTTAGGAGATCCACCAAAATTGCCTTGTCGGCCTCACTTAGTGGTGCTGGTGTTGCCAGCCTTAAGACCGGAAACAACATTCTTACCTGTGCCTTTTGGTCCTCTGTTTTGGTCTTCAGGTACAATTGCAGTGGTGACTAACTAAGATTTGATTGTTCTTGGAGACCCCCTTAAATTTATTACATTTACCGGGACGGTTTGAGGAGCTGTAGCTCTGAGTTACCACAGCTCATGACTTATATATGATTTTTTTTTTTGAGTCAGAGTCTTGCTCTGTTGCCAGGCTGGAGTGCAGTGGCGCGATTTCAGCTCACTGCAACCTCCGCCTCCCAGGTTCAAGCGATTCTCCTGCCTCAGCCTCCCGAGTGGCTGGGACTACCGGCGCCCGCCACCACACCTGGCTAATTTTTTGTATTTTAGTAGAGGCGGAGTTTCACCATGTTGGCCAGGATGGTCTCCATCTCCTGATCTTGTGATCTGCCTGCCTCGGCCTCCCGAAGTGCTGGGATTACAGGCCTGAGCCACCGTGCCCGGCCAATATGGTTTTGACCATCAGTCATCTGTCACTGAGCTTTCAGTCTTATTTTGTTTCTTATTTTTCGGTGATTGCTTGGGAAAAGAGAATCAGTTGCTCTCTTTTCTGGTGCTTTCCTAAGTCTGTCTTGTAGCTGTCATAGATAACATTTCGGTCTGTTACGTGGTTAATATAGGAACTACAGTGTCAAACCGTTATTACCCTGTACCCTCACTCTCCTGTGGGGACTTTTTAATTTGACAACAGTCGGACTTTTAAATTGCTTTTAAAGTCTGTCATTACATATGCATAGTCCAGGAATATCTAGCCCAGGTCCACATAAAACTAAGTAGAAAAAAAACAATGAAACTGATTACAAAGTCTCTTAAATTTCATGGTAACTCTAATGCTAATTGGTTTACTGAAACTTATAAATACATAATTTTAAAATAGCACAAAGTTCACAAGGATTTTTTAAAATTAATTACTAATGCTTAAAATGTCTAGCTGGCTTCTTCTAAGAATAACTGCCTGGTTGTGTCTTTTATTATAGGAACAATATCTTTTTTTTCTCTTTAAAAAAAGGAAACTTTAGCTGCATTAAAGGTTAACACTTCGGTGACTTATCTCTTAGTTAAGAGAGAATAAAAAAGGCAAGTCATTCGGTGACTAAAAATTGTTCTATATTTGTAAAAAGGTATTAAATTTCTATAAATATAACTAATCAAAGTAAATCTTAAAAAATTAAATATTTTTTATGAAATAATTGTCACTTCAAATTTGCTGCAAATTGGATGAGGCTAAAGAAATATTGTAAAAAAGACATTTTTTTTCTTACAATTTCTGGTATCTAATATGTTATCTTGTTCTTTTTAAGGCTTTATTGAGATATAATTGATATAAAAATAACTGGACATTTTAATGTATACATTTTGATGAATTACTGTCTTTTGTGTTTGCATGCTGCATGCTCACACATCTGAGTGAGTGTGTGTGGGCGTGGTGAAAGCACATAAAATGAAATCTATCCTCTTCAACTTTGGAGTGCTAAATGTTATATTGTTAACTATAAATATAATGCTGTACAGCAGATCTCTAAAACTTTTTCATCTTGGGTAACCAAAACTTTATATCAATTGAGCAACAAGTCTCCATTTCCGTATTCACCCATTCCCTGGCAGCCACCATTCTACTCTCTGCTTCTATGAGTTTGACTATTTTAGATATCCTGTGTAGACGGACTCATGCAACATATGTCTTTTTCTGACTGGCTTATTTCACTTTTCATAATGTCCTCTACTTTCCTCCTTGTTTTCACAAAAGATAACATTTTCATCTTTTTAAATACTGAACAATATTCCATTGTTCGGTGACATATCACATCTTCTTTATCTTCTTTTTTGTCAGTGGACATTTAGGTTGTTTCTATATTTTGACCATTGTAAATAATGCTGCAGTATACATGGGAGAGCAGCTACCTCTCAGAGATTACTTTGATTGTGCTGATGGTTTCACAGATGTATGCGTATTTTCAGACTCATCAAATTGTATACACTGAATACGTGAAGGCTTTTGTATATCAGTTACACCTCAATAAAGGTGTTTAAAAAAACAAGTAATTTGTTTGATTCAAGGCAGGTATAATTTGCTACACAAGTTAAGCTGTTGAGTTTGTCATACTTTTTCTATTATTGTAATATTCTGCTAAAATTATTACAACTACAGTTTTCATAAGGTTCATCCAGAGAAGTTTATTTTCTCATCAGCCCAATATTAGCAAAATTGGTAATTACTTCTTCAGGCTCAAACTTTCCAGCAACCAATTTTTTTAGCTAAAAAAATCTTTAGTTAAAATAAGCATCATTTTATAGCATATGACTGTTATTACCTTATTTCTTATATGACATGAATATCATAGTTATAAAATACAATATTCTTTCTATAAAGCCAGATAGCTTAAAATATTGACAATTGTTCCATATCACAGGAAATCACTAACAACATGTTTGCACCCAACTAATTAAGAAAAAAATGTCCTTGAACTGTTTGAACTAGTTACACTTGTCCTGCTGTGAATTTCGAATTATTTGGTTAAAACAACTCTCAATTTCCTCAGATAACTACAAAAACTATAGATTGTGCTTATTATGACTTGCATATGTATGCGCCAAGATATATTGTATCACAATATTGATTGTGGAGATAAATAAGTCTACTATCTTAAAAGAGTTTATATGCTCTGTTGAAATTTTTGTAAGTCTATAATGGTAGTATTTCACATGATCTATGTACATGCCTGTTGAAGTATAAAACTTTCAGGCTGTATCAGAGATATTTGTATCCACTGATTCCTGAGAAGTTTTCTTTATTGGCCTTGATACTCCTATATTTGAATACTGCATTGAAGCTCTATGACAGAAGCAATCATAGCAAAGGAAGCCATATGTTGTCCCTGAGATACAGGTTCAACAAAATTTCTTGCACATTTTTCTTGCAAGAGTACTGAACAACAGAATCACTTTATTCACAATTCCAAAACAATTTACTTATCACAATATTTTCTATACTATTTAGTCTCCTGTTTTTATTTGGATAAATGCTCCAAGGTAAGTGTTGAGAGAAAAATTTTCATGTATGTTGCATGTTGCTGTTTGTCTCATATTAAGAGCCTTAGAAAATAGAAGGGATGTCTCCTTCCAGAGTGAAGGGTAGATATGCTTCCTACCCATTATAAGAGATCCACATTCCCTAAAGCTCAGCTTCTCTCTGAACACAACTCACTGTGTGTTCTGGCTTCTACCTGAGCCCATATGTATCTCCCCATTGGACTCTGGGGCAAGGGAAAGTGACAGGAATGTACATATGCTTTTACTGCTTTTGCAGCATTATCAGTAATAATGTCCTTTGTCTCTCACCTAGAAATATTTTATTTTCTCCCATTGTCCACGAAATTGTGGCAAGCTAACTTGTTAACTTGTAAGTAGATTAAATATTTAACCCTTTGAAATCCTTGATTGTAGGTTAAGAAGACTCTATGTAAAATTAATAAGCCAATTGATTTTCCAAAATATGACACACCTGCCCACAGGATTTTTTTTAATGATTCAGCCTTGTACAAATGAAAGAATATGATTAATTGTTGCTGTGATCAGGGTATTATTAACAGTTTTAGTAGAGTATTTTATGGATCGTGCATTAAAGTGAAATTGAAGGTATATGGATAAACAAAACATATCCACTAAAAATTGAAACCCAAGATCTAAGTATTGACCAAAAATATCTGACCATATATCGTTCCTTGTATCATTACTCTACAATAGAGATTAAGGAAAGGACCGTAAGAAAATTGTTGCTTACTTTGAACGTACAGCCTATAGTGGCAATTCCCTATGAAATATCAAAAATGATTATTGTGTTTATCACTGCTGTCATTAATCAATCAAAGCTTGTAAAGGACCATGACTATTGAATATCCCCAAGATTACAAACCCTTACTGGACACAAAGTGAAGACTTTTTCCTGATCAATGAAGAGTGAAATTCATTTTATCCAACTATATGCAGGTCATTTGATTTCTATCCTCTCCAGGATACTAATTTTTAATGCTTAATAAGCACAGCGTTCATGAACTCTCACTTTCTAGCACTTAAAAACTGACTTTTTGCCTTCTGCAGATGACTTGGTAATTTTTTAAATGGTGCATGTGCTCTTTCATGGAGTTAATAGAACTCAGCATTGTAAAAATGTTTAACTTTGGTTTTGTGTTAAGTCATCAATAGAATATATCTGAAAATAAATTCATGAATCAATTATATTGTTACTATTATGATACGGTCTAATATTTATAACTTATTAAATTTTATTTTAAATAATACTGATGATGAGCCTTAGTTGAGTTCATGAACTATTAGTAGATTGTAGCTTGCATTTTGAAAAACATATTGATATTAGTTCCTTGTCACTTGTATTTCTTAGGCAATTTACTGGGTCAGACTGATGTTTGAATCTCTGTTCCAACACTTAGTAGCTTTGTTACCTTAAAAAGTATACTTAACAACCTTAGCCTATGTGATTATACATAAAACATGCTCATGATAATAGTCACCACTTAAGTTTTTTTAAGAATCATATGAGAAAATTTGTAAAGTATGTAATACAGTGCCTAGAACTTACAGTTCTCAATTAGTATTTTACCATGATTATGATCATAGAATTACCATGAGTGTTATTAATATAATTGTAATAAGTGAGAGTCAATTTTTGAAATTACCGTATTAAACAGTGCCATTAATTGTAAAGGATATTTTTTGGCAAATGAAATAACACTCACATACCAAAAATGTTAATTTATAAAGATTTCAGTGAGTCATGTAATGGATTAGTTCTTCGTTGGTAATTTTATGAGAATTAAATAAATTTACCTGTAGCTAGAAGGTTTGCCTAAGTGTATATTCAAATCTCTTACTGTACCTCTGGGACCATACAATGTTCTCTTATTTTGTAGAATTATTAAGCAATATAATGTAAATGAAAGAATCCCACTTCCTTTGACATTCTTTGAACCTTAATAAGGGGTTGCCTTGTTATGGTAATAATATGAGATATGTTAAATTATTCTCTTATAAAATTTTTATTCTCAAGAATCTTATATCTGTTATAAGGAATAAAATCTATGTTGTTCCCAGTGCAGCTTTTTATCTGTGAAGGTCAGATACTTGATGAAGTTTCTAGTAAAGCTGCACACTGGAGTATTTTTATTTAAGTTTGTAATGGGAGGAACATTTAGATTCGATGAGTAAAGTGATACAGAATTATTTATAAAACTTGTTGACATTAGATAAGATGTTAAATAGATTTAATAATATAATCTATAATATATTCTATAATAATAATATAATCTATAATATATTCAAGAAGGACAAATCAAACAGCTTAGTATAAAGCCAGCTGCAAATGTGCAGAATTTGATTAAATTACATCAGCCAACGGAACTCTGATCCATTTATATACATGTCCCAGGTGGAAAGTTCCAGTGGGTGACTAAGATAGCCTGGATTTTAAGACAAGATGTATTGAAATCAACTTTACATCTATACTTCCAGACTCTGATCTTTTAAGAAAATATGGTATTGACCAATGACATGGAGAGCTGCCTATGTGTTTTTCTTCTACAATCAACTTGTGAACAATGCATTTTACTTTCATTATATTAAGTGAACTAATAACTTTACATCATTTTATTGAAGGAGAAAATAAGCAACTTTGGAATTTTACATAGAGGCAATTTTGAAAATTAAACCACAATTAGATTATTTACATTTAAAGCATATAAATTGTTCAGAATGTAATACAACTATTCTAATTTGGGAAATAAATTGTTGACAAATAATGCATGCACTTTCAGCAATATTTTCAAACAGAAACAAGTTTTATATAATGACAGATATATTTAATTAACATATTGGTTATTATAATGTTTTGGTTATTTTAATGTTTGCAACTCTGAATGAGAAGAAACTAGCTTTGCTATTTTAATTTATCCATTACAACCACAAGTGAATCCCCAAACCCCATATTATTTTTTGTTTACTTTTGTTGATCTACTTGAAAGCATCGTGCCATTGTTTTTTTAATGCCTAAGACTGCTTAGTGAATTTGAGCCTTCAGTTATTTTAATTATCTGAAATCTCTAAAGTTTTCACTTTTTTCTTATTTATTTTGTAGTTTAAAGGTTAATAAAATGTTTTTTCATTGTGAATTCAGAGAATCATGGATTGTTATCCATGGATAAGATAAAAATCTATTATTTTTATCATGGATTCAGAGAATCAGCACATTCAGCTATGCTCATTATTGTTGTTTGTATAAAAGCAACTGACTCTCTAAGATATCCTTATTACATCATCATTTTACCTATTTTTAGTTATTAAAAATAATATTTGTTAATTTAGTGCATTGCATGCAATCTTAATGTGCTTTATAAACGCCTAGATAATTTAATCTTTAACAATGAAGTGAGGATAACTTTATACATGATTATTCGCTCAGCAATAAAGCAAAAAAATTTGAAATATTTGTTAAGATCTACTAACAGCAAAAATTGCTAAGCACTTGAAAATACTTACAACTAACGTTGTATTACAATTAATGTAAGTGTTTCCACTCAGATATATGAGATCCCCCTGAAAGTTATAAAGTGAAGAGCTTTTATAAGCTTTTGATGTTGGGTAAATTTGGTCCTAGGCAACTGTTCTAATATTTTAACATTTTAAATATTTTAATAGGTGGTTCCTGAATTTTTAGGATATAAAACATCATTTAAAAATAAATCAGTAATAAAATATTTAGCAAATTTGTTTAAAGAGATTTTAAGAAGCACAGTTTTTCCTGTTTTTTTCCCTCCGTATATTGTACCCAAAGTCAAAATGAAAGCCTCCCACTAAGATAGAAACAAGACAAAGATGCCCACTTTCATCATTGCTATTCAACATTATATTGGAAGTTCTAGACAGAGCAAGTAGGCAAGGACAATAAATAAAAGGTCCCCCAATTTAAAAGGAAAAGATAAACATATATCTCTTCACATATGACATGTTCTTATATGTAGAAAAATCTCTCAAAATCCACAAGAAAGTTACTAAGAAACAAATTCAGCCCAATTGCCAGGTGCAAAATCAACATACAAAAATTGAATGTATTTCTACACATTTGCAATGAACAATTTGCAAAGGAAGTTTAAATAGTAATTCACTTTACAATATCATTCAAAATATTAAAATACTTTAGAACAAATTTAACCAAGAAAGTTAGATTAACAAATATTTTAATATACACTGAAAAATACAAAGCACTGATGAAAAAAACTGAACACTTATTTAAATGGAAAGGCAGCCCATGTTCATGGGGTCGAAGTTTTATATATATATATATGTCGAATTATATATATGTATATATAATTAAATATATATGTATATTTGACTTTCAAGAGACTCATGTACCTGTTCATTAAGCATCAATTATTGTGAACATTACACAGATGTAGGATTTCTTTAAGAATTCTATTTTTTAGCCGGGCGCGGTGGTTCAAGCCTGTAATCCCAGCACTTTGGGAGGCTGAGGCGGGCGGATCACGAGGTCAGGAGATCGAGACCATCCTGGCTAACACGGTGAAACCCCGTCTCTACTAAAAACACAAAAAATTCGCCCGGCCTGCTGGCAGGCGCCTGTAGTCCCAGCTACTTGGGAGGCTGAGGCAGGGGAATGGCGTGAACGCGGGAGGCAGAGCTTGCAGCGAGCCGAGATCAGATCGCACCACTGCACCCCAGCCTGCGGGACAGAGTGAGACTCCGTCTCAAAAAAAAAAAAAAAAAAAAAAAAAAAAAAAAAAGGAATTCTATTTTTTAAATTGTTATTGTGGTTAAATATGTATAAAATAAAATTTCCTATTTTACCTTCTTCTCAATGGATAATACACGAGCATGCATAATACAGCAGCAATGTATAATACAAAAGCAATGTATAACAGGACAGATTGCATCCAAATGTAGAAGTATGTATATAAATTTGAAAGTCAAATATATATATTGGATTTTACAAAATTAAAGTATTTTATTTATTAAAGGATATGATCAAGAAAGTGAAAAAGTAAAGCTACAGATTGGGATAAAATATCTCTAAAACACATATCTTATGGAAACTAAATACCTAAGATATAAAGAACTCCTAAAACTCAACAAAATAACATATGACCCAATTTATTAAATGACCCAAGGACTTGATAAACATCTGTATAAAGAAGATATACAAATAAGCACATGCAAACATGTCCAATATTATTAGTCTTCAGGGAAATCTAAACCATAAGATACTACTTTATACCTACTAGGATAGCTATAATAAAATAAAAGAAAATAACGCGTGTTGGCAAGGATGTGGAGGAATTAGAACAATTGCACCTTGCTGGCAGAAATGTAAAATGGTACAGTCACTGTTGAAAAGAGTTTTATGGTCTCTCAGAAAGCTACACATAGAATTACCACATAACCCAAACAATTTTAGACTTTGTTATATATCCCCCAAAACTGGAAACAAAGTTTCACATACCTGTATGTCACTGCTTATTGTGGCATTATTCACAGAGCCAAAAGATGAAAACAATCCAGGTGTTCATCAACAAATGAATGAATGGACAAAAGGTGATGTATACATATAGTAGAATATTATTCAGCCAGAAAATGGAATGAAGTTCTGATGTATTGCCATAACAGGTATAACCTAGAAAACATTATACCAAATGAAAAAAGCCAGACATAAAAGGGCAAATATTTTCTGACACACTTGTATAAAATATCTAGAACAAGTAAAATTATAGAGAAAGAAAGAGATTAGAGGTTCTCAGGGGCTGAGGGAAGAGAGAATGGAAAGTTATTGTTTGTTATGAAGTTCTATTTGGGTGATGAAAAAGTTATAAAAATAGGTAATGATTATGGTTTCACAACATTGTGAATGCAACTCATGCTTCTGAATTATGCATTGAGAAGAAGGTAAAATAGAAAATTTTATTTTATATGTATTTAACCACAATAACAATTTTAAAATAGAATTCTTAAATCCTAAATCTATGTAATGTTCACAATAATTGATGCTTGATGAACACATACATGAGTCTCTTGAAAGGCAGAATTAACATTCAATTAAACTTTCCTACTTCATAGCAGTGTAGTATTTTCTTTGAAATTATTTATATTGGCATTTATTACTAAATAAAAGCGTATATTACTTGTAACTGATAAGCATTATTATATGCTGGGGAAGTAGAAGGTAAAACAGGATTGTATGTCTCAGGAAGCTTCAAAGGAAGAAAATAGGGTGGAAAGAAGGACAGAGAGAGACGAGAGAATTGAGAGAATCATTTTCTTGAGAGACAAGAAAATATGTAATTCAATACAAAGATCAGATAGCAGAAGAAACAGCTACTTTATTATAGCAGAACAGATTGCATCCAAATGTAAAATTATGTATATAAATTCGATATTCAGAGAAAATGACTACATGTCTAATAGAAAAGATAGAAATAGATTTTGAAGTGTATGAACAATCTTTGAAAGATTTGAAATGGAATGAAGATTAGTTGACCAGATACGTTGTCTATAATTGAAGTGATGAGGGATTATTTCAATTTTGGGATGATCATTTTGTAGTTGGAATAATGTGTCCTGATATTATATGTAGACAGAAATCAGATACCTTTTTCGTCAGAAAAAAAAATTTTTCTGCTTCTGTTTCTTTCTCTGCCTCTCATATACATGCTCCATCCTTCTGTCCATATGCTAATCTCTGCAGATTGCATCTCTCAGGCTTAGTTTTCAGCAGACTTCAAGTTAAGTTTGACAAAAAGGAGGCATCAAAAGAAGATAAAGGGGAAGAAGAGTATAGAGGACTGGAGTATTTTGTCCTTGTTTTCCTCCTGTTGTCCCTTTTGGGTGTTATTAACTTCCACTGTTGCAAGTCTTTGTGATGAATTCTCTTTTCCTGCCAGGATCCTGGCTTTTAATCACACAAATGTATTGCATGGTTTAGTGATTGTTAGAAGAGTGTATTAGAAAATTGAGAGCAGAAAAACAACATTGTGAGGAGTATTTCACCAAAACTCAGTAAAATTTGTATAGCTTTACGTGTTACACTTAAGCCTATGATACATTTTGATGATACAACTTTTTCTATCACTTTAGTTTTGATTTACCTTTGCTAATGTGTTTAAGTGTTTGTATAGATTTCTTAATGCTTGTTCTAGTGTTTCTATGCATGCACTTATCGTAGCCTATTGACATCAATGTATAGAAAACTTACTTTAATTTAGATCTATTTAATCTCCCATTTTCAAAATTCACAGTTTTCTTAAATATGTTCTCTGCATACATTGAGCCCCGTATCAATTGAGTTATAATATAAATTCTGTTTCCACCATTAAATCTGATTAAGAAACTCATGAAATGAAGGATAGTCTATATGTTTACCCACATTGTTATACATTGTTTTATCCTTGTCTGAAGTTTCTACTCTTTTGTTACCACTTTATTTCCATTGGGAAAATTCTTTTTGCATGCCCTAAGGGTAGATCCTATGGTGGAAAAATTTCTTAGTTTTTCTTTGAGAATGGCTTTCTTTTTTTGACCTCTAAAGGATAGCTTCACCTGACAGAAGATTTACTTTGGCAATTGTCTTAATTTGAAGGTTAAAAATGTGTTCCACTATTTGCTTTTGGTCTCAATGGTTTTGGATGAGAAGTGGGCTGTCATTTGAAGTTACATTCCTCTAGAGATTATGTGTTGCTTCTCTCTGGTTTTCTTAAGGTTTTTTTTTTTCCTATAGTTTTTATAAGTATAATTTTTGTCTGTCTTGTTAAAGGTTTCATTTGTTTGTTTTTAATCATCTTTGGGGTTTGCTCAGCTTCTTAAGTATGTGGGTTCATGTCTTAAGTTTGGGTGTTTTCAGATATTATTTCTTCAAATGTTTGTCCTGCCCTTTCATTTTTCCCTCTCCTTCTGGGACCGCAATGATATGGATGCTAAATCTTTTGTTACTCTTTTACATATCATTTACACTCTGTGTATTTTTAAAGTCAATTTCTCTGTGTTGTTAAGATCGAGCAAACACTATTGATAAGTCTTCTAGTTCACTAATTCTGTTCTCTGCCATCATCTCCATTCTACAATCAAACTCATCTAGCAAGGTTTTTATTTCAATTATTTCATGTTTCTGTTCTATGATACCTGATAGAGTCATTTCATGGTTGTATATGTTAAATGATGTTCAGGATATTTAGGAGTACTTGTGGAAGAAGTGGGTGAGGAGGTAATAGTAGAAACCAGAAAAATAAATCTACATCAACTTTTCCCAAAGTCAGAAGTCTAATTTTGACTTTTTAAAGTTTCAAAATTAGCTGCAAAAAGATCTTTTCTGCTAAAAATACTACATTATACATTTAACTACAGAAGTTAGAATTATTATTGCAAACAGTATACTTCTCTTCCCCTCTGCTTTATTTCCAAACACCAAATGATCGAAATAAAGTAGAAATATAGATATGGATATAACACCTTTACCTTAATCTTTTATAGTTGTGATATATATAGAACTCATGTGAAGTGTTATTCTTATGGCTCCACAGTTGATAGGCACCCAGAGTTTCCAGAAAAGTAAAATCACTTTATCAGTTTCATAAATAAAATTTCACCAAACTTATGTCTATATGGCTTCTCAAAACCTATGGCATGGATATTCATTCATATGATAACATAACAAGGGCTCTGAGGATACAGTTTTTGTGATTCTCTTTTATTAAACATCAAAAAGTGTAATGTGGAAGGCTTATGGTGAAGACTCATGTAATGTAATTTACCATTACCATCTAACCTCTCTCTCTCTTTCTCTCTCTCTCTCAAACACACACACACATTTTCAAAAGACACTCTATAAAAGATTTAAGCTATCATGCAAGTTTTATATCAGCAAATTCAGTAATGGCTTTTACCAGTGAATCCCTCAGGAGTGCATCTGCCTTTTAAATGTCAAAAAATAGCTTTTAAACTTCGACAAAGTAGAAATTTGGTAGGAAAAGTCTAAGCAAAAGTTGAAATAATATGTTTTAAAAAATATTGGCCCTAACAGTTCAACAACCTTACTCTTCTATGGTAAGTTAAACAGAGCTCGGTGTTGTAACCCACATTGACCATACAGCAGCTTACTACATATCAAGATGTATGACAGCATATTTGTCACATAGTCTCAAAAGAAATTTTAAAAAGACTATACTAAATGTTATCCTACCAATTTCCTTCCTTATTAACATGTTTTCCAAGCCAAATGTTATTTTTGCGTATTCAGAGTCACATTGTATTGTAAAATATAAAAGTAGAGATTCTCTCAAGATAACCTATTTGTTATAATCCCAGTTATTTTATAAAATGAAAAAAAGAAAGAAAAAAAGAATCTTTAAATCTCTGTATCTCAATAGTGATTTTGAGTCAGTGTTGTGAGATATTAAACAAATGCAGGGTTTAACATTTGGCATGTGTTTTCCAAAATATCTAACTCATTTCATTTAAAAACTAAATCTATAAGGTGTGTGCTATTATTTTCACCACTTTAAGCACAAAGATATAAATACACAACAATAAATTGTCTTTGGTCTTGTTGCTAGTAAGTGGAAAAGCTGGGAATTGAACCCAACTAAGCCTTCACTCCCACCATAACATTCATAATCTATTTTCCTTATCTTGATCCTGTTGTTCTGAACCATTAAAAAATCACAGGTTTTATCCTTGTGATGAGGAGTCACTGAGGAGTCACAGACTTTTATTTTTTATACAAAATTCAATTGCATTTTCTGCAACTATTTTGATTAAGAAGTTTTCAAATGGCCCAAATCCTTTTGACTAGAATTCATCTTCATTACATTAGTGTGATTTATGGCTGTAATTTCATGGGAGCTGACTCATTGTTGTATCCTAATGATACTCTTTGGCTGTGGGCATTTAAAAGTGCAATGACTTCTCCATTCTTACCTCACTTGATCTTTTCCCAAACTCCAGTGTATCATTAGAGAGGATCATGCAAATATTTTTAGGTGATTATTTTCAAATCAGTTTTTAGTAAACATTATTTTTACTTGAGATCAGTTTTCTCAGTATTTATTTATTCATTCATTCATTCATTCATTTTTTGAGATGGAGTCTCATTCTCTCTCCCAGGCTGGAGTGCACTGGCACAATCTCAGCTCTCTGCAACCTCCACCTCCGAGGCTCAAGCGATACTCCCACCTCATCCTCTTGAGTAGCTGGGACTACAGGCATGCTCCACCATGTGCAGCTATTAGTATTATTTAATGAGCTATTCAGTTGAACTGTTATTTATTCAGTAAATCACTTAATCAACAATTCATTATTGAATATCTACAATACCTTCAAAAAGACACCAGCCGATTATAGGCCATTAAATAATTTAGGAAAATAAAAAATTAAGTATGCTAGATTGTAATAAGAGCTATGATAAATATGGAAGAGCTCTTGCATAAGAACCTGTAGTCCTGACTGAATAGAGGATAGCAAGAATTTTTCTATAGACATCTATGTGCTGACATCTCCCTCTCATCTCTCTCTTCTTTCTCTTTTTCCCCCTCCTTATTCCATTTTCATACTACTATAAAGCACTGCATGGGACTGGGTAATTCATAAAGGAAAGAGCTCTCATTAACTCACAGTTCAGCATGGCTGGGAGGCCTCAGGAAACTTACAATCATGGCAAAAGGCAAAGAGGAAGAAAGTCACCTTCTTAACAAGGCAGCAGGAAAGAGAAGTGCCAAGTGAAGCAGGGAAGAGCCCCTTATAAAACCATAAAATCTCATTAGAAATTACTCACTATCATGAGAACAGCATGAGTGAAACTGCCCCATGATTCAATCACCTCCAGCTGTTCTCTCCCTTGACGTGTGGGGATTATGGGGATTACAATTCAAGATGAGACTTGGGTGGGGACATAAAGCCTAACCATATCATTTTGCCCCTAGACCCTCTCAAATCTCATGTCCATTTCACATTTCAAAACCAATTATGCCTTCCTAACAGTCACTCAAAGTCTTAACTCATCCCAACACTAACCCAAAAGTCCACAGTCCAAAGTCTCACTTGAAACAAGGCAAGTCCCTTCTACCTATGAGCCTGTAAAATCAAAAGCAATTTAGTTACTTCCTAGTTATAATGAGGTTGTAGGCATTGGGCAAATACACTGTTCCCAGTGGGAGAAATTGGCCAAAACAAATGCAAGTCTGAAATCTAGAGGGTAGTCAAATCTTAAGCTCCAAAATGATCTTTGACATCATGTCTCACATCCTGGTCTTCCCAATGCAAGAGGTGGGCTCAGATGGCCTAGGACAGCTCTGCCCCATGGCTTTGCAGGGTACAGCCCCACTTCTGGCTGCTTTCATGAGCTGGCATTGAGTGTCTGTGGCTTTTCCAGTACAGTTCAAGCTGTCAGTGGATTTACCATTCTGGAGTCTTGAGGATGGTGACCATCTTCTCACAACTCCACTAGGCATTACGTCAATGGGGAATCTGTGTGGGGGCCCTGAACCCAAATTTCCCTTTTGCAGTGTTATAGCAGGTGTTCTCCATGTAGGCTCTACCCCTGCAACAAACGTCTGCCTGGACATCTAGATGTGTCTACATATAATCTGAAATCTAGGCAGTAGTTCCCATACCTCAATTTTTGACTCCTGTGCACCTGCAGGTCCATCACCATGTGTGAGCAGCCAAGGCTTGAAGCTTGCACCCTCTGAATCAATGGCCTGAGCTGTGCATTGGCCACTTTTAGCCATGGCTGGAATGCAGGGCACCATGTTCTGAGACTGCACGAAGCAGCAAGGCCCTGGGCCCAGCTCAGGAAACTGTTTTTTTCCTCCAGGGTCTCTGGGCCTGCGATGGGAGAGTCTGTCGCCAAGATCTCTGACATACCCTGGAGCAATTTTGCCCATTGTCTTGACAATTAACATTTAGTTCCTGGTTACTTATGCAAATTTCTGCAGCCAGCTTGAATTTCCCCTTAGAAAATGGGTTTTTCTTTTCTATCACTTGTTGGGCTACAGATTTTTTTGAACTTTTATGCTCTGTTTCCCTTTTAAACATAAGCTCCAATGCCAAACCATCTCTTGGTGAATGCATAAAACTGAATGCTTTTAAGAGCACCCAAATCACCTCTTGAACGCTTTGCTGTTCAGAAATTTCTTCTGCCAGGTACCCTAAATCATCTCTCTCAAGTTCAAATTTCCACAGATCTCCAAAACAGGGGCAAAAATACCAGTTCCTTTGCTAAGGTGTAGAAAGAGTCCCTTTTATTTCAGTTCCCAACACATTCCTCATCTCCACCTGAGACCACCTTAGCCTGGACTTCATTGTCCATATTACTGTCAGCATTTTGGTCAAAGCCATACAACAAGTCTCTAGGAAGTTCCAGACTTTCCCATGTCTGCCTGTCTTCTCCTGAGCCCCCCAAACTGTTCCAACCTCTGCCTGTTGTCTAGTTCCAAAGTTGCTTCCATATGTTTGGGTATCTTTTTAGCAACACCCCACCCTCTGCAGTACCAATTTACTGTATTAGTCCATTTTCATACTTCTATAAAGAACTGCTTGAGACTAGGTTATTTGTAAAGAGATTTCATTGACTCACAGTTCAGTATGGGTGAGGAGGCCTCAGAAAACTTACAATCATGGCAGAAGGCAAAGATGAAGCAAGTAACCTTCTAACCAAGGCAACAGGAAGGAGAAATGCCAAGCAGAGGGGGTAAAAGCCCTTTATAAAACCATCAGATCTCATGAGAACTCACTTATTATCCTGAGAAAACAGCATGGGGAGAACTGCCCCCATGATTCAGTTACCTCCACCTTGTCTCTCCTTTGACAGGTGGGGATTATGGGGGTTATAGGGATTATAATTCAAGATGAGATTTGGGTGGGGACACAAAGCCTGACCATATCACCCTTCTTTCCTGTCTTTCTGTTAAACACACAAAATCTAAAAATACATCTGCAAAAACATTTCAATTAGGACATGATATTGTGCCATTATAAATGCAAATTCAAGTATGGCTAATTTTGCATATCTCTACTGCAACTGTCAAAGTCCAGTCTAATAAGATTTTGTTCTTTTATTCACGGAATAATGTTTTAACTGTTCAGCTTGGTCACATTGTTGGTCTCCACAGTCAATTCTTAACACTTATCATTATTTTATCTAGAGTAAAGCCAAAGTCTTTTTGATAAATTTTAAGGATCTATTTTACTTAGTTTTAATTGTCTTCCCAACGTAATTACTAATTACACTCTAACTTGCTCATCCTTATCCAGTTACACTTGTCTTCTTGATTTCTTTCTAACTTTCTAGGCATGTCACTGTTCGATGATCTTTGCACTGATTCCTCCCTTTGTTTGCATTCCTTGCTCTCCAGGTTTATACGGCTAATTATTTGAACTTTCTCAATTATTTGCTGATATGTTATCTTGTCAATAATCCCTACTATGATTGGAGTATTTAAAACTAATACCTTTTTAACCTCCATATTTCATATTTTTACTTGCTATGAATTATTTTCCTCAGGAATCAAATACACTATTCAAATACATATAATGTGATTATATATTATGTTTATGCATTATTCTGTTTCTATCACAAGTTTTATTTAGCTTTATTAGGGCAATACTTTTTGGCTATTTCATTCACTGAAATATATCTCAAGTTCCTAAAATAGTTCTGAGCATAAAGTGGCTGCTTAGTGTATATTTTCTTAAAAAATACATGAATATTCATTACTTGTAATGATGGGAGAGTAAAATGGTCATGTAAAATTTTTTTGGGATAAAAATTATAACATGTAGATAAAAATGCATGAATATTTCAAAAAGGATTCAAAAGAAGGAGTAAGTATACAAAACAAGCTGAAGTCAGAGGAGAGTCCTTCAACAGTAAGGGGTAAGAATATTAGCATTTTGTTTCCTGAAGAGATCCTCCAATGTACTTTGCTACAGCAGAGAAAAAATGTTTTCAATGTGAAAAATCACACTGATGCATTGCAGGCTTACCAGCCCAATATGGTAGAAAAGAAGTTCAAGATTAAATAATTTAAGATGGGATATTTTGGAAGTGAAAGAATCACAGAAAGTGTGTGATCTATAATTTCAGCACAAACTTATATTTCTGAATGGTCACTAAGATAAACTATACATATGCATTAGAGATATCCATTTAAAAGAACATAGAGTCCAAAAGTATGTATTCTCATAAAATAAAGCTCTTCCAGGTGAGTTCCATGTACTTGTTTTCTTATTAATTGAATTAATTGATGGCATTCCTCAACCATATTCAACTTGGACAGCAAAAAGCTGAAGCTTAATGACTTGGAGATTCAAAGGAAAGAAAACAAATCTATGGAGCAGCTGTAAATTAGTAGAAATCCCCAGAAACAAGGAAATGCCAGGAAGATTTTGCTTCTAATTTTGAGTACAGTCATTTCTCTGTATCTGTGGGAGTTGTTTCCAGGACCCCTGTGGATACCAAAACCCATGGATGCTTAAGTCCCTAATATAAAATGGTGCAATATTTACATATAACCTCTACACATTCTCTTGCAGACTTTAACTAATCTCTAGTTCTCTTATAATACCTAAGAAGATATAAATGCTATGTAAATAGTTGATCTGCTGTATTGTTTAGGGAATAAGGACAAAAAAAGTCAGTATATATTCAATACAAATGCATTTTTTTGATGTTTTTGATATGTGGTTGGTTGAATCCATGATGCAAAACCCCACAGATAAGGAGGGTCAACTGGTAATCTCTGTCTCTTTTATGTTGAGAGACAAATTAAGCAGAGACAGTGGATACTGGGGGACAATTCTCCAGGTGGCCTTGAACTAACCCAGTTTCCCCCCCCATTTTTACTTGTAGCTCTCATGAATAACTATAAAATATGTTGGGAATGTAATATCCTAAAATAGGGAGGGACTGGCTGGAAAGCCTGGACTCTGTTTCAACCTGTCCACCCTCCCTCTCCTGAAAACAGGATGTCCTTCCCCACTTTATCCGAAAATGACAACCCAGGGGTATAAAACCGAGCTCAGGCTGTTTACCAGGGTTCCTCAGCTGCAGTGCAGGTGGGAGACATGCAAATAAGATTCCATCCATTCCTGGCAGCTTTTCTGAGCCTTGGCGGACTGGTTCACATGAATTCTAGACTTGTGTTTTTTCTTCCCACCTATTTTCATGTAATAAACACGTTTCATATTACTTATGGATGCATGGGTGTTCTGTCTTACTGGACTCAGACAAGTCGGTGACCAGTCCAAGTGAACCCGTTTCTCAGAGATCTTTAAGAGTCCAGCCTAAAAACAGCATCTTGAAGGCACAAAAATTGAGCAGACACTTTAGCTGATGCCTAATGCTTGGAAAATAAAGCTAGCATTTCAAGTCCAAACAAGGTTACTATTTAGCAGACAAAAATAAAATAATAATTCTAAGAATCCATATATCCTACAGTATGTTATTTATAATTTTTCATGAATGTAAAGAAACAGGAAAGTGATAACTTACAATAAAGAAAAAGATACTGAATAAAAAATTCAAGGTAATGTCAAATTTTGGATTTAGCAAGAAGGATTTCACAGAAGCTTATTAAGCAATATTCAAAGAATGAGTGGATATGTCCAAAGTTTAAAGAAAAATGGTAGTAATTAGTGAACGGAGAACGGAATTCTGATAGGACAAGGAAAGGACAAAAGATGGAATTTTAGAGCTAAAATGTCCAATAAATTAAAAGAAAGACTCAATGAAGGACTGAAGATGACAGAAAAAATAACCAGTTACCATGAAAACAGATCAATCTAAGTAACAGAAAGACAAACAGTACATGAACTTCTTGGCAAGGTATGTTAGTATATTTATGTCTATAGTTGTAGTGCCAGAAAGAGAAACAGAAAGAGAAACAAAATATTTGAAGAAATAATAACTGAAAACTTGTCAAATTTTGTAGAAAATATTGACTTAGAGATCCAAGGAGCTTCAAACTAAACACAACAAAAATGTTAACCACATTATAGACAAAATGCTAAAAGTCAAAGAAAAAGAAAATCTTAAAATGAACCAGTGAGAAAGGAAACATCACATACAGGGAAGAATGTTATGATTAATTGCCCACTGTTCATCAGAAACAAAGAAGTTCAGAAACATTGAAGTGTCTTATAAAAATAATTAATTTTATAACCATTTTATTGTAAGATATGTTCCACTGTAGAACCATTTGGATACAATATTCTCTTAAAGTAATGGCAAAACAACTGTGTATTCTTCTATGAAAACATGATTTTCCCCCTTACTCAAGTCTTATAAAAGTAATTTCTAGAAGTATTAAAAATTAAATGTGATAGCAAGGAAATACGGTTTTTAAATGGTAATATATAAGAATATCTTCATGATATATTTAGAGAAATATTTTTAAATAAACACATATAACTTAAAAGTTATAACTTGACTACATTGAAATTAAGAATTTGTCTTCATTAAAAGACACTGGAAAATGAACGAAAATACAAATCAAGTGGGAGAAAATATATTCAATACATATAACCACCAAGGTCTAGTGCTAAAAAGACACAAAAGAAATAAAGTCAATAAGAAAAAGACAACAAATAACCCAATTGAAAAAAATGACCTAAGAATGGTTTAGAATTCATAATTCATAAATATTAACTCCAAATGGCTAATAAACATAAAAAAGTCTTAACTATTATTGATTGAGAAATTACAAATTAAAACTACAATGCTACCCAACCCTGTACTTATCGTATTGGCTAAAACTAAATAGATGTAGACCTCATTAAGGTCTCTCATACTCTGCTGGTTGGAGAGTGTGGTACAACCTCATTAGAAAAAAATTTAAATATTTATCATCTAAATCTTAAGATAGACACATCCTATGACACAGCACACCTAAATATTTATCTTAGAAAACTCCATTTGATAAATATACAAAAATATTCATTACAAATTTTTGACTAATTTTCTCAGGTAGGAAACAACTAAAATTTCATTGTGTTTATTAAATGATGGATAATTAATTGCTATAAATTTTTAATGTAATATTACACAGCAACAATGATAATGAGTGACAACAGTAAATTTGAGATGAATACATTTTTAAAGAAAACATTAATATTGAGCAAAATACCAAGATTAAACTCAATTTAGTTTGATTCATTTATATAAATTAATAAAAGAGATATATTAATTTTCTGTTGCCGCTGTAGTAAATTACTATAAATTTAGTGGTTAAAAAAACTCACAAAGTTATTTTTTTTTGTTCTGTAGGTTAGACTTTAACACTGGTTTCACTGGACTAAAATTAAGATATTGGTAAGACAGTGTTATAATCTGGTGGTCCTAGGAATAAAATCTCTTTTCTTGACTTTTTCAACTATAAGATACTGCAGACATTCCTTGACTGCTGTTCCTTTTTTTCCATTTTCAAGGCAAAACTTTGCTTCTCTCTGTGTCATATTTCTATATTCACATCCCTCTAATTTAAAGAACCATGTGATTAAACTTGGTACAGCTAGATAATCCAGGATAATCTTTCCATTTTCAGGTCTTTAGCTAAATGACATTTGAAAAGACTTCTTGCCATATAAGATCACATATTTTCAGATTCCAGGGATTAGGACATGGGCATCTTTGGGAGACCATTATGTTGACTACCACAAGAGGCAAGAGCAAATTATTTTGTCCAGGGAAAAAATATAGTTACAAAAACAATAAAGATATAGAGAAAGTAGCTATCACAAAATTCTAGTAGGAAAAATTTGCATAGAAAATGGTATCCCTTAGGTCACAGAGAGCAGTGCAGTATTTCTTGATTTAGGAGGTTATCTCATTGCCCTTTTTTTAAACAATATTAAATTTCACATTTACAGTTTATATACTTTCATACTAAAACTAATTAATAATAGATTATATGGGATTTCAAATTGAGTGAAGAATCACTCTTTTGGAATCACTGCTGCGTTTTGACTAGACGGTGATGGGTTGAACTGTTTTTGGCAGTGTATAAAGAAGGAAAGACTGAATAGATTAGTGGGATATTTCAGAACAGTATAAGCAAAAGATTTTTTAAGCTTGTAAACTTTGTAATTTTGTTATTTTTCTCCCTTTTTGGCAGATTTTACACATCTCTCTAGTGATTCATATAATGATTGATTATATAATCTTTTTGAGAATCTTGAAATGACATCACTTAACCCATGTTTGAGAGCACAATGTTGAGTAAGAGTCATTATGTCTGAATTTGTTAATTTTTTTTCACATACACTTTCTATTAGGTGCAACTTCTGTTTGTTATCTTAATTATGATAGATGATGATTCTCACTATACTTCCTTTTTATAAATAACACCTTCTTAAATATTTGACTATGATAGCTAAATAATGCAAAAATCTTGGATGCCAAATAAAATGTGATGCAGTTTAAAAATCCCAAAACAACACACATTACTGACAGTAAATTTTAAATATTATATTTTAAATTTTAGTATAAAATAAATTTTAAATACTTGAAGCTAGTTATTTACATATTTTAAGTTATTATTTTGTTCTATCCATATAGTCTTTCTGCATTTTGTTAATTCAATTTAGTTAATCTTACCTAACCAATTTCTTTCTGTAGTTCAAAAGTTTATAAGCCCAAAGTGTTAAAATTTCTGGCATCTTTTTAATATACACCATTCCGTCATACAAAAAAGGAGAAATACTATTTTAGATTAAGAGACAGATGCAAAATAGTAGATAAAATAATACTGATTTCAGATGGAAGATAACTGATGATCCTAATATTAACCAAGTTTTTAATTTTTTTTATTTTTATTTATTTATTTATTTATTTATTTTAATCTTTCAATTACCCACATTCTTTATTTTTATTACAAAGGATGTACAAAACTCACTACAGTTAACATTCCATTTTCTTTCCCGTAAGATTCCCAGAAGTGTCCAACATCTTTGAGGCTTCCCCTCCAGCCCTGCCTTAAGCACCACTTGCCTTTCTCCCCCATGCCTTTCACCATTTCCTCCAACCTCCGTATCTCAAAAGCCCCCAAATCTATGTGAAAATGGCAGAGGGTTAGACAAGGATATAAATGGGATAGGCGAAGCTAGAAATGTTTTAGCAAATAACAGGATAGGAAAGAATGGAACCCTACATATATTAAAATGTCTAGTGATATATGATAAAAGGCTTGGTGATAAATTAGTTGCAAAGTAATACAAACACCCATATGAATTTGGAAGCTTTCTGATTCCATGTCATGTATGGTCTTTGGTGAGTAATTCTTATTCTGGTCTGCAAATTCCCAGTGGATACTAACTTATCCTGAAACTTTTCTTTTTTTTTTTTTTTTTTTTTTTTTTTGAGGATTAAAGGAGTTTGTTTATTCTTAATATATTCTGTTTGTTTATTTCAGTGTTTTTTTTTGTTTGTTTTGTTTTTTTTAATTTTTTATTATACTTTAAGTTTTAGGGTACATGTGCACATTGTGCAGGTTAGTTACATATGTATACATGTGCCATGCTGGTGCGCTGCACCCACTAACTCGTCATCTAGCATTAGGTATATCTCCCAATGCTATCCCTCCCCCCTCCCCCCTCCCCACCCCAGTCCCCAGAGTATGATATTCCCCTTCCTGTGTCCATGTGATCTCATTGTTCAATTCCCACCTATGAGTGAGAATATGCGGTGTTTGGTTTTTTGTTCTTGCGATAGTTTACTGAGAATGATGGTTTCCAATTTCATCCATGTCCCTACAAAGGATATGAACTCATCATTTTTTATGGCTGCATAGTATTCCATGGTGTATATGTGCCACATTTTCTTAATCCAGTCTATCATTGTTGGACATTTGGGTTGGTTCCAAGTCTTTGCTATTGTGAATAATGCCGCAATAAACATACGTGTGCATGTGTCTTTATAGCAGCATGATTTATAGTCATTTGGGTATATACCCAGTAATGGGATGGCTGGGTCAAATGGTATTTCTAGTTCTAGATCCCTGAGGAATCACCACACTGACTTCCACAATGGTTGAACTAGTTTACAGTCCCACCAACAGTGTAAAAGTGTTCCTATTTCTCCATATCCTCTCCAGCACCTGTTGTTTCCTGACTTTTTAATGATTGCCATTCTAACTGGGGTGAGATGATATCTCATAGTGGTTTTGATTTGCATTTCTCTGATGGCCAGTGATGATGAGCATTTTTTCATGTGTTTTTTGGCTGCATAAATGTCTTCTTTTGAGAAGTGCCTGTTCATGCCCTTCGCCCACTTTTTGATGGGGTTGTTTGTTTTTTTCTTGTAAATTTGTTTGAGTTCACTGTAGATTCTGGATATTAGCCCTTTGTCAGATGAGTAGGTTGCGAAAATTTTCTCCCATGTTGTAGGTTGCCTATTCACTCTGATGGTAGTTTCTTTTGCTGTGCAGAAGCTCTTTAGTTTAATTAGATCCCATTTGTCAATTTTGTCTTTTGTTGCCATTGCTTTTGGAGTTTTGGACATGAAGTCCTTGCCCACGCCTATGTCCTGAATGGTAATGCCTAGGTTTTCTTCTAGGGTTTTTATGGTTTTAGGTCTAACGTTTAAATCTTTAATCCATCTTGAATTGATTTTTGTATAAGGTGTAAGGAAGGGATCCAGTTTCAGCTTTCTACATATGGCTAGCCAGTTTTCCCAGCACCATTTATTAAATAGGGAATCCTTTCCCCATTGCTTGTTTTTCTCAGGTTTGTCAAAGATCAGATAGTTGTAGGTAAGTGGCGTTATTTCTGAGGGCTCTGTTCTGTTCCATTGATCTATATTTCTGTTTTGGTACCAGTACCATGCTGTTTTGGTTACTGTAGCCTTGTAGTACAGTTTGAAGTCAGGTAGTGTGATGCCTCCAGCTTTGTTCTTTTGGCTTAGGATTGACTTGGCGATGCGGGCTCTCTTTTGGTTCCATATGAACTTTGAAGTAGTTTTTTCCAATTCTGTGAAGAAAGTCATTGGTAGCTTGATGGGGATGGCATTGAATCTGTAAATTACCTTGGGCAGTATGGCCATTTTCACGATATTGATTCTTCCTACCCATGAGCAAGGAATGTTCTTCCATTTGTTTGTATCCTCTTTTATTTCCTTGAGCAGTGGTTTGTAGTTCTCCTTGAAGAGGTGCTTCACATCCCTTGTAAGTTGGATTCCTAGGTATTTTATTCTCTTTGAAGCAATTGTGAATGGGAGTTCACTCATGATTTGGCTCTCTGTTTGTCTGTTGTTGGTGTATAAGAATGCTTGTGATTTTTGTACATTGATTTTGTATCCTGAGACTTTGCTGAAGTTGCTTATCAGCTTAAGGAGATTTTGGGCTGAGACAATGGGGTTTTCTAGATAAACAATCATGTCGTCTGCAAACAGGGACAATTTGACTTCCTCTTTTCCTAATTGAATACCCTTTATTTCCTTCTCCTGCCTGATTGCCCTGGCCAGAACTTCCAATACTATGTTGAATAGGAGCGGTGAGAGAGGGCATCCCTGTCTTGTGCCAGTTTTCAAAGGGAATGCTTCCAGTTTTTGCCCATTCAGTATGATATTGGCTGTGGGTTTGTCATAGATAGCTCTTATTATTTTGAAATATGTCCCATCAATACCTAATTTATTGAGAGTTTTTAGCATGAAGGGTTGTTGAATTTTGTCAAAGGCCTTTTCTGCATCTATTGAGATAATCATGTGGTTTTGGTCTTTGGCTCTGTTTATATGCTGGATTACATTTATTGATTTGCGTATGTTGAACCAGCCTTGCATCCCAGGGATGAAGCCCACTTGATCATGGTGGATAAGCTTTTTGATGTGCTGCTGGATTCGGTTTGCCAGTATTTTATTGAGGATTTTTGCATCAATGTTCATCAAGGATATTGGTCTAAAATTCTCTTTTTTGGTTGTGTCTCTGCCAGGCTTTGGTATCAGAATGATGCTGGCCTCATAAAATGAGTTAGGGAGGATTCCCTCTTTTTCTATTGATTGGAATAGTTTCAGAAGGAATGGTACCAGTTCCTCCTTGTACCTCTGGTAGAATTCGGCTGTGAATCCATCTGGTCCTGGACTCTTTTTGGTTGGTAAACTATTGATTATTGCCACAATTTCAGCTCCTGTTATTGGTCTATTCAGAGATTCAACTTCTTCCTGGTTTAGTCTTGGGAGAGTGTATGTGTCGAGGAATGTATCCATTTCTTCTAGATTTTCTAGTTTATTTGCGTAGAGGTGTTTGTAGTATTCTCTGATGGTAGTTTGTATTTCTGTGGGATCGGTGGTGATATCCCCTTTATCATTTTTTATTGCGTCTATTTGATTCTTCTCTCTTTTTTTCTTTATTAGTCTTGCTAGCGGTCTATCAATTTTGTTGATCCTTTCAAAAAACCAGCTCCTGGATTCATTAATTTTTTGAAGGGTTTTTTGTGTCTCTATTTCCTTCAGTTCTGCTCTGATTTTAGTTATTTCTTGCCTTCTGCTAGCTTTTGAATGTGTTTGCTCTTGCTTTTCTAGTTCTTTTAATTGTGATGTTAGGGTGTCAATTTTGGATCTTTCCTGCTTTCTCTTGTGGGCATTTAGTGCTATAAATTTCCCTCTGCACACTGCTTTGAATGCGTCCCAGAGATTCTGGTATGTTGTGTCTTTGTTCTCGTTGGTTTCAAAGAACATCTTTATTTCTGCCTTCATTTCGTTATGTACCCAGCAGTCATTCAGGAGCAGGTTGTTCAGTTTCCATGTAGTTGAGTGGCTTTGAGTGAGATTCTTAATCCTGAGTTCTAGTTTGATTGCACTGTGGTCTGAGAGATAGTTTGTTATAATTTCTGTTCTTTTACATTTGCTGAGGAGAGCTTTACTTCCAACTATGTGGTCAATTTTGGAATAGGTGTGGTGTGGTGCTGAAAAAAATGTATATTCTGTTGATTTGGGGTGGAGAGTTCTGTAGATGTCTATTAGGTCCGCTTGGTGCAGAGCTGAGTTCAATTCCTGGGTATCCTTGTTGACTTTCTGTCTCGTTGATCTGTCTAATGTTGACAGTGGGGTGTTAAAGTCTCCCATTATTAATGTGTGGGAGTCTAAGTCTCTTTGTAGGTCACTCAGGACTTGCTTTATGAATCTGGGTGCTCCTGTATTGGGTGCATAAATATTTAGGATAGTTAGCTCCTCTTGTTGAATTGATCCCTTTACCATTATGTAATGGCCTTCTTTGTCTCTTTTGATCTTTGTTGGTTTAAAGTCTGTTTTATCAGAGACTAGGATTGCAACCCCTGCCTTTTTTTGTTTTCCATTTGCTTGGTAGATCTTCCTCCATCCTTTTATTTTGAGCCTATGTGTGTCTCTGCACGTGAGATGGGTTTCCTGAATACAGCACACTGATGGGTCTTGACTCTTTATCCAACTTGCCAGTCTGTGTCTTTTAATTGGAGAATTTAGTCCATTTACATTTAAAGTTAATATTGTTATGTGTGAATTTGATCCTGTCATTATGATGTTAGCTGGTGATTTTGCTCGTTAGTTGATGCAGTTTCTTCCTAGTCTTGATGGTCTTTACATTTTGGCATGATTTTGCAGCGGCTGGTACCGGTTGTTCCTTTCCATATTTAGCGCTTCCTTCAGGAGCTCTTTTAGGGCAGGCCTGGTGGTGACAAAATCGGTCAGCATTTGCTTGTCTGTAAAGTATTTTATTTCTCCTTCACTTATGAAGCTTAGTTTGGCTGGATATGAAATTCTGGGTTGAAAATTCTTTTCTTTAAGAATGTTGAATATTGGCCCCCACTCTCTTCTGGCTTGTAGGGTTTCTGCCGAGAGATCCGCTGTTAGTCTGATGGGCTTCCCTTTGAGGGTAACCCGACCTTTCTGTCTGGCTGCCCTTAACATTTTTTCCTTCATTTCAACTTTGGTGAATCTGACAATTATGTGTCTTGGAGTTGCTCTTCTCGAGGAGTATCTTTGTGGTGTTCTCTGTATTTCCTGAATCTGAACGTTGGCCTGCCTTGCTAGATTGGGGAAGTTCTCCTGGATAATATCCTGCAGAGTGTTTTCCAACTTGGTTTCATTCTCCGCATCACTTTCAGGTACACCAATCAGACGTAGATTTGGTCTTTTCACATAGTCCCATATTTCTTGGAGGCTTTGCTCATTTCTTTTTATTCTTTTTTCTCTAGACTTCCCTTCTCGCTTCGTTTCATTCATTTCATCTTCCATTGCTGATACCCTTTCTTCCAGTTGATCGCATCGGCTCCTGAGGCTTCTGCATTCTTCACGTAGCTCTCGAGCCTTGGTTTTCAGCTCCATCAGCTCCTTTAAGCACTTCTCTGTATTGGTTATTCTAGTTATACATTCTTCTAAATTTTTTTCAAAGTTTTCAACTTCTTTGCCTTTGGTTTGAATGTCCTCCCGTAGCTCAGAGTAATTTGATCGTCTGAAGCCTTCCTCTCTCAGCTCGTCAAAATCATTCTCCATCCAGCTTTGTTCCGTTGCTGGTGAGGAACTGCGTTCCTTTGGAGGAGGAGAGGCGCTCTGCATTTTAGAGTTTCCTGTTTTTCTGTTCTGTTTTTTCCCCATCTTTGTGGTTTTATCTACTTTTGGTCTTTGATGATGGTGATGTACAGATGGGTTTTCGGTGTGGATGTCCTTTCTGTTTGTTAGTTTTCCTTCTAACAGACAGGACCCTCAGCTGCAGGTCTGTTGGAATACCCTGCCGTGTGAGGTGTCAGTGTGCCCCTGCTGGGGGGTGCCTCCCAGTTAGGCTGCTCGGGGGTGAGGGGTTAGGGACCCACTTGAGGAGGCAGTCTGCCCGTTCTCAGATCTCCAGCTGCGTGCTGGGAGAACCACTGCTCTCTTCAAAGCTGTCAGACAGGGACATTTAAGTCTGCAGAGGTTACTGCTGTCTTTTTGTTTGTCTGTGCCCTGCCCCCAGAGGTGGAGCCTACAGAGGCAGGCAGGCCTCCTTGAGCTGTGGTGGGCTCCACCCAGTTCGAGCTTCCTGGCTGCTTTGTTTACCTAAGCAAGCCTGGGCAATGGCGGGCGCCCCTCCCCCAGCCTCGCTGCGGCCTTGCAGTTTGATCTCAGACTGCTGTGCTAGCAATCAGCGAGATTCCGAGGGCGTAGGACCCTCCGAGCCAGGTGTGGGATATAGTCTCATGGTGCGCCGTTTTTTAAGCCGGTCTGAAACGCGCAATATTCGGGTGGGAGTGACCCGAGTTTTCCAGGTGCGTCCGTCACCCCTTTCTTTGACTGGGAAAGGGAACTCCCTGACCCGTTGCGCTTCCCAGGTGAGGCAATGCCTCGCCCTGCTTCGGCTCGCGCACGGTATGCGCACCCACTGGCCTGCGCCCACTGTCTGGCACTCCCTAGTGAGATGAACCCGGTACCTCAGATGGAAATGCAGAAATCACCCGTCTTCTGCGTCGCTCACGCTGGGAGCTGTAGACCGGAGCTGTTCCTATTCGGCCATCTTGGCTCCTCCCGCCAAGTTTTTTATTTATTTATTTTTTTGAAACAGAGTCTCCCTCTCTCGCCCCTGCTGGAGTGCAGTGGTGCTATCTCCGCCTGGGGTTCAAGTGATTCTCCTGCCTCAGCCTCTCGAATAGCTGGGACTACAGGTCCCCAACACCACGCCCAGCTAATTTTTTTGGTATTTTTAGTAAAGGCAGGGTTTCACCATTTTTGCCAGGCTGGTTTTGAACTCCTGACTTCAAGTGATCCACCCGCCTTGGCCTCCCAAAGTGCTGGAATTACAAGCGTGAGCCTGTAGCCAAGTTTTATATACACTGGCAAATATGTTATTTAAACTTTCTCTTCCATAATGCCTAAACAGAAAAATCTTACAATTTATTATTATGTGCCAAGATTTGTTGTGAAATCAGGTGAAGAAAAAAGTCCAATGGAGCAAACTGGTTATCTAAAAGGATCAAATAACCCAATCATTCATGACTTCTAGTTATTAGTGGATTGCAAATGAGAAAAAAAAAATTTTTTTTTTGAGACGGAGTCTCGCTCTGTCGTCCAAACTAGAGTGCAGTGGCGCGATCTCGGCTCACTGCCAGCTCCGCCTCCCGGGTTCACGCCATTCTCCTGCCTCAGCCTCCGGAGTAGCTGGGACTACAGGCGCCCGCCACCACGCCTGGCTAATTTCTTGTATTTTTAGTAGAGACGGGTTTTCACCGTGGATGATTCAATCTACTGACCTCGTGATCTGCCCGCCTCGGCCGCCCAAAGTGCTGGGATTACAGGCGTGAGCCACCGCGCCCGGCCTAAACTATGGATTTTTTTTTTTCCAGTGGAGTTTCGCTCCTGCCCAGGCTGGAATAGGATGGCAGGAACTCGGCTTACTGCAATCTCCACCTCCCGGGTTCAAGCGATTCTCCTGCCTCAGCCTCCCGAGTAGCTGGGATTACAGGCATGTGCCACCATGCCTGGCTGGTAAATAAGAAAAATTTTAAAGAAAAATACATGGACATATCTTTCCTTCAAAAAATAAATGTGATATTTATACTTATTTAATAGTAAATTATTCTCAAAATTTATACAATAGTTCACTTGATAATAATACATTATGTGACAAAATCAGCTTGGATTTATTAAATCCATGCTAATATGAATCTAAAATGAGCTTTGCATTTTCTTTATAAACTATAAATATTTTGGGTAATTTTTATGGCTTTTATTGTTTAGTAGGCTCAAGAAGAACCACACTAGGAATGATGTTTCACTATAAGCAAGCCTTTTTCACTGTTATAGATCAAGTGTCTCAACTAGTATCTTGAAAATGTTTGCTGAAGGAAAGGAAATTTCTTGCCTTGGACTTTACTATCTGGTCACCATGATCAAATCCTGAGGCAATGATTTTCAAGAAGTCATACTCTTCATGACATTGATTAATTCCATGAGAAATCTATTTAGCGATATACAGATAAGATTTAGAAAATGTTCATGGCCTTAAATTGAATTTTAGATTAGCTATATATCATGTTAATATGCAGGTAATAGCAGTTTAAAGACGATGTGATGCCTTAATTATATATTTGTCTAGAACAACAGGCAGCTTTGCAGAAGGTTAGAGTCTATTAATAATATGCATAACAACTGGTCACTTGACATTTAATTTTGAATCTGACAACTTTGGGCCAGTTGTTTCAGGATTCTCACACAACCTAGTGTGCTGAAGAATGAATGCGAGGTATTTCAGTGATGGCAATACATTTAAAACTATACTTAAAAAACACTTTTCAGTGACAAGTGGAGTTTTAAAAATATACAATTTTATTATGAGGGAGTGACACATTTTTTGAGAAGGCTAGTTTTTAAACTGGAAGGACTGAGCCTATTTATTAAACAAGCCTAGAAATATCTGTAGGAAATACGAATAGAAACTGGTAAGTGCTTTGTAAAGTATACCTTAAAGTTATATTGCTGCTTACTTTAAGTATTTTTGTTTCAAGTAACAAACATGAAATGAGGTTAACTTAAGTTTAAAAAAAAAAATTGCTTGAAATAATAAACTGTGGTTTTCCAAATCGAGGGAATATTATACTAAGAAAAGAACCTAGAAAAGGTAGTGGGGAGTTTGTAGGTCTACTGAACATCATTTTCTTAATTCTTATGCAAGAAAGAATAAGCTGGAATTTTTGTTCTGTCTCCTTAAAAGTGGGATTCCCAGGAAATAAGCCTAATCAGTGAACTTTAATTATACATCACATATTCAATAGGAGAGTGGAAGAAAATTTGATTGACAAAACCCATTGATTGTGGGAGGGGTGGATATTTGAAAAAAATGGAAAACCAATGCTGAATTGCAAAAGTTTTGTTAATGTATAATTCATTTTGAAATCTCAACTTCATTTACATTTTTAGTAGCACTACCAAAAAATTAATCAATTCATTATCTTCATTTTGTTTTGAGGGAAGATGAAAAACAACTGCCATCCTCATAATCTTCAATTTACAAAAAATCTTCTTGTTCTTCCAAATTTTCGATAAGTTCGTGAAATTTCAAATATTTTCCCCATAGTAACCTTTGTATCTGATCAAGAACAGTGATATATTATATATTGACAATAATATTATTATCCATTTATTTAGTATATATATCAGGGGTATATTTCTATGGGAAAGGAATAGACAAATACTGACTTTTATGTGTCAGAAATGCTATTGTATTTAATAATTAAAAACATGCTTTGAGACATGCATTAAAATTATTGATTTATTGATAAGACAAAAATTCAAAGAGATTAGTTTCTTTAATTACTCACAATAAGAAGGAAGAATGTGAATGAAATATAAAATTCTTTCCTATACACTCCTCTATTTTATTCTGTTAGATTATTTAGAAAATAAAAACAGGAATATCATGCTGTCTTCAAAGAAATTATATTTTGGTCAGTGGTATAAATCATGTAAATTAAAATGTATTAAGTGCAGAAATATGTACAAAACTGTAGATACACTTCCATTTTATTTATTTATTAGGAGACAGAGTCTTGCTCTGTAGCCCAGACTGGAGTGCAGTGGTGCGATCTCAGCTCACTGCAACCTCCCAATCCTGGGTTCAAGTGATTCTCCTGCCTCAGCCTCCTGAGTATTTGGAATTGCAAGTGTGAGCCACCATGCCTGAATAATTTTTGTATTTTTGGTAGAGAAGGGGTTTTACCACGTTAGCCGGGCTGGTCTCAAACTCTTAGCCTCAAGTGATCTGCCTGCCTTAGGCTTCCAAAGTGCTGCAGTTACAGGCATGAGCCACTGCACCTGGCCTATAGATACACTTTCAGAGAAAAAAAGAGATTATTTTGGTATGAGATGATGAATCAAAGGATTCTTTGTAAAAAGTTTAGAATTTGATAACAGCAGACACATATCAGATGAAAAAATATTTTATGTGCAAGGAATATTGTGAGTTAAATCAGTGGGATGGGAAGAATTTAACGTGTGGCTTTTAACGTAAGAATAATAAACAATTTGTAAGTATTTTATATAATCCAGCATACTCTGTATGAAATGGAGAAAACTTTTTCTATCAAAATGCTGTAAGAGGAAAAATATTAGAGCAGCTATTTTCACTAATATGCTTAATAACATAATATTAAAAATTTTGGAAGAAAGTTTCCATCCTACATTTCCATTAAAACTAAAATAATAAATTTCAATGAAAATAATTCCTACTTGAGTTTTGCAAAGGAGAAACTTGAGTCTTATTACTATAATTTTCATCATTTTTAATATACAATTTTAATGTTTTTTAAAATAAACTTTCTTCACTAGATACTAAATATTTTATCTTACTTTTTTCTCATTTATAAAATTCCTTTGGGGCTGAGGAAAAAGTGCTTTTCAAACTTTACAGTATTTTATAAACAACAAAGATAGCATTTTATCTGCTACCATTTTACACTTCACTGCTGCACAGAAGTGAGGAGGCCAAGTCATTTGGGGATCTAGGCATTAACTTTCTTACAAGAAGGTTACTTTCCAATATTGGACAAGTATAGAGTTTTCCAAAGAGGCATATTTCATTCAGGTTGCACAATCAGTGTCAAGGTCCCAGAAGGTCATTATACTTTTCAAGTCAGTTGGAATGACATCTGCCTCAAGCAACCTAGAGGCACAGCTGATTGTTCTATAGTAAGAATATAAACACTTCCTGTAACTTACGTCAGTATAAGTCTAGTGGTAGAAGAGATGCATTTGGGAAGAAGAAGAAATAGAAAGCAAGTTTATTTACTTAAAATATACTTATAATATTTTAAGTTTATTATTTAAAATATTATAAATGGAAATATATACACATGGCTATTAAAATAAGTGTGGTTTTAAATTTCAAAGCCTCATTGAAGAGTTGGATGACAGCAAAGGGAAAACACTTAAGTCCATGTTCATTGCTAGGTTTCTAGATTTTATTTCTTACAATACTGCTTACCTTTGCATAAAAAATGAACAAATCAAAACCATATATATACATACATATTATGTATATATATGTGTGTGTGTGTGTGTGTATATATATATATATATCCCCAGTAGAGAATTCATAATTCAACCTGATACTTGTTATTCTTATTTTTGTTGTTGCTGTTATAAGCTCTGGTCCAAGCCTGGACAAAACTTTTACTCCCAATTCCCATTAGCATGACCATATGCTATATTTCTTTCCTGCTCAACAGGAAATAATATGCAATGTGGTGCTTTTGCTTAGAGGAGCTGTGGAAGATGCAACTAAAAGAAGAGAGTGTAGATTCTTACAATAATCCAAATTTTGGCTCACATTATTTTCCAAGCTTTCCTTACATTAATGATTTAAAAGAAGATCTCATTAATCCTCTTGCAACTGGAAAATATATAATCTATTCCACCGCAAAAGATCACAAGTTGAAAGGGAACCAGATCACAGAATCAAAGCTCAGCCGATAGTTACTCCATACTATAAAATATACAATTTTATTAAAATTGGAGCAGGTTCCTGAGGCAGATACTATGATTACAGTTTAGTCTGTTGCTGTATGTAAAATAAGACGTAAGACCAAGTTCAGGGCTTTGCTACCTACTGATAATTGCAGAGTGGCTGGTGGATACAGAACATGAGAAAGTTGTGTGGTTTTTAACTATCCTATCACCTTCCTTAAAAATAATCACTTCAAGCTGGGCACGGTGGCTCACGCCTGTAATCCCAGCATTTTGGGAGGCCGAGGTGGGTGAATCACTTGAGGTCAGGAGTTCAAGACCAGCCTGACCAACATGGAGAAACCCCGTCTCTACTAAAAATACAAAAAAAATTAGCCAGGCCTGGTGGTGCATGCCTGTAATCCCAGCTACTCTGCAGGCTGAGACAGGAGAATTGCTTGAACCTGGGAGGCAGAGGTTGCGGTGAGCCAAGATCATGCCATTGCACTCCAGCCTGGGCAACAAAAGCGAAACTCCATCTCAAATAAATAAATAAATAATCACTTCATTCAACTCAGATGCATTAATCGATTTGCTTTATATTTTTTAATGACTTGCTTAGAAACATTATTTTCTTACATAAGCCCAGTAAAAGAGAATAAAGCTTTGATATTGATGATAAATTTAGAGCATGTACAATTGTTATTTACTCTCTTGGTGAATCACAATTTCCATGATACTACAGTTGACAAGTTAATTTCACTATTTTAATGATCTTCATAGTTCACAAACACACACACACACACTCTTTTCTTTATTCTTTAATTACAAAGACAAGATACTTTTGCTGATCACATTTGATACGGTTTCACTGTGTCCCCACCCAAATCTCATCTTGAAATCCCATGTGTTGTGGGAGGGACCTGTTGGGAGGTAATTGAATCATGGGGGCAAGTCTTGCCTGTGCTGTACTTATGATAGTGAATAAGTCTCATGAGATCTGATGCTTTTAAAAAGAGGAGTTCCCCTGCACAAGTTTTCTCTTTTTGCCTGCTGCCATCCAGGTATGATGTGACTTGCTCCTCCTTGCCTTCCACCATGATTGTGAGGCTTCAACAGCAACGTGGAACCATAAGTCGAGTTAAATCTCTTTCTTTTGTAAATTGCCCAGTCCTGGGCATGCCTCCATCAGCAGCGTGACTAATAACAGTAAATTGGTCCCAAGAGTGCAGTGCTGCAGAAAAGATACCCAAAAATGTGGAAGTGACTTTGAAACTGGGTAACAGGCAGGGGTTGGAACAGTTTGGAAGGCTCAGAAGAAGATCGGAAAATGTGGAAAGTTTGGAACCTCCTAGAGGCTTGCTGAATGGCCTTGCCCAAAATGCTGCTAGTGATATGGACAATAAAGTCCAGGCCAAGGTGGTTTCAGATGAAAATGGGGAATCTGTTGGGAACTGGAGCAAAGGTGACTCTTGTCATGTTTTAGCAAAGAGACTGGTGGCATTTTACCCCTGCCCTAGAGATCTGTGGAACTTTGAACTTGAGAGAGATGATTTATGGTATCTGGTGGAAGAAATTTCTAAGCAGCAAAGCATTCAATATGTGACTTGGATGCTGCTAAAGGCATTCAGTTTTATAAAGGAAGCAGAGCATAAAAGTTCGGAAAATTTGCAGCCTGACAATGTGATAGAAAATAAAATCCCACTTTCTGAGGAGAAACTCAAGCCGGCTGCATAAATTTGCATAAGTGACAAGGAGCTGAATGTTAATCCCCAAAACAATGGGGAAAATGTCTCCAGGGTATGTCAGAGGTTTTTACAGCAGTCCCTCCCATCACAGACCCAAGACCTAGGAGAAAAAGTGGTCTTGTTGGATGTGCCCAGAGTCCCGGTGCTATGTGCAGCCTAGGGACTTGGTGCCCTGGGTCCCAGCTGCTCCAGCCATGGCTAAAAGGGGCCAATGTAGAGCTCAGGCCATAGCTTCAGAGGGTGCAAGCCCAAAGCCTTGGTGGCTTCCACGTGGTGTCGAGCCTGTGAGTACACAGAAGTCAAGAATTGAGGTTTGGGATCTTCCACCTGGATTCCAGAGGATGTATGAAAATGGATGTGGTGGCATCCAGGCAGAAGTTTGCTGCAGTGGCAAGGCTCTCATGGAGAACCTCTGCTAGGGCAGTGTGGAAGGGAAATGTGAGGTCAGAGCCCCCACACAGAGTCCCTACTGGGGCACTACTTAGTGGAGCTGTGAGAAGAGGGCCACCGTCCTCCAGACCCCAGAATGGTAGATCCACAGAGAGCTTGCACCATGCACAGAGAAAAGCTGCAGATACTCAATGCTAGCCTGTAAAAGCAGCTGGGAGGCAGGCTGTACCCTGCAAAGCCACAGGGGTGGAGCTGTCCAAGACCATGGGAACCCACCTCTTGCATCAGCATGACCTGGATGTGAGGCAAGGAGTCAAAGGACATGATTTTGGAAATTTAATATTTGACTGCCCTTCTGCATTCTGGACTGGCATGGGGCCCTGTAGCCCGTTTGTTTTGGCTAATTTCTCCCATTTGTAATGGCTGTATTTACCCAATGCCTCTACCCCAACTGTATCTAGAAAGTAACTAACCTGCTTTTGATTTTACAGGCTCATAGGCGGAAGGTACTTGCCTTGTCTCGGATTACACATTGGACTGTGGACTTTTGAGTTAACGCTGAGAAGAGTTAAGACTTTGAGGGACTGTTGTGAAGGCATGATTGGTTTTGAAATGTAAGTACATGTGATTTGGGAGGGGTTGGGGCAGAGTGATATGGTTTGGCTGTGACCCCACCCAAATCTCATCCTGAATTGCCATGTGTTGTGGGAGGGACCCGGTGGGAGGTAAATGAATCACGGGGGCAGGACTTTCCTGTGCTGTTCTTGTCATAGTGAATAATTTTCACAAGATCTGATGGTTTTAAAAAGAGTTCCCCTGCACAAGCTCTCTCCCTCTTTGTCCGTTGCCATAAAGTACATTATATTTAGAAGACAAAGAATAAATAGAGAAACTATTTAGGAATATCATGCTAAAAAGAGTGTTATGAATTTGTCTTCTGAGTTTCTATGAACATCAGTAGCAATTCATCAACCAATATTTAAGGGCCAAATATGAATCAAAATCTACTGGATATTTATATTCCCATTACATTGATTGAAGCAAAGAGTATTATTTGGTTGTAATCAAGGATATAATTGTGCAAGGTCATGCAGACTGAGAGAGTACCTTATCCTGAAAGCATTATTTTTAACTCTCAGGAAATTATATAGTTAATTAGAGAAACTTGAATATTTAACAAAATTAGGAGAAGGAAAGTTTTCTTGGGAGGGAAAGTAAAGTGAATATGCAAGATAAGCAGGAATCTTGTAGACTATCTTGTGGCAGATACCACCATTAGTTCTATTTTAGAGATAAAGAAATAAAAACATAAAGTAATATATCTAAAGATGTGAAGCTAAGCAGTACCAAATACTAGCAAGAATGATTAAAAAGACCCTATCAATATCAGAAATGTAAAATATCAATTTATGTCTAAAAGCATATCTTTGTTTATGTCTAATACATATCCAAGGCATAAGAAATAGAGAAAACTAAATAAAGCAAAATATTGTAATAAAATAATCTTTATATAAAAAATGATACACTTACAATTCAGTTGGAAATATATTAAAAAATTCAAGCTATGGAAAACTTTCCATTGTGGATTTATTTCAATTTTTAGATATGTATCAAGAAATAATTTATAACTTTAGAGTCTTACTTAACTGAAGCATGATATTTTCAATTTAAAGGTAAAATAGAAATTATGTGAATCCAGAGTTAAGTAGTATTATGTTAATTGCACAATCTTACCAGAATTAAGAAACTCAGGAAATGAATGTTAAATTGAACTGTGGCATATAGTCAAGCTTTTAATTCATATTTCTCTCACAATTCTCATTAAGAATTAGAGCTGATCTGGCTTTTTACAAATCATCAGCATTGCCAAGATGGTTTGGAATAGTGCAGTGTTTCAGAGCAGAGAGGTTCATAAGGTTTTATTAGGTCCCATGGGAGAACATCAACTTGTTGTATTCTCCCCCAAGAAACGAACAAATTCACTCAGTGAAAAATCCTCTGTGAGTGGATCTTTGCACACTGATAAGGAGATGGTACAATAGTTGGCATTATAGAACTTTGATGATGTGGAAGAAACACATGGAAGTCATACTTTCTGGGTAAATCAACAAGGTTAGTTAGACACAAATAAACATATTTTTCTCTACGAGACTAATTTTGTAGAATTTAAATTCCACTTGTAATTATACAGAAAAAAGTGGCAAAATATATACTGTCTGCATTTATTCTTGACCAAGAAAATCCTGAAAAGTATAATACTAAAAAATCGAAAAGGAAATGCTCACGTGATGTAAATATTAGGAAGTTTCCAACTCGGGAATTGAGGTATTACAGAAAGACTAGGAAGCAGCTACCTACATCAAAGCGGGGTGAATTAAACAGAAGAAATGAGGTACCATTAATTAGGTTAATGAGGAACCTTCAGTGGACTGGTTCTTATACTTCTGAGGGGAAATGGTATAGATGGAGTTGGAAAAGCCATGGGAAGCTCAGAGGTTTCAGCTGTAGATTTGTTCTTTTAGTCAAGCAAGCTGAAAGAAAGTATTTACCAACCTTTGGTGAATGCCTTGAAAGCTACTGTTTCGCATATGTTATCCAATGTTTTAGTTTTGGCAGAACAGTCACTATGGTTTGGGCTGGCATTGGAAGTTTAGAGCAATTTCTCTTAAAATATTTTCATTTGCAAAATTAGACAACACTGAAAGATGCTACAAAATGTAGCTTGACCCCAGATGCTTATCAAAAATGCTTATTGAATAGCATTGGAGCTTATATAAATTATTAATTTCAATTATTAAGTATTAAGATCTAGTAAGAGTTTAATACAAGGTGATTACATCTTTCCAAATCAAACTAAGAACTTCTTAATCATCTTTGGGTAACATTTTTGGATAATTTTTTGTAACATTTTCCAATAATGGCTAATAGCATGTCTGCTTCATTTTCATAGTCAGATACCTGTGATTCATGTGAAGAATTCTCATACATTTAGTCAGAGTTTTATCTTATTTTATTTGAAAATAAATAAACATTTTTTTGCCCTGGAATTATGTTTAATCTTGGCTCCAGGAGTTATGTAATAAACCATTGGTATAATTGAAGACTTCAACACTGGTCTTCCTATTCCATATATCTTAGAGTTACTAGTTCCTTCTCACTTTTGAAGATTTTTTTTTCTTTTTGACGGAGTCTCACGCTGTTGCCAGGCTGGAGTTCGGTGGCATGATCTTTGGTTACTGCAACCTCCGACTCCCTGGTTCAAGTGATTCTCCTACCTCAGCCTCCCGAGTAGCTAGGATTACATGCACCTACCACTACACCCGGCTAATTTTTTTTGTGTGTGTGTTTTTAGTAGAGACGGGGTTTCACCATGTTGGCCAGAATGGTCTTGATCTCCTGACCTTGTGATCCACCAGCCTTGGCCTCCCAAAGTGCTGGGATTACAGGCATTAGCCACCACACCTGGCCACTTTTGATGGATTTTTAAAATTTCTATATGACTTTATATCATCTAAATTTTAACTCAAATGCACTCGTGTTAATTTGTTAACATTTTATTTTTTATTTTTGTGGCTACATAATAGGTATTTATATCTGTGGCATATGTGAGACATTTTGATATAAGTATACAATGCGTCAAAATCACATCAGGACAAATGGAATATCCATCACCTCAAGCATTCATCCTTTTTTGTGTTACAAGCAGTCTGACCATACTCTTTTAGTTATTTTAAAATGTACAATGAATTATTGTTGACTGTATTCACCGTGTTGTGCTATCAAATTACCACAATCAGAATAACTTCTCAACCTGTCTCCATATTTTACACTGACGTTGAAAAGTCAGTTCCATAGAAAGCAATATTTCAATTCAAATAATAAATTACAGTCTTGTTAAATGTTATTTAAAATATTACAGTGAAGAATATGAAGAGATTACATAAAATTTTCCCCTGGTTTAAAATGATACTCAAATGCCTAAATATATCAGAGCTATTTCTAATGATGTATTTCAGTTTGTATATCTTTACTCACAAATATTATTTGAAAAATAAGACAATCTTCTACTTCTTTATACATATTTACATATGTAAGCCATTACCTATTAGCTGGCAATTTTTAAAAAAACATAATAGGAATATATACCTTTCAACTTTATCATTCATTGATACTATTGACTACAAGAATAAAATATATAAGTAAAAATATAGATTTTATGTAACCAACGCCAAATTATATGTGCATTTCTCAAACTTTTGGAGGCTTTTACATGAGAGGGCTATTAAAATCACTCAAAAAATTTTAGAATATAAAAACTCTCTAATTTCAAGGAATGTAAATCTTTTAAGAGGCAGGCAAGTGAAAAGTTGAATCAAATTAGAGGGAGGTCTATATCAAAGTAATGGATAATTATTGAATTTTGATAATTTCTTATTAAAAATATTACTTGAAACTGTCACTGTCTATGGCTTAATTTTTTATCTTACGGTTTTTGAAAAGCATATATATTTTTTTTAAATTTAAACAATATAAGTGCAAATTATAAAACCCTTCCATTGGCTAAAGTTATCAATTTATTTTTCATTATGGGTACATAATAGTGTCTATATTAATGGGGTACATGTGATGTTTTGATAGTGACATACAATGTGTAATTATCAAAACAGGGTAACTGGGATATTAATCACCTCAATTATTTATTATTTCTTTGTGTTAGGAACATTTTCAGTTATTTTAAAATATACAGCAAACGACTATTATCTACAGTCACTCTATTGTGCTACTGAATACTAGATCTTATTCATTCTAATTGTATTTTTTGTGCCCATTAACCATTTCCCCTCTATCCCCTTGTTCTGCTACCCTTCTCAGCCACTGAAAACCATCTTTCTACTTTCTATCTCCATGAGTTTATTTTTTCAGCTCCCATATATGAGTGAAGAGATATAATATTTGTCTTTCTGAGCCTAATTTACTTCACTTAACATAATGTTCTTCAGTTCCATTCACGTTGTTGCAAATGACAGGATCTCATTCATTTCTATGGCTGAATAGTGCTCCATTATGTATATATACTACACTCCTTTGTCCGTTCATCTATTGATGGAAAATTAAGTCAATTTCATACCTTGGCTATTGTGAATATTGCTGCAATAAACAATTGCTGCAATATTTTTGCTGCGATAAACAATTGCTGCAATATTATTGCTGCAGTAAACATGGAAGTATAGATATTTCTTTGATGCACTGATTTACTTTCTTTAGGGTGTACACCCATTAATGGTATTGCAGGATGATATGGTAGTTCTATTTTTAGTTTTTTTAAAAAAACCTCCAAGCTGTTCACAGTGGTAATACTACTTTACATTCCGGCCAATGGTGTATGAGATTATTCTATTCTCCAAATCCTTACCAGCATTCTTTATTGCCTATCTTTTGCATAAAAGTCATTTTAACTGGGATGAGATGATACAACTTAAAATGACCATGAGAAAACCGTACATATTATTGGAACTAAAATCAACAAAATTGATCGTAGCCCGTGTTGCTGTGGATGGAGAACAAATAAAACTCTCACACATTTGGGTAAAAAATCAAACTTTATAACCACCTTGGAAAATAGTTTGGCAGCATCTTCATACATTGAACATAATACCTGCCAGCTATTTCATCCTTAGATATTAACCCAAAATAAATGATAATATATGTCCATACAAAAACTTGTACACTAATCTTCATAACTAATTTTTTCCTAGTAGCCCAATACTGGAAATAACCCAAGTGTCTATGAATAGGGGAATGGTGAAAAAAATGAACATATCCATACAATGGAAGAGTATTCGTCAATAAGAGAAAAACTCTTCATACATGCAACAACATTGATAAATCTCAAGAATTATACTAAGTAAAAGGAGTCAAGCTCTATTACCTGCCTCCAAAAAAGACAATATTAAATGGTTTCATGTGTGTAACATTATAGAGAGCACAAACTATTCCATACTGACAAAAGTCAGGGCAGTGCTTCCTTGGGGATGAAAACTAGGCAGCATTAGGAGAGTGAGACTGAAAGGAACATGAGAAAACATTTGAAGGTAATGGATTTGTTCACTGTGTTAATACAATGCATTTTTACGTGTAAGACCTACCAACTTCTACAATTTAAATATGCACAGTTAATTGTAAAAAAAAGTATGAGTAAATAGAAAAGAAGCCACAAAGTCACTTGACACTGAATAAATTTTTCAAAAAAGTTATCGTAGAAAAGGGAAAGCCTTATATATGCTGTAAAAGTTAAAGGACATGCCACTAGACTAGATGCATAACGTGGGAAGGAGGGGAGAGCATTCTAGGCAAAGGAAGCAAAGGAAGAATAAAGCATTAATGCCAAGGAGTGTTGAGAAGGAAGTGATAACACTGGGATGAAAAACTACAACAGGGTGAAGAACAGCTGTGAACATAACATTGGTAGATAGATTTATCCTCTAAGGGATGGCAATACGGTAAAAGATTTCCAAAAAGTTCACATAAAAAATGAGTGTCAGTGTTAGTGAAACAAAAGTCCTGGCAGAGAGTAAGACTGGAGGGAGAAAACATTAAGACAAACAAGAATATGCAACTTTAAATAAGATAAATATAAATATTTTATTGTTATAACACCTTATACCCTATTGACCTTGTGAACTTTAAAAACATATGTAAAATATAAATCAAGAATATTCTGTATGGTGAGATTATAGAATCAAATAGCAATTCAAAGACCCCAAATTCCAAAATGTATTCTAAATAGTATAATTTTTTTGTTAGTAAGTGTAAAATCTATTTCAATCATATCTAATCAGCTTGCTCATTAGAAATAGCGTATAGTGTTTTCAGCTAGTAAATAAGTCTGTCACGTTTCATTATTATTATTATTAAAGTATTATTAGTATCTATTTCTTTCCCTCAAAGTCATAACAGCTTATTCACTAGATAAAATCAGCTAATTTTTCCAACATTACACTTAAAACAAGTCTTTTTTCTGAATTGCTTGATGGTGACTTTTGAAAAGAACTTTCATGAGGTAGACAAAAATAAACTGCAAAATACACATTTATAAAACAGAATTAAAACAATGATACATGAATCTGGAATTAGAGAAAATAATCAGCATATAAATAGAATCTGAGAAGAAGTATTACCCTTGAAAATAATGGCTGTATCATTTGTAATATATGTAATACTCATAACATTCATCTTGTGGGGTTTTTTTTGCTTTTAAATAAACAGACAGTTTTGGATTTTGTTGTTTCATTTTATAAGTGACACAAATTTGTACATATTTATGAGTTAAAGTATCATGTTTCAGTAATGGATACATTGTATAATGATTAAATCAGTGTGATTAGCTTATCCTTAACATTAAACATTTACCAATTCTTTGTGATGATAGCATTCAAGATCATCTCTTCTAGTTATCCTGAAACATACAAAGCATTATTGTCAGCTATTTTCACCTACTGTGTGATAAAACACTAGAAGTTATTCTTCCTGTCTAACTGTAACTTTGTACCTAATATTCAGATAGGCAAGTAACTTTGTCATATATGTAACCTGGTCTAAATGAACAGTAAACAGTGATCGGTCTTGGTTTATTATGTTGACTAATAGAGAGATCAGTGGTCATAATAATCTTTTTTCAAATGTGTTTCCATTTGTAAGAAAATTTTATTTATAATTTGAAAGTGCTCAGCTCTGCTTTTCTATATCGTTTTGATACCATTGTCCACAGTTGTATGCTTTTGATGCAAATGTTTCAGATTATTTTAAAGTCTTAGGAAGGTTAAAATTACTACATATTAATACATTATCTGGCCTGTTTATTATAACCAAATAAAAAAGTTTATTCCTCTTTTAATAGAATTTTAAACACATGTGAGTTGTTCTTGTATTCTTTTATGAAAAATGCTCATTTCAAGAGAACACATTTTAAGTCATATTTTTATCAAATATATTAATTAAAATTATAATGTCATTTCAAACTTTATTCAAACTTAATTCTCAACCTCTAGCCTGCTTGTCATGATGGTCTGAAATAATAATGACATAAAATACTCTGATGGGACAAATAAATTACTCTCACCTTTCTTGGGGAATGAGAAAGACAAAACAGAAAAATAAGTAAAAGATATAAAAGCAGTTTTCTGGAGTTTATTGGTTATAGTTACTTGTCACAAGTATCTGTGTTCATCTGAGTCTGTAATTACGTAGCTGACTCTCTGAAAAGGGAACACAGTGATGAAAAGACAAAACTTGAAATTACACAATTAATTGCAAACTATTTCTCCTAAGGCTATATATCACACCTAAGAGAGCCTGAGCTTAAAGGTTATACTACTAATTCTCTTTTCAAATGGTACTTTTATTAGCCATTAAATATCACTCAGTGTGTGATTATTTTTACCCTTGTCTTAGAAATTGTGAACCTGAGACACTAAAATGGGTTAATGGCTCTAAATCAGACAATATATAAAAATCTCAACTAATTGGTTTTTGTAAACTGTTTGGATCAAGTTACATGCAAAAAAAAAATGAGTATAAAGCTTCAGGGAAAAACACATTAAATGTGTGCTTTACAATAGGAAAATTATAAAATATCAGTTTTTGTACTCATCTTCTTTTCAACATCTTTATCTTGAGAATGAGTGGGCTACTTCTGTAGTGAGGAAAACTCCCAGTAGTTAATCCGTTGCTAGTCATATATATACATATATATGCCATCAGACAACTGAAATTTTAGATATATTATTGCAATTTATAGAACATATTTATGTTAGGCAATATTAAAAAACGGGGATATCCATTGGCTTGTTAAAGAATAACATCTGAACAGTACTGCAATGAAAGTTGCCCGCTAGTAGGGGTGTCTTTTTCTCACTTTTATAAATTCAGAGTTTGAATATAATGTGGGCCAATACATTGATACTGCATATAAAATAATTAAAATTGGAACATATCATCAGGAAGTATACAAATCTTTCGGGATACGTAGTGTTGGGTGGGGGCAGAAGCTACATAAGAACTTAGGAAGTACAGTGGGTCAGGGAGAGATGGTACAAAAAGAGTTATCACAAAATTTGCATTTCATATTTGGGTCCAAACACACACACACACACACACACACACACACACACACACTTATACAACTGGATTTGGTACTTTTTGATACTTTTTATAGACTTTTTTTAGGAATGTGCCCTTAACCCACGCACACAAAAGACCTCGCTCGAGTTAACTCTTCATCTATAATAAAAAGTTTAGTCTCTGAAACTATTATCATAATTGTATAGTTATATGTGTTTGATTTTCTAGAGGAGCATATACTCACCAAAAAGTGTTTTATATCATCAAGAAGAGTAAAGGAATAATAAAATTATTACCATATTGTAGAGTTGCTACAAATAATATGCTATGCTGCTGTTTCAACAAAACTGTCTACAGTTTTTTTAGGCAAGTAACTCATTTCTTATATATCAGGTTAATGATTATGAAAACTGTAAATATGTAAAGCAGGTATGAAGCAATAAATTTTTTTCTACTTAGTAAACTCTGGAAACATCTTTATATCAGGAAATGTCTTTACTCTTAGTGATGTTTAGAATAGCCACCCTTTTTAGTAATGCAAAAGGGATGAAAATGCCTTTTACCTCATGACTTATTTCATTTAGGTCACCATTTTTATACCTGTTTGATATAAGTTATTTAATTTTTTATTTTAACTTTATAATATTGCGTGGTCTCACTTACATGTGAAAGCTAAGAAGGTTAAAATCTTGAATAAAGAATAGAATAGTGGTTTCCAGAGGCTGGAAGGGTTGTGGGGAGGAGAAGATGAGGAGATATTGGTTAATGGGTAAAAAATAAAGTTAGATAGAATCAATACAACCTAGTGTTCTGGCACAATAGGGTGACTATAGTTAATAATAGTTTATTGTATATTTCAAAATAACTAAAAGAATGAAATGGGAATTTTTCTAATAAAAATAAATTATAAATGTGTGAGGTGATATATATCCCAGTGACTCCAATTTGATCACGATAATGCATTACATTGTAAGCTTGATTTTTAAACATACATACATTTTGAAGAATCAAATAATCTACAAAATTTATCTATTACAAAAACAAAACACAGTAGCCAACCCTAGCTCTGTTTTAATGACAAAAACAGAAAAACCAAGGAGCAATGAGAGTATAAGCATGACATTTAGAAATATAGGGATTATAAACAAAAGTACACAGCTATCCCAAGGTACGGTGAGTGGCCAGCTCCTCCCTTCAGCTAAGGCACTCTCAAAAGGCTGGCAGCTCAGGGCTGTTTGCAGGTGGCCCTCCCAGCACTGGGAGTAACACATAATCCTGTACTGAAGGAGGATCTTGACAGTGTCACGTGGCTTCTATCCATTCTCTACTTTGGTGCTGGATCACCTTTTGTTCAGAATTGCATATTATTTCCTTTCTTGGTATCTCCTTTGTTTTGTTATATGCTCTACTGTAGTTTCTTAAAGTCCATAGGAGTTAAGATTTCTGAGACCTTGTACATCTGAAATCTACACTTAACTTTCAAATAATTGTTAGCATGGGACATAATTTAAGTTTGGAAATCAAATTTGCTTCAGAAGTTAAAGTCATTGCATCATTCTCTCTCAGCTTCAGAGATGCTGTTGAGAAATCCAGTGTCAATTTAACTTTTTATCATTACTATATTAGCTTTTCCGCTTTGAATTCACCTAGGATATTCTCTTTTTCCCAAGTAATCTTAAATTTCAGGCTTATTTGCCCCAGAATGGATCTATTTTCATCCATTTTTTGTCTCTCAATGGGGCCTTGCAACTTAGAAATTTAAATTATTTGTTCAATGATTGTCTACTCTCTATTATATCTGTGTTCTTTTTAAGTATTACATTATTAAATTTACAGTATATTAACTATATATTCAATAATATATTAAAATATATATTAATGTTATCAATGCATATATATTATGCATTACATTATTATATTCTATATAATATACATCAGGGGTATTTTATTAATGTATATTAAAATTATGGTATATAACATCTATATATACATATGTTTATGTTATACAATGTATATGTATACATACAGGTATAACATGTATATACATGTGTGCGTGTGTGCATGTATGTGTACATATATGTAGTTAGCGTAAAGTAAAATGGAGACCAGAACTGGAGAACCCCTGAGTAGACAAACCCATTAAGGCCTCATTAGTGATATTATATTAATCTTGCTTGGTTTGTAAACATAATTTAACTTGAGCTATCTCTCTTATATACCCATATTAAAGAAAACTAACATTTAAGGCTAACCAATCAAAAGCCATCAATTAATTATAGTTATTTAATTATGAATGTTGCAGCAGGATAGACAAAATAAGGCTTTATTGGTCTATTTTTGGATTGATAATAATGTTAATATATTTGACTTTAATGACTCAAAAATTGTCATTACTTTACTTCCATGTTCTCTGTATAAAAGCCTTCCCCTGGCATTCCTTCAGCACAGCCACTTTTGGTTTACAGCAGCCTTATTCATGAATCACTGGTTGCTAAAATTAAGTATAGTATTATTGTGCTTTTCTTTACACTTTAACAGACAAATTTTATATATAGTTATATATAAGCATATATCAATATACATATATTTATCATGTATAATTTGTCTATATTACATACATATATATGGTCTACAAAAGTTCTGGTCTGGTTTGCAATTTTAAGTTTCACTTTTGTTCTTAGAGTGTCACAATAATATCTTTCAGTCTTTCTACTAAATTTCAATTCTCTGCTCATATATTTAATTTTAAAAATTCTTTTGTTCTCTGAGTATTTATGTAGTACCATAATCTTGTTTCACAGACATGATAGCATTTCTTTTATCTCTGAAATGGTGATGAAAGTTTTTGCTTTTTTCTGTTTCTATTTTATTTTTAGTTACCTATCTTCACAGTCTCTGTTTTTTCCAAGTTGCTTTCTTTAAGTTTGTCTGTTTAATATTAGAACATTCCTTTCGTATCTGTGATCTTGACTCATGTTTAAGACGGAGTCATTAAATCTTATTTGAGAATTTGTACACATGCATGCTGTTTGTGGATTGCACATGTGGTGACCTAGCAAGACAATATTACTGGAAAATACCCAGAGCCAATGTATCAGGTCATTTTTGACGGAATAATCAGGTTTCTGAAAATATAAATCTTTCACTCTTTAGCTGCCCCTACTTCCTATTTGTGTGGTATTCTTCCTCTCAATTGTGATAGAACTGTGGCCAGAAACATTGTGGTCCAGATACTTTTTCTACCTCGATGGGTAATAAATTTCAATTTTCTAAGATAATGAGAGACAGCCTCTTCTGATTGCTTGAAGTAGAAAATCCAACTTTCAAGCAATCTTCCAATTTTCACCCTTTCTCCTAACCTACCTCATGTTGCCAATTACTGAACCCTGCAAATGTTCCACAGTGCATGTCACTTTGCTGCTCAGCTGTCCATACTGCCACTTCAGGATTTTACTTGTTAAGGCCAATTGACAGTTACCATTATGCTGTTTTTTCTTTGCTTAAAATACTTTTGCTATTATTTCCCCTTCTAACTCTCAGAAGAAACAGATGCAGATGTTTGTGTTTAAAACAATGTCTTCAAACTGGAAATTCATATTTACTAAAATTGCCTGATTTAGCTCTTTAAAAATAGAGAGCAATTTATTTATATTATTACATATTTTCAGTAACACTTTAAACTCCTTTATAACATGTGTGCGATTGAATTCCAGTTACCTCAGCATCATTTATTGAAAAGGGAGTCCTTTCCCCATTGCTTGTTTTTGTTAGCCTTGTTGAAGATCAGATAGTTATAGGTGTGTGGCTTTATTTCTGATTTTTCTATTCTGTTCCATTCGTTTGTGTGTCTATTTTTGTAGCAACATCAAGCTATTTTGGTTACTGTGGCTTTATAATATGATGTGAGGTTGAGTAATGTGATGCTTCTGGCTTTGTTCTTTTGGCTTAGCATTGTTTTGGTTATTTGGGCTCTTTTCTAGTGCCTTATGAATTTTAAAATCATTTTTTTCTAATTCCGTGTATAATGACATTGGTAGTTTGATAGGAATAGCAATGCAAATTGCTTTAGGCACTGTGGCCATTTTTATGATATTGATTCTTCCAATCAATGAGCATGGAATGTTTTTTCTATTTATTTGTTACCTCTGATTTCTTTCAGCAGCGTTTCGTAGTTCTCCTTGTAGAGATCTTTCACCTCCTTGGTTAGCTGTATTCCTAGGTATTTCATTTTCTTTGAGTCCATTGTAAGTGGAATTGTGTTTTTGATTTCACTCTTAACTCTTAGCATAGATGTTGTTGGTGTATGGAAATGCTACTTATTTTTACACATCGATTTTGTATCCTGAAACTTTACTTATATTGATTATCAATTCTAGGAGCCTTTTGGTAGACTCTTTAGTATTTTGCAATAGAATCATGTCATTAGCAAAGAGAGTTTGAATTCTTCTTTTCCTATTTGGATATCTTTTATTTCTTGCTCTTGCCTGATTGCTGTGTTTAGAATTTCTAGTACTATATTGAACAGGAGTGGTTAGAGTGGACATCCTTGTCTTATCCCAGTTCTCAAGGGGAGTGTTTCCAGTTTTTGCCCATTCTGTATGGGGTTGGCTGTGGATTTGCCATAGATAGCTCTTATTATTTTGAGATATGTTCCTTTAATGCCTAGTTTTTTGAGGGTATTTAATATTAAGTGTTTTTGAATTTTATCGAAAGTCCTTTTTATGTCTTTTGAGATAATCATGTGGTTTTTATTTTTATTTCTATTTATGTAATAAATCTCATTTATTAATTTTTATATATTGCAACAACCTAGCATTCCAGGAATAAAGCTGCTGGATTAGCTTTTTAATATGCTACTGGTTATTTTCGTCTCCCTAGGTGTGATTTTAGGTTGCCAATTTCAGATCTCTAACTTTTTCACATGGGTGTTTTCCACTATAACCTTTCAAATTAACATGGCTTTAGCTGTGTCCCAAAGATTTTGGTATGTTGCATCTTTGTTTTCATTTGTTTCAAATACTTTTTTTCATTTCTGCCTTAATTTAAATTTTCCCCAAAGTCGTTCAGGAGCAGGTTGTTTAATTAGCATGTAATTATATGGTTTTGAAAGAGATTCTTGGTATAAATTTCTATTTTATTGCGATGTGGTTTTGGAGTGTGGTTGATATAATGGGTTTCTTAAGGATGTCTTGCAAGGCTGGTCTGGTGGTAATGAATTCCCTTGGCATTTGCAAATCCAAAAAGGATTTTATTTCCCCTTCACTTTTGAAGCTTAGTTTGGCAGGATCTGAAACTCTTGGTTGGATTTTTTTCTTTACAAATGCTAAATATAGGTTCCCAATCTCTTCTGCGTGGCAGAGTTTCTGCTGAAAGGTCTGCTGTAGTCTGATGGGGTTCCTTTTGTAAGTGACCTAACCCTTTTCTATAGCTGCTTTAATATTTTTTCGTTCACATTGACCTTGATGAATCTGATGATTATGCGTTTTGGGGATGGTTGTCTTTTCCACTGTCTCACAAGAGTTCTCTGAATTGCCTGAATTTGAATGTCAACCTCTCTAGCAAGGTTGGGGAAATTTCTTTGTAGATCAAAGAACTATATGGTTAAAAAACACATATGGGTGTGGTGGCTCACGCCTGTAATCCCAGGACTTTGGGAGGCTGAAGTGGGTGGATCACAAGGTCAGGAGTTTGAGACCAGCCTGGCCAGCATGGTGAAACCCTGTCTCTACTAAAAATACAAAAAATTAGCCAGTCATGGTGGCATGTGCCTGTAGTCCCACCTACCTTAGGAGGCTGAGGCAGGAGAATTGCTTGAATCCAGCAGGTGGAGGTTACAGTGAGCTGAGATTGCACCACTGAACTCTAGACTGGACAACACAGGGAGACTCCATCTTAAACAAACAAAACCAATAAACAAACAAAAGTCTGTAAAAGTAGTAGAAGAAAATACAAGTAAATATGTTTATAAGCTTGGGTAAGGAAGAATTTTTTTTTTTTTTTTTTGAGACAGCGTCTTGCTCTGTCTCCCAGGCTGAAGTCCAGTGGCTTGATCACAGCTCACTGCAGCCTTGAATTCCTTGGCTCAAGCTATCATCCCACCTCAGCCTCCTGCATAGCTAGGACTCAGGCATGTGCCATGCTAAGCTAATTTTTTATTTATTTTTTAAATTAATTTTTTTTTTTTTTTTTGAGACGGAGTTTCACTCTTGTTGCCTAGGCTGGAGTGCAATGGTGCAATCTGGGCTCACTGCACCCTCTGCCTCCCGTGTTCAAGCGATTCTTCTGCCTCAGTCTTCCAAGTAGCTGAGATTACAGGCATGTGCCACCATGCCTGGCTAATTTTGTGTTTTTAGTAGAGACGGGGTTTCTCCGTGTCGGTCAGGCTGGTCTCGAACTCCCGACCTCAGGTGATCCACCTGCCTCAGCTTCCCAAAGTGCTGGGATTACAGGCGTGAGCCATTGCGCTGCTAAGCTAATTTTTTTTTTTTTTCCTGAGGTGGGGTCTCGATGTGTTGTCTGGGCTGGAGTGCAGTGGCAGGATCTCGGCTCACTGCAAGCTCTGCTTCCTGGGTTCACGCCATTCTCCTGCCTCAGCTTCCCGAGTAGCTGGGACTACAGAAGCCCGCCACAACTCGGCTAATTTTTTTGTATTTTTAGTAGAGACGGGCTTTCACCATGTTGGCTAGGATGGTCTCAATCGCCTGACTTCGTGATCCGCCTGCCTCGGCCTCCCGAAGTGCTGGGCTTACAGGTATGAGCAACTGCACCCGGCCCTGCTAAGCTAATTTTTTAAATGTTTTTGCAAATATGAGGTCTCCCTGTATTGCCCAGTTTGGTCTCAAACTCCTGGCCTCAAGTGGCCTTCCTCATGTGGCATCCCAAAGTGCTGGGATTACAGGTGTGAGCCACCACACCTAGTCCCAGAAAGATATTCTTGAACAAGAAATAAATCACAGCCAGATGCGGTGGCTCACACCTGTAATCCCAGCACTTTGGGAGGCCTGAGGCTGATGGACCACCTGAGGTCAGGAATTTAAGACCAGCCTGGCCAACATGGTGAAAACCTGTCTCTACTAAAATACAAAAATTAGCCCGGCATGGTGGCCACGCCTTTAATCCCAGCTACTCAGGAGGCTGAGGCAGGAGAATGGCTTGAACCCGGGAGATGGAGGTTGCAATGAGCCGAGATCATGCCATTGCACTCCAGCCTGGGCATCAGAGCCAGACGCCATCTCAAAAAAAAGAAAAGAAAAAAAATAAATCACAAAAAACCCAGAAAACCCAAATCAGAGAGCCATTAAGACAAAAAAAAAAAAGACTAATAAATTTGACTCAATCAAAAATTAAAACTCGGCCAGGCGTGGTGGCTCACGCCTGTAATCCCAGCACTTTGAGAGGCCGAGGTGGGTGGATCATGAGTTCAGGAGTTGGAGAACAGCCTGGCCAACATAGTGAAACCCTGTCTCTACCAAAAATACAAAAAAAATTAGCTGGGCGTGGTGGCGGGTGCCTGTAATCCCAGCTACTTGGGAGGCTGAGGCTGGAGAATCATTGGTTGAACTAGGGAGGCAGAGGTTTCAGTGAGCCAAGTCATGCCATTGCACTCCAGCCTGGGCAACAAGAGTGAAACTCCATCTCAAAAAAAAAAATGCATATGTTTCAGCTCAGCAACCCCACTTCTCTATTCTCAAATAATACACATATGTATGTTTAAAGAGGTATGTACAAGAATGTTCACTGTCAACACTCTTGGTAATAGCAAAAAAACTGGAAACAATCATCATTTCCATGAAAAAAAGAATAGCTAAATAAACTATGCCCACACTATGCTATTCTACATAACAGTTAATAATGAGGATATGTATATTGATATGAAAAGATCAAGATGTAGTTAAATAAAAAAATGCAACCAGGTGCAGTGGCTCCCACCTATAATTCCAGCACTTAGGGAGGCCAAGGCAGGAGGCTCACTTGAGGCCAGGAGTTTGAGGCCAGCCTGGGCAACAGAGCATGACCCTGTCTCTACAAAAAATTTTAAAAAATTAGCCAGGTGTGGTGGTACACACCTGTAGGCGGTGGTAGGATTGCTTGAAGTAAGGAGTTCAAGATTACAGTGAGCTGTGATCACGTATCTCTAAAAAAAAATTTTTTTTTTTAAGATGGAGTCTCGCTCTGTCACCCAGGCTGTAGTGCAATGGTGCAATCACAGCTCACTGCAGCCTCAACTTCCCTGGCTCAGGTGATCCTGCCACCTCAGCCTCCTGAGTAACTGGGACTACAGGTGAGCAATAACACACCCAGCTAATTTATTTATTTATTTTTTGAGAAGGAGTCTTGCTGTCACCCAGGCTGGATTGCAATGGCACACAATCTTGACTTACTGCAACCACCACTTCCCAGGTTCAAGCAATTCTCTTGCCTCAGCCTCCTTAGTAGCTGGGATTAAAAGTGTATGCCACCATGCCTGGCTAATGTTTGTATTTTTAGTAGAGACAGGGTTTCGCCATGTTGGCCAGGCTGGTCTCAGACTCCTGACCTCCGGTGATCCACCTGCCTTGGCCTCCCAAAGTGCCGGGATTACAGGCGTGAGCTACTGCGCCTGGCCTGATTTTTTGTATTTTTAGTAGAGACAGGGTTTTGCCATGTTCTCCCAAAGTACTGGAATTACAGGTGTGAGCCACTGTGCTTGGCCCCTGTATAATTTTAAAATTAAAAAAAAAATTTAAAAATACCTGGAGTTCTGGCCTCGAAAATCCCATCCTTGTGGGTGCTCCTTCCAGTCTTGAGGAGTGAACCTGGCCATCAGTGATTCTGAAGAGGCAATGACCACAGAGAACCCCAGCACAGCAAACTGAGAAACTGCCTTTTTTGTTGTATTTTATTATTTCCTCTAGAGATGCGGGGGGGCGGGGTCTCAACATATTGCCCAGGCTGGTCTTGAACTCCTGGACTCAAGCAATCCTCCTGCCTCAGCCTCCCATAGTGCTGTATTACAGCTGTGAGCCCCCTTGCCTGGCCTGGCCATCTATATTTCTTTTGTTTGTTTTTCATTTTTGAGATAGAGTCCCACTCTGTCTTCCAGGCTGGAGTGCAATGGTGTCATCTCAGCTTACTGCAACCTCTGCCTCCTGGGCTCAAGCCATTCTCCTGCCTCAGCCTCCCAAGTAGCTGGGATTACAGGTGCCCGACACCACGCCCAGCTAATTTTTGTGTTTTTAGTAGAGACGGGGTTTCACCATATTGGCCAGGCTGGTCTTGAACTCCTGACCTCAGGTGATCCACCCGTCCTGGCCTCCCAGAGTGCTGGGATTACAGGTGTAAGCCACCACACTCGGACTTTTTTTTCCAATTTTTTTTTTTTTCTCAGAGACCTTTGTTCTGAGATCTTTATTTCTTCTCCCTGTTCTTTTTCCTTGTCTAGTCTACCTCACAAATCATTTCATGATTAATTTTCCTAAAGAAAAGAGCAAATATTTATTAAGCATTTGCCATTATTTGTACTCAGTATTTGGTAATGGCAGGAATGTTTGAAGAAAGTTAATATGGTAGTAATATGGAGCAATGTGAAGTTAAGAAGAGAGGGAGATGGCAACCAATCAAAAGACTATATCAGGCCAGGCTTTATTCATCCTGTTCAGAGGTGGTCACAGCTTCCCAATGCCTACAAAATAAAGGCCAAATTCCTGAGCCTAATATCCAAGACCGTCCATTCTATCCTCAACATACCTTTCTGATCTCTTCATTGCTTCTTCCCATTAAAAGCCTCCAATTCAGCCAATTTTTTTTTTTTTTGACATGGGGGTCTCGCTGTGTCTCCCAGGGTGGAATGCATGACACCACCATAGCTCACTGCAGTCTCAAAACTCCTGGGCTCATGTGGTCCTCAGCTTCCAGAGTAGCTGCAACTACAGGTGTGCACCACCACATGCAGCTTCAGCCTGGCTTTCGCATGTGTGCGTACCTCTGTTCACAGTTACTTCTCCTGTCTCCTTAAATCTTGCTTCCTTTATTTATTGATTGAATGATTTATTGAGACGGAGTTTTGCTCTTGTTGCCCAGGCTAGAGTGCAGTGGCGCAATCTCAGCTCACTGCAAGCTCCGCCTCCTGGGTTCACGCCATTCTCCTGCCTCAGCCTCTCGAAGACTACAGGTGCCCGCCACCACACCCAGCTAACTTTATTGTATTTTTAGTAGAGACGGGGTTTCACCATCTTGGCCATGCTGGTCTTGAACTTCTGACCTCGTGATTCACCTGCCTCGGCCTTCCAAAGTGCTGGGATTACAGGCATGAGCCCCTGTGCCCGACAAGGGGTGCGTGTTTTTTAAAACATGGGAGAGGGAATTGTGCTTCAGAATCACCACCAGCTGTTGCGACATCGGGTGCCACTCCATCCCGCTTCTGAGGCACGACGGACCACTTTGGGAGGCCGAGGCGGGTGGAATTACCTGAGGTCAGGAGTTCGAGACCAGCCTGACCAAAATGGTGAAACCTGGTCTCTACTAAAAATACAAAAAATTAGCCAGACGTGGTGGCGCATGCCAGTAATGCCATCTACTTGGGAGGCTGAGGCAGGAGAATCGCTTGAACCCCAGAGGCGAGGTTGTGGTGAGCCGAGATTGCGCCATTGCACTCCAGCCTGGGAAACGAGCGAAATTCCGTCTCAGGAAAAAGAAAAAAAAAATTTTTAAAGAAAAAAAAACCCCTCTTTTTCTCGCCGGAAATACCCTCTTTCAGGAAGGCGCTCCTGTGCCGCACACGCACACTCAGTTACTTAGCAACGTCGGGGCTAAACCACCCAAGGCGGAGCCCAGGAACAACAGAGCCACCGCATCCCCCACCAATCAGCGCCGACCTCGCCTTCGCAGGCCTAACCAATCAGTGCTGGCGCTGCAAGAAAGTTTCCAGAGCTTTCGAGGAAGGTTTCTTTAACTCGAATTCATCCGCCCAATAATTTTCTTATATTTTCCTAAGGAAGAGAAGTGCATAGAGGAGAAGGGACATAATTCGTTAGGATCCTTTCTTACGCTGTGGGAATTTGGGGCTCAGTTGAAAAGCCTAAACTGCATCTGGGGATGTTGGGCGCGGCGAACTACTTTCAGTGGTGCACGGAGACGGTGTCTACGTAACAAGTGATAACGCGACACACCTTGCACAAATTTGCGCTCTGCCAAACCGGAGCATTCAGGCACGACTGGCTTTGTTGGGTGAGGTTGTTGTGGTGTTCCTGTGGCTGGACGTGATTCGCAGCATCCTCGTATCCGCTAACAGGTACTGGCGCACAGCCGTAAAGACCTGTGGGGGCGTGAGAGGGGGGAATGGGTGAGGTCAAGCTGGAGGCTTCTTGGGGTTGGGTGGGCAGCTGAGGGGAGGGGAGGGCGAGGTGACGCGACGCCCGGCCTTTCTGGGAGAGTGGGCCTTGTTGACCTAAGGGGGGCGAGTGCAGTTGGCACGCGCACGCGCCGACAGAAACAGACATTAACCGACAGCGATTCCGTCGCGTTTACTTGGGAGGAAGGCGGAAAAGAGGTAGTTTGTGTGGCTTCTGGAAACCCTAAATTTGGAATCCCAATATGAGAATGGTGTCCCTTCTTGTGTTTCAATGGGATTTTTACTTCGCGAGTCTTGTGGGTTCGGTTTTGTTTTCAGTTTACCTAACACCGTGCTTAGGTTTGAGGCAGGTTGGAGTTCGGTCAGGGGAGTTTGAATATCCGGAACAGGTAGTGGAGAAAGTTGTGGACGCTTGGTTAGAGAGCGCTCTGGATTCTCCACTGTTGACGTTGAAACCTTGAGTGACGAATTTTGTATTAAGTGACTTAGCCTCGTAAAAATCAGGGGAGGTTTGCGGAATGTTACCATGTTTAAGGTATTTTGAAGGAGTAGTTGCTAACTTTGAAGCATATTAGATGTAAAAGCAAGAAATACAATGATCCTGAGATGACATGCTTATGTTTTACTTTTAATCTAGGTCAAAATGCAGATCTTCGTGAAAACCCTTACCGGCAAGATCATCACCCTTGAAGTGGAGCCCAGTGCCACTATCGAAAATGTCAAGGCCAAAATCCAAGATAAAGAAGGCAATCCCCATGACCAGCAGAAGCTCATCTTTGCAGGCAAGCAGCTGGAAGATGGCTGCAGTCTTTCTGACTACAACATCCAGAAAGAGTCGACCCTGCATCTGGTCCTGCGTCTGAGAGGTGGTATGCAGATTTTCGTGAAGACCCTGACCGGCAAGACCATCACCCTGGAAGTGGAGCCCAGTGACACCATCGAAAATGTGAAGGCCAAGATCCAAGATAAAGAAGGCATCCCCCCCATCAGCAGAGGCTCATCTTTGCAGGCAAGCAGCTGGAAGATGGCGGTACTCTTTCTGACTACAACATCCAGAAGGAGTCGACCCTGCACCTGGTCCTGTGTCTGAGAGGTGGTATGAAGATCTTCGTGAAGACCCTGACCGGCAAGACCATCACCCTGGAGGTGGAGCCCAGTGACACCATCGAAAATGTGAAAGTCAAGATCCAGGATGAAGAAGGCATCCCCCCCGATCAGCAGAGGCTCATCTTTGCAGGCAAGCAGCTGGAAGATGGCCGCAGTCTTTCTGACTACAACATCCAGAAAGAGTCGACCCTGCATCTGGTCCTGCGTCTGAGAGGTGGTATGCAGATCTTCGTGAAGACCCTGACCGGAAAGACCATCACCCTGGAGGTGGAGCCCAGTGACACCATCGAAAATGTGAAAGCCAAGATCCAGGATGAAGAAGGCATCCCCCCGCGATCAGCAGAGGCTCATCTTTGCAGGCAAGAAGTTGGAAGATGGCCGCACTCTTTCTGACTACAGCATCCAGAAGGAGTCGACCCTGCACCTGGTCCTGCGCCTGAGGGGTGGCTGTTAATTCTTCAGTCTTGCATTAGCAGTGCCCATTGATGGCATTACTCTGCACTATAGCCATTTGCCCCAACTTAGGTTTAGAAATTACAAGTTTCAGTAATAGCTGAACCTGTTCAAAATGTTAATAAAGGTTTCGCTGAATGGTAGCATACTTGGTGTTTTGTCATGAAATTCTCTAGTGATGTGTGGGTACACTTAAAACTGGTGAAAATGTCTAGGGAAGGATTTAATTTTGAGATTGGTAATGTGCCCAAAGTTAAGTCACTTGACTCTGGTATACACTTGGGTGGGCTGAGGGGTAAGAGTCTTCTTTGCTGTAAGTCATTACAAGTTAGGATCCTGGACTAATGGCAAACTTTCTGAAGCTCGAATTTAAAGTCTGTTGGGAGTCCGAGGCAGGCGGATCACGAGGTCAAGAGATCAAGACTCTCCTGGCCAACATGGTGAAATCCTCTCTCTACTAAAAATAATTAGCTGGACGTGGTGTCGCCTGCTTGTAGTCCCAGCTACTCAGGAGGCTGAGGCAGGAGAATCAGTTGAACTTGGGAGGCAGAGGTTGCAATGAGCTGAGATGGTGCCACTGCACCCCAGCCTGGTGACAGAGCAAGACTCCATTTCAAAAAGTTGGATATGCAGGCTTTTTTAAAGATGGTCTTGCTCTGTAGTCCAGACTGGTATACAGTGGCACCATGACAGCTCACTATATCATTCCTGGGCTCAAGTGATTGCAGGGATTTTCTTTACAAATATGCCTGCCTAGGCCTAATCAAAGATTGCTGGAGAAATAGATTTGATTGAGGCTGCCTGAATAGTGGTAACGTAACTGCTTTCAATTCTGCAATTATTGGGTGACTATGAGCTGTGTGTTTATTGCTCTGTAGTGTAGTAACACCGAAGTGTTTAACCTGGGTGGTAGTATGGGACCGTAATCTTGTCTGTTTGCTGTATATGTTTTAAATGATGAGCCAAGAAGCAGCTAATTACTGAGTATGGAAGACTACTGGCTGAGGAGAAAGATGGCTTGCAGGTACTTAATGTTTAAAACTGTATCCTGATCTAAGACAATCTTCCTGATCTTGATGAGTTAGGTGGCAAATTAAAGTGGTTCCTCACACAGTTGTTTTTTGTTTTTGTTTTTGTTTTTTTTTTTTGAGACAGAGTCTCACTCTTTTGCCCCAGGCTGGAATGCAGTGGTGCGATCTCGGCTCACTGCAAACTCCGCCTCCCAGGTTGAAGCAAGTCTCCTGCCTCAGCCCCCCACGTAGCTGGGACTACAGGGGCCCACCAGCTAATTTTTGTATTTTCAGTCGAGATAGGGTTTTACCATATTGACCAAGCTGGTCTCAAAAGTCCTGGCCTCAAGTGATCCACCCACCTTGGCCTCCCAAAGTGCTGGGATTACAGGCATGAGCCACCACTCCGGGCCACGCTGTTGTTTCTTAATGTCTAACAGCTTAACTTTATTGTGAAAGACTGCAGCAACAAATGAGATTTTATCTGTATTTGGTAAAAATGCTTATCCTTGTCTAAGTCTGGCAACATAAGCAGTTTTTAGGCTTCTATGCCAATGGACATTAGGCAGTAATACATGCGCAGTGCTAATAGAAAATATTTGAGGGAGTAAGGGTGTACTAAGGAAGTTCTCAAATCTTCCTGCTTCACTGTCTTCTGTAATACAACTTCAGTAAATGTGATTCTCATCTTGGCACAAAATTGGGAGTAGTGTGGGGAGCCCTGTTTAATTTTTTTTTCAGGTTTATAGTAGGGAAATAATGTTTTCTGGTACTAAAACTGGCGTGGTAAGTGCATACTTAGGGTAAGGACTTTAAATCACTGGCCAGTTAATCTCTAGTTGGTGATTTAGCATGCAAGAAGTACCCATGGGTATATTACACAAATGCAGGAATTGCGTATCTAGAAACAATCCTTTGATATTCATAGTGTACCTGAGAATGGTTTCACACATAATTTTAGGTAATCTGCCTTAGTCACTCTGGTTTTACGGATCTTTGTCCACAGTTCCTGGTTCATAACTTCTATAGCCCTTGTTATAATCATGTTGGGTGTGTTAGGCCACAGGAAACTCACTTAACTTCTGCCCTTTTACCTTCCCTAAGACAGGACTCATAATCTTCCCCTACCTTTCTGAGTCCTAAGACCCCCATTTCAGACAGGTTTCTGTCCTATACCCTGGGGAAAGGAATGCTGTCATCGTGAGGCCTCCTTAGAAAACCAAGAGGACTGAGTTTGGATATCTGAACACATGGAGGTTCCTGGAGGATGGCACACCCAAGTAAGGCATTAAAGCTTTGCACCCCTTCCCCCATACCTTGTCCTATGCATCTCTTCATCTGAGTCCTTTGTAATATCTTTATAATAAACCAGTAAACGTGGCCAGGCGTGGTGGCTTATGCCTATAATCCCAGCACTTTGGGAGGTGGAGGTGGGTGGATCACTTGAGGCTAGAGCTTGAGGCCAGACTGGGCAATGGGTTCTTTACAAAAAAAAAAAAAAATTAAAATGGGCATGGTGGCATATACCTGTAGTCCTAGCTACTTGGGAAGCTGAGGTGGAAGGATTGCTTGAGCCCAGGAGTTCCAGGCCAGCCTAACACAGCAAGATCTTGTCACTAAAAACCTAGCTCTTCAAACCTGGAAAATTAAAACGTTTCACTGAATACCTGAAAACTATTATCTGGGGCAATAGGGCTTAAAATATTGTGCTGTCATTTCTCCCAAAGTGTCACTGTCTGACAAGATAGGCTCATAGGTCTGTAGTCTGGTGAATCCTTCAGAAGAAGATTCAGCTATTGCTCTTTAGTTCTCTTTTGGAACCTTTTAGTTTCCATAGAGATCCCCCTCTAAGTAATTCATGGATCTCAGCAAATTCACTCTGCACACAAATGAATCTGAGCAATTTTGAGACAGAGTCTTGCTCTGTAGCCTGAGCCAGACTGCAGTGGCACAATCTTGGCTCACTGCAACCTCTGCCTCCCAGGTTCAAGCGATTCTTGGGCCTCAGCCTCCTGAGTAGCTGGGATTACAAGAGTGGTCACCACAGCCAGCTAATTTTTGTACTTTTAGTAGAGACGGAGTTTCACCATGTTGGCCAGGCTAGTCTTGGACTCCTGACTTCAGGCGATCTGCCCGCCTTGGCCTCCCGAAGTGTTGGGATCACAGGCGTGAGCCACTGCACTTGGCCAGGGAAAGGCTCTTTAAATGTGTGTTGGAGGCCTGGTCTATGGCCTGATGCCAGTCCAAAATAGTTCTTGTCAGCTCTCAGGTAAATAAAAATGAGAACAGCGGCCAGGTGCAAAGGCTCACGCCTGTAATCCCAGCACTTTGGGAGGACGGGGTGGGGGACGGGGTGCGGATCATGAGGCCAGGAGTTCGAGACCAGCCTGACCAACATGGCAAAACCCCGTCTCTACTAAAAATACAAAAAATTAGCTGGGTGTGGTGTCACGCACCTGTAATCCCAGCTACCCAGGAGGGTGAGGCAGGAGAATTGCTTGAACCCAGGAGGCGGAGATTGCAGTGAGCTAATATGGCACCACTGCACTCCAGCCTTGGCAACAGAGTGAGACTCCATCTCAAAAAAAAAAAAAAAAAAAAGAACAGCTCAGTGGATTTTACATAAAAAATGTATTCAACTTAAAAGACATGTCCTCTGTAAAAATGTTGTGGTCTAATGGTTTAGTGTGACTCTGGATACAAGACTTCTTGAGTCAAATCTGGCTGCTTACTAGCTTGTAACATTGGGCAACTAATTTATCCTGTCAGTACATCAAATTCCTCATCTATAAAAATTGGGTTAATTACACCTGTCTCAGACTAGTTATAATTACCTGTGAAGCACTTAAAACAATGTAAAAACTTGGCCAGGTGAGGTGGCTCATGCCTGAAGTCCCAACTACTTGGGAAACAAGCAGAATGGCTTGAGCCCAGGAATTCAGGGCTGCAGTGAGTTACCAGGTAATGCCACTGCACTGCACTCCAGCCTGGGCAACAGAATGAAACCCTGTCTCTAAAAACAAAACAAAACCAAAAACCCCACACACTTGCGTAGTGCTTAATATGCTATTTTTTGTAATAAAATTACCAATCAAGATGAGATGATAGGCTGGGTGCTGTGGCTCACACCTGTGTAATCTCAGCACTTTAGGAGCCCGAGGTGGGAGGATCGCTTGAACCTGGTAGTTTGAGATCAGCCTTGGCAACATAGTAAGAACTCATCTCTACAAAAAATGAAATAAAATAAAATAAAAGGCGGGAGGATCACTGCAATGAGGTTGACGCTGCAATGAGCTGTGATCTTGCCACTGCACTCCAGCCTAGGTGATGGGAGTGAGAACCTATCTCAAAAAAAAAAAAAAAAGATAATGCAATAAGTAAACTGAATGAAGGTGATAGGAACTTCGTGGGGCAATATCCAATACAGGAAAAAATGCTATACGAAAAAATATGCCTAAGCACAAAGACAGGTGGGCCACTGTTAACAATGGTTGCTTCAGGAGAATAGAGGAGTAGTTTTAAAGGGGGGTATATTTCAGCTCCTCTCTAGATATTCTTAAATCTGGCACCCACATAACATCAGCATTGTCCACAAGCACCCCATGTTTAAGAGCCAGCAATGTAACTCAGCCCTGAAGTCAGACTGTGTTTCTGGATAGAGTAGACATTTTGCACAAATCTCTGGTTCAATCTCTATCACTCCTATAGGGCCTCTAGAAACTTTATCTCATGAGACTTCCTGAACCGCGACACACTTCATTTTAGCTACACTTTATTCATTCTTCAAAGAATCTGAGCAGGCAAGCCATGACTCTATTTTAATCAGGCCCAGCTAACTCTAAATGGAAGCTTTAGATACATGTTGGGTTCTGGGAAAGGATCTTGTACTTAGCGCAGCAATAATTATTTAGTTATATGAGCACTTAGTTTCCTTAATCTGACAATAAGTACTTAGTTTCCTCGGTGCAACAACGAAGTAGGTTTTGAGGTTTTTCCTTTTTTCATATCTTTTTTTTTTTCTTTTTTTGAGGCAGAGCCTCTCTCTGTCACCCAGGCTGGAGTGCAGTGGCACGATCTCGGTTCACTGCAACCTCCACCTCATGGATTCAAGCGATTTTCCTGCCTCAGCCTCCCAAGTAGCTGAGTTTTATACTTTCTTAATCTCCCACTTTTTTTTTTTTTTTTTTTTGAGACGGAATCTTGCTCTTGTCGCCCAGGCTGGAGTGCAGTGGCGCGATCTCGGCTCACTGTAACTTCCGCCTCCCAGGTTCAAGTGATTCTCCTGTCTCAGCCTCCCATGTAGCTGGGATTACCGGTGCCCACAGCCACGCCCAGCTAATTTCTGTATTTTTAGTAGAAACAGGGTTTCATCATGTTGGTCAGGCTGGTGTCGAACTCCTGACCTCCGCTGATTTGCCAACCTCGGCCTCCCAAAGTGTTGGGATTACAAGCATGAGCCACCGCGCCCAGCTGATCTCCCACTTTTTTTTTTCTTTTTTCTTTTTTGAGAAAGAGTTTCACTCTTGTTGCCCAGGCTGGAGTGCAATGGCACGATCTTGCCTTACTGCAACCTCCACCTCCCAGGTTCAAGTGATTCTCCTGTCTCAGCCTCCTGAGTAACTGGGATTACAGGCATGCACCACCATGCCCAGCTAATTTTGTATTTTTAGCAGAGACAGGGTTTCACCATGTTGGTCAGGCTGGTCTCAAACTCCTGACCTCAGGTGATCCGCCCGCCTCAGCCTCCCAAAGTGCTGGGATTATAGGCGTGAGCCACCGTGCCTGGCCTCCCACTTTTTTTAATCACCAAATGTTGGGTGGTGAAGTTCACTGTCCACCAGTAGGTCCCAGCCAGCTGCTATAAAATTCTAAAACCTATTCTAACCACACAACACTAACCAGGGCCCCTTTTAAGAAACACTATTATCTTCAGAAATTTCTGATATCGGTGTTTCCCCAAACTATCTTCCAAACATTACAACCAGTACGAAAAACGATGCTGTGATCACAAGGAGTTATCCATTATCTCCCTCCTGAAGACCTACAATGTCCTACAATTGTACATTAACATATTTAAGTCTCCAAGGAGTTCTACCTTATAGGAACTGGTTTAACATTGTTTAACCCAGTGTTTTCCAATTTTCAATTTCACTTATGTTTCACTTTTTTTTTTTTTTTTTTGAAATGGCATTTTGCTCTTGTTACCCAGGCTGGAGTCCAATGGTGCCATCTCGGCTTACGGCAACCTCTACCTCCCAGGTTCAACAGTGATTCTCCTGCTTCAGCCTCCCAAGTAACTGGGATTACAGGCATGAGCCACCACGCCTAACTAATTTTGTATTTTTAGTAGAGACGGGGTTTCTCCTTGTTGGTCAGGCTGGTCTTGAACTCCCGACCTAAGGTGATCCACCCGCCTCGGCCTCCCAAAGTTCTGGGATTACAGGCGTGAGCCACTGCACCCGGCCTCACTTTTTTTTGGTGGGGGAGACAAAGTCTTGGTCTGTCACCCAAATTGAAGTACAGTGGCGTGATCTCGCCTCACTGCAACCTCTGCCTCCCAGGTTCAAGAGATTCTCCTGCGTCACCCTCCTGAGTAGCTGGGATTACAGGCATGTGTCACCATGCCTGGCTAATTTTTGTATTTTTAGTAGAGACAGGGTTTCACCAGTTTGGCCAGGCTGGTCTTGAATTCCTGGCCTCAAATGATCCACCCGCTTTGACCTCTCGAAATGTTGGGATTACAGGTGTGAGCCATCGCGTCTGGCAATCATTTTTTTTTTCTTTGTCCCCAAGGCTGGAGTGCAGTGGCATGTTCTCAGCTCACTGCAACCTCCACCTCCCAGGTTCATGTGATTCTAACAGGAGGTGACATATTATTTTTAATGAATGATAATAGTTAACTTTTATTTACGCTTACCATGCAATAGGCACTATTCTAAGGTTTTACATGCACTGGCTTATTTGATTTTCACAACTATCCACGCACTTAGGCACACAGAGCTGGGGTTTGAGCCCAGGCAGGCTGGCTCCAGAGTTCTTGCTCTTAATGCTTCAAGATAAGATCTCCTGAGAGAATAAGCAGAAGACAGTCACATAAGGATCTGGAAAACAACATTCCAGAAAATGGACTAAGCAAGGCTCAAGTTTCTGAGGCTAGCCGGCACTGAGATATTTATAGATCCACCTACCTCAGCCTCCCAGGTAGCTGGGGCTACAGGTGTGCACCACCACGCCCAGCTAATTTTTGTATTTTTAGTAGAGATAGGGTTTCACCATGTTGGCCAGGATGGTCTCAATCTCTTGACATTGTGATCTGCCCACCTTGCCTCCCAAAGTGCTGGGATTACAGGTGTGAGCCACTGCGCCTGGCCATCACTTTCTTTTTCAATGACATAACATTTCTTATACTTTGAGAAACAGTGTTCAAGCCATGCCCTGTCTCCTGTCTCCGTATCTAGTACTGCTGATTGTGCTTGGTTCTAGGCATCTTTCGATGATGGAAACATGCTGCTGTGAATTCGAGGCAGGCTTCACACTGGGCTTGGATCTTCTACTTTTAAAATAGAACAATAAAGGCTGGGTGTGGTGGTTCACGCCTGTAATCCCAGCACTTTGGGAGGATGAGGTAGGTGGATCATCTGAGGTCAGGAGTTCGCTATCAGCCTGGCCAACATGGTGAAACCCCGTCTGTACTAAAAATACAAAAATTAGCTGGGCATGGCACTGGGCACCTGTAATCCCAGCTACTCAGGAGGCTGAGGCAGGGGAATCACTGGAACTTGGGTGGCAGTGAGATCCCGCCACTGCACTCCAGCCTGGGTGACAGAGTGAGACTCTGTCTCAAAAGAAAGGAAAAGAAAAGAAAAAAGCATGAAAAAAGGAAAAGCAAGACTCCATCTCAAAAAACTAGAACAATTCAAATATTGAGGGGGACGAAGTCTTGGTCTGTCGCCCAAGCTGAAGTACAGTGGTGCAATCTCGGCTCACTGCAACCTCCACCTGCCAGGTTCTGAGGCGGAAAATGAAAGAAAAATAAAATTTAGAAGAAAGAGAAATAAGTTTTCCTATATTAGGCTGACTTGTGCAGCAACGGGCACAGCCCAGACCCAGGAAGTCTTGATAATATTATCTAATGTGCTCTGGAGATTCTCCCAGCACTCCCTCAACATTGGGAGAAGAAAAACAAATTTTCCTTTGTTTTATGGAATGAGTTTATAGATTCTTGTTTTCTGTAACTAATGACTTCAAGTATTCTGTTTTATCTAAGAAGTACAACGAAGGTCACAAGAAGCCTGAGTAGGCCTGAACTACAGCTGCCTGAGCACCATAGTGAAGGTTATAGGATAAGCCCGTGCCCTGACAAACCTAGATAACAGACATCTGGGTTGCTTGGCAACAGTCATGTGCAATCCTGTCTTTGTCCTGCCTCTGTATCCCTGATTTCATGCCACTGTAACCTTGCTTCAAGCTAGCCCACCCCCTTTTCTGAAGTGTGTATAAAAGTCAGATGCTGTCTTTATTCCGGGCCCAGTCTTTTACACGTGAGTCAGCCGGGCCTGAGTGCACTCAATATTCTCCTGTTTCAACCCGAGGTCTCTCTCGTCCTCCTGAATCCCGCAACAGTTCAAGCAATTCTCCTGCCTCAGCCTTCTGAGTGGCTGGGACCACAGGTATGTGCCACTATGCCCAGCTAATTTTTGTATTTTTAGTAGAGACAGGGTTTCACCATGTTAGTCAGGCTGGTCTTGAACTCCTGACCTCAGGTGATCCATCTGCCTTGGCCTCCCAAAGTGCTGGGATTACAGGTGTGAGGCACTGCACCCGGCCAATTTTTTGTATTTTTAGTAGAGATGGGGTTTCACTGTGTTAGCCAGGATGGTCTCAATATCCTGACCTCATGATCTGCCTGCCTTGGCATCCCAAAGTGCTGGGATTACAGGCGTGAGCCATCATGCCTGGTTTATAGATTATCTTAATCAGTTGCTACTTTGCTGCAGCTTGTCTTTAAGCATATGTTACCAGAAAAATTAACAGACAAATTTCGACATGGAATTTTTTTTTTTTTTTTTGAGACAGAGTCCCACTCTGTCGCCCAGGATAGAGTGTAGTGGCATGATCTCAGCTCATTGCCACCTCTGCCTCCCAGGTTCAACGGATTTTCCTGCTTCAGCCTCCTGAATAGCTGGGATACAGGCGCACACCACCACACCCAGCTAATTTTTGTATTTTTAGTAGAGATGTGGTTTCACCATGTTGGCCAGGATGGCCTCGATCTCAAGGTGGGTGATCCACCCACCTTGGCCTCCCAAAGTGTTGGGATTACAGGCATGAGCCACCATGCCTGGCACACACCTGGCTAATTTTTGTATTTTTTAGTGTAGACGGGGTTTCACCATATTGGCCAGGCTGGTCTTGAACTGTTGACCTCGTGATCCGCCCACCTCGGCCTCCCAAAGTGCTGGGATTACAGGAGTGAACTACCGTACCAGGCCTGGACATGGAATTTAAAAAAATTATCTAATTCGTTGCTTTCTTCTGAGACAGAGTCTCACTCTATCGCCCAGGCTGGAGTGCAATGGTGCAATCTTGGCTCATTGCAACCTCTGCCCTTTTATTGAGGCAGAGTTTCACGCTTTGCCCAGGCTGTAGTGCAGTGGCATGATCTCGGCTCACTGCAACCTCTGCTTCCAAGGGTCAAGTAATTCTCATGCCTCAGCCTCTGGAGTAGCTAGGATTACAGGTGTGCACCGCCACACCCACCTAATTTTTTTTTTTTTTTTGAGATAGAGTCTCACTCTGTCACCCAGGCTGGAGTGTGGTGGCATGATCTCAGCTCACTGTAACCTCCACCTCCTGGGTTCAGTGATTCTCTTACCTCACCCTCCCAAGTAGCTGGGATTACAGGCACACACCACCATGCCCAGCTAATTTTTTGTACTTTTAGTAGAGATGGGGTTTCACCATGATGCCCAAGCTGGTTTCAAGCTCCAGACCTCAAGCAATCCACCTGCCTCAGTCTCTCAAAGTGCTAGGATTACAGGCATGAGCCACTGCACCCTGCCTAATTTTTGTATTTTTAGTTGAGACAGGGTTTCACCATGTTTGGTCAGGCTGGTCTCAAACTCCTGACCTCAGGTGATTAGCACCTCTCTTACAGGCCTGAGCCACCCTGCCCGGCCCTAGTTTAGTTTTGCTTTTTCAAAACAGGGTCTCACTCTGTTGCCCAGGTTGGAGTGCACTGGCCCAATCTCCGCTCATTGCAACCTCTACCTCCCGGGTTCAAGCGACTCTTCAGCCTTAGCTTCCCAAGTAGCTGAGATTATTGGTGCCCCCAGCCATGCTCTGCTTTTCATATTTTTTAGTAGAGATGGGGTTTCACCATGTTGGCCAGGCTGGTCTCAAACTCTTGACCTCAAGTGTTCTGCCCCCCAAAGTGCTGCATTTACAGGCATGAGCCACAGTGACCAGCCTGATTGGTTTTGTAAAATACAAAAGTGATACAAGCTCTTGATAAAAATACATTCAGTGGCATATAAGAGTATCCAGTAGGCTGGATGCGTGGCTCACACCTGTAATCCCAGCACTTTGGGAGTCCAAGGCGGGCAGATCACTTGAGGTCAGGAATTCAAGACCAGCCTGGCCAACATGGTGAAACCCTGTCTCTACTGAAAATACAAAAATTAGCCAGGCGTGGTGGTGCACGACCATAGTCCCAGCTACTAGGGAGACTGAGGTAGGAGAATCGCTTGAACCTGGGAAGCAGAGGTTGCAGTGAGCCAAGATCTCGCCATTGCATTCCAGCCTGGCTGTCGCAAAAAAAAAAAAGTATCCAGTAAAAACTCCCCTCTCACCTTTCCTTGTATCCCCAGAAGAAACCGTTTAATGAGAGTATATGTTTTCATTTATTTATTCATTCAACAAATATTAGGTGTTTGCTGTTTTTTTAAAAAATGTAATTTAAGTTTTTAGAGTCAGGGTCTCACTCTGTGGCCCTGCCTGGAGTGCAGTGACACAATCATAGCTTACTACAGCCTTAAACTCCCGGGCTGAAGCAATCCTCACACCTTAGCCACCCGAGTAGCTAGGACTACAGGCACCTGCCACCACACCAGGCTAATTAAAAAACTTTTTCTTCTTCTTCTTTCTTTTGAGATAGAGTCTTGCTCTGCCGTCCAGGCTGGAGTGCAGTGGCGCGGTCTCGGCTCACTGCAACCTCCGCCTCCCGGTTTCAAGCAATTCCCTGCCTCAGCGTTCGGAGTAGCTGGGATTACAGGCGTCCGCCATCATGCCCGGCTAATTTTGTGTATTTTTAGTAGAGACGGGGTGTCACCACCTTGGCCAGGCTGGTCTTGAACTCCTGACCTCAGGTGATCCACCCATCTCGGCCTCCCAAAGTGCTGAGATTACAGGAGTGAGCCACGGCGCTGGGCTTTTTTTTTTTTTTTTTTTTTTAGACGGAGTCTTGCTCTGTTGCCCAGGCTGGAGTGCCTTGGTGCTATCTCAGCTCACTGCAAACTCTGCCTCCCAGGTTCATGCCATTCTCCGGCCTCAGCCTCCCAAGTAGCTGGGACTACAGGCGCCCACCACCACGCCCGGCTAATTTTTTTGTATCTTTAGTAGAGACGGGGGTTTCACCGTGTTAGCCAGGATGGTCTCGATCTGCTGACTTCGTGATCCGCCCGCCTCAGCCTCCCAAAGTAGTGGGATTACAGGCGTGAGCCACAGCGCCCAGCCGACGCCTTTTTTTTCTCTCTTTTAAAGAGATGGAGTCTCACCGAGCACTGTGGCTCACGTCTGTAATCCCCAGGACTTTGGGAGGCCGAGGCGAGGGGATCGCTTGAGCCCAGGAGTCGAGACCAGCCTGGACGACATAGCGAGACTTCGTTTCTGAAAAAAATGCAAGCATTTTGAACCCGGGAGGCGGAGGTTGCAGTGAGCCGAGATCGTGCCGCTGCACTCCAGCCTGGGCGACAGAGCGAGACTCCGTCTCAAAAAACAAAACAAACAAACAAAAAAAAACGAGCAAACAAACAAAAAAACCAAGCATTTGGCAGGCATGGTAGCGCACGCCTGTGGTCCCAGCCAGCCACTCTGGAGGCTGAGGTGGGAGGAGCGCTTGAGCCAGGGAGTTCGAGGCTGCAGTGAGCGGTGATCGCACCACTGCACTCCAGCCTGGGAGACAGAGGCAGAACTTGTCTCAAAAAAAACCAAAAAACCGGCCAGTGTGTGAGGGGCGCGCGATTTTTAAGATGTGAGAGAGGGAATTGTGCGTCACCATCACCACCAGGTGTCGCGACATCGAGTGCCGCGCCGTCCCGCTTCTGAGGCGCGGTGGCCTGAGAAACTGGCTTCAGAGCCCGCTCTTCCTAGCCTTCTGCCCGAAAATGCAGAATTTGGGGAATTGGAACTTTGGAGGCAGGAGCGAAAGACCTCTCCTTCTCTCGCCGGAAATATCCCTCTTTCGGGAAGCGCTCCCCTGCCTTCCGGAAAGGAAGAGCCGTGATCGCGCCGCCGCACTCAAGCCTCTGGGTGAAAGAGCGAGGAGACCCTGTCTCCAAAACACAAACAAACAAAAGGTAATGGGGGGGCCAGGCGCGGTGGCTCACGCCTATAATCCCAGCACTTTAGGAGGCCGAGGCGGGTGGATCACCTGAGGTCAGGCGTTCCAGACCAGCTTGGCCAACATGGTGAAACCCCCGTCTCTGCTAAAAATACCAAAAAAAATAGCTGGGGGTGGTGGCAGGCACCTGTAATCCCAGCTACTCAGGAGGCTGAGGCAGGGGAATCACTTGAACCCGGGAGGCGGAGGTTGTAGTGGGCTATCACACCGTTGCACTCCAGCCTGGGCGACTAGAATGAAACTCTGTCTCAAAAAAAAAAAAAAAAAAAAAAGGTAGTAGGAACATTGCTGGTAATTGCTGTGTGAGCACACTAATACCACATTTATACGTGTCTTTCTGAACTTCTATGACAATGTAAACATGCATATGTATATAGATATCTCCATATATAGTTACTCTCACCTTGTTCACAGCTACTCTTACACTAGATATACCATTTTCTCCTTCAAATAATGTTATTGCTAACTAGGAATGTAATATATGCTCAGTGTATGAAATTTAGGAAATATAGAAAAAGAAAGCCCTCATTATCCCTACGATCCAAGTATATTCAGTTTGGCATGTTTCCTCTTTTCCCAGTATTAATTTTTTACTTAAATAACAATGAATACAATACAAGTTGTAAGGACTTGACCAGCAGATATACAGAGAGTGTGTAAAAACATTGAAGTCCTTTTTCAGCGTCCCTTCCCAGGTGTCCTCTTCCCACACATCTTTTTCTGTGCCACTTGCTAGAAGTTTGGTGTATTTACGACCAGATTGTTTTCAATGTGTCACATATGTTTGTGTTATATAAAAACATACTTTAAAAATCATATATAAATGCAATTATGCATTACACACCCATCTTTCTTGGAGACATTTCCATGCTAACACATATAGATGTTCCTTATTATTTTCAAACTGCTGCAAAATATTTCATGGTATAGATACACCATATTTTACCCTTCTCCTTACTGATGGTATTTATATTGTTTCTAATTTTTACTATTAAAACAATACTGCAATTAATATCCTTGTAAATGTCTCTTGTCACAAACGTGCAAGTATTTCTTCAGGATATACTGGAAGTAGAATTGCTGTATCAAAGATTATGGCATTTAAAAATTGGGGATTTTTACAAATTACCCATCAAGAGACTGTACAATAATGGAATATTATTCAGCCTTAAAAGGAAGAAAATTCGGCTAGGCACGGTGGCTCAGGCCTGTAATCCCAGCACTTTGGGAGGCCGAGGCGGGTGGATCACGAGGTCAGGAGATCGAGACCATCCTGGCTAACATGGTGAAACCCCTTCTCTACTAAAAATACAAAAAATTAGCCGAGCATGGTGGCGGGCACCTGTAGTCCCAGCTACTCTGGAGGCTGAGGCAGGAGAATGGCATGAACCCGGGAGGCGGAGCTTGCAGTGAGCCGAGATGGTGCCACTGCACTCCAGCCTGGGCGACAGAGTAAGACTCTGTCTCAAAAAAAAAAAAAAAAAAAAAAAAAAAAGGAAGCAAATGCATTTAGCAGAGCAGAAACTGAAAAATAAAAAAGGAACTTCTGGCTGAGTGCAGTGGCTAATGCCTGTAATTCCAGCATTTTGGGAGGCCGAGGCGGGCGGATCACGAGATCAACAGATGGAGACCATCCTGGCCAACATGGTGAAATCCCGTCTCTACTAAAAATAGAAAAATTAGCTGGGCGTGGTGGTGCACACGTGTAGTTCCACTCAGCTACACTGGAGGCTGAGGCAGGAGAATCGCTTGAACCCGGGAAGCGGAGGTTGCAGTGAGCCAAGATCAGGGCACTGCACTCCAGCATGGAGACAGAGTGAGACTCTGTCTCAAAAAAAAAAAAAAATCTGCTGGGCACAGTGGCTCATGCCAGTAATCCCAACACTTTGGGAGGCCAAGGCGGGAGGATCACTCGAGGCCGGGAGTTCCAGACCAGCCTGGCCAATATAGTGAAACCCTGTCTCTACTAAAAATGCAAAAATTAGCTGGGTGTGGTGGCGCATGCCTGTAATCCCAGTTACTCGGGAGGCTGAGGTAGGAGAATCACTTGAACCCGAGAGGCAGAAGTTGCAGTGAGCCAAGATTGAGCCACTGCACTCTAGCCTGGGCGACAGAGTGAGACTCCATCTCAAAAAAAAAAAAAAAAGAGACCAGCCTTGCCAACATGGTGAAATGCATCTCTACTACAAATACAAAAATTAGCTGGGCGTTGTGGCAGGTGCCTGTAATCCCAGCTACTCTGGAAGCTGAGGCAGGAGAATCTCTTGAACCCGGGAGGCAGAGGTTGCAGTGAGCCGAGATCGTGCCATTCCACTCCAGCCTGAGCAACAAAATCGAACCTCTGTCTCAAAAAAAAAAAAAAAAGGAACTTCTGACACATATTACCACATGGATGAATCTTAAAGACATTACACTAAATGAAACAAGACAGACACAAAAGGACATATACTGTGAGATTCCACTCTATGAGGTAGCTAGAGTAGTCAAACTCATAGAGACATAAAGTAGAATGGTGGGTGCCAGGGGCTGGGAAAGGAGGGAATGGGGAGTTAGTGTTTAATGGGGACAGAGTTTCAGTTTTGCAAGATGAAAAAAGTTCTGGAGATGGATGGTGGTGATGGTCACACACAATGAATATTAATGCTACAAAACTGTACACTTAAAAATGGCTTAAACGGTACTTTTTTTGGTATTTATAGTTGATCACAATTTTTAAAAAGACTGTACCAATATCACTTCCCACCAGTATTGCATAAGAGAGAGTATCTAGTCCTCCACCACTTCATTAATATTATACATTATGAATCATTTCAACTTTGAACATATTGAGGGGCAAAAGCAACACTTGATTGTTTTAATTTGCATGTGCCCAATTTCTTCTGAGATTGGATACCTTTTGAATGTTTACTTAACATTAATTTGTCTTGCAAATTATTTGTTCATTTCCTTTGCCCAATTTTAGTATGAATTTGTTTGACTATATATTCTAACAACTAATAATTTATTTAATTGTGGTAAATGTTGTCTTTCAGACTTGTTTCACTTTTTTTTTTTTGAGACAGTGTCTCACTCTGTTGTCCAGGCTGGAGTGCAGTGGTGTGATCTCAGCTCACTGCAGCCTTCACCTCCTGGGTTCAAGACACCCGAGTAGCTGGGCTTACAGGTACGTGCCACCACACCCGGCTAATTTTTGTATTTTTAGTAGAGACAGGATTTCACCATGTTGGCCAGGCTGGTCTCGAACTCCTGGCCTCAAGTGATCCGCCTTCCTCAGCCTCCCAAAGTGCTGGAATTACAGGCATGAGCCACTGCACCTGGCCTTACTTCACTTTTCAATTATGGTGTCTTTTGTAAAAAAGAAGTTTTTAATTAAAAAAAAAAAGCTCCCATCTCTCCAAAAATAAAAAATTAGCTGGGCGTGGTAGCTCACACCTGTGGTCCCAGCTATTTGGGAGACTGAAGTGGGAGTATCACTTGAGCTGAGGGGGTCGAGGCTGCAGTGAGCTGTGATCTCCCCACTGCTCTCCAGCCTGGGCGACAGAGCAAGACCCTGTCTCAATCATCATCATCATCATCTGACAATCTTTTTCCTCATGGCTTCTGGGCCAAAGGAATAAATGAAGGTATAAGGCTTGTTGATAACTATTAATAACACACATTAAAAAAAAACTATGCATAACACACATTTGAAATCTACAGCACATTGCCTGAAGTTAGCATGTTGGGTTCTGGCTCTGTCTCTTGCTTCAACAGTGTTTAGAACGAACAGACCAGGGGGATCCCTCTTCCAGCTTGTGATCGCCTCCCATCTCCTTTTCACTTGAGCCTCCCAGACCATCTTCTCGGCAACCTCCTGCTTCTGGGCCCAGCCAACACCGTTTTTGTGGTTATCTTCTTCTTGTCCCCAAGCATGAGCTCCTAGATGTGTTAGAATGATTCCACCCAGGCAGAGGCAGCCACCAACTGCCCCGTCAACCGGCATCTCTCTGGACTTCTACTTTGGCCACGATGACGTGGCTCTGGAAGGCGAACTGGCCAAGCATCTCTGGAAGATGCAAAGCCAGCGTGGCGGCCCGCTCTTTTGCAGGACCTGCAGATGAGATGAATGGGATAAAACCCTGGACGCCGTGGGGGTAGCCTTGGCCCTGGAGAGGAGCCTGAACCAGCCTCTTGTGGGTCTTCATGCCCTGGGTTCTGCTGACACAGACCTCATCTCTGGGACTTCCTAGAGAGGCCTTTCCTAGATGGGGGAGTGAAACTCGTCAAGAGGGTGGATGATCACCTGACCTCTGCGGGCTGGCCACCTGGAGCCGGGCCAGGCAACTGTCTTTTCCAAAGTCTGGCCACCCTCAAGCACGACTGGGAGCCTAGCGAGCCCAGTGACCTCTGAGAGGCTCCTCTCAAAGGATCAGGGTTTCTGCCTGCCTGAGCCTCCCCCTCCAGCCACTAGGCAGCTTTTTAACCCTGGAGCCCTCTCCCAAGCCTGGATCAAATTTGCAGGGACAAAAGGGGGGCAGGGGCTGGGGTGGGGAAATCAAATTAATGACCTTTTAGGGTAAGGATGTTCCAGGAAGAGGAAACCTGCCATCCCACAACCCCTAGACCTTAATAGCAATTATTCCCTCCAGGGATCAACAAACCAGTGACAGAGAGACTCTCGAACCATTGAAATCTACTGATTAAGGCCGGGTGCCGTGGCTCACACCTGTAATCCCAGCACTTTGGGAGGCCAAGGTGGGAGGATCACGAGGTCAGGAGTTCGAGACCAGCCTGGCCAAAATAGCAAAACCCCATTTCTATTAAAAATACAAAAAAAAAAAATTAGCTAGTCGTGGTGGCGGGTTCCTGTAATCCTAGCTACTCAGGAGGCTGAGGCAGGAGAACCACTTGAACCTGGGAGGCAGAGATTGCAGTGAGCCAAGATTGTGCCATTGTACTCCAGCCTGGGTGACAAGAGCAAGACTCCATCTCGAAAAAAAAAAAAAGAAAAAGAAAAATCTACTGATTAATGCCTATCTTAACTCCAGTGTCAGTAGTAGCTTTGACAAAGGCCTTTTATATCACATGGCTATACTTTGCCAAGCATACTGAACACCATTATAATTGTTTCCTAATACCCCATGTGATACCCACATGCTTCTTCATAAGTTTATAACACATTTAAAAATAGCATGACGCCAGGGGTGGTGGCTCATGCCTGTAATCCCAGCACTTTGGGAGGCTGAGGCAGGTGGATCACCTAAGGTCAGGAATTCAAGACCAGCCTGGCCAACATAGTGAAACCCTGTCTCTACTAAAAATGCAAAGAATTAGCTGGGCATGGGCTGGGCGCGGTGGCTCACACCTGTAATCCCAGCACTTTGGGAGGCCAAGGAGGGTGGATCACCTGAGGTCAGGAGTTCGAGACCAGCCTGACCAATATGGTGAAACCCCGTCTCTACTAAAAATACAAAAATTAGCCAGGCGTGGTGGTGCATGCCTGTAATCCCAGCTACTCAGGAGACTGAGGCAGGAGAATTGCTTGAACCTGGGAGGCAGAGGTTGCAGTGAGCCGAGATCGTGCCACAGCACTACAGCCTGGGTGACAGAGCAAGACTCCATCTCAAAAAAAAAAAAAAGAAAAGAAAATATAACAGTTAATGCCGGGTGCAGCAGCTCACTCCTGTAATCACAGCACTTTGGGAGGCCAAGGCGGGCAGATCACCTGAGGTCAGAAGTTTGAGACCAGCCTGACCAACATGGAGAAACCCCGTCTCTACTAAAAATAAAAAATTAGCCAGGTGTGGTGGCATTTGCCTGTAATCCCAGCTACTCAGGAGGCTGAGGCAGGAGAATTGCTTGAATCCAGGAGGTGTAAGTTGCGGTGAGCCAAGATCACGGCATTGCACTCCAGCCTGGGCAATGAGAGCAAACTCTGGCTCAAAAAAAAAAGGGGGGGGGGGGCGGGGCTCAGTGGCTCAGGCCTGTAATCCCAGCACTTTGGTGTAGGGAAAGGAAAGAGAGATCAGACTGTCACTGTGTCTATGTAGAAAGGAAAGACATAAGAAATTCCATTTTGACCTATACCTTGAACTATTGCTTTGCTGAGATGTTGTTAATTTGTTGCCCTAGCCACTTTGCCCCAGCAACCTTGCCCCAACTTTGAGCTCACAAAAACATGTGTTGTATGGAATCAAGGTTTAAGGGATCTAGGGTTGTGCAGGACGTGCCTTGTTAACAAAATGTTTACAAGCAGTATGCTTGGTAAAAGTCATTGCCATTCTCCAGTCTCAATAAACCAGGGGCACAGTGCACTGTGAAAAGCTGCAGGGACCTCTGCGCTGAAAAGCCGGTATTGTCCAAGGTTTCTCCCCATGTGCTAGTCTGAAATATGGCCTCATGAGATGAGAAAGACCTGACTGTCCCCCAGCCTGACACCCGTAAAGGGTCTATGCTGAGGTGGATTAGTAAAAGAGGAAAGCCTCTTGCAGTTGAGATAGAGGAAGGCCACTGTCTCCTGCCTGAGATAGGAGAAAAACCACCCTATGGCAGGAGGTGAGACATGTTGGCAGCTATGCTGCCTTGTTATTCTTTACTCCACTGAGATGTTTGGGCGGAGAGAAACATAAATCTGGCCTACGTGCACATCCAGGCATAGTACCTCCTCTTGAACTTAATTATGACATTGATTCTTTTGCTCACATGTTTTTTCTTTTTATTTGCTGACCTTCTCCTTATTATCACCCTGCTCTCCTACTGCATTTCTCTTGCTAAGATAATGAAAATAATAATCGATACAAACTGAGGGAACTCAGAGACCAGTGCCAGTGCAGGTCCTTGGTATGCTGAGTGCCGATCTCCTGGACCCACTGTTGTTTCTCTATACTTTGTCTCTGTGTCTTATTTCTTTTCTCAGTCTCTCATCCCACCTGGCAAGATATCCCACAGGTGTGGAGGGGCAGGTCACCCCTTTACTTTTGGAAGCCGAGGCAGGCGGATTATGAGGTCAGGAGATCAAGACCATCCTGGCTAACACGGTGAAACCCCGTCTCTACTAAAAATACAAAAAAAACTTAGCTGGGCATGGTGTTGGGTGCCTGTAGTCCCAGCTACTCGGGAGGCTGAGGCAGGAGAATGGCATGAACCCGGGAGGCAGAGCTTGCAGTGAGCTGAGATTGCGCCACTGCACTCCAGCCTGGGTGACAGAGCGAGACTCTGTCTCAAACAAAAAAAAAAAAAAGAAAAAAAGAAAAAAGAAAACATAACAGTTGTACTAAAGAACACAAATGATTGAATAAACTGCAGAATGGACAGAGCTGAGGAATAAATTAGTGGACTGGAATAACAGAAATTCCCCTAAAGGAAGAAGAAAAAAGAACAGGAAATATAAAAAGAATATATAAAATAGAATATAAAAAGGAAATATAAAAGAATAGCTAAGGGATATGGAGAATAAAAGTGAAATGGCAACATTCAGAAGATAGGATTCCTGGAAAGAGAAAGAGAAAAATGGAGAGGAGGAAATATTTGAAAAAATAAAGAATAAAAAATTCTCAGAATTAGGAAAAAAGATGAAATGTGAACACAAGATCTGTATACAGATTATTCCTCATTAAAAATAATTTTGGCCAAACTTGGCCAGGCGCGGTGGCTCACAAAATCATGCCACTGCACTCCAGACTGGGCGACAGAGCAAGACTCTGTCTCAAAAAAAAAACAAATTTTTGGCCAAGCGTGGTGGCTCACGCCTGTAATCCCAGCACTTTGGGAGGCCCAAGACCAGAGGATCTTTTGAACCTAGGAGTTGAAGATCAGTCTTGGTGGGCAAAACCCTGTCTCTACCAAAAAAAAAAAAAAAAAAAATTAGCCTGGTGTGGTGGCAAAAACCTGTAGGTAGGAGGGTCGCTTGAGCCTGGGAGATGGAGGCTGCAGTGAGCCGTGATCACTCCACTGCACTTCAGCCTGGGCAATAGAGCAAGACCCTGTCTAAAAAAAAAAATATTTTGGGGAAATTTAAGAATACCAGAGACAAAAAGAATGTTCTAAAAATTTCCAGAGAGTCAGAGATCACAGATAAAGGAAGAAGAGGCCTATTTACTTATTTATTTATATTTTTTTGAGACAGGGTCTCACTCTGTTGCCCAGGCTGGAGTGCAGTGGTGCCATCTGGGTTCACTGCAACCTCTGCCTCCTGAGTTCAAGCGATTCTCTTGCCTCAGCCTCCTGAGTAGCTGGGACTATAGGCGCCCGCCACCACGCCCGGCTAATTTTTTTTTTTTTGTATTTTTAGTAGAAACAGGGTTTAACCATGTTAGCCAGGATGGTCTTGATCTCCTGAACTTGTGATCCACTGCCTCAGCCTCCCAAAGTGCTGGGATTACAGGCATGAGCCACCACGCCCAGCCCGGTTTTTCAATATACTTGTCCATGGGCCCCTAAATGTCTTGTCGTAGATTCTTTAAAAAGAGTGTTTCCAACATGCTGAATCAAAAAAAAAAATGGTTTAACTCTGTGTGATGGATCTGTTCATCATAAAACTTTTTTACAGATAGCTTATTTCTAGTTTTTATCACGGGACATTCAGATTTTTAATATGGGCCTCAATGGGCTCCACAGTGTCCCTTCATAGATTCTACAAAAAGAGTGTTTCCACCCTGCCCTTCATAGATTTTCCATAAACAGTGTTTTCAACGTGCTGAATGAAAACAATGGTTTAAGTCTTTGAGCTGAATCTACTCATCTGAAAGCATTTTCACAGATAGCTTGTTTCTAGTTTGTATTGAGAGATAATCGATTTTTCACTATAGGCCTCAATAAGCTTCTAAATGTCCCTTTGTAGATTCTTTAAAAAGAGTGTTTCCAACCTTGTGAATCAAAACAATGGTTTACCTACGTGAGATGAATGCACACATCACAAAGCATTTTCACAGATATCTTGTTTCTACTTTTTATCATGGGATATTCGGTTTTCCACCGTAGGCCTCACTGGGTTTCATAACATTCCCTTGTAGATTCTACAAAATGAATGTTTTCAACCTGCTGAATCAAAACAAAGGTTTAAATCTGTGAGATGAATCCAGACATCACAAAGGATTTTCACAGATACCTTGTATGTAGTTTTTATTAAGGGAAATTTGATTTTCCCCAACAGGCCTCAATGGGCTCTAAATGATCCCTTCCTAGATTCTACAAAAAGAATGTTTCCAACCTTCTGAATCAAAACAAAGTTTAACTCTGTGAAATGAATCTGCACATAGCAAAGCATTTTCACACATTGCTTGTTTCTAGTTTTAATGGCAGGATATTCGGTTTTTCACAATATACCATAATGGGCTTCGAAATGCCCCTTCATAGATTTTACAAAAGGAATGTTTTCTAACTGCTGAATCAAAACAAAGGTTTAACTCTGTGAAATGAATCCGCACATCTAAAAGCATTTCCACAGTTTGCCTGTTTCTAGTTTTTAATCGTGGCATATTCAGATTTTCACTATAGGCCTCAATGTGCTTTGATATGTCCCTTCTTAGATTTTACTCAATGAGTGTTTTCTACCTACTGAATTAAAAGAAAAGTTTAACACTGTGAGATGAATCCATACATTGCAAAGAATTTCCACAGGTAGCATCTTTCTAATTTTTATCGCAAATATTCATTTTTTCACAATAGGCCTCAATGGGCTCTGAAGTGTCCCTTCATAGATACCACAAGAAGCTTGTTTCCAACCTGCTGAATCAAAACAAATGTTTAACTCTGTGAGATAAATGCATGCGTCATAAAATGTTTTCAAATGTAACTAGTTTTTAGTTTTTATCATGGGATATTCAGTTTCTCACTATAGGCTGCAATGGGCTAAGAAATGTCCCTTTGTAGATACTACAAAAAAGTGTTACCACCCTGCTGAATCAAAACAAGGGTTTAACGCTGTGAAAGAAATGAACACATCACAAAGCATTTTTCACAGATAGCTTTTTTCTAATTTTTATCGTGGGATGCCTTTTTTCACTATAGGCCTCAATGTGCTTTGAAATGTCCCTTTCTAGATTCTACAAAAAAAAGTATTTAAAACCTCCTGAATCAAAACAAAAGTTAAACTCGGGGAGATGAATGCACATATTTCAGAGAATTTTTACAGATAGCTTGTTTCTAGTTTTTATCACGGGATATTCATTTTTTCACTATAGGCCTCATTTAGCTCCGAAAAGTTCCTTTGTAGTTTCTAAAAATAAAGTGTTTCCAACCCGCACTTAGTAGATTTTACTAAAACAGTGTTTTCAACCTTTTTAATAAAAACAAAAGTTTGATTCTGTGACATGAATATACACATCACAAAGTATTTACATAGATAGCATGTTTCTAGTTTTTATCATGGGATATGCGGTTTTTTACTGTAGGCCTAAATCAGCTCTGAAGTGTCCCTTCTTAGGTTCTAGAAGAACAGTGTATCCTACCTGCTGAACCAAAATAATGGTTTAGCCCTGTGAGATGAATCCACAGATCTCAAAGCATGTTCACAGATAGCTTGTTTCTAGTTTTTATCATGTAATGCTTGGTTTCTCATTATAGGCTTCACTGGACTCTGAAATATCCATTCGTAGATTCTACAAAAAGAGTGTTTCCAACCTGCTTAATCCAAATAAATGTTTCACTCTGTAAAGTGAATCCAAACATCACAAAGCATTTTGATGGATAGCTTGTTTCTAGTTTTAATCACGGGATATTCAGTCTTTTTCTATAGACCTCAATGGTCTCTGAAATGTCCCATTGTAGATTTTACAAAAAGAGTGTTGCCAGCCAGCTGAATCAATACAAATGTTTAACTCTGTGAGATAAATCTTCCATCACAAAGCATTTTCACAGATAGCTTGTTTCTGGTTTTCAAGGCAAAATATTCAGTTTTTCACTAAAGGCCTCAATGGACTCCAAAATGTTTCTTTGTAGATTTTACAAAAGAATGTTTCCAACCTGCTGAAACAAAACAGAGGTTAAACTGTGTGAGATGAATCCACACTTTTCAAAGCATTTTCCTAAATTACTTGTTTCTAGTTTTTATCATGGAATATTCAGTTTTCCACTGTAGGCCTCAATGGGTTCCAAAATGTCCCTTTGCAGATACTACAAAAAGAGTGTTTCCAACCTGCTGAATAAAAACTAAGATTTAACTCCGTAAAATGAATCCACACATTGCCAAGTATTTTCACCAATAGTTTGTTTCTAGTTCTAATTGCAGGATATTCGGTTTTTCACTATAGGCCTCAATGGCCTCCAAAATGTCCCTTTGTAGATCCCATTAAAAGGGTGTTTCCAACCTCCCCTTTGTAGATTTTACAAAAAGAGTATTTCCATCCTGCTGAATAAAAACAAAGGTTTATCTCTGTGAGATGAATTCACACATCATGAAACATTCTCATATGTAGCTTGTTTCAAGTTTTTATAGCGGGATATTTAGTTTTATGACTATAGGCCTCAATGTGCTCCAAAATGTCACTTTGTAAACTGTGTCAAAAGAGTATTTCCAACCTGATGAATAAAAATAAAGGTTTAAGTCTGTGAGATGAATCCACACATCACAAACCATTTTCACAGACAGCTTGTTTCTAGTTTTCATCATGGGATATTTGGTTATTCGCTATAGATTTCAATATGCTCTGAGATGTCCCCTTTTAGTTCTACAACAGAGTGTTTCAAACCTACTGAATCAAAACAAAGATTTAACTCTGTGACATGAAATGACCCATTGTAAAGCATTTTTACAGGTAGCTTGTTCCTAGTTTTTATTGCAGAATATTCAGTTTTTTACTACAGGCCTCAATGGGCTTTGAAATGTCCTCTCATAGATTCTACAAAAAGAGTAATTTTGGTCTGCTGAATCAAAACGAAAGTTAACTCTGTGAGATACCTCCACACATTGCCAAGGATTTTCACAGACACATTTTTCTAGTTTTTATCATGGAATATTTGTTTTTTTACTATAGTTCTCAATGTACTCTGAAATATCCCTTAATATATTCTTGAATAAGTTTGTCTCCAACCTGCTGAGTTAAAACAAAGCTTTAACTCTGGGAGATGAATCCACACATCACAGCACATTTTCACTGATAGATTGTTTCTACTTTTTATCTTGGGATAATCTGTTTTTGACTATAGGCCTCAATGGGCTTTAAAATGTCCCCTCGTAGATTCTACGAAAAGAGTGCTTCAAACTTGCTTAATCAAAGCAAAGGTTAAATTCTGTGAGATGAAGCCACACGTCACAAAGCATTTTCACATATAGCTTGTTTCTAGTTTTTATCATGGGAGATTTGATTTTTTACTATAGGCCTCAATTGGCTCTGAAATGTAAACTTTTATATTCCACAATAAAAGTGTTTTCAGCCTGCTGAATCAAAACAAATGTTTAACTCCATGAGATGAGTCCACACATCACAAACATTTTCACAAGTAGCTTGTTTCTAATTTTTATTATGAGATATGAGATATTCAGTTTTTCAGTACAAGCCTCAATGGGCTCCAAAATATTTCCTCATAGATTCTAAAAATAGAGTTGTTCCAACCTGCTAAATCAAAACAAACATTTAACTCTGTGAGATAAATCCACACATTGCAAAGCATTTTCACAGATAGCTTGTTTCTAGTTGTTATTGTGGGATATTTTGTTTTTCACTATAGACCTCAATAGGCTCTGAAATGTCCCCTCATAGATTCTACAAAAAAAATGCTTTCATCCTGCTGAATAAAAACAAAAGTTTAACTCTGTGACATGAAATGACACATCATAAAGCATTTTGACAGAGAGCTTTGTTCTAATTTTTGTCATGGCACATTCAGTTTTTCACTACAAGTCACAGTGGGCTCCAAAATGTCCCTTTGTGGATTCTACAAAAAGTGATTTTGGCCTGCTGAATCAAAACAAAGGTTCAACTCTGTGAGATGAATCCACACATCACAAAGAATTTTCACAGATAGCTTGTTTCTAGTTTTCATCCTAGGATATTAGGGTTTTTTCATACATTTCTTCATGGGCTCTGAAATGCTCCTTTGTAGATTCTACAAAAAGTGTTTCCAACCTGCTGAATCATAACAAAGGTTTAACTCTGTGAGTTGAATCCACACATCATGAAACATTCTCATATGTAGCTTGTTTCTAGTTTTTATCTCGAGATATAAAGTTTTTAACTGTAGGCCTCAATGTTCTCCGAAATGTGCCTTCTTAGATTCTACAAAAAGAGTATTTCCAACCTGTTGAATCAAAACCAAAGTTTAACTCTTTGAGATGAATTGACACGTTGCAAAGCATTTTCACAGATAGCTTTTTTCTAGTTTTTGTCACAGAAATTCAGGTTTTCACTGTTGGCCATTGTGGACCCCAAAATGGCCCTTTGAAGATTCTACAAAGAGTAGTTCCAACCTGCTGAATCAAAACAAAGGCTTAAATCTGTGAGATGCATTCACACATTGCAAAGCATTTTCACAGTTAGCTTTTTTCTAGTTTTTGTCACGGAAATTCAGTTTTTCACTGTTGGCCTTTGTGGACTCCGAAATGGCCCTTCATAGATTCTGCAAAAAGAGTAGTTCCAACCTGCTGAATCAAAACAAAGGCATAAATCTGTGAGATGCATTCACACATTGCAAAGCATTTTCACAGATAGCTTTTTTCTAGTTTTTGTCACGGAAATTCAGTTTTTCACTGTTGGCCTTTGTGGACTCCAAAATGGCCCTTCATAGATTCTGCAAAAAGAGTAGTTCCAACCTGCTGAAACAAAATAAAGGCTTAAATCTCCACACATTGCAAAGCATTTTCACAAATAGCTTGTTTCTGGTTTTTATCACAGGATATTTGGTTTTTGACTTTAGACCTCAATAGGATCCAAAATGTCTCCTCCTAGAATATACAAAAAGATTGTATTCCACGTGCTGAATCAAAACACAGTTAACTTGGTGAGATCAATCTGCACATCACAAAGCATTTTCACAGATAGCTTGTTTCTCGTTTTTACCACAGGATATTCAGTTTTTCACTATAGGCCTCAAAGCACACCAAAAAGTCTTCTTGTAGATCCAAAAACAGACTGTTTCCAACCTGCTTAATCAAAACAAAGATTTAACTCTGTGAAATGAATCCACACATCCCAAAGCATTTTCACAGATAGCTTGTTTCTAGTTTATATCTCCAGATATTTTGTTTTTCACTACAGGCTTCGATGGGCTTTGAAATGTTTCTTCATAGATTGTACTAAAAGAGATTTTCCAACCTACTGAATTATAACAAAGATTTAATTCTGTGAGATTAATCTACACATCACAAAGCATTTTCATAGATAGCTTGTTTCTAGTTTTTATTATGGTATAATTTGCCTTTCATTGTAGGCCTCAATGGGCTTTGAAATGGCCCTTAGTAGATTCTGCAAAAAGAGTATTTCCAACCTGCTGAATTAAAATAATTGTTTAAGTCTGTGAGACAAATTCACACAATGCAAAGCATTTTAACAGATATTTTGCTTGAGTTTTTATTGCAGGATATTTGGTGTCTCAATATACTCTTCCATGGGCTCCCAAATGTCCCTTTGTATATTCTACAAAAAGAGTGTCTCCAACCTGCTGAATAAAAACAAAGGTTTAATTCTGAGAGATGATTCCAAACATCACAAGACCTTTGGACAGATAGCTTGTTTCTAGTTTTCATTGTGGGATATTCAACTTTTCACCATAGTCCTCAAGGAGCTTTGTAATGTCTTTTCATGGAATCTACAAAAACAGTGTTTCCACCCTGCTGAATCAACACAAATATTGAACTCTGTGAGATGGATCCACACATCCCAAAACATTTTCATAAATAGTTTGTTTCTACTTTTCATAGAAGAATATTCGCTTTTTCCATATATTTATCCATGGGCTTCAAAATGCCTCTTCATAGATTCTAAAAAAAGAATAGTTTCAATCTCCTCATTCAAAACATATGTTTAATAATCTGAGAGATAAATCCACCCATCACAAAGCATTTTCACAGATAGCCTGTTTCTAGTTTTTAATTTCAGGATATTTAGTTTTTCATTGTACACCTCAATGGGCTCCAAAATGTCCCTTCATAGATTCTACAAAAAGAGTGATTCCAGTCTGTGGAATCAAAACAAATGTTTAACTCTGTGGGATGAATCCACTTACTGCAAAGCATTTTCACAGATAGCTTTTTTCTAGTTTTTATCATGGGATATTTGGTTTTTTACTCTTGGCCTCAACGGGCTTCAAAATGTCCCTTCATAGATTATACAAAAAGAGTGTTTCCAAGCTGCTGAATCAAAACAAAGAATTAACTCTGTGACATGAATCCACACATCACAAAGCATTTTCACAGATAGACTCTTTCTAGTTTTTATCATGGGATATTTAGTTTTTCACTATAGACCTCAATTGGCTCTGAAATGTCCCCTCATAGATTCTTCAAAAATAGTATTTCCAGCCCTGCTAAATCAAGACAAGAGATTAACTCTGTGATATGAATATACATATGGCAAATAATTTTTAGTGATAAGTTGTTTCCAGTGTTTTTGATGTGATATTCAGTTTTTCACTGTAGGCTTCAATGGCCTCTGAAATGTCCACACGTAGGTGGTACAAAAGGACTGTTCCGAACATGCTGAATCAAAACATAGGTTTAACTCTATCAGATGAATCCAAACATTGCAAAGGATTTTCACAGGTAGCTTGTTTCTAGTTTTTATCACGAGATATTCGGATTTTTACTAATGGCCCTAATGGACTCTAAAATGTCCCTTCTTAGATTTTACAAAGAGAGTGTTTCCAACCTGCTTAATCAAAACAAAGGTTTAACTCTGTGAGATGAATCTGCACATCACAAAGCATTTTTAGAAATATATTTTTTATTGTTATTGTTGCAAAATATTCAGATTTTTACCGTAGGCATTAATGGGTGTTGTTGGGAAAAGGTGAGTGTTGGGAGAAGCTGAGATAGGGCTTGCGTGTCTGACATAATGTAAAAGAGTCTTGGAACATGTCCAGGGTCCAGGGTCTAAAACCCCTTGTGGCATTTGGAACACCAAAGTCTGTGCTAAAGGGTGGAAGGCTATCCAGATGCACAATAATCTAAGCCCAGGGCATAAAATCCCTGATGGCAGGGATAGAATCCAGGGTTTGTGGCTTTGGAATGTGTCCAGAATTGCTGGCCCCTTGCTCCTTGCTCTCCCAGAATTGATTGTATCTTGAGTTAAAAGAACCTGCTCTCCATTATCTCAAGTAGCAGAGCAAATGCTAAACAATCACAGCTGTAAATCATGTGTTTAATGCAACACATTCTTTTGACCACATTCTCACCACCTGTTTCTTTGTTGGATTACCAATAAATACTACGGGCTCCCAGAGCTCAAGGCCTTCATAGCCTCCATGATCGTGATGGACCCTGGTCCCACTTTACTTCTCAAACTGTCTTTTTCTCAATCATTTGACTCCACCGGACTTCATTGACCCCACAACCTGGTGTTGGGTCTGATCACCCCAACAGGTGTGACGTATCCTTTCATAAATCCATGCATTGCAAAGTATTTTCAAAGATAGCTTGCTTGTAGTTTTTATCATGGGATATTCAGGTTTTCACTATTGGCCTCAATGGGCTCTGACATGTTTCTTCATAGATTCTACAAAGGGAGTGTTTCAAACCTACTGAATCAGAAGAAAGGTTTAATTCTGTGAGATGAATCCACACATTGCAAAGCATTTTCACAGATACCTTTCTTCTAGTTTTTGTCAAAGGATATTCAGTTTTTCAGTATAGGCTTCAGTGGGCTCTGAAATATCCCTTCGCAGATTCTACAAAAGGGGTGTTTCCAATCTGCTGAATAAAAACAAAGGTTTAACTCTGTGAGATGAATCCATACTACTCAAAGCATTTTCACAGATGGCTTGTTTCTAACCTTTATAATGAGACATTCAATTTTTCACTATTGGCCTCAATGGGCTCCATAGTGTCTCTTCCTAGATTCTACAAAAACAGATTTTTCATTTCTCCAAATCAAAATAAAAGTTTACTCTGTGATATGAAATCACACATCACAAAGGATTTTCACAGATAGCTTTTTCTAGTTTTGATGATAGGATATTGGGTTTTTGACTATAGGCTTCAGTGGACTCTTAATTGTACCTTCTTAAATGCTACAATAACGTATTTTCAACTTGCTGGATTAAAACAAAGGTTTGACTTTGTGAGACGAATCCTCACATCGCAAAGCATTTTCACCCATAGCTTGTTTCTAGTTTTTACCGAGCGATATTATTTTTTCACTAGAGGCCTCAATGGGCTCCTAATTGTCCCCTTGTAGATTCTACAAACAAAGAGTCTAACCTGCTGAAGCAAAACAAAGTTCAACTTTGTAAGATAGACCTACACATCACAAAGCATTTTCACAGATAGGTTGTTTTTAGTTTTTATCAAGGGATATTTGATTTTTCACTGTAGGCCTCAATGGGCTATGAAATGTCCCCTCTAGATCCACAAAAAAAGGTTTCCAACCTGTTGAATCAAAAGAAAAGTTCAACTTGTGAAATGAAATCACACATCATAAAGTATTTTCAGAGATAGCTTCTTTATAGTTTTTATCACTGGATATTTGGTTTTTCACTATAGACCTCAATGAGCTTCGAAATGTCTCTTTGTAGATTCTACAACAAGAGTGTATCCAACCTGCAGAATAAAAGCAAAAGTTTAACTCTGTGAGATGAATCCACACATCACAAAGCATTTTCAGAGATAATTTTTTTTATTGTTTTTATCGCAAAATACTCACTTTTTTACTATAGGCTTTTATAGGTGTGAAACGTCCCTTTGTATATTCTACAAAAAGGTATTCCAAACTTACTGAATAAATGCAGAGGTTTAAATTTGTGACATGAATTGACATATTGCACAGCATTTTTACTGACAGCTTTTTTCTAGTTTTTATCACGGGATAATCAGTTTTTCAGTATAGGCCTCAATTTGGTCCGAATAGTACCCTAGTAGATTGTAGAAAAAGAGGGTTTCCAACCTGCTGAATTACAAGAAAGGTTAAACTCTGTGAGATAAAATCACACATTGTAAAGAATTTTTAGACATAGCTTCTTTGTAGTTTTTATTACAGGACATTTGATTTTTTACTATAGGCCTCAATGAGCTCTGATATTTCCCCTGGTAGATTGTACAAAAAGAGCATATCCAATCTGCTGAATCATAACAAACATTTAACTCTGTAAGACAAATCTACATATCACTATGCATTTTCACAGATAGCTTGCCTCTAGTTTTTATCACGGGATATTTGATTTTTCACTGTAGGCCTCAATGGGCTCCAAAATGTTGCTTCATAGATTCTACAAAAAGAGTGTTTCCAACTTGCTGAATCAAAAGAAAGGTTTAACTTTTTGAGATAAATACACACATTGCAAAACATTTTTACAGATAGTTCATTTTAGTTTTTATCATGGGATATTCCATTTCTCACTATAGGAATGAATGGGCTCTGAAATGTCACTTTGAAGATTCTACAAAGAGAGTGTTTCCAACCTGCTGAATCAAAACGAACATTTAACTTGTTGAGATGAATCCTCACATCACTAAGCATTTTCACAGATAGATTGTTTTTAGTTTTATCATGGGATATTCAGTTTTTGACTATAGGCCTCAAAGACTGAATTGTGGCCAAGCAGATAGTAAAACATAAGTGTCTCCAACCTTCTGAATAAAAAAGAAAATTTAACTATGTGAGATACATCCATATATCACAAAGCATATTTACAGATAGCCAGTTTCTAGTTTTAATCATGAGATATTCAGTTTTTCACTACAGGCCTTAATGGTCTCAAAAAAAAAATCCTCTTATTCTACTAAATATTTGTTTCCAATGTACTGTATAATAACAAATATTAAACTCTGTGAAAGAAATCCACAGATCACAATGCTTTTTCACAAATAGCTTGTTTCTAGTTTTTATCACAGGATATTTGGTTTTTCACTGTAGGCCTCAATGGGCTATGAAATGTTCCTTTGTAGATTCTATAAAAAGTGTGTTTCCAACCTGCTGACTTAAAATAGAGGTTTTACACTGTGAGATGAATCCACACATTGCAAAGCATTTTCACAGATAGCTTGTTTCTTTTTCTTATCATGGGATATTGAGTATTTAACTAGAGACTTCAATGGGCTCTGGAATGTCCCATTGTAAACTCTATACAAAGAGTGTTTCCAACTGGCTGAATAAAAACAAAGGTTTACGTCTGTGAGGTGAATCCACACAACACAAAACATTTTCACTGAGAGCTTGTTTCTAGTTTTATAGCAGGATTTTTTTTTCAATATTGGTCTCAATGGGCTCCAAAATGTCCCTTTGTAGATTCTACAAAATTTTTTTCCAACATACTGAATCAAAACAAATGTTTAACACTGTGGGATGAATTTTCACATCACAAAGCATTTTTACAGTAGTTTGTATTAGTTTTTATTATGAAATTTTGAATTTTTCACTGCTAGCCTCAAAATTGTCCCCTATTAGATTCTACTAAAAGAATCTTTCCAACCTACTGTATAGAAACAAAAGTTTAACTCTGTGAAATGAATCCACACATTGCAAACCTACTTCACAGATAGCTTGTGTCTAGTTTTTATCAAGAATTATTTGGCTTTTCACTATAGGCCTCAATGGGCTCCAAAATGTCCCTTCATACATTTTGCTAAAAGAGTGTTTCCAACCTAGCTGAATCAAAAGAAAGTTTAAACTCTATGAGGTGAAACTGCAAATTGCAAAGCATTTTCACATATAGCTTCTATAGTTTCTATCATGGAATATTCAGTTTTTCACTATTGGCCTCCATGGTCTATGAAATGTCCCCTCGTAGGTTCTATAAAAAAAGTGTTTCCAACATGTTGCATGAAAACAAAGATTTAACTTTGGGAGATGAACCCATACATTGCAAAGCATTTTTATACAAAGATTTTTTCTAGTTTTTATCACAGGATATTAGATTTCATACTGTAGGCCTCATTTTGCTCCAAATTTACCCCTTGTCAATTCTAGAAAGAGAATATTTCCAACCTGCTGATTCAAAACAAATGTTCAATTCTGTGAGATGACATGCAAAGCTTTTCACAGTTAGCCTGTTTCTAGTTTTCATCATAGGACATTTGGTTTTTCACTATAAGCATCAAAGGGCTCTGAAATGTCCCTTTGTAGATTCTACAAAAAGAGTGTTCCCAACCTGATGAATCAAAAGAAAATTTTAACTTTGTAAGATGAATCCACACATCACAAAGCATTTTCACTCATAGCTTGTTTCTAGTTTTTATCGTGGGTTATTGGTTTTTCACTAAATGCCTCAATGAGCTATGAACTGTCCCTTGTAGATTCTACAAAGAAAGAATTTCCAATCTGCTGAAGCAAAACAAAGTTTTAACTTTGTAAGATGAATCTACACATCACAAAGCATTTTTACAAAAGGTTGTTTTTAGTTTTTATCAAGAGTTATTCTATTCTTCACAGTACACCTCAATGTGCTACAAAATGTCCCCTAGTAGATTCTACAAAAAAACTTTCTAAACTGCTGAATCAAAAGAAAAGTTCAACTGGTGAGATGAAATCACACATCACAAAGTATTTTCAGAGATAACTTCTTTATAGTTTTTATCGTGGGATATTAGATTTTTCAATATAAGCCTCAATGAGCTCTGAAATGTCCCTTTGTAGATTCTACAAAAAAAAGTGTTTCCAACCTGCAAAATAAAAAAGAAGGTTTAATTCTGTGAGATAAATCCACACATTGCAAATCATCTTCACAGTGGGCTTGTTTCTAATTTTTATTGTGGGATATTTGGCTTTTCACTGAAATTCTCAAGTGCCCTGAAATGTCCCTTTGTAGATTCTATAACAAGAGTGTTTTCAAACTGCTGAATGAAAACAAAGGTATAACTCTTTAAGAGGAATCCACACATCACAAAGCATATATTCAGATATCTTGTTTCTAGTTTTTAAAGCATGATATTTGGTTTTTCACTATAACCCTCAATGGGCTCAGAAATGTCTCATAGTAGATTTTACAAAAACAGTGTTTCCTACCTGCTGAATCAAAGCAACAGCTTAAATTTGTGAGATTAATCCAAACCTCACAAAGCATTTTCACAGATAGCTTACTCCTAGTTTTTATCACAGGATATTTGGATTTTCAGTATAGGCTTCAATGGGCTCTGAAATGTCCATTCATAGGTTATATAAAAAGTATGTTCCCAAACCCCTGAAAAAAAAATGAAGGTTTAACTCTGTGAGATGAATCCACACATTGCAAAGCATTTTCACAGATAGCTTGTTTCTAGCTTTTATGATGAGACATTCGAATTTTTACTATTGGCCTCAATGGGGTCAGAAATGTCTTTTTGTAGATTCTACAAAAAAAATGGCTTTTATTTTTCTGAATCAAAATAAAGGTTTAACTCTTCTATATGAAACCACACATCTCAAAGTATTTTCACAGATAACTTGTTTCTAGTGTTTATCACTGGATATTGGGTTTTTCACTATAGGCTTCAGTGGACTCTTAATTGTAACTTCTTAATTCTTCAAAAAGTGTGTTTCCAACCTGCTGTATGTAAGTAAGGGTTTACCTCTGTGAGACAAATCTTCACATCGCAAAGCATTTTCCCCAATAGCTTGTTTGTAGTTTTAATTGTGTAATATTTGGTTTTGTACTATAATCCTCAATGGGCACCGAAATGTCCCTTCGTAGATTATATGAAAACAGTGTTTCTAACCTGTTGAATCAAAACAAAGGTTTAACTGTCAGATGAATCTACACATTGCAAAGCATTTTCACAGGTAGCTTGTTTCAAGTTTTCATCGCAGGATATATGTTTCTTCATTATAGGCCCCAAGAGCTCCAAAACGTCTTAGAGTATTTCAAACCTGCAGTATAAAAACAAAGGTTTAACTCTGAGACAAATGCATACATCACAAAGAATTTTCACAGAAAGCTTGTTTCTAGTTTTTATCAGGAGATACTCAGTTTTTCACTATAGACCTCAATGGGCTTTGAAACATCCCTTCATAGATTACACAAAAAGATTGTTTCCACCTTGCTGAAACAAACAAAAAAAATTAACTCTTTGAGATGAATCAACATATTGCAAATCTATTCACAGATAGCTTGTTTCTAGTTTTTTTTTTTAAGGGTATTCTGTTTTTCACTATAGGCACCAATAGGCTCCTAAATGTCCCTCCGTAGATTCTACAAAAAGAGTGTTTCCAACCTGATGAACCAAAAGAAAGGTTTAATTCTATGAGATGAAATCATGCACAAGAAAGCATTTTTTGAGAAAGTTTTTATCACTGGATATTCTGTTTTTCACAATAAGCCTCAATGGGCTTTGAAATATCTCTTTGTCGATTGTACCAAAGGAGAGTTTCCAATTTCCTGAATCAAAACAAAGGTTTAATGTTGTGAGATAAATCCACAAATTGCAAAACATTTTGACAGAAAACTTGTTTCTAGTTTTTATCACAGGATATTTGGTTTTCACTATAGGCCTCAGTGGGCTAAGAAATATCCCCTCATCAAATCTACAAAATAGGTTTCTCCAACCTGCTGCATCAAAATTAACATTCAACTCTGTGAAATGAATCCACACATCACAAAGCCTTTTTTTTTTAGATGGAATCTCACTCTATGACCCACGCTGCCATACAGTGGTGTGACCTCAGCTCACAGCAACCTCCACCTCCTGGGTTCAAGCAATTCTCCTGCCTCAGCCTCCTGAGTAGATAGGACTACAGGCACACACCACCATGCCCAGCTATTTTTTTTTTTTTTGTATTTTTAGTAGAGACGGGGTTTCAAAATGTTGGCCAGACTGCTCTTGAACTCCTGACTGCAGGTAATCCACCAGCCTCAGCCTTCCAAAGTGCTGGGATTACAGGTGTGAGCCACTGCACCCAGCCATGAAACATTTTCACAGATAGCTAGTTTCTAGTTTTTATCACCAGATATTCAGTTTTTCACTATTGTCCTCAGTGGGCTTTGAAATGTCCCCTTGTAGATTCTACAAAAATAGTGTTTTTGACCTGCCAAGTCAAAACAAATGATAAACTCTGTGAGATGAAACTACACATTTCAAAACATTTTTACAGATAGCGTATTCTAGTTTTTAATCATGATATATTCACTTTTTCACTCTAGGCCCCAATGGGCTTGGAAATGTTTTTTCATTGATTCTACAAAAAAATTGTTTCCAACTTTTTAAATCAAAACAAAGATTTAACTCTGTAAGATGAATTCACAAATCACAAAATATTTTCACAGATAATATGTTTCTAGTTTTTATCAAGGGTTGTTTTTTTTTTATTGTAGGCCTCAGTGGGCTCTGAAATGTCCCCTTATAGATTTTACAAGAAAAGTTTCTCCAAGCTGCTGAATCAGAAGAAAAGTTTAACTCTATGAGATAAAATCACACATCACAAAGCATTTTCAGAGATAGTTTTTTAAATAGTTTTTATCATGAAATATTCATTTTTTCAGTATTTGCCTCCATGGGCTCTGAAAAGTACTATCAAAGAGTAAACAAAATTAGTGTTTCCAGCATACTTAGTCAAAACAAAGGTTTAACTCTGTGAGATGAATCCACACATTGCAAAGCATTTTAACAGATAGCTTGTTTCTAATATGTATCATGGGATATTCAGTTTTTCAGTATAAGCCTCAAAGGGTTCCAAAATGGAACTTCTTAGATTCTACAAAGAGACTGTTTTCAACCTCCTGAATAAAAACAAAGATTTAACTCCATGAGATGAATCCACACATCTCAAAGCATTTTCACAAATAGATTTTATCTACTTTTTATCATGGAATATTCGGTTTTTCACAATAGGCTTCAATGGACTCTATATCATCCCCTATTAAATTCTACAAAATGAGTGTTTCCAACATGCTGTATATAAACAGAGGTTAACTCTTTGAGATGAACCTATATACACAAAGCATTTGCACAGAGAACATGTTTCTAGTTTTCATAGTGAAATATTCAGTTTTCAGTCTATAAGACCTCAATGGGCTCTGAAATGTCCCTTCATAGATTGTACAAAAGTGGGTTTCCAAACTGCAGAATCAAAACAAAGGTTTAACTCTGTGAGATGAATCCACACAACACAAAGCATTTTCACTAATAATTTGTTGCTAGTTTCTATCATGGGATATTTGGTTTGTCAATATGCTTATCCATGGAAACCAAAATGTTCTTTTGTAGATTCTTAAAAAAAAAGTGTTTCCAATCTGCTGAATCAAAGCAAATGTTTAACTCTGAGAGATGATCCACACATCACAAAGCATTTTCACAGAAATCTTGATTCTCATTTTCATCAGGGAATATTTAGTTTTTCACCATAGGCCTCAAGGGGCTTTGAAATGTCCCCTCTTAGACAAAAAAAAAAAAAAAAAAAAAAAAAACAAAAAAAAAAAAACAGTGTTTCCAACCTTTGAATTACAACTAAGGTTTAAGTCTATGAGATGAATCCACACATTACAAAGCATTTTCCCAGATAGCTTGTTTCTAGTTTTTATAGAGGGATATCCCGTTTTTCACTATATGCCTCAATGGGTTTAAAAATGACCCTTCATAAATTCCACCAAAAGAGTGTTTCCAAACTGTTGAATCAAAACAAAGTTTTAACTCTGTAAAATGAATGAACATATCACAAAGCATTTTTGTAGATAGCTTGTTTCTAGTTTTTATCACAGGATATTCTGGTTTTCACTACAGGCCTCAAAGAGCTCCAAAATGTCCCTTCATAGATTCTACAAGAAGAGTGTTTCCAACCTCCTCAATCTAAAGAAAAATTTAACTCATTGAGATGCCCACATTGCAAAGCATTTTCACACACAGCTACTTTCTAGTTTTTTTGCTGGATATGTGGTTTTTTCACTATAGGCCTAAACAGGCTCCAAAGTGTCCCTTTTAGATTCTACAATAACAGTTTTTTCTACCTACTAAATCAAAACAAAGGTTTAACTCTGTGAGATGAACCCACACATCACAAAGCATGTTTACAGATAGCTTGTTTCTAGTTTTTATCATGGGATGTTGGATTTTTCACTGTAGACCTCAATGGGCTCTGAAATGTCCCTTTGTAGATCCTACAAAAAGAGTGTTTCCTACCTATGAAATCAAAACAAAGGTTTGCCTCTGTAAAATGAATGCAAACAGCACAAATTATTTTCACAGATAGCTTGTTTCTAGTTTTAATCACGAGATATTCACTCTTACACCATAGGCCTCAATCAGCTTAGAAATGTTGCCTTGTAGATTCTACAAAAGAGTGTTTTCAACCTGCTGAATGAAAGCAAAGGTTTAACTCTGTAAAATGAATGAACACATTGCAAAGCATTTTCACATAGAGTTTGTTTCTATTTTTTATTGTGGGATATTTTGTTTTCCACTGTAGGCCCCAATAGGCTCTGAAATGTCCCTTCACAGATTCTACAAAAAGAGCATTTCTAACCTGCTGAATAAAAACAAAGATTTAACTCTGTAAAATTAATCCACACATCAGCAAGTATTTTCACGGATAGCTTGTTTCTAGCTTAAATCACGAAATATTCAGTTTTTTATTATAGACTTCAATGGGCTCCAAAAAGGCCCTTTGTAGATTCCACAAAAAAAAGCATTTCCAACCTGTTGAATCAAAACAAAGGTTTAACTCCATGAGATGAATCCACACATTGCCAATCAAGTTCACACGTAGATTGTTTTTAGTTTTTATTGTGAAATATTCAATTTTTTACTGTAGGCTTCAATGGACTCCAAAATGTATTTTTTGTGTATTCTACAAAATGATTGCCCCAACTTTCTTAGTGAAAATAAAGTTTAACTCTCTCAGATAAATCCACACATTGCAAAGCATTTTCACAAATAAATAGTTGTTAGTTTCTATCATAGGATATTTGGTTTATCAATATATACGCACATGGGCTCCGAAATATCCCTTTGTCAATGCTTCAAAAAGGGTGTTCTTAAACTGCTGAATCAAAACAAAGTTTTAATTCTGAGACCCACATATTCGAAAGCATTTTCACAGATAGCTTGATTCTAGTTTTTATAGGGAATATTCAGTTTTTCACCATAGGCCTCGACGGGCTCCAAAATGTCCCTTTGTAGATTCTACAAAAAAAAAGTGTTCCCAGCCTGTTGAATCAAAACCAAAGTTTAACTTTGTGAGATGAATCCACACATCACAAAGCATTTTCACAGATAGCTTATTTCTAGTTTTCATTGCAGGATATTCAGTTTCTCAGTATAGTCCTCCATGGGCTCTGAAATGTTGCTTCATGGATTCTAAAAATATAGTGTTTCCAACCTGCTGATTCCAAGCAAAGGTATAATTCTGTGAGAGAAATCCACACAACACAAAGCATTTTCAAAGACAGCTTGTTTCTAGTTTTTAACGTGGGATATTCAGTTTTTCCGTGTAGGCCTCAATTTGCTCCATAATGTCTTTTCGTAGATTCAAGAAAAAGAGTGTTTCCAACCTGCTAAATCAAAAGAAAGGTTTGACTCTGTGAGATAAAATCACACATTACAGAGCATTTTCAGACATAGCTTTTTTATATTTTTTATTATGGGACATTTGGTTTTTTACTATATGCCTCAATGGGCTCCAAAATATCCCCTCATAGACTGTACAAAAGAGCATTTCCAACTTACTGAATCAAAACGAGGGTTTAACTCTGTGAGATGAATTTACTCATGGCAAAAAATTTTCACAGATAGCTTGCTTTGTGTTTTTATCACAGGATATTGTGTTTTTATCACAGGATATTCCGTTTTTCTCCATAAGCCTCAATGGGCTCCAAAATGTTCCTTTGTAGATTTTACAAAAAAAGCCTGTTTCAAAACTACTGAATCAAAACCAAAGTTTAACTCTGTGAGATGAATCCACACATCGCAAATCATTTTCATAGATAGCTTTTTTCTAGTCTTTATTGTGGGACATTTGATTTTTTGCTGTAAACCTCAATGGATTCTGAAATATTATTTCGTAGATTCTATAAAATGAGTATTTCCAACCTGCTGAATCAGAAGAAAGGTTTAACACTGTGAGATGACTCCACACATCACAAAGCATTTTCACAGATACATTGCTTCTAGTTTTTCCTGTGAGATATTCGGTTTTCACTATAGGCCTCAAATGGCTCTGAAATGTCCCTGCTTAGATTCTACAAAAAAAAAAAGTGTTTCCAACCTGCTGAATCAAAACAAAGTTTTAACTCTTTGAGATAAGTCCACACATTGCAAAGCATTTTCACAGATAGATGTTTCTAGTTTTTATCGTGGGATATTGGTTTTTCACTACATGCCAAAATGGGCTCCAAATTGTCCCCTTGTAGAATCTACAGGCAGGGCATTTTCAACGTGCTGATGCAAAACAAAGTTTTAACTGTGTGGGTTGAATCTACACATCACAAAGCATTTTTACAGATACCTTGTTTCTAGTTTTTATCACAGTATATTTGGTTTATCACTATATGCCTCAGTTTGCTCTGAAATGTCCTATCATATATTCTACAAAAAGAGTGTTTTTTTGTTTGTTTGTTTGTTTGTTTTGTTTTGTTTTGTTTCATTTTTGAGAATGAGTCTCACTCTTTTGCCCAGGCTGGAGTGCAGTGGTGTGATCTTGGCTCACTGCAAGCTCCACCTCCCAGGTTCATGCCGTTCTCCTGCCTCAGCCTCCCGAGTAGCTGGGACTACAGATGCCTGCCACCACTCCTGGCTAATTTTTTGTATATTTAGTAGAGACAGGGTTTCACCATGTTGGCCAGGATGGTCTTGATCTCTTGACTTCGTGATCCACCCACCTCAGCCTCCCAGAGTGCTGGGATTACAGGCATGAGCCACCATGCCCAGCCAAAAAGAGTGTTTTTAACCTGCTGAATCAAAAGAAAGGTTTAACTCTGTGAGGTGAAATTATGCATTGCAAAGCATTTTCAGAGATAACTTCTTTATTGTTTTTGTAGTGGGATATTAGGTTTTGCACTATAAGCCTCAATGGGCTTTGAAATATCTCCCAGTTGATTGTAAAAAAAGAGAGTTTGCAAACTGCTGAATCAAAACAAAAGTTTAACGTCATGAGATAAAGCCACAAATTGCAAAGAATTTTCACAGATAACTTCTTTCCGGTTTTTATCACAGGATATTCAGTCTTTCACTATAGTCCTCAGCTGACTGAGAAATGTACCCTCATAGATTCTACAAAAAGAGTGTTTCCAACCTGCTGAGTCAAAACAAAAGTTAAAATCTGTGAGATGAAATCACATATTGCAGAACATTTTTACAGAGAGCTTGTTCTAGTTTTTAGCATGGCATATTCGGTTTTTCACTATAGGCCTCAATAAGCTCTGAAATGTCCCTTCATAGATTCTACAAAAAGAGGGTTTCCAACCTGCTAAATGGAAAGAATAGTTTAACTCTGTGACATGAATCCACACATTGAAAAACATTTTCACACATAGCTTGTTTCTAGTTTTTATCATGGGATATCCAGTTTTTTTAGTATAGGCCACTGTGAGCTCCAAAATTTACTTCTGTAGATGCTACAAAAAGAGTGTTTCCAACCTTCTGAATCAAAACAGGTTTAACTTTGTGAGATGAATCCACAAATCTTGAAGCATTTTCAGATAATGTTTTTTCAGTTTTTATTGGGGATATTTGGTTTTACATGATAGGCCTCAAAGGACTCAGAAATTTCTTCTTTTAGATTCTACTAACAGAGTGTTGCCAACCTGCTGTATATAAACATAGGTTTAATTCTGTGAGATAAAGCCACACATCACAAACATTTTCACAGTTAGCTTGTTTCTAGTTTTTATCAAAAGATATTTGGTTTTTCACTATAGGTTCTAATGGGCTCTGAAATGTCTCCTCATAGATTATACAGCAGTTTACAAACTGCTGAATCAAAAACAAAAAAGGGTTTACCTCTGTGGAATAAATCCAAACATTTCAAAGATAATTCACAGGCAGCTTGTTTCTAGACTTTACCATGGCATATTGGTTTTTCACTATAGGCCTCAACAGGCTTGGAAATGTTTTTTGGTTGATTCTACAAAAAAAGCGTTTCCAACCTTTTGAATCAAAACAAAGTTTAAACTCTGTGAGATGAATTCACACATCTCAGTGTGTTTTTTTTGTAGTTTTTGTCAAGGGATATTCATTTATTTATTGTCGCACTCACTGAGCTCTGAAGTATCCCCTCATAGATTCCACAAGGAAAGTGTTTACAAACTGCTGAATCAGAAGAAAAGTTTAACTCTGTGAGATGAAATCACATGTCATAAAGCATTTTCAGAGATAGCTTCTTTATAGTTTTTATCAAGATATATTCAGTTTTTCAGAATTGGCCTCAAGGGGCTCCAAAATGTCCTCCCATAGAGTCTACAAAATTAGTGTTTCCAGACTAATGAATCAGAACAAGGGTTTAACTCTGTAAGAAAAATCCACACATTGCAAAGCATTTTCACAGATAGATTGATTCTAGTTTTTATCAGGGAATATTTGGTTATTCACCGTAGGACTCAATGGGCTTTGAAATGTCTCTTTTTAGATTCTACAAAAAAAGTGTTTCCAACCTTCTGAATTAAAAGTAAGGTTTAACTCTATGAGATGAATTTGCACATCACAAAGCATTTTCACAGATAGCTTGTTTCTAGTTTTTATCATGGGATATCTGGTTTTTACTATAGGCCTCAATGGGCTTCAAAATGATCCTTCATAGATTCTACTAAAAGAGTGTTTCCAACCTGTTTAATAGACACATATGTTTAATTATGTGAGATGATTCCACACATGGTGAAGCATTTTACCACACAGCTTGTTTCTAGTTTTTATTGGTTTTTTACTATAGGCCTTCATGGGCTCTGAAATGTCCCTTGGTGGATTCTACAAAAAGAGTGTTTACCATCTGCTGAATCAAAACAAGGCTTTAACTCTGTGAGATGAATCCACACATGGCAAAGTGTTTTTACAGATAGTTTGTTTTCAGTTTTTATTGGGAAATATTTGGTTTTTCTTTATAGGCCTCAAAGGGCCTTTTCTGATTCTACTAAAAGAGTGTTTCCAACCTCTGTATATAAACATAGGTTTAACTCTGTGAGATAAATCCATACATTGCAAAGCTAATTCACAGATAGCTTGTTTCTAATTTTTATTGCCAGATATTGGTTTTTCAATATAAGCTTTGAGATCAACTCACACATTGCAAAGCATTTTCACAGATAGCTTTTTTTAGTTTTTATCAAGGGATATTCACTTTTTATTGTAGGACTCAATAGGCTCTGAAATGCCCTTTCATAGATTCTACAAAAAAAATTGCTTCCAACCTGCTGAATCAAGAAAAGTTAAACTCTGTGAGATGAAATCACACATCACAAAGCATTTTCAGAGATAGTTTTATTATAGTTTATACCACAAAATATTTGGTTTTTCAGGGTTGGCCTCAACAAAATTTTAACTCTGTGAGATGAATCCACACATCACAGAGCATTTTTCACAAATAGCTTTTTTCTGGTTTTTATCGTGGGATAACTGGTTTTTCAATATAAACATCAATGGGCTTCGAAATATTCCTCCTTAGATTTTACTAAGAGACTATTATCAACTTCCTAAATACAAACAATGGTTAAATCAGTAAGATTAATCCACACATTACAAAGCATTTTCACAGATAAACTTTTTTTACTTTTTCTCACAGAATATTGCATTTTTCACTATAGGCCTCAATGGACTCTAAATTGCCCTCTCTTACATTTTACAAAAACACTGTTTCCAACCTACTGTATATAAACAAAGGTTTACCTGTCTGAGTAGAATCTACACACGCAAAGCATTTTCCTAGATAACATGTTTTCAGTTTTCATTGTGAAATAATCAGTGTTTCACTGTAGGTCTCGATGGGTTCCAAAATGCCCCTTCGTGGCTTCTACAAATAAGGTGTTTCCAACCTGCTGAAACAAAACTAAGGTTTAACACTGAGAGATGAATCCACACATTGCAAATCATCTTCACAGATAGCTTACTTCTAGTTTTTATCATGGAATATTTGGTTTTACACTATAGGACTCAAAGCCCTCAGAAATTTATTCTTTTAGATTCAAGTAAAAGAGTTTTTCATACCTGCAGTATAAAAACAAAGGTTTACTTCTGTGGGATAAACTCACACATTGCCAAGCATATTCACAGATAGCTTGTTTCTAGTTTTTATCACAGGATGTTTAGTTTTTCACTAAGGCTCGATGGGCTTTGAAACATTCCTCTGTAGATTGTACAAATTTGACCTGCTGAATCAAAACAACATTTAACTTTTTGAGATGAATCCACACATCACAAAGCATTTTCACAGAGGCTTGTTTCTAGTTTTTATTGCAGGATATTGGTTTTTCTCTACAGGTCAATATTGTCTTTGAATTGTCCCCTCATAGATTCTACAAACACCGAGCTTCCAAGCTAATGAAGCAAAAGAAAGTTTAACTTTGTAAGATGAATCTACATATTGCAAAGCATTTTTAAAAGATAGCTTGTTTTTAGCTTTTATTGCTGGATATTCAGTTTTTCACTGTAGGCCTCAATTTGCTCTGAAATGTTTTATTGAAGATTCTACACAAAGAGTGTTTCCAACCACTGAATCAAAAGAAACGTTTAACTCTGTGAGATTAAATCACACATTGCAAAGCATTTTCAGAGACAGCTTCATATAGATTTATCACGGGATATTTGGTTTTTCACTGTAAGCCTCAATAAGCTTTATAATGTCTCTTCATAGATTGCACAAAAAAAGAGTTTCCAACCTGCTGAAAAAAAAAGTTTTAATGTTGTGAGATGAATCCACCTATTGCAAAGCGTTTTCACAAATATCATTTTTTCTAGTTTTCATCGTGGAATATTGTTTTTAAGTGTAAGCCTCAGTGGGCTCAAAAATACCCCTCATAGATTCTACAAAAAGAATTTTTCTAACCTGCTGAATCAAAGCAATAGTTCAACTCTTTGAGTTGAATCCACACATCACAAAGCAATTTCACAGGTAGCTTGTTTCAAGTTTTTATCACGAGATATTTGGTTTTTTACTATAGGCCTCACTAGCTCAGAATTTTTCCCTCTTAGATTCTACTAAAACAGTGTTTCCAAAATGCCATATAAAAATAAAGTTTTAACTCTGTGTGATGAATCTACACATTGCAAACCATTTTCAGACATAGATTATTTCTAGTTTTTATCATGAGATATTCTGTTTTTCACTATAGGCCTCAAAGGTCTCCGAAATGTCCCTTTGTAGATTCTACAAAATGAGGGTTTTCAACCTGCTGAATATAAAGAGAGGTTTAATTCTGTGAGATAAATCCACACATCACAAAACATTTTCACTGATAGTTTTTTTCAAGTTTTTTATCGTGTGATATTTGATTTTTCACTATAGGCCCAATGGGATCCAAAATTTCTCTTTGTAGATTCTATAAAAAAGTATTTCCAACCTGCCAAATCAAAACAAGGTTTTAACTGTATGAGATAGATCTACACATCATAAAGCATTTTCACAGATTGTTTGTTCTAGTTTTTATAGGGGGATATTTTGTTTTTTACTATAGGCCACAGAGAGCTCAGAAATGTCTTCTTTTAGATTCTGCAAGAAGAATGTTTTCCACCTGCTGTATATAAATATAGGCTTAACTCTAGGAGAAACATCTGCACATCACAAACATTTTCACAGATAGCTTGTTTCTAGTTTTTATCACGGGATATTTGGTTTCTCACTAGAGGCCTCAATAGGCCCCTAAGTGTCCCTTTGTAGATTCTAAAAAAAAGTTTCCATTTTGCTGCATAAAAACAAAGGTTTAACTCTGTGAGATGTGTGCACACATCATAAAGCATTTTCGCAGAAGGATTATTTTTAGTTTTTTCATGGGATACTCTGTTTTTCATTTGAGGCCACATTGAGATCTGAAAAATCCCTATGTAGATTCTACAAAAAGAGTGTTTCCAGCCTGCAGTATCAAACCAAGGTTTAATTCTGAGAGATCATTCCAAACATCATGAGACACTTTTACAGATAGGTTGTTTCTAGGTTTAATTGTGGGATATTCAGTTTTTTAATATAGGCCTCAAAGGGCTCTGAAATGTCCCTTCATAGATTCTATGAAAAGAGTGTTTCCAACTGGCTGAATCAAAACAAATGCATAACTCTGTGAGAGAAATCCACACATCACAAAGCATTTTCACTGACAGCTTGTTTCAAGTTTTTATTGCAGGATAATCAGTTTTTGACTATAGGCCTCAATGGGCTTTAAAATGTACCGTCATGGTTTCTACAAGAAGAGTGCTTCAAACCTGCTTACTCAAAGCAAAGGTTTAATTCTGTGAGATGAATCCACACATCACAAAGCATTTTCACGTATAGCATGTTTCTAGTATTGATCACTGGATATTTGGTTTGGTTTTTCACTGCAGACCTCAATGGGCTCTCAAATATCCCCTCATAGATTCTACAAAAAAAGAGTGCTTTCAACCTGCTGAATCAAAACAAAGTTTTAACTTTGTGACATGAAATGACACATCATAAAGAATTTTCACAGATAGCTTGGTTATGGTTTTTATTGTGTGTATTCATTTTTCCACTACAGGCCACAGTGGGCTCCAAAATGTCCATTCAGGCCTACAAAAAGAGAGATTTTTGCCTGCTGAATCAAAACAAGGGTTTAGCTCTGTGAGGTGAATCCACACATCTCAAAGAATTTTCACAAATACCTTGTTTCCAGTTTTCGTCACAGGATGTTGGTTTTTCTCATATGCTTCTTCATGGGATCTGAAATGTCCCTTCATAGATTCTATAAAAAGAATATTTCCAACCAGCTGAATCAAAACAAAGGCTTAACTCTGTGAGTTGAATCCACACATCACAAAGCATTGTCATATATAGCTTGTTTCAAGTTTTTATCTTGAGATATAAGGTTTTTAAATGTAGGGCCCAATGTTCTCTGAATGTGCCTTCTTAGATTCTACAAAAAGAGTGTTTCCAACCTGTTGAATCAAGATAAAGGTTTAACTCTGTGACATGAATTGACACATTGCAAAGCGTTTTCACAGATAGCTTTTTTCTAGTTTTTGTCACCGGATATTCGGTTTTTCACTATTGGCCTTAGTGGATTCCCAAATTTCCTTTCATAGATTCTACAAAAAGAGTGTTTCCAATCTGCTGACAAAACAGAGCTTTAAATCTGTGAGATGTATCCACACATTGCAAAACATTTTTACAAATAGCTTGTTTCTAGTTTTTATCACGGGATATTTGCTTTTCCACTATAGACCTCAATAGGTTCCCAAATGTCCCCTTGTAGATTGTACAAAAGGAGTGCTTTCCATGTGCTGAATCAAAACAAAGGTTTTACTCCATGAGATGAATCCACACATTGGAAAGCATTTCCACAGATAGCTTGTTTCTCATTTTTATTGTGAAATATTTGGTTTTTCACTGTAGGCCTTAATGTGCACCAAAATATCTCCTCGTAGGTTCTACAAACAGACTGTTCCCAACCTGCTTAATCAAAACAAAGGTTTAACTCTGTGATATGAATTAACACATTCTAAAGCATTTTCACAGATAGCTTGTTTCTAGTTTTTATTTCCACTTTTTTTTCACTATTGGCTTCAATGTGCTTTAAAATGTTTCTTCATAGATTCTACAAAAAGAGTTTTCCAAACTGCTGGATTAAAACAAAGGTTTAACTTTGTGAGATAAATCCACACATCACAAAACATTCTCGCAGATAGCTTGTTTCTAGTTTTTATCATGGGATATTTGGTCTTTCACTGTAGGCCTAAATGGGCTTCAAAATGGCCTTTAGTAGATTCTACAAAGAGAGAATTTCCAATCTGCTGAATGAAAAAGAATGTTTAACTCTGTGAGATTAATCCACACAATGCAAAACATTTTCAGAGGTAGCTTGTCTTTAGTTTTTATTGCAGGATATCAGTGTTTCAATGTACTTGTTTATGGGCTCCAAAATGTCCCATTGTATATTCTACAAAAAGAGTGTTTCCAATCTGCTGAATAAAAACAAAGGTTTAACTCTGAGAGATGATTCCACACATCACAGGACCTTTTTACACATAGCCTGTTTCTAGTTTTCATTGCAGGATATTTAGCTTTTCACTATAGGCCTCAATGAGCTTTGTAATGTCCTTTCATATAATCTACAAAAAGAGCATTTCCAGCCTTCTGAATCAAAACAAACATTTAACTCTGTAAGATGGATCCACACATCCCAAAGCATTTTCATAGATAGCTTGTTTCTACTATTTATCAAAGGATATTCGCTTTTTCTATTTACTTCTCCATGGGCTCCAAAATGTCCCTTCATAGATTCTACAAAAAGAGCATTTCCTAAATGCTAAATCAAAACAAAGGTTTACCTCTGTGAGTTGAATCCACACATTTCAAAGCATTATCACAGACAGCTTGTTTCTCATTTTTAATGCGGATATTCAGTTTCTACTATAGGCCTCAATGTGCACCAAAATGTCTTGTTGTAGATTCTGCAGACTGTTTACAACCTGCTTAATCAAAACAAAGTTTTAATTGTGTAATATGAATCCACACATCACAAAGTATTTTGACGGATAGCTTGTTTCTAGTTTTTGTCTCCACATATTTTGTTTTTCACTGTAAGCTTCAATGGGCTTTGAAATGTTTCTTTGTAGATTCTACAAAAAGAGATTTTTTTTAACCTACTGAATTAAAACAAAGGTTTAACTCTGTGAGATGAATCCACACATCATGAAGCATTTTCACAGATAGCTTGTTTCTAGTTTTTATCGCAGGATATTTGTTCTTTCACTGTAGGCCTAAATGGGCTCCAAAATGGCCTTTAGTTGATTCTACAGAGAGAGTGTTTCCAACCTGCTGAATCAAAATAATATTTAACTCTGTGAGATGAATCCACACAATGCAAAGCATTTTCAGAGGTAGCTTGTTTTTAGTTTTTATTGCAGGATATTATATTCAGTGTTTCAATATACTCATTTATGGGTTCTGAAATGTCCCTTCGTATATTACACAAAAAGTGTTTCCAACCTGCTGAATAAAAGCAAATGTTTAACTCTGAGAGATGATTCCACACATCACAATATCTTTTGATCGATAGCCTGCTTCTAGTTTCATCACGGGATATTCAGCTTTTCACCATAGGCCTAAATAAGATTTGTAATGTCTTTTCATAGAATCTACAAATAGAGTGCTTCCAGTCTGCTGAATCAAAACAAACATTTAACTCTTTGAGATGGACCCACAAATCCCAAAGCATTTTCATAGATAGCTTGTTCCTACTGTTTATCAAAAAATATTCACTTTTTCCATTTATTTCTCTATGGGCTCTGAAATGTCCCTTTATAGATTCTACAGAAAGAGTGTTTCCTATTGGCTAAATCAAAACAAAGTTTTACCTCTATGAGTTGAATCCACACATCACAAAGGATTTTCACAGATAATTTGTTTCTCATTTTTGATATGGGATATTCAGTTTTTACTATAGGCCTCAATGTGCACCAAAATGTCCTGTAGATTCTACAAACAGACTGTTTACAACTTGCTTAATCAAAACAAAGTTTTAATTCTGTGATATGAATCCATACATTGCAAAGCATTTTGACAGCTTGTTTCTAGTTTTTATCTCCACATATTTTGTTTTTCACTACAGGCTTCAATAGGCTTTTAAATATTTATTTGTAGATTATACAAAAATAGTTTTTTTAACCTGCTGACTGAAAAAATGGTTTAACTCTGTGAGATAAATCCACACAATGCAAAGCATTTTCATAGATAGCTTGTTTTTAGTTTTCATGGCAGGATATTTGGTTTTTTACTGTAGGCCTCAATGGGCTCTGATATGGCCCTTAGCAGATTCTACAAAAAGAGTGTTTCCAACCTGCTGAATCAAAATAAGTGTTTAAGTCTGTAAGATGAATCCACAAAACAAAAAGCATTTTTACAGATAGCTTCTTTGTAGTTTTTATTGCAAGATATTCAATGTTTCAATATACTCATCCATGGGCTCCAAAATGTTTCTTGGTATATTCTACAAAAAGAACGTTTCCAACCTGCTGAATAAAAACAAAGATTTAGCTATGAGAGATTATTCCACACATCACAAGACCTTTTGACAGATAGCTTGTTTCTAGTTTTCATCGTGGATAGTCAACTTTCACTACAGGCCTCAATTAGCTTTGGAATGTCCTTTCATAGAATCTACAAAAAGAGTGTTTCCAGCCTGCTGAATCAAAACAAGGGTTAACTCTGTGAGATGGATCCACACATCCCAAACCATTTTCACAAATAGCTTGTTTCTCCTTTTCATCAAAGGATATTTGCTTTTTCCATATACTTCTCCATGGGCTCTGAAATATCACTTCACAGATTCTACAAAAAGAGTTTCCAACCTGCTGAATCAAAACAAAGGTTTAACTCTGTGAAATGAATCCATACATTTCAAAGCATTTTCACAGATAGCTTTTCTCTATTTTACGTTGCGGGATATTTGATTTTTTGCTATACTCGTCCACGGGCTCCGAAATGTCCTTTTGTAGATACTACAAAAAGAGTCTTTTTAATCTGCTCAATCAAAACAAATGTTTAACTCTGGGAGATGAATCCCTGAATGGCAAAGCATTTTTACAGATAGCTTGTTTCTAGTTTTCCTTGTGGGATATTCAGTTTTTCACTGTAGGCCTCAATGGGTTCTGAAATGTCACTCTGTAGACAAAGGGACAAAAAGAGTGATTCCGTCCTGCTGCTGAATCAAAACAAAGGTTTACCTTTTTGAGATGAATCCACACATCGCAAAGCATTTTCACAGTTTCTTTCTAGTTTTTATCGTGGGATATTCAGTGTTTTACTCTTGGCCTTAATGGACTCTGACATGTCCCTTCATAGATTCTATAAAAAGAGTGTTTCCAACCTGCTAAATCAAAACAAATGTTTAACTCTGTGGGAAGTATTGACACATCACAAAGCAATTTCACAGATAGCTTGTTTCTAGTTTTTATTGTGGGATATTTGGTTTTTCACCGTAGACCAAAATTGGCTCCAAAATGTACCCTTGCAGATTCTACAAGAAGAGTGTTTCCAACCTGCTGAATCAAGACAAAGGATTAACTCTGTGAGATAAATATACACACGGCAAAGAATTTTTAGTGATAGGTTGTTTCTAGTTTCTTTCGTGGGATATTCGATTTTTCACTGTAGGCCTCAATGGCCTCTGAAATGTCCCACAGAGATGGTACTAAAAGACTGTTTCCAATGCGCTGAATAAATACAAAGGTTTAACTCTATCAGATGAATCCAAACATCACAAAGCATTTTCACAGGTAGCTTTTTTCTAGTTTTTATTGTGGGATATTTGGTTTTCCACTATTGGCCCTAATGGGCTCCAAAATATCCTTTCCTAGATTCTACAAAGAGACTGTCTACAACCTGCTTAATTAAAACAAAGATTTAACTCTTTGAGATAAATCCACACATCATAAAACATTTTCAGAGATAGAATTTTTGTTATTTTTATTGCAAAATATTCGGTTTTTTACTATAGGCATCAATGGGTATGAAATGTCCTTTGTATATTCTATTAAAAAAATTTTTTTTAACCTGTTGAATAAATACAAAGGTTTAACTCTGTGAGATGAATCCACATATTGCAAAGCATTTTCAAAGATAGATTGTTTCTACTTTTTATTGCAGGATAATCAGTGTTTCACTATGGGCCTCAATGGGCTTCAAAATATCCCTTTGTAGATTTTACAAAAAGATATTTTCCAATCTGCTGAATCAAGACAAAGGATTCAATCTATGAGATGAATCCACACATTGCAAAAAATTTTTACTTAGAGCCTGTTTCTAGTTTTTATCATGGGATAATGGGTTGTTCATCAACGTGCTGAATCACAAAAAGGTGTAACTCTGTGAGATGGAATCACACATCGCAAATAATTTTCAGACACAGTTATTTGTTATTGCTATAGTGGGACATTCAACTTTTCTCTGTAGGCTTCAACAGGCTTCTAAAACTCTTTTCATAGATTGTACAGAAAGGGTGTATCCAAAGAGCTGAATCAAAACAAAAGTTTAATTCTGTGAGATAAATCCACACATCGCAAGGTATTTTCACGTATAGCTTGTTTTTAGTTTTTATTGTGTGATGTTCGGTTTGTCAATGGGCTCTGAAATGTTTCTTTGTTGAATCTACAAAAGGAAAGTTTTCAATCTGCTGAATCAGAAAAAAGGTTTAACTCTGTGAAATGAATCCACACAATGTAAAACATTTTCACAGATGGCTTGTTTCTAGTTTTTACCATGGGATATTTGGTTTTTCACTACAGGTCTCAATGACCTCCAAAATGTCCCTTCTTAGATCCTCCAAAAAAATTGTTTCCAACCTGCTGAATAATAACAAAGGTTTAACTCTGTGAGCTGAATCCACACATGGCAAAGCATATTCAGAGATATATTTTTTATTGTTTCTATTACAAAATATTGGTTTATTACTATAGGCATCAATGGGTGGGAAATGTCCCTTTGTATATTCTATAAAACAAGTGTTCACAATCTGCTGAATAAAAGAGAGGTTTAGCTCTGTGAGATGAAATCACACATTGCAAAGCATTTTCAGACATAGTTTCTTTTTAGTTTTTATTGATGAACATTCGTTTTTTCACTATACTTCTCAGTGGGTCTATGTACCTTCGTAGACTGTACAAAAAGAGTGTATCCAACTTGCAGAATCACAGCAAAGGTTTAAATCTGTCAGATAAATCCAAATATCACAAAGTGTTCTCACAGATCACTTGCTTCTAGTTTTTATCATGAGATATTTTGTTTTTCACTACAGGCCTCAATGGGCTCCAAAACATGTTTTCCTAGATTCTACAAAAAAAAGTGTTAACAATCTGCTGAATCAGAAGAAAGGTTTAACACTGTGAGATGAATCTGCAGATTGCAAAGCATTTTCACAAAAAGCTTTCTTTTAGTTTTTTTATTGCAAATATTCAGTTTTTCACTATAGGTCTCAATGGGCATCCAAATAACTTTTCTGAAATTCTACAAAAAACGTGTTGCCAACCTGCTGAATGAAAACAAAGGTTTAACTCTGTGAGATGAATCCACACATTGCAAAGCATTTTTACAAATAGGGTTTCTAGTTTTTATCATGGTATAATCAATTTTTCACTATAGGCCTTAATGAACTACGAAAAGGCTCTTCATAGTTTCTACAGTTAAAGTGTTTGCAACCTGTTGAAACAAAACAAAGGTTTAACTCTGTGAGATAGATCCACACATTGCAAAACATTTTCACTGCTAGCTTGTTTCTAGTTTCTATCACAGGATACACAGTTTTTCACTATACACCTCAACGGGCTTTAAAATGTTCCTTCGCAGATTCCACAGAAAGAGTTTTTCCAACCTACTAAAAAAAAAAAAAGGTTAACTCTGTGAGATGAATTCACACATAGCAAAGTGTTTTCACTGATTGCTTGTTTCTACTTTATATCGTGAAATATTTGGTTTTTTAGTATAGGCCTCAATGGGCTCTGAAACTTTCCTTTTCAGATTCTACAAAAAGAGGGTTTTTAACTTATTCAATCTAAAGAAAGTTTTACCTTTGTAAGATGAATCCAAACATCACAAAGCATATTCACAGATAGCAAGCTTTTAGTTTTTATTGCAGAATATTTTGTTTTTCACTATATGCCTCAATGGGTTCCACAAAGTTTATTAGTAGATTCTACAAAAGGAGTGTTTCCAACCTGCTCAATCAAAAAAAAGGTTTAATTCTTTCAGATGAGCCCACAAATCCTAAAGCATTTTCACAGATAGCTTGTTTCTAGTTTTTACCATGGGATATTTGTTATTTCACTATAGGACTGCATGGACTCCTAAATGTCCCCTCGTAGATCCTACAGAAAGAGTGTTTCCAAACTACTGAATTAAAACAAATGTTTAAATGTGTGACATAATTTCACATATCACAAAGCATTTTCACAGATAGCTTGTTTGTAGTTTTTATCACGGGATTTTCAGTTTTTCACTATAGGCCTCAATGTGCTTTGAAATGTCTCTTCTTAGATTCTGCAAAAAACATGCTTCCAACCTGCTGAATCAAAACAAAGGTTTACTCTGTGAGATAAATACACACATTCTAAAGCCTTTTGACAGACAGCTTGCATGAAGTTTTTATCAGGGGATATTATGTTTTTCTCAATGGTATCAAAGGGTTGCCAAATGTCCCTTCACAGATTCTACAAAAAAAGTCTTAAAAACTGCTGAATCAGAACAAAGATTTAGCTTCATAAGATGAATCCAGAAATCGCAAATCATTTCACTGAAGGCTTGTTTCTAGTTTTTATCACAAGATAATCAGTTTTTTACTATAGGCCTCAATTTGCTCAAAAATGTTCCCTCGTAGATTCTAGAAAGAAAGTGTTTCTGACCTGCTGAATCTCAGGAAAGGCTAACTCTGTGAGATGAGATCAGACATCAGAAAGCATTTTCATACATAGCTTCTTTGTAGTTTTTATCCCAGGATATTCAGTTTTTCACTATATGCCTCAAAAAATTTTGAAATGTTCCCTCATAGATAGTACAAAATTATGAGAGGACATTTCAAATGAGGGGACATTTCAAAAGGTTGTACAAATCTATGAGGGGACATTCCAAATGAGGGGACATTTCAAAAGAGTGTATCCAACCTTCTGAATCAAAAAAAATGTTTAACTCTATGTAATAAATCCACACATCACAAAGCATTGTCACCATATCCCCCAAAAAGGAAACTCTTGTTCTCCTACTCCTATTGGAGGGCTGCATGATTCCTATAGGATGAAAAGCAGGCAGCCGTGGCTGGCTTTTGCCTGGTAATCTAGGCTCTGTTTCATTTCATCTGCACGTCCTTTCTCATAGTGGAGAGGCTCTTTCACTGGGCTGTTGCTGGGTGGGACTGCCTCTCGCCACAGTTCTATCGGCTGCCGGGGATTTCAGGGAGCAAAAGGGACTTTGGGCAGGCAGGCCGTGCTCCAGGTTGTGTATTATGATCTCGTTGTGGTGCCTGAGGTTGTTTGCACTTTGCAGGAGACTTTTGGGTCCTCTGACAGGAATCCTTGAACGTTGCTTGGACTCCAGCACAAGTCAGCTCGTTCTCTCATGCAAACCTTGATTTTCCTTTGTTTTCATGGGGGGGTCAACAGTGCCCCTCAACAGCACTGCTGGACACCCCTTTCATGCTTGCAATCGCCACAGACGGCCTCTGAGACAATGTCTTAACCTCCTCTGCACCCGTGAGAGGCCAGTTCAAGGTGTGAGAACACTGCTACGCCTTGGACTTGCCTTTGCCGTAGTTCCTGCCTTTCCCAGAGAGCCCCTGTGAGGCCCAGGATGAAGGGAGGCAATGAGGTCAAAGGCCCAGCCATCTTTCGCTGACACCCGCCTCTGGGGTCTCAGGTATGAGTTCATCACCCAAAGACCCCTCAACAGGTCACCAGACTATATTCCAATGCCCATGGGACCCGATTCCTGAACGCAGCCTCTTTTGGGAAGGGAGTCAGAAGAGCAGTTTCCAGAGACAAACTCACACTCTCGAAATGCCTCCTTCTCCAGCGGGACCCGACATTGGAGACGGTCCGAGGGGGCCCTAAGGTTGAGACTTTAGGGTCCTGCAGTGGATTATCGTAGGCAGCCTTTTTCCTGATACCAGACCAGCTCTGCCTGTACCATTTTCCCCTGTTTAAGCAGGCTGACAGCTCTGACAGCTGGGCACCCGAGACTGCGCATGCGCTAGTCTCAGGGCACCAGGCCTGAGCTGTAAATTCTGGCTAGCGTCACAATGAATGCCACCGTCACCTAGCGACAAATCCCTGCGGCTTAGCGGAGACAGAGAACTTTGTGGAGGTGCCTAGGCGGTGGACTCTCGCCTGTCTTCTCTGTGGGATCCACGGGATAGTCCCATGATCCTAGGAGAGGGCAGACGTGAGCCAGCCTGAAGAAACGCCAAGCAGAGCCCCAGGAATAAACCGCGAAATCCCTAAGGATCCAAAAGGATCTGCAGGATGCCTCAGGCCTGCCTAGTCATCGTAGGGGTAAGTCTTTTTGAAACTTGCCCCACTGTGATTTTTAGATACAGCCCACCTGTGTTCCTCAGGGTTGCTCTCTCGTAGGTGGGGTTTCCTTCAGAAACATGCAGCCTCAGAAGCTGCCGGTCTGTGTGTTCTGTGGGAGTGTTACAAGTGTTGGAAGTCTGCGTGTGTGTGTGGCTTTGTGTGTGTGTGTGTGTGTGCCTGTTAGTGTAGTCGACTTAAAGGAATGTGGCTAATGCACTGCAGCGCTTCTTTTTTTTGAGTCTCCCAACCTTATGTTGTCCTGTCTGTGTGGCTCTGCTTGGTCTGCGCGGCTCGGTGCTCTTTATCTTTCTGTGGATCATGAATCTGCAGTGAATTCGGAGGCTGGCTGAGACCGGCCTGGGTCAAAATCACCTCCACTGCAAAAAAAAAAAAAAAAAAAAAAAAAAAAAAAGATGTTCTTCTAGAAAGAACAGGAGCACGCCACACCCAAGAAAGGACATCTCCCAGGGTTTTACCGTCTTGCGTCCGAGTCAGGGAAAGACACTAGCAGTTCTGTCCGCAGGGCAGAATTTACATCGAATTCAGTTCCCAGCCGAGCAGGTACTTCCCGTCGTGAGGGGGCACTCCTCCATCATCTTCGGATTTCATTCAGGGACTGAGAGTGTGAGCAGCAATAAGGTCAGATAGGGAAGAGGATACAATCTGTTGTGGGGTGAATGAGGTCCCACACCTCTACCTGCAAAAAAGGTGAAGACAGATGAAGGTGCTTCCAGCTGCATCCCCTCAATCCCTTAATTGCACAACCAGTACACCCATGGCCCGGTGTTCAGGTGGGAATACTCCAAGGTGCAGGGAACATTTGGAGTGCAAACTGAGGCCATCCTGACAAACTCCCAATTTGGGGGCTTTCATACCTAGAGCCAAATGGAAGTGTGATGGGTTGATGCTGGGTGGGATGTGGCCACCGCACTTGCCTCTTCTTTTGCTGACTTCCATGTTCCTCATCGGCCTAGGGTTTCCTAGGGCTGGCTCAACGTCTTACACACTAAATGTTTCCCAGTTCACAGAGGACGATCCTCATGGGAATCCATTACATGAGTGTTTTCTTCTAAACGCTGTCACGTTTTAATGACTGGCAGCTGTTATAATTTTAAAGCCGTAAATTCCCATTACATTCACTAACAAGGAAACTCTTGTTCTCCCACTTCTATTGAAGGGCTGCATGATTCCTATAGGATGAGTAGCAGGCAGCCGTGGCTGGCTTTTGCCTGGTAATCTAGGCTCTGTTTCATTTCATCTGCACGTCCTTTCTCATTGTGGAGGTTCTTTCATTGGGCTGTTGCTAGGTGGGACTGCCTCTCGCCATAAATCTTTTGGCTGCGAGGGATTTCAGGCAGCAAAAGGGACTTCAGGTAGGCAGGCTGCCCTCCAGGTTGTGGGTCGTGGTCTCCTTTTGGGGCTGAGGTTGTTTGCACTTTGCAGGAGGGTTTTGGGTTTTCTGACAGGAAGCTTTGAACATTGGTTGGACTCCAGCGCAAGTCAGCTCGTTCTCTCAGGCAAGCCTTGATTTTTGTTGGCTTTCATGGGGGGTCAACAGTGCCCGTCAACAGCACTGCTGGGCACACTTTTCAGGCTTGCAATCACCACAGACAACCTCTGAGACAATGTCTCAACCTCATCTGCAGCCATGAGAGGCCAGTTCGAGGTGTGAGAACACTGCTCTACCTTGGACTTGCATTTGTCGCAGTTTCTGCCTTTCCCAGAGATCCTCTGCGAGGTCCGGGATGAAGTAAGGCAGTGAGGCCGAGGGCCCGGCCATCTTTTGCTGACACCCGCCTCTGGGGTCTCAGTTTAGATTCCATCACCCAAAGACCCCTCAACAACTCACCAGACTATATTCCAATCCCCATGGGACCCGATTCCTGCAAACAGCCTCTTTCAGGAAGGGAGTCAGAAGAGCAGTTTCCAGCAACCAACTCACACTCTTGAAACGCCTCCTCGTCCAGCGGGACCTGACAACGGAGACGACCCGAGGGGGCCCTAAGGTCAAGACTTTTAGGGTCCCGCAATGGGTTATGGAAGGCAGCCTTTCTCCCGATACCAGGCCGTCTCTGCCTGTACCATTTTCTTCTGCTTGGGCAGGCTGACAGCTCTGACAGCCGGGCGCCCCGGCCCGCCTCGCTAATGCGCATGCGCTAGTTTCAGGGCGCCAGGCGTGAGCTGTGAGCTCTGGCTAGCATCACAATGAATGCCACTGTTGCCTAATGACAAATCCCTGCGGCTTAGCTGGGAAGGAGACCACCGTGGAGGTGCAAAGGCGGTGGACTCTCGCCTGTCTTCTCCGTGGGATCCACAGGATAGTCCGAGGATCCCAGGAGAGGGCAGATGTGAGCGAGCCTGAAGAAACGTCAGGCAGAGCCCTAGGACTAAACCGCGAAATCCCCAAGGATCCAAAAGGATCTGAAGGATGCCTCAGGCCTGTCTAGTCGTTGTAGGGGTGAGTCTTTTTGAAACTTGCCCCACTTTGATTTCTAGGTATAGCCCCCTGTTTTCCGCGGGGTTGCTGTCTCCCAGGTCGGGCTTCCTTCAGAATCACCCAGCCTCAGAAGCTGCCGGGCTCTGTGTTTCTGAGGGAGTGTTGCAAGTGTTGGATGTCTGCGTGTGTGTGTGGCTTTGTGTATGTGTGTGCGTGTGTGTGTGCGTGCCTGTAAGTGGAGTCGGCTTAAAGAAATGCGGCTAACGCACTACAGATTTTTTCCCCCACCTTTTGATGGCCTGTCTGTGTGGCGTTGTTTGGGCTGTGGGACTCTGTGTCCTTTGTGTTTCCATGGTTCCTGAATCCGCGATGAATTGGGAGGCTGGCTGAGACCCGCCGGGGTTTAAGTCACCTCCCTCTGCAAAGAAGCCACTCACCTAGAAAGAAAAGGACCACACCACACCCAAGAACAGACAACTCCCAGTGCTTCATTATCCTGTGGCCATCCCAGAGAAAGACCCTAGCAGTCCTGTTCACAGGGCTCCTTGAATTTACCTCGGATTGGGTTTCCAGCCAAGCAGGTGCCTCCCATCGTGAGGGGGACACTGCTCCCTTGTATTGGGATTACATTGTATTGTATTTAGGGATGGAGAGTGTGAGCAGCAATAAGGTCAGGTAGGGGAGAGGATACAATCTGGTGAGGTGTGGATGGGGTCCTGCACCTTCACCTGCAAAAAAGATGCAGACAGATGACACAGAAGGTGCTTCCAAGTCCATCCTCGCATTCCCTTCATTACACAGGCAGTCCACATGTAGCTCAGTGCCCAGTTGGGAGTACTCCAACGTGCAGGGAACAGTTGGAGTGCAAACTTGGGCCATTCTGGTCAGCTCCCAATTTGGGCTTTCATTCCTGAAGCCACATGAGATTGGGATGGATGGATGCTGGGTGGGATGTGGCCTCTGCACTGGCCTCCTCTTTTCCTCGCTTTCACTTCCTTTCTCAGGGTCTTGGCTTGTTCTTTAGCCCAAAGGGAGTGGGGTGGACAGATTACCTCTGAACCTTGGGTGCCTTTGATTTCTTTCTTTGTGTTTGATGTCATTACGATGAACATTGATGCCTGCTATGTGCCAGGACTGAGTCCCGGATGCCCAGAAGAAGGAGGCACCATTCCCCTGAGCCTGCTAATGGGTCTTCCATCCACCCTTCTCATTATAAGGCAGAGTTCAGGTTTTGAGACCAGGAAAACGTGAATTTGACTCCGCTGGGTCACCTGCCAGCTGCTGACAGCCACTTAATTCCTCCAGGCCCAACATCCCTGTGTGTAAGCACAATACACAATTAGGGTTGCTGTCAGCCTTATGCAAGGGAAGGCTTGGAAGTGCTTGGCAGCAGCAGGTGGTCCACCCAGACTGTCTGGGTAGGCCTCGGTCTTCTTCCCTCCAGTCTGTGCCACCTTCACTCAGGCTCCTGCAGAGGCAGTCTGTCACCTTGTGACCAGGCTAGAAAACAGCACCTGGCAGGAGGGCATGGGGACTAGGCGGGTCCCTGTCTGGAGCCCCTGCAAGTCGGCCAGGCAGCATCTCTGGGATGGGTGGCTGGATGCCAGTGCTCTTGTCCTGGCATCCCTCTGTTTCCTGCACAGGCTCGTGGTGGCAAACTTCCAGGCCTCTCCACATTCTCTGTCCTGGTGATGGTGGGAGTGTCTGCCCCTCTGAAAGGTGCCCCTGGAGGTTGGGAAATGGCCGTGCCCTTTGAACCTCCCTTCTGGCCCAGGGTCTGGCTCAGACAGAGTGCACAGAGTGTGTGTTGAGGAGGGTGGAGGAGTGGCAGCCCTTTACCTATGAGCCAGTGCTCTGCAGGTCTACCCAAGGGCCAACATCCCAGGGCCCAGGCCCTAAGATGAACGTGGCATCCCAGGTCCCAGCATCTTCTGAGAAGACATCATCCCAGTACCAGGGTCCCTGTTGGATAGTGCCTCTGCCCATCTCTCCTCTGGCTCCCAGCAGGTTCATGGTTGTAGTGGCCTGTGCGGGAGGGGTGCAGGTGATGGGGCCAGGGACTTTTGCAGGAAGGAACTAGGACATTGGCCAAAGAGGCTGCTCCTTGACCCCAATTGTGTCCCTAATTTACTATGTGACCTCCACAAGTAATTCAGCATCTCTGGTCCTGTTCCCCCCCACCAACTATGTGATGGGTACAACAATACCACAGTCCCTGTGACTGTGTTTTATTCAGGAGTCAGCTGTGGGCCTCCCTGACACTCCATCCCCAACAAAGTCCAGTGTCAGGAGTTAGTTGGACCTCCACCCCGATCTTATATTTTCCAGCAGCATTTTGGGAAGGAATATCCTGAAAGGTGAGCCTGCCTGTTATCTCCTCAGAGGGTTCAGGAAAAGCCGGCCCCCTCTATCCCCTTTTCTCACCATGATCCTCCAGGTCTGTTCACCTAATCACTAGGCATGAACTAATTGAACATCTGCCAAAACCCAGGTGAGCTTTTGCATCTAGAGAGAACTAAGACACAGCCATTGTCCTGGGGGTCTCACCCTCTTAGATGGGAGGCCAGCAGGAGAGGACATGTGGGTCGGGTTCAAGAGTGGAGTAGGGAGTTGCGAGTGGCTAGTGCCCACCTGGGCATGGTCTCATGGGCCCTTGCCAGGAATGTGCATGCCATCCTGTGGCCATTGTAAGGCTTTTAGCAGAGAAGGAAGTGGGATTGTGAAAAAAAAATCCCCATGGCCAGGGCTGCAAGAATGGCTAAGGCCCTTGGTGGTACCATGGGCACGTGGCAATGACCAGAGGTTTGAGAAGTAGAGTAGGCAGGGTCTGGTGGTCGAGGGGCATCTAGGGGAAATCAGACCGAGTTCTAGCTTCCCAGTTTGCACTCATGGGCACACAGTGGTGATATTTACTGAGGGGAGATGACTTGAGGAAGAGTAGGATGGAGGAAACACCAGGCCTGCCTGAAGGTAGATGCCAGACAAAGGGAGGAAAAGAGAAGCCTGAGAGGAAGCAGCAGGTGCAGATCAAGGAGGAGAAGCACAAGAGTGCTGGCCCAAAGGGCAAGAAGTGTCCAGAAGAAGGGGGCTACAGAAAGGTCAAGTTAGATAAAGGCCATAGTACACTTATCCAATGTGGCCACCAGAAGGCCAGCTGGTCAAGGGTGTTGCTGAAGGCAGAGGACAGTGGGTCAGGAGTGAAGGTGATGATGCGGATCGAGAGTGTAGACAACAGGCAGAAGGGGAGAGAGATGGTGTGGATAGAGGGGGTGTAGGGTCATAGATGGAAATATCCCCAAGTTTAGGTGGATGGGCAGGAGATCATTGCTGAGAAGGGATCTCATAAGAAAGGAGAGGTGGAGCAGAACAGAGGGGGCAACGATGTGAGGGTGGCAGTGACACAGGGTCATTGGGGAGTGTGTGGGGACACTTGTCTGTTGGGCATCGGCTCATGGCTTAGGGCAGGCTACTGGGCAAGCCCACAGACCCCTAGAAGAGAGGAGCTCCTGCCATGTATGGCGCAGTCTTGTCATTCACCATGCACTCTAATTTCACATATTGAGTACTTGGTATGTACTGGTCACTGTGTTGGACACGGGGGACATAAAATATGGTAAGACACAGTCCCAAAGGGGCTAACAGTACTGTGGCCTCTTACTCAAAGGCTTGCACCCAGGGTTAAGCTTCTAACAAGTTGGAAGGCAGACATAGGCACCTCCATTTGCCTTGAGTACAAACAGATGTTCAGAGAGGTTTAGTGACTGGCCAAAGGTCATGCTGCCAGGAAATGGCTGTGTCCAGGACAGTTGCAGGTCTCCTGCCCATAAAACCCACCCAGGCCACCAGGTTCAGTTTCAGCCAGGTGGCCTTCAGGGTTGACCACCCTGTTCGACTTGGTAAGAAGAATACAAGTCAAAGGCAAGCACGTACTCATTCTTCTGAGCATCCTCTGTGTGCCCATCCCTGTTGTGGGCATGGGTGGCAGGGAAGGAGACATGAATTCCAAATCGTGACCTTGCCTTCTGCAGCTGAGGGTGTAGTTGGAGAATTTGATGTCCCAGGAGAGGGATGTCTCCTGTTCCCTGGCTGCCTAGGAGAGGGCAGAAAGCAAGCCCTCTTGAAGGAGAGAGAGAGTGGCAAGGGGGAGGTAAGCAGGGACAACTCTTCCCCTCCCTCAAAGGAGGCCACTCAGGAATCCCAGGGAAGCCAGACAAAAGCCTGTGGAATAAAGGGGCCTCTGAGCCTCCTCCCCACTGCTGCCATCCTGACTCGGGGATTTCAGGGTGCAGTCGTCATTCCCACCCCAAAAGGAGAAAGCCCAGGCCGGTGGAGCCTGGCTGCTGCAACTTCTTATACAAGCAGCTCTGGAGGCCCCATATCTGAGCTGGCAGCTCCATTAGAGGGAGGGGTGGGCATTAGTATGGAATGCCAGCCTAGATGGATGGTCAGTGCCAGGTTCTGGGGCATAGGAAAGTCCAGGATCATGACCAAGGGTAGCTGATCACCAGGAATGTAGTTGGGACTCCATGCCTGAATGCTAGGGAGACTCAGAGCTGGATCTGGGCCACAAAGTGAGGGGACAGTGGCTGTTGGTTTATATTGAGGGGAAAATGGGGCCGACAGGACTAAGGCCCTGGGGCTGAAGGGCATAAGAGCTCTTGCTAAAATTTGGGAGGCTCTGTTTAAAGGAAACTAGTGTTGATAGAATTTCCAGAGCTGCTGCCTGGGCCAGGTAAGACCCGCAGGACCCTTCTGTCCAGGTTAGGCTCCTGTAGGTGCCTACCCTATCTCCTCACCTTCTCCTAGCTAGAGGTCCCCTATGAGGCATGAAGGTGGTGGGGCAGAGGCCCCTGTCAGGGCCTTCATGTCTGCCTGGGGGCTGGACCACCTGGCCGGAAAAAGGAAGCCGAGGTAGCAGAAGGGCCTGCCTGAAGATCCTCTGAGTCTTCCTCCTCCTTTTCTACTCCTTGGCCCAGGTGGTTGTATAAAATACTATTCACCCCTATAAAAATTGTTTAACTCCATCACAAATATTTGGATAATAGGGGGATATCTCAATCTAATTACTGTTAGCATTTTGGTTTCTTTTCATTTATTCTCCTTCCTATGTGTGTGTCTTGGGGAGTTCCCATAGGGGCATCACAGAGTACTGATGATTGTGCATTCTGCTTTTTCACTTACCGTATTCACCTAGTCAGCCAGTGTCAGCTGCTGTACCAGGCAATAGGAACCAATAAAAAAGTGTGATTCCTACACTCAGGTAGCTTATTGTCCAGGACAGATTGGCCATCAAATCCAGTTAGGATGTGGTATGCAGATATGATATCATATGGTTATGATATGATATGGTACATCTTCAAGGAGCTGTGTCAGGGACATGATGGAGAAACCACTCTCCCAGGATCTTGTCAGCAAGAGGGAAATCCAGGAGTGCTTCCCAGAGGAGGAAGGTGTTGACAGAGGTGAATTCTAAAGGTTTCTACAGTTCCTTCTCATGAAACCGTCTGGACCTGGTGCTTTTTTCAGTGGCAGATTTTTTTATCGTCAGTGGTAATTAAGTTTCTACTCATTATCTAGTTCATTAGGGGCACTTTATATTTTACTAGGAAAGCTTTCATTTTCTCCAAATGTGTAAACTCTCCACTTTTAAAATTTATTATGAATTTATTTGTGGCCAAAAAATGATTTTTCTAAGATTTTCATAGACGTTGAAAAAATGTATATTTTCTATTTAAGGGATATAAGGTCCCATATATACCAAATCAAGTTTTTGGTTATTCAAACTGTCACTTCTTTTGTATCCTTTGGGGGAGGAGGCTTTTACTGTAGTTCTAACAGAGATTTAGCCTTCCACTCAAATTTTCTCTATAAATCTCTTCTTTTACTAGTTTTTGCTTTTTATATTTACTATGATGTGGGGAGAATGCAGATTTTGAGTGTTCTTTATAATTTTCTCTATAAATCTCATCTTTTACTAGATTTTGCTTTTTGTATTTACTGTGATGCTGTCGGGAGCATGCAGATTTCGAGTGTTCTCTCATTACAAATTGTGCCTATCATTACATGGTGTCCCTCTTTATCCCATTTCAGTGCTTAACCTTAAATTCCACCCTTCTATTATTATTATGGCAACTCTTTATTTTACTTTAGCTTTTGCACTTTCCTGGTATCTCTTGGCATTCTTTTATTTTCCACCATTATCATTGTTTAAGTGTTTTTCTTGTATATATACATCACTGGGTTTTTTTGTTGGTGGTGGTGTTGATTGAGACAGGGTCTTGTTCTGTTGCCCTGGCTGGAGTGCAGTGGCGCCATCACAGCTTACTTCAGCATTGACCTTCTAGTTTGAGGTGATCCTCCCACCTCAGCCTTTACAGTAGCTGGGACTACAGGCATGCACCATTACACCCAGCTGATTTTTTGGGTTTTTTTTTTTTTTTTTTTTTGGAGAGACGGGGATCTCACCATATTGCCCAGTTATCACTTTATTTTTAAACCCAGGCTGACCTTTGTCTTTTAATGGGAATTCATCTGTTCACATTTCATTAAACAACTGATCTACTGTAGTTGATTTTATTTCTTTTGGCTTATTTTACATTTATTGGTTTACCTTGTGGGTTTTTTCCTCTGGTTATTGATCACTCTGGTTATTAATTTCCTTTTTCTTCCCTTGTTACTCTTTCCATTTCATTACTGGCATCTACCCCTTCTCTGGAGTTCCTAATCAAACACATATTCTTTAGCATGTGATTCCATGGGGATTTTTTTTCTCAGCACTGTCATCTGGAGCTCCAATCTGTTGGTCTATAAGCTTAGGTCTTTCTTTCTGCTTCTGTAAATCTATTTGTTGTTTGATTTGATTGTTGTTTTTGTTGTTGTTTATTTTCTCTCTTCCCCTTTCTCCTTTCTTTTCTCTTCCTTTTTCCCTTTTCTTTCCCTTCTCTTCTCTCTTCTCTTCACTCTCTTCTCTTCTTCTCTCTTCTCTCCCTTCCCTCTCCTCCCCTTTTCTCCCTTCTGTCATCTTCTTTTCTTTTCTTTCCCAGGATCTCAGTCTGTCACCCAGGCTGGAGTGCAGTAGTGCAATCATAGCTCATTGCAGCCTCAACCTCCCAGACTCAAGTGTTTCTCCCAACTCAGCCTCCTCAGTAGCTGGGACTACAAGTGCGTGCAACAACGCTTGGCTAATTGTTGTATTTTTTGTAGAGACAGGGTCTCACTATGTTACCCAGGTTAGTCTCAAACTCCTGGGGTCATGCGATCCACCCACCTCAGCCTCCCAAAGTGTTGGGATTACAGGCATGAGTCTCCATGCCCAGCTCATTTAATCTTAGTTTATGTGTTAATCATTTAACCTTCATCATTCCCCAAATCTCTCTTTAAAAATACCCTATAGATATGTAAATCACTGTAACTCTTATGTCTCTTCAACTTTTTTATATAAAGTGACAACTCCAAATACCTTTTTCCATTTAATGTTATTTAATACAAACCATTCTATTTTTTATGCTAGTATCTCCATTTGGCCATAAAACAATATATCTAGAAACAAAGTGTGAGCTTCAACAGAAACAATGATCTACTGTTTCTATCAACTTCTGACTATCCATAATCCCTTCGCTTCCCATCTATCCTCCTCAAACAAATTGAAGTTAATTGTCAACTTGAAATTTCTAGAGCTTATGCAACTTCAACTCATTTGTCTTTCCCTTGCTTTATTCAACTCTACTGCCAAAATTACAACCTCGGTTAAATGCAACTGTCTGTGTGTCTAATCCTTGCCAGCACCCATGCAGCTGAACATGCCCAAAAGAACAATATAACAATGATTTTCAACATTTTATATCCAGGCCAGAACTCTCCTCTGAGTTTCAGATTTATATATTTAAATGCTTACTTAACATCTCCAATTAACTATTTAATGGAAATCCCAAAATTAATATATCCACAACTGTCAAATTCTTTACCTACATCTTCTCCCATTTTACAAAAATTCCACTTTTTCCTAATGAACATTTACCGTATTCATCATTTTGCTCTAATGTTTCCTCAAAGTGGTGCCTACCTTAATTGTATTACTAAGTTTTTCTAAGCACTTCATTTTTCTGCCCTGCTTTGCTTTCCTCCTTAAAACCACCTGATGCACTGTATATTTTACTAATACACAGTTTGTTTCTCTCACCTGCTAGAATATAAATTATATAAGACCAGCGATTTTTTACAACATGTTTACTTTCCAATGCCATACCAAGATCAGTACCCGACACTGAAACAAAGGTAGATTTTTCAATTTTTTAAAATGTGTCCTGTGGATTACTAGAACTGCAAAACTCACTTCAATAAGTCTACGACACTTAAAAAATACATTCATGACACCTTATCTTCCTGGGGAATTACAGTGATTTCTAGTTTTTAAAAGTAAGAAGACATAAACTTCATTTTGAAACCAGGACTCATCATCCCATAGTTAGAGCTGGTCTTCTTCGTGTGCTCAGGGACTACAGAGAGGTCACGGGTGTTGGCCTCAGCCTCTTGGACAAGGGAAGTGGGCACCCTATGAGCTCAGGATCCCTGTCCCTAGCCTGGATAATGGCAGAATCTGGCTCAGCCAGGTCCCTGGCCTGCACAAAGCCAGTGGCACCAGGTGAACGTGCCCAGCTCAGTGACTGCCTGGAGCAGGTGTGGGGCAGCCAGACCCAGTGGGTGTGGGCTTGGGAGCCTAGCCGCAGAGGATGAGCAGGACAAGGGCAGTCAGACAGCCCTTAGAAGGCCTCCACCCCTGAGCTGCAGGAAGAGATCCCCTCATCCAGCTCCTCCCCAGGGGCCCACTCTGGATCAACAGGAAAATGTAGCCCCTGATGTGGTTGTGCATAACTGGACAGATGGGAGACACGCAGCTGAAGGCCATGTGGATAACCACCTGCTGGTATCCCAGTTGACATCCCAGTACCACATATCGCTGAAACCCAGGTCACCACATCACCAATGGTCAAGTCGATGTGAACTGTTGATTGTTGACGAGTCCCAGGATCTTTTCTGCTCCTGAGCCTGACCATGAGGTAGTAGATGCCAAAGTCAGGCAAGCATTGCCAGGCCTGATGGAGGCACAGCTGGGCCTGGTCGGCAAGAACCAAGCCACATTCTAGGGGCTTCCAGGATCCGTGGGATGAGCTGCTTGGCCTTGAACTTTTGTGGAAGGGCAGGGTGGGGGTGTGGAGGGAGTACCAAGACCACAGAGGCTGAGGCCCCTGACAAGGGCGCCACTGCCCTGGGGGTCGTTGCCGAACCCGGTGCCTGTCTGCTGGAAGGCCTGCACCTCGATGGCGGCTGTTCCCTGCACGGTGCAGCCCCTCCTGGGAAGCCAGTGGCAGCCCCTGCAGCATGCACCCAGCTGCTCCTGCCCCGCAGGTGGGGGTCGCTTGCCTTTGGTGAGTTGGATGCAGAACTCGCAGCCAGAGGCGCTAACACCAGAAATGCCCTCACAGCCCTTGAGGTTGAGCTGCCGAGGGTGTGGGGCCGGTGTCCACTGGGGCGTGGCCTGGCTCTCATGGCAGGATTGCATGGATTCCTTGAACAGCTCCCAGTGCTGGCCTCAGACCTTCAGGGTCAGCTTCTGGGGCTGGGAGATTTGAGGACACACCTTGACTTCTGTGACAAGGTGTGTCACAGAACACGGGCTTCCAGCCCATCTGTGGATATCTAGCCCTCCAGCTTCTCCAGGCTGCTGAGGGCTGCGTCCAGGCCATCCAGCCAGGTATCCACAGCCCATCTCCCCTCTCTGAGACAGCCTGATTCCATAGGATTGCAGAGATGAGACACCATCAACCCCTCCTAGATGCAGCCCACCCCTCCCGCAGCAGATCTCACTGAGCAGCTCGCACAGCGGGGTCCAAGCCGCAGAAGTCTTGGGGCTGAAAGCGCAGCCAGAGTCGCCTGGCCCTGGCACCCCGTTAAATGAGGCACGGCAGGTACCAGAGCCCGCTGCGCAGCAGGGATTCGTCCAGCGGGCGTTGGGCCCTGGCGGGCGAGGGAGGGTCGGGCGGCGTCGGTCACTGGCTCGGCAGGTGGTCGCAGGCCTGGACTGGCCACTGTCCCAGAAGTGAGCCAGCCTCCCCGGAAGAGCGCTGGAGCGAAGCTCCCCGCTAGGACCACCTTGGTCAGGTTGCATACCTCCTCGTCCGGTTCCTTCTAGTCTCAGGAGCTGGAGTGCGGCTGGAAGCAAGTGAACCCCACCTGCGGGGCAGGAGCAGCTGAGTGCATGCTGCAGGGGCTGCCACTGGCTTCCCAGGAGGGGCTGAACAGTGCAGGGAACAGCCGTCAGCGAGGTGCAGGCCACCCTTGGCCTTTCAGGAGACAGGCGCGGGACTCGGGCAACCACCCCCAGGGCCTTGGCTCCTCCATCAGGGGCCTCAGCTGCTGTGGCCTTGGTGCTCAGGAACTGGAGTGGGGCCAGCTCCGGGACGCCAGGCACTGTGGAGGCTGTAGGTGGCGGCTGCGGCCCAGAAGCACTGACGAAAGCACCTTGACAGATCAAGTCAAAATGTTACTGAGGGCCGGGCGCGGTGGGGCCTGCCTGTAATCCCAGCACTTTGGGAGGCCGAGGCGGGCGGATCACGAGGTCAGGAGATCGAGACCATCCTGGCTAACACGGTAAAACCCCGTCTCCACTAAAAATACAAAAAAAAATTAGCCAGGCGCCATGCTGGGCGCCTGTAGTCCCAGCTACTCGGGAGGCTGAGGCAGGAGAATGGCGTGAACCCGGGAGGCAGAGCTTGCAGTGAGCCGAGATTGTGCCACTGCAGTCTGGCCTGGGCGAAAGAGCAAGACTCTGTCTCAAAAAAAAAAAATGTTATTGAGAAGGCCAGTTCATTCTCTAGGATGCCAGTGGCAAACAAACATGAGGATGACCAGGGAGACGAGGATTTTGAGTGCTTACTTTATAAAGTGTCTATAATATCTGCAGCAGAAGAATTTAATGGCAAGTTGTTCAGAAGATAAGCCTGGAAATCTTAAATGTCCTATACTCATTTTTAATTATATTGTATGTTACATACTCTTTGGGGCAAGAATGATGGAGATTATGGAAGTGGAATAAGGGCTTTCCCTCTCTGTTTGCTTCAGACCACTTCTTTGTTACCATTATCACAATTGGTACAGTTAGCTGGATGTTGTGTTAAACACATTAAAGACATGTTATTGAATACCCATTTTAACCATATGGGATAGGTTTTATTAACAGGGTGTGAATATGGTTCAAACAATTTCCCCAGAGTATGTAATGGATTAGCCAACACTAGTCTGTTTTCCTCCCAAGCCCTCTTGACTATTATTATATATTCTTCCCATGAGAGACCAGGAGATGCCTAAAGAAAGGGATCGAGGGAGCAGAAGACGTTTTGTGAGGAGGAGATATCTGAATGGTACTTGAGTATAAGTTGCTACACGGTTGTGTGCTATGACGTCTATCCACAAATAACCCAGTTTACCCAATAAAACCTTCAACCAACCTTCACATCTTAATTTTTATTTGAAGTATTCCTCTGAGTGTTGAAGAGAAGTATGAAAATTTGCTCCACAGTAAACTGCAGAGATAAACAGAGATGGCTATGAAAATACTACAACTATTATTAAGGAAGACAGCTATTTGCCTTTTAGTATAAATTGAGTCAATGAGATGCATAAATATTATTTCCAATATCAGTGAATATTTGCCTAAGACATAATTTATTATTATTATTTTCATTTTTAATTTGTAGATACTATTGTACATATTGTGTACAATATGATGTTTTAAAGTATATATATTGTGGAATGATTAAATCTAGCTAATGAACATATGCATTGCCTTACATACCATTTTTGTGGTGAGAATACAACAATTTTAAATATTTGTCCAATTCACATTTGGAAAATACAATTAAAATAAGTTTAAAATGCCTATAATTCACAATGCAGTCATAAAAATTAAACTGATGAAACACACTAAAGTCATTTAAATGTATCCTTACTCATTGTTCTTGATGATATAGTAAAGCATCATCAAAATATAGTCTCTATTGTTTTAGAATTTGATTTTTTAGATCTGGTCATAATTATGCTGTATAGATAAAACTGTGTCTTCTAAACGGATTTGAAGTCAGAAACTTGCACTGCCAAAACAACACTGTGTCTTAGCTCTGCCTTAATTTGCAAATCACGTAAGCTTTCTGAACTCCATTTTATTCACTTGGGAAGTGGGACCAATACACTAAATATTTCAGTTAATACAAAGTAGAATTCAAAAAGAACCACACTCTAGTTCCATTCCACATGAGCACTTCAGCTATTTTCCTCCAGAAATCACCTGTACACCATAGGAAAGTAAATTCATACCCACCTAGTTAACAGTGTGAGAATGTAAGTTTAAAGCATGTTTGACTAAGGAAACTTAATCATAATAAAATGGTTTAATTTCCCTGAGCATGAAATATTCTCCACAAGAAATGGCATGCTATGTTTAATTGGTTCTGGGAATGATTATCCAATATTAGTCACTTTCATATTAGTGTCCCCTAGAGTGGAAAATAAATAAGACAGTGATTGCACTTCTGCATGTCCATCTTCTGCCAAGACATTTTGCTAATGTGTAGTGTCTGCAACTTCCCATTTCTTGGCTAAGTTCAAGCTTTGTTAGTTTAGTGCTTAGGAAAGCCTCATGTTCTTTCAGAAATTCTTTTGCTCTCATTACTTTTTGTGATATTATGGACAATAATTTGCCTTGGGAACATGACAACTGATTCCAACAGTTGCCAATGTGGGGGAGGGAGGTGTCAAAAGGTAGGCTTTTTCAATGTCAATTTTAACCCAGCAGCAATTTCTGCAGTTGCAAATAATTCTATTTTCTTTCTGGTCACTTAAGTTCTGTCAAATTAAATTGGTGTTCAAAACTCATAGCACAGTTTTGCTTTTTTATTACTACATCTGCAATTTGATTAGTGTGATATATTTGCATATATGAATGAATATCAATTAAAGGCAATGAACATTTATAGGTAACTTTTTCAGCCACAGAGGTTAGTAATTTTAACATGTAAACCATCTGAATTCATATTGCAACCATATTTTTGTAATATAAGAAAATGTAGATTAAATAAGTTTTATTAGTATTTTAAATGTAATAAAATTATTTTCGGCTGGCTGCAGTGGCTCACGCCTGTAATCCCAACACCTTGAGATGCCAAGGTGGGTGGATCACGTGAGGTCACTAGTTCAAAACCAGCCTGGCCAACATGGCAAAATGCCGTCTCTACTAAAAATACAAAATTAGCCATGCGTGGTGGCGCATGCCTGTAATCCCAGCTTCCTGGGAGGCTGAGGCAGGAGAATAGCTTGAACCCAGGAGGCAGAGGTTGCAGTGAGCTGAGATCGTGCCATTGCACTCCAGCCTGGTCAACAAGAATGAAACTCCTTTATAAAAGTATTTTCTTAAAATATTAAAATATAGTTTAATGTTTCATTAATATCATATGCCCATTAAAATGTTGTATTAAATAACTATAATATTACTGAGAATAACTTATGTTTCAGACATTTCACTTACATTATTTAAATCAGACTTCCTAATAACCCACGTATAAACCTTGGTATGAAGTAACTGATCCTGAGAGATGTAAATTATCTTCCCAAATTCATGCATTTATGAAGTTTATCATCTGAGTTTTCTGACACTATATGTAACATTTTTTTCTCCATGCCACGTTGGTTCCTGGCATTCCAAAGCTCTTGAAGAACATTGAAAGAAACCAATGGCCTTCATCCGCATTTCAACCAACAATGCTACAATCTCCCTTGTTCACAGTCCTGTCTTCATACAAAAAGAAATGTTTCCATTAGTTTCCGGCATCATTTCACATAGTTATTATTTTGGTTTAGAACACTAATCCACTCTCAGAATTTCTCAAAAATACATTAAGTTGCTAACAATAGTCAGCACGTTGCACAATAGATCTCTTGAACTTTTACTCCTTCTCTCTGACTGTAGTTGTGTATCCTTTGACCAACATCTACCAAAGTCCATTCCCAACCACATTAGCTGCTGGCAAAAAAACATTTTACTCTCTGCTTATTAACTTTTCTAGATTCCACATATGAATGAGACTATGTGATAATTGTCTTTCTGGCCTAGCTCATAATATTCTCCAGGTTCATCCATGTTTTCACAAACAACAGGATTTCCTTCTTTTCTGTGGCTGAATGTATTTCATTGTATGTATATGCCACATTTTCTCTACCCATCCCCCCGTCGATGGACACAAGTTGATTCCATATCATGACTACTGTGAATAATACTGCAATAAACATGGGAGTGCAGATATCTGTTCCATATACTGATTTTATATCCTTTGGATAGGTAGATACCCAGCAGTGGGATCACTGGATCATATAGTAGTTCAATTAAAAAATTTCTGGAGAACCATAGTACTTAGCGGCCTAATACTTAATATTTAATACATAGAGACTGTACTAATTTATTAGGTTAGTGCAAAAGTAATTGAAGTTTTTGCCATTGAATGTAATGGCAAAACTGCAATTACTTTTACACGAAATTAATATATTCCCACCATTAGTGTACAAGGGTTCCCTTATCTCCATACCCTGATCAACACGTTTAAGTCTTGTATTTTTTATAATAACCATTATAATAGGTGTGAGATGACAGCAGAGTGGAGCTTTAGTTTGCATTTCCATAATAATTAGTGATGTTGAACATTTTTTGCATATGCCTACTTGGCCATTTGTATGTCTTCTTTTGAGAAATGTCTGCTCAGATCTTTTGCTTATATTTTAATCAGTTCATTTGCCTTCTTGCTATTGAGTTGTTTGAATTTCTTATATATTTTGGGTGTTAATTACCACAAAATTCATAACAATATAAGGTAATACATATGCTAATTAGCTAGATTCAGTCACCTCACAATGTAAATATACCTCAGAATATCATGTTGTACAAAATAAATACATAAAATTTTATCCTTCAATTAAGAAATTAAAATAAAATGAAATTTTCAGCATGATAGACATTCAAATATATGAATCATGTCATCCCAACCTCTCTTTATCATTTTCAGTAGTTACGGGTGAAATCTGAGTCAGGGCTGATGTTCCTAGTTCCCTACTATTATATTCTTAATACACTGCAGTTTCTCAATCATCCTTATTAAAGCAGTTACCAAAATTTAAAAATTAATTTTGAGTGTACTATGATCATCTCTGAAAATTATAATTTGAAGAAGTGCTTCTATGAATGGGATAAAATATTTCATTATTTTTTTCAGCATTCCACATTTTTGACTCATTGACTCAGCTAAACCACATAAATCTTCACTTTTTTCTATTTTATATATCATAATGCCTATCTTTCAGCTGTGAAAAATTATCAACTATATTTGTTTATTAACTTTGGGAATATGAAATTCAGATCATGATCTTCTATAAATAAAATTTAGAAGTTTTTTTTCTAACCAAAGCATTCAGACTTGAGCAAATGACAAATGTAGAATATTTTAAGTGTTGACAAATATATACATATAATATCAATGTTTTTGTGTTTCAAGTTTTTAAGCAATATTTGCTAGCTGATAAACTTATTTTTTACTTACTAATAAGAAATAATTTGAATTGCAGAAATCAAGGTACTCTCCTTGCATGACATTAAGATTAATAGATAAATGTTATCACACATACAGGCACATATGACACCACCAGAACTTTACCTAAATGATTGTTTTCCAACTTATGTAATTGTGGTTGTTTATAAACGTCTTGTTTATTGTTAATCTTTATTATAAACATCTTGTTTATTATTGACCTTGTTTATAAACTATCTTTACTAATTAGGAAACTTTTTTTCTCTTTTCTTTTTTTTTTTTCAGAGACAAGGTCTGGCTCTGTCACCCAAGCTGGAGTACAGTGGCACCAGCTCCACTCACTGTAACCTTTGCCTCCCAAGTTGAAGTGATTCCTGTGCCTCAGCCTCCCAAGTAGCTGGGACTACAGGCAAGCACCAGCACACATGGCTAATTTTTGTATTTTTAGTAGAGATAGGGTTTCGTTATATTACCCAGGCTGGTCTTGAACTCCTGGGCTCAAGTGATCAACTATTCCTGGCCTCCCAAAGTGCTGGGATTACAGGCATGAGCCACTGTCCCTGGCCTCTGTTTTCTTTATTGCTTTATTTATCTGGTTTTGAGTTGGGAGATGATATTAAACAAGAGTTATAATTTTCCAAAAATTGAAATAAAAATAATTTTAGGCTAGAGGAAAATGCAAACAATAGCAACATTAGGATCTATTAGCTTATTTGAATTTTGTAATAAATAAAGATTTGATATAATGGGAAATTTAATATACTTAATATGTAAGTACACTCTCAATTCTTGAAGGAAATAATAAAACTGTATCAACATAGAAAGATATAAAAAAATGCTAAGTTGTCACAAAAAAAAGAAATTCACAAAAAAAGAAATTCCAAAGCAGAAGTCCTGGTATGTTACTATTCCAGACAAATCTGATATGAGAAAGCACTAAAGATAATTGAAACATTAATTTAATAATTAATTAATTAAAATAATACAGTCCTGGATGTCTTTTTTGTGCTTTCTTTAATTTCTTTCCAGCTATATATAAATGTGTCTTGGTATGAATTTAAGTGCCTTGGAATGAATAGTACTGTCCCCCAGGATAATAAGTTATTAGCAAATTAATACCTTGCTTCTGTTAGTTGTCAACATGTTGCAAGTAAACATTGTTGATAGGCACTGTGGATCTACTAAGGGTAAGATATCATCCTTTCACAAAAGGATAGCTATTAAACCTGACTGTAGGTAAAGTTAAATTGCAACTAAACATATGTAGACATATACTAAGATTTTAAACATTACACAATATTTCTGACCAATAAAATATAAACTAGAGTCTAAACTGTTTGGTTAAGAATTTCATTGCTAGAGTACCCTTACAAGTTCTAACTGAATTTCCAAAAATCTAACATTTTGTTCTCAATAAAATAAAATGTGTTTAATAAATATGAAGCAAAAAACAAAATCCTAAACAAAAGCAAACACTGTTGATCAGTCAATTTAACATGGAATATTATTGCTATTATTTTTATTGACCAATAATTTATTTCCTGAGTTTTCTTCCCAGATATGGACACTATTGATGGGAGCGGCTGGCCATCTGGAGTGGCAGTTGCCATCATGCCAGTAGCGCTTGGGCCGCATGGGCAGTGTTGTCAGGAGCAGCAGCAGGAGCAGCAGCAGGAGCAGCAGTGGCGGTGGTAGGACCCCGTTCCCTGTGTCCCCAAGGCATCTGACTGCGCCGCCGCCCCCTAATGGCTGGGCAGGACCCACTCCCAGGTGCAGACCCTCCATGGCGGCCTCAATTTCGCTTCCCACCACATCTGGGAGCCCATCAGCGCTGGCAGCCGGGTCTTGCAGGATTGGCCCCAGGAGCATCAGGTTCATTTGTGCGGCATTAGCCAGGGCCCCCATGCCACCTGCACCTCGCCCATGCACTACCGCAGGGAAAACGCAGAGAGGAGTCACGGCCAAGGCTGCACACTCTATGGAGCCAGTGGCAGCTGGGGACAAGTGGGAGCCCAGCCCCTTCCAAGTTGCCAGGGCAGGAACTCCCCAGGCGCAACTGCAGCTGCCCAAGGAGGGTCTGCGACCCAGGCACTCCTGTGCTCTTGGGAGCCAGGAGAAGGCAGGAACCCCACCCTCCCAGGCACAGCTGGAGCCTTTCAAGCCACGGCTGCAGACCCAGGCACCTCTGCACTCTTGGGGCCTGGGAAGGCCCCCGTGACCACACAGGCTCGGAAGTGCCTGCACCCACTGTCTGGGTTCTCCTCGCTGTCAGCACCTGCTCCAGTCTTCGAGCAAAGTTGAGGTCGAGCACACTATATTGTGACCAATATAAAATAGATATAAAATACCTCTTACACTTAAATCCAGGCATTGTCATTTGAATGACTTAAGAATATGCAGCTAAGGTGCTTTTAAAAATACAAGCTAGTGATTATACTGAATTTGTAAATCACGTAGGATAGTGAGTCATTTTAGAATATTAATTATTTCAGTCCATAAACCTGGATGTCTTTCCTTTTTTGTGTTTTCTTTAATTTCTTTCATTGATGTTTGTAATTTTTGTTGTAGAAATCTTTTACTTCCTCGGTTAAGTTTATTTCTAAGTACATTTTTATAGCTATTGTAAAAGAAATAGCTTCCTTAATTTTTTTTCTGCTATCAACATATAGAAATGCTACTGTTTTTTGTATGTTGATTTTATATCCTGCAGCTTTATTAAATTCATTTATCACTCTAAGAAGTTTTAGGTAGAGTCCTTAGTTTCTTCCGTGTATGAGATCACATTGTCTGCAAACAGGGATAATTTGACTGTCTCCTTTCCAATTCAGATGCCCTTTATTTCTTTCTCTAACCTAATTGCCCTGGCTAAGACTTTCACTATGTGAAATATGATTGGTGAAAGTGGGCCTCCTTTTCTTGCTCCAGTTTTCATGGTCACATTTTTCACCTTTTCCACGTTCAGTATGATCTTAGCTGTAGGGTTGTCTTTACGCCCTTTTGTGTTGAGGCATATGTTTTCTATACTAAATTGTTTAGAGGCTTTTGTTATGTAAGAATGTTTAATTTTGCCAAATGCTTTCATTGTGTTTATTGATTTAATCATAAGGTTTTCAATATATATCCAAAGGAAAGAAAATCAATATATCAAAGCCTTACCTGCACCCCCATGTTTATTACAGCACTATTCACAATAGCCAAGATATGGAATCAACATAAGTGTCCATCAACAGATGAATGGATAAAGAAAATGTGACATACATATATAATGGAATACTATTAAGTTATAATAAAGAACAAAATCCTGTCATTTGTGGCAACATGAATGCAACTGGAGGGCATTATCTTAGGTGAAATAAGACTGGCATAGAAAAATAAACACCACAGGCCAGGTGCGGTGGCTCACGCCTGTAATCCCAGCACTTTGGGAGGCCGAGATAGGCGGATCACGAGGCCAGGAGATCGACACCATCCTGGCTAACACGGTGAAACCCTGTCTCTACTAAAAATACAAAAAAAAATTAGCCGGGCGAGGTGGCGGGCACCTGTAGTCCCAGCTACTCCGGAGGCTCAGACAGGAGAATGGCGTGAACCCGGGAGGTGGAGCTTGCAGTGAGCCAAGATAGCGCCACTGCAGTCCGGCCTGGGGGAAAGAGCGAGACTCCGTCTCAAAAAAAAAAAAAAAAAAAAAAAAAAGAGAAAGAAACACCACATAACTACATGTTCTCATTTACGTGTGGAAGCTTAGATAGTAGAGTATTGGTTACCATATACGGGAAAGAGAAAGGGGAGTATCAGAAAAATTTGGTTAACACATACAAAATTACAGCTGGAGAGAAGGAATAAGTTATAGTTCTCTACAGCACTGCAGGGTGACTGTAGTTAAAGGGAATTTATTGTGTGTTTTCAAATAACTAGAAGAAAAGATTTTTAATATTCTCCTGCAAAGAAATAATAAATGATTTAGGTAATGGATATGCTAATGACTCTGACTTGATCATTACACATTGCATAAATATATCAAAATATCACTCTGTAACCCATAAACCTGTACAATTATTACATGCCAATTAAAAATAATTTTAAAAGAGAAAAAATGAAATAAAAGTAAAGGTACAGAATTTAACTACTTTTTCTTCTATGAAACCAAGAAGAGTGAATTTATTAGTTCTCTAAAATAAAAAAATCAAAATGACCAAAAAAGAGCAATATCCAAGAAAAACAACACTTAGTAAGAATACTTAGAAAACTTGGGCACTGTATCACCCTGTTCCTAGATACCAATTTACAGATGACCACTTAAATAGAAGTTTATTCCAGTTAATTCATTTATAATCCCAGAGTTCAAAATTATGTTGTACCTATGATAAATGAGATAACACGTTTAAATTATATGGTACTCTGCCTAACACAGGTTAATAACTCAATACAGGTTAGCAATAAGCTTTTAGTATAGTAGTCATAGTACTATTTCGCACATTGCAATTTTCTTCATTCAGAGACATGAATACAACTTTCTTCATGACTCCTTTTTCATCAAGATACCTCTTCAAATTATTCTATTTCTTTCATTCAGTATATTAGCTGTGTATATCGATACTGCATTTTTTTTTTTCTGAGATGGAATCTCATTCTGTCACCCAGGCTGGAGTGCAGTGGCATGATCTCGGTTCACTGCAACCTCCAACTACCAGGTTCAAGCAATTCTCCTGCCTCAGCTCCCCAGGCAGCTAGGACCACAGGTGCACACCACCATGCCTCGCTAATTTTTGTATTTTTAGTAGAGTCAGGGTTTCACCATGTTGTCCAAGCTGGTCTCAAACTCCTGATCTCAGGTGATCCACCCACTTTGGCCTCCCAAAGTGCTGGGATTACAGGCGTAAGCCACCGCGCCCAGCCTAATATTGCATTCTTGGATTTTGAACACTGAATATCTTTTTGAAAGGTTACACCTCTTTACCAATTGGTGCTTTGGAAATTATTTTCCTTCAAGTGTTCTAAGAGTCTAATGAAGAATGAAGGTCATGTTTTATCACTTTTGTCCTTAAAGATTTCAGACATGCTGAGGCTGAGCTTGGTGGCTCACACCTGTAATTCCAGCACTTTGGGAGGCCGAGGTGGGCAGATCACGAGGTCAGCAGATGGAGACCATCCTAGCTAACACGGTGAAACCCCATCTCTACAAAAAATACAAAAAAAGTAGCCAGGCTTGGTGGGGGGCACCTGTAATCCAGCTACTTGGGAGGCTGAGGCAGGAGAATGGCTGAACCCAGGAGGCAGAACTTGCAGTGAGCTGAGATCGCGCCACTGCACTCCAGCCTGGGTGACAGAGCCAGACTCCGTCTCAAAAAAAAGAAAAAAAAAAAGATTTCAGACATGCTTGAAACTGAATGAAGTATCATTTGCTACCAGTTAGATTAGTTCTTTCTAATTATAGGAGTGAATACATCTTTAATGGTATATTTTGGGTTATTGCCTTATTTTTGATGCCATATTCTGTAAATAATTTTTTAAACCTGGCAAAACTCAGTGAGCATAGATTTGTCAACTTTGGTGTTATATTGTGTTTGCTTTTAAAAACTGCTTTTGAGGCCGGGCATGGTGGCTCTTGCCTGTAATCCCAGCACTTTGGGAGGCCAAGGTGGGCGGATTACCTGAGATCAGGAGTTCAAGACTAGCCTGGCCAACATGGTGAAACCCCATTTCTACTAAAAACACAAAATTAGCCAGGCATGTTGATGCATGCTTGTAGTCCTAGCTACTCAGGAGGCTGAGGCAAGAGAATCGCCTGAATCAGGGAGGCAAAGGTAGCAACCATTGCACTCCATCCTAGGTGATAAGAGTGAAACTCTGTCTCAAAAAAAAAAAAACTGCTTTTGAATAGAGTTGTAAATACAATTTTTATGAAAAAAGAAATTATCAAGTGCATAAGTTCATAATACAAAAACAAATAAAATTCGAGGCACAAGTTAGTACTAAAAAAATTATGTTCATTATTCCCTAATACAACATGTTTTTTCCCTTCATGAACAATTTGTGTTTTACTGAGAAGACTCATTATTTATGGCAGAAGTTAGACTACAGATGAATATGTACTTTAAACACTCTCAGTAGCTTTCTTAATTTTACATATGCTGCTTTATGCTTCTGTTTATTTTCATTTTTCCAATGTCCATATTCTAGTAAATTTGAATATTTTAATTCAAGTTTATTGAATTTAATATTTAATATTGCTTGTATAATTTAGTATTTTTAAGACTCAAAAAGGTTTATAAAAAAAGAAAAAGAGATCAATGTGTTGCTAATCATTTAAAGATTATTTTAAAATCTTTGACCTTTATATGTTAATGAATAAAATGTTAGTAGCTATTAGTATAAAATAATTTATGTCTTTTGGACTTAGCATCCAGCATTTCTTTTTTAATAAATAAATAATTATTCTCCTGCAATATATTATGTTTATCTTGGTTTTGAAAAATGATGTTTCCTAATATGAGAAAGCCATTTACATGTTTAAATCTACAAAGGCAAATGAAATGGTACTAAATTATTTACATAATAACATTTAGATGGTGGCCCTTATAACATTATTTGTATACTTCATACAGAATTGGGGATATGCAATCCTAGAATATTTCTGGGGGCAAACCCTTCAGTTTGATGAACAAAACAAGACTTTTAAATAAAATTAAACTTTTAAATTACCCAGGTTATGGGGCCTTTTAATTCAATGGATATGGAGCATAATGAATTATCCCCTTTTCATTGGGTAATAAGTTCTCATTCTTAACTTATAATACTCAAAATATCCTTTAATTTTAAATTTGTGATTAACCACATCATTATCCCTAGGTATTTTAGCTTCTATCTTGAATTCTATAATAATTTTGAAACAGGAGAAAGTATTCTTTATTACCATATGTGTTAAACATCATGGTTTTCAAATTTAACTGCAAATGTGTCTTTTTCATTGCTTCCTGATGACGCCCTTCACCCTATCCATATTGTCACTACCAAGTGGTAATTACTTTTCAGGTTCACATATTTGTTTTTTTGGAAAATCTTCTCTGTGTCTTATAAAGAATATGATTGTTGGCATTCAAAAACCAGTGAAATACATATAATTAGCCTGTGGCCTAACTCATTTCTTTAAGAAACTACACTAATTTTACCCACATACTGATATTTTTATTGCCGCATTATTTCTGGAGAAAATAAATACTGCTAACATGATGTTGGTAAGAGAGTAAAAAAGTCTTTTCTCGAAAAGTGCTCATTGTAGTATTAACATATAGTGTCAATTTCTTTATAAATTCCTCATACACATTTTATTCTTAGAGAAATAAAAATGCTAAAAGTGAAATGACTTTGTTTATTCTGCATATTATAAGCCACCCATCTTGGTAATTTAGGGTCTTTATAGTTAGGGTAAGTTGTGTCATACTGAGGTAACAAAACAAAAGGTATTTTGTCTCTTTTGGGCCTTTCATTATTCAGTTATACTGTCACTTTGGCTTTTTTTGTAGGTCAACCTATTGACCTCAGTATTCTGAAATAATATGTTTACTATCTTTTGATCAGCATTTAAAATATTAGATTTATTGTTACTCTTCTACCTTTATTGGGCTGGAAGAATAATTGTTTCTCTCACTCCACAAAAGCCAAGTTGCAGAGAAAAACACATAGACATTCAATTGCAAAGCAAAGAAACGACTATTTTCTGCAATTTTAAAGTGTACATTGAATGAAATAAACCATCTTTTTATTTTCTTTTTTGCGCACTTGCAAATATTAACAACATCAAGTGTATTATTGTAATGTTATCTAGGTAAAAATCTCAACAAGTTTTCATAATTACCATTTTTAAATATATAAATAGGGGACCTAACTTTAATTTTTAATGTCTGAGGCCATGTCTGTTATTTCACTCTTTAAACTCAGTTTGTAATGCAGACACTTAGTAAATACTCAAAAAATATGTGCTGAATAAAAAAGGTTAAATATGTAATATGTACAAAATCTACTGGAAAAAATGCACCAACAATTTTATTTGGTATATCAGTTTATTGTAGAATCTTTATTGCCTTTAAATAATAATATACTTTTCCAGTGTCTACAATGACTTGTAATATTTGTACACATATAAAATAATATTTCCAAAAATGTAATTCAGTAAGGAAATATACCTTCTAAATTCTAGATTTATAATTTAGGGGTTAAATTATAAAATCATTAAATAAAATACAAATGACATATAGTCAAAGATCCTCTTGGAAAAAAATTAAGTGGCCTCTAAAGTGATGTATTCATATATATAATTTTACAATCACCCTCAGTTTGCTGTTCCTCTGGCATTAGAACAGATTGTTGTTGTTTATTTGCTTTAACATCAAAGGTAAATGTTTTTGTTCCTTTAAGGACATATGTAAAAATAAACGCATATGGTTTACAATAGCATCATATTTAGTGATAAGCACATAGGACATGAAGCCATCCGAAATAAATGCAGAACCAAATCTCTCATGCATATGCACTCAACCACTCATGTTTATTGATAAAATGCTAAGTGGAAAAACCTGAATTTTGTAAATTTATCTCCTTTGCCTTTTTAAATATACACACAATCAAACTCTTTGTGACTTAGTAATGAATAAGTAATACTCCATTGCATATGTAATGAAATGTGTGGCATAAAATCAATATTAGGTATAAAAAATCTATGGCAATAAGGTTAGAAGGAATGTGCCATAGCAGCGATTATCTCATAGCCAAAAATATAGGTATTTTTAGTCTCTGATTTTTTTCATTGTCTACACTTTCTACAAATAACACAGATAACTTTTGTAACATTTTATTCTAAATACTTTAACATGAAAGATACATTTAAAAATACTCATTCCATATACACACTGATTTTTAAAATATTTATTATGATTTCTCATGGAGTTTAGGAATATTCAAAATCCACTAAAAGTTATCATGTTTTATGATAGCTCTCACTTGCTTTAAAAAAAAATTCTTGATAATTTACAAGTACGCAGTGGGTATCCACCTGGGGCCTAGATATCCTATTGGGGACTGATGTCAACCTGGAGCCTGATGTCCACCTGGGACTGGCTATCCACCTGTGGCCAGATATCTACCTATGGCCGAATTTCCATTTGGGACCTGAAGTCCACCTCTGGCCGAGGTGTCCATCTGGGGCGTGATGTCCATCCGACACCTAGGTATCAACTTGGGGCTTGATGTCTACCTGTCCTCAGACTGTGGGCCCCTGAGGGTCAGGGACCACGTGGACATTTTCAGTACCATATGCTGGGCCCACCAGGGCACCTGGCACACAGGACTAATGCTAAGGGCAGAGTTGCTGAGTGAATAAATGGGAGGATGTCAAATGCTCCTTCCTGCTTCTGGCCATCTCATAATGTGGAGATCATTCATAAGAACAGGAACTGCGTGACCTCAGCATGACTCTCCCCTGGATCCAGATGCATGAGAACAGCTCAGTGGGCACCAGGAACACAGAACACTGTCCTCCCACCCACCCCGTAGCCAGCATCAGCACTGCAGCCTCAGGCAGGAGCATCACAGAACAAAACAGGGAACTGCATTTAGGATTCCTCAAGTCAGTGGCTCTCCAGGGTCCCAGGAGGCAGACGAGCAGGATCTGCAGGCTCCAAGGGCAGTAAGAAGGACCTCAGCAGTCTCTCTTGTCCCCTCTTTGCCTCCAGTTCCTGGGGTGTGCAGTTCACTCTCGAGGCGTCCTCACCACAGCCAGGGCAGCAATTTCCCCCAACTTCCAAATGAAGTTCGATCGTGTTCCGGGACTTTTGACACAGGGTCCAGCGCCTGGGCACATTCTGTCCTATCCCAAATCCTCATCCACCCAAACCACCAAGCCTCTGTCTGCTCTGAAGGACCCCCAGAGTGAATAGCTTTTTCCAAGTGTCTCAGCACACACGGGGTTATTCATAAAAAACCAAGGTCAACAAACACTATCCGAGCATGTGGAACCCTGTGGTTTCATGCTCTAAGCACCTCACATTATATACAGGAGAAAACGGAGGCTTCGTCTCCTGTAGCCCCTGTCTACACTAGGGCAGGTGGGATGGTCGTAGTTCCAGGTGCCCACAGAGGTGGACTGCAGGACCCCAGTTCTGTCCTTTCAAGGCTGTGCTGGGCAAGGCCCTGGCCCAGGCAGAACCCTGGGAAGCTTGCGGATTCTCCTGCCCGTCCTCTAGGCCCTTGTCTGAGCCTTTCTCTAAACTCAGCACATTGAATAGGGCTTGCTGGCTACATGTAGGTCAAGGGTGTAACCCCCATATCTCTAATTCCTCACAGAGTTCTTGCTATATTCTCCCACCCACCCTGTTCTCAGACCTCCAGACTCAGAGAGGTGATGGACTACTGCCTGGTAACTCTATCTGGATATCTAAGAGCAAACCCTACATAGCAAATTGTGCCAACACTCTATATATCCACCACCCACAAACCCATCCCAATCATAATGCCCAAACAGAAACTAAATACTTGGATTAGTCCCATATGCAGAAAAAGGCAAATTATAAACAAAATATTGTTATTGGGTTAGTGGAAAATTATTGCTGTTTTTGACATTATTTTTAATGGCAAAAACTGCAATAACTTTTACACCAACCTAATAGGAGAGTGTGAAATGAACAGGTCTAGTGTGTTGTGCTTTTCTATTTTCTGTTTGTTCATATTTGTTGCTTTCTGTGTATCTTTGAGAGTTTGGAGGAATTTGTGAAAGGAACCAGGATAAACATTTTTTCCTGCTATTTGAAGACCACGTTTTTTATCTATGTTACATCCCTATTAATAGCTTTTTCAAAATTCTGTTTCATCTGCATACCTTATGTTCTTAATTAGTGTTGCTACTAATATCAAAAATTATTTTCTCATTTTAATATTTTGTCTTCTGTTGTTTCTTAGTTTGTTTCTTAAATTTGTTGTGCTTTTTGTTTACTTGTATGCTTTTTCTAGGTTTTCAGAAGGATGATTTGTTTTATTAGATTTTTAGTTTTTTCCAAAAAATGTACTTAAAGTTAGAAATATACCTCCAATTTCTGTTTTACATGCATTCTCAAAAACTTACATATCTAAAGGTATTTATCATTATACTACATTGTTTTCATAATTCACCTATTGTTTTCTCTCTAACTTCAAGATTACTTAATAATGGGCTTAGTGATTTCCAAATATCTGAAAATTTTAATTGTTGCTGGCTTTGAGGAATATAATATGATATTGATGATTTAGAATACATTGATTACTCCTTTGTTGTCTAGTTCATGACCTACATTTGAAAACATGACAAAATTTATATTTCTTTGTTGAATGTACATTTGTATACTTTTAGATAAAGTTATTGACCATGTTTTTTATATCCTTTTCAGCTTTTTTACTTTTGATTTTCAATATTATTGTACTGGCTTACCAAAGAACTAGTTAAAATTAATTTTCTACCTATTTCCCTATCCCATTTGTTTAAATTAAAATTACAAAATTATACTTTTAATTATACTTATGTTACAGATTTTCATATTTTTTGATTAATGTTTCTTTACCACTGTTTCTTATAAAGTCGTTTTTGGTATCCTGTGATTGGCCCTTTAAGTGGTGATGAATAGAAATAATAAAGCAACTGAAGCAAGGTGATATGAAAAAATGAGAAGACAGAAACAAATCAATGTGTCCATTTATGTGAAATTTAACTGTATAAGAGCAATAACAAAAAAACCCCAGAAAGTTGTTTTTCAAAACTATTCATAGAAACTGAGATTACACAGAGAGAGAGAGACAGAGAGACAGGCCCCAGGTAAAGACCAGGCTCCTCACAGAACTCTGGCCCCAGGTGGACACTGAACTCCAGGTGTACATTAGGCCCCCAGTTGATGCTCAGGCCCCAGGAAGGTAACCAGGCTTATGATAGATATATGGCTCCAGGTGGATACCCAGGATCCAGTGAGAAATCAGGGACAAGTGGGCACCAGGCCTCAGAGGGATACCTACGACCCTAGTGACCTCAGGCCCCAGTTGGACAGTAGGCCACAGGTGAACTCCAGTCTTCAGGTGGACATCAGGCCCCAGGGGAAATACAGGTCTTAGGTTTACTCCTAAGAAACAGGTGGACACAGGTCTTAGGTTTACCCCTAGGAACCAGGTGGACAACAGGCCCTGGGTGGCCGCTGGCCCCAAGTATCCAGTTTCCTAAGAGCTAGGGTGGGCAACCCCACTGGGCACTGTGGCCAGGCCTGCCATGTCTCCTTGTTCAGCTGCCATATTCTGATGGGGAGGGCGGGAGGTGTCGAGAGACCACAGTCTAAGTTCTTATTACCTGATTTTATTTCACCTCCACTGAGTGCTCACTCTCCTCTCACCTGACGGATTTACTCTCATCTGCAGGTGGTTTAAATGTGAAGGTTTACTGAAGATTTAAAGAGTGTTATCACAGTTGGGATGATTTAAACTAACAGTACACGTTGCATTTTAAGAAAATAATTAATCCCCAGAGGAGATATGGGTTATGGAGCCATGACAAATTTTCAACATTGCTTCCCTTACTTGTTGTTTCCAAATAAAAGATTTTTGATTCCCCATTGATGTTGGATGAGAACGCTGAGTGTGCAAGCAAAATATCATTTTTTAACTAAGGGCCCAATAGTGTCTTAAATATGCAGAGCTGAGTCTGCAGGTGGAGAGTGACGGGTTTGTTCAAAATGTGGTATAGAGTGGCCTTGGGTCTCACCTGCCTGCGGTTCCATCCTGTGGCCTCCCAGTGAGGCACCCAAGCCCTGCCTTAGGGCACACCCCTTCACAAGGCCACATAGGCCCCAGTCCTCACCTATGTGGTCATCTCCAAATGGCACAGCAACACCTTCTGTACAGGCCCAGGCCAGGGTCCCAGTATCTCCAGGGGGGCCTGGCATCCAGGCATCTGTTGAGAACTGGCCCAATGTTGGGGTCTGGGCTAGCCTGTGGGACCTGGACGTTGGGGGGCAGCTGCATGAGGACTCATGCCTGGCTTTATGTGTAGCACCAGGAAAGGCACTTTAATCGTATTCATTTATTGCTCACAAAACCTCTGAGGTGGGTGCCTTCCCCACGTCACAGATGGGAATGACAAGAAATAATAAGGTTAAAGAGCATGCTCATGGTTGAAACCTGGTCAGGAACTCAGAACTGGAGTCTATAGACCCCTACCTGTGACCTCTGTGGCCGGAGGACCCTCTCTCACCGGGTTTGTGTTTGCAGCATGTCCTGTCCTTCCCTAAGGGTCTCAGGTTCTGAGGCATGGTGAGGGCTGCTGGAGCCCATCACTGAGCTGCAGAAGGAGATACTAACGCTGGCCATGCCACCCTCCAGGCAGACACAATTGGAGTTGAAAATCGAGATGGGGCAGGGCTGCCAGGAACAGAGGGAGGCAGGTGGAGAATAACTCACCAGGGAGGGGTTTCCCTGCTACAGCTTTCCAGGGCCATTTCCACTTTCTGGGTGGCATTTTGGGGCAGCTCACACAGTACACCCACATAGCCAGTCCCCAGGGTCACAATCCCCAGATGTTGTTCATCTTGGTGACAGGCCCTGTGCTTCTCCAGGACCCTTTGTGTATGGGCCCTTCCCAGGTAAGCGTGATACGTCCTGGCTGTCCTCAGTCCAGGGCACTGCCAGCATTTTCCTTTCTGGTCAGGGTCAAAGCTTTGTTGACCATCTCCAGGATACGATGGCCAGCTGGCCCTTGGAGAGCCAGTCACTCCAGGTGACACGGTTTGGTACTGGACGTCCGCGGTCCCCTCTCCCACGCCGCCCCATACTGGGCCCCGTATCCAGCCGCCACCGCTGCTGCAGCAAGAACCGCCCCACTGCCTCCGCGCAGCTGCCATTGTTTAAAGGGACCTCAGCCTGACTTTCAGGAGCTACGCAAGATTTGGCCAAGTCAATGCGCATGCGCGAGGAGCGAGCCGCTTCTCCCCATCACAGCGATTCACAGGGTTGTCATAGAAACCACTCCCTGAGGCTTGGCAAAGCAGGAGCCCTCCGTGGCAGGGCTTCGGTGTCGGGGCTTCGAGGCTCTGGCCTGACTTCTCCACGGGGTCCACAGGAACGTCTCCGGACGCCAGGACCTGAAATGGGCCGACTAGGATGACGAAACCACAGGCAGATTCCGGGGAAGCAGCGCGGCATCCCATCTTCAGGCCTGCCCGGACGGTGTTCGGGTGAGTCTCCCCAAAAGTCGTGCCCCTGTGATCTGGAGGACAGGTCTGCCTGTGTGTCCGTGGGCTGCTCTCTCACCCGAGTGTCGTTCGCGTGGAGAGCAGAACCCTGCAGCCTCAAGGGTTGCCTGCCGGCTGAGGTGGGGGTGCTTCCATGACACCGCTGTATGACTGTGTGCGTGTGTGTGTGTGTGTCCCATTCTCTTCTCTCTCTCTATCACTCTCTATTTCTTTCCCCCTCTCTGTCGGTTTGTGTGTGTGTGTGTGTGTGTGTGCCCTTGTGCGTGTGTGTGTTTGGACGAATGTGCCCCGTGCACCAGAAAGCAATTTCTTGCATGTCAGTCGGTCTTTGGTGAGCCTTTTTCGGCGTCTCTCCCTGGGTCCTGTGGCCAGTTGTCCATCGTTTTCCTGGCGGTTCCACTTTGGGTTTGTGAAGGCCTCGACAACGTGAGGAGACGCGTCGATCCCGGAGCAATTGAAATCTCATCCCTATCCTGAGTGGCCTCTTTTCTAGGATCAAGATGACCACACTCCAGCCAAGAATAAAAGCCCCACAGGAGCTCACTGTCCTGCAGGAGAGGAGCAGGCCCACGTCCAAGAAGATGGCTGTATGTTTTCATGGCTCTTCTCTGAGAAGTGAAGCCACACCACGATACAGTCTTGAAGAGGAAGCCGGGAATGGGAGATGGCAACAAGCCCTGTCATAGTGGCCTCTCTGAACAAGTTACCCTTTTGGCACCCCTCCCCTTATGCCCGTGGCGGTGGCACAGTGCTGTATCCTGCCTGGGCTCTGGCCCCTGCTCTGTCCTCCCTCTTACTCTGTCTCCCTTGTTTCTGAGGGGCCTAGATGCTTCTAGGTCTGGCTGAATGTCTTCAAAAAAGATCACTTCCCAGTCCATCAGGGAGACAGTTGGTGGACATCCTTGTCATGATTGTGTCTCTCTCCAAACCTGTTTCTGCTTGATTGGGCAGGTTTGATGACCCTGGAGCTCTTAGCTTTCATATGTGTCTCAGACAGGGAAGCTACCTTGGTCTCCATGTTTCACCTCATGGGTGGTGGATTGCCTAGAAGCAATGGTAAGCGACCATGACTGGCCTTTTCTTCTATGACAGGCGCGGTGTCGCATTTCCTCTGCATCTCCTGTCTCATTCTTGAGGGATGTCCTCTCCTCTGCTCCTGGGTGGACTGACTCCCTGAATCTTTTGGCCCCCTCCTGGATTCCAGGTGTTCTTTGATTTTGCTTGGCATTGATGGAAAGGTCACTTGTACCCCCCTTCAGTTGGGCACATGCCTGGACACCATTGCTTGTTTCGCCATCACCCCATATGCCCTCGGTGACACACATCCACACCATCTGCTCTGGGATACACCAGTGCCACGCGTGGTCGCCTTGGTTCCACCTCGGAATCGCCCCGTCCCTGTTTGCATGTGTCCTGGAAAGCAGTATCAGCTTGCAGGAGCCCCAGGGCTTTTAGAAGCGGGGCAGGCCACTGCTCTTCCAAAGGAGGAGGGAGGCAGAGGGCTCATGGGTCAGTGAATTTTCAGCTGACACTACGTCTTGAGGCCCATGGGAACATTCTGTGCTGCAGCGAGGCCCTGCCTGGTCAGCGGATGTGGTGAGCCCATCCTTTTTCACCTGGAGGGGTCCAAGATCGGATCCGAAGAGGCGTCCTGAGACCCCAGCAGACGCCCTCGAGCTCTCTCTTCACTGGTGGAAGTCGGCTCAAGGAGGTCCTGAAGACAGGACTCCTGAGGGTTTGGCCCTAGGTCACCGGCGGACCCCTCTCCTACGCTGCCGCTACTGGATCCCAGATCCAGCCGCGGCCGAGGTTACAGCAGGAGCGCGCCTGCAGCCGCGCAGCAGCCATTGTTTCAAGGGGACGCAGCCTGATTGCCAGGAGTGGAGCGCGAGTCGGCCCCGCCAATGCGCATGCGCCAGGCGCCAGCGGATTCTGCCATCAGCGATTCCCATGGTTGTCGTAGAAACCAGTCCCCGAGGCTTGGCAAAGCAGGAGCCCTCCGTGGCAGTGCTTGGGCGTCGGGGCTCCGAGGCCCAGGCCTGACCTCTCCAGGGGTCGACAGGAACGTCTCCGGATGCCAGGAGTCTCAAAGGGCGGACCAGTATGACGAAACCACAGGCAGAGTCCCGGGGAAGCAGCGCGGTATCCCAGCCTCAGGCCTGCCCGGACGGTGTTCGGGTGAGTCTCCCCAAAAGTCGTGCCCCCCGTGATCTCGAGGACAGGTCGGCCTGCGTGTCGCTGGGCTGCTTTCTCACCCGAGGGTCGTTGTCGTCGAGAGCAGAACCGCGCAGCCTCAGGAGTTGCGTGGGGGTGTGTGCTTCTGTGCCACTGCTGTATGACTCTGTGTGTGTGTCTCCCATTCGCTCTTCTCTCTCTGTCTCTCACTCTCTGTGTGTTTCTTTCCCTCTCTCTGTCGGTTTGTGTGTGTGTGTGCACCTGTGCTTGTGTCTTTGGACGAATGTGCCCTGTGCGCCAAAAAGCGATTTCTCGCATGTAGGCCTGATTTTGGTGAGCCTCTTTCTGCATCGCTGCCTGGCTCATGTGGCCGGCTGTCGATCGTTTTCACCGCCGTGGATCCGCTTTGGGTGTGTGAAGGTCTCGACGGCGTGAGGAGATGCGTCGGTCCTGGAACAACTGAAATCTCATCTCCATCCTGAGCGGCCTCTTTTCTAGGATCAAGATGACCACACTGAAGCCTAGGACAAAATCCTTACAGGAGCTCACTGTCCTGCAGGAGAGGAGCGGACCCACGTCAGAGAAGATAGTCGTATCTTTTCACGGCTCTTCTCTGAGAAATGAAGCCACACCACGATACAATCTTGAAGAGGAAGCCGGGAATGGGAGATGGCAGCAATCCTTGTTCCTGTGATGCTGGCCTCTCCGGACAAGTCACCCGTTTGACACCCCTCCCCTTATGCCTGTGGCAGTGGCATGGTGCTGTATCCTCCCTGGGCTCTGGCCTCTGCTCTGTCCTCCCTCTTGCTCTGTCTCCCCTGTTTCTGAGTGGCCTAGATGCCTCTTGGTCTGGCTGAATGTCTCCAACAAAGATCACTTCCCAGTCCATCAGGGAGACAGTTGGTGGACATCCCTGTCATGATTGTTTCTCTCTCCCAACCTGTTTCTGCTTGATTGGGCTGGTTGGATGACCCTGGAGAGCTTGAGTTCCATAGTTGTCTCAGACAGGCAAGCTACCTTGGTCTCCATGTTTCATCTCATCGGTGGGTGGATTGCCTAGAATGAGCAGTAGGCCACTGTGATGGGCCTAGTCTTCTAAGACAGGTGGTGTCACATTTCCTCTGCACTTCCAGTCTCATTCTTGAGAAATATTCTCTCCTCTGCTCCCGGGTGGACTGACTCCCTGAATCTTTTAGCCCCCTCCTGGATCCTGGTGTTCTTTGATTTTCCTTGGCATTGATGGAAAGGTCACTTGTGCCCCCCTTCCATCTGGCACATGCCTGAACACCATCTTGTGTTTCGCCATTGCCCCATATGCCTTTGGTAACAAACATTCACACCATCTGCTCTGGGATATGCCAGTGCCATGCGTGTTGGCATTTGCTCCACTTCGGAATCGCCCTTGTCCCTGTTTGCATGTGTCCTGGAAAGAGGTATCAGCTTGCAAGGGCCCCAGAGCTTTTACAAGTGGGGCAGGTGACTGCTCTTTCAAAGGAGGAGGAGGAAGAGGGCTCTTGGGTCAGTGATTTTTCTGCTGACACCATGGCTTGAGGCCCATGTGATCATTCTGTCCTGCAACGAGGCCCTTCCTTTCTCAGCAGATGTGGTGAGCCTATCCTTCTTCACCCAGAGGGGTCCAAAATCGGATCTGAAGAGGGGTCTTGAGATGCCAGCAGGTGCCCTGAAGCTCTCCCTCCGCCGGTGGAAGTCAGCTCAAGGAAGTCTTTAAGACAGGACTCCTCGGAGTTTGGCCCTGGGACCCCCGCAGCCCCTTCTCCCCTGCCGCCCCCTACTGGAACCTGCATCCCGCCATTGCTGTGGCTGCAGCAGGATTCCCCCTGCCACCGCGCAGTCGCCGTTGTTTAAAGGGGCCACAGCCTGACTTCCAGGAGTGAAGCACGAGTCAGCCCAGCAAATGCCTATCCGCGAGGCTCTAGCTGATTTTCCCATCACATTGATTTCCATGGTTGTCTTAGAATCCAGTCCCTGAGGCTTGGCAAAGCAGGAGTTCTCCGTAGCCCTGCTTCGCTGTCGGGGCTCTGAGCCTCCAGCCTGACTCGCAAGGGTTTTAATACCCTTCTCATCCTCATCTGCCTCTTTGCGAGGATCAAGACGACCACAACCCAGCCAAGGACAAAGGCCTCACAGGTGCTCATTGTCCACCCGCAGGAGGGTGCTCACAGACCTTCAAGAAGACGGTTGTCACTCCTCTCACACTTTGCCCTCATTGAGAAATCGAGCCACAGCTAGACACAGGGACAGAGAAGGAAGCCAGCAACGGGATGTGGCAAGCATTTCTGTCACCCAAACGCTGGCCTTCCTGGCCAAGTCACCCGTTTGGCACTTTTTCCCAGATGCCCGTGATGGTGGCATTGTGCCGTATCCTGCCTGGGTGCTGGCCTCTGCTCTGTCCTTCCTATTGCTCTGTCTGCCCAGTTTCTTGGAATCCTAGAGGTTTCTTAGTCTGGCTCAACGTCTTCAACAAAGAACACTTCCCAGTCCATCAGGGAGAAATTTCTTTGGGGTCCGTTTCATGATTGCTTCCCTCTTCAAACCTATTTCTGGATGATTGGGCAGGTGTGATGATCCTGGAGCTCTGGGCTTCCATACCTGTCTTGGACAGGGAAGCTCCCTTGGTCTCCATGTCCGAGGTGATGGCTGCGTTGTCGGTCCAGGAAGAGTGGGAGGCGACCCCACCGTGGCTGACCTTTGTCTTCTAGGAAAGGCGGTGTTGCATCCCACCTGTGCTTCCTCTCTCATTCTTGAGGGCCATCCGGTTGCTCTGCTCCTGGGGAAAGTGCCTTCAAGCAGTGAATCTTTTGGCTGCCACAGATGTGAGGGAGCCAAAGGGACTGGGTTTTGCTGGTTTTAGGAGAGGTGGCGTCAGTGGTACCTACCCGGTGGCAGGGTGTCGCTGTGGTGGTTTGTCGAAACCTCTCAGCCCCTCTGGCAGGCATCCCTGAATGTGGCTTGGACTTGGGCACAGGCCCTGTCTGGCAGGTTTTCTGGTGTGCTTGGCTTTTCCTCAGCTTTGTGTGGGAGGTCCCAGAAGCCCACGGACGCACGCCTGGACGTCACTGTCAGTCTCGGCATCGCCCCATACGGCCTCAGAGACACACGCTCACTCCATCTGCTCTTGAAAGACGTCAGTACCACGTGTAGTCACATTGGCTCCATCTCAGACTCGCCTCTCTCTTTGCATATGTCGCAGAAAGCAGTTTCGGGATGCCAGAGCCCTGGGCCTTGGAGATAAAGGCAGGCCACTGCTCCACCCAGGAAGGAGGGAGGCAGTAGGCTCATGGGTCAGTGCATTTTCAGCCGACAGTACGCCTTGTGGCTCTTGGGATCTTTCTGTGCCCCAGCGAGACACTTCCCACCTCACTACATTGTAACCCCATTCCTGATCACCCGATCAGATCCATAATCAGATCCGAAGAGGAGTCCAGAATGGCCAGCCGGCACCCTGAAGCTCCTTCTCCACCGGGAACTGAAGCAGAAGACCAGAAGACCGATCAAGAAGGTCCTGACGACAGGACTCCTATGGGTCCAACCCTGGGTCTCCTGCAGACCCCCTCCTAGTACTCTTCCCACCCGCCACCTCGGACTGCGCAGCTGCCCCAGTCCCCGCAGCCCGTCGTGTCGCCGCCATTTTTTAAAGGGTCCGCAGCCTGACTCTCCGGAGCAAGGGGAGAGTCGGCCTCGCCAGTGCGCATGCGCGAGACCAGAGTCTCTGCTTTGGTAACAGTGACCGCCTCTGTTGCCCAGAAGTGGGTCCCTGAGACTTGGCGAAGTAGGAGCCCTGTGTGATAGTGCGTCAGAGTCGGGGCTGAGACCAGTCCTGGCCAGGGTGTTAACAGGATGGTCTCCGGAGATCGGGATTCTCGGAGGGTCGACCACCAGGAAGAAACCTCAGGAGCAAGAAAGCTCAGGCAGATTGCTGGGGAGGCAGTGCGAGATCCCAAACTCAGGCCAGGATTTGCGGAGGGTCAATGAGGCCCCTCTCCCAATCTTCACTTCACCAGCCACCGCCCCAGTCCCCGCAGCCGCCGCTCCGCCGTCATTTATTTTATTATTATTTTTTTTAATAGTCGGAGTCTCATTCTGTCACCCAGTCTGGACTGCAGTGGCGGGATCTCAGCTCACTGCAAACTCTGCCACCTGGATTCAAGTGATTCTCTTGCCTCCGCCTCACGAGAACCTGGGATTAGAGGGATTAATCAGAATCGGGGCTAAGACCAGTCCTGGCCAGGGCATCAACAGGATAGTCTCTGGAGGCCGGGATTCACGGAGGGTCGTCCAAGAGGAAGAAACCGCGGGCAGAAGGCCGAAGAAGCAGCGCGGGATCCCTGCCTCAGGCCTGCACGAACGGTGTGCCAGTGAGTCTCTTCAAAAAAGGAGAGATTTGCTTCTGTGCCCATGGGCTGCTCTCTCACCGGTGAGTCGTGGTTGCGGAGAGCAGAACCCGGAAAATTCAGGGGTTGCCTTGGGGTAGGTGTTACCCTGCCACTGCCCTATGTCTTTGTGCGTTTGTGTGTGTACGTAGGTCTCTCTCTTATTTCTCTCTCTCTCCTTTCTCGCTCTTTTGCTCTGTGTCCGTCTGTGTGTGCGTGTGTGTGTGTGTGTTGGGACACATGTGCCCTGTGCGCCAGAGGGCGGTATCTTGTACATCAGCCTTTCTTCTGGTCAGCCTCTCTCGGCGTCTCTGCCTGGGGCGTGTGGCCGGTTGTCAGTCATTTTTCCGGTGGCTCCAATTTGGGTTTGTGAAGGTCTGGCGAGGTGGGGAGCTGCGTCTCTCTCATAAGGATTGAAATCACCTCCCCACCCTGAGAGGCCTCTTTTCTAGGATTAAGGCCTCCAGCCCCCAGCCAAGGATAAAAACCTCACCAGAGAGGTCATTGTCTACCTGCAGGAGCTGTGTAGAGAGACCTGGAAAAAGATGGTTCTCATTCGTCTCTCTCTTTCATCTCCTTGAGAAATCTAGCCACAGAGTAACACAGGTTTTCAGAGGATGGGAATGGGATGTGGCAAGGATCTGTGAGTGTGCAGGCTGTGTTTCACATATCATTAAACATAGTCTAATGAGTGTTCTGCAGATAGCTGACATTTAAGTTTGTTTTATTGAATCAAGGAAAAGAAAAAATGCTGAGAAAAAATGACACAACTTCCCTGCCACCCATCTGAGTGTTACAAATTTAATAGTAATTTTAATTTATCTTCTCATGTAAAGGTCCTTGGCAGTGATACCTAATTTCCTAATATAGCCTTGCTTTATTTCGTATACTTAAGATGTCATGTATATCAGAGTATCTGGAAATTCTTCCCAATGCCCTTGACATATGTGATTAATCACATTCCCAAAATAACATACCAAAACAAACAACAGAAAATTATTTGTTACTTAATTCCTTCAAATTTGTTTATTTAACTTGGGGTTCCTTCATGCACGAAACATTTCATGTGTGTGTGGCACTCTTCTGGTCACAGATTTCATCTTAAATAACCTAAGTATTGAAATGCTTGTGCCCTTTGATTAATTTTTACTACATAAACACTTTGATTAAAAGCTACATTGAGGCTGGGTGCAGTGGCTCACACTTGTAATCCCAGCTCTTTGGGAGGCTGAGGCCAGCAGATCATGAGATCAGGAGATCAAGACCATCCAGGCCAAGATGGTGAAACCCCGTCTCTTCAAAAATACAAAGAATTAGCCAGGGGAGGCCAGGCGCTGGCTCATGCCTGTAACCCCACACTTTGGGAGGGTGAGGTGGGTGGATCACCTAAGGTCAGGAGTTCGAGACCAGTCTGCCCAACATGGCAAAACCCTGTTTCTACTAAAAATACAAAAAATTAGCTGGGTGTGGTGGCAGGCGCCTGTAATCCCAGCTACCCAGGAAGCTGAAGCAGGAGAATTGCTTGAACCCAGGATGCAGAGGTTGCAGTGAGCTGAGATCACACCACTGCACTCCAGCCTGGGTGACAAGAGTGGAAACTCTGTCCCAACAAAAAAGGAAGAAAGAAAGAAAGAGAGAAAGAGAGAAAGAGAGAGAGAGAGAAAGAGAGAAAGAGAAAGAAAGAAAGAAAGAAAGAAAAAAAGAAAGAGAAACCTGGTCTATACTAAAAATACAAAAATTAGACCCTGAAGGTCACATCTGAATGAGAAAGACATTGTTTGGCTCAAATTGTCTGACACTAAGGAATAGTGCAGACTGGACAAGTGAGGTGACTGACACCTATAATCCCAGCACTTTGGGAGGCTGAAGCTGGTGGATCTCCTGAGGTCAGGAGTTTGACCTCAGCCTAGCCAAAATGGCAAAACTCTGTCTCTACTAAGACAAAAATTAGCCGGGTGTGGTGGTGCACATCTGTAATCCCAGCTTCTCAGGAGGCTGAGGTGGGAGAATCACTTGAACCTCGAAGGCAGAGGTTGTAGTGAGCCAAGATCGTGCCACTGCACTCCAGCCTGGGTGACAGAGTGGGACTCCATCTCAGAAAAAAAAAAAAAAGTATGTAAATCACTAATGTATCAAAGAAAACAATCATTCATGTATTGCAAATAAATACTCAACCAAGACAAAAAGGCACGTCACATCTTATGGGAAAAGACGGAAATGACGGTGAGAGGAAAACTGTGACCCTTGAATGTAAGACAGAAAAAAATCAGGGCACGATGTTAAGGAATTGGAAATAATTCTCCATATTAAAGGAATACAAGAGACAGAAAGAGAGGAGAGAGAGACATGATAGTCACAGACTGCAGGGGTGTGGGGTAGATGGGAATCAAGGAGGCAGAGAGAGCAGTGGGAATGTACATAAAATCACCCTCCAGAGCTGTGCTGTCCAATAAGTCTGCTGAACACTTGAAAGATGGCTAGTCCAACCTGAGAAATGCTGTAAGTGGAAAACGCATTTAAAAAAATTCTGAATACTCAGAATGGGCCAGTGTGGGGGCTCATACATGTAATCCCAGCATTTTGGAAGGCCAAGGCGGGAGGACTGCTTGAGCCAGGAGTTTGAGACCAGTCTGGGCAACAGAGCAAGACCTCATCTCTTCAGAAAAAAAATAGGCCAAGTGCAGCGGCTCACACCTGTAATCCCAGAACTTTGGGAGGCCAAGATAGGTGGATCACTTGAGCTCTGGAGTTCGAGACCAGCCTGGACAACATGCCAAAACCCTGTCTTAACAAGGTTTTTTGTATTTTAAACATGGAAGAACCCCATTTCTACTAAAAATACAGAAGTAGCCAAGTGTGGTGGGCCATGACTGTAATCCCAACTACTCAGGAGGCTGAGGCAGGATAATCCTTTGAACCTGGGAGGTGGAGGTTGCAGTGAGCCGAGATCACACCACTGCACTCCAGACTGGCAACACAGTGAGACTCTGTCTCAAAAAAAAAAAAAATATATATATATATATATATACACACACACACAATTTTGGAGCAAAGTTTCAAAATCAATCAGTAAGCACTACCCACCAGGTTTATCCTTACGTAAAGTGCCCGCTCTGCCTTGAAAATATTATGCTAAGTGGAAGAAGCCCGTCATGAAATATCACATGTAATTCCATTTAAATAAAATGTCCAAAATACATGAATGCATAGAGACAGAATGTAGATTTGTGGTGGCCCAGGGTTAGGGGAGTTGGGGGAAATGGAGGGATATGGGGTTTACTTTGGGGTAATGAAAATGAGCTAAAATTTATTGTGGTGATGTTTGCACAACTGTGTAAATATACTGAAATAATTGCATTTTACACTTTAAATGGATGGCTTCTGTGATATGTTAATATTTTTCAATAAAACTTCAAGAAAAAGAGTACCTGTGTGCCTCCAGAGTCCACATTTTTACACTTGATGAAGAAATCAAGATATTGTTTCTTCTTCTTTATTTTTATTTATTTTATTTTATTTTTTGAGACAGAGTCTCCCTCTCTTGCCCAGGCTGGAGCGCAGTGGCGCGATTTCGGCTCACTGCAACCTCCCAGCTAATTTTTGTATTTCTAGTAGAGACGGTGTTTCACTGTGTTGGCTAGGCTGGTCTCGAACTTCTGACCTCAAATTAGTCCACCATCTTGGCCTCCCAAAGTGCTGGGATTGCAGGCATGAGCCACTGCACCTGGCTCAAGATTTAGTTTCCATTGTTTCAGATGCCCTAGGACCATTTTATTTTACTTTAATTTCTGATGCATCATCGCAGTGGACATTTTACATTAGCTCCCAAAGTATTTTACTCTGTTTAAGATTTTATCAGCTGGGTATAGTGGCTCACACCTATTATCACAACACTTTGGGAGGCCAAGGTGGGAGGATCAGTTGAGCCCAGGAATTCAAGACCAGTCTCTGCAACATAGTGAGATGCCCATCTCTAAAAAAAAAAAAAAAAAAAAGTTTAATTAGGTGGGCGTATTGTTGCATGACTATGGTCCCAACCAGTAGGTAGGCTGAAGTGGGAGGATCACTTGAGCCCAGGAGGCCGAGGCTGCAGTGGCCATGATTACACAACTCCATTCCAGCAAAAATATTTTTAATTACTTTTTTTAAGAAAACAAAATATACACTTAGTGACTTGATACAAATGAATGACTTTTATAATCTACAGAAACCAAAAAAATAACAATAATATAAACCCACAGCCATTCTTCTTATGTGAGTCTCTGGTGTCTCTGAGTTGTAAGAATTGTGAATTATGATTAATAACAAATATGCATGACAAGGATCAATAAGGGATAGGCATTGATAAACTGCAAACAACACTTACTGGAGTAATGTCTTTAACGTTGTACAAGAAAAAGAAAAGGCATTGAAAAACTGCGTTGGCTAACAAAATACTGAAGTTCACCTAAGTCCATTAATCAGCACACACACACACACACACACACACAATGGTTGTGTAAAATGGTCAACACAGTCTCCCATGAATGTATCATTTTATTAATAGGTCTGTGAGGGTAAGAGATGAGGTTCTATAGATCCTGGAATCAGGGATGGGGAATCTGTGAGGTCCCTGGGGTGAGAGGTGAGGGTCTGTAGATTGGTGTTGGGTGGTCTTTTGGATACTGATGAGGTCCACAGAATCAATTCTTGTGGATATGTAGGGTCAGTGATGAGGGAATCTGGTGTCAGTGATGGGATGTGTGTGGAATCAATGAGAAAGTGTGGAATCAATCTGTGAAGGCCAGATTTGTGGTGTCATCTCTCAGGCTGACACATCCTGATCTGTGTGTCAGTGGTGGAAATTCTATGGGGTCAGAGTGTGACAGTCAGATCCCTGACACTGGGTGTTCTGGGTCCGGCCAAGTGCACAGATTCCCTTACCTGGTCCTGGCTGGAGAGGCCCTGCTCACGGACTCCTCACGTGAAAAGTGGGTTGTCGGCGGTTTTTGCTTTTGCTTTGTTTTGTGGTGGGGGTGGGTGGGTTGGCTTTTTCTTTAGGGTTTGGTTTTGCCTCTTAGAGACCACAGACACATGCAGCTTTTAGGAAGAAATTTTTGTCTGGGCGATCGCTAGGTCCTTTGGACCAAGCCATTTAATGGGAACGAAGCTGACCATTCCCTCAGAGCAGTTCAGATCTAGATGGTCGCTTTAAGGTGTCCACAAGGGGGCCTGCAAGTGGATTGTGGCTTTGAGTGGCAGGTGGGCGGGAAGAAACAACTAAGAAAGACACACAAGCTGTCCTCAGGCTGAATCTATCACAGCTGGAAGAACAGCCTCCCTAACCCATCAGGCGCCAATGGGAGGTGCCTCTGGGCTGTGAGAGGCTGGCGGAGGCGGGACTTCCAGACCCAGAAAGTCTGGGCACAGAAGCCTATTACTGTCAGACGCTGAGGTGTTGCCGTGGGAACCAAGGGCCTTTCGGGTCAGATCAGAGCCTTTCTCAGACAATTCTTTCCGTAACTGACGAGCTCCTGTCCAGCGCACGCCTCTAGGAACGCTTAGTGTGCCGTCTCGGGCGGAGTCTTATTTGGTCTGAGAGCCACTTGTTTCTTAAATCCCTGCGCTAATCTTGCCGTCTGCTCCTACGTAGCCCAGGCATTTGCTGCATGCTGGTCCTTTCTTTCCTGACAGGCGAGCCGCCTCTCCAGCTTCCTGGGAGGACAGTTCAAATTATGGAGGAGGGGAGGTGCAGGGCAGCAGTGCCCAGGGGAGTACAGGGGAGTTGGGGGAGCAGGGGCTCATTTTTCTTTGTAGCTCAGATTCCCAAGCCTGTGACTTTGAGAATCTTTGTCTTCCTTGCAACGTTTCAATCTGAGGCTCTTGGGGAGAGGGCAGAGTTGGAGCCGGATGGAAGCCTGGTGGTGAGAGGAGTGGGTGGAGGGAACATGAAGAACGTGTCAGGCGGTGTCTTTATTTCTGGCACCTTACTTTGCCTACTGGAGTTTCCCAGTCTGTTCCAGACGCACTCTCTTGATCCTGAGGGGGCCTGAGGAGGCATGTTGGTTGCCAGTGTGTGCTCCCCTTGACTCGATTGGAATTGGTCCCACAAACTTTTTTTTTTTTGAGGGAGTCTCACACTGTCACCCAGGCTGGAGTGCAATGGGGTGATCTCGGCTCACTGCAACCTCCGCCTCCCGGGTTCAAGCGATTCTCCTGCCTCAGCCTCCCTAGCAGCTGGGAATTCATGTGTCCGCCACTACACTTGGCTAATTTTTTTCTATTTTTAGTAGAGACAGGGTTTCACAATGTTGGTCAGGCTGGTCTCAAACTCCTGACTTCAGGTGATCCACCGGTCTTGGCCCCTCAAAGTGCTGGGATTACAGGTGGGAACCATCACACCCGACCAATCCCACAAATTTAGGCATTATGATACATCGGAGCCACCACGCCCCACCAATTACACATATTTAAGCATTATGATATATTGCTACTTTTAGAATCACTTGGTTTTTATATTGTGTTTCCCCCCCCATTTGTTTGTTTGTTTGTTTATTGAGACAGAGTCTTGCTGTGTCACCCAGCCTGGAGTGCAGTGGCGCAATCTTGGCTCACTGCAACCTCCACCTCACAGATTCAAGCAATTCTCCTGCCTCAGACTTCTGAGTAGCTGGGATTACAGGTGCATGCCATCACACTCAGCTAATTTTTGTATTTACAGTAGAGACAGGGTTTCACCATGTTAGCCAAGGTGGTCTCAAACTTCTGACCCCAAGTGATCCACCTGCCTCGGCCTCCCAAAGTGCTGGGATTATAGGAGGAAGCCACCGTGCCCGGCCTCCCCTCCTTTTCATTCAGGGATTTTAAATGTTTTATTTGCTCCATCTGTTATGTATGATTGCCTTGACGATTTCAGCTTGAATGAAAATTACATATTTTTGCCTGTGATTATTAATATTTAAACATATTAAAATAATACATGTTCATAATGAAAATGAAACATTACAAATAAATACACAGGAAAGGCAGTATTCCCCCTCCAGTTCCACTCTTGAAATAACCAGTTAACAGGATGATGAACATCTTTCCATGATGTTCTCCAAGTTTCATATAATTATTTGCAATAATACAATGGCATATACGGGCCAGGTGCTGTGGCTCATGCATGTAATCCCAGCACTTTGGGAGACTGAACTGGGTGGATCATTTGAGGTCAGGAGTTCAGGACTAGGCTGTCCAACATGGTGAAACCCCATCGCTAAAAAAAACACAAAAATTATTTGGGCATGGTGGTGGGCGACTGTATTCCCAGCTACTTGGGAGGCAGAGGCACGAGAATCACTTAAACCTGGGAGATGAAGGTTACCGGGAGCCGATATCTCACTACTTCACTCCCACTTCGGCGACAGAGTGAGATTCCATCTCAATAAACAAATAAATAAAGAGAAAGAAAGAAAAAAAGAAAGATGAAAGAAACAAAGAAAAAAGGAAGAAAGAGAGAGAGAAAGAGACAGAGAAAGGAAGCAAGCAAGCAAGACACAAAAAGAAGTCATGTGCTCAGGTTGCTAAGATCGATGGTAAGAACAAATCCTCTAGTGGTAAAAGTGTAAGAAGGAAAAAGAAATTTCTGTTAGTCTTGTTGGTTTCACCCCAAGCTCTGAAAAGTACAGCCACGTGTGTGATAAGTTCTTAGTTAAGTTGAAAAAGGCATTAAATTTGTGCATGGAAATCATAAACAGAAATGTGTTCTGATTGACAGCAATTGGGTCAATGCTACGCAAGGTTCAGGCATCCACTGCGGGTCTTAGAACACGTCTCCTGCAGATAAGGGAGAGCTACTATATAATGTTTCTTTCTTTTTTCTTTAATTATAAAGTATTCTCCTGTTTATATAACAATTTGCCATCAATATCACTTTAGGTATAAAGATATTAGGATATCTTTATAGTAGATAAAAACTAACTCATTATTTGTAAGAGTTAAAGTATCTTCCATTATATGAGCATTTAAAATACTAAAGTACTTTTGCCACCAGAAATAGTGCTTCTGTAAATATTCTTTTACTTATATCTTTAAAGTTTACTTCTGCTGAAATGAATTGCATGAGGAAACAAATGTTTGTGTATAAAATGTAATATATGTATATATATTTAATATGTGTATATACAACTTAATATATACACATACATACAATAACATACCCAATTTTTTTGTTGTTTTTTGAGATGGAGTTTTGCACCGTTGCCCAGGCTGGAGTGCAGTGGTGTGATCTTGGCTCACTGCAACCTCCACATCTTGGATTCAAGTGATTCTCCTGCCTCAGCCTCCTGAGTAGCTGAGAATACAGGCATCTGCCACCAAGTCCAGCTAACTTTGTCCTTTTAGTGGAGATGGGTTTTCACCATGTTGGCCAGGCTGCTGTCGAATTCCTGACCCCAAGTGGTCCACTGACCTTGCCCTCCCAACATGCTGGAATTACAGATGTGAGCCACTGTGCCAGGCCTAACATATACAATTTAATGTATATACAAATATAGGTTGGGTGCAGTGGCTCACTCGTGTAATCCTAGCACATTGGGGAGCTGAGGTAGGGAACTGTTTGAACCCAAGAGTTTGAAATCAGCCTGGGCATCATGGTGAAACCCTCTCTGTCCAAAAAACACAAAAATGAGTTGGGTGTGGTGGCACACACCTGTGCTCCCAGCTACTCAGGAGACTGAGGTGGGAGGATAGCTGGAGCCCGCAGGTCAAGGCTGCAGTGAGTTGTGATCATGCCACTGCACACCAGCGTAGGTGACAGAGTGAGCCCCTGTCTTAGATAAAAATGAATCAAACCAAATATAATGTTTATGCACTACACACTTGAGTAGGGTTTTACAACACTATACTTTCACCAGCAACATATGCAACTACTCATTTCCTACATACTCACTATCACTTGTGTGCAGTCAAGGAAATTAGTAGGCCTGAATTGTCCAAATCCTGCACACTCCAAAGAAAGGTTTGACTCTAGCCCAGCTCCTGGGAAATAGCCTTTAAGTCCTTGGACTCTCCTGCCTATCTGGGAGTTAACAAGGTGATTTATTGTGGGGACCTTGGACCATGCAGTGTCAGCTTGACCTTGGGAAGGGGGAGACGGAGAAACTAAGGTCATCCAAATGGGTACTCTTGTCCATGTGACCAACCTCCAGTAAAACCCTCAACACCAAGGCTCAGGTAAGCTTCTCATCTGGGAGTATTTTCTGTACTTTCTGCCACATATCACTGGGTGAATTAAGCACTGTCCACATGATGCCACTGGGAGAGGACAACTGGAAGCTTGTGCTTTGTCTCTCCTGGACTCTGCCCTATGCACCTTTTTCTGCTGCTGATTTTAATCTGTATCCTTTTGTTGTAATAAACTATAACTATGAGTATAACAGCTTGACTCAGTTTTGTGAGTTCTTCTAATCAATCACTAAACTTTTGGGACCCCAAAACACAACGTTGTTGCTTCTTTAATTGAATTCTCCATGTTATGTAAGAAATCTATGTGCATAATTGAAAATCCCACTCTAAGAAAGATATTTCCATGCAGTCTACTCCCCCACCGTTTCTCCAATGCTCCCAAGTCTACTTTCTGAATAATCAAATGTTTCAATTTTCTAAATTTAGATTATAAACTATTTATAATCTATATATCTGAGTGCTTATCTCTGTTATATAATAGGTAGATCCTCCTCCTTCTGTTTTTTTTTTTTTTTTTTTTTCTGAGACAGAGTCTTGCTATGTCACCCAGGCTGGAGTGCAGTGGCGTGATCTCGGCTTACTGCAAGCTCCGCCTCCTGGGTTCACTCCCTTCTGCTGTCTCAGCCTCCCCAGCAGCTGGGACTACAGGTGCCCACCACCACGCCTGGCCCATTTTTTTGTATTTTTAATAGAGACGGGGTTTCACCGTGTTAGCCAGGATGGTCTTGATCTCCTGACCTTGTGATCTGCTTGCCTCGGCCTCCAAAGTCCTGGGATTACAGGCGTGAGCCACCACGCCCGACCCCTCCTTCTTAATATATCAACTTGATATATTACCTGATGGCTTCCTGTTCTGATAGCTGATGACTTGGCTGACACTCACCTCTTACCCCAGTGCCTGAACCACTTTCCTTATATGGTGCTCTCATTATTTTCTTTTTCTTTTCTTTTCTTTTTTTTTTTTTTTTTTGGAGACAGAGTCTTGCTCTGTTGCCCAGGCTAGAATGCAGTGGCACAGTCTCAGCTCACTGCAACCTCTGCCTCCCAGGTTCAAGTGATTCTCCTGCCTCAGCCTCATGAGTAGCTGGGATTACAGGCATAAGCCACCATGCCTGGCTAATTTTTGTATTTTAGTAGAAGCAGCGTTTCACCCTCTTGACCAGGCTGCTCTCGAACTCCTGATCTCATTATCCACCCACCTCAGCCTCCCAAAGTGTTGGGATTACAGGCGTGAGCCACTGCACCTGGCCTCTCTCACTATTTTCAATGGCTCTGTTGGTTACCGTTCACAACATTCAACAATTAGACTTATACCTCATTTATTTATTTATTTTTAATTTTTTCTATTTTTAGGTTTAAGGGATACATGTGCAGGCTTGTTACATGGGTAAATTGCATGTCACTGGGGTTTGGTGTACAAATGAGATCATCACCCAGGTAGTGACCACAGTACCCAATAGTTTTTTGACCCATAGCCTCATGCCACCCTCCCCACTCAAGCAGGCCCCAGTGTCTTTGATCCCATCTCTGTGACCATGTGTACTCAATGTTTAGCTCCCAGTTATAAGTGAGACCATGGAGTATTTGGTTACCTAATGCTGCATTAATTCATTTAGGATAATGGCCTCCAGCTGCATCCATGTTGCTGCAAAGGACATGGTTTCTTTTTCTACGGCTATGTAGTATTCCATGGTGTATAATTACCACATTTTCATTATCCAGTGCACTGCTGATGGGCATCATATATGCAACTTCACACTATACTACTAGGCTACAGTAACCAAAATAGCATAGTAGTGGTACAAAAAGAGACACATAGACCAATGGTATAGGTTAGAGAACCCAGAAATAAAGTCACACACCTACAACCATGTGATCTTCCACAAAGTCAACAAAAGCGAGGAATGGGGAAAGGACTCCCCATTCAATAAATGATTCTGGAATACTGGCTACCCACATGCAGAAGACTGAGTCTGGGCCCCCTACCTTTCACCATATACAAACATTAACTCCAAATGGATTAAAGATTTAAATATAAGACCTCAAACTATAAAAATCCTGGAAGACAACCTAGGAAACACTCTTCTCAACATCGGCCTTGGCGAGGAATTTTTGGCTAAGATTCCAAAAAAGCAATTGCAGCAAAAACAAAAATAGACAAGTGGTACTTAATTAAACCACAAGCTGGAGGCCAGGTTGGGCAGATCACAGTGTCAGGAGTTTGAGACCAGCCTGACCAACATGGTGAAACCCTTTCTCTAATAAAAATACAAAAATTAGGTGGTGGTGGCGCACACCTGTAATCCCAGCTATTCAGGAGGCTGAGGGAGGAGAATCACTTGAACCCAGGAGGCAGAGGTTGCAGTGAGCTGAGATCGCACCACTGCACTGCAGCCTGGGTGACAGAGAAAGACTCTGCCTCAAAAAAAAAAAAATTAAATAAAGTAAAATAAAAGTGTAAACACAACAAGACAAACTATCAACAGAGCAAACAAACTACAGAATTGGAGAAGATACTCACAAGCGATGTATCCAGCAAAGGCCAAATAATATCCAGAATCTATAGACAACTTAAACAAATGGAACTTAAGCAGAACCCTTACTCTTTAGCAAGTTCTGTATGCATAAGCCTCTCTTTGTTCTTATTTTGGTGGCCTCTGTTTATTTACACAAAGAGAAGAACTGCTATTCCCGTAAATCATGGCTTTGAAAATGGTCACAGTTTGCTGGGCATGCTTGCTCATGCCTGTAATCCCAGCATTTTGGGAGGCCAAAGTGGGTGGATCACGAGGTTAGGAGATCAAGGCCATCCTGGCCAACACGGTGAAACCCCATCTCTACTAAAAATACAAAAAAATTAGCAGGGATTGGTGGCATGCCCCTGTAATCACAGTTACTCAGGAGGCTGAGGCAGAAGAATCACCTGAATCTGGAAGGCAGAGGTTGCAGTGAGCTGAGATCATGCCACTGCACTCCAGCCTGGATGACAGAGTAAGACTCTGTCTCAAAAAACCCAAACTGTTCGGGATAAGTGGCTCATGCCTGTAATCCCAGCACTTTGGGAGGCTGAGTCAGGTGGATCACAAGGTCAAGAATTCAACACCAGCCTGGCCAAGATGGTGAATCCCCAACTCTACTAAAAAAATGCAAAAATTAGCCAGGCACTGTGGCAGGCGCCTGTGATCCTAGCTACCTGGGAGGCTGAGGCAAGAGAATTGCTTGAACCCAGGAGGCAAAGGTTGCAGTGAGCTGAGATCTCACCACTGCACTCCAGCCTGGGCAATAGAGTGAGAATCTATCTCAAAAAAAAAAATATGGAGAAACTCCATCTCTACTAAAAATACAAAATTATCCAGGCTTGGTGGCACATGCCTGTAATCCCAGCTACTTGGGAGGCTGAGGCAAGAGAATCGCTTGAACCTGGGAAGCAGAGGTTTCGGGGAGGCGGAGGTTGAGGTGAGCCAAGATCATGGCATTGCACTACAGCCTGGGCAACAAGAGTAAAACTCTGTCTAAAAAACAAACAAACAAACAAAACAAAACAAAGAAAATTACACACAACTTATTTCCTGGTTTGTGATAATCTGTGAAATACATTTTGAAATGAATTGGAATTCAATACAGTACTATTCACACCCCAAATACTCCTAATATTTCCTTTCAGAGATGATGACCTGGCACTCTTCCTAGGACTTGACTTCTCCCTACAGGTCCCCAGTACAAGTATTTGTGATTCTGAGTTAATTCATTGTCTACATGTGTGACAATGCAATGCTCTTGTTGTTGTAAAGTACCAAGATGAGTCAGGTCCAAACTGCACATTTGTAGAGAACATAGTATATGTGCAATTGAGCATGTATGTGGTTACGATACTGAAAATAATACGAACATAGGCCGGAGCAGTGGCTGATGCCTGTAATCTTAGCACTTTGGGAGGCCGAGGCATGGAGATCACCTGAGGTCAGGAGTTTGAGACCAGCCTGGCCAACTTGCTGAAACCCCATCTCTACTAAAAGTACAAAAAATTAGCTGGGCGTGGTGGCAGGCACCTGTAATTCCACCTACTCGAGAGGCTGAGGCAGAAGAATCGGTTGAACCTGGGAGGTGGATGTTGCAGTGAGCCAAGATCACACCACTGCATTCCAGCCTGGGTGACAAGAGTGAAATTGTGTCAAAAGAAAAAAAAAAAGAAGAACATTGGCCTTGGGCGTTTCTTTAGGTTGGCTCCTGTGTTCTATTTATAGCATGCCTTTATCAGGGTTTTGGGGTTTGGGACTAATTCCCAACTTTCTGGCACCATAAAGTGTTTCGATTCATCTGGTATTTTCCCTGACCCAGACATGGAATAAACCATTTATTTAAAGATCCTTGGTTTCTTTTATTGAAAAGTATTATTTACAAAGCACCAAAATCTTGGGCTGGGTGAGGTGGCTCAGGTCTGTAATCTCAACACTTTGGGAGGCTGAGGCAGGAGGATCCCTTGAGGCCAAGAGTTTGAGACTGTGCAAGATCAAGCCATGCACAGTGGCTCACACCTGTAATCCCAGCACTTTGGGAGGCCAAGGAAGGTGGATCACTGAAATTCAGGAGTTCAAGACCAGCCTGGCCAACATAGTAAAACCCTGTGTCAACTAAAAATACAAAAAAATTACCCAGAAGTGGTGGCACCTGCCTGTAATCCCCCAGCTACATGGGAGGCTGAAGCAGGAGAATCGCTTGAACCTAGGAGGCAGAGGTTGCAGAGAGCCGATCGTGCCACCGCACTTCATCCTGGGTGACAGAGTGAGCCTCCATCTCAAAAAAAAAAAAAATCTTTGCAAGATGAGTGCTACAAAATGAGGGCAAATTGTTGGCTATAATCGGAAGACTTTTTCTCGATTGAATGCTCTATCCCAAAGTTATATGAGAGGTGGCTTGTGTGTGTCTATTGGCTGCCTTGTGGATAGTATGTATGATTGATCCTCAGTGCTTTGGGAATTATGTAAAATAGTTTATATTATGAAAGTAATTCAACCTAGCATTAATTGTGCTAAGTGTTGAAAACGAAAAGTGTTGACTACATCTGAATGAATGAGTATCTAGCTTACTGGTTTTGTTTTTGTTCTGTTTTGGTTTTGTTTGTTTGTTTGTTTTTGTTTTTTGAGATGGAGTCTCACTCTGTTGCCCAGGCTGGAATGCAGTGACATGATCTCGGCTCACTGCAACCTCCACCTCCTGGGTTCTAGCAAGTCTCCTGCCTCAGCCTCCTGTGTAGCAGGGACTACAGGTACATGCCGCCACCCAGATAATTTTTTGTATTTTAGTAGAGACATGGGGTTTCACCCTGTTGCCAAGGCTGGTCTCGAAATCCTGGGTTCAGGCAATCCACCCACCTTGGCCTCCCAAAGTGCTAAGATTACAGGCGTGAGCCACCGCACCCAGCCTAGCTTACACTTTACAGCTTGTTTCTTATGCATAATAATTTTTGTTTCTTTGGTTTTTGTTTGTTTTTACAAACAGGGCTATGAAACCATCAAGATTTGTGGATCATCAAAAAACAAAACATCCTGATAAAATTGAGAAACAATATTTAAAAAGTTTAAAATAGAATTTTGAACTGTAACACTGTTACTTCTTATTTAAGAAGGACAAGGAGCCGGGTGAGGTGGCTCACACCTGTAATCGCAACAATTTGGGAGAACGAGGCGGGTGGATCACGTGATCCCAGGAGTTGGAGACCAGCCTGGGTAATATGGTGAAACCTTGTCTCTACTAAAAACACAAAAACTAGCCGGGCACGGTGTGTGCACCTGTAATTCCAGGTACTGGAGGCTGTGGCAGGAGACTTGCTTCAACCCGAGAGGCGGAGGATGCAGTGAGCCGAGATTGCAGCACCATGCTCCAGCCTGGACTATACAACGACACTCGTTTAAAAAAAAAAAAAAAAAAAAAAAAAAGGATAAGCAAATTATGGTGAAATAATTGCCTTATAAAATTGCAGAAATAGGCCAGGCGCAGTGACTCACGCCTGTAATCCCAGCACTTTGGAAGGCCGAGGCAGGCGGATCATCTGAGTTCGGGAGTTCGAGACCAGCCTGGCCAACATGGTGAAACCCTGTCTCTACTAAAAATACAAAGTCAGCCAGGCGTGGTGCCACATGCCTGTAATCCCAGCTACTCAGGAGGCTGAGGCAGGAGAATCACTTGAGCCCGGGAGATGGAGGTTGCAGTGAGCTGAGATCGTGCCACTGCACTCCAGCCTGGCTGACAGAGCGAGACTCTGTCTCAAAAAAAAAAAAAAAGAAAAAAAAAAAGATTAATCGTTGTAAAACCCCATAGTGCTTTATAGTTGCTGAAACTGTCATAGGACTCACATTAGAGACCGTAACTTCAATAGTGATGTATCACATTGCCATTATTTCACAATCACTCCTATTGAGCAATAATTCAATTCAAAGATGCTTTAATGAGATGTCAGGTAATACCAAAGAGTAGCTGATTAATCAAGTAAGTTTCCTATTCAGATCAATGAAATCAGTTACTGAGAGTAAGGCCTGACAATAGGACATGTTTGTTATTTCAATAATGACTGCAAACTAGAAGAAGAGATATTTGTAAAATCTTTAGACACTGACCGTACCAGAACATCTATTCTTGCTGCTATAAAAACTTGGTTTGGGGCTGGGTGCAGTAGCTCATGCCTGTAATCTCAGCACTATCATTTCCTCATATGATATGGAAAATGCCGACCTCTGCATCCTAACTCTAATTTCCCACTCACTTGCTAAGCTTCAGTCACACCAGGCTGCTTTCTGTTTCCAGAACGCTCCAAGTGCTCTCTGATTTTTCAGGGTCTTTAGTGTAGCTGTGCCTCTGCTTGGACTACCCTTCCACACTGCTGGCTTCTCACCACCAAAGCTCGAGGGTTATCTCTCAGACACCCATCCTATCAATGCTACGCGAAGTATCCCTCAAGTTACTGCTTATACCACCTATTGATTTATTTCATAGTATTTATCACAATATAAAATTACTTCATTTCCCCCCTTTAATTTAAAATCTTTTTTTTTCTCCAGACTAGAATGTAAACCTCATGTGGGCAGCAGACATGTCTGCTTATTTTTTTTATTTTTATTTTTTTATTTTTATTTTTTGAGACGGAGTCTCGCTCTGTCACCCAGGCTGGAGTGCAACGGCGCGATCTCGGCGCACTGCAACCTCCACCTGCCAGGTTCAAGCGATTCTCCTGCCCCAGCCCTCCAAGAAACTGAGATTACAGGCGCCCACCACCAGGCCTGGCTAATTTTTGTATTTTTAGTAGGGGAGCAGTCGGACTCTGGACTATATTTCCTGGAGGATCCTGCAGGCCGATACGACGTCTCGCGAGATTTTGGCTTCCTCTTAGCCAGGTGGCAGAATCTTTCGCTGTGCGCAATTAGCTGCTGCCGCGCCTTGGAGTCTGGAGCAACTTGGCCAGGCTGGCCCCGAGCGGAACTAGAGAAAGCTGAGGATGAGGAATCCGGCTTCGGTCCTTTTGTGTGTGGAGGGCTGAGGAGAGGAGTTTGCGTGTGTGATTGTGATGGTTGCCGTGGGTCTTCTTGGTCTGTGACTGTGGCTGTGTGGTGCTGACTCTGGGTGATCAGGTGGGCGCTTGTGACTGTGCGCGCTCGGAGTGGATGTGTGTGTCCTGGACGAGCCGCGTTGTGTGTGCGGATGTGGACAACCATTGACTGTGTGGTGGTTGGGGATGCGTGTCCCAGGGTGGGTGGGAATGCGTGTCCCAGGGTGGGTGTGTGACTTTGCGTGTGTGTGCAATACTGTGTGTGCGTGAGTTGCAGGTCTGTGGCTGTGCAGGTGCAACTTGCGTGGCCCCGTGGTCTGTGTGAGAGAGGAGAGTGTGATCGGCTGTGAGGCAGAGGGTAAGTGGATATAGGGAGGCATGTGTGCGATTGGAACTTTGTGTGTCCCCCTGAGAAAAAAAACCCTTTAGGGAGTTAGGGCGGGTCCTTGGTAAAACTCCTTTAAATAGAGAACAGCCTGAAAAATCAGGCTGCAGGCACAGAGAAGGAAAACTAGCACAGGGGGTTGTCCTAAAGACATTCCTCAGCTGCATTGATAAGGGACCGAGGCCCAACATAGAAATGCCTTTGTCCTTTGTGTGACCAGCGGGCTTCCAGGAAATAGTCACTTTTTTTGTGGGCATGTATACGGTGGGCTCTGTTAAATTTTGAAGGGAAGGTGAAGGTTAAAGAAAGAGAGAGAGTTGGCGGCTCTATGGAGGGGACCAACTAAATGCGAGAGCCCACTGCCGCTTACAGGCTGGAGCAGGAGGGGTCTGGGCAGTATGGCTTGTTGCCTGGGAGAATGTTGATAAGGATGTTTCTTGGGCCTTTCCCCAGCAGGATGTGATAAGGAAGTCAGGCGGTTGGGTAGGATGTTTCTCTCAGCCCAAACCCCAGTGGAATGTTTCCCTCTGACCAGGGTGTGTGAAATGGTGGGGGCTTACAAAACGGTGCAGCTTGGACTAGCAGGCTCTGGCGGCCACTTTCCTTTTCTGGACATGCTTTGGACTGTGAGCCGAGCCTCTATGAATCATCACTTTAGCCCCTGATTGGTCCTGGGCCAAACTTTCACTTCAGCCCCTGATTGGTCCTGGGCCAAACTTTCACTTCAGCCCGTGATTGGTCCTAGGCCAAACTTTCACTTCAGCCCCTGATTGGTCTTAGGCCAAAATTTCACTTCAACCTCCGATTGGTCCCAGGCTAAGGTCCCAGGGCCAAACCAAGTAGTGCTTTCTCCAAGACAGCCCACAGACCAGTGAGCACATTCCTCCCCTTCCCAGTTCACAAAACCCCCAGATTCAGCCTCCTAGTTGGCAAACCTCTTTTGGATCCCCTCTCTGCTGGGGAGAGCTTTCTTCTTTTGCTTATTAAACTTCCGTTCCAACCTCATCCTTTGTGTCCACGTTCCTTAATATTCTTGGCTGTGAGAGAAAGAAGGCAAAGACAAGAGCCTTTATCCTAACAACTCAATTGCTGGAGAGAAGATTCGTGCATATTCTATGTGGCATCACACGCCATAGCCCTGGGATTGAAAGCCATGCAGTTTATCGGATGGTGTCAATCTCAGTCCAAATATGTAATAAGATCTTTCACTTTGCTGTATTTTAGGGGTAGGAATGAGATTGGGGGTTTGATCAATAGTTTGTACCCATAGGACCAGGGATTTGCCCAGTCATCTGTGAGTAAATGCTTAGGCCAGTTTCCATGTCTGTATTGAATTAAATACTCCTACGGTTCTGTGATTTTGTCAAATACAGATTTGGTCTTTGTCCCTATTTTCTGGCATACAACTCCTAAACTCCTTGGAATCTCCTAAGTGCTTGCTTTTTTTTTTTTTTTTTTTTTTTTTGAAATGGAGTCTTGCTCTGTCACCCAGGCTGGAGTTCAGTGGCGCGATCTCCACTCACTGCAACCTCTGCCTCCCGGATTCAAACAATTCTTCTGCCTCAGCCTCCCGAGTAGACCATAGGCATGCGCCACCATGCCTGGCTAATTTTTGTCATTGTTTTCTTTTTTAGTAAAGAAGGGGTTTCACCATATTGGCCAGTCTGGTCTCGAACTCCTGACCTCAAGTGATCTGCCTGCCTCAGGCTCCCAAAGTGTTGGGATTACAGGCCTGAGCCACCGCACCCAGGCTTTGGCTTTTTATATGTTAGTGATTGACCGATAGCTTCAGGATGGGGGCTGTTCATCAGAAAGACCAAGGCAGGATTAGAGGGTTGGGACTTTCAGCCCCTACCCTCCCACCCCTGGGGAGTGGAGGGGACTGAGGATTAAGTTGATGGCAAGTGGCCAATGGTTTAATCATGCCTATGTAATGAAGCCTCCTTGCAAACCCAAAAGGAGTGGATTCGGAGAGCTTCCAGAGAGCTGAACACATGGAGGTTCCTGGAGGGTCGTGCCCAGGGAGGGAATGGAAGCTCTGTACCCCTTCCCCCATACCTCACGCTAGGCATCTCTTCATCTATATCCTTTGGAATATCCTTATAATCAAACAGTAAATGTGTTTCCCTGAGGTCTGTGAGCCATTTTATTCTAGCAAATTAATCAAACCCAAAGAGGGGGTCGTAGGAACCCCAAATTAAACCCGTCAGTCAGAAGTTCCAGAGGGTGGGACTTGTGACTGGTGTCTGAAAGGTGGGCAGTTTTGGGGGCTGAGCCCTCAATCTGTGGGGTGACACTATCACATGGTAGATAGTGTCAGAATCGAATTGGTGGCCACCCAGCTGGTGTCTACTGCAGAACTGATTCCTTGCTTGCTGATAGGGAGAAATCTCCTCATATTTTGAGGCCACAGAAGTCTTCTGGGTAGATTGTTGTGGTTTTGGTGTGAAGCAGAGGAAGAACACAGGTTGAGTTTTTCCAAATGGGTTCACATTGGGGGTCCTCAACCTCAAATCCATCAACTCCATCGCTGAATTTTTATTTATGTATTTATTTTTATTTTTGAGGTAGGGTCTCACTCTGTCTCCCAGACTGGAGTACAGTGGTACAATCTCAGCTCATTGCAGCCTTCATCTCCTGTGCTCAAGTGATCCTTCTACTCAGCCTTCCAAATAAGCTGAAACCGGAGGCACACACTAGCACTCCTGCATAATTAAAAATAATTTTCAGTAGAGAAGAAGACTCACTGTGTTGTCTGGGCTGGTCTTGAACTCCTGACTTCAAGCAATCCTCCCCCTCTGCCTCCAAAGTGCTATGATTACAGGCATGAGCTGCCTCACCTATCACTGATTTTCTCTTTCTTTCTTTCTTTCTTTCTTTCTTTCTTTCTTTCTTTCTTTCTTTCTTTCTTTCTTTCTTTCTCTCTCTCTTCCTTTCTTTTTTTTTGACAGAGTCTCACTCTGCCTTGCCAAGGCTGAACTGCAGTGGTGTGATCTCGGCTCACTGCAGCCTCCGCCTCCCAGGTTCAAGTGATTCTCCTGTCTCAGCCTCCTGAGTAGCTGGGATTACAGGTGCCCGCCACCACACCCGACCAAGTTTTGTATTTTTAGTAGAGACAGGGTTTCACCATATTGGCCAGGCTGGTCACGAACTCCTGATCTCAGGTGATCCACCTGCTTCAGCCTCCAAAAGTGCAGTGGCAGGATCAGGGCATACGGCAGCCTTGACCTCTGGGGCTGAAGGGATCCTCCCTCCTCAGCCTTCCAAGTAGCTGGATTATAGGCATATGGCACCATGCCGGGCTAATATTTGTAATTTTTGCACAGATGGGGTTTCGCCATGTTGCCCAGTCTGGTCTTGAACTCCTGAGATTCAACAATCTTCCCACATGAGCCTCCCAAAGTGCTGGAATTACAGGGAAGAGTCACTGCACCCGGCCTGTCACTGCATTTTTAAAGGGAAGGAGGACTATAGTGAGATTCACTAAGGCTTACAAAAAAGGTAGAAACCTAGATAGATTAAAAGACAGAGATTATAATATCCTTGAGATGATAATATCCAAATTTAGCTTTCATAGATAGGGAAATTTGAAGTACATCAGACTATAAGGTGGCATTTTGTGCAACTAATTAAAACTATGTTGTAACTAACCTGCACAATGTGCACATGTACCCTAAAACTTAAAGTGTAATAAAAAACAAAAACAAAAACAAAAAAAAACAAAAAAAAACAAAAAAAAGAAAGGGAGCAATTGCATTTTCATTACTGAGTAATATTAAGCAACAATGAAAATAAATAGAAATAACCAAGAAATTGTTATATTTAAATCCTCCCTCCTTTATTGGAAAGAGAAGTATTGATATTTTTAGATTCTAATCAAAACTTCACTTTTAAAAAAATTGATGATTCTATGGAGATAGGGAGGGAATAACCTATGTTTATTGAACACCTAATATTCCACTTACCCGAATGTCATTTATTCTATATTCTAGTTTTTTTGTTGAGACAGGGTCTTGCTCTGTTACCCAGCCTAGAGTGCAGTGGGGTGGTCACAGCTCACAGATATATACCACCATGCCTGGCTTATTATTTTATTTTATTTTATTTTATTTTATTTTATTTTATTTTATTTTTTGTTATTTTTGCAGAGACGGTGTCTCCCTATATTTCCCAGGCTTGACTTGAACTTCTGGGCTCAAGTGATCCTCCTGCCTTGGCATCCCAAAGTCCTGGGATTATAGGCATAAGCCACTGTGCTCAACCAATATTATAGTGTTGATAGTAGAAGTGTCTCAGTGTACTGGAAAACTTTTTCTAAATTTTGAAAAAATATTAAAAAACACGTTGGTTTTATTTGGCCAATACTGATTTCTTTGCTCCATCATTATTTATTGGCATTATTAGCCTGTTGACTTTCAATTTCCTTACATCCCTTTCACTCCATTTCTTTTATTTTGTACCCCAAATAGAAATTCTTTTTTTTTTTTTAGATGGATTCTTGCTCTTGGCTCTTGTGACCCAGGCTGGAGTGCAGTGGTGCAGTCTCAGCTCACTGTAATCTTCACCTTCCAGGTTCAGGCGATTCTCCTGCCTCAGCCTCCTGAGTAGCCTAGATTACAGGCAAGCGCCACTACACCCCACTAATTTTTTGTATTCTTTTTTTTTTTTTTTGAGATGGAGTTTTCCTCTTGTTGCCCAGGCTGGAGTGCGATGGCACGAACTCTGCTCACTGAAACTTCTGCCTCCCAGGTTCAAGCGATTCTCCTGCCTCAGCCTCCCAAGTAGCTGGGATTAGAGGGTGAGCCACCACACCCAGCTAATTTTTATATTTTTAGTAGAGACAGGGTTTTGCCATGTTGGCCAGGCTGGTCTGGAACTCCTGATCTCAAGTCATCCGCCTGCCTCGGCCTCCCAAAGTGCTGGGATTACAGGCATGAGCCACTGTGCCCGGCTTTTTAGTATTTTTATATTTATTTATATTTTGATAGACAGTCTCGCTCTGTTGCCCAGGCTGGAGTGCAGTGGCACAGTCTCGGCTCAGTGCAACCTCCGCCTCCCAGGCTGAAGTGATTCTCCTGCCTCTGCCTCCTGAGTAGCTGGTATTACAGGCACCTGCCACCACGCCTGGTTACCTTTTGTATTTTAATTAGAGACAAGGTTTCACCATGTTGGCCAGGCTGGTCTTGAACTCCTGACCTCAGGTGATCTGCCCACCTTGGCCTCCCAAAGTGGCCTTGCTTGAGGCCAGGTGTTTGAGACCAGCCTGGCCAACATGGTGAAACCTGCTCTCTACCAAAAATACAAAAGAAAATTAGCCAGGTATGGTGGTGTGTGCCTGTATTCCAAGCTACTTTGATGGCTGAGTCATAAAAGATCACTTGAACCCAGGAGGCAGAGGTTGCAGTGAGCTGTGATCACCTCACTGCACTATAGCCTGGGTAACAGATTGAGACTTGTCTCAAAAAAAAAAATTCTTGGCAGGACGTGGTGGTTCACACCTGTAATCCCAGCACTTTGGGAGGCCAAGGTGGGTGGATCACCTGAGATCAGGAGTTTGAGACCAGCCTGACTAACATGGAGAAACTCCATCTCTCCTAAAAATACAAAATTAGCTGGGCGTGGTGGTGCATGCCTGTAATCCCAGCTATTCAGGAGGGTGAGGCAGAAGAATTGCTTGAACCCAGGAGGCAGAGGTTGCAGTGAGCCGAGATCACACCATCGCACTCCAGTCTGGGCAACAAGAGCAAAACTCCGTCTCAAAAAAAGAAAACAAATCTTTACTTTGGATAAATACCTAGAAATGGAATTTCCAGGTCGGCCTTTAGATATTATTAATGGATTTAATATGAAAAACCTTTACTTGAGGATGTATAAAGCTTTAAAAGACAAGGTCCCTATTCTTAAGTTATAAATAAAGCAGCATTTGTAAGGTAATATTCAGAAAACATCAGATAATATCCTATAAAGTCCTCCTGTTCATGCTGATGACATTGGATGGCCAGTTAAGGATGACACTTCATTCTGTCCCCTGCAACCACGGTCCTGACATGTCTAAATGATACTGGCCCTATGAGAACACTGTGGATGTGAAAGCATTTCCTCAAGTTATCTTTTTGGCCTGCTGGTTTTAATCTAATGATGGGATATCCAAAGTGAATCTAAAGGAGTGACATGATTGTGCATCTGTTGGGGGGAATCAGAGACAGCTAGAGCAAGGGCAGACACGTGCTGAACTCATCTGTCTTAAGAGCTGAAGCAAGCAGCAGTATTGCTAGCAGAGCTACTGCACATCTGCACATGTGCTCCAATGGCTCTGATCTGTTTTTTTCCCAGTATGAACCTAATACATGAGGCAAGTTAGAAAATCGGAGTTGGCCAAGCATGATGGCTCACGCCTGTAATCCTGGTTCTTTGGGAGCCAGCGTGGGTGGATCACTTGAGGCCACAATTTCGAGACCAGCCTCAGCAACACAGTGAAACCCCGTCTCTACTAAAAATACAAAAATTAGCTGGGTGTGGTGGCAGGCACCTGTAATCCCAGCTATGGGAGGCTGAGGTTGCAGTGAGCCAAGATCAGGCCACTGCACTTCAGCCTGGGTGACAGAGCAAGACTGTCTCAAGAAAAAAAAGGGAAAGGAAAGGAAAGAAAATCACAGCTTGTTAACCTCTTGCAGCTAAACACATATGCACAAAAATTATTCAGTAAAAGCAAAACAGTTTTGGTGTATCTTGAGATTTTGTTTTATATCCAAAGGAAGACTATATCTTTTATCTTTGAACTACTCTTTGGAAAATGCCTTCTATATAACAAATGTTATAGTTTTCTTCTAATTGGGTCTTGAGGTCTCTCAGAAGAATGGCTATAAACTCTACCTCACTCTAATGGGGCTCTAGGGGAGGGGCCTGTGGGTCTTTAGAGTAGCCTTTCACCAGAAATTTCTTTTTCCTGGACCACAGCCTAATGCTCAAGTATCTGACCCATGACCAGGTGTCTCACAGGAAACTTGTTTATACTGGCAGATGCCCTTGTAACTTTTGTCTGACCTGTGTGCAGTTTATTCCTACCATGATACCCACTCTTTTTTTTTTGAGACTCAGTCTGGATCTGTTACCAGGCTGGAGTGCAGTGGCACCACCTTGGCTCACTGCAACCTCCACCATCTGGGTTCAAGCAATTCTCCTGCCTCAGCTTCCCAAGTAGCTGGGACTACAGGTGCACGCCACCATGCCCAGCTAATTTTTGTATTTTTAGTAGAGTCAGAGTTTCACCATTTTGGCCAGGATGGTTTTGATCCCTTGACCTCATGATCTGCCCTACTCAGCCTCCCAAAGTTCTGGGATTACAGGCATGAGCCACCGCGCCTGGCCTTTTTTTTTTTTTTTTTTTTTTTTTGAGACAGGATCTTGCTCTGGTGCCTAGGCTGGAGTGCAGTGGCAGGATCAGAGCTCACTGCAGCCTTGACCTCCTAGGTTCAAGCAATCCTCCCACCTCAGCCTCCCAAGTAGCTGGGACTAGAGGCATGTTCCACTACATCTGGCTAATTTGTATATGATATGTATTTTTGTAGAGATAGGGTTTTGCCATGTTGCCCAGGTTGATCTTGAACTCCTGAGCTCAAGCAATTCACCTGCCTTGGCCTCCCAAAGTGCTGTGATTACAGGTGTGGGTTACCACACCCAGCCAATGTACATTTAATCATCAAAGTACTATCTATACTATTTTATGGAAGTACTAATTATCAAAGTGCAATAGAGGTTTTGTTGTTGTTGTTGTTTTTCTTTTGAGACAGGGTTTCACTCTTATTGCCCAGGCTGGAGTGCAGTGGTGCGATCTCGGCTCACTGCAACCTCCACCTCCCAGGTTCAAGCGATTCTCCTGCCTCAGCCTCCCAAGTAGCTGGGATTACAGACATGTGCCACCACACCCAGCTAATTTTATATTTTTAGTAGAGACTAAAATGGTCTCTCCATGTTGGTCAGGCTGGTCTCGAACTCCTGATCTCAGGTGATCCATCCGCCTTGGCCTCCCAAGTGCTGGGTTTACAAGTGTGAGCCACTGTGCCCGGCCAATAGAGGTTTTTCAACTTTTTGTACATATTTTTGAAAGATCCTGTCTTCCTTTAAAAAAAGAGACAAGGCTGGATGTGGTGGCTCATGCCGTAATCCCAGCACTTTGGGAGGTCAAAGCAGGTGGATTGCTTGAGCTCAGGAGTTTGAGATTAGCCTGGCCAAAAGGCAAAATCTCATTTCTACTAAAAATACACACACACAAAAAATTAGCTGGGCATGGTGGCGCATGCCTATAGTCAAAGCTAATACAGAGGCTGAGGTGGGAGGATCACCTGAGCCTGGGAGGTTGAGGCTACAGTGAGCTGTGATTGTGCCACTGCACTCCAGCCTGGGTAACAGAACAACACCCTGTTTCAAAGTGAAAACAAAAACAAAAAAATGAAACAAGAGAAAAAAAACAAGAAAGAAAGTGGTGAGGGGGAAGTGCCTATTTATTAAGCTTTTGTTGTAAATAGTAACTTGCATATCAGATGTTTACTGTAATATTCTTGAAGCTTTGCCAGGCCTGCAGCTTGCTGTGTGCTTTTCAACTCTATTTCATTTATTTGGGAAATAATATATCAATGTACTTTATTCATTCCCAGCTCTAACCATGGAACACTGGGAATGTCCCATTCTATGAAGGAGGTTTGCTGGCCACAACAGGAATATTCATGAACATGGAGGTCCTTTGTTGAAGTTACACTAATTTTTTTACTCTTCCCCATTCTGAGCCTAGCCGGTCTGCTCACTATATTCGCTCCATCCTTCAGCACCCTTCCATCTCTTGCTTCATCTTAAAAACCTTTCCTTTAATTTCAACAGCGCTGCATGGGTTTGTCATTTCAGGGGTTGGGCATGTTCCAGGATCTGTCTATAGACTTCTCTCAGGAGGAATGGGAGTGCCTGGACACTGCTCAGAAGGACTTATACAGAGATGTAATGATGGAGAACTACAGCAGCCTGGTCTCACTAGGTAAGGATGTCTATCCCCAAATAACTCATGAATTTTGGGTGTAGCTTTCACTTGTCTGGGTGACTTTTCACCTGCTGCTTAGGGAATTGTTTTGTGTTTTGTAGATTAATATATGGGCAGCTCTTTGGGTTCCCTTCATCTTCTCCATGCTTCAGACCTTTACACCTTCCTCTAGTCCTTCGTGAGTACTAAGGGACTAACTTTGAATTCAGGAACAGCATGAGTATGTCTTACTTCTTTTCTTTCTTTCTTTCTTTTTTTTTTTTTTTTGAGATGAAGTCTCACTCTATCGCCCAGGCTGGAGTGCAATGGCATGATCTCGGTTCACTCCAACTTTCATCTTGGGTTCAAGCGATTCTCATGTCTCAGCCTCCTGAGTAGCTGGGATTATAGGCACCTGCCACCATGCCTGACCAATTTTTGTGTTTTTAATAGAGACGGGGTTTCACCATGTTGGTCAGGCTGGTCTTGAACTCCTGACCTCAAGTAATCCACCTGTTTTGGCCTCCCAACGTGCTGGGATTACAGGAGTGAGCCACCATGCCTGGCCATCTTAATTCTTTTCTTATAGACAGGTCTCTCTATCCCAAAGCCTGATGTGATTTCCTTACTGGAGCAACGGAAAGAGCTCTGGATGGTTTCAAGGGACGTACCAGGAGGATGGTGCCCAGGTGAGTAACGACTGAGCAGATGAGGAAGGCACTGCTATTTAGAACCCAGCCCATCAGGGAGGCAGCACTGTAAAGGTATTGGTTGAGGAATCTCTTCTGCAAGGTCCCATGTAAGAGTTGTGGCCTAAGACACATGGAGAAAAGTCAAGATACCGCCCGCCACACACACACTTTTTTAAAATTTTGTTTAATTTGAGAGAGAGTCTTGCTCAGTCACCCAGGCTGGAGAACAGTGATGCGAGCTCGGCTCACTGCAACCTCCGCCCCCGGGTTGAAGCGATTCTCCTGCCTCAGCCTCTAAAGGAACTGGCATTATAGGCGCCTGCCACCATGCCCAGCTAATTTATGTATTTTTAGTAGAGACAGCATTTCACCATGTTGGCTAGGCTGGCCTCGACCTCCTGACGTCAGGTGATCCACCTGCCTTGGCCTCCAAAAGTGCTGGTATTACAGGTGTGAGCCACTGTGTCTGGCCAAGAACCCCCTTTTACCTCCACCTCTTCAGTCTGTGCTACCCTCTTGTCATCATTTCTTTCCATTTCAAAGAATAACATTCCCTTCTTCAGAAGCCAACCTGTTTCCTCTATCTTGGAGCTACTTCTTTCACTTTAAAATTTAAACCTGTGTTGTTGCCTTAAAAACAAATCTTTTAAAATATATTTATTTTTCATACTGATCCTTGACTTTTTTTGCCTTGTCTTTTCTTGGCTAGTTTTCCTTTAATGCAGCCATTTCATGCATGAATGGATATTCATTCACTATTTTTTTTTTTTTTTGATACAGAGTCTCACTCTGTAGCCCGGGCTGGAGTGCAGTGGCGCGATCTCGTCTCACTGCAAGCCAATAAGAAGCGCTTGGGGATGACCTCCCTACAAGCACAGCAAAACCTTTCTTGCGCATTTCTGCGCTGGAACGCCTACCCGCTCCGCCAAACCAAAACTTTACTATCACCCTTAGTGCCGTGTCCTGCACTTTCTTGGAGATTTGTACTAGGCGCTGGAGACCCTCCCACCTGGTCCATGCCCGCCGCCCGGTGAGCACTGAGACCCAACCTTGTGCACCGCCAGTCTTGTTATCAACAAACAGGCTAGTAAATTATAAAAAATAAAATAAAGGAAATGTAGCTGGCCGTGGTGGCATGCGCCTGTAATACCAGCTACTCCGGAGGCTGATGCAGGAGAATCGCTCGAACCCAGGAGGTGAAGGTTGCAGTCAGCCGAGATCGCCCCACTGCACTCCAGCCTGGATGGCAAGAGCGAAACTCCTTCTTGAAATAATAAATAAAATAAAGGAATTGGGGCCGGGCGTGGTGGCTCACGCCTGTAATTCCAGCACTTTTGGTAGCCGAGGCGGGCGGATCACTTGAGGTCAGAAGCTCGAGACCAGTCTGGCCAACATGGTGAAACCCCGTCTCTACTAAAAATAAACAATTAGTCAGGCATGGTGGCGGGCGCCTGTAATCCCAGCTATTTGTGAGGCGGAGGCACAAGAATCGCTTGAATCCCGGAGGCAGAGGTTGCAGTGAGCCGAGCTCGTGCCACTGCGCTCCAGCCTCGGCGACACAGCGAGACTCCATCTTAAAATAAAATAGGCCGGCTGAGGGTGCTCATGCCTGTAATCACAGCACTTTGGACACCGAGGCGGGTGGATTGCCTGAGCTCAGGAGTTCAAGACCATCCTGGCCTACATGGTGAAACCCCATCTCTACTAAAAATGCAAAAATTAGCCGGGCATGGTGGCGCATGCCTGTAATCCTAGCTACTTGGGAGGCTGAGGCAGGAGAACCGTTTCAACCCAGGAGGCAGAAGTTGTAGTGAGCCAAGACCGCCACATTGCACTCCAGCTTGGGCAAGAGGATTGAAACTCCATCTCAAAAAAAAAAAACAAATAAATAAATATAAAAGAAATAGACAAAGCAAACCTTAATGCATGAACTCAAACAAATGCTTTCACTGCCAGGCTCCATCTTTGCAAATCTGAACCTAGAACAATGTGCACGTTTCTAACTAGCAATTCTGGAGGACAGATCAGGGAGGCAGCGTGAGCTTGCTTTTCTGCAATTTAATTGACTGGTCAGTAAAGTCAGTGTTTGCAGGCATTTTCAATGTTCTGTAGTGGGCTTCAGTTCCTATGGCAGTGTGGCAGGCCAGGTTTCTAATAGCAACCAGAACAGTTTCTACTAACCATTTTCTATAATTTTGATGAATGCATAAGTTAACGTTAAAGAAATGGAGAAACTGGTGCCTGAGTATCAGGGATGGAATGTGAAAACAAACCTATTGAAACCCCGCCTGGGTTTTCTCAGACCCTAAAGTCTGATCGAATAATGATAGCATTGGTACACATTCACTTCGGCCTGTCTTAAGATTCAGAAACTTTCCAAGATGCTAGAGAAATCTTTCCAGACTCTAGACCCAAGTTAAAGATTAGATGTTGATTGAATGAAACACTCCTGCTTGTAGGTGCAATCCCACATGGAGCTTAAGATGTATATAAGCACTAGAAAAAAAAAAAACTTGTAACTTTGAGTTGATCTGGTGAGTTACCTGGCGCTTCTCCCTGTAAATGGCTGCAGAAATAAACTTCCTTCTTTCCCAGTCTGTCTGTGTCTTGTTACTGAACAATTGCGGTGGACCTGCCCAGCAAAGTCCTCTTTTGTGTGGTTATCTGGGACTCCTTTTGGAGGGAACATTTTAAACTTTCCATTCCAGAGCATTCCATTGGCACTCTTACACTGTTTTTCTCTGCCTACCCTGGGACCTGAGTTCTCCTGGATGTGAATCTCCAGCCACAGAGCCCAGAAGCTCATTCCTCCACATTCTGTGACTGTTCCCCAAACACAGGGAGAATTTGCAGAAAATAAGCCCCAAAATCTTGCCATTCTTTGCAATAAAACCCCACATTACAAACTGCTGAAAACAGGATTTTAGCCTGAATAGGTTTTTCCTCTATTTGAAACCCTTTACAATTTTGGAGGGAAGTTTCCAAATCAATCAGTAAGTACCCCCCACCCCAGGTTTATCCTTATGTAAAGTGAACCCTTTGCACATGCAAGATTGAATAAACCTTGAAAATATTATGCTAAGTGAAAGAAGCCAGTCACAAAGGACCACATGTTATGTAATTCCATTTAAATAAAATGTCCAAAATAGACCAATACATAGAAACAGAAAGTAGATTTGTGGTGGCCCAGGGTTAGGGGAGTTGTGGGGAAATGGAAGGATATGGGGTTTACTTCAGGGTAATGAAAATGATCTAAAATTTATTGTGGTGATGTTTGCATAACAGTGCAAATATACTGAAAACCATTGAATTTTACACTTTAAATCAGTGGTTTCTGTGGTATGTTATCAATATTTCTCAATAAAACTTCAAAAAAAATAGTGCCTATGTGTCTTTTTATGTATTATTCCTCCAGAGTCCAGTCCATAGTTTTTACATTTGATGAAGGAATTAAGATTTTGTTTCTTCTTCTTCTTTTTTTTTTGTTTTTGAGACAGAATCTCCCTCTGTTGCCCAGACTGGAGTGCATTGGCACAATCTTGGCTCAGTGCAACCTCCAGGCTAATTTTTGTATTTTTAGTAGAGACAGCGTTTCACCATGGTGGCTAGACTGGTCTCAAACTTCTGACCTCAAGTGAGTCCCCCACCTTGGTTTCCAAAATTGCTGAGATTACAGGCGTGAGCCAGCATGCCCAGCCCAAGATTTAGTTTCCGTTGTTTTGATGCCCTAGGGCCATCTTATTCTACCTTAATTTCTGACGCATCATCTCAGTGGAAATTTTACATTAGGTCCCAAAGTATTTTCCTCTTTTGAAGATTTTATCAGCTGAGTACAGTGGCTCACACCTGTAATCTCAACACTTTGGGAGGCCAAGGTGGGAGGATCAGTTGAGCGCAGGAATTCAAGACCAGTCTCTGCAACATAGTGAGACACACATATCTACAAAAAAAATTTTAATTGGGTGGGCATATTTGTGCATTCCTGTGATCTCAGATTACTACGTAGGCTGAGGAGGGAGGATCACTTGAGCCCAGGAGGTTGAGGCTACAGTGGCCATGATTATACCACTGCACTCCAGCCTGGGTGACAGAGCGATACCCTGTCTTAAAAAAAAATTAATTGGGATTTTTTTTAGAAAACAAAGTATACACTTAATGACTTGATACAAATGAATGAATTTGATAATCTACAGAAAACAAAACAAATAAATAAATAAAAACCCAAGGCCATTCTTCTTATGTGAATCTCTGGTGTCTCTGAATTATAAGAATTGTGAATTATGATTAATAACAAATATGCGTGACAAGGACTCAGTAAGGGATAGGTGTTGATAAACTGCAATGCACACTTACTGGAGTGAGGCCTTTAAAGATGTACAAGAAAAAGAAAGAAAAGGCATTGAAAAATTGCATTGCCTACCAAAACGCTAAAGTTTACCTAACTCCATTAATCAGCACACACACACACACACGCACATACACACACGCAATAGGTGTGTAAAATGGTCAACACAGTCTCCTATGAATGTATCCTTTTATTAATAGGTCTGTGGGGGTAAGAGATGAGGTTCTATAGATCCTGGAATCAGGGATGGGGAATCTGTGGGGTCCCTGGGTTGAGAGATGAGGGTCTGTAGATTACTGATGGGTGGTCTTTGGGATAGTGATGAGGTCCATGGAATCAATTCTTGTGAGTATGTAGGGTCAGTGATGAGGGAATCTGGTGTCAGTGATGGGATGTGTGTGGAATCAATCTTTGAAAGCCAGATTTGTGGTGTCATCTCTCAGGCTGACACATCCTGATCTGTGTGTCAGTGGTGGAAATTCTATGGGGTCAGAGTGTGACTGTCAGGTCCCTGACACTGTGTGTTCTGGGTCTGGCCAAGTGCAGGGATTCCCTTGCCTAGTCCTGGCTGGAGAGGCCCTTCTCAAGGACTCCTCACATGAAAGGTGGGTTGGTGGTGGGTTTTGTTTTTGTTTTTGTTTTGTGGTGGAGGTGAGGGTGGGTTGGCTTTTTCTTTAGGGTTTAGTTTTGTCTCTTAGAGACCACAGACACATGCAACTTTTAGGACGAAATTTTTGTCTGGGTGGTCGCTAGGTCCTTTGGGCCAAGCCATCTAATGGGAGTAAAGCTGACCATTCCCTCAGCGCGGTTCAGATCTAGACTGTCATTTTGAGGTGTCCTCAAGGTGGTGTGCAAGTGGGTTGTGGCTTTGAGTGGCAGGTGTGTGGGAAGAAACAACTAAGAAGACCCAGGATCGCTCCTAGCCTGGATCTGTCACAGCTGGAAGAACAGCCTCCCTGACCCATCAGGCGCCAATGGGAGGTACCTCTGGGCTTTGAGAGGCTGGTGGAGGTGGGACCTCCAGACCTAGAGATTCTGGGCACAGAAGCCTGTTACTGCCAGACCCTGAGGCGTTGCCATGGGATCCAAGGGTGTTTCGGGTCAGATCAGAGCCTTTCTCAGATAATTATTTCGGTAACTGGGGAGCTCTTGTCCAGCGCACGCTCCTATGAAGGCTTAATGTGCCGTCTCCCGCAGAGTCTTCTTTGGTCTGAGAGCCACTTGTTTCTTACATCCCTGTGCTAATCTCACCATCTGCTCCTACATACCCCAGGCATTTGCCACATGCTGGTCCTCTCTTTCCTGACAGGCAGGCCATCTCTCCAGCTTCTGTGAGGACAGTTCAAATTATGGAGGAGGGGGCTGATGCAGGGCAGCATGCTGAGGGGAGTACCGGGCATTTGGAGGAGCAGGGGCTCATTTTTCTTTGTAGCTCAGATTCCTAAGCCTGTGACTTTGAGTATCAGTGTCTTCCTTGCAATGTTTCAATCTGAGGTTCTTGGGGAGAGTGCAGAATTGGAACCCGATGGAAGCCTGGTGGGGAGAGGGGTGGATGGCGGGAACATGGAGAATGTGTCAGGTTGTGTCTATTCCTGACACCTTACTTTGTCTGTTGGAGTTTCCCAGTCTGTTCCAGATGCACTGTCTCGACCCTGAAGGGACCTGAGGGGGGATGTTGGTCACCAGTGTGTGCTCCCCTGGACTCGATTGGAATTGGTCCCACAGTTTTATTTATTTATTTATTTATTTATTTATTTATTTATTTATTTATTTGGAGGGAGTCTTGCTCTGTCACCCAGGCTGCAGTGCAGTGGGGCAATCTCAGCTCACTGCAACCTCTGATTCCCAGGTTCAAGTGATTCTCCTGCTTCAGCCTCCCTAGTAGCTGGGACTACAGGTGTCCGCCCCCACACCTTGCTAATTTTTTTATTTTTAGTAGAGACAGGGTTTCACAATGTTGGTCAGGCTGGTCTCGAACTCCTGACCAGGTGATCGACCCACCTTGGCCTCTCAAAGTGCTGGGATTACAGGCGGGAGCCATCACACTCCGCCAATCCCACAAAGTTAGGCATTATGGTACATTGCTACTTTTGAATCACTTATTTTTTACTTGTGTTTTTCCCCCTCCTTTTATTGATTGATTGACACAGAGTCTCACTGTGTCACCCAGGCTGAACTGCAGTGGCACAATCTTGGTTCATTGCAACCTCTGCCTCCCGGGTTCAAGCGATTCTCCCACTTCAACCTTCCAAGTAGCTGGGATTACAGGTGCATGCCATCACTCCTGGCTAATTTTTGTATTTTCAGTAGAGACAGGGTTTCACCATGTTGGCTAAACTGGCCTCAAACTTCTGACCCCAAGTGATCCACCTGCCTTGGCCTCCCAAAGTGCTGACATAGGCATGAGCCTCCTTGCCCAGACTTCCCTCCTTTTCCTTCAGGGATTTTAAATGTTTTCTTTCCTCCATCTATTTAATTATATGTGATTGCCTTGAGGATTTCAACTTGAATTAAAATTACATATATTTACCTGTCTTTATTAATATTGAAACATATTAAAATAATACATGTTCATAATGAAAATGAAACATTACAAATTAATACACAGGAAGGGCAGTATTCCCCTTCCAGTTCCACCCTTGAAATAACCAGTTAACAAGATGATGAGCATCTTTCCATGATGTTCTCCAAGATTCATATAAGTATTGGCCAGCAAACAACAGAATATATAGGCCAGGCCTGGTGGCTCATGCCTGTAATCCCAGCACTTTGGGAGACTGAAGCAGGTGGATCTTTTGAGGTTAGGAGTTCAAGACTAACCTGGACAACATGGTGAAACCCCATTGCTACAAAAAATACAAAAATTATTTGGGCGCGGTGGTGAGCGCCTTAATCCCAGCTACTTGGGAGGTGGAGGTATGAGAATCTCTTGAACCTGGGAGGAGAAGGTTGCAGTGAGCCAATATCGCATTACTGCACTCCAACCTGGGTGACAGACTGAGATTCCATCTCAATAAATAAGTAAATACATAAAATAAAGAGAAAAAAGAAAGAAAAAAGAAAAAGAAGAAAGAAAGAAAGAAGAAAGAAAGAAAGACAGAAAGAGAAAGAAAGGAAGAAAGAAAGAAAAAGAGAGAAGTCTTGTGCTCAGGTTGCTAAGATCAATGGTAAGAACAAATCCTCTAGCGGTGAAAATGTAAGAAGGAAAAAGAAATTTCTGTTAGTGTTGTTTGTTGCACCCCAAGCTCTAAAAGGTACAGCCACGTGTGTGATAAGTGCTTAGTTAAGATGAAAAAGGCATTAAATTTGTGCGTGGAAATCATAAACAGAAATGTGTTCTGATTGACAGCAATTGGGTCAATGCTACCCAAGTTTCAGACATCCACTGCGGGTCTTAGAGCACGTCTCCTGCAGATAAGGGAGGGCTACTATATAACGTTTCTTTCTTTTTTCTTTAATTGTAAAGCATTCTCCTTTTTTAATATAACAATTGGCCACATATATCACTTTAGATATAAAGATATTAGGATACCATTATAGTAGATAAAAAGCTAACTCATTCTTTGTAAGAGTTAAAGTATCTTTCATTATATGAGCATTTAAGATATTAAAGTACTTTTGGCACCAAAAATAGTGCTTCTGTAAATATTCTTTTACTTATATCTTTATTAATTTTTACTTCTGCTGAAACGAATTGTATGAGCAATCAAGTGTATGCGTATAAAGTGTGATATATGTATATATATTTAATATGTGTATATACAACTTAATATATACACATACATACAAAAACATATACAATTTTTTTGTTTTGTTTTTTGAGATGGAGTTTTGCTCTCTCATCCAGGCTGGAGTGCGGTGGCGTGATCTCGGCTCACTGCAACTTCCACTGCTTGTTCAAGTGATTCTCCTGCCTCAGCCTCCTGAGTAGCTGGGAATACAGGCATCTGCCACCATGTCCAGCTAACTTTGTTTTTTTAGTGGAGATGGGTTTTCACCATGTTGGCCAGGCTGCTCTCAAACTCCTGACGTCAACTGATCCGCCCACCTTGGCCTCCCAAAATGCTGGAATTACAGGCATGAGCCACCGTGTCTGACCTCAAGTGATCAGCCCACCTTGGCCTCCAAAAATGCTGGAATTACAGGCATCAGCCACCGTGCCCAGCCTAACATATACAATTTAATGTATATACAAATATAGGTTGGGTGCGGTGGCTCACTCCTGTAATCCTAGCACTTTGGGAAGCTGAGGTAGGGGATTGTTTGAACACAGGAGTTTGAAATCAGTCTGGGCAACATGGTGAAACCCCTATCTGTACAAAAAACACAAAAAATAGCTGGATGTACTTGCAGGTGCCTGTGGTCCTAGCTACTCAGGAGACTGAAGTGGGAGGATAGCTGGAGCCTGAGAGGTTGAGGCTGCAGTGAGTTGTGATCATGCCACTGCACCCCAGTGTGGGTGACAGAGTGAGACCCTGTCTCAGACAAAAACAAAAACAAACCATATATAATGTTTATGTGCTACACACTCGATTTCTTTCCAAAGGTTTATATAACACTGTACTTTCACCAGCAATATGTGTGACTACTCATTTCCTACGTACTTGTGTGCAGTCAATGAAACTTAGTAGGCCTGAATTGTCCAAACCTCGCAAACTCCAAAGAAAGGTTTGATTCTATCCTAGCTCCCGGGAAATAACTTCTAAGTCTTTGGAATCTCCTGCCTATCTGGGAGTTAACAACGTGATTTATTGTGGGGACTTTGGACCATGCAGTGTCAGCTTGACCTTGGGAAGGGTGGAGACAGAGAAACTAAGGTCATCCAAATGGCTGCTCTTGTCCATGTGACCAACTTCCAGTAAAATGCTCAACACCAAGGCTCAGGTAAGCTTTTTGTTGGGGAGTATATTCTGTACTTTCTGCCATGTATCACTGGGTGAATTAAGCACTGTCCACATGATGCCACTGGGAGAGGACAACTGGAAGCTTGTGCTTTGTCTCTCCTGGACTTTGCCCTAGGCACCTTTTTCTGCTGCTGATTTTAATCTGTATTTTTTTGTTGTAATAAACTGTGAGTATAACAGCTTCACTCGGTTTTGTGAGTCTTTCTAATTAATCACTAAACCTTTGGGACCTCAGAACACAACATTGTTTCTTTTCTTTTCTTTTTTTTTTGAGACAGAGTCTCGCTCTTTCGCCCAGGCTGGAGTGCAGTGGAACACAACCTTGTTTCTTCTTTAATTGAATTTTACATGTTATGTAAGAAACCTATGGGCATAACTGAAAAATCACAAACTAAGAAAGAGCTTTCCATGCAGTCTACCCCCGCCTCCCCCCTGTTTCTTCAGTGCTCCCAGGTCTACTTCCTGAATAACCAAATGTTTAAATTTTCTAAACTATTTCTAATCTATATATCTGAGTAATTATCTCTGTGTTATATAATAGGTAGATCCTGCTCCTTATCAATATATCAACTTGATATATTACCTGATGGCTTCCTCTTCTGATAGCTGATGACTTGGCTGACACTCACCCCTTACCCCAGTGCCTGGATCACTTTTCAAACATGGTGCTCTCACCATTTTCTTTTTCTTCTCTTTTCTTTTCTTTTTCTTCTCTTTTCTTTTCTTTTTCTTTTTCTTTTTCTTTTTCTTTTTCTTTTTCTTTTTGAGACAGAGTATTGCTCTGTCACCCAGGCTAGAGGGCAGTGGCATGATCTCGGCTCACTGCAACATCCACCCCCCAGATTCAAGTGATTCTCCTGCCTCAGCCTCCAGAGTAGCTGGGATTACAGGGGCGCACCACCACGCCTGGCTAATTTTTGTATTTTTATTAGAGATGGGGTTTCATCCTCTCAGCCAGGCTGGTCTCGAATGCCTGACCTCATGATCCACCCATCTCGGCCTCCCAAATTCCTGGGATTACAGGCGTGAGCCACCGCACCTGGCCACTCTCACTATTTTCAATGGCTCTGTTGGTCACCTTTCACTCAGGAGAGTATCTGAGGCAGGAGAATCGCTTGAACCCAGGAGGTGGAGGTTGCAATGAGCTGAGATGGTGCCATTGCACTGCAGCCTGGGCAACAAAAGTGAAACTCTGTCAAAAAAAAAAAAAGCAGAAAAGAAAAGAAAGCAAGCTCTTCCTCCACATACCTGTAAGGATCATTGTCTTAATTTTCTTCATGTCTTAACATGATTCTTGCCTTGTCAGAGATCATCCTATCTGAAATTGAAACTATTTACCTCTTGCCTTTTTTTCCATAGCACTTAAAACTTTTTTTTTTTTTTGAGATGGAGTCTCACTCTGTCACCCAGGCTGAAGTGCATTGGTGTGATCTCAGCTCACTGCAACCTCCGCCTCCCGGGTTCAAGTGATTCTCCTGCCTCAGCCTCCCAAGTAGCTGGGATTACAGGCATCTGCCATCACGCCTAGCTAACTTTTTTTTTGTTGTTGTATTTTAGTAGAGACAGGGTTTCACCATGTTGGCCAGGCTGGTCTTGAACTCATTTCCTCAGGTGATCAGAACCACTTCGGCCTCCCAAAGTGTTGGGATTACAGGCGTGAGCCACCACACTCAGCCCTGGCTAATTTTTATATTTTTAGTGGAGACAGGGTTTCACCATGTTGGCCAGGCTGATCTCGAACTCCTGACCTCAAGTGATCTCCCTGCCTCGGCCTCCCAAATTGTTGGGATTACAGGCATGAGCCACTATGCTCGGACTTCTTTTTAACAAACCATCTCTGTTCTTATATTATGTCCACTGGAATGTAAACTTGATGAGAGCAGGAGATACTGTCAATTTTGTTCAATGCTATTTATCCCTAGAGCCTAGAACTGTACCATGCACATGGTAAGGAGACAAATATTTGTTGAATGAATATATTGAGCATCTGTTCTCAGATTTTTGGTCTCAGAAATTCTTTACTCTCTGTTTCTTTACTCCTGACCTGAGGTGATCTGCCCACCTCAGCCTCCCAAAGTGCTAGGATTATAGGAGTGAGCCACCACACCCAGCCGCCCAACTCATTTTTGTATGTTTAGTAGGCACATGGGGTTTTGCAATGTTGGCCAGGCTGGTCTCGAACTCCTGACCTCAAGTGATCCCCCACCTCAGCCTCCAAAAGTGCTAAGATTACAGGCGTGAGCCACCCCGCCCGACTAAATAAACCAAAAACTTTAGATAAGTGAATTTGTAGGAAATATTTATAACAGATAAAATAGACAAACAGATAATTCTAATTTATTGTCTCTCTGGCTTAATAAAATATTAGTCAATACCCTAAGAAGAAAGAAACAAAATCTAAAAATTCACCATTCACAAACACAAATAGTTAGAAAACAAAGTCAAAACCTAAGAACATGTTGACCACTTATCTCTCCTCTGAAATCGGCTCTTAAATGTGTTGAACATAGATTGACTTGGGATTAGGAAATTTTTAAAATATTTTTTAAAGTTTCACTTTTTGGAATTGAAAATTAATCCAAATTATGTAATATACAACATTTGGAATTTACCAATCAATACTCTATCATTTTATTTTTCACTCTTCAAATAATTTCTTGTTCAAGAGTTTAAAATGCTTTTAAAATTAATAGATTCTGCAGGCTATAGTCTGCAGAGACTGTCTCCACAAAAAATAAAAAATATATATACTTTAAATATATATATAAAATATATATTTATTTCAATGTATATATTTTAAGTATATAAAATATATTTTTAAAATTTCATTTTTTCGCCGGATTGTATGGTAAGCATATGTTTAGTCTGGCAGGAACTTGCAAAACTGCCTTCTACAGCGGCTGTCCCACTTTGAATTCTCAGCAGAAATAGAGATGAGTTCCTGTCGCTCCGTATCTTCACCAGCATTTGGTGTTGGTGTTTGCATTCAAGCCAGTCTAATAGATGTGTAATGATATCATTGTTTTAATTTGAATCCCCTAGTGACATATGGTGTTGAGCATCTTTTCAGAGGTCTAAGAAATGTGCTGGGCATGGTGGCACACACCTGTGGTCCCAGCTACTCAGGAAGCTGAGGTGGGAGCGTTACTTGAGCCCTGGAAGTTGGGGCTGCATTGAGCCGTGATTGCACCACTGCACTCCAGCCTGAGTGACAGAGCTAAACCCTGTCTCAAAAAGATAAATAAGGCCAGGTGCGGTGGCTCATGCCTGTAATCCAAGCACTTTGGAAGGCCAAGGCGGGTGGATCATGAGGTCAGCAGATCAAGACCATCCTGGCTAACACAGTGAAACCCTGTCTGAACTAAAAATACAAAAAAATAGCCAGGCATGGTGGTGGGTGCATGTAATCCCAACTTCTTGGGAGGCTGAGGCAGGAGAATCGCTTGAACCCGGGAGGCAGAGGTTGCCATGAGCCGAGATCGCGCAATTGCACTCCAGCCTGGGTGACAGAGTGAGACTCCATATCAAAAAATAAATAAATAATAAATAAATAATTGACTTAATTTTTAGAACAGTTGTAGGTGTACAGAAAAATAGAGCAGAAGGCATATTGAGCTCTAATATCCGCCTCATACTATAGTACACACACTTTCTCTATTATCATCTTGTTAATGTGGTGCATTTGTTATGCCTGATGAGCCAATATTGATATTATTAAGTTCATGGCTTATATTAAGATTCACTCTTTGCGTTCTACCATTTATGGGCTTTGACAAATGCTTAAGGACATATATTCACCATTATAGGGTCACACAGAAAAGTTTCACTGCCCTAAAAATCTTCTGTGTTCCACCTATTCATCCTTCCCTCCACTCAAGCCCCTGGCCACCACTGAACTTTTTATAATAGCATCTGCCTAGTTTTGCCTTTTCTAGTATTCCATATAATTGGAACTCTACACTATGTGGCCTTTTTGTATTGGCTTCTTTCACTTAGAAATACGTGTTTAAGATTCCTCCATGTCTTTTCATGCCTTGGTAGTTCATTTCTTTTTATTCCTGAAGAATATTCCATTGTATGAATGTTTCAGAGTTAGTTTATCCATTTCTCTATTGTAGGATATCTTGGTTACTTCCAATCTTTGTCGGTTATGTATAAGCTGTTGTAAACATTAATGTGCAGGATTTGAGTGGATATAAGTTTTCAAGTCATTTGGGTATATACCAAAGAATGCAATTGCCAGATCGTATGATAAGCCTATGTTTAGTTTTGCAGGAATTTGCAAAACTGCCTTCCACAGTGGCTGTACCATTTTGCATTCCTGGCAACAATCAATGAGAGTTCCTGTAGCTCCACATCCTCACCAGCATTTGGTGGTGTCAGCATTTGGATTTGAGCCAGTCTAATAGATGTGTAGTGGTATCTCATCATTGTTTTAATTTGAATTCTCTAGTGACATATGGTGTTGAGCATCTTTTCAGATGCTTATTTTTGCTGCCTATATAGCAAAGGGTAGATACAGATGATGGACTTCAGGGAAAGAGCTTGCTATGACGATAGGAAGCTGCAGGCAGAGATGATCTCAGGGTTAACTGGACATCAACTGTGCCTTCTCCTGTCACATAAAATGTGGTCTACCTAAGTTTTGACTGGAAACACAGACTATCTGGTTGTCCATAAATATTTCTAACTGAGGCTTAAGGTTTATGCATGTTTTGACCAAAAGGTGATACCACCCCAATATATAAGCAGGTCGGGGTACAACAGGTAATGACTGTCAGAGATGTTGAGAGTCTACATTGAATGGTGTCACTGGCTGCCCATGCCTTTCTCATTAAGGACTTTCACTTTTCATTTGCCACATGAAAGGCCACTGAGTTAGGCTACATCTTATTTTTTCTCTTGAGAATCTCTAGTACTGAGAAATTTTTGCATTCTGGGCTACACTGGGTTCATAATCTGATTATATATATTGTGTGTGTGTTTGTTCCTTCCCTAAAATGCTCAGTTCAGCTGCAGTTCTAGAGGTAAATACTACTAGGTTTCCATTTTAGAGAGTTGAAGATCTGAGGTCTGGAGAGGTTAGTGTGTAGAAAGTTATGTTTAATAAGTGGCAAGACCATGTGGCCAGGTCAGATAAGCTGCCTTCAGATTTTACTCTCGAACTTCTACTGGATAATGTCTTTTCATTATAGAAAAGAAAAGAGGGAACTTAGATGTTTTTTTCAAAATCATTGACTATAGAATTTCTTTCAAGATATGATGAAAAGCAATAATTGTCTCATTTTATATTACCTATAATTATTGCTCACCAGAAATTGATTATCGATGCAGCAATCTTTTACGTTCCTGTCTGCTTTATTATGCATGGCTGGGCTTCATTGTAAATAAGAGGTCCAAGATTCAGAAATATCTTTAACTTGCAATGCTTGGTCACAGGTATCCAACTGAAAAATATTTTGTTCATTAGCCATATGGACTCATATGGTAAACTACAGCCAGAGACTCAAAATGTGGAAAGGAGAAAGGGCTATCAGAAGTCCTGTGTCTCCTTACATTTTGTGTTTCTATTCATATGCATCTAGAATCATGAGAAATTTGAGCAAATGGGAAATGCAAAGTCCTAGTCCATGCATACCCACATTTCAGTTATCTGCATTATTGCACATTTAAATTTATAATGCATACATAGGATACAATTCAATAGGTATAAAAATGTTAAGTAATCTTTTCTCTCATACACCCCAGTCATTCAGTGCTCACTTTTGAGTCAGCATTTTAATTCTGTTGTGCATACTTTCATAATTTTTTTCTTTATCTTTTTTTTTTTTTTTGAGGCAGAGTCTTGCTCTGTTGCCCAGGCTGGAGTGCAGTGGCATGATCTCGGCTCACTGCAACCTCTGCCTTATTGGTTCAAGAGATTCTCCTGCCTCAGCCTCCTGAGTAGCTGAGATTACAGGCATGTGCCACCACGCCTGGCTAATTTTTTGTATTTTTAGTAGAGTCGGAGTTTCACTGTGTTAGCCAGGCTGAACTTGAACAACTGACCTCATAATCTTCCCGCCTCAGCCTCCCAAAGTGCTGAAATTACAGGTGTGAGCCACCACTTCCAGCCTTCTATTCGTTTATATGTGAAAATCATTTTAACATTCCACATATAAGTAAGGTCATGCGATATTTTTCTTTCTGTGTTTGGCCAACTTCACTTGGTATAATGCCCTCCAGTTTCATCCATGTTGTGGCAAATGGAAAGATCTTGTACTTTTTTAGGGCTGAACACAGAAGTTATTTTCATGTACAAGGTTGCAGTTGCCATACACACAAATATGTATGTATGTGTCATACTCATATACAATTTTAAATACATATATGTGTTCTATGCATATATAAGTATTTCTCTATTTTCACAGAAATGTCAGTCTAAATCAGTACCTAGGGAGGGTCATTGTTTTCTTAATCTACAAATCAAGACAAAGTATGAGTGGCTGCACCCTAGTTTAATAAGTCCTCTATTATTGAGGATGTTTTCCTGTTTCCTTTTGTCATTGTTGTTGTTGTTTTGTTTTGAAACAGAGTTCCACTCTTTTGTATGAAGTGGTGTGATCTCAGCTCGCTGTAGCCTCCCGAGTAGCTGGGATTATAGGGGCCTGCCACCACACCCAGCTAATTTTTGTATTTTTAGTAGAGACAGGGTTTTACCATGTTGGCCAGGCTGGTCTGAACTCCTGACCTCAGGTGATTCATCCACCTTGGCCTCTCAAAATGCTGAGATTGCAGGCATGAGCCACTGCACTTGGCTGCTTTCACCATTTCAGACTGAGCTTGGAGAAGAACCTGAAGAAAAACATGGCTTTAAAATTTTGATGAATGGAGAAATATCTTTCCATTCACCTTCCTTTCCTCTATTTCATTCTTATTTTAAAATATACAAACAAGGATATGGATACATCAGTTATTAAAGAAACATCTATGTGATACCTATCCAGGTGAAGAAATAGAGCACTATCACCACTGAGAAGTCCTCTGTATGCCCCTAACTGACCCTAAAGTCTTCCTTCCCCTTATTAGTAACAGATACAACAGATATCCACATTACCTGTGGGTATCTGCCATCCTCTCCTTGGTTCTCTTTATAATTTTATTATGTATTTTCTTTCTTTTTTTTTTTTGGAGATGGAGCCTCACTCTGTCTCCCAGGCTGGAGAGTAGTGGCATGATCTTGACTCACTGCAACCTCTGCCTCCTGGATTCAAGTGATTCTCATGCCTCAACCTCCCAAGTAGCTGGGATTACAGGCATGGGCCATGTGCCACCATGCCTGGCTAATTTTTGTATTTGTAGTAGAGATGGAGTTTTGCATGTTGGTCAGGCTGGTTTCAAACTCCTGACCTCAGTGCCTGGCCTTATTATGCATTTTTATATGCCTAAAGTAAAGTCTGATTTTGCCTGGTTTTTCTCTTACATAATTGGAGTAAAAGTCTGTATCCTCGTGCATCTGGCCCCTTTTACTCAATATTAAGTATTTAAGATTCACAGTGAGCATTGTTTCTGCATTCTATTAAAACAGTACACCAGCCAGGCATGATGGCTCATGCCTATAATCCCAGCACTTTGGGAGGCCAAGGCAGGCAGATCACTTGAGGTAAGGAGTTCCAGACCACCCTAGCCAACATGGTGAAACTCCGTCTCTAATAAAACTACAAAAATTAGGCCACATTGTGGCTAATGACTGTAATCTCAGCACTTTGGGAGGCCAAGGCAGGTAGATCACACGGTCAGGAGATGGAGACAATCCTGGCGAACATGGTGAAACCACATCTCTACTAAAAATACAAAAAATTAGCTGGGTGTGGTGGCACATGCCTATAGTCTCAGCTACTTGGGAGGCTGAGGCTGAAGAATCACTTGAATCTGGGAGGCAGAGGTTGCAGTGAGCCGAGTTTGAGCCACTGCACTCCAGCCTCGGTGACAGAATGAGATTCTGTTAAAAAAAAAATTAGCCAGGCGTGGTGGTGTGCACCTGTAATCCCAATTATTCGAGAGGCTGAGGCAGGAGAATCAGTTGAACCTGGGAGGTGGTGGAGGTTGCAGTGAGCCAAGATTGTGCCCTGTACTCCAACCTGGGCAATAGAGTGACAGTCTCAAAAAAAAAAAAAAAAGCCCAGGCCCAGTGGCTCCCACCTGTAATCCCAGCACTTTGGGAGTCCGAGTCAGGACAGGAGTTTGAGACCACCCTTACCAACAAGGGTAAACCCCCTCTCTACTAGAAATACAAAAATTTGCTGGGAGTGGCGGCGTATGCCTGTAATCCCAGCTACTCGGGAGGCTGAGACAGGAGAATTGCTTGAACCCGGGAAGCAGAGGTTACAGTGAGCCGAGATCGCACCACTGCACTCCAACCTGGGTGACTAAGCAAGATGCTGTCTCAAAAATATATACATAAATTTATATTTATATACATAAAATAAATATAAAAAATAATAAGTAAAAATACAGTACACCAGTGTGTATCCCTTCATTGTTGGTGGACATGTGGGTTGTGTTCATTTTTGTCAGTTACAAATGATGCTGTTGTGAACATGTTTGTATTTCTATTTGGTTACCATTAGTGTGCATTTACGTACAGTATAAAGCAAGAGGTGAAACCATAGGTTACAGGGTAAACATATCGTCAGTTTTACCAGGTATTATTGGTTTCATCCCAATGTTAACACACCAACGGTCAGTCTTACAATGCCTGATAATTCCCAAATCTTCGCATTCTTCTTGACATTTAATTTTGTCAAAATTTTAATTTGAGTCTTTTGGTGGGTATGTGGCGATGACTGTGATATGAATTTACTGGGCCTTTTCTTCTCTGTAACAGGCCCTGTCAAGATATATGTGTGGTGTGGCAGGGGTAGGAGCCCCTAGAGGTAGCATGGGCTCTGGAATCCTTAATCATCCTATGTGAAAAAGTTGGTGGGGCAGTGATTTTTCTTTCTTTCTTTTTTTTTTGGGGGGGGGACAGAGTTTCGCTCTTGTTGCCCAGGCTGGTGTGCAATGGCGTGATCTCAGCTCACTGCAACCTCTGCCTCCCAAGTTCAAGTGATTCTCCTGCCTCAGCCTCCCAAGTAGCTGGGATTAGAGGCCTGTGCCACCACACCCAGCTAATTTTTTGTATTTAGTAGAGATGGGGTTTCACCATGTTTGTCAGGCTGGTCTTGAACTCCTGACCTCAGGTGATCCACCCACCTCAGCCTCCTAAAGTGCTGGGATTACAGGCATGCACCACTGCACCCTAATATTTCCTGGGTGCAGTGTTGTAGCCAGGGTGCAAAGCCACTTAATGATTCTGTCATCCAAATATTATATCTTCTCCCTTCCCCTTGAGATATGCTCTTTCCCCCATACAATTAAAGAATCTCAATTACTCTTGAAGGAGCATAAAATCCTCTCTGTCTAATCATGGGTCCTTCCAAATTATTTGTGGGCTGTGTTTAAAATATGAAAAAGAGAATGTAGATTTTGTTTCCTTCTTTCTGCTTAACCTGAACAAAATGTCATAGATACCTCTTAACCTGTTGCTAAACCAAGGAGAGTCACTTGAATAATGAACAGGACTGGAGGGACACCACATGGATAATTTATCATTACACTATCATCACATACATGGAACTCATCAATGAAGCTTATGAAAAAAATTGAGTCATTTGTGGAAAAGTGTAAAGAGAATATAGGAGATGTCTCAAGTGAAGAGAAAAAAGTTGCAGAAAATAATTACAAAAAAAGAGTGTTAAGATGCAAACACAAATTCAGAGATTCAGGAGCACAAAGGGCTAAGTTAAGGGAAAAAAGAGTTACCAATATTTTCTTATTCATTATGGAGAGCAGGATGAATTCTTTAAAGGTCAAATAATTGTGAGTCTGATATATCTGATGATAATTTGTATTTCTAATGTTGTAAATGGTTGTGAATTTATGGTCATTATTCCTGTTTCCTTTAGACTAGTGACCATGAGTTTGATTGACAAAAACCCATTGGGTTAGTATTGTTATCTATGTGTGTTCATCATGCTATGTGTTAAAATAAGTCCATCAATTTTTATCTTGTGTTTGTTTTCATTTCATTTTAGTTTAGGTTCTTTGGGACAGGGTCTCACTCTGTCACCCAAGCTGGATGTGCAGTAGCAAGATCACAGCTCACTGCAGCCTCTACATCTCCAGGCTCAGGTGATCCTCCTACTTCAGCCTCCCAAGTAGCAGGGACTACAAGCATGAGCCACCGCACCTGGCTAATTTTTGTATTTTTTGTAGAGATGGGGTTTTGATATGTTGCTCAGGCTGGTCTCAAACTCTTGGACTCAAGTGATCTGCCCATCTTGGCCTCCCAAAGTGCTGGGATGACTGGCATGTACCACTGTCCCCGGCCTGTTTTCATTTTATTAATTGGCTGATTCATTCAGACACATAATCATCAAGTCAAATCTCACTCTTTCCTTAGCATTTCCCTTCAGTTTAGCTTAGAATATCTATTCCTATTTTAAAACACATATGATTATTCAAGTGTGGTGGCACATGCCTGTAATCTTAGCTACTCAGGAGACTGAGGCAGGAGTATCACTTGAACCTGGGAGAGTGAGGTTGCAGTCAGTCGAGCTCGCCCCACTACACTCCAGCCTGGATGATAGAGTGAGACTCCATCTCAAAAAAACAAAACAAAACAAAACAAAATGTTTTCTCCAGATCATTTTTACATTTAATTATTCAGTCTGCTTTAACTATACCTTAATGTAAAGAATTCAGTAAATATAACTTAACTCCTACACACTATTAGTTAATGTACCTAACATGGTTTATTGAATAAGCCAGTCCATTCCCAACAGCATCAAAAGTAATTACATTTCCCAATGTAAATTAATACAGCCATTATGGAAAATAATATGGAGATTCATCAGAAACTAAAAATAGAATTACTGTATGTTCCAGCAATCCCTCCTGTGGGTGTATAGCTAAAGGAATTGAAATCAGCAAACTGAAAAGATAACTGCACTACCATATTCACTGCAGCATTATTCATAATAGCTAAGATATGGAAGCAACGTAGGAGGCCAGCATTGGATGAATGGATAAAGAAAATGTGATATATGTACACACACACACACACACACACACACACACATAAAGGAATACTATTCACTCTTTATTTTATTTATTTATTTTTTATTTATTTTATTTCATTTTATTTTGGACACAGTTTCACTCTTGTTGCCCAGGCTGGAGTGCAATGGCATGATCTTGGCTCACCGAAACCTCCACCTCCTGGGTTCAAGCGATTCTCCTACCTCATCCTCTCAGGTAGTTGGGATTACAGGCATGCACCAACAAGCCTGGCTAATTTTGTATTTTTAGTAGAGACAGGGTTCCTCCATGTAGGTCAGGCTGGTCTCGAACTCCCGACCTCAGGTGATCAGCCCACCTCAGCCTCCCAAAGTGCTAGGATTACAGGCATGAGCCACCATGCCCGATCTTACTATTTACTCTTTATCTTTCCTTTGAGATGAAGTTTCCCTCTTGTTGCCCAGGCTGAAGTGCAATGGTGCGATCTCAGCTCACTGCAACCTCTGCCTCCCAGGTTCAAATGATTCTCCTGCCTTAGCCTCCCAAGTAGCTGGGATTACAGGCACCCGCCACCATGCCCAGCTAATTTTTGTATTTTTAGTAAAGAGGGGGTTTCGCAATGTTGCTCAGGCTTGTCTCAAACACCTGAGCTTGAGTGATCCACCGGTCTCAGGCTCTGAAAATGCTGGGATTACAGGCGTGAGCCACAGCACCCAGCCAAAAACACAGATTAGTGTATTAATAGTCTGAAGCACTGTAAAATATTGCTGAGAAAACAGATCACTAATATCATCATCATAGAGCACAAAATAAGTTCTGCTATTATTAGGAATATCATAGCTCTGACTAACACATACTTGGAAAACTCATTCTATTAGAAATTAAATTATACTAATACTATTGACAATCACTTTTATAGTTGTCATTGCAAACTCAAAGACAAGAAGTAAATTCATCACCAGAAAACATAAAACAAGTACTTAGCCTTACTGCTGAGAAGCCTGTAGTTGCATTTTACTGAATGGCACCTCAGTTCTTGGGATAAAATTTGAAACGGCAACTGGAAGGACAGCTTTAACTTTAAAATGGTTTTATTTTTAGGGTTGTCATGTTGTAAAAGCTATTCTCACATAGCTAAGCTGTTGGAAAGAGACCAGGTTTTGTGAAAGTTTTTCATCAGATGTTTCACGTTGTCCTCACTGCAACTTCAAACAGTGGCAAATGCTTTGTAAGCTGCTGTAATGCAAACTCAGTTGATAAATTAATAAAATTCTGTTTCTTTAGGCCGGGCGCGGTGGCTCACACCTGTAATCCCAGCACTTTGGGAGGCCGAGGCGGGCGGATCACGAGATCAGGAGATTGAGACTATTGTGGCTAACATGGTGAAACCCCGTCTGTACTAAAAATACAAAACATTAGCCGGGTGTGGTGGCACGCATCTGTAATCCCAGCTACTTGGGAGGCTGAGGCAGGAAAATCGCTTGAACCTGGGAGGCAGAGGTTGTAGTGAGCCAAGATTGCACAACTGCACTCCAGCCTGGGGGACAGAGAGACTCCGTCTCAAAAAAATAATAATGAAAAATGAATAAATAAAATTAAAAAAATAAAATTCTCCTTCTTTAATGTCCTAAGCCAGAAAATATTTGTTAACATTGTTAACAGGAATGAATGGACATGAATGGACCACCCAAAGATTCTCCTATTTCAGGGTCAACTTCAAAGAGAAAACATCAATTTCACAGTGTTTCTTGCTTACCCAGGTCAAGAGTTACCAATACCAAGACATCCAACTGCACAGAGATTGGACCTAGAGCAGCAGGAGGGCGTATATAAATCACAGATACCAGACGGAATTGCGAGAGGGAGCAGAAAAATGATTCATCTGTATCAGGTGTGGTCTGCAAGTTGTAGGATGTAGAATATAGCTGGTGGATAAAGAGAATTAGAAAAAATTAATGCCCATTCAAGTTTATTTTATGAACTAGCCAAAAGTCACACATGGATATTCACAGTAGGTAGAATGATTAGAGCAGAAGTAGCACTTTTGGCACATAGTTATTGGGATTGAAGGGGAATTCATTTTAGCTTTAACTTTAAAATAGATTTAATTACTTTTATTTTAATTAATTATTCTAAAGCTTTTAATTTTAAAAAAGTTTGTAATTTTTATTTTGGCAAAATATACATAGCATAAAATTTGCCATTTTAACCATTTTTAAGTGCATAGTTCAGTGTCACTAAATACAGTCACCTGATTGTACAACCGTCACCACCATCCATCATCTCTAGAAGTTTTTCTTTTTCAGTTTCCCAAACTGAAACTCTGCATTCTTTAAACAATAGCCCTTCCTTAATCTCTTTTCCCATTAACTGGGAGCCTTCATTCTACTTTTGGTTTCTATGAATGACATGCTACATACCTCATATAAGTGGAATCAGGCAGTATTAGTTTTTTGTATCCAGCTTCTTTCACTTAGCATTATGTCAAAATCCATCCATGCTGTAGCATGCGTCCGAATGTCCCTTTTTAACGCTAAGTAATATTCCACTCTATATCTGTACCACATTTTGTTTATCCATTCCTCTGTCAATGAATGCTTCCACCTTTTGGCTATCATGAATAATGTTACTATGCACATGAATTTGCAAATATCTATTGAAGTCCCTGCTTTCAATTCTTGTGGGTTTAAACCCAGAAGTGGACTTGCTGACTCATGTGGTAATTCTATGTTTCATTTTTATTTATTTATTTATTTATTTATTTATTTATTTATTTATTTGAGATGGAGTCTGGCTCTGTCACCCAGGCTGGAGTGCAGTCGTGTGATCTCGGCTCACTGCGACCCCCCACCTCCCAGGTTCAAGGGATTCTGCTGCCTCAGCCTCCTGAGTAGCTGGGATTATAGGCACACAGCACCACACCCAGCTAATTTTTGTATTTTTAGTTGAGATGGGGTTTCACCATGTTGGTCAGGCTGGTCTTGAACTCCTGACCTCGTGATCTGGCCACCTCGTTGTCCTAAAGTGCTGGGATTACAGGCATGAGCCACTGAGCCCAGCCTATGTTCCATTTTTTTTTAATTTAGGAACTGCTGTACTCTTTTCCACCATGACTATACCACTGTAGAGTCCACCGGTAATGCACAAGAGTTTCGATTTGGCTACATCCTCACCAACACTTATTATTCCCTGGTTTTTTGATGATTGCCATCTTAATGGGTATGAAGTGCTATCTTATTATGGTTTTGATTTGCTTTTCCTTAGTAATCAGTGATGTTGAACATCTTTCATGGGCTTGATGGCCAGTTGTGTATCTTTTTTGGGAAAATTTCTATGTAAGTCCTTTGCCTATTTTTTAATTGGGTTGTTTATTTATTGCTGAGTTGTAGGAGTTCTTTATATATTTTGGATATTGATCCCTTATCAAAGATATTATTTAAAATATTTTCTTCCATTCTGCTGGTTGTCCTCTGATTGCACAAAAGTTTTAAATTTTGATGAAGTCCAATTTACTTATTTTTTTGTTTTGTTACTTATGCTTTTGGTGTCAGAAAGCTTTTAGTTTATAATTTTAAATATATTACGTCTCCTGCCTCATAAGTACCACTGGACAAGGTCCCTTTTATGTACTCAGCTTCTGTCAGAGGTAAATGTATTTTGAAGTGGAGAACAAAGATAATTGCACAATTGGCATGGAGAACTAAGGTAATTATGAAAGTTCCAGATACAAAGAGAGAGAGCTCAATATGCCAGCAGTTCTCTACCAATCCATCCTAGAGGTCTTCTCTTGGGATTGCCTAAATAATGCAGGGGATAGGTGCAAGATACACAAGTGTTCTAGAAGCATGTAAACAAGGTACAGAGAAAAGGATAAGATAAAATAAGATGATATAAGATATTAGGAAAGCCTTGTTCAGAAGATTGCCTACAGAGGCAAAAGGGACAGTTTCATTTTGCTGAGGGAAACAGGGTGGTAAGAACCCTTGTGGGGAAGACCCCCGCTTACCCTGATACAGAGAGAAGCTGTAAAATAACTTAGTGGGAGAGCATTAGGCTGAGATAGTTCCCATGGCCTGGGTTCCTACATAGGCAAAATGAAAAGCTTAGCCCATCAACAAGTGGCCCGCTGAGTATTAGCTGTGTAATGAGAGACCTACCACCAGGATACTTCAAATAATGCAACTGCCCAAATTTTTGCCAATCGAATAATTTCTCTACTCTACTTCTACATTCACCCTATAAAAGCCTTCCCTACAAACACCTCCAGTAGATCCTCCAACCACTTTCAGTTTGGAGCTGTCTGATCCATGAATCTCTGTTTGCTCAAATAAACTCTTTAAAAATTTAATATGCTTATCTATTTTTTTCTCATTTCTAAAAATTGAAATGGGATCTTCCTGTGTTGTCCAGCCTGGTCTTAAACTCCTGAACTCAAGGGATTCACCTGCCTCAGCCTCCTGAGTAGCTGGAATTATAGACGTGTGCCTCCACACCCAGCTTACATTTATCTTTAAACAAGGGTTTGACCCCTTTCTGAAATATATTTGTGTGAAGACCTGTACCCTCAGTGATATGGCAAGCTCGTTTTAGACCATAGAGCACTTTTGTCTCTGGCCACAATTTGCCCTTTGTGACCTGCTCTCCTAAAAAATTCAAGTGTAATTCAAGTTAGTTTACCCTCTGCTGATCAGGGGAGGTTGATCTAGGTGCAAGTTCAAGACAGGCACTCACTCCTTCATTCATACCCCAAATCTCAGCATCACACAATACACCCATGTAATAAACCTGCACAGGTACCCTCCAGAATCTAAAATGAAAGTTAAAATTCATTAAAATTGTAATTTCATGTTATTAAAAAACAAAGATAAATTTATTTCTTTCCAATTTTGATATATATTATACTGACATACACACTGTATTCTATGGTGAATTATATCGATTGAATTTCACATTTTAAACTAACACTGAGTTACTTTGAGAAACTCTATTGGGTCATAATGTGTTATGTTTTTAATATATTTTAATACAATTTGCAAAAATTCTGTTTTAAAATTACATCTATGTTCCATAAATAAATAAATATGTAAAAATAATAAATGTTTATATTATTCAAGTGAAGATTATAGCGATCTTTTTGAATATCTACTTAACCTCAGCTAGCTTTAAATTCAGAAGTAGCAACTCCATAGAAATTCAACTTATTTCTACCTTATTACTCATACTTGTCTCCTTGAAGAAGCTTCATTGTTATCATCCAGTTTAGACTGGGATGTCATAAATCTCTAGACTGAGTAGTATAATATTCACTATTAAAATAAAATCAAATTATTATTATAATCTTATGACACCTCCAAATACAAAAAGCAAGCCCATGGATGTTAGGTTAAGGTATAGAGACAAGTATTCCTACTTACTATCTTTTAGGGCAGACATATCCCAGCCAAGGTGATTGCAAAATGAAATGGAAACTATATGGTGGAAGGGGACTTGAGACTCACACAGATTGGATTTTCATTCCAACCCTCACATACACAAGCTGCATGACTCTGGGTTGATTGCATATTCTCTTAGACTTTCAATTTCTTCGTCTGTACAATGGAGGTTAATGCCTATGGGCTACGGCTGATGTGGGGATAAAAGAACCAACAGGGATGCATGGGCAGGGCCTGGTCCATAGAGCAGCTGGCATCAACAAATGGAAGCCCCTTCCCATCTTGTCTTTGTGTGCACTACAAAATCCGGAATATGTGGGTATAAAAAGTACCCTTATAAGAGACATAATTGGAAACTTTTGCAAAAAGAGTTTGGAAAGGTGTCACATCTTGTGGCATGAGGAGTTGTGGGCATACCCTTGAACTTTGTGCTGTGAGATATCCACAGAACTTCAGTAGCTTAAGAGAACAGTTTAGATGTCATCTTATTCATCTACCATAGAACTTCCTCTTTTTTTCTGAGATTTCCAGACAATAACTTTTCCAGCTCTAATAATGCAGTTCTCTCCCAGTTGTTTGGACTATTCTAATAGATACAAAGCAGTATTTCACCAGCAGATGCTACTGAAGTTTGTATCATGATTTCAAACTGAGAATCCATTTACAGTTATGCAATACTTTTTTGGAAATAGAGTGAAAGTACTTTAAGTTTAAAATCCTATAAAATAGGTTTACAGTAAATAATTATCTGTTGCAATGTCTATCATACTATCTTATATTCACACATGTATTGGTGTCCTAATACATATGTATGAGAGTGAAAGTTACCTGAGGTCAGAGACTCTGCCATATGTTCCCTGCACCACTGTTGCCTATCTCAGCACATGATATACAGTAGATGCTCAATAAATACTTTAACTTAAAAAATGCACTAAGAATAAATCTTATTAGACATCAAAATATGTACGAGTACAATCTAGGGACATGGTCAGGGGCTCAAAATTCAATCTTATTTATTTATTTACTTATTTATTTGTTTATTTGGAGACAGAGTCTCACTCTGTCGCCCAGGCTGGAGTGCAGTGGCGTGATCTTGGCTTACTGCAACCTTCGTCTCCCCGGTTCAAGCGATTCTCCTGCCTCATTCTCCAGAGTAGCTGGGATTACAGGTGCACACCAACACACCTGGCTATTTTTTTTTCATATTTTTAGTAGACACAGGGTTTCACCATTTTGGCCAGGCTGGTCTCAAACTCCTGAGCTCAGGCAGTCTGCCCACCTTTGTCTCCCAAAATGCTGGGATTACAGGTGTCAGCCACCACACTGCCACAAAATGTTTTAAAGTAGCTTCAAAACCCCTTTGCAAATAGGTGTTGTCATAACAAGATGAAAACAAGAAAACATTGAGCTTCATATAATAGAAGGGTTCTGCCTGGATTTGCATGTGGCCCCATCATTTGTTTGCTGTTGGGCCATGGTCAGGTTACTTAGCTGCTCTCTGCCTCCACATAGGCTTTATGCCTGTGCATCCCTAATCTACAAAATGGGAATAATAAGAATATCTAACAATTAGAAGTGGAGAAAATATATGTAAATGTCTTTGAAAAGAGCTTGTCAAAGCTCAATAATTGTCAGCTGTCATTCAATAATAATCATAATCATAAAAATATATGACTCAAAGAAAGATTGCTACCTCATATCCAGCTTCCCCAAAGAATATCAGACATTGGACCTGTGAAAGGAATGACATTGAGATGTATTTTCACATTGCTAAGTTGGTTTTTTTCTCTTTGCCATTCAATTTCTGCAGTCCCCACTCTAAGTCCATGGTCCACCTTTTTATTTCTCCTCCTAAAATGTCTTCACTTCTTGTAAAATTTACTTTTCCTTAAAAAGGGCCCTTTTCATCCTCTCACTCTTTTGCCCTTCCCAGAAGTTGGTTAATGGGCCCAAAAATACAGTTAGATGGAAGGAACAGAAGAATTTCTAGTGTTCAATAGCACAGTAGGGTGATGATCATTAACAATAACTTATATATTTCAAAATGACTAGAGGAAAGATGTGGAATGTTCTCAACACAAATAAATGATAAATGTTTGAGGTGATGGATATGCAAATTATCCTGATTTGATCACTACATATTGTATGCATGTATCAAAATATCACATGTACCCTAGAAATATGTATAATTGTCATGTATCAATAAAAACAGAAAGGCCTATTTCTCTTTCCTTCCTCCCCGCATTCCCTGCTGCCCCAGATATGTGTTGTTCCTGGTGCTCTCCTACCCCACGTTCAGCCAGCACTGAGCCAGCAGGAAGGATCTCACAGATCATATCCTGAGATCAACCCTTTCAGGTAATAATCCTCCTGCTTTTAGTCATTTATATCCTTTGGTTCGTATATATTTTGAGTCAAATGCCTTCTAACTACTGACTTACATAATATCCCTTGGTTTTTAAAGATAATACAAAATGGATTTTAGTAACAATCTTGAGTCGTCACAGAAGCTAATGAAGTTGGAGATTCCATGAAGCCATCCAAGCATATAAAGCCCATTTCCCTCGGTCCCTTTTCCTTAGCTCAAGGCCACAAAAAATCAGAACTTGAATTCCAGCCCACATTTGCATTATGTCTAAATAATTATGAGTTATAAATGAAGCTAACAGTTAAATATATTCTATTCTCCTACTTCGATAAATATGCCGCCATAATTACCCACAACGTCAAAGTCGAGTGTAGAATTCTCTGATTTCTTGGTGCTCTGCACGGGAATGTGGTAGTAAAGGGAGAGCTGATCCTCAGCCCCAAGCTAAACTTTTTTCTTTCATCGTAGCTAGCCCTGTACTCTCTTGAGAAGCCTTGTGTACCCCTGTATGGGGGACTCCCTAGGCCCCATGCAAGCTCCATCCACAATTCTCACCCCTTCAGACAGCAGAGCCTTGGGCACCATTTGGACAAGCACAGTTTGCGCTTTGAAATGGACCCAGGGAAGAAGCCATGCAGGCTCAGGCACATTTGGCCAGGAGCCTGAGTCCCCAGTGTGTGCCCTAGAAGAGAGGGTGAGAGCTCTGGGTGAGCCAGGGTACAGTCAGTGGAGGGCCAGAGAGGCACCTTCTCAAGCGCAGGATTCAGGGAAGGGGTCCTCTTGCCCAGATGGAAGGCTATGACTGCTTAGTGCAATGGCGCCTGCATCATGTCTTCTCAGTTCACCTTTCATTCAGTCTCTGCCACCGTGGGAAGTTCCATGGAAGCGCAGGCTTCCTTTGTGCTGCCAGCCAACTCAAGCTACACTTTCTGCTTTAGGGCATCTCCATTATTGTAGGATTTTTCCTGAGCACAAACACAGCCCAGAAACACATGCAGGTTAACAGCCTCAGGGGAAGACCTCAACCAGTGTGGGACAGGTGGGCAAATGCTCCAGGCTCATGTTTCAGGTGGACAGTTCTGGATAACTTTCCGGAGCCTCTCGGAAGGTCCTGCAGAAAAAACTGCATGGCAGGAGCCTCAATAGCAAGCCATTATTTTGACTTTTCTTTCTCGCCTGTCTCACTCTTCCAACTTCTGACTCCTGCTTCTTGGAATCACTTCCCAAATAAACCACCCACACCCAAGTCCTTACTCCAGCTCTGCTTTTAGGGATACAGACACACCTTGGAGATATTACACGTTCTAGGTAACCACAATAAGGCGAATATCACAACAGTGCAAGTCACACGAAATTTTTTGCAAGTCACACAAAATTTTTTGCTTTCTGGTGCATATAAAAGTTATGTTGCCAGGCATGGCGGCTCACGCCTGTAATCCCAGCACATTGGGAGGCCGAGGTGTGTGCATCACCTGAGGTCAGAAGTTCGAGACCAGCCTGACCAACATGGTGAAACCCTGTGCCTACCAGAAATACAAAAATGGTGGTGCGTGCCTGTAGTCCCAGCTACTCAGGAGGCTGAGGCAGGAGAATTGTTTGAACCTGGGAGGCAGAGTTTGCAGTGAGCCAAGATTGCACCACTGCACTCCGACCTGGGAAACAGAGCCAGACACCGTCTCAAAAAAAAGTTATGTTTAAACTACTGTAGTCAATTAAGTGTGCAATAGCATTATGTCTAAAATACAATGTATATACCTTACTTTGAAAATATGTGATTGCCAAAAAATGCTAACCATCATCTAGGCCTTCAGCAAGTCATCATTTTGCTGCTGGATGGTCTTGCCTCAATGTTGATAGCTACTGACTGATCAGGGTGGTGGTTGCTGAGGGCTGGAGAGGGAGTGGCGATTTCTTAAAATAAGATGACAATGAAGTTTGCGCATTGACTGACTCTTTCTTTCACAAAAGATTTCACTGTAGCATGCTATGCAGTTTGGTAGCATTTTACCTACAGTAGAATTTATATCAAAATTGCAACCAATCCTCTCAAACCCTGCCACTCCTCTATCAACTAAGTTTATGGGATATTCTAAGTCCTTTGTTGTTCTTTCCACAATGTTCACAGCATCTTCACCAGGAGTAGATTCCATCCCAAGAAACCAATTTCTTTGCTCATTCATAACAAGCAATAATAATACATTATTTTATACATAATATATATCATTATATAATATACATATTATATATTTATTATATTATATATTATAAATATATAATATGCTATAATATATAATATGTAATATAATATAAGCAAAAATAATATCGCTTGGTTTTTAAAGATAATACAAAGTGGATTTTAGTAACAATCTTGAGTCATCACAGAAGCTCAAGAATTTGGGGATTCCAAGAAGCCATCCAAGCATATAAAGCCTATTCCCCTGGGTCGCTTTTCCTTAGCTCAAGGCCACAAAAAATCAGAACAAGAATTCCAGCCCACATTTGCATTATGTCCAAATAATTATGAGTTATAAATGAAGCTAACAAATAGTTAAATATGTTCTATTCTCCTACTTCAATAAATATACTGCCATAATAACCCACAAGGCCAAAGTCGAGTGTAGAATTCTGATTCCTTGGTGCTCTGCACAGGAATGTGGTAGTAAAGGGAGAGCCGATCCTGAGCCCCAGGCTAAACTTTTTTCCATCTAATTCCATTTATTTCCATTAAGATTGCAGCAATTCGGCCAGGCACGGTGGTTCATGCGTGTAATCCCAGGCTGAGGCGGACGGATCATCTGAGGTTGGGAGTTTGAGACCAGACTAACCAACATGGTGAAACACCATGTCTACTAAAAATACAAAATTAGCCAGATGTGGTGGCACATGCCTATAATGCCAGCTACTCAGGAGGCTGAGACAGGAGAATCACTTGAACCCAGGAGGCGGAGGTTGTGGTGAGCTGAGATCATGCCATTGCACTCCAGCCTGGGCAACAAGAGCAAAACTCCATCTCAAAAAATAAAAAGATTGCAGCAGTTCACTCACATCTTCAGGCTCCACTTGTAATTCTAGTTCTCTTGCTATCTTCACCACAACTGTGGTTACTTCCTCTGCTAAGGTCTTGAACCCCTCAAAGTCATTTATGAGGGTCAGAATCAACTTCTTACAAACTCCTATTAATGCTGCTATTTTTACCTCCTCTGGTGAATCATAAATGTTCTTAGTGGCATCTACCATAGTGAATCCTTTCCAGAAGGTTTCCAATTGACTTTGCCCAGATCCATCAAAGGAATCATGACCTATGGCAGTAACAGCCTTATAAAATATATTTCTCAAATAATAAGACTTGAAAGTCAAAATGATGCCTCAATCCATTGACTACAGAATAGATGTTGTGTTGGCAGGCATGAAACCAGCATGCGTTTCCCTGTACATCTCCGTTAGAGCTCTTTAGTCACCAGGTACATTGTCAAAAAGCTGAAGTATTTGAAATGAATCTTTTTTCTGAGCTGTAGGTCTCAACAGTGGGATTAAAATACTCAGTAACCCGTGTGGTAAACAGCTCTGATATCATCCAAGTGTTGTTGTTCCATTTATAGAGCACAGGTAGAGTAGATTTAGCATAATTCTTAAGAGGTGTCCTAGGATTTATGGAATGGCAAATAAGCATTGGCTTGTAACAAGAAAGTCAGCCTGTCCTTTAAATCTTTTTTATTTTTCTTGAGATAATGTCTCACTCCATTGCCCAAGCTGGATTGCAGTGGCATGATCTTGGCCCACTCCAGACTTGACCTCCTTGGCTCCACAATCCTCCCACCTCAGCCTCCTGAGTAGCTGGGACTAGTAGCATGCACCACCATACATGGCTTATTTTTATTTATTTATTTTGTTAGAGACAGGGTTCACCATGTTGCCCAGGCTGGTCTCAAACTCCTAAGCTCAAGCCATTCTCCCACTTCAGCCTCCCAGGGTGCTGGGATTACAGGCATGATCCACCCTGCATGGCCTCTAAATTCGTGTTATGGAGACTCATTTTCATGGTTAAAATATCCTGAATTGACTGTGACCTGTTGGGAGGCGGGATGGAGGGAGCTACTTAAGGAAAATGAAAAAGAAAAGGAAGCACACCAGAAGCAAGAAAGTGTCATCAATTTTTACATCAAGGACTCCATGATAAAGAGAAAGTACAGGTGGCCTGTTATCATGGCTGACCATTGGACTGTGGACTGCACCTGCATCTACCAGGTTCTTCTGGATAGTCCCAGTTTTAAATTTTTGACCTGATATTCATGAACACAGTGCTACTGGTCAGACCTTTGTCCAGGTTTAAGCTTCAGAACATAATGTCTTCATGCAGTGGGAGGCCTGGTTAGGGTTATGATTCTGCCTGGGACATCTGCCCCTTCTGACCTGGAGGTAAATTTGTCATCTACTATTTACCTCCACATTTGAACAGCCAATGATGGGCTGAGCACAGAGGCTCACATCTGTAACTCTAGCACTTTGGGAAGCCAAGGCAGGAGGATCGCTTGAGGCCAGTAGTTCAAGACCAGCATGGGTAATATAGTGAGACCTGGTCTCTGTAAAAACAAACAAACAAATAAAACCGAGGATGGTGGGTGGCAGGGAGCAGTTCAACATGGGAAACCATTAATCTGAGAGCTAGAAGGACCCTTAGGCCAGCCCCCCATTAATAGATGAGACTCTGCCCTGAGATTATAGCCCAAGGTAATGCATTGAGCTTTTCTAGAAATTTGAAAATAATCAATCCTAAAACCCCCAAGCATACTGCTATTGTTTGCTATTGAATAATGTTTTCTAGTCTGGGTGTGGTGGCACCTGCCTGTAATCCCAACACTTTGGAAGATTGAGGTGAGTGGATCACCTGAGGTCAGGAGTTCGAGATCAGCCTGGCCAACATGGTGAATCCCCGTCTCTACAAAATTACAAAAAATTAGCAAGCCATGGTGGTGCATGCTGGTAATCCCAGCTTCTTGGGAGGCTGAGGCAGGAGAATCCTTTGAACCTGGGAGGCAGAGGTTGCAGTGAGATGAGATCATGCCATTGCACTCCAGCCTGGACTACAGAGACAAATTCCATCTCAAAAATAATAATAATAATGTTTTCTACAAGCAAGGGGTTACTTTATACTGGGAACTGGTGTGAAGGGATTCACCATGTGTAAGCTTTTGGATTGATGACAGTTATTTCTAGATCACGGAGGTGGGAATGCTTGTTGATCATCTTCTATGTTCTTTGTTATATTGATTGATTTTTTAAATTAGCATTTTTATAACAATAAAGTCATAAAAACAAGTAACTAAAATAAAGTAAAATAATCTAAAAAGGCCAAGCAAGGTGGCTCATCACTGTAATCCAAGCACTTTGGGAGGCCGAGGTGGGTGGATCACCTGAGGTCAGGAGTTTGAGACCAGCCTGGCCAACATGGTGAAACCCCATCTCTACTGAAAATACAAAAACTAGCCGGGTGTGGTGGCAGGCACCTGTAATCCCAGCTACTCGGGAGGTTGAGGCAGGAGAATCGCTTGAACCCAGGAGAAGCTGCTTGCAGTGAGCTGAGATTGCACCATTGCACTCCAGCCTGGGTGACAAGAGCTAAACTCTGTCTCAAAACAAAACAAAACAAAACAAAAATCTAAATGTAATTGAGTTGAATATTTAAACTTTTAACTGACATTTCAAATTAGATTCTAATTCCATTTAAAAGAGCATCTCATAGAAGCAAATGTACTCAATTATATTAACTGTGGTTTCATTTAAGCAATTTGTTTTGTGAAGGGACACAAATCCAACCAGATTTTAACAGTGTATAAATATGTATTTATTAATTTAATTACAATGACAATACTCTCACCTCCCCATTTGAATAAAGGAGAGCGTGTGATCTGTGTTCTGAGACAGTGTGCACTATAGGTGTGTGGAAATACCGATGCCCTCAGCTGTGTGGTAGGCTCAGTGGGACCTGGAGTGCAGGAGCCCCTGGGCCATTCACCTCTGGCCACAAAAGTCATTGTTCATTTACACCCAACTTCTATAGAAATATTATTTTCAGTGGTTGTTATGATGCAAAAGAAAAGAAGCAGGGAGATTTGTTAAACTTTTACATATAAGTTATGTTAGTAAATAAAGTCTACTTTCTTCTGGCTTAACTAAAAATCTATACTAGTATTTATGTCTTTTGGAAATTAGAGATGCCAATTTAAGTATTATGAAGCAAAGCAACTGATTATTAGGTAAGACAGCCAAGTACAACTGCAGAATTGTAGAGGTTATGGGTTATGTGTATAAGAATATTTCATAGCAAAAATCTTTTAAGACTCTATGAAGACACTCCACAGTGAAGCAGAAATTAGAACAGAATTAATAATACTGTGTATGCTCTCAGCTCACCAATTTATCAAAACCAGCTTTATGATTCAGAAGGGTGTCTGCACTTTTGCAATTGGAAGAAAAGAAAGAATATTTTATTTTTTGACTCTTTAGATTTTCTTCACTAGCAGTATTTCCAAGGCTAAGTAAGGGAGTTGCAAGTAGCACCAAGAGAACAAAGCAGTCTTGAGCAGCTTTTTAAAAATAGTCTTAAAATATGGAAAATGAAGCCAGGTGTGGTGGCTCACTCTTGTGATCCCAACACTTTGGGAGCCTGAAGTGGGAGGGTTGCTTGAGGACAAAAGTTTGAGACAAGCCTGGGTAGCATAGCAAGATCCCCATCATTGCAAAAAATAATAATTTTTAAAAAAATTATCTGGATGTGGTGGTGCATGCCTTAGAGCCCCAGTTACTTGGGAGGATGAGGTAGGAGGAGCTCTTGAGCCTAGGAGTTCAAGTCTGCAGTGAGCTATGATTGCACCACAGTCCTCAAGCCTGGGCAACAAAGTGAGACTCTCTCTCTCTCTCTCTCTCTATATATATATATATATAATATATGGAACCCATATATATATGGAAAAGGGAAGGGGCCAAGAATATCAAAGACATTATTGAAGAAGAGGAAAGATTCGTCCTGCCAAATATCAGAAATTTTATAAAGCTACAGCAATTAAGACAGTGTGGTCTTCACTGATAAACTGACTAATGAAACAGAATAGAGAGCTCCCAAGCAAATCTCCACAAATTTAATCTTCGATATGTAATGTAGGTGACATGGCAGATCAGCAAGGAAAGAAAGGACTTTTCAATAAATAGGATAGAAAAATAATGGTTATTGATGTAGGAAACAAAATGAAATTATATTCCTACTTCACTCTATATACAAACATTAAATTCCAGATGGACAGAAGACTTACATGTCAGAAACAAAACTTTAAAACTTTTAGTAGAAAATGTAAGTGAATGAGACACAAAAAGCCACTTAACCATTAAAAAAGATTAGACATTTTGACTATCACAAAATTAAGAACTTTTTACATAAAAATTGGAAAGATAGTCTGGGCATGGTGTCTCAAACCTGTAATCCCAACAGTAGATCACCTGAGGTCAGGAGTTTGAAACCAGGCTGGCCAACATGGTGAAACCTCATCTCTACTAAAAATACAAGAAATTAGCCAGGCATTAGTGGCAGACACCTGTAATCCCAGCTACTTGGGAAGCTGAGGCACGAGAATCATCTGAACCTGGGAGGTGGAGGTTGCAGTGAGCCACTGCACTCCAGCCTGAATAACAGAGTAAGACTCTGTCTCAAAAAAAAAAAAAATAGAAATTAAAAAATAAAAGTAAAAAAGTGAAAAGATAAACTATAAATTAGAAGAAGTTATTTGCAGTACCTAAAACCTACAAAAGATTAATATCATATCAACTAAGTGCTCATATGAATTATTTTTGAATAAGGAGCTCCTAAGAATTAATTTTAAAAATAGCAAACCAACAGAAAATTGGGAAAAGACATTAATAGGGATTTCACAAAAGAGAAAGCCCACAAAATATAAAAATTTTCTCAACCTCATTAGTAATCAGAAAAATGCACAAGATACTACACATCTATTCTCTCCACAAATATTGAGAAGTTTGATGATACCAAATGTATTAGTCCATATTCACACTGCTGATAAAGACATACCTGAGATGGGGAAGAAAAAGAGGCTTAATTGGATTAAGGGTTCCACATGGCTGAGGAGGCCTCAGAGTTATGGCGGTGGATGAACAGCACTTCTTACATGGCAGTGACAAGAGAATATGAGAAGGAAGCAATATAAGCAAAAAACCCATCAGATCTTGTGAGATTTATTCACTATCACAAGAATAGCATGGGAAAGACTGGCCCCAAAGATTCAACTACCTCCCCCTGGGTCCCTCCCCGAACACATGGGAATCCTGAGCAATACAATTCAAGTTGAGACTTGGGTAGGGACATAGCCAAACCATATTATTCTGCCCCTGGCCCCTCCAAATCTCATGTCCTCACATTTCAAAACCTATCATGCCTTCCCAACAGTCCTCCAAAGTCTTAACTCATTTCAGCATTAACCCAAATGTCTGCTGTCCAAAGTCTCATCTGAAACAAGGCAAGTCTCTTCTGCTTATGACCCTGTAAAATCCAAATCAAGCTAGTTACTTCCTAGATACAATGGGGGTACAGATAATTGAGAAAATACAGCTGTTCCAAATGGGAGTAATTGTCCAAAACAAAGGGGTTACAGGCCCTGTGCAAGTCCAAAATCCAGCAAGGTAGTCAAATTTTAAAGCTCCAAAATGATCTCCTTTGACTCCATGTTTCACATCAAGGTCATGCTGATGCAAGAGGTGGGCTCCCACAGCCTTGGGTAGTTCTGCCCCTGTGGCTTTGCAGGGTATAACCCACCTCCTGGCTGTTTTCATGGGCTGATGTCGAGTGTCCGCAGCTTTCCCAGGCTCATGGTGCAAGTTGTCAGTGAATCTACAATTCTGGGGTCTGGAGGAGTGTGGCCCTCTCCTCAAAGCTCCACTAGGAAGTACCCCAGTAGGGACTCTGTTTAGGGGCTCCAACCCCACATTTCCTTTCTGCACAGCCCTAGCAGAGGTTCTCCATCAGAGCATCACCCCTGCAGCAAACTTTTGCTTGGACATCCAGGTGTTTTCATACATCCTCTGAAATCTAGGTGGAGGTTTCCAAACCTCAATTCTTGACTTCTATGCATGTGCAGGCTCAGCACAACGTGGAAGCCACCAAGGCTTGGTGCTTGCACTCTCAAGGCCATGGCCTGAGTTCTATGTTGGCCCCTTTCAGCCATGGCTGGAGGGGCTGAAACAGAGAAACAAGGCTCTATGCTACACACAGCACAGGGAACCCGGCCCAGCCCAGAAAACCATTTTTTCCTCCTAGGCCTCCAGGCTTGTGATGGGAGGGGCTGCTGTGATGACCTGTGACATCTCCTGTAGACATTTTCCCCATTGTTTTGGGGATTAACATTCAGCTTCTCGTTACTTATACAAATTTCTGCCAACAGCTGGAATTTATCCTCAGAAAATGGGATTTTCTTCTCTATCACATTGTCAGGCTGCAAATTTTCCAAATTTATATGCTCTGCTTTCTTTATAAAACTGAAGGCCTTTAATATCACCCAAGTCACCTCTGGAATGCTTTACTGCTTAGAAATTTCTTTCAGCAGATACCCTAAATTATCATTCTCAAGTTCAAAGTTCCACAAATCTCTAGGGCAGGGGCAAAATGCTGCCATTCTCTTTGCTAAAACACAACAAGAGTCACCTTTGCTCCAGTTCACAACAAGTTCCTCATCTCCATCTGAGACTACCTCAGCCTGGACCTTATTTTTCAAAACACTATCAGCATTTTTGTCAAAGCCATTCAGCAAGTCTCTAGGAGGTTCCAAATTTTCCCACATTTTCCAGTCTTCTTCTGAGCCCTCCAAGCTGTTCCAACCTCTGCCTGTTACCAAGTTTCAAAGTCGCTTGCACATTTTTTGGATGTCTTTTCAGCAGCACCCCACTCCACTGGTACCAATTTACTGTATTAGTCTGTTTTCACACTGCTGAAAAAGACATACCCAAGTCTGAGAAGAAAAAGAGGTGTAAAGAAAAAGAACTGTAATTGGATTTACAGTCCCACTTGGTGGAGGAGGCCTCAGAGTCATGGTAGGAGGTGAAAGGCACTTCTTACATGGCAGCAGCAAGAGAAAATGAGGAGGAAGCCAAAGCAGAAACCCCTGATAAACCCATCAGATCTCATGAGGCTTATTCACTATCACGAGACTAGCACAGGAAAGACTGGCCTCCGTGATTCAATTAGCTCACCCTGGGTCCCTCCCATAACATCTGGGAATTCTGGAGATAGAATTCAAGCTGAGATTTGGGTGTGGACACAGCCAAACCATATCACCAAATATGGAGAGACTGTGGATCAGCAAGATCATCTCGAACTAATACAGGAGGTGAGAGTTTAAATTAGAACAACCACTTTGGAAAGCAATTTGGATTATCTTATAAATTTGAGCATTCTCATATGTTATGGCAAGGTAATTCCTCTACCATAGGCCCTGGAGAAACTCTTGCCCATATGCACCAGAAGTAGTAAAAAAATAAATGCTCATGTAATGCCATTCATAATAGCAAAAATCTAGAAATAAGCCAAATGTTCATTAATAGGAGAATGGGTAAACTGATAGAAGAATGGGTAACTAAATTATACCCTTAAAAACTAAATAATATGTCATTTAGGGCAATCATATGTATGCAATAAAACAATGTTTTTTTAAAGGAAGGGAATCCTAAACATAAATTCAGGGTAGTAGTTACCCTCGGGCTGAAGGGTGAAAATCAGGAAAAAAGGACAGAGGAGGAGCAGATGTTAGGGTCAGAACCCTAGTTCTTGGGTTCATAAGTGATTACCATATTGTTCAAATACATTTACTCAGAGGCCCAGGCACAGACAAGGATGAAATAGGAGCCAAGGTATGCTATGAGCCAAGGATTATGATTAATCCAATTTTGTGCACTTTAAGCCATATGAAAAACAGAAAAGCAAAACAACAAAATAATTTTTAAGAAATTGAATATAGGGTGCTATGCTCTGAATGTGTCCCCCTAAAATTAATCACCAATGTCATAGGATTAGGAAGTAGAGCTTTTAGGTAGTGATTCAGTCATGAAGGGAGCATCTTCACGAATGAGTTTAGGATCCTTACACAAGGATTGGAGGGAGTGGGCTTCCCCTGTTTTGCCCTTCCGCCTTCTGCCATGTGAGGACACAGTGCATCTCCTCCTGAAGACACAGTGCACAAGATACCATCTTGGATGTAGAGACCAGGCCCTCACCAGACACCAATCCTGCTGGCACCTTGATCTTGGACTTCTAGCTTATGGAACTGTGAGAAATACATTTCTGTTCTTCAGAAATTACCCAGCCTAGTGTATTTTCTTATATAGTAGCAGAAACTCATTAAGGCATAATGCCTCTTGTCATTTTCTTCTACAATTTTCTTTGCTGCCTCTTTAGCACTGGGGCATTTTATATTTGATCCTTCATCATATCTCTTACTTTTGATTTTTCACATTTCTGTTCCAAGTGTATTCTTAGACACATATTTTCCACTATTTGTTAGCATCCAGGTCAGAAAGTCCAGAATACCTTCTTTTAAGGCTTCCATTTCTGCAACAATGAAGTATTAACGCCTCCTGTAAACTAGGTATTTCCTTTCCAATTGTAACTGCCATCTGGAAGCAAAGTAGAATTATAGTCTATGAGTGTGGGGTTGATTTTTAATGTATCTAGAGTATGGTTAAATGCTGGTTTTTAATCACACAGATACATTGATTGCTTGGCACACTAGGGTACCAGTTGCTAGTTATCTCTGTATTGATCCATGCTGTTACAGAGGGAAAGTACAGACCATGAAGTTGGACCAGCTGTCATACCCACAACATTTGGGGAGCTTTGATTTTTTTTAACCTTTAGCTGCTTAACTGTCACATCTAGAAGCTCAGGTGAAAAGCAACTTTATTGTGGGGACTTTCCCTTAGTGCTCTGTGGCACTAAAGAGCAGACCTATGTAGAAGCATTTAAGTATTTTGTGCATCAACAGGAAAATTAAAGGAACAAATTCTTATTGTATCCTTTAGTCCCTGAAGACAAAACCACAGTGACAGTAACTAGGTCATGGCATTGTATTCAGAGAGGGTCAGCCTTGGTATTTGACAGTGAGTCCCCTGTACCCCACTGTCAAGACTCACTGAGCAGACGGGAACGTTCAGGTGGAACATGCAGTGAAGAGCAAACACGGTGGGGGGCGCTCACTGTCATGCACTGCCATGCCTGCCATGGTCAGCAGACCTGTCTTCTACTTGACAACAGGCAAGTTGAGAAACATCTTTTTGGAGAGTTTCTTGATTCTTCCCAGTTGTGGCAGGATGGACTGACTTAGAGGAGCTCAGGAAGGTTGTTAAACAACACAGAAACGCAACATGAATTGTACTCCTCAGCAGGCCTATGTTAGAGCAGCAGGTCCTTGAAGCCTCAGCCACTCCTGGGACACAGCATAATGCCCCTAATGATTTGAAATTTGGTGGAGAGTGGGCTGCTAATCCCTGTGTCCAGGGACAAAAAGAGACATAAACAGCAAAAAGTTATAAAATAAGTGGGCCTAACATCTGCTTATTGTGGGAGGTAGGGATTTAAGATATAAGAATTTAGCTGCATGTGGAAGCTCACACCTGTAATCTCAGCACTTGAGGAGGTCAACGCAGGAGGACAGCTTGAGCCCAGGAGTTTGACAAGAGCCAGGAAACATACTAAGTCCCCATTCGTTCAAAAATGTTTTGAAGAAAAGTAGTTGAGTGTGGGGGCACATGCCTGTAGTCCTAGGTATGTGGGAGCCTGAGACAAGAAAATTGCTTAAGCTTGGGAGATTGACACTGCAATGAGCTGTGATCACAACAATGCACGCCAGCCTGTGAGTCCGGAGACCCGAACCAGCACCCTTAAGCAGGGTCCACCTCCACCGGTAGAAATCGGCTCAAGGAGGTCCTGAGGAAAGGACTCCCGGGAGACCAGCTCTGGGGGGCCCGAAGCTCCACTCCCACAACGCCCCCTACTACATCGCAGCTCAAGCAACCACCGTGACTGCCACAAAAACCCCCGACCACACATCGCAAAACCTGTTTAAAGGAGCCACAGCCGGACTTTGAAGAGCAAAGCCCGACTCCGCACGGGAAATGCGCATTCGCGAGGCGCCAGCCCATTCTCCAGTCACAGTGACTCCAACAGTTGGCTGAGGACCACTCCTTAAACCTTATCAAAGCAAGAGCACTTTCGGACAGTGCGTCGGTGTTGAGGATCTAGCATGACCAACCCAGGGGGTCGAAAAAACAGTTTCAGGACACCACGATACAGTGAGGGCTAACCAGGAAGCAGAAAGAACAGACGGAGTCTTGGGAAAGAAGCGCAACATCCCAGACTCAGGCCAGCCCAGACGGTGTTCGGGTGAGTCTCCCCAGAAGTCGTGCCCCCGAGATCTCGAGGACAGGACTGCTAGCGTGCCCGGGGGCTATTCGCTCACCCAAGTTTCGTTCCCAACGAGAGCAGAACCCGGCAGCCACAGGGGTTGCCTGGGGGCCAGTATTTCTATGCCACCCCTGCAGGACTGTGTGTGGGGGTGTCCACCGTGACTGGATTTGTCTTGTAGGAAACGACAGTCTTGAAGAGGAAGCCGGGAATGGGAGACGGCAACAAGCCCCGTCCCTGGAACGCCGGCCTCTCTGGACAAGCCACCCGCTTCGCACCCCTCTTCTTATGCTTGTGGCGGTGGCACGGCGCTGTATACTGCCTGCCTCTTGCTCTGTCTCCCCTGTTTCTGAGCGGCCTAGATGCCTCTCGGTCTGGCTGAATATCTTCTACAAAGATCACTTCCCCGTCCATCAGGGAGACACTTCCTGGAGATCTGTGTCATGACTGTTTCTCTCTCCAAGCCTGTTTCTGCTGGATTGTGCAGGTCTGATGACCCTGGGGCTCTTGGCTTCCATACGTGTCTCAGACAGGGAAGCTTCCTCGGTCTCCGTGTTTCACCTCAAGGGTGGGTGGATTGCCTAGGATGAGTGAGCCCTAGGCCGCCGTGACTGGCCTTGTCTTCTAGGACAAGTGCATTTCCCCTGCGCTTCCTGTCTCACTCTTGAGGGACATCCTCTCCTCCGCTCACAGGTGGACAGACTCCCTGGATCTTTTGGCTGTAAGGAATGTCAGGAAACAAAGGGACTGCGCTGGGACTGGGGCTGGGGCTGCATGCAGGCGAGGTTGCGTCAGGGCTAGCTGGGTGGTGGAGGGTTGGGGGTGGGGTGACTGTTGCAGAAAACTCTGTCGTCCTCTGGCAGGTATTTCGACATGTGGCTTGGCTGAGGCACAGGCCCCTTAAAGGTTCCCAGGTCTTCTTTGTGTTCCCTTGGCACTCAGGGAAAGGCCACTTGATCCCCCTTTCCACCGGGCGCATGCCTGGGCACCACTGTTGCTTTCGCCCTCGCCCCATATGCCTCCAGTGACATACATCCACGCCATCTGCTCTGGGATACGCCAGTGCCACGCGTGATCGCATTGTCTCCACCTCGGATTCGCCCCGTCCCTGTCTGCACGTGTCCTGGAAAGCAGTGTCGGCTTGCAGGAGCCCCAGGGCTTTTAGAAGCGGGCCAGGCCACTGCTCTTTCAAAGGAGGAGGGAGGCAGAGGGCTCACGGATCAGTGAATTTTCCTCTGACACCAGGCCTTGAGGGCCATGGGATCATTCTGTGCTGCAGCGAGGCCCTGCCTGCCTCAGCAGATGTGGTGAGCCCATCCTTTTTCACCCGAGGGGTCCAAAATCGCATCTGAAGAGGAGTCCTGAGAACCCAGCAGGCGCCCTGAAGCTCCTCGTCCATCGGTGGAAGTCGGCTCAAGGGGGTCCTGAAGACGGGACTCCTGGGGTCTCGGCCCTGTGACACCCGTGGACCCTTCTCCCACGCGGCCCCAAACTGGACTCCGGATCCAGCCGCAGCCGCGGCTGCAGCAGGCGCGCCCCCTGCCGCCGAGCAGCCGCCCGTATTTAAAGGGGACGCAGCCTGCCTGACTGCCAGGAGCCAAGCGCGAGTCGGCCCAGCCAAAGCGCATGCGCGAGGCGCGCGCTGCTTTTTGCTTCACAGTGGGTCCCACGGTTGTCTTAGGAACCAGTCCCCGAAGCTTGGCAACGCGGGAGGCCTCCGTGGCAGCGCTTGGGTGTCGGGCCTCCGAGGCTCCGGCCTGACCTCTCCACGGGGTCCACAGGAACGTCTCCGGCTGCCAGGAGTCGCAAGGGGCTGAGCAGGATGAGGAAACCACAGGCGGAGTCCGGGGGAAGCAGCGTGGCATCCCAGCCTCAGGCCTGCCACGACGGTGTTCAGGTGAGTCTCCCGAGAAGTCGTGCCCCCGTGATCTCGAGGACAGGTCCGCCTGCGTGCCCGAGGGCTGTTCTCTCAGCCGAGGGTTGTTCCCATCGAGAGCAGAAGCCGGCAGCCGCAGGGGTTGCCTGGGGACGTGTATTTCTCGGCCACCGTGGTAGGACTGTGTGTGGGGCTGTGTCTCCCATTCTCCCTTCTCTCTCTGTCTCTCACCCTCTGTGTGCTTCTTTCCCTCTGTGTGTGTGTGTGTGTGTGTGTGTGTGTGTGTGTGTGTGTGTGTGTGTGTGTCTTTGGACGAATGTGCCCTGTGCGTCAAAAAGGGATGTCTTTTATGTGGGCCGGTCTTTGGTGAGCCTCTTTCTGCGTCTCTCCCTGGGTCCTGCGGCCGGCTGTCCATCGTCTTCGCGGCGGTTCCACTTTGGGTCTGTGCAGGCCTCGATAACGTGAGGGGATGCGTCGGGCCCGGAGCAATGGAAGTCTCATCCCCATCCTGAGCGGCCTCTTTCTAGGATCAAGAGGACCACACTCCAGCCCAGGACAAAAGCCCCACGGTAGCACATTGTCCGGCAGGAGAGGAGCAGACCCACGTCCGAGAAGATGGTTTTACCTTTCCATGCCTCTTCTCTGCGAAATGAAGCCACACCACCACACAGTCTTGAAGAGGAAGCCGGGAATGAGAGACGGCAACAAGCCCCATCCCTGGAACGCCGGCCTCTCTGGACAAGCCACCCGCTTCGCACCCCTCTTCTTATGCCCGTGGCGGTGGCACGGCGCTGTATCCTGCCTGGGCTATGGCCTCTGCTCTGTCATCCCTCTTGCTCTATCTCCCCTGTTTCTGAGCGGCCTAGATGCCTCTCGGTCTGGCTGAATATCTTCTATGATGTTCACTTCCCCGTCCATCAGGGAGACACTTCCTGGAGATCCGTGTCATGACTGTTTCTCCCTCCAAGCGTGTTTCTGCTGGATTGCGCAGGTCTGATGACCCTGGGGCTCTTGGCTTCCATACGTGTCTCAGACAGGGAAGCTTCCTCGGTCTCCATGTTTCACCTCATGGGTGGGTGGATTGCGTAGGATGAGTGAGCGCTAGGCCACCATGACTGGCCTTGTCTTCTAGGACAAGTGCATTTCCCCTGCGCTTCCTGTCTCACTCTTGAGGGACATCGTCTCCTCCGCTCACAGGTGGACAGACTCCCTGGATCTTTTGGCTTTAACGAATGTCAGGAAACAAAGGGACTGCGCTGGGACTGGGGCTAGGGCTGCATGCAGGGGAGGTTGCGTCAGGGCTAGCTGGGTGGTGGAGGGTTGGGGGTGGGGTGACTGTTGCAGAAACCTCTGTGGTCCTCTGGCAGGTATTTCAACATGTGGCTTGGCTGAGGCACAGGCCCCTTACAGGTTCCCAGGTCTTTGTGTTCCCTTGGCACACAGGGAAAGGCCACTTGATCCCCCTTTCCACCGGGCGCATGCCTGGGCACCACTGTTGCTTTCGCCCTCGACCCATATGCTTCCAGTGACATATATCCACGCCATCTGCTCTGGGATACGCCAGTGCCACGCGTGATCGCATTGTCTCCACCTCGGATTCGCCCCGTCCCTGTCTGCACGTGTCCTGGAAAGCGGTGTCGGCTTGCAGGAGCCCCAGGGCTTTTAGAAGCGGGCCAGGCCACTGCTCTTTCAAAGGAGGAGGGAGGCAGAGGGCTCACGGATCAGTGAATTTTCCTCTGACACCAGGCCTTGAGGGCCATGGGATCATTCTGTGCTGCAGCGAGGCCCTGCCTGCCTCAGCAGATGTGGTGAGCCCATCCTTTCTCACCCGGAAGGGTCCAAAATCGCATCTGAAGAGGAGTCCTGAGAACCCAGCAGGCGCCCTGAAGCTCCCCGTCCATCGGTGGAAGTCGGCTCAAGGAGGTCCTGAAGACGGGACTCCTGGGGTCTCGGCCCTGTGACACCCGTGGACCCTTCTCCCACGCGGCCCCAAACTGGACTCCGGATCCAGCCGCAGCCGCGGCTGCAGCAGGCGCGCCCCCTGCCGCCGAGCAGCCGCCCGTATTTAAAGGGGACGCAGCCTGCCTGACTGCCAGGAGCCAAGCGCGAGTCGGCCCAGCCAAAGCGCATGCGCGAGGCGCGCGCTGCTTTTTGCTTCACAGTGGGTCCCACGGTTGTCTTAGGAACCAGTCCCCGAAGCTTGGCAACGCGGGAGGCCTCCGTGGCAGCGCTTGGGTGTCGGGCCTCCGAGGCTCCGGCCTGACCTCTCCACGGGGTCCACAGGAACGTCTCCGGCTGCCAGGAGTCGCAAGGGGCTGAGCAGGATGAGGAAACCACAGGCGGAGTCCGGGGGAAGCAGCGTGGCATCCCAGCCTCAGGCCTGCCACGACGGTGTTCAGGTGAGTCTCCCGAGAAGTCGTGCCCCCGTGATCTCGAGGACAGGTCCGCCTGCGTGCCCGAGGGCTGTTCTCTCAGCCGAGGGTTGTTCCCATCGAGAGCAGAAGCCGGCAGCCGCAGGGGTTGCCTGGGGACGTGTATTTCTCGGCCACCGTGGTAGGACTGTGTGTGGGGCTGTGTCTCCCATTCTCCCTTCTCTCTCTGTCTCTCACCCTCTGTGTGCTTCTTTCCCTCTGTGTGTGTGTGTGTGTGTGTGTGTGTGTGTCTTTGGACGAATGTGCCCTGTGCGTCAAAAAGGGATGTCTTTTATGTGGGCCGGTCTTTGGTGAGCCTCTTTCTGGGTCTCTCCCTGGGTCCTGCAGCCGGCTGTCCATCGTCTTCGCGGCGGTTCCACTTTGGGTCTGTGCAGGCGTCGATCACGTGAGTGGATGATTCGGGCCCCGAGCAATGGAAGTCTCATCCCCATCCTGAGCGGCATCTTTTCTAGGATCAAGAGGACCACACTCCAGCCCAGGACAAAAGCCCCATAGTAGCACATTTTCTGGCAGGAGAGGAGCAGACCCATGTCCAAGAAGATGGTTATACCTTTCCACGCCTCTTCTCTGCGAAATGAAGCCACACCACCACACAGTCATGAAGAGGAAACCTGGAATGGGAGACAGCAACAATCCCCGTCCCTGGAACGCCGGCCTCTCTGGACAAGCCACCCGCTTCGCACCCCTCCTCTTATGCCCGTGGCGGTGGGACGTCGCTGTATCCTGCCTGGGCTATGGCCTCTGCTCTGTCATCCCTCTTGCTCTGTCTCCCCTGTTTCTGAGCGGCCTAGATGCCTCTCGGTCTGGCTGAATATCTTCTATGATGTTCACTTCCCCGTCCATCAGGGAGACACTTCCTGGAGATCCGTGTCATGACTGTTTCTCCCTCCAAGCGTGTTTCTGCTGGATTGCGCAGGTCTGATGACCCTGGGGCTCTTGGCTTCCATACGTGTCTCAGACAGGGAAGCTTCCTCGGTCTCCATGTTTCACCTCATGGGTGGGTGGATTGCGTAGGATGAGTGAGCGCTAGGCCACCATGACTGGCCTTGTCTTCTAGGACAAGTGCATTTCCCCTGCGCTTCCTGTCTCACTCTTGAGGGACATCGTCTCCTCCGCTCACAGGTGGACAGACTCCCTGGATCTTTTGGCTTTAACGAATGTCAGGAAACAAAGGGACTGCGCTGGGACTGGGGCTAGGGCTGCATGCAGGGGAGGTTGCGTCAGGGCTAGCTGGGTGGTGGAGGGTTGGGGGTGGGGTGACTGTTGCAGAAACCTCTGTGGTCCTCTGGCAGGTATTTCAACATGTGGCTTGGCTGAGGCACAGGCCCCTTACAGGTTCCCAGGTCTTTGTGTTCCCTTGGCACACAGGGAAAGGCCACTTGATCCCCCTTTCCACCGGGCGCATGCCTGGGCACCACTGTTGCTTTCGCCCTCGACCCATATGCTTCCAGTGACATATATCCACGCCATCTGCTCTGGGATACGCCAGTGCCACGCGTGATCGCATTGTCTCCACCTCGGATTCGCCCCGTCCCTGTCTGCACGTGTCCTGGAAAGCGGTGTCGGCTTGCAGGAGCCCCAGGGCTTTTAGAAGCGGGCCAGGCCACTGCTCTTTCAAAGGAGGAGGGAGGCAGAGGGCTCACGGATCAGTGAATTTTCCTCTGACACCAGGCCTTGAGGGCCATGGGATCATTCTGTGCTGCAGCGAGGCCCTGCCTGCCTCAGCAGATGTGGTGAGCCCATCCTTTCTCACCCGGAAGGGTCCAAAATCGCATCTGAAGAGGAGTCCTGAGAACCCAGCAGGCGCCCTGAAGCTCCCCGTCCATCGGTGGAAGTCGGCTCAAGGAGGTCCTGAAGACGGGACTCCTGGGGTCTCGGCCCTGTGACACCCGTGGACCCTTCTCCCACGCGGCCCCAAACTGGACTCCGGATCCAGCCGCAGCCGCGGCTGCAGCAGGCGCGCCCCCTGCCGCCGAGCAGCCGCCCGTATTTAAAGGGGACGCAGCCTGCCTGACTGCCAGGAGCCAAGCGCGAGTCGGCCCAGCCAAAGCGCATGCGCGAGGCGCGCGCTGCTTTTTGCTTCACAGTGGGTCCCACGGTTGTCTTAGGAACCAGTCCCCGAAGCTTGGCAACGCGGGAGGCCTCCGTGGCAGCGCTTGGGTGTCGGGCCTCCGAGGCTCCGGCCTGACCTCTCCACGGGGTCCACAGGAACGTCTCCGGCTGCCAGGAGTCGCAAGGGGCTGAGCAGGATGAGGAAACCACAGGCGGAGTCCGGGGGAAGCAGCGTGGCATCCCAGCCTCAGGCCTGCCACGACGGTGTTCAGGTGAGTCTCCCGAGAAGTCGTGCCCCCGTGATCTCGAGGACAGGTCCGCCTGCGTGCCCGAGGGCTGTTCTCTCAGCCGAGGGTTGTTCCCATCGAGAGCAGAAGCCGGCAGCCGCAGGGGTTGCCTGGGGACGTGTATTTCTCGGCCACCGTGGTAGGACTGTGTGTGGGGCTGTGTCTCCCATTCTCCCTTCTCTCTCTGTCTCTCACCCTCTGTGTGCTTCTTTCCCTCTGTGTGTGTGTGTGTGTGTGTGTGTGTGTGTGTGTGTGTGTGTGTCTTTGGACGAATGTGCCCTGTGCGTCAAAAAGGGATGTCTTTTATGTGGGCCGGTCTTTGGTGAGCCTCTTTCTGGGTCTCTCCCTGGGTCCTGCAGCCGGCTGTCCATCGTCTTCGCGGCGGTTCCACTTTGGGTCTGTGCAGGCGTCGATCACGTGAGTGGATGATTCGGGCCCCGAGCAATGGAAGTCTCATCCCCATCCTGAGCGGCATCTTTTCTAGGATCAAGAGGACCACACTCCAGCCCAGGACAAAAGCCCCATAGTAGCACATTTTCTGGCAGGAGAGGAGCAGACCCATGTCCAAGAAGATGGTTATACCTTTCCACGCCTCTTCTCTGCGAAATGAAGCCACACCACCACACAGTCATGAAGAGGAAACCTGGAATGGGAGACAGCAACAATCCCCGTCCCTGGAACGCCGGCCTCTCTGGACAAGCCACCCGCTTCGCACCCCTCCTCTTATGCCCGTGGCGGTGGGACGTCGCTGTATCCTGCCTGGGCTATGGCCTCTGCTCTGTCATCCCTCTTGCTCTGTCTCCCCTGTTTCTGAGCGGCCTAGATGCCTCTCGGTCTGGCTGAATATCTTCTACGAAGATCACTTCCCCGTCCATCAGGGAGACACTTCCTGGAGATCCGTGTCATGACTGTTTCTCTCTCCAAGCCTGTTTCTGCTGGATTGCGCAGTTCTGATGACCCTGGGGCTCTTGGCTTCCATACGTGTGTCAGACAGGGAAGCTTCCTCGGTCTCCGTGTTTCACCTCATGGGTGGGTGGATTGCCTAGGATGAGCGAGCGCTAGGCCGCCGTGACTGGCCTTGTCTCCTAGGACAAGTGCATTTCCCCTGCGCTTCCTGTCTCACTCTTGAGGGACATCCTCTCCTCCGCTCACAGGTGGACAGACTCCCTGGATCTTTTGGCTGTAACGAATGTCAGGAAACAAAGGGACTGCGCTGGGACTGGGGCTGGGGCTGCATGCACGGGAGGTTGCGTCAGGGCTAGCTGGGTGGTGGAGGGTTGGGGGTGGGGTGACTGTTGCAGAAACCTCTGTGGTCCTCTGGCAGGCATTTCAACATGTGGCTTGGACTGAGGCACAGGCCCGGTCCATGTTCCCAGGTCTTCTTTGAGTTCCCTTGGCACTCAGGGAAAGGCCACTTGATCCCCCTTTCCACCGGGCACATTCCTGGACAGCAATGTTGGTTTCTCCCTTGCCCCATATGCCTCCGGTGACATACATTAACGCCATCTGCTCTGGGATACGCCAGTGCCACGCGTGACCGCATTGTCGCCACCTCGGATTCGCCCCGTCCCTGTCTGCACGTGTCCTCGAAAGCGGTATCTGCTTGCAGGAGCCCCAGGGCTTTCAGAAACAGGCCAGGTCACTGCTGTTTCAAAGGAGGAGGGAGGCAGAGGGCTCACGAATCAGTGAATTTTCCACTGACAGTAGGCCTTGAGGGCCATGGGATCATTCTGTGCTGCAGCCAGGCCCTGCCTGCCTCAGCAAATGTGGTGAGCTCATCCTTTCTCACCCGGGGTGGTTCAAAATCGCATCTGAAGAGGAGTCCTGAGAACCCAGCAGGCGCCCTGAAGCTCCGCGTCCATCGGTGGAAGTCGACTCAAGGAGGTCCTGAAGACGGGATTCCTGTGGGCTTGGCCCGGAGACACCCGCGGCCCCTTCTCACAGGCGTCCCGAAACTGTACCCCGGATCCCCCCGCAGCTGCGGCTGCACAGGCGCGCCCCCTGCCGCCCCGCAGCTGCGGTTATTTAAAGCTGACACAGCTTGCCTGACTGCTGGGAGCCAATGCGAGTCAACCCAGTCAATGCGCATGCTCGAGTGGCGCGCCGCTTTTCGCGTCATAGTGGTTCTCACGGTTGTCTTAGGAACCAGTCCCCGAGGCTTGGCAACGCGGGAGCCCTCCGTGGCAGCGCTTGGGTGTCAGGCCTCCGAGGCTCCGGCCTGACCTCTCCACGGGGTCCACAGGAACGTCTCCGGCTGCCAAGAGTCGCAAGGGGCCGAGCAGGATGATGAAACCACAGGCGGAGTCCGGGTTAAGCAGCGTGGCATCCCAGCTTCAGGCCTGCCAGGACGGTGTTCGGGTGAGTCTCCCGAGAAGTCGTGCCCCCGTGATCTCGAGGACAGGTCCGCCTGCGTGCCTGAGGGCTGTTATCTCAGCCGAGGGTCGTTCCCGTCAGGAGCAGAACCCGGCAGCCGCAGGGGTTGCCTGGGGGCGTGTATTTCTCGGCCACCGCGGTAGGACTGTGTGTGGGGCTGTGTCTCCCATTCTCCGTTCTCTCTCTGTCTCTCAGCCTCTGTGTGCTTCTTTCCCTCTCTGTGTGTGTGTGTGTGTGTGTGTGTGCCAGTGTGTGTGTGTGTCTTTGAATGAATGTGCCCTGTGCGTCAGAAAGGGATTTCTTGCTTGTCTGCCGGTCTTTGGTGGGCTTCTTCCTGCGTCTCTCTCTGCGTCCTGGTCCGGCTGTCCATTGTTTTCGCGGCGGTTCCACTTTGGGTTTGCGAAATCCTCGATCACGTGAGGGGATGCGTCGGCCGGGAGCAATGGAAGTCTCATCCCCATCATGAGTGTCCTCTGTTCTAGGATCAAGAGGACCACACTCCACCCAGGACAAAAGCCCCACGGTAGCACATTTTCTGGCAGGAGAGGAGCAGACCCACGTCCAAGAAGATGGTTTTACCTTTCCACGCCTCTTCTCTGCGAAATGAAGCCACAGAACGACACAGTCTTGAAGAGGAAGCCGTGAATGGGAGACTGCAACAATCCATATCCCTGGAACGCTGGCCTCTCTGGACAAGCCACGCACTTTGCACCCCTCCTGTTATGCCCGTGGCGGTGGCACGGCGCTGTATCCTACCTGGGCTCTGGCCTCCGCTCTGTCCTCCCTCTTGCTCTGTCTCCCCTGTTTCTGAGCGGCCTAGTTGCCTCTTGGCCTGGCTGTATATCTTCTACAAAGATCACTTCCCAGTCCATCAGGGAGTCTCTTCCTGGAGATTCGTGTCATGACTGTTTCTCTCTCCAAACCTGTTTCTGCTGGGTTGGTTAGGTCTGGTGACCCTGGAGCTCTTGTCTTCCATACGTGTCTCAGCCAGGGAAGCTTCCTCGGTCTCCATGTTTCACCTCATTTGTGGGTGGATTGTCTAGAATTAATTGTAGGCGACAGTGACTGGTCTTGTCTTCTAGGACAGGAGAGGTGCCGCATTTCTTCTGCACTTCCTGTCTCATCCTTTAGGACATGCTCTCCTCTGCTCCTGGGTGTACTGAGTCCCTGAATCTTTTGGCCCCCTCCTGCATCCCAGGTGTTCTTTGATTTTCCTTCGCATTGATGGAAAGGTCACTTGTGGCCCGCTTCTGCCAGCCACATGCCTGGACACCATTTTTTGTTTCGCCATCGCCCCATACGCCCTCGGTGACACACGTTTACGCCATCTGCTCTGCGGTACGCCGTGCCACATATGGTCTCATTGGCTCCACCTCGGAATTTCCCCTGTCCCTGTGTTCACGTGTCCTGGAAAGTGGTATCAGCTTTCAAGTGCCCCAGGGCTTTTCTTTTTTCAAAGGAGAAGGGAGGCATCGGTGAATTTTCAGCTGACACCTCGCCTTGGGGCCCATGGGATCATTCTGGGATGCAGCGAGGCCCTGCCTGCCTAGCAGATATGGTGAGCCCATCCTTTCTCACCCGGAGGGGTCCAAAGTCGGATCTCAAGAGGAGTCCTGGGACCCCAGCAGGCGCCCAGAAGCTCCACCTCCACCCCGGAAGTCAGCTTAAGGAGGTCCTCAAGACCGGACTCCTGGGGGTTTGGCCTGTGGCCTCCTCTCCCACGCTGCCACGTACTGGACCCCTGATCCAGCCGCCGCCAGGGCTGCAACGCGAGCCGCCCTTCCTCCGCGTAGCCGCTATTGTTTAAAGGGGTCGCAGCCTGACTGGCAGGAGCGGAGTGCGACTCGGCCCCTCCAATGCGCATGCGCAAGGCCCTGGCGCATGCGCCAGTCACAGTTATTCCCACGGTTGTCTTAGAAACCCGTCCCTGAGGCTTGGCAAAGCAGGAGCCCTCCGTGGCAGTGCTTGGGTGTCGGGGCTCCGAGGCTCCGGCCTGACCTCTCCACGGGGTCAACAGGAACATCTCTGGCTGCCAGGAGTCGCAAAGGGCCGACCGGATGACGAAACCACAGGCGAAGTCCGGGGGAAGCGGCATGGCATGCCAGCCTCAGGCCTGCCAGGACGGTGTTCGGGTGAGTCTCCCCAGAAGTCGTGCCCCCGTGATCTCAAGGACCGGTCTGCTTGCATGCCTATGGGCTGCTCTCTCACCTGAGGGTCGTTCTCATGTAGAGCAGAACCCTGCTGCCTCAGAGGTTGCCTTGGGGTGTGGTGTGTTTCTGTGCCAGTGCTGTATGACTGTGTGTTTTTGTTTCTGTGTGTGTGTGTGTGTGTCTCCTATTCTCTCCTCTCTCTCTGTCTCTTACTCTTTCCCTCTCTCTGTCGGTTTGTTTGTATCCTTGAGCGTGTGTTTGTTTGGACGAATGTGCCTTGTGCGTCAAAAAAGCTATTTTTGCATGTCGTCTGGTCTTTGTTGAGCCTCTTTCTGGGTCTCTGCCTGGGTCATGTGGCCGGTTGTCTATCGTTTTCTCGGCGTTTCCACTTTGGGTTCGTGGAGACCTCGACCACGTGAGGAGATGCGTCAGTCCCGGGGCAATTGAAATCTCATCCCCATCCTGAGCAGCCTCTTTTCTAGGATCAATATGACCACACTCCAGCCAAGGACAAAATGCTCACAGGAGGTCATTTTTCTGCAGGGGTGGAGCCAACCAAAGTCAAAGAAGATTGTTGTATCTTTTCACAGTTCTTCTCTGAGAACGAAGCCACACAACGATAGAATCTTGAAGAAGAAGCTAGGAATGGGAGATGGCAACAATCCCTGTCACTGGAACACTGGCCTCTCTGGACAAGTCACCAGTTTGGCACCCCTCCCCTTATGCCTGTACCGATGGCATGGTGCTATATCCTGCCTGGGCTCTGGCCTCTGCTCTGTCCTCCCTCTTGCTCTGTCTCCCCTGTTTCTGAGGGGCCTTGATGTTTCTTGGTCTGTCTGAATGTCTTCAACAAAGACCACTTCCCAGTCCTCCAGGGCGACACTTCCTGGAGATCCGTGTCATGATTGTTTCTCCCTCCAAACCTGTTTCTGCTTGATTAGCCAGGGTTGATGATCCAGGGGCTCTTGGCTTCCATACGTGTCTCAGACAGGGAAGCTAGCTTGGTCTCCATGTTTCACCTCATGGGTGAGTGGATTGCCTAGAATGAGCAGTAGGTGACGGTGACTGGCCTTGTCTTCTAGGGCAGGGACATGTCGCATTTCCTCTGCACTTCCTGTCTCATTCTTGAGAAACATCCTCCCCTCTGCTCATGGGTGGACTGACTCCTTGAATCTTTTGGCTGTAATGAAAGTCAGGGATCCAATGGGACTGGGCTGGGGCTGTAGCTGGATGCAGGGGAGGTTCTGTCAGGGCTACCTGGGCATTGGAGGATTGGGGGTGGATTGAACTTTGCATAAACCTCTTTACTCCTCCAGCAGGCTTTTCAAAATGTGGCTTGGACTCATGCAATAAGAAATTCACAGGTTGAAAGGGCCCCTTTTTCAATGGCACTCTGGGTAACATCACTTCAGCAAAATCATATGGTAGAGAAGCCTTATCAAATTTGCTATCCCTCAGGGCTCTTAAAGATGCTTGATAAATGATTAGGGAAATAAGAAAAAAATTGAAAGGAAAAGGAAGTCCAAGGACCTGCCCCAGAAGAATCATAGATATGTTTGAATACTTATTCATTATTTGCCCCAGATAGGAAATGTTTGTTAATCAAAAGGCAAAAGTTATAATGAGGAAGATAATATTGCCTGGGGCAATGTTGAGACAAATAAGGTGAAGATCAACCAAACGCCCTGAGTCCTTTGGCCCAAATCCCTGCTGGGGACCCAAATACTTTTGATATAGCATCTTGCTACCTGAGGAATGCAAGGAGAATAATACTCATAAGCAGAGCCTCTGTTTTCCCATAGGACTGACTCTAACTATGTGAAGAACTGCTACATATTCTACAGTGCTTGATAGGTGGTGCCTATCTAACAGGAGCTGTTTGGCTTGTGGATAGCAGTTCCAAGATGAACAAATGACATTGTGTTTGAAAGCCACTGCTCTTATTAAAGAAGAGTCAAGCAAATGTTTTTATTTTGAGTTATTTATAGTTTAGAAAAATTGGGTGAAGTGTGTTTTTGTGAGCAAATTTATTTTTCTCTAGGTTATCCGTAATTTGAAAGCTGTGAGTATTCTGATTAGGTGACAATATAGTTATTTGCTTAAGTACATCTTTTATTGTAAAATGGGACAAATGGAGACACTGGTTATTTTACCCAGGCTTTGACTAGAATAACTTAATTTTAGGTAAATCCCAACAAACTCAACTTAAGAGGAGTCTATATGACCAATTAATTGTTTCTGCACTTTAAGCAAATACTCAGGCTGTACTAGTCCCTTCTCACACTGCTATAAAGATATTACCTGAGACTGGGTAATTTATAAACAAAAGAGGTTTAACTGACAGTTCTGCATAGCCGGGGAGGCCTCAGAAAACTTACAGTTATGATAGAAAGGAAAGTAGGCACCTTCTTCAAAAGGTGGCAGGAGAGACTGTGTGTGTGTGTGTAAAGGATAAAATGTCAAACACTTATACAATCATCAGATTTCATAACTCACTATCATGAAAACAGCATGGGTGAAACAACTCCCATGATACAATCACCTCCCACCAGGAGGGATGACAATTTGAAATGAGATTTGGGTGAGGACACAGAGTCAAGCCATATCACAAGCCAACCATAATGAGCCTAAAACTTATTTTTCACACAAATTGTTCTCACTATGACTTCTCTTACAGATTGTTTCAAGGGAAAAGGGTAATGCTTGTTACTAAATGTCAGCTCTGGCTTTTATTTTATTGAGTACAAATTGAATCATAAAATTTTTCTATTTTATTTTATTTTCCTTTAAGTTCCAGAATACATGTGCAGAATGTGCAGGTTTGTTAAGTAGGTATACACGTGCCATGGTAGTTTGCTATACCTATTGACCCATCCTTTAAGTTCCCTCCCCTCACCCCTCACCCCCCAACAGGCCCTGGTGTGTGCTTTTCTGCTCCCTGTGTCCATGTGTTCTCATTGTTCAACTTCCACTTATGAGTGAGAACATGTGGTGTTTGGTTTTCTGTTCCTGTTTTAGTTTGCTAAGGATGATGGCTTCCAGCTTCATCAATGTCCCTGCAAAGGGCATGATCTCATTCCTTTTATGGCTGCATAGTATTCCATGATGTATATGTACTACATTTTGTTTATCCAGTCTATCCTTGATGGGCATTTGGACTAGTTCCATGACTTTGCTATTGTAAATAGTGCTGCAATAAACATATGTGTGCATGTGTCTTTATAGTAGAATAATTTATATTATTTTGGGTATATATCCAGTAATGGGGCTTCTGGGTCAAATGGTATTTCTGGTTTTAGATCCTTGAGGAATGGTCATACTGTCTTCCACAATGGTTGAACTAATTTACATGCCCACCAACAGTGTAAAAGCATTCCTATTTCTCCACAGCCTGGTCAGCTTCTACTGTTTCTTGATTTTTTAATAACTGCCATCCGACTGGTGTTAGATGGTATCTCATTGTAGTTTTGATTTGCATTTCTCAAATAATCAGTGATGTTGAGTTTTTTTTATATGTTTGTTGGCCATGTAAATATCTTCTTTGGAGAAGTGTCTGTTCATGTTCTTTGCTCATTTTTTGATTGGGTTATTTGTTTTTTTCTTGTGAATTTGTTTAATTTCCTTGTAAATTCTGGCTATTAGACCTTTGTCAGATGGGTAGATTGCAAAATTTTTCTCCCATTCTGTTGTTTGCCTATTCACTCTGATGATAGTTTCTTTTGCTGTGCAGAAGCTCTTTAGTTTACTTAGATCTCATTTGTCAATCTCGGCTTCTGTTGCAGTTGCTTTTGGCATTTTTGTCATGAAGTCTTTGCTCATGCCTATGTCCTGAATGGTATTGCCCAGGTTTTCTTCTAGTGTTTTTATGGTTTGGGGCTTGACATTTAAGTCTTATGTTTAAGGTTTAAAGTCTTAAGTTTAAGGTTTAAGGAAGGGTTCCAGTTTCAATTTTCTGCATATGGCCAGTGAATTTTCCCAGCTCTATTTATTGAATAGGAGATTCTTTCTTCATTGCTTCTTTTTGTCAGGTTTGTTGAAGATCATATGGATGTAGATGTGTGTTGTTATTTCTGAGGTCTTTGTTCTGTTTCATTAGTGTATATGTCTGTTTTGGTACAAGTACCATGCTGTGTTGGTTAGTGTAGCCTTGTAGTATAGTTTGAAGTAGTGTGATGCCTCCAACTTTGTTCTTTTTGCTATTCCAAACAATTGAAAAGGAGTGACTTCCCCCTAACTCATTTTATGAAGCCAGCATCATCCTGATAGCAGAATCAGGAAGACACACACACACACACACACACACACACACACACTTCAGGCCAATATCCCTGATGAACATCGATGCACAAATCCTCAATAAAATACTAGCAAACCGAATTCAGCGGCATATCAAAACACTTATCTACCACAATCAAGTCAGCTTCATCCCTGGGATGCAAGACTGTTCCACAATGCACAAATAAATAAACATAATCCATCAACATAAACAGAACCAAAGACAAAAACCAAGTGATTATCTCAATAGGTGCAGAAAAGGCCTTTGATAAAATTCAACACCACTTCATGTTAAAAACTCTCAATAAACTAGGTATTGATGGAACATATCTCAAAATAATAAGAGCTATTTATGACAACTCTACAGCCAATATCACAGTGAATGGGCAAAAGCTGTAAGCATTACCTTTGAAAACTGGTACAAGACAAGGAAGCCCTCTCTCACCACTTCTATTCAACATAGTATTGGAAGTTCTGGCAAGGGCAATCAGGCAAGAGGAAGAAATAAAGGGTATTCATATACGAAGAGAGGAAGTCAAGTTGCCTCTGATTGCAGATGATATGCTGCTATATTTAGAAAACTCCATAATCTCAGCCCCAAAACCCCTTAAACTGACAAGCAACTTCAGCAAAGTCTCATGATATAAAATCAATGTCCAAAAATCACAAGCATTCCTTTACACCAACAATAGACAAGTAGAGAGACAAATAATGAATGAACTCCCATTCACAATTGCTAAAAAAATGAATAAAATACCTAGAAATACAACTAACAAGGGATGTGAAAGACCTCTTCAAGGAGAACTACAAACCACTGCTCAAGGAAATAAGAGAACATACACAAATGGAAAAACATTCCATCCCCATGGATAGGAAAAATCAATACTATAAAAATAGCCATATTGCCCAAAGTAATTTATACATTCAGTGCTATTCCCATCAAACTACCACTGACATTCTTCACAGAATTAGAAAAATCTACTTTAAATTTCATACAGAACCAAAGAAGACCCCGTATAGCCAAGATGATCCTGAGAATCCTGAAAGTTTTCATAGTTATAATAATCTTCTAATGAGTACAGGATTATCATTTTTCTTCATATTTTCAGTTGGTGACCTAATGAAATAGGGTATTTTTTCTCTTTTGACACACAAGTACTCTTCTGATGGTCAAAATAGTAAGTTATTTATCTCTCCTTGTTTCACTTCAAAGGAAACCAGAATCATGGCATTCTGAAAGTTAGAGCTGCAAATCTCCATTATTTGGCATCCCACTGGACCCAATCTGTATTTCATTGCAAATGTCTTGCTGCTAAGACTATGCAAGGACCCTCCCTCTAGGCCCAGAGACTGTTGCAGAGGAGATGGGTGCATGAGATTGTAAGGGCTGGTTATGAGGGATACAGTTAGCTCAGACACTCCAAATCAAGGAGGGTACACAGGTGCCTAAACAGCTTGTAAAACAAAGAACTTTGCTTTCTCAGCTATTATGTGGCACCTTTTTATCCACCCCAACCATGAAAAATGTCCTGCTTCCTGGAATTAAAACAAAATAATTATTAAGAGGATAAAGATACCTCATGACCAAGCCTCCTGGGCATAATACTCCCAGTTATAAGTTTTGCAGATATATATATATTTAGATATATAAAATTATTTTTTAGAAAAATGTATATGTTTTGTATAGTTAATCACTGTAAGTCTGTAATGAAAACCAAGATTATAGTAGCTCAATGCATAGAAGTGAAAGAAAAGTCAATTTTTGTAAACTCGCCATTGGCTTTTTGTTTTTGGCTCTTTACTTTAAATATATCTTTTAAGGGTAATGAATGCCTGTCCGAGTCCATTCCTGTCTTTCCTAGAACACTTACTTGTCTATAAGTATTTGACTTCAAGTCCCTCCACCATAGGGAGTCTCACTGAAGGACAGGATGGACACAGGGCAGGCAGATATGCCACCCAAGCAGTGCTAGGGGAAAAAAAATAATAGCCATTGATGCTGATGCTGGCAAATATTGGCCATAAACGGAAGAATGTAAGCCAAAAATAAAATTCTAAGCCCTTCAACCATCTGAATGTACCCCTCCTCTCGGCCATAGGGATTCCAGATTGAAACTGAAAATCTTCTTCAGGCCATGATGGAAGAGAGCATTGGACATGCCTCATTATATTTCTCCAGCATTAACATCAACACAGACCTTAAGACATCAACATCAGACCTAAGAGTCTGATCAGAAATATTTAACATCTATTTTCTCTGAAGCCTGCTACCTGGAGGCTTTATCTGCCTGATAATATCTAGGTTTCTCCAACTCCTTATCTTAACCCAGACATTCCTTTCTACTGATAATAACTCTTTCAACCAATTGCCAATCAGAAAATTTAAAAATCTACCTATAACCTGGAAGTCCCCACTTCGAGTTGTCCTGCCCTTCCAGACTGAAACAATATATACCTTACATGTATTGACTGATGTCTCATGTCTCCCTAAAATGTGTAAAACTAGGCTGTGCCCTGACCATCTTGTGCACATGTTCTCAGGGTCTCTTGAGGGCTGTGTCATGGCCCATTGGTCACTTATATTTGGTTCAGAATAAATCTCTTCAAATATTTTAGAGTTTGACTCTTTTTGTTGACCAGTCACTCCCTAGTAAGTTTAGGAGCAGGGATCTGACAGCAACCATATCATGCTCAGAAACAGCATTCTCTCATCCACTGTCCCTAGGCTCTGCAGAACCCAGGGTCCTGGTATCCATAACCCAAGGAAATGGGAAGGAGTCATGAGCTCTTGGGCTTTCTCGTTCTCTGAAAATGGGCAATTGATAACTAGCCGTGATTTTGTTTAGAAGTATAAATAAATGTCACATTTCTAAGCAAAATCAAGTCTAGTTTCAAATGTGTGAAAGGAAAATAGAAACTTGGGACCCCAATTCACTCTGCCAAAAGGAGAAAGTTAAGCTGAAAGCTGAGTCATGTGAGAAGCTGACTTTCCTTTTGCTCCTAAGCACACAGCTCCAGATAGAAGGTAAAATATTCCCACAGGTAGGTGCTCTGTCCTCATCTTACCTTATGTGAAGTGCTGATTTACTGAGCATAAGATGAATACCAAATTGACTATTCCCCTGCCTTATCCTTTTCTTTTGCAATGTGTGGATTCAGTAATGTGACCATACCCTTCCTCTTTCCCCTCCAGCAAACTCTTCCCCTTTAAGTATTGAAGCCTCAGCATCATTTTTGGAGAAAGGCACAGACCACAGATTGTTTCTATTATTCTGTGTTTTTTCCTTCCAACTTGTCCTTAATCTTGGCAAAATAAACTTCTAAATTGATTGATACCTGTCTCAGATACTTACTCGTTTATGAATATTAGAAGCAGTTTGTGTTCTCATCGTATGTGTTATTACAGCTATCCCTTTTTATCCAACCTTTTACTATCAAGCTCAATAATTTAATAAAATCAGATAACTTTTTAGGTGAGTCCCTTTCTATATAAACTCTTGCTATTCATACTGGAGCTACATTCATTTGGATAGTGCTCTCCCTCCTGAGTCAAGCTTGGTGCTTGACTCTCCCTATCCAAATCAGAAGCCAAATAGACTTGGAAGGTTCAGGCAGTCAGTGTACACAGAACACACACCGACCTTTTCGTTTAGCCATCGCTAGTTATCTCTAGTAGGTGTAATAAGGAGAAATGTTTACTTTTCAAATACATTGCTGTGGTGTTTTAATTTTTACAAGCATGTTTACATAACTAATTTTTATAAAATACACCTGTTGCTGGATACCTCTTATTCCTATCTTGATAACCATCACTGAGATTTGCAAAGGAGGCCTTGCTCAAATATTTGGAAACTAATGCCCTCAGGGAGATGTCCACCAGCCTTGTTCCTCTCATTCTTATTTAAAGATTGTGATGTCATTGGGTCTTTCCCTAGGGTGGCCCCTGGTTTTCCAGGCTGGACACTCCTGTGTTGAAGATGCATCGACTCACGTACTGCATTAATGTTTTAGATTTTACTGTGAAGCAAACAATTCACTCCTCAGACCCTCAGTCGCCCAAGTCCACATCTGGACTTGAGGTTTGGCTTCTCTGGTCCTAACTGGGACTTATCTGACCCTTACAGGAGATAACTTCAGTAGGGACTTTCCCTAATAGCAAACATGCACACTTCAACTTGGCTTGCCCTGAAGGTAACATTTACTCATTATAATGGTAAAAAAACATTCCCCTGGGTGGAGATTTCAGACATTACTAAGACGTGTGATATATGTACTAGCATGTATCACCACAGAGCATGTGCACCCAGGAGACCACCCAAAACATGTTTGCTAGTAACACCCCTTCACAACCCCTTTCATGAATAATCATATAAGACCCTCATAAGGGAGCTTCCCCAGTGCCGATCAACGCTGTTTCTTTTTCCAAGCAGCCCGCTCTGACTTGGCTTTTAGAGGGTACTCTCTCTTTAAATAAACTCTGCAGCTGCTTCACTGTCACTGCTTACTTCTTGGCTGAATTCTTTCCTCCAAGAAGACAAGAACTGAAGACCCCACACCTTCCGGTAACATTACCAACTCTTTCTCCTTTTTCTCTGGAGCTGGTGCTCAGATGGTGAGAGCCCTGAGCTAATAGTCCCAGGGTGGGAGCCTGTTTGCCCCTGTCTGGTCCTCAGCAATGTCCTTGGTCAGCTTCCTGGCAAGAGCTGTCGATTACCAGAGGGAACAAGTGATCAGCACCAGAGTCGATCACTTCACAGAGGAGCTGAAGTGGACAGGGTCAGCTCAGGCCTCACGGACTAGGGCGGGAATGTCCCGTGACGGCAGGTCAGTGTCTTAGCTTCCTTTGAGGCACCTCTTCATAGACTGCAGGGATCATTTAGGTAAGAATATAGCATGCTGACTTTTACACCTTGCTGAAAATCTTTGCTAATAGCAATCTGTTAGCTGTGAAAATTACCATTGTTTTTTATTTTTCGTTTTGTTCCTTATTACTGAAGATATTCTATGGAGCGTTAAAGCCTCCTGCAGTAAGAAACTAGTAAAGAAACATACTGTTTGCAGGAAGGAAAATTACCCACAATTCTTGTTCTCTAAGGTGCGTGGTTATCATTCCAACAGCCATTCTCAGCAATGAACTGAAGACCCTCAGATGTGTTTCATTCCCTTAGTATTTTAATCCTCTCCTCCACTCTCAATTGCCACTTCTCCCGTGAATGGGGGGAGAGGGTTTGGGAGAGACATCTCCTGTCTTGGGCCCACAGATTTTAAAGTTCAAGTCAGAAGCTCCAGTGATTTCCTGTATGTAGTAGTCAGGGGCAAGACAGATGTGTGGTTGGTAGTCTTTCCTTCTCTGTACATCTGGCAGCCTCTCTCCTCAAGCTGGGGCTTCATGGAGTCCCAGAACTTTGAACCTGAAGTAGTGTCAGCAGCCATGTTGCAGCTGGAGTCAGGCCAAATGTTGGTCTTGCTCCCTCGTGACTGGGACGCTTGGAAGAGCCAAATGGGCAGGCTTGGAGAGCGTGTACTTTTGGAACTGAAGTGTATCTTAAACCATTTCATTGCAACTACGTGTGTGTGTTGGGAGGATGCATAACAGCCTCACTGAGGGGTGACTGACATATAATAGAAGGACTTGTGCACCCGTGAAACCATCACTGTTATCAAGACAGCGAGCATGTCCATCCCCCATAGGTTTTCTTGTGCTCCTTTGTGATCCCTTCCTCCTGCCTCTCCTGCCATGCTCCACCCCAAGCAACCACTGATCTGCTTTCTGTCACAATATATAGATTGGAAAACTACTTATAATACCAGTTCTAACCTCATCAGGCAAATACTTTCTTTTTGTCAGTTGAACTTTTCATTGTGTGTTCAACATTCTTGATTCAGAAAGCGTGAGAGAGAAAGGCTGGTGTGGGACCTTCCTGGGAGGCCTGGCCCTATCCACAGCTCCAGTGTGGCTCACATGCCCTGGAGCCCCTGCCCACAGGACAGTCCTGACTGCTCATCCACAAGCTTTGTGGTATCCTCTACCATTCCTAGGCAGGCTCTGTACAGTGCAGAACTTTCTCCCAGTCCTTGCACCAAAATAACAAATGTCAGAGATAGTACATTTGGAGCCAGTGGCTGTTCCCTCACCTCTAGATGCCTGTAATACTGAGCTGTTAAGCAAGAGGTCTCTCCCTTCTTGCCCTTTTCTTGGGGCCTTATCCCTTGTGCTCTGCTCTTCCTCACACAGGATATATCTTCTGATTGCTCCTCTCCCACCTCCTGCAGTCCCTGGACCCCCATGGCAATACAAACAGACCCTTCTATATCCTCAGTCCATTGCAGGACCACAGCTCTGACCTGGCTGTCCTCTGTTTTCCAAGCCCTGCACCTGTGGAGTTGGGAATTAGCACCCACTTGACCCCATTGTGGCATCAGGCCCACCCTCCCCAATGCAGGAAGAGTTCCAGATGTTGGGGAGCTATGGCATTATCCTGCATACATATCATGTCCTGGCCTGGGAAAGTGATGATGATGATATTTTCCCACAAAATAGACAATAACATCATGAAAGTGCCTTGTTCATTTTCTAGCATAAAATATATATCAAAGCAGTGGGGTTTAGTAGGCATACGTAGATTTAAAAGCTCCTCAGAAGGCAGGGAATGATTTCTTCAATAGAAAAAAAAAACTACCCCAAAAGGAGAATCTCAATACTTTGGATGATAGTAAATTAAGAATCCCTCAAGAAATTCAGTAGGAGAGGGAAAAGATAAGTCACCAATGGGAAATATATTTGTCACAATATAACAGGCAAAGGACTTATGTCCAGAGTGCATGAAGAATTTCTACAAATAAAATAAAGAATCCAACAGAAAAATGAAGAAGAGAAAGGAATAGGAACTTCATTTTTAAAAAAAAGAAAAGAAAAAGGAAGTAAGGAAAAACAAATGAACATCCAAATGGCCAGAAAGCATATAAAAATGCCCAACCTCATAAACCATCAGACAAATGTGATCCACAATGAGAAGCCAATACACACCGACCAGCACAGCTAAAATTAAGAAGACTGTTAATACCAAGTGTTGGTGAGAATGTGAAGTAACTGAAACATTTATACACTGCTGGTGGAAATGTGAAATAGCACAACTACTTTGGAAAATTATTTGGGAATACTGCTAAAGGTGAGCACCCCTATGATCCTGAAATCCCACTCCAATATGAAAACCCAAAAGAAATGCATCCTGATAGAGGCACTCTTCATAGTAGCCCAATGTTAATCATGGAAGAATGGACAAGTATATATCATATCATGGAATTTTTATGGTAATGAAAATAGATTAATAACTGCCATGCACAGTTGGTGAATCTCACCAACATAATGTTGAGTGAAAGAAACCTGATACAAATGAATGTATACTACACTATTTCATTTCTGTGAAGCTCCAAAATAAGCAAAACGAACCTATAGTGTTATAAGTCAGTAGAGTGATTATCTTAGTGTTTGCATGGGAGCTCTGGTAATGTTTTATTTCTTGATCTAAGGGCTGGTGTCCCAGATGTGTTCACTTTGTGATAATTCATCAATCTGTTTTCTTGGGAGTTGTGGCTTATCTGTGCAGATATACTTCAATTAAAAAAATCATTCAACTCAATGACAACAACAACAAAAAAAACTCGATTTTTTAACATTTTGTGGAGTGTTTATTATGATCCAGTCAGCGTACTAAATACACTATTTTATTTGATCCTTAAAATAACTTAAACAACTTGATTTAAATATGGGCAAAGGACTTGAGAAGACATTTCTCCAAAGAAGATATACAAAAAGCACATGGAAAGACCCTTGACATAATTAGTCATCTGGGAATGCAAATGTAAACCACAGTGGGATACCACTTCACACATGTTAGAATGACTATTATCCAAAAATAAAACAAACAGAAAATAACAAGCATTGGCAAGGATGTGGAGAAATTGAAACCCCCATGCATTGTTGGTGGGAATGTAAAATGGTGCAGCCACTGTGGAAAACAGTTTGATGGCTCCTCAGAAAACCATACACAGAATTAACATATGATCCAGCATTGCCACTTTCAGGTATATACCCAAAACAATAGCATGAAACACATAAAGAGACATGTTCATAGCAGTATTATTCAGAATAACTAAAAGGTGGAAGCCACGTTAAGTGTTCATTGACAGATGAATGGATAAGCAAAATGTGGTATATCCATACAATGAAATATTATTCAGCTTTTAAAAGGAAGGAAATTTGATACGTGCGACGACATCGATGAATCTTCAGGACATTGCGTTCAGTGAAATAAACCAGTCACAAAAAGACAAATACTACAAGATTGCAATTACATGGATACCTAGAACAGTCAAATTCATACAGACAGAAAGTAGAATGGTGGTTGCCAGGTCCCAAAGCCAACATAAAGCAGCAGTTATGGACAGCTTCAGTTTCAGCTGAACTTGACTGTATGTTGTGCTGAAACCAAGGGTAATCTGATGTCCAATACTCAGAGCCAGTTAAGACTTTTGTTTCTGGTGACCTGGGGAGCTGACAGTGCTTTTCAGGCACACCAGGGGTAACTCTTATTTCCCAAATGGGTTGGCAGATTGTTGTGGGTGCCAGGTCTTTGATGGACTGGATCTAGACATGAATAAATAGCCTGCTGGGATTTTGATTCGGATTGTAGTCAATCTATATTGAATCTGTGTTTTAAGAGTATAACCTCTTAACAATATTGAGTCTTCTCACTCATGAACAACATATATCTCCCCATTTATTTATGGCTTCTTTAATTTATCATAGCAATGTTTTACAGTTTTCTGTGTACAGACCTTTTACATTTTTTGTCAGATTTGTTCCTAAGTACTTTACATTTTTCATGCTATTGTAAATGTTGTTAATTTTTTTATTTTAATTTCTTCATTTTTTACTTGACAAATACAAATTTTATCTATTCATAGTGTACAATATGATATTTTGCAATATGTATACATTTTGGGATGGTTAATCCAACCAATAATATATGCATTACATTTTAATTTTCAATTAAGTTACAAAGCTCTCATTAAACAATTTTTGTACACTAATTTGTCCTGAAACCTTGATAAACACACTTATTAACTTCTTGTACATTGCACTGAATTTTCTACACAGTCATGTCGTCTGTGAATAATGACCATTTATGTCTTTCTTTCCAAACTGAATGTCCTTTATTTCTGTTTCTTGGCTGATTGCACAGTCTACAGCCTCCAATACAGTGCTGGATAGAGGTGGTGAGGGCAGGCATCCCTAGTGTGTTCCTGATGTGAAGGGGAAAGTATTCAGTCTTCCACAATCAAGTGTGATGCTAGCTGAAGGACTTTTGGAATTGCCCTTTATCAGCTTGAGGAAGTTCCCTCTGTTCCTAATTTGCCTCAGTTTTTATCAATAATGGATGTTGGATTTTGCAAAATGTTTTTTCTGTATTGATTATGGTGATCATATAATTTTTTAGTTTGTTTATGTGGTAAATTACATTGATTTATTTTTTTACTCTTAAATCAACCTTGCATTTCTAGGATAAATACCACTTAATTATGATGTATTACGTTTCTATTATATTTAGGATTCCATTTGCTAAACTTTTGCATAGAATTCTTGCCCTATGTTCATGAGGAATATTGGTCTGTAGTTTTGTTTTCTTCTAATATCCTTGTCTGGCCAGGGTATCAGGGTAATGCTGACTTCATAGATTGAGTTGGGAAGTATTTCCTCCTCTTCAGTTTTTGGAAGAGTTTGTGAAGTCTTGTTATTACTTCTCCCTTAAATGTTTGGTAAAATTCCCTACTATCACCATCTGGGCCTGAATTTCTTTATAGAGAGGTTTTTATGTTATTCTTTTTTTTTTTTTTGAGACAGTCTCCCTCTGTCACCCAGGCTGGAGTGCAGTGGTGTGATCTCAGCTCACTGCAGCCTCCACCTCCTGGGTTCAAGCGATTCTCTTGCCTCAGCCTCCCAAGTAGCTGGTATTACAGGCTCATGCCACCACGCCTGGCTACTTTTTGTATATTTGGTAGACAAGAGGTTTCACTGTGTTAGCCAGGATGGTCTCCATCTCCTGACCTCATCCTGACCTCATGATCCGCCCACCTCAGCCTCCCAAATTGCTGGGATTACAGGGATGAGCCACGGAGCCAGGACTTTTTTTTTTTTTTTTTGAGGGAGAGTCTCGCTCTGTTGCCCAGGCTGGAGTGCAGAGGTGTGACCTCAGCTCACTGCAACCTCGGGGGAACCCACCCCTGATAATTCAATGTGGGTACTTTTCTATTTTCCCTAAGTGTCAGCCAGTCTGAGAAATAAAGGGAAAGAGTACAAAAGAGAGAAATTTTAAAGCTGGGTTTCCAAGGGAGACATCACATGTCGGCAGGTTCCAGGAGGCCCCACGAGCCACAAAAGCAGCCAGTTTTTATTAGTGGTTTTCAAATGGGGAGGGAGTGTATGAACAGGGTGTGGGTCACAGAGATCACATGCTTCACAAGGTAATAAAATATCACAAGGCAAATGGAGGCAGAGTGAGATCACAGGACTGGGGTGAAATTAAAATTGTTAATGAAGTTTCGGGCACGCATTGTCATTGATAACGTCTTATCAGGAGACAGGGTTTGAGAGCAGATAACCAGGTCTAACCAAAATTTATTAGGCGGGAATTTCCTCATCCTAATAAGCCTGGGAGTGCTACAGGAGACCAGGGCTTATTTCATCCCTTATCGACGACCATAAAAGGCAGATGTTCACAGAGCGGCCATCTCAGAGACCTCCCCCTAGGAACACACTCTCTTTCTCAGGGCTGTTCTTTGCTGAGAAAAAGAATTCAGTGATATTTCTCCTCTTTGCTTTTGAAAGAAGAGAAACATGGCTCTGTTCTGCCTGGCTCTCAGGCAGCCAGACCTAATGGATATCTCCCTTGTTCCCTGAACATCGCTGTTATCCTGTTCTTTTTTCAAGGTGCCCAGATTTCATATTGTTTAAACAATTTGTGCAGTTAACGCAATCATCACAGGGTCATGAGGCGACATACATCCTCAGTTTATGAAGATGACAGGATTAAGAGATTAAAGTAAAGACGGGCATAGGAAATCACAAGAGTATTGATTGGGGAAGTGATAAATGTCCATGAAATCACAATTTATGTTCAGAGATTGCAGTAAAGACAGACATAAGAAATTATAAAAGTATTAATTTGGGGAACTAATACATGTCCATGAAATCTTCACAATTTATGTTCTTCTGCCATGGCTTCAGCCAGTCCCTCCATTCAGGGTCCCTGACTTCCTGCAACACCCCCCATCCCAGGTTCAAGCAATTTTCCTGCCTCAGCCTCCCAAGTCTCTGGGGTTACAGGTGCCTGCCACCATACCTAGCTAATTTTTGTATTTTTAGTAGAGATGAGGTTTCACTATGTTGGCCAAGCTGGTCTCGAACTCCTGACCTCAGGTGATCTGCCTGCATCAACCTCCCAAGGTGCTGGTGTTGGGATTAAAGGCATAAGCCACTGTGCCTAGCCTATAGGGAGGTTTTAAAACAACACTTTTCATCATTTCTAGGCCTTTTACCTAAGATCAAGTGTAAAAAACGAATTTGAGTTTCTTTAATAGATACAGGGCTTTTCAGGTTATCCATTTCTTCTTGGGTGAACTTTGGTAATTTGTCTTTGAACTAATTTGTCAATTTTATCCATGGTGTTGAATTTAATTGGCATAAAAGTATTCCTAGTATTATTTTACTATCCCTTTATATCTGTAGAATCTTTAGTGATGTCACATCTCTCATACTTTCTACTGGTAATTCTCTCTTTTTTCCCTGATCAATCTGGCTGAAAATGTATCAATGTCATTGATTTTCCCAAAGAACAAGACTTGGGATTCATTGATTTTCCTCTAACCTATTTTCTTTCACTGATTCCCACTTTGATCTTTATTATTCCATTTTTCTGCTTACTTTGGATTTAATTTGCTTTTTTTTTTCCATCTTTAAGTGAAAACTGAAGTCACTGATTTGAGACCTCTCTTCTTTTCTAATATAATATTTAATGACATAAATTTTCCTCTAGGTACTGTTTTAGTGACAGCCCATATATTCTATGTTGTTTTCTATTTTCATTCACTTTGAATTGCTTTCTAATTTCCCTTTAGATTTCTCCTTTGACCTATGGGTTATTTAGAAGTGTATTAGATATCAGATATTTGGGGATTTTCAAGGATCTTTCTGTCACTGATTTCTAATTTAATTCTAATTCGTCATATGCAGTATGTTCCACAGAGAACACACTGTGTATGATGAATGCTTTTGAATTTATTGAGACTTTTAAAAATCAGCCACAATGTGGTCTAGATTCATAAATGTTCCATGTGCACTTGGGAAAAATCTGTATTCTGCTATTGTAGAGCGAAGTGTTCTGCAAATATCAATCAAGTCAAGTTAGCTGATAATGTTGTTCAAATCTACTATATTCTTTTTTGTTTGTTTGTTTGTTTTTGAGATGGAGTCTCATTCTGTAGCCCAGTTTAGAGTGCAGTGGCACAATCTCGGCTCACTGCAACCTCTGCCTCCTGGGTTCAAGTAATTCTCCCTGCCTCAGCCTCCCAAGTAGCTGGGATTACAAGCACTTGCCACATGTCCAGCTAATTTTTGTATTTTTAGTAGAGATGGGGTTTTGCCATGTTGGCCAGACTGGTCTCGAACTCCTGACCTCAGGTAATCTGCCCACCTCAGCCTCCCAAAGTACTGGGATTACAGGCATGAGCCACTGCACCCAGCAAAATCTACTGCATTCTTACTGATTTTCTGCCCACTTGTTCTATTAATTATTGAGAGAGAGCTATTAAAATATCTGATAGTTATGCATTTTTCTATTTCTCTTTGATGTTTTATTAGCTTTTCTTTTGTTCATTTTGAAGGCTTGTTAGGTACAAAAACATGAAGGATTGTTATATCTTCTTCGCTGACCACATCGTCAGTATGAAATAACCTTTAATTCCTAGAAATAATTCTTTGCTCTGAAATCTATTTTGATATTAATATAGCCACTCTAAATTTCTTTTGACTAGTTTTAGCATGGTATATCTTTTTCCATCTTTATACTTTTAACCTATTTGTGTCTTTATATTTATAGTGCCTTTCTTATAGGCAGAATATAGTTGGGTCTTTGTTTTTCAATGTAATTTGACACTCTCTGCCTTTTAGTTGGGGTATTTAGACTATTTACCTTTAATATGATTACTGATATGATTAGGTTGAGCCACTCACCTTGCATATGTTCTCTATTCATCTCATCTGTTTTTTATTTCCTTTTTCCATTTTCCTTTGAATTAATCAAGTGTTTTTATCATACCATTTTATCTCATTTTATCTCTCTTGTAAAACGGCCACAATTCTTTTTTTTTTTTTTTTTTTTGAGATGGATTCTCACTCTGTCACCTAGGCCAGAGTGCAGTGGCGCGATCTCGGCTCACTGCAAGCTCTGCTTCCTGGGTTCACACCATTCTCCTGCCTTAGCCTCCCAAGTAGCTGAGACTACAGGTGCCCGCCACCACACCTGGCTAATTTTTTGTATTTTTAGTAGAGACGGGGTTTCACCGTATTAGCCAGGATGGTCTTGATCTCCTGACCTCATGATCCACCCTCCTTGGCCTCCCAAAGTGCTGGGATTACAGGCGTGAGCCACTGCGCCCAACCTACAATTCTTTTTTTTTTTAATTGTAAACCTTAAGATAATACATTTTATTTGAAGTAAGGTGCTGAAGAGGTGTTATTTGTGTAGGGTGTTAAAATAATGGTAAGCTGTGAGAAGGGGAAAAGGGCACTGAGGCTAAGGAGTTAGTATAAAAAAAAAGCAGACCAGTACACATGGGAATGTTGGTGTAGTTTTGTACTGGGGTGGTTAGATTTGGCAGTCACTGAAGCTATGTATGTAGGCAAAGACTGAATGAGAGATGAATCTGGAATGGCAAGTTCAAATTAGTCACTAGAAGACCTCAAACCATCCCCTCTACAACCCCAGTTCTGTAGATATTGAAAGAATGGTGGACCCGGGCCCACTCTCTCTGAACTTGACTCCTCACTTCCCTATGAAAGCTGGCTTTGCTATGTGCCCTGTGATATATATCTGTTTGTCCCCACTTTCCAAAAGTATGAACCTTGTCTCTGGTTTACCTCCAATGCCTAGAAAAATATGTGGCAGAACGCATGCTTCAGTAAATAATCTTTTAATCACTGAATATTTCAAGAATTCCACATAATTCTATAAGACATTATTAACTATTGTAAATTTTTAAGTGGAGAAAAAGTACTATGTTGCCTTTATTTCATGAAAGCAACCTTAAGAGTTGGCATGAACACATCTATCCATCCACTTGTATTTGTGCTCATATACTCATATCCCACTTACTATGGATGAATGGAATGATCTATCATCTAAAGTCAATATTTCTTTTTCCTAACTTCCAATCCAAGGACATTATTCCAGAAATACTTCCTTGTATGTCCTACATTATCAATTTTGCCCTCTCTGTGGATGATTTCCATTGGCATGCAAACATGCTGTTATTTTTTCTCTTCTTATAGAACATTAAACACAGTGATCTTGACTCTACTTCCTCTATAATTACTTGCCTTTTCTCCATTCCTTTTTTTGAGTGAAGCTTCTTGAAATTGTTGCCTGCACTTACTGCATTCAACCCCTCTACTTTGTTCTCTCAGAAATCCCTTTCGGTCAAGCTTTCTCCTTATCACTTCACCCAAAGGACTCTTGTGAGGTCATCAGGGCTAGCCACTTTACTAAATCCAATGGCTGTTTATCAGGTCCCATTTTATGTCAACTTTCAGCAGCATTTGATAAAGTTGGCCACCATTTTCTTGAAATAATGTTTTCCTTTGGCTTTGTGAACATCATACTCTCCTTTACTGGTTGCTTTTCAGTTTCTTTTTCTGGTTCCTCTTTACCCTTCTTTATTTTTATTTCAATAGGTTTTTGTGGGGAACAGGCAGTGTTTTGTATATAAGTTTTTTAGTGGCAATATCTGAGATTTTTATGCATCCATCACCAGAGCAGTGTACACTGTACCCAATGTGTAGTCTTTTATCCCTCGACCCCCTCCCACCCTTTCCCCCAAGTCCCCAAAGTCCATTGTATCATTCTTATGCCTTTGCATCCTCATAGCTTAGCTCCCACTTACAAGTAACAATATACAATGTTTGGTTTTCCATTTCCAAGTTACTTCATTTGGAATAATGGTCTCCAATTCCATCCAGGTTGCTGCAAATGCCATTATTTAGTTCCTTTTTAGGGTTAAGTAGTATTCCATGGTATGTATGTGTGTATACACACACACGCACATATATACACACATACATACATATACACATATATACCACATTTTCTTTATTCACTCGTTGATCGATGAGCATTTGGGCTGGTTCCTTATTTTTGCAGTTGTGAATGGTGCTGCTATAAACATGCATGTGCAAGTATCTTTTTCATGTAATGATTTCTTTTCCTCTGGGTAGATAACCAGAAGTGGGATTGCTGGATCAAGTGGTAGATCTACTTTTACTTCTTTAAGGAATCGCCACACTGTTTTCCATAGTGGTTGTATTAGTTTACATTCCCACCAACAGTGTAAAATTGTTCCCTTTTCACCACATCCACACCAATATCCATTTTAATTTTTTGATCTTTTTATTATGCTCATTCTTGCAAGATTAAGGTGGTATCATGTTGTGGTTTTGATTTGCATTTCCCTGATAATTAGTGAGGTTGAGTATTTTTTTATATGTTTGTTGGCCATTAGTATATCTTCTTTTGAGAATTGTCTATTCATGTCATTAGCCCACTTTTTGATGAGATTGTTTGTTTTTTCCTGAGCAGCTACAATTCTTTGGCTTGTTATTTTAGTGGTTGCTTATGGATTTATAGTGCATGTCTTCCACTGATCACAGTCTACCTTCAAGTGATAATATATCACTTTAGTATAAGAAACCTACATCAGTATACTTCTTCCCTCCTAGTCTTTAAGCTATGACTGTCATCCATTTTATTTTACATGTCATAAATTCCATAGTAATTTATTATTTTTGTTTGAACAATAATATTTTAAAGAGGTTTAAGTAATAATAACAAATCATATATTTGTCCATGTTGTTACTATTTCCGGTGCTCTTCATTCCTTTGTGCAGATCTAGATTTCAATATGGTATCCTTCTTACTTTTACTGCCTAAAAGACATCCTTTAATTTTTCTTGTAGTGCAGGTCTCCAGGTAAGAAAGTCTTAAGTCTTTACAAGTCTAAAAATGTATTTATTTCTTCATATCCGTTATTCTCTTTTTGGTAGTATCTAGTTGGCTGTGACACTAATCCATTAAACTTTCCATTTCAATTATGGTATTTTTCAAATCTAGATTTCTATTTGGTAATTTTTCCCAATCTACTTGATTATTTTCATACTCATGCTCTTTAATCCCCTTGTTTCTTTACGTGTAAGACACACTTTATGTGATGTTTGGTGACTCTAATATCTTAAGTCTCTGTAGGTTTTTTCCTCTGTACATTGTTCCTGCTGGCTCTTGCACATTATACATGTTTGTAATTTTTGAATAAAAACTTACATCCCATGAAGTTGTCTTCCATTTTGCTTTTGCCAGGCACCTGGAAGGCATTACAAACCTGATGTCACTTTAAATTTGCAGCTTGAGACTTTTTAGGATTATACAGCTTGTGTGTGAAGCCACCAGTGAAAGGGCTGCCCATGGTTATGCATTAATGTATCCTCACTCTTGGGAGAGATGTTTTCCCTCAGGATGGACAATTTTGTCTACTGTTCCAGGGGCTGCAGGGATTGAGGGGGCAGGAGACAGGGGAGGCAGACAGGTTGATTCATAGTTCCCTCCTACACTAAACCTATCTTTTTGGTGTCCTTTTTTTTTTTTTTTTTTGAGACGGAGTCTTGCTCTGTCGCCCAGGCTGGAGTGCAGTGGTGCGATCTCGGCTCACTGCAAGCTCCGCCTCCCGGGTTCACACGCCATTCTCCTGCCTCAGCCTCCCCAGTAGCTGGGACTACAGGCGCCCACTACCACGCTTGGCTGATTTTTTGTATTTTTAGTAGAGACGGGGTTTCACTATGTTGGCCAAGATAGTCTCAATCTCTTGAGGTGTCCTACTTTTTGATGTCTTCTCCTAATCCTCCTACCTTGGACAGGATCTAAACTTTGTCTGCTATTCTGCTGCCCTATCATCATCCCAGACTATGGAAAGCAAGTTTCAGTATGACACTTGGCAACTATCTTAAGGGTGAAAAATGGCATCTAATTACTTCTTTGGGTTTCTACTTTCACTTTTTAATTTTAATTTTTTTTGCCTTTGTGAACTCTTAATTATTTTGCAACTCATTGATACATTTTTTTAAAATGGTTCTTGATATGTATTCCAGAAATTTTTGTTGTTTTCTGGTCCTTGTCAGCCCATGTTGCCGGAAATAAAATTATTTCAACTTGTTCTTTAACAATTTACAGTATCCATATATTCCTTCCTGTTCCAGAGGCAATAGAGTGAGAACACACACTTAGGAGCCAAGCTGGCCTGAGATTAAGATCCACCAGCAATGTGACCTCAATGGCCTATTTACATTCTGAGCCTCAGTTTTTCATAGGGTTGGTGTGATAATTATATGAGGTAATATATGAATATTACTTAAAACAGAGACTGGTAAGGATGGACTTTCTTGTTATTATTATCTGAAAAATTTGAAAAATTATGAGCCTGAGTAACAGTTATACATCTTACCCATTGGTTCACTAACCTCTGGCCCCTGGCTACCCCAGACCCCTCTACCATGCAGTCACCCACACCCATGCTTACACTGATGGAGAGGAGTCATCTATGAGCTATTCACTGGATGACAGGCCCAGCTACTGTCACAGATGCACTCCAAGTCCAGGACAGAATGCTAGAAGATAGCTGCTGGTCTGAGAAATGTCATCATCATATAAGCCTGAGTGAAAACACAGCCCCTTTACTACTAAGAAATCTAAAAACAAACAAACATAAACAAACATAATTTTAAATTTTGTATTTTTTATGATGTCATTTGTCCCAACAGCCATCTGACATCAATAGTCCTGATTACTAAAAATCTCAACATTATAGAAATGTTCTTCTCCTTTTTGAAAACCATGTTTATTTTTCCCCCACAATACAGTGCTATCTGCAAAGCCTTGAACTGATAACATAGCTCAGGGGCTAACTCTATCTTAGCAGAGTAGCAGCTGAAAAAAGAAAGCAATTCTTAACAAACAGGGACATCAGGAATGCTCACTTCAAAAACATTATTTATTCAGGGCAAGTGGGCAAGTGGTATTTCTGATGTGCAAATGAAGCTTAAACTTCAGCTTTAATTTATAAGAATTAGGAAATGCAGATTAAATCTCTGATGCCACATTGTGAATTCAGTAAAGGTTAACTAATCTACGATGCAAAGACAAACTTTAGCTATCCTACACTTATTATTCTGGAAATTTAATGAAAATTAAACAAGAAGACTAACAGAGTATAAGAATTGTCCCCCCGTCTTAGGTGTTTCCAGCCTCTGTTGCCTGAAACACTGCAGAATACTTCAGATTTTTTTAACCCCAACTTTTTATTGAGTAAAACCAAAGTACTAAACTAATAAATGTGAAAAAGGATGTTGGGCTTAAAAAGAAAAAGCCTCAAGACATCGAGCCTCTTAGATATTTTAAAAGTGAAGACCGAGAAGGAATGCACTGTTGCTAAATAGAATTATAGGATTATGGTCAATTTATAATCTTTTCAACATGGGATTTGAATGTTCTGATATTAGATACGATGTACGTACTTTATTTATATAGTACCTTCTGAGAAGAAAAAAATCAATATTGGTTTATACAGTATTTTGCATGCTATTCACGTATGCAGTGATGTATATGATATCAGAGCTAGAAAATGGCTTAGATACGATTTGTATTCAGCGCTGGGCGGGTCCGGCCCCGCCAAGCCCCGCCCCGACACCACCCCCCCGCCCCGACACCACCCCCCCCCGCCCCGCCTCATCCCGCCCCCTCCGACCCGCCCCAGCCGCACCCCTTCCCCCTCCGCCCCGCCCCGTCCCCTCCACCCCGCCCCGCTCGGCCTCGTCACCTCTGCCCCGCCCCGACCCCTCCCCTCCGCCCTGCCTCGTCCCCTCCGCCCCGCCCCGCCCCCTGAGGCATGAGCGGTGCTCCCGGCAGGCGGGGCTGGCTGTTGGAGGACTGTGAGAGGAGCTCCGTGGCCGGTGTCTGAAGTCGTCAGTTTACTGCTTGTAATGAACATAGTGATCACTGGGAACCTGGAAGTAGAGACTCCTTTCTGCCGTCCCGCCGTCCCTCTGGCTGCTGCGAATCCCCCCGCCAGCTTCCAGGACCCCGGGCTGGCTGAACGCCCCCACCGGCCCCGCCGCCCCAGGGCCCGCTACGCGCCCGGCATAATGGGAGAAAAATCACGATGGAAAGGCCCAGCCCCTCGCCATGCAGACGGGAAGCTCGGCCTGCACATGTGAGGACCCTTACGCCCCTTGGGGCTTCACCCCCTTTGCTGGCTCCAATAGTCTGGGTCGGGGCCTCCTTGTCCTGTGGGGGCCTCTGGGCCACAAGAACACAGGCCCGAGCCCCGGCGAGCCCGCGGGCCTCCCACCAGCCGTGCTCAGGCTGCACTTCTGCACCCCAGCCCTGCACCTGCGGGACCACCTGGGTCACTTTTCCATTCTGATGAAGTCCCCGTACTTCGTGGCTGCAGGCTCCTCAAGCCCCAGGTCTGTGCAGGGATGAGCAAAACAGCAGAATATCCGCGCTACATCTTTCTGGAGCACCCATTTTACTACCAGATTTGGAAGGAACAAAGTTAAGTAATTTCCAGGATAAGTAATTAAAATTTTATGATGAAAAGGCTGGAAACTCTTCTGCTGGTAATAACTTTCAGACATATCTGTGCCTGAAATGTCAGACTTTCTCTGAGAAAAAAACTGAGAACCTGTTTCCCATTATTTTAAATAGGAAACATTATAGGGCACAGCAAGTCAATAGAAAAAAACCTACCAATTTCCTAATTCACAGTGTGGCAGTAGGTTTAAGTTGCACGTAAGTTAGCAGGTAAAATGCTTAAATGTTACCACGTGGTCACCCACATTTGATATGGTTGTTAACATGCAGTTGCCTTGGATGCAGTAGCAGTGGCTTGAGACCAGCAACATCACACGTGAACCTCTCCTTTGTCAACACACCAAAGTTTTTTGAAGTGACCGTCATGATCCTGATGGTCTACCAGTTGTTTCTGGAATCAACATGTGGCTTTTCCAGCAAAGTATTTAGTTTAAAATGTTGTAATTTTTGAAAGCTCAAACATTATCTCTACAACCATCAGCCGAAAAATTTGAGACAGGTTCTTGCTCTTTTGCCTGAACTGCACCATGATAGGGGCTCCAGCGATCCACCTGCTTCAGCCTCCCCAGAAGCTGAGACCACAGGTGTGTGCCACCATGCCTGTTAATTTCTAAATTTTTTGTAGAAATTACATCTCCCCACATTGCCGAGGCTGGTCTTGAACTTCTAGACTCAAGCAATTTTCCTGACTTGGCCTCCTAAAGTGCTGGAATTACAGACGTGAGTCACCGACCGCACCTAGCCTGAAAAATGTTTTGTGAGATAAATAGCTGCTATACAGTTTAGATATTAAAAACTAAGATGTGTTCTCCCAGGAAAGTAATAATTTTGGATATATTCTGTGTCACATCCTGTATGATGAAATAGATGGCAAAAAAATCCCATTTAATTTAAAGATGGAAGCTGTAACTTCAAGTAAATTTGGAGCTGAGGAGTCCTTTCGGGCTATGACCCCAGAATTCTGGGGTTCTCTGTACTGATATTTTGCTAGTGTCCACACACAAGCATTCCTTAATGCTGTGCGTTAAACAAATAGACCTTCTTTGACCCCAGATTTCTCTCCATTTACCATTCTGTTTCTCTGCTCCATGCAACTACCTCACCTCATGTCCTCTCTTGAACCCACTCCTTTCTAGCTTTTCTCCAGGGTACTTTGCTGAAACGACTTTTATCTCAGTCATTTAGCTGCATTTGACACAGATGATACAATTAAGGAGTTCCTCCTTGAAACTCTTTCTTCTGGATTTTAAAGACCTTCCCTCCTGGATTCCCTCTCACCTTTTTCTTCATCCTTCTGCTCCTCCTCTACCAGATCTCTAGTGATCCTCTCAGAATGATCCCACATAGTCTCATAGCTTTAAATACCATCCATCTGTTGATAACCACTAGGCTTGGGGCCTCTTCCCTGAGGGGAGCACCAAGAGTCTTCCCTGACTCTTTTCCCTTCGCCCCCAACCCCCATGCAACCATACAGCAAGTCCTGTGGCTCTTGAGTGCAACCAGCAACCTGATTCACCATCTCCATTTCCACAACCAGTTTCAGTCACCTTCCTCTCCTACTGGTCTACTGCCAAAAATCCTCCTACTGCCAAAAATCCTCCAACCTCCCTGCATCCTATCTTGCCCTCCTGCAGTCCAGCCTCCACTCAAGCATCCAGAGTGATCTCTTGAAAATGTTAAAACATGATATAAGCATACCCCCACCCCTGTGTAAACCCTGCCACTGTCTACTCATTGCAGTAGAATAAAAGTTCAGACAACCTAGTGCCTGCCTCTTAAGCCTCATCTCCTACCTTTGCTTGTTCTTGCTATGTGGGTCAGATTTTCCGGTCTCCAGAGCTGAAAACAATCTTAACTGACAGGCATTAGATCATAGACTCTATCTACAGCATAAGGCATGGAAGGAAAAGTCTGAGAGAATGAAGGGCCAGAAAAGTTCATTTAAAAAAAATAAAAAGCACAGGAAACTGGAAACATAACTAACCTGTATGTATATACTCAAAAGAACATGGCAGCAAAATGAACTCTTTAGAAACTGAGCCAACAGACTTGCAAATGAATAGAAATACCTTTGGTCCTACTCTGAAAACAAAAAGAATCCTTAGTGAATATACAAGAACAAAAATTGTACACATTTCTGGGTCATAATGCAATAAAACTAGAAATAATCGAAAGAGAATTTAAAGATGTTCAGCTTCCTGAAAATGTTAGATTATCCTTTTAAACAAATTAATGCCTATGTCAGGGTGCAAATCCAAAACACAAATACCTTGCCTATAAAAATATATTTTTTCAAGCAACAGTGTATCAGGATGTAAGGAGAGAGCTCACTAACTCAGAAGCTCCCAGAATGACCAGATGTGTTCATGGGAACCGGAGCACTGCCCTGGAGTCATTTGACATTACCTTATTACAAACAGGAACAGCCATGATGGGGAATGCTCAGATGCCAGTAATAAGTCAGAGGATTCCCTCCTGAACGGGACCTCCCAGTCCTTTTTGGCACAGGGTTCCAGGTGTGACCACAAATCCATCGGTGAGGGCTTTCAAGATCAACCTGCCCTCAGGCAGTGGAGTGGAAACTGGCACTAGCAGTCACAGTGGAAAAAAGGAATGTCCTCTCAGAATATGTCATCTGCCCCATGCAAAGACGCTGGATCTCAGAAGTCCTCCTGGTAAGGACTCGGAGCCAGACAACTTCATTTCCTGTCACCTGGGCTGCTCTTCCTCTGACAGCTATGGAAATTGGTGAAGCACAGGAACGTATTGGAAATGGCAATGATGTGCAATGCCAATGTGTGGAAGTGTACAAGTTAAGTAATATTTTAAAAACAGAACACACAGCAGTTTGCACAATCTGACCAAAGCTCTGTCATGTATGTTTCTAAACAAGTTTGGAAGAGAATTTGGAAATGGCTGAATTTTTTTAATAAAGCTCATGTTTTTAGTTTGTTTAAATGTAAAAGCATACACTTAGAAACAAGTTAGTACATAAGAATTTTTAATCTTAGCTATCTGGAAGCTTCAAATACCTAGAATGAGGCATTTCCCAAAGGTCTCTGTAACTTGAATTTTACCGTAGTTTGAAAACTCTTGCCAGGCATACTGGCTCACACAGGTAATCCCAGCACTTTGGGAGATTGAGGTGGGCAGATTGCTTGAGCTAGGAGTTAGAGACCAGCCTGGGCAACATGGTGAAACCCCATCTCTACAAAAAATTTAAAAATTAGCTGGGAGTGGTGGCACTGCCGTTTGACACAGCTACTCAGGAGGCTGGGGTGGGAGGATCCTTGAGCCTGGGAGGTCCAGGCTGCAGTGAGCCATGATTGCATCCCTGTACTTCAACCTGGGCAACAGTGCCAGACCCTGCCCCCTCCCCCAAAAGAAAACTATTAGTTCATAGTGCAGTTGATGAAATAATGTACATCCACAAAGAAAGGAGCAACCATAATATGTATATAATTACTCAGTATTAAAATACTGTGTATAGTATTCCATATATAATATTGAATACCTATAATGAATGGGGCACTGCTTTAAGCACTGTATACTCATTATCCCACAATAATTCTTTCTCGGGTAGGTCTTAGTATATTCAATTTAAAGGCTAATTAGTAAGCAATACATAGAATTGAGCAAGAAACTAAAACATAGTAGGCTCTCGAAAATACAATGTGGAATGAGTAATGCAAGTTACAGAGATACATAGCACATTTATAGAAAGTGTAAAAACTTACAAAGTTAAACACTATATTATTTAGATAAACAATATATTATTTAGAGATATTATTATGTAATAAAAGTATAAAAGTCAGGGAAATAATATGTTTTGTAAAGCTTCAGATGAATGATTGTCCTAGATGGGGAGGCAAATGGTTACATTTCCAAAGGGCCAACCATGAAGACGGCTTCAAATGTAGTGGTGTAGGTGATGGATACAATGTATTTATTTTACTTTTATGTGAGTCTGTGTGTATGTATGTGTGTGAGTGTGTGTGCAATTTTGTATGTATAAATATGTAGTAATTTTTTTTTGAGTTTGGGTGTTTCTCTGTCTCCCAGGCTGAAGTGCAGTGGCATGATCACGGCTCACTGCAGCCTCCACCTCTCAGGCTCAAGTGATGCTTCCACCTCAGCCTCCTGAGTACCTGGGACTACAACTGGTAAATATTTTGCTATTATAGATTCGGCTATCATGTTCTGTTCAGTGCCTATTTCAATAGCCTGTCTGCCTTAATTCACCTTCACCTGCAGTGGGACACAGTACTTCTTCTCTAGGCTACCCATGGGGTACCCCAACAGTGTTGCCACCACATACAATCTTCATAGAGCTCTTAACTGCATCCAGCTTTCTCCAGGAGCTCAGGATGCCCCAGACCCTCATCCCAGACAGCATTGCCCTGGAGCTTATGGCTGGAGATGATATCACCACAGACATCCCCAACCCAGCCCTGTCCTGGGAGCAGGATTCTGGCCTCCCTATTAGGCCTCAGAAACTGGCTGACCACCTGGCTTCACAAACCTGTGTATTTTCAGGGAAAATTTTGATCTCTACAAACCATGACATGTAGAGAGGGACACACATCTGATTCAGCAGTCCCTGATCCGCTGATCCATGGACACATTTGCCCACAAGGAATAACCTAGAATTTCTCTCTGGTGGAGGTCAGGGGCATTACATGAGCTGAGTAGAGCTTAGTTTTTAATCACTAGACATAGGCAAGGTGTTTAAGTTATTACGCTTCCAAGCAGCATGGTCCTCACTCACTCAAGGTGAGATAAATATTGCTGCAAAGGAACAACAGCTGCATTGTTGGAGTTTTGCTTTTGAGGCATGTGTGTGTGTGTGCGTTTGTGTGTGTGTGCGTGAGTTGATTTCTTTCACAAAATACATTTTCACATACTTCCTTACTCCAATCTACATTGCCCCTTCCTTTTAAATAAATTTTTTGAAAACTAATACGCCTATTTTATTTATTTACATTTTTTATTTATGTTTCTTTACAAACTGTTTGCTATTAGTCTACAGTGAGAAGTCAACACTTTATAAAATAAGATTAGCATTTAAAAGCTTCTCAATTCTAATACTTTGAAAGGCTACACCCATTTTCAGAAAGTCTGGGCTATTCAAAATATTTTACAAAATTCTGAAACTTTGAAAAGCTGCAAGATTTGGAGACAGCAAGATGAAGTGTTTTTTCTAATAGCCAGTTTTGTTCACTTTATTATTAAATACGCACTTTTTAAATTAACAGCTTGAATTCTAGAATATATTTTTGAAAATCACTAATGATTTTTGTAAAAATAGAAAATCTGTTGTACCTTTATCTTAAAATTCACTTCTTATCTATTTTCTAGATTTGATGTTTTGTCATTTTAAAGGATACTAGACAAGAGGATCTCAATTTGGATCACTATATTGGGCTCCTAATATCCTAATATAATTTTAAATCATCTCAAACAATGCGTTATTACCATATACATCAGCATTTCCCAAACTGTGCTATAAGCTATGTATACTTTTGCTATTTTTGAGCTAAAATATACTTACAAATATATAAAAATATAAAAATATATTTAGGTGTTGTTATGCAATAATGCACTTTTCAAAAAGAAACGATATACCAGTCTCAAGAATACCCGGAAGCTGCATGAAAATTCTTGATTCCTTTTATATATAGTGACAGAAAAAGATGTAAATCTAACAATTGGTTATTTTTATTGTTTAAAGTTTTTTCTATAAGCACATGTGAATTAAGTATTCATTATTCCATATTCCTCATGTCACCGACGCTGGGTGCCCACAGCACTGTTTTTCTAACACTGCAGCTGCGGGACTGAGGGTGGCAGACCAGACACCTGCACTGAGCCACATTCGTCACACAGTTGGACCAGCCCTGAGCCGGGGTCAGAAACATCCTGATGTGAAAAGCTGTTTGCTAAGTACAATGACCACACGTTTCGTCTATTTTGAATACACCATCACAACAAACTCTACACTCTTGACAGATGAGACAGGCAGATATGATCTTTGAACACAAGTGAGAAAGATGTTCACACAGACTCCCATCCTCCCTCACATGACTGGAGGATTAAAATGGTGGCGGGGGGTGGATATTCAGCTCAGGGGCAGATTAGTGACACTGTCACAGCTATTTTAAGACACGAAATATTTATATGATCCTATTCCAAACCCTAATACATAAATAATGAACTCAGAACTGTACACAAAGGGAAACAAAAAACCACTCTGACAGTGTCCAGGTCCCTCATAAACTCCCCAGAAGTCAAGGAGGTCAAGGCTGGTCTCAAACTCCTAGGCTCAAGCGATCTGCCCACCTGGGCCTCCCAAAGCTCTGGGATTACAGGCATAAGCCACCAAACACAGCCTAGTACGTTCTTTCGATATGTTTGGAATGAATGTGTTTCCAAGGGTAAAAGCTTACAATGACATCTTTCTTACCTGTAAGATACCCGAAGAGCAGAGAGAGGGTCCCCAGGCTGGCTAAGCATCCAGAACACTGGGGGAGCTTTAAAAACATAGGTATAAATTATTGTGTTTCACCCCTTACTTACTGAGTCACAATCCCAGGGATGGAAGCACCCAGAGATCTGTCTTTTTAGAACTTCTCCAGCTCTCCAAGTGGTGCTGACAATCAGGCAGATTGAGAGCCAGTGCTTCAGGCAGCTCATCCCAGACCTCTGGAGCAGGGGAGTCACCCAGAGCTATGTCAGACTGAAGGTTCTGGTGCATCAGGGGTGGGGAGGGTCTTGAGAGTTGGCCTTTCCAACAAGCTTCCCAGAGGGGCTGCTTTGCTGATCCTCACCAGGCTTTGAGGGTGCACAGCACTCTTCCTCTAGGTGTGTGTCCACATACCTGGCACATTTGTTGTTGCTTTGCCCCAGGTATAAAGTGCAGGGTGCCCCCTCTACGCCTTCAGCCCTGCTCTCTCCCCTGCTGACCCCCAAATCTCTGGGGCTTGGACTTACCTTTATAAAGGGAGCTCTCAGCTCAGGGGTGGGCCCTCCCCACTGGCCCTCTTTTCCCAAGGCCCAGCATCAGCAGGAGCTGCTCGAGCAATTCATCCCGAGGGGTCTATGTGGTGTGAAAGGCTTAGGGAGACTGTTCTGACTGTTCTGTTTATTGTTAAGAGCCAGGAAACAAAGCTTGGAAACAAAGTCTGGTATTGCTCAATTCAGTGGTGATAAGAGACAAGGTAGGGCAGGGTGCAGAGAAGACTCCCACACATAGCAGGACCGAGTGAGTGCCAATTCTTCCTTCTAACACTGGCACCAAGGAGAGACCGCTGTCCCTTCCCATAAAGGCAGTGGACAAATGGAAGCATCGGTTGGTGTGCCAGCTTCTTTGGGGCAGGAGAACAATAGGTGACTTGAAGCAGGGTTGGGAGCCCCATCCCAAGCACAGTGGATGCTGAAGGGGGTCCCAGGCTCCCCAGGTCCTGGGCTTCTCTTGATTCTCAGTTAAGCTTGTTGATTGCATATAGTTGAATATATATAGGCGAGGAAAAGACACAAGCCAAGAACCGGGGGCTTCGGTCAGCTCTGAAAAGTCAGGAAGAGCATTTCTTTTTTTCTTTTTTTTTTTTTTTTTGTGACAGAATGTCGCTCTGTCACCCAGGCTGGAGTGCAGTGGTGCGATCTCGGCTCACTGCAAGCTCTGCCTCCTGGGTTCTCGCCATTCTCCTGCCTCAGCCTCCCAAGTAGCTGGGACTACAGGTGCCCGCCACCACACCTGGCTAATTTTTTGTATTTTTAGTAGAGTCAGGATTTCAACGTGTTAGCCAGGATGGTCTCCATCTCCTGACTTCGTGATCTGTCCACCTCGGCCTCCCGAAGTGCTGGGATTACAGGCATGAGCCACCATGCCCAGCCAGGAAGAGCATTTCTAACATCCAAATGCAAATGTCTGCCACCCCGGGCTGCTCTCCTCTGGAAACTGCACTGCAGGGCACAGCAGGTCCCAGGTTTGCCTTTCCTAATTCCCTGCACCACCCAGCTCCCGCCTCCCTCACTGTGCGGGATGAGAGGTCCACACAGACAGTTCCTTCTCACCTTTGAAATGGCAGTGGTAGCTGCAGCCTGGGAGCTGAAGCCATCCCAAGCGGGTGAGACCCCCACCAGGGGCCCTGGGTGCCTGCCGGCCACAGGCTGAGCCATCCAGGCTGTGCACAGCCACGCCTCAGCTACCAGGATTTCCTTCCTGTGGAACTGGACCTTCCATCCAGAGAGTCTTGCAGCAGAGAGCAGAAATGGGCTTTCTCTCTGCTGGTGTAGGAAAGCCATGGCAGGAAGGCGGTACCAACAACACACAGCTGCCTGTCCCACGTGGGGTCCTGCACCTCCTGCCTCCCAGCTTTCCTGCCCCTTTACTTTGTAAGTGTGCTCTTTGATTAAGTGTCCTCTTTTTAATTGTGTCCAAATGTTCACACTGTCTTAAGTGATGCTGGAGCCACAGCCTGGGGCCACTGCAGGTCCTTCCTCTGGAGCAAAGGGTCTTTGTCACAGTGTTTCTCTAAAAGCATATCCATCCTGAGTGACACTTATTTTAGAAACAGATAGAATTGGTGAAAAAAGGGTTGAGCATTATAAAATGTCTCTGGATTTCAAAGAAGTTGGCCACCATCTATGGGGAATTGGGGATGAGTAACGGCTCTTTAAGTAAATGAGGCCAGGCCAGGCATGGTGGCTCACGCCTGTAATCCCAACACTTCGGGAGGCCGAGGATGGTGGATCACTTGAGGTCAAGAGTTTGAGAACAGCCTGGCCAACAAGGTGAAACCCTATCTCTACTAAAAATACAAAAATTAGCTGGGCATGGTGGTGTGCACCTGTAATCCCAGCTACTCAGGAGGCTGAGGCAGGAGAATTGCTTGTACCCAGGAGATGGAGGTTGCAGTGAGCCAAGGTTATGCCACTGCACTCCAGCCTGGGTGACAGGGCAAAATTCCATCTCAAAAAAAAAGTAAATGAAGACAAAATCCCAAAGGCTAGAGCCACCACCCAGAGCAGGTTCAGGATCCAAGTGCCCCTGTGGTTCCCCTCCCACCTGAATGCTCTGTTTTAAAATGAAGGTCCAGGACAAGGGGAGAGCATGTCATTACTAAGTTTCAGTGTTAAATAGAGACATTCTTCCACTGATGGCAGCCATTATGGGCCACCTGAGCTTTCTTTGGTTTTCCCTGCCATCTGCATGGTCCTCCACTGCACTTGAACGAGGAGTCCTGAGGGTCTGAGTAAGCTGCAGGGATTGCTGTGCTGCCAGGAGTGAGTGAAAGAAGAGGCCAGAGCAGCCACCTCAGCTAAAAAGAAAGCCAGAGGAGAGGGTGGGTATTTAGGGAGCGGGGATTTTTAATTTCAAGTGAATTCTGTAATTAAGGAAATGGGGTGGTGGTGGTGGGGCTCTGGGCTGGGTGCTCTGGCACTGTCCCTAACAGCAGTCACAGTGATGGCTTTGCTCCTGTGCTGCTGTCCCTCCTCCCTCTCAGCAATAGGAAGAACATGTGTGCTTTTGATGCACTTGGTGCAGCAGGCCTGGGATGCCGCATTTCACACAAGCTTCAGGTGACCCCAGTGCTGCTGGTTCATGGACCACGCTGTGAGTAGCAAGGTCACAAACTCCCCTGAGGGAGGGGAGTAGCTGGCTGCGTTTCTGAGAGACCCTATTACGATTGAACTACTTTGGGCCTCACTTCTTGAGAACTCAAAACAGCTGCTGGGTGTGCTGAAGCCATATTCACCCCACCACAAAGAGGACGGTCAGCACCTTTCTCCACACAATGGTAAAAAGGTTTTGTTTTCATATAAAACCTCAACAGATGAATGGGGCCACTATCAATGATTTTCAGAAAGAAAGGCTCAAATACCAACTATTTTTTTATGGAGTCTTGCTCTGTCACCCAGGCTGGAATGCAGTGGCATGATCTCCACTCACTGCAACTTCTGACTCCCAGGTTCAAGCAATCCACTCGCCTCAGCCTCCCGAGTAGCTGGGACTACAGGTGTGCGCCACGCCTGGCTAATTTTTATACTTTTAGTAGAGATGGGTTTCACCATGTTGGCCAGGCTGGTCTCGAACTGCTGAAATGAAGTGATCCACCTGCCTCTGCCTCCCAAAGTGCTGGGATTACAGGTGTGAGCCACCATACCCAGCCCCCAAATACCAACTATTCTTTAAAAAAAATTATGATTATGTTGGAGGCACAGTGGCTCCTTCTGTAATTTCAATACTTTGGAAGGCCAAGGCAGGCAAATTGCTTGAGCCCTGGAGTTGGAGACCAGCCTGGGCAACATGGCAAAACCCTGCTCCTGCAAAAAGTTTTTAAAAAATTAGCCGGGCATAGTCGCATTCATCTATAGTCCCAGCTACTCAGGAAGCTGAGGTGGGAGGATTGCTTGAGCTCTGGAAGTTTGAGGCTGCAGTGAGCTGTGATGGCACCACTGCACTCCAGCCTGGGTGACAGAGTGAGACCCTGTCTCAAAAAAAGAAAAAAAATTATATATATATATATATATATATATATATATATATATATATATATATATATATATAATGTTGGGAGAGATGTCCCTCATAATTAAACTAGGTTAATACAGATGATTTTATTTAACAGCTGAAATGGTTCTGTTACCTGGGAGTTTGTTTTATATTTAGTTGATCTTGGAGGATCCATCATGAATCCCCCCTAGAAGTGCCCACAGTGACATGTTCCATGAGTGCTTGATGGAAAGCCGTGTATTTCTAAGGCTCTGGTGGCAGGTAGCAGTTATGCGATGGCATGAGGAAAATCCATTTAGTAGAGTTGTCCAAAAGTGCAATGGCCTGGCTTGGTAAGCTGTAAATTCAGTCCCTGTGAGGGGTAGAAAGTGAGGATGGAGAAGGAAGGAATATGCCAAACAGGGGTTGAACAAGACGGGCTTCTTCCAGCTGTCAGCTTTGTGACTATGGGTACTGTCCATGTCTCCAGGATCCACCTGGGATGCCTCTGATAATGTAACCACGTACCCCCATTTTTCTTGGGCAGTTTATTCCAACAAGTGAGCTATAGTGCAGGCATTGGGCCATGCGGTATCTGTTTGACTTTCAAGGGCTTAGGTCAGCTTGGTGGAGTTCTCTGGGTCCCTCTAGGGAATCATCCAACCCAGGGATGGCCTGCAGGGTCCCACCCCACCCCTAAAGCACTTACATTCACACAAAATCCTAGAGCTGAATGTTCTCAGCAGGCTTATTCCTCATAGCCAAAAGCCAGAAACAAATCCAGATGTTCTTCGAGGAGCGAGTGGCAAAACAGTTGGGGTCATTGTGGAAATGAAGGGAAGCCTTTGGAGAGATGTATTGGAAGAATGAACAGGACTCAGTAATGGATTGTTTATGACGTGGGGGGGGGGTTACAGGCTGAAGAAACTCTTTCTAGAGTCTGGAATGGAGTCCCTAGGTGAGCCGTCACACCATTTATTTAGACAGTAAGTCTGGGTCACAGCCAAGTCCAGGAAGATGACCTAGACTATAGAGTGGGATCAGTTCTAATCTGTAATGTCTAAGAGGTATTTCAGTCTGGAAATCAGCTAGGCAGCTGTACATATAATTCTGAGTGGAGATAAAATCTGGAGGTTGTAAGAATAGAGTTAATAATTAGTGCCTTAAAAATCAATTTGGTCACCCAGAGGGCTTGGGGTTCTTTTTTTCTGGCATACCAATAAAAGAATAGCAGAGTTCAGGGGTGAGTTATGACGCACTTCAGATTTTAAATCCCAAGCAGGGGTTGTGAGCATGCTGGCAAACCTTGGGGAGGAGCATCCAGAAAGGCAGGATGAGAAGGAGAAGCATTGGCTTCAGGAGCCAGGAGCAAGATGGACCCCAGAAACAAAAAGGAGCCACTTACCTGGACTGTTCCTTTGACGTGGTAAATGGAAAGTGGCCATTAGATTTTCCATCATGGAACTGTCAAAGGACAAAAGTACAACAGATTTAGTTTAAAGATCCTAATTGGCTTTATTTGCTATTCTAGAATCAGGCAACAGTTCATTCCATAAAACAGACTGAGCATTCCTCCGATCAGAGTTGGGGAGATGGGCTTTATGGATAGAAAAGGCTGAAGCAGAAACAGAGAACAAAACACAGATTGGTTGCAAAGTTACTTTCCTTGTAAACATTAAAGCAGAGGGGAGGGACTGCCTATCATGCTGGCTAAACCTGGCCTGTTGGGGATTTGCCTGTTATCTCTCTGTGTCCTGACTTCTCAGAAAGTCAGATCAACAACTTCGTTTTGGTTTGGAAAAGTGGAACTTTAGCGCAAGGAACTCCAATCCAGTCTGGTCTTGTTACTGAAATGAACCTGGGTCTGCTTGCCCCGTGTAGTAAAACCAAACACCCACACTGAGGTTTGCAGCAGGAGAAAGGAGGGTGTTAACTTGCAGGATACCAAGCAAGGAGAATGGGGCAGCTTACACTTCGGACCCAATCTCCTGGATGGCTTACAAGCAAGGGATTTTAAAGGCAGGGGAACAATTCAGGAAAGCAGAAGTTACAGGGAAACCATAAATCAATACAGAGGGTATACATTGGTTTGGCCCAAAAAGGCGGAAGCTCTTGAAGCAAGGGGCTTACAGGTCATAGGCGGCTTCAGGATTCTTTGATTGCAATTGGTTAAGGAAGCCAGGCTTTGTTGAAAACTTGGGGTCAGCAGAAAGGAATGTTAAGATGTGGCCTGTGGGCATGACTCCCTCCAGGCCCCTGAGAAAGAAATTTACAACAAAGAGCAGCCGTCAGAGTGCAGCCCTCAGCTCCCCAACATCTGAGGTCTCTGTGATGATGGTCAGTATTTTCCATCTGACGTGGGTCCGGGTTTCTGAAAAACCGTTCATGGACATATGCTAAGATGTAATCTTTAGTTTCAATAGGGGACCAAACACCTTGTGGCTCTGACTTACTTGAGTGGCTATTACTTGAAGCTATTATTCCCTTCTTGCTTATCAGGTGGCTCATTTACTTCTCAAGGCCAGCTAGGTACCTGGAATTTCCCTTGAAGGAAATCAAGATTTTCCTTTGTTTCCATGCTGGAGGAGGCCCAGCAGGCCTATAATAGGGGTCCATGCTCCATCTCAGTCTGTTGGGCCTAGTGCAGAAGCTCAGTCCAAACTAATGGCCTCCTGTAAATGTATTTTACAGAAGTCAACAGTGTCCACAGCAAGGGAGAGTTTCTTGAGCAACCTGCTGGGAGACCTAAGAGTGAAATAAAGAGTGAATGTCAGGTGAAAACATTGAAAAGATGAGGACTGACAAGTATTTACAGAGGGTTAACTCTGAAGTGGTTCCAATAAACTGTGATCTTGAAAAGCAGGTAGTGGAGGGAAAAATGGCTTCCCCCTTCTAGGTTCTTTGGCTGGGCTAGGAATTAAATTGACATAAGACAGGCTAATAGGAGAATAAAAAACTTTAATTACGTCTATATGCACAGGAGTCCCACAAAATATGGATGAGGAGAAGGGCCAGATGAATGAAGCTTAGATAGTGTCCTGAGTTACAGAAAGGAACAGGGGCTTGGGGCTTGCTGAGGATGGGCACAAGTTCTGGGAGGGTGAGGGGAGGCAATGTCTGGTGAATAAAAGGTGTCTTGTTCTGCAGAGAAAAGTCTCTGGGGTTATAGAAGTTGTCTGGAACCAGCCCTCTTCCTGATACAGATAATTCACTAATGTAGATTTTTTTATACTTATAAATTTCTTTTACAAAAGGGCAGCTTTTCAGAGCTACTCCTGTGTCTGCAATTTCTTAGAATAACAAGATCAAAATTTGCCTAAGAAGTATATTTTGTGTTCACATATCTGGTTTTGTATTGTCATATTTTGGGGTGGTGTGTCCTGAGCCCCACCAGCAAGGGCCATGTTATAGGAATATAATTTTTAATTGACTTTTTAGAGTTGTTTTGAATTCACAGCTGAAGGGGCTTAGAGTATACCATCCCAAAATATGCCACTCTGACATAAAGATTATTTTGAACTGAAGACAACTGAGACCAAGTAGACACAGGACAAACTCTCTGCCCTGCCCCTATCTACCAGAAGGGCAGGATGGCTCTTACCAGCCCAGAGGTGGCACCAGAAAAATCAACATCACAAGCACGCCAAATCAACCTTATCTGTCAGCTTCTGCCATATATCTACCTTCCCACAACTTGTTATCCACAGAAGCTCAAGGTCCCCTTCCTTTGTCTTTCCACTTCTCTACAAATACATTGCTCTCTCATTAGGGTGCTAATAAGCCCAAGTTCTAACCGCCTTTTTGAGTTATTATCACTGAGCTCTCCCATGTGTATTTGCGATGCATGAATTAATAAATGTGTTGTTTTCTCTTGTTAACCTGGCTTTCATTGGTCTAAATTTGTGGGGCCAAGGCAATAAACCTAAGATGGGTGGAGGAAAGATTTTTTCTACACCTATACAGCAAAATTGAGCTGAGTGTGCAGAGAACTCTCATATGAACCCCTCACCGGCCCACACATGTGCACACACACACACACCCACACACGCACAGCCTGCCCTACTGTCCATGTCCCACATCAGTGGGGCACATTTGTTACTACAGCTAAACCCACACCAACACATCATTTTCACCCAAAGTCTGTGGTTCACATTAGGGTCACTCTTGGTGTTGTATTGTCAGTGAAAAGAGCCAAACTCTGTAAAATATTTGAAGAGATTTATTCTGAGCCAAATATGAGTGACCCAAGGTATAGTCTCAAGAGGCCCTGAGAACATGTGACCAAAGCGGTTGTTTTACAGTTTGGTTTTATACCTTTTAAGGAGACATGAGACATTAATCAGTACATGTGAGATGTACATTGATTCAGTCCAGAAAGGTGGGACAGCTCGAAGGGGGTCAATGGGAGGAAGGCTTCCAGGTCATAGGTGGATTCAAAGATTTTCTGATTGGCAATTGATTGCAATCAATAGAAAGGAATATCTGGGTCAAGATAAGGGGTTGTGGAGACCAAGGTTCTTACCATGTAGATGAAGTCTCATGGGGGTCACCCTTAGAGACAATAGATGGCCAATGTTTCCTATTCAGACTTTTAAAAGGTGCTAGACTTTCAGCTAATCTCTAGAGGATTGGGACAGCCTGGAAGGGAAAAGAGCTAGTTATGGTAATAAAGATTCTTTACAGGTGCAAATTTTCCCCACAAGAGACGGCTTTGCAGGGCCATTTCAAAATATGCAAAAAAAAAATCCTATTTTGGGGTAAAATATTTTTATTTCCTTCTTTATCTGTCATATGATGTTATACGAGAGTCAGGTGGGAAAGTAAGCTGTGTTATATATAAGGTTAAATAAAGCCCATCTGTTGAGATGTCAGTTTCTAGGGTCTGACTCCCCAGGCCCCTTAGATAGGAATTTGGGCAAGAGAGAAAAAATGTCAGTTTAGTCCTCAGTACATTCTTTGGGTTTGAACAGATGTCTGATGCCATATCCACCACTGTCATATCATACAGAGTAGTTTCACAGTCCGGCAAATCCGCTGTGCTCTGCCTGTTCATCCCTCTCTCCCCCAACCCCTGCCAACCACTGCTCTTTTTACTGTCTCCATGGTTTTGCCTTTTCCAGAATGTGACAGAGTTGGAATCTTACAGTATGCAGCCTTTTCAGATCAGTTTCTTTCAGTTAGTAATATGCATTTAAGGTTCTTTCATGCAGCTCAATAATGTTTGGCAGAGACTCAAAGGCAGGGAGAGGAATGGGAAATCTGTGCAGTGGAAAAGGGGAAGAGGAGTCCTGATGGGGCTGCCAGCCACCAGAGGCGGCTGCTAGTGAAGTGGCCTCATTGTCTGGGGTGACACCCAATGTTCATTGTCTCACAGCCACAGAGATCAAGGGCATGGACACACAAAGGGTGAGGTTAAGAGTGGAAATTTAATACGTGAAAGAAAGAGAATAGCTCTCTGCTACAGAGAGTGGTCCCGGAAAAATAGGTCGCTGATGCACAGTGGAATGCAAAGATTTTTATAGATGAGCTAGTGGGGAGCAGTGTCTGATCTACATCGGGTGCGAAAAAACAGGACCAGGTGTGCCATCTGCGTAGGGCACGAATCTCTGGACGCCCCCACACCAATCTTCTATTTATTACGCAGGTGAGTAGCTACTCCATGTTGCTTCTTTCTTTCTTACTGTGCATGTGTTAACAACAACAACAAAAAAATTAGGGAAGGTGAACCCCCCATGGTGGACATGCCTGGCCCCAGGTAGTCCTTTTTATCAGTGTGGCTGCAGGCCTCCCCCCAGGCAAGCTTCCAGCTTCCTTATCTATGTTTGCAGCTCCATCTTTCAGGCTGCTCTTTGTTAGAAAGAAATGATTTCTTGGGCTGTTTTTTGTCAGAAGTTCTGCCAAGGACTTTTTTGCCCTATCTGCCTAAATAATTTATTTCCATCTCCTGTATCCAGTCAGGGGATCCTACCTGACTGGTAAGAGGGTGCCTATTTGGTTCTCCCTGTTGGTCCTAAGTTCGAAGCAAGGGCAAAAAGGAGGGAAACCGTCAGTGCAGTCCTGACCATTAGGGTTGCTGTATGCAGTTTCCAGCTGGTTACTTCACAGACTGTGGGTCAGAGTGTCACCAGGCTCTTGGGTGGATTTTTTAAATCCCACGGACTGAAACCCTTCTTTATTATCTCCAGTCACTTGAACATCTTTCTTTGATTGACAGTTTATTCAGTGTTGTTATTAAAAAAAAAAGCTGCTACTATTACTACTACTACAATTACTATTTATAATAATGGTAATAATTACAGTAATGATGAATCCCAGCAAGGACCAAATAATTATAATTACTGATTTAATATTTATACATAAATATTTATTAAAATATATAATCTATATATTACATATATTTATACCATGACATTTATAGTATCTACATAATTACATATTATTTGTGTATTTATGACAATTTATATTTATAAATTACATAATAATAAGAATATTATTACTATGACTACTATAAGCCTCAGGACTCCCCCCACCCCCCACCATAACAGAATATACCCCTTTAACCATCTGGCCACCTAATCCCACGTTGCCCCCGCTGGTCGAGCTTGCTATATATAAAGGCGGCTGCCAAGTGTCGCAAGACAACTAGCTAAAAAGCCTGCCGAACAGATCGGGATCGCGGGCGGGCGGGTAGGACGCCAGGCCTCGTCCGGGTCCACCTCAGGTCACATTCCCACCTCGGGGCACCCTGGCAGGCGTGAGTGGAACCGTGAGATCCCTGGCAGCCAAAAGAAGCCTTGGAAAATTTTGGGGGGAGCACCCTGGGCCAGGGACAGCTGCCGGGCAGGGGACAGACTCCCCAGCGCCTCCCGGGCCAGCTGCCCACCCAGAGTGGACTTCAAAATTTACCGGGGTCAGCCTGCCTCAGCCTCCCCAGGGGCATTTAGAAATTTCTGCGGACCGAAAGCCCCTCCTGCGTCCTCTTCAGAACTATAACTGTTTATATCTAATCACTATTTATGTAGATTGATTATTTATAAAGTATAATTTATACTTATACTTCTAAAAATTTATATTATTTATATTCATATAGTTTGTAAATGTAAATAAATTATTTGTTTATAATACTTGCTTATAAGAATTACCATTGCTGTATAAACCTCAGGTTCCACCATCCCCCTGCCCCTACCCTCCCCTTCGCACCTTGCCACAGGCCTCCCCCCACGTCCTTCTCCCCTCGCCTTGGCCCCTTCTCCTCTCCCAAATTCTAGTTGCCCATCTGCTTGGTTGGGCTGCTGGTCGATCTGATCAACTTTCTGAGGCCACATCAAAACTGCAGAAATGAGGCTGATCGACCCAGCAGCTCTAACAAAGATCATCCATCGGACATCTGGTCGCCCCTCTATTTTGGAGCCAGAGGCTGTACGCTCTTCCCCGGTGGGGAGGGTGGGGCCCCAAAGTCCAACCACAAGATACCATTTTGCAGGCCGTGGCTAAATCCACTGCGCCTTCCCCGTTTTTTCTCAAACTGCCCAAGCCAGACTCCACCTCCAAGACAAGACTCGGAAAAAGGTGTGAAGCTCAAGTCGGATGACCACGACCCACGCGTGGCCATGGACGGGACCCATGTTATTCTTCGCAGTCCTCCTGTAATGGCCGGGCGGGTCCTCGCCTCCGGGGCGGGGCTTGGAGATAATGGGTGTAATGGAAGGCCTGAGGACCCGGCCCCACGCCAGTCGGAGTCCAGGCGGAGTACCCCATCCCCCGTTCACACTCTCGGAAGGCCCGTCGATTCCCGCGTGTACTAGTCGACCCGCTCAGGCCACAGCACTCCGAACTCAATAGTGCGCCTCCAACGCTGACCCGCAGGTTTAATCTCCGACGAAAGGACGAAGAGTACACCCGGCAAAGCCGGGCTCATCCTGCCAGTGCTGCCAGCCCCCTTGAACTCTGCACGGCGCCCTGTGGCCAAATCCCCTTTCTTGCCGGCTTCGCCAGAGCGCCGGAGAGAAAACCTTAACAGTGCAGCCAGGTGGCGCCCAACAGCCGGCGCAAGCAGCCGCGGATCGGATCGGCATCGCCAGCGGGCGAGGCCTCTCCTAGTCCCAGACCACCTGGGATCGCGTTTCTTGGCCTGGGGCGGGTGGAGGAGCTCCTAGTTGGCACGGCCTGGAATGACGCGACCCCGCAGCCGAAGGGGACTTGAAAATTTTTCCTAACCACCGTTCCGCTCCGAGGGACTGCTACCTGCTAGGACAGACCTCCCACGCGGCTCCGGGCCTGGCGATCTTCCGCGGGAACCGGGAATGTTTCCGGAGATCCCCGCAGGCCGGCGCCATGCCTCGGCTTCCCAGCGCAGCGGGGTCGCGGGCTCCCCGAGGATTCCAAAGTTTTGCGGGGCGCCTGCGGCGGGAGGGACCCTGAAGTTGAAACTGTGAAAGGCAGAACGTGGGTGAATCGCTTTTATTCTGTCTTTTCGGAGTGGGGAAACCTTTCTAAAGCATAAAATAAACCCAGAAGCCATCAAGGAAATGATTGATCAGCTTGACAACATAAAGTTTCACAAGCAACGTCAAAAGATAACAAATGAGTGTGGGGATCGCTTATGCATAAGATAAGAATATTGATTTCATTCACAATAGCCAAGATACGGAAGCAAGCTAAGCATCTACCAGTGGGTGAACGGATAAAGAAAATGTGATGTATGTACATCAGGGGGTACTATCCCGCCTTTGAATAAAAGGAAATCCTGCTATTGGCGACAACGTGGATGAACGTGGAGGCCATTGTACTAAGCAAAGTAAGCCAGGCACAGAAACAAATACCACTTGGTCTCTCCTGTATGTGGAATCTGAAAATAGTTGAACTCATAGAAACAGAGAGTAGAACTGTGGCTACCTGAGGCCGGGGGAAGGGCAGGAGGGTGGAAATGTTGTTCAAAGGGTACAAGGATTCAGTTAGACAAGAGGAATATGTTTTAGGGATCCACATGACACGGTGACTGTAGTTAATGCATTTTATATGTCAAAATCCCCAAAATAGTAAATTTTAAATATTCTCACCACAAAAAATAAATGTGTTGGTGATGGATGTCTTAATTAGCTTAAAGTAATTATTCCACCAATGTGTACATATATCAAAACATCACATTGTATCCCATAAATGTATACAATTATGATTTGTCAATTAAAAATAAACTTTAAAAAATCTTTTTAAAAATATTTCAGCATTATTTACTATAATAACAAAAAAACTGGGGTGGGGGATAATAGCCATTGATTAAGAGGGGTCAGGTTAAATAAACTCCAGTACATCCACACCATACACTGTGTGAATTTGTTTTGTTTGTTTTAGATGAGATAAATGTTGATGATGAAATGTTAAATGAATAATTTAAAACAAGTATTAAGTTACCTCTATTTCAACATATTAAATAGCTAGTAAAGACTGTGTGGTGTGGACAGAGGGAGATGATCTACAGAACCGAAAAGAGACCAAAACAAATGCACCCAGCTGGTTTTTGACAAGCATGCAAAAGCACCTTGTGGCAGGAAAGGTAGCCTTTCCATCAAATGGGAGTAGGGCAATTGCACATCACAGGCAGCAAACAAGCAGGCGAACCAAAACCCTTGACCTAGACACTGTCAACTTTAGAATCCCAGGCCCCCACCAAATGAATGGACCCCCTCTTGGCCAAGGGGACCTCCTGAAAATCTTAAAAGTTTAGTTCTAGTCATGATGGGGTGGGAGGTCAAACATGCCTCATTATACCCCCTGCCTTTTGGGGTTTAGACCAGCATTAATGTTAACATAGAGATCAGAAGACTGACAGAACAGACTCTGTGGCAATAAAATACCAAATTATAAACAGGACCTAAGGCCATGCGAGGCAAGGGTTAAGTCACTAACACTGCACCTAAAGAATAAACTGTGTTCTAAGGACCACAAGGCTTTTCTTTTTCTCTGGCAGCTAAACAACCACTGGCCTCAAGATAGACAAGATTAAAACAATTTCCAGCTCCACCACCCACTGACTTACTGAACCCCTGCTCTACCAGCCATAACTTCCTGATAAGACCACCAACAACTTCCTGATAAGACCACCAACCATGGATTGTCTTTGGCTGGTTTACAGAGGCTGCACACTTTGTGTGCCTTCATGCCCTGAAAAGACCTGTTGACATATAGGACCTAACTGTAATACATTTAAATGTTAAGTCTCCACCCCAAAATGAACATGGATCATATGCTACATGCATGTCTGTTCAATATGCATGTGCTAGGACCACCTTCATGAATATTCATAGCTCCTCCTATAACCTGTTGAATATGTATGTTTAGCCAACCTGCCCAGCATAAAGCTCCTACCCTAACCCCTCCTCCTTCAAAGTGCCGTTTCTGGTCCCTTGGCTGAGATGGCCACCTTAAAGGCTGTAATCCCTATGAGAAATAAAGTCTCCTCATGTTTCTAAATGGATAAATTGTGGGGGTTTTACCCTCACACCTCATGCAAACATTAACTCCAAATGGATCACATATTTCAATGTAAAATGTAAAACTATAAAATTTTAGGAAAAAAAATCTTAGAGAAAATTGGGATTTAGGCTAAAAAATGAGATTTTATACTTGACATCAAAAGCATGATCCATAAATAGAGATGGGTAAATTGGAAGTCATCAAAATTAAAACCCCAGGCTCTGTGAAAGGTCCCTTTTTTTTTTTTTTTTTTTTTGAGAAGGAGTCTGGCTCTGTCGCCCAGGCTGGAGTGCAGTGGTGCAGTCTCAGCTCAGTGCAACCTCCTCCTCCTGGGTTCAAGCAATTCTCCTGCCTCAGCCTCCCAAGTAGCTGGGACTACAGGCGTGCGTCACCACTCCCAGCTAATTTTTGTATTTTTGGTATAGATGGGGTTTCACCATATTGGTCAGGCTGGTCTTGAACTCCAGACCTTGTGTTCTGCCTGCCTTGGCCTCCTAAAGTGCTGGGATTACAGGCGTGAGCCACCACACCCAGCTGAAATGTCCTTTTAAGAGGAGGAAAACAAAGTATAGATCAGAAGAATATATTTACAAACCATATATTCTACAGGAATGTGTAAAAAAAAAACTCAAAATGCAACGGTATTTTTCTTCAAAATCCAATTACAAAATTGATGAAAGACATGTTAAAGTATGCCCCCTGCAGAAAGACAAAAGACTCCCAGGAGACTAACTGAGTTGCTCAAAGTTAAAATGGAACCAGGCGGCTGTAGCTGGGTGACAGAGACTTCATGTACTCTGTGTTCTTAGAAAGATGTTATAAAAGTATCACAAGACCTCCCTTCCACAACCAAACCAAACCAGTTCCTGTTGTCAGTGTCAAGATAACTGTAGCCTGAGCACCACTCCCCTGGACCCCTGACAACCATTTATAAGAAATTTATGACAGTTTTCTGCTTAAGGCTTAAAGAACAACAAGTCAGAACTCCCCTGCCCTGACTAATCAGGACTCAACTGCATCAATCAGGGTTCACCTGGATCGACTAATTAGGATTCAGCTACATCCACCGATCAGGACAGCATGAGTTTCAGTCCTTCATTTACATAAATGAAAGTAGTTGGAAACCTGGACAGAAACTTTTACCATAGAACCCAAACCCTTTCTTAGTTTTCTAGAACTTACTTTCCCTTTACACTGAAGGCTGCAACTTCCCCATTTACAAACTGTTCACTGAAATAAAGTCACTTTCCACATTCCTTTTCAGAAAACTTAGCTCACAGACATGAACTAGCATTTCACTGAGCAGGACGTACAGATGGCAAGTCGGCACATGAGAAGACGTTAGCCTTTTGTGGGAGTGTAAATTAAAATCACGGTGAGACGTCATGACACATCCATCAAATGCCTTCAACAAAATACAGGAACAGCATCAAATGCAGGTGAGGCTGTGGAGGAACGGGCTTTCTCACACATTGCTGGTGGTAAGGTAATATTGTACTGCCACTCTGGAAAACAGTGTGGCAGTTTCAAAAAAGAAAACAGCAACAACAAAAACGTGCAAGTGAAGCGTGGCAGAATATGCCACCCCAAAATATGCCACTTTAGCATAAGGGTTATTTTGAGCTAAAGGCACTTGAAAAACAGCAGACACAAGGAAGATGCCCTGACCTCTCCTTTTTCTTCCTGAAAGTAGGAGGTGAGTCTCCCATGGGAAAGGTGCCCTCCCTGTACCAGGAGGAAGGAAGCCATTCTTACCACCAGAGGCAGGGAGTTGGGGCCGAGGGGAATCTGTACAAACAAATCTCGTTAAACTAACCCTCATCAGCCTCATTACTTCTCCACGATGAACTGCCCTATCCCAGACTCCATTGTCTTCAGGTTTTCACAACTTACTCTTTGTCCAACCTAGTATATAAGTGTTCAGGCCTAACTGCTTCTTTGGATCTCTTTTTCCTACAGGGTTCCATTCACATGTGCAAATCTGTGTGCTTTTCTCCTGTTAATGTGTTTTATGTCCACTTACCTCTTAGGCCCAGCCAGAAACACTAACAGTAGAGGTAAAGTTTTGCTTCCCCTGCATAAGGACCATGTAACCCAGGAACTAAACCCCTGGGCATTCGCCCCAGAGACACGGGAACTTGCTGTGCGTGAAGGGTTGATTCAGTGCCTCTGGGGCCGAGGACTCCCCCTGACCTCTGACCCTGGGCTACGGCAGGAATTAGAATATGTCCCAGCCTGAAACTCCTCTTTCCTCAACTTCAGTCAACCAGACACCCTTTGTGGATGGAAAAATCTCATTCAGTGTTTTTATAACAATAACAAACAATAATGGTAATCATTACAATAATGATGAACAACAGCAACAATAACTATTATTATTATTAACCTTGGGGGATGAAAGGGTAGGGTGCAGACCTCCACAATGCTCCTGGAGAATGACCACCTACTCCTGCTGGGTCCCAGGGTGGGCTGGAGTCAGAGCCCCAGGTTTGCACGTGCAACGTGCTCTGTGAAGGCAAGGGGTGAGCAGCAGGAGGAAAGGGAAATTGCCCTAAGAGGGTGTGGCAGACCAGTGAGGACCCTGGGAGGAGAAACAGGGGAGGGGTGTGCAGGGAGAGGGACCCAGGTCAGGCACCCACTGCCTGGTCAGTGAGCTGCCAAAGCTTCCTCCACAAGTGCTGGACTCCTTGTCCATGCCTGCCTACCTGGCCCCCGGCCTGCAAACCGCGGGCACCAGCTCACGGTGCACAGAAGTATGCACTCCAGATGAATCGCACACCTCGATGTTAAACGTAAAAGAGAAAACCTCAGTAGAGAATGCTAAGCGTTTGTGTCCCCTGGAGAAATGTTCTTCAGTGTGGCACAGCAGAAACCCAGGTGGTCAGCAGCCCCATCTGGTGTGGTGCCAGGGAAGAGCGCTGACTTGTTAGAGCAGCCTGGAGTTCTGCCTGCTGCGATCCATCGCGGCGGCCTCTGCATCTGCAGGGTAAGGCCTTCAGGTTTAGCACTACAAACCCAGGCATTTGGAGTCTGTTGGGCCAGTATCGCTGCTCAGGTGCAGATGAGCCGGCTGACTTCACCTGAATTGTAGCTGCCAGCCTTCGTGAGAAGTGGGGGCGCTTCTGGGACCGGCCGGCTGGGGCATCAGGTGCACCATTTCTGCTTGAACACACGTCCCCCAGGCACTTGGGGCCCCCAACACGGAAAGTGGCCATGAGGTGCTGGGCCTCCCTCTGGCTAGGGGGAGCAAGGAGACAGCGAGTGTGGCAGCCAGGACTGGGCCTCAGTGCTCCCAGCGGGTGGGGGTGTGACGGGTGTAGTCAGGCCAGGTCTGTGGGGAAGGTTTGTAGGACTGGGGCTGGGGGCTAGCCTTGAATCCTGAACCACCCACCAGTGACAAACTGCAGTTTTGCAGAGGTTAAGCCTCTGGCACCTCTCTAAGGCAGCTAGGCTGGGACAGGACTGGCAACAGCAGCACCAACACCTGTGCGTCCTGAGCAGGGGGTACTGCACTCACCGGCTCCAACCAGCAATGCCATTAACGTTTTTCTCCACTGTGAGGATCATGCAAACCCTACCAGTTTGATTCCAGTGTTTTTTGAAAAACATACTTGAACACAGAGCTGGGAGTTTTGACAGGTAGGCTTTAGGAGCTTTGTCACCACCGCCAGGACACAGGGATCTCCCGGCAAGGTGCTCAGGGACCTGTGGGGCCCAGAGGCCAGGGGGCTGGGAGGGCCTGGAGTGGCCAGCAGGGAGGCCGCAGAGCCATGCCTCCTCCTCCCCTAATCACCCTAGCAGACCTTCCTCTGAGAAGCAGCAGACCAGGGAGGGGGCATCTATCATTCTCTGCCAGTCACTTTCTTCTCCACTCCACCGCCTATGCATTTAACACAGAAAGTGCATGAGGCCAAGCCGTCTGCAGTCAGGCACCGCCACTGCTCCATCCAAGGACTCTGCACTGGAGGCCAGCAGGATGCCCTGGGCTTCCTGCAGGGGCTAAGCCATGCATGGGTCCCAGTGCAGTCAAGGCCCCAAGGCAGTGAGAAAGGTTCAGCCTGGAGGTGGGTGGTTAGGCATAGGTCCTCGAGAGTCCCTTTAAGGTCTCAATCCTAGTATCGCGTGGGGTCCCATTGCTGTGGTTCAAATTTCTCAGTCTTTCCCTTGATTTTGCTGGTTTTGCCTCTTTACAGATTATTTCCTTTTGGGTTTTCTCTACTTCTAAAGAATTTTTTGTTGTAATTATTTCAGACACTGCCTGAGAATTGAGATTTTATGGTTTTCAAGAGTTACGGTTTTCAATACATCTTCATGTTCCCTCGTCCTATTCTCCTAGAAGTTGGCTCTGTGCTGTTAGCTGCCTCCACAAATGTGCCCTTCATTTGTTAGGACTCAAGTGTCACATCTGAAATGGGGGCTAGCAAGGTAGATCTGCAAGACCTATCCCTTGGTTGAAGTAGCAAGCCCTGGAGTGGCCCAGCAGGTGCTGATAAGCTGACCTGTGAGAGACTGAATATACAATGACAGTGGCTAGACTACATAAAAAATCAAACTCTGAGCCATAATCTGCAGCAACCAGCCCCAAAGCCAGCCCGAGATCTGCAGCCACATCCCAGGAAGCCAGCCTGCTAGAAGTCAGATGTGCAGGACGCCAGCCCTCTAGAAGTCAGACGTGCAGGAAGCCAGCCCGCTATCTCCATTCAATCCAGGGAGCTTAACACCGCCCTGTAACAATCAGCCCAAGACAGCCAGAACTTGACTAATAACAGCTTCCCTAATTTTTGTCCCAGCTTCCAACTTAGAACCAACCAGAAAAAGTGAAATCTACTGCCCTAACCGACCACACAGGAGGCCCCATTTCTGGTTGGCCACCCCAGTTTCCCCAAGCCAACAGCCTCCATTTGGAGTGCACCTGGAGCCTCCCCTTTTTCCACTGTGAACCTTTCCCATCCTCTGCCTGCCTGGAAATTTCTACCAAAATGCAACTGGCGATGGCTGACTCCCTTGCTGGGGCCTTTGTGTCTCTCATTTGAGTGGTCTTTGCTTATCTCCATGCTGCTTCCTATGCTACTACGGATGGGCATTTCCTGCCCATCCACGAAGATTTCACGTGCGTGCCTGGGGTGGCAACATGCCCAGGTGCATTTCTCCTGCCTCCTCCTTCTCTCTTTATCCCGCAGTCTTCCTCCTCACCCAGCTAGCCACAGGTGTCCACATGGAGCACAGTCTGAGGAGAGAGCAGGGTCAAACACAGCCAGGTTCTAGGTGGAGCTGAATGGGGTTTGACAGGTGCCAGGTGCTCCCCCAGATGGATCTTTACATCATAAAAACGATTTTGTGCTTGAAGATGTTGCTTCAGATCCACCAAGCATAAAGTCACCACCTGAAATTAGAAAGAAAACATCCAATAAATAGGCCTTCTTCACTCCAGCAACCCTCTCCCCATGTGCCTTCTGAAGCTCCTGCAGCAAGCCTGCAGATGGGTTCAGAAAGTGTTTCCAAGAGGAGCACCACACAGCTCTAACAGACAGACAGACAGACAGACAGACACACACACACACACACACACACACACACACACACACACAGAGTCAACATGAGGGTAAGAATGAGGAGAGTGATGGCTGCAGTGTCTGAGAGAATTTAGTCTCAAGGATTAAGGGAAGGCTCCCCAGGCGAGTGGGAAAGGTGAGCAGTGTTCGGTCTCTGAGGCGTGGATGGAAGTGTCGTCCAGGCAGAAGACAAATGCACAAGGCTTGAATCCGTAACAAACAGCTTCCATATACAGGAGTGCATATGGCAGGCACTTCTATGGCAAATCCAAGAGTGAGGCAGGAGGGTTCAGGGCCTAGCATGCCAGGCCAGTGACTTTGTGGAACCAGCAAACCAAGCTAGGCAAAGTGTGGCATGTTACTTCCTTATAATATTTTTAATTAGAATCGTAATATTTTCTCTTTAATGCAAAGAATAAATAAATTCTTAAATAATACCTAGCCCAAGGGCCACTATCCAGAGACACTCAAGCTGCTAGAATTTTTAATGTATCTTTCAAGAAATATTTTCTATATAAACAGAAGGCTGAGATGTATATGCCATTTTTTGTGGTCTCTTCCACCAAAACTTCCTCAAATGTATTAAGAGCACAACTCTTGAAAACACATTCACACAGAAACATGCACACAAACGTTCTTAGCAGCATCATTCATTATAGCCAAGAAGAGGAAACAACCCAAATGTTCACTGACTGATGAATAAACAAAACCTGCTCCATCCACACAACGCGACATTCACACGTGAGGAATGCCGCACCGTGGTGAACACCAGAAACAGCAAGTTCAGTGAAAGAAGCCCGTCATAAATAACTCCATTCATGGAAACGTCCAGAATAGGCAAATTCGTAGAAATAGAAAGTAGATGAGTGGTTGCTTAGGTCTGGAAGGGATGGGGAGCATCCTTTCAAGATGCTGAAAATGTTCTGCAATTGACTGGATAATGGCTTCACGGCTCTGTGAATATGCTAACAACCGCTGAATTGTACACTTCAGTAGTGAATTGTTTGAAATGCAAATGACGTCTCACTAAAGCTCTTATTAAGAAATACATGAGTTGATGGCAGATGGCTATCAGGATTATGAGGGTGACATCTCAGGGGGAGGGGCTGTGTGTGTGGAGGTGCTAGAACTGCACAGGACATCAGCCATTAAAGGGTCCTCTGATCTAAAAATAGGAATTGTGATCTGAGTAATTAATGAGATGCTGGCTGTCCTGAATTTGCAGCTAGTAAAAAAGTTGTGAGTCAGGAACAAGCTTGGTTTTTCCATAACAGGATTTTGGCTGCTGTATAAGAGAATTGGCTGGAAGAAGCACCATTCACAAGCACTTACTGTCAAGAAGCAAGAAGCACAAAGCACTTACCATCAAGTAAGAGGGACAAGACTCCCAGTAAGGGGGTAGCAGAGAGATGTTGGCAACTGGACAGATGCACAATACACTTGGGAGGTGACACTGACAGAACATGTCTCTGGGGACATGCAAGAAGAATTAGGTAAAAGCATAGGTTATATCAGGGTATGTCAAAAACAGTGACAGGAGCAAATAAATAATCTAAATTGAGGAATGCTGATTTGAGAATTCTCAGACATGGATTACTGATGGAAAAGCCAAACTCTGTTTGAAATATTTGAAAGAGGTTTACTGTGAGTGAATGAGTGACTGTGGCCTAGGGAAACAGTCTCAGAGGGCCTGAGGAAGCGTTCCTGAAGCGGTCAGGTTACAGTTTGGTTGTATACATTTTAAGGAGGAAAGAGTTCTAGGCAAAGACATAAGTCAACCCACACATGGACGGTATACATTGGTGTGATCTGAATAGGTGGGACATCTTGAAGCAGGGGTTTAAAGGTCATAGATGGATTCAGAGATTCTCTGATTTGCAGTTGGTTAAAGGAGTGAGCTCTGTCTAAAATTTGATGTCAGGAGAAAGGCATGTTTTAAGTTAAGGATGCTATGTAGCAAGGTTGATGGCCTGCAGGCCTGACTAAACCCTTGCCTGGCATGGCCTTAGGTCTTGTTTATAATTTGGTCTTTTATTGACACACAATCTGCCTTGTCAGTCTTAAGATCTCTAATGTTAATGCTGGACAGTTGCACCTAAACTCCAAAAGGGAGGGGGTGTAACAAGGCTTGGGATCCCCTTGGTCAAGAGGGAGTCTGTTCAGTCAATGGGTGCGGCTTAGGATTTTATTTTTAGTTTATAGGATGGATCAGATTGTTTTTCTTTTGTGATTACAAATAAGGCTGAGGCCAAGCATAGTGGCTCATGCCTGTAATCTCAACACTTTGAGGGTTGAGGTGGGAGGATCGTGTGAGCCCAGGAATTCAAGACCAGCCTGGGCAATATAGGGGGACCTCGTCGCTACAAAAAAAAAAAAAAAAAAAAATTAGCTGGGCATAGGAGCCCACTCACGTGGTCCCAGCTGCTCAGAAGGCTGAAGCAGGAGAATCACTGGAGCCCAGGATTTCAAGGCTGCAGTGAGCCATCGTTGTGCCACTGCACTCCAGCCTAGGCAACAGAGTGAGGCTGTCTCAAAAAATAATAAATAAATAAGCAAAGAAATAAGGCTGAAATGAACAGCCTCATCCATATCTTTTCATGAACACCCACCAACTTTTCCCTCCGAATAGCTTTCTAAAGCTTTCGAATAGCTTATTTTTAAGTCATGCAATGACTTAACAAATTGTGTGTTAGGAAGCCTGTTACGAATTTAGACTCCTGTGCTATTTTGAAATAGATATTTGGTCTTCATCCCCATCCCCACTTCCTGGCAAAAAGCTCCTAAAACCCTTGGAATCTGCAGAGTACTAAGAGTGTCATTTGTGTGCTAATGAAATGACTGGTGGCTGGGGACCCTAGACAGCTTCAGGATGGGGGCTGGCCACCAGAAAGACAGAGGTGGGATTAGGGGGTTGGGACTTTCACCTCACTTGCCAACCTCTGGGGACAGGAGAGGGACTGAAGGTTGAGCTGATCACCAATTGCCAATGATATGGTCGATCGATCATGCCTCTGTAATACTGCCTCAGTGAAAACCCGCAAGGACAGGGTTTGAAGAGCTCCCAGATATCTGAATACATGGAGCCTGGAGGGCGATGTGTCTGGAGCAGGTGTGGGAGCTCTAAGCCCCTTCCCAGATGCCTCACCCTGTGCACCTCTTCCATCTGCCTCTTCATTTTCATCCTTTGAAATATCCCTTGTAATAAATGAATAAGTGTAAGTAAAGTGTTTCCCTGAGCTCTGTGAGCCACTGTAGCAAATTAATCAAACCTGAGGAGGGGATACTGGGAATCCTGATTTGCAGCCAGTTGGGCAGAAAAGCAGGTCACAACCTACTACTTGTGACTGGCATCTGAAGCGGGGACAGTCTGGTGGGACTGAGCCCTTAACCTGTGAGGTCTGACACTGTCCAGGTAGACAGTTTCAGAATGGAATTGAATTAGGACACACTCAGCTGTTATCTGCTGAAGGAGTGGTTGATGTGGAGAAATCGCTACACATTTTAGTGACCAGTGATCAGAGAAATACAATTATCCTTTGGTATCTTCAAAGGGATTGGTCCCAAAACTCCTCCTCTGGAAGGGTTCTGGTGATTTGGACACCAAAATTACTGGCTGCTCAAGTCCCTTATATAGGAAAGTATAGTATTTGCATATAACCTACACACATCCTCTACATGCTTTAAATCAGATGTGTCCAATCTTTTGGTTTTCCTGGGCCACATTGGAAGGAGAATTGTCTTGGGCCATACATAAAATATACTAACACTAACAATAGCTGATGAGCTTTAAAAAATCACACACACAAAAAAATCATATGTTTTAAGAAAGTTTACGAATTTGTGTTGGAGGGTAGGCCACAGATTGGACAAGTTGCTTTAAATCACCTCTAGATTACTTATATCTAATACAATGTAAATGCTATGTAAATAGTTGTTATATTGTATTGTTTAGAGAATAATGGCAAGAAAAAAGTCTGTATGTTTAGTACAGACACAATCATTCTTTTTTTCAAATGTTTTTGAATCGAGGTTGGCTGAATCCATGGATGCAGAACCCATGGATATGAAGGAGTGACTGTATTCTGTGTGGAATTTATGCTGAATGGGGTGGCAGAACATACATATTCAATAAGCTATAGGAGGAGCAATGAATATTTATGAAAGGAGAAACATGAATGTGCCATTGAGTTTCATGCCTCTTCATGGGTCACGTGTTCATGCGAGGGTGTAGTTTTTAGCCTCTGACATCAAAAGGCGAAGGAGGGGCCACAGACCACTCACTGTGCATCCTCTGTGAGCCAGCCAAAACTGGTCCAGAGGCGGTGGTCCATTTTAGGAAGGATGCACTGTGAAGCTGGTGACTGTCACTCCAAAACTGCAAAGAGGTAGGGTGAGTCCAGCCACGGCCTCAGATGATTGGCTAAAGATGATAAAGGAAGGAGTCCTGTGTTTCTTGTTTGCCAGAGCTGGTTTCTGCTTACTCCTTAGGAAAGAGTTCTGGCTAAAGGTTAATATGGAAGGGACATGCTGAAGTCTGTCTGACCTCGCATCCCATCCTGGCCAGGAGCTCAGTTTTTAAGGTTTCTCTGGGGTCCCTTTGGCCAAGAGAGTGTTCTATCAGTCAGTTGGGGAAACTTATGATTTAAACTTTATTCCTTGGGTCAGTTTAATAGACCTTGCAACTTTAAAATAAGCATTATCAGGTCTAAGAACTCAGGGTGTGAGCACCACTCAAGCATCACAGCCTGCTGCCAAGATGCTAAATGTTGTAAGAAAATTAATAACTTAAAGGCAAAAACTGACCTCCATGAAGATGAAAAGTCTGATGGCACTGTAACTCTAGAGAAAGGAGCATGTGTCCCCATTGATGGGAAGGCAGCGTCCATTTCAGGGCACACTGCAGGCATGCCAGGGTGTTTCAGGAGTCTGCCAGGTGTCCTGTCTTGTCACTCGAGACTCCAGCCCAGGGACAGACAGAAAACCAGAAGACAGCACCTCTTGGCCAGGATCCCAGCATCTATTTGAGGGAGACAAGATGAGAAGGGACAATATTGTTGTAGCAAAAATAATAGGTTCTCCACTTCCTTACATAGGAGGAAATTCCCACACCTTGATAGGAGGCAGTTCCCCTTCCTGCCCACCTTGGCACAGGCGGTCACACTCCCCACCTGTATGTTGAGGGACTGTGCAAGAGGGCAGCACTGTCTGAGTTGGGACATCTACAATCCCCTGCTCCTGCCCACACTTGGCTTAAGTGCTGGCAACGGCAACGTCCCCTCTTAGCCCTGGCCTGAGGTCCTCCACCCTTCTTCAGTTCTCCCTCTCAGGCCTCCATCATCCCACAGCTTTTCTTCCAATCTCTCCTCTTTTTTCTTTTTGATGATCTTTCAAAAGAGTCAGCATTTTGGAAGACAACTGTAGACTTGCTTTCAAATTCAGAACATCAGAGAGCCATGGTCTGCCCACAGGTGGCCTGCAGCAGGGCAGAGCTGTGCCTCTGATGGCCAAGGGGGAGGTCACACTTGCTGCTTCTGTCCTCCTTAATGCTCCTGTGACACAATTAGAACAAAGCCTGACTGCCATGATGAAGAAGAGATGAACTCGTGCTGGTGGGTGTCTTGTCCAGAGCACGTCAGCCACCCTGTGAGTTGTTAGAGCCTATGGGCAGACACACAGGATGAGGTTACAGGAAGATGCTCTCCTGCAGCAGATCCAAGGAGACAGAGACCCCAGCAGATGGCCCGAGAAGCTCCCACCTGCACCTCCAGCATCAACAGGCAGGCAGATCACTCCTGTTAGAGGGGATGAGGCAAGTCTGGGACCCTTAGAAGACTGCAGGAAGAGCTGCGGATGGTGTGAAGCAGGTTCACTAATGACCAGTTCAAGGGAGGGCTCCCATTGCATGGAGAGCAGCAGAGACCATCGCTGCCCCTCCCACAAGGAGTAGTTGGTCTGGAATATTTGCTACTTACACATTATGAATCTCCCAGTTACTCGTTGGTGTGCTTTTAACTAACATGAGAAGCAGGGACTGGGCTGTTTGTTGAGTATTATGTCTTGATATTTTTTAGTTCAATTGTACGTGTTAGTAACAAGGGTAGGGGTGCAGGGTGTCCTCATGCATGGCTGCTATAAAGGTCATGAGCAATCAAAAATATAAATAATTATTTCCATTAATTAGGATATTATTGTAGGATGAAGGTGGAGAATGTATGCTCTGAACATGAAAAAGAGGGCTTGGATCACAGCTCTGCCTTCTGATATTTTGTTTGTTTGTTTGGAGCAGGTGCTTGATCCTTTAGGTACAAAGCAAGCTTAGTGAAGTTAAGTGATTGTCCAAAATCATGCTGCTTCTTACCAGTTGGCTAGAATTCAAACCCGAGCTGACTTAAATAAGAGCCCAAATTTACACTGGTTATGTGGGAGAGGGGTTGCTTTTGTTTATTTCTCATTACTGTGAAAAGACATCTTATACTCAGTAGAGGATATAGAGTCTATTTTTATACTCTAAAAACTATAATGACATGCACATGCATGTACCATCACCCACTGGAGATATGCACCGGTCCACCTGCCTTTGCAGCTCTCATTTCACATTCCAGCCGCTACACTCACATCAGTGGTGCATAGAAGAACTTCGGTTATTTCTCGTGTGAGAGTTCACCTTTTGCAAAGGCTGACAGGAAGTGGATGATGAAGAACTGAGTTTTATGTAAAGGAGAGGGAGAGGTAATTGATGGATCATGGCTGAGTGCACCACAGGGAGGAAGGATGGAGGGCACGGGTGGAGGGGAAGGTCATCATGGCAGAGACGGGGACATCTCAGGTGAGATGCCCAGAGGTGTAACAACTCTGATAGGAAGCTGTGCTGTGTGCCACATGCCTCTGCAGGCTGCAGACCAGTTTGGATCTTACTGGTCTATGTATCAAGATATGGAGTGAGCTTACCCTCTCCAGACTGCAATTCCTGTGAGTTTCTCTCTTCTCCGTGGAATCTGAGTTTGTTGGTTCCAGAGTAGCTTTCCAGCTGGGGATCTGGGGTGAGATTTCACCAGCCAAAGGCTGTTGGAAGGCAAATCAGGATGTTGGGTATGGGCTGGGCTAACTGCAGGGCTGGACTGAGCACTGGACCCTCAGGGAGTCACCCCTGGGGCAGGTGGGCTTTGGGAAGAACACAGCCCTGGGAGGTGCCACCTCTGCTTAGTTTGTGCTGGTTGCTATGGGAGTGAAGGGGCTGCCAAGTGGTAGCTCCAGGTGGGGCTGGCCCTCCAAATTCCAGGCCTATAATTTGTCTGGCACATATAACCCCTCATTTGAGGCTTAATTTGTTTCCAAAGCCTTGAGTTTGAGAGATCTTACAAAACTTTTATTTTATTGTCATCATATTGTGACAAGTGAAGACATACTCCAACAAAAAATTGAGGATAAACTCCAGTTTGATGAGTTTTTCCTCCTTTTGGTGTGTTGATATCAAGGACGCTGTTAGACATATGGATTAATATCAGGTCTGCTTTTCAGACACTGACGCAGCCAGGAGAAGAGGGACATGGCCTCCACAGAGTTGCAGGTGGAGCTTGCCTTGCAGCAAGGAATCCCAGGCCAAACTAAGCAGGGCAAGCAGCACCATTGAGTGTCCCACTGCGTGATTGGTTTCATGTGTTGAAGAATCTGCAGCCTGGAAAACAAGTGGCAGAAATCTGAATGGCAGCATGGTCACAGACACTGGCTGGCTGAGGACTTCGAGACTGTTGTGGTACTTTCTCAAGGCTTCTGTTCCCTTACTCATCCAATTAGAGTTGAGAATGGACACTGATCCCTGTCTCTCCTGTGGATTCACTGCTACCTGGAGTCAGGAGAAGGGAGTGGGAAGCAGTCAAATCCTTTAGGGCCTTAGTTCTTGTGGACCAACATGTTAACAAGTGCAGCTGTCTCAAGCTCTTTGTTACTGTGGTAGGCAGAGCAATGCCCCCCAAAAGCTGTTCCCATCCCAGGCCATGAAACCAGCGACCATGTTACATATGTGGCAATGAGGATATGCCCCTGCATTGAGGTGCGGCTCTGGAGAAGGTGTCCTGTATTTCACAGGTGGGCCCAAGATGATCACAAAGTTCCTAACCAGGGAGGCAGGAGGGCCAGGTCATAGAAAGAGAGGTGAGCGTGGAAGCAGAGGTTGGAGCGATGTGGCTGTGAGCTGGAGAATGTGGACAGCTTCTAGAAGCTAAGATGGTGAGGAACAGTCTCCCCAGGAACCCCCAGAAAGGAGCACAGCCCTGCAGACAATGTGACTTTAGCCAGACAGACCCATTTGGGATTTCTCGCCTCCAGAAATGTAGCACAAACATGTGTGCTTTTAAGCCAGTTTGTGGTATTCAGCCACAGCAGCAATGAGAACAGACATAACTTCCGTGTGATTCCTTGACAGGCCACGTGGCTCAGGACTCCCCACTCCTTCCTGGCTTTGTTTGCTTGACTGCAAGACACAGTAGGGCTAGACACCTGCTGTGGTCTGAGTGTGGCCCCCAAAAGCATGTGTTGGAAACTTGGTCCCCAGTGCAACAGCATTAAGACGTGGGACCTTTTATTTTTTAAAATAAAAAGGTTCCATGAGGAAGAGCTGAAGTAGGTGGAATCTTTAAGAAGACGGGATTAGGCAATGAAAGCTCTATCCTCGTGAATGGATCAATGCCCTTATCTCGGGAGTGGGTTAGTTATCATGGTAGTGGTTACGTCTATCTCTCTCTCTCTCTCTCTCTCTCTCTCTCTCTCTCTCTCTTCTCTCCCTCCCCCTCTCTTTGACCTTCCACCACGGGATGATGCAGCAAGAAAGCCTTCCCTTACCAGATGTCAGCATCTTAATACTGGACCTATAGGTCTCAAGAACTGTGAGACATAAATTTCTTTATAAATTACCCCATCAGTGTGGTACTCTGTTGTAGTAATACAAAATGGACTAGACAACACATAATGTTTTATAAATAAATTGTATTTGTGGGATGCTTTTGTCTTTCTAATCTCTCCAACAAAAGACAACTTTGCAGGCCCACTTCTGTTTGCAGGCCCTCTGAAAAGCCATCTCAAAATATGCCAAAGTATCCTTTTTCTTTTTTTCCAGAGTCCTTTTTTCCAATGCACCAAAGTATATTTTGAGATAAAATATCTTTGGTTTTCTCCGCTCCCCACTTTGAAACTTCAAATGTTTCACATATAAAAAGGCAAGTTGATCCCTTTGGAGAGATTTAGGTTAGACTTTGTTAAATAAGAGACAGGCAAAGAAGAGAAATGACAAATTTGAATGAGCAGAAAAGAACAAATTTAAATATTTTGTCTCAGATCTTGGGACATTTCTATGGAAACAGAAGAAAAACAAAGGTTAATGTCTGGAATAGTGTATAGACTAGTTTTTCCAGAGTCGCTGAAGCATCTTCAAATTGTAGTGGTAATCTGACAGATTTTTCTGGGTATTAGTTGGAATCAGGTGTTCCAACAAACTTTCTGAGTAGTCTATACATCAACAGGTACAAAGGCTGTTTACATGTAAAGTTGCTACAGTGATTTCTCCTAAAGTTTATATCAAGTTTTCTAGCATCAATTTGCAGGGCTTTAAGAAAAGCACAGTTTTTTTTATTTCTAGTGATTTCAAGTCAGAAAAATGTGAGAAAATGTGAAAACATTAGCTTGGAGACTTGTAGCCAGAAAAGAATTCAGAATTCAGTCCCAGTTGTAGACAAATAATAAAAACTGAAAAACAATGGACAGGGCTAGAGTAGAATAGTGGGTATACTATAGTTTTCTTCTGAAACATAACTTTTCTCTCCCCAGTTCCCCATTTCTAACAAAGACAAATCACAATAGGACCAATTTATTCGCAAAATAAGTTTTCATTTTGTTATAATTGGCCTGATTGTTTGAATAAAGTACAGAAAAGGTGGTGATTGGCCATTCTTTTAAGTTGGCCTTGCTGGAACTTTTTCATAAGGAATTTCAGATTAGACTTTTAAAATCCTCTAAAGTCTAGGAAACCAAGCCAAGTGTTTGCTATCAGACTGTGCCTGTAATGCCTGTACAAATTCGGTGAATTCCTCTCCTCTTGAGGTCCCAATATATCTTGAGGTTCTTGGGCCCTTCAGAAAGTGACATTCTATACTTACTCCAAGGTCCAGAACCTTGTAAGGGAACTGTGTAGACAAGATACCTGGCCAGTCTTTCTGCAAGGATTTTTATTAGATCTATAAAATCAACTTTAGTTCTGCTAAATAGGCTCATCATATCTGAGAATATGCCATTCTTGTCAAAACCTTGGTAAAATAACCAGTGTCTCAATTATGTCCTGTTATTTAAAAAAAAAAACAATTCTTACTGAGCTTATGCAAAGAACTACATTGACATAAATTAAAAATACTTACAAATAATTTCCAAATTCTAGAGAAATCTGATAGAGAGATAAATGTTTCAATTTTGTTCAATTGTTAAAAGCTATAGATGGCTTAAGAGAAAAAAGTTTTCTTGATTCTGGAAATCAAAGCATAGAAAGAATCCACAATGTTTCAAACCAAAGAGTCAAAAAAAAGTTTTCAGTCCTCTATCAGTTCAGTCCCATGTAATTAACTCTTGTTCTGCTTCATATTGGGTTAGCAATCTTCAGGAACCCATCACCTTTTCTTATCAGAGTTCTGGAAGTTTTTGCCTATTCCAATGGTATGATATCCAAACTTACCAAAAATCTGTATCCAAGAATACTTGTTAAGGACTTTTTGGTAAATTTCCTTGAAGAAGAAGCAAGCTTTCGACTATAGTAAATCATAAACTGCTTTCTGAGAAGAGTCAAAGTAGAACAAAAATTATCTGTGGATGACAAAAGACTTAAAATAACCAGGGTTAGAGAAACAATTGACAAGGAAATTTGGTTATTTATGTGACATTCAGCAATTTAATATAATAATCATAATTATTACTGATAACACATATGAAGACATATCAGAATTTTAGTAACCCCATACCATTTAGGAACACATATTAATAACACATTTTTATAACTACAACTCAAAGACATTTAAATACAATTTTTTATGTGGCCAGTCTTTCCATATGATTTTTGCATACCAAATAAGACTAATATGTCCCTCTTGGACTTCCAGGAGTTCTTCATGAAAATACTTACTTTTATAATTTGAAATTAGATTTTGGGAAGTTTTCCAAATATCAACAGTTTAAAACACTTGATAAAAAAACAGGATGAATCACAAGCAACTATAAAGTAATAGTCATTCATTAGTGATGATTACCCCAAGTGATAAAGATTTTAAAAACCAAAAACTTTTACTCCTTGATAGAAAGGAGACTCTGTTTCCCAAATAATCAAAAGACCTAATGAAGACAGCATGAAGCAAACAAAATCCATCTCTCCCCTCTTTTTTGTGCAGTTTACTTACAGGAAAACAAAAATCATTTGCTATCTCTTATTAATACTACATGAAAATAGTGTTTAAAAGAGAAAACCAAATTCTACCTTTGCAACAGTGTATTAATGCTAAAGCTAATTTTAATAAAATCTTATAAACAGATCCCTTCAATCTCAGTTTTGATCACATAAAATAAGATTTTCATAAACCTTTTATAACTTCTTGCATTTTTTCTGTTTTTTTTCCCCAGCTGTCCATTCAGTTGTATGACTGTAAAACACCTAACAGAGAGAATAAAAATCTACCTAATTAGATTTTTAGGCAAAAAATGTCTAAATTAAATTCTGAAGATGTTTCTGTTTTATTTACTTTTCTTTTTATTTATTTATTTATTTTTAGAGACAGGGCCTCATTTTGTTACCCAGGCTTGAGTACAGTGGTGCAATCATAGCTCACTGCAGCCTCCAACTCCTGGGTTGTAGCTGAGATGACAGGCATGCACCACCACAACCAGTTAATTTTTTTTTTTTTGAGGCGGAGTTTCACTCTGTCACCCAGGCTGGAGTGCAATGGCATGATCTCAGCTCACCGCAACCTCCACCTCCCAGGTTAAAATGATTCTCCTGCCTCAGCCTCCCTAGTAGCTGGGATTACACGCATGTGCCACCATGCCCAGCTAATTTTGTATTTTTAGTAGAGATGGGGTTTCTCCATGTTGGTCAGGCTGGTCTCGAACTCCTGACCTCAGGTGATCTGCCCACCTCGGCCTCCCAAAGTGCTGGGATTACAGGCATGAGCCGCCATGCCAGGCCTACAACCAGCTAATTTTTAAAATTTGTTTTTAGAGATTGAGGTCTTGCTATTTTGCCCAGGCTGGTCTCAAACTCCTGGCCTCATGTGATCCTCCTGCCTCAGCCACCTAATATGCTGGGATTACAGATGTAAGCCACCATGTCTTGCCCTTCTATTTCACTGTAGCAATAACTTAAAAACAATCTTTATGACTCGGCATGTAGTGCATGCCTTTAATCTCAGCACTTTGGGAGGCTGAGGCAGGTGGATCGCTTGAGGCCGGAGTTCAAGACAGGCCTGGCCAACATGGAGAAACCCTGTATCTACTAAAAATAAAATAAAATAAAATAAAATGCCAGGAGTGGTGGCACATACCTGTAATCCCAGCTACTTGGGAGGATGAGGTATGAGAATTGCTTGATCCTTGAAGGTGAAGATTGCAGTGAGCTGAGATTGCACCACTGCATTCCAGCATAAGTGACAGAGTGAGACAGTCTCAAAAAAGAAAAAAAGAAGGTAAATTTTTTTTTTTTTTGGAGACAGAGTCTCACTCTGTTGCACAGGCTGGAGTGCAGTGGCACGATCACAGCTCACTGCAGCCTCGACTACCCAGGCTCAAGAAATCCTCCTAGCTCAGCCTCCTGAGTGGCTGGGACTACAGGCCCATGCCACAACACCTGGCTAATTTTTGTAGTTTTGTAGAGACAGGATCTCACTTTGTTTCTCAGGGCTGGTCTCGAACTCCTGGGGTCAAGTGATCTTCCTGCCTCAGCCGCCCAAAGTGCTGGGATTACAGGAGATTGTACCACTGGATCTTTTTTTTTTAAAACAAAGGTACCCCCTCAAGTGGCTCACCAAAACCAATAAGGCTTAATCAAGATTATGACTTAACCAAGGACACATGAGGCATCTCCAGAGAGGAGCACAGCAGTCCTCACCAGATCCAGAACCACCTCAAAGACAGCTCAAAGAAGGGAAAGTTTTGCTAGCCACAAATGGGGTATGACCCACATCTGCCAGCCATATCTTCCAGGGTCTCAGCCTCTCAGCTGACCATCTACACACAAAAGCCTAAGAGCCCCGTGTAATCCCTCAAACAGAAGATGCCAGAAAACCAACAGCTGTCTATGGAAGAGGAAAGGATCAATGACAAGTGGGTAAGCCACAAAGTCAAAAGTCACACAAATATCAAACCAAAAGCGACTGGCTTCCCAACTGGGACCTGCACCCAGGCCATGGCAGTGAATGTGTGGAATTTTAACAACAAGACTGCAAGGTGGGGCCAGATGCGGTGGCTCACGTCTGTAATCACAGCACTTTGGGAGGCTAAAGCAGGCAGATCATGAGGTCAAGTGATTGAGACCATCCTGCCCAATATGGTGAAACCCCATCTCTACTAAAAATACAAAAATTAGCTGGGCGTGGTGGCACGTGCCTATAATCCCAGCTACTCTGGAGGCAGAGGCAGGAGAATCATTTGAACTTGGGAGTTGGAGGTTGCAGTGAGCCAAGATTGTGCCATTGCACTGCAGCCTGGGTGACAAGAGCGAAACTGTGTCTCAAAAAAAAAAAAAATTGACTGCAAGGTGGAGTGGCTGGCACTGCAGATTCCACAAGGGACCCAGGGCAGGCATTTGGAGCATATGAAGGATTTTAGCTTTGTTTCAGGTCAGACTTTTGCTCTTTAATCTCATCAAGAGGATTTCTAAGGCAAGCCATGACACTATGATGTGTCTTTTAATTTAATCTTCCAATGAATATAAATAAGGCAGTTGTTTAGAATAAGAAATCTTTAAACTATTTTTTGTAATTTAGAGGTCTTTTCAACTTAAAGAATCCATCTTTTGGCTGCGAATGACTAGAATTTCCAATAATGTTCTTATTCTAACAGCAATTCCATCCCACAGCCTCTTCATGGAAAGCCCCAGATGTGGTTTTCTAGGCTTAGAGTAGGTTATTACCATTTAAGAAAGACTTGTTTCCTGAAGAGGGCATAGAATAGGCAGTTCCAAAGATTCCTCCAGTAAAATTCACTCCTAGAAACAGGCTCAGATAGCAAGAGACTTCTTTTTTATTTTAACTCACAGTTTTTATTGATTGAAGTAATAAAATAAAAATTAGCGCCTTAGTTCCTATTTCTTGTCTATTGTTTTTCTTTCTTTTTAAAATTTAATTTTATTTAATTTAGTTGTAAGTTCCAGGATACATGTGCAGGACATGCAGGTTTGTTACATAGGTAAACATGTGCCATGGCGGTTTGCTGCACCTATCAACCCATCACCTAGGTATCAAGCCCCGCATGCATTAGCTATTTATCCTAATACTCTCCCTCCCCACCACTGACAGGCCCCAGTGTGTGTTGTTCCCCTCCCTGTGTCCATGTGCTCTCATTGTTCAGCTCTCACTTATAAATGAGAACATGTGGTGTTTTGTTTTCTGTTCCTGTGTTAGTTTGCTGAGGATAATGGCTTCCAGCTCCATCCATGTCCCTGCAAAGCAACAGACTCTTGTTGCCACACATGGTTAGGATGGTGTTTGTGTGCACAGTGCCTCTGGTGACCCACACATTTCTGGGGACACCCATCACAGACCCCTTAATTCATGACACTGGACAGCTCTCCTAGGATGGAACTTTCCCAGGACTAACCAGGCAACAAGGGCCAGACCACAAAAATTCCTTATGGATGGGACTTTTTATTAAGACAAACATTCCCAACAGCTGGACACATTCAGAACAAAAGGTGTGCTGCCTAAAACCTTGTATCTCAGGTTCCCAGGCATCTTCAGACTGAACACCTGATGGGACCCAAAAATCACACCCCAGATGGCGGAAACAAGAGACAGTGCTCCCACTTGTCACAAGTCAAACTCTCCAGGGCATAAAACAAGATGAGAGGGGTCCTCATCTGGCTTCTATTTTGTTTTTGTTGTTTTGAGACTCAGTCTCTCACTCTGTCACCCACGCTGGAGTGCAGTGGTGTGATCTTGGCTCACTGCAACCTCTGCCTCCTGGGTTCAGGTGGTTCTCCTGCCTCAGCCTCCTGAGTAGCAGAGATTACAGGTGCCTGCCACCATGCCTGCCTAATTTTTGTATTTTTAGTAGAGAGGGGGATTTCACCATGTCAGCCAGGCTGGTCTTGAACCCTTGACCTCAAGTGATCTGCCCACCTCAGCCTCCCAAAGGACTGGCAGCCACCGCACCCGGCTTGGCTTCTATTTTGAGGACCCACAGCAAAGTTTGAATGCCCATCTGATCACAGCCACAGACTGGCTGCTCTTCAGGTCTGGCCTGAACAATGGGCTGGCAGGATCTTCAGCCCCCATTCTACCCTACAAGGCCTCTCTTCAGGACAGAACAACACAGGAAGACCAAGACAGAGGAGAATAATCCTCCCAGAAGGAAGGGCCCTAAACAATATTAGTATTCACACCAAAAAGTACACCAGAGTCGCTGCACCCAACACTGTTCACACAGATCCTTTCTCACACTAATCAACATCTTGCAGAGGAAAAACGACTGATTTTTACCATCTGCTCACCCAGATTCCACAGAGAGACTGGCCAGGAGCCTGGCTGGTAAGAATTTCTTACCCTTCTGCCAGCTTGTCAGGTCCTGGGTCCCCTGACTGAAGCTTCCAGAAAAGCAAAACAGCTTTGGTATTCTATTCAGGACACCAAAACTGTAGGGGCCAAAAGAAAACCTCCACTTTGCCCTTGAAAGTTTCACTGAAAAATCAACTCACAACTCAGATTAATTAGAGAAATGGCATGCACATTTATTAATGTGCACATGGAGAAGGACCAGAGCGATGATCCCAACCCCGCAGTGGTGTGCAGAAGCTTATTTACCGCCTTGAGATTACAGAAGGAACAGGGGCTGGGATGATGGCAAGACAGGTTAGAGGAGAGGGAGGAGGAGGCCTGGCTCGCAAAGGTGGTCTCAGAATGCAGACAGAACCACACAGACAGCAGTCCTCGGAGAGAATAGATGGTAAACATTTCTTTCTGATGGCTAAACATGTCAGACTCTGAGGGACTCCTTCCTAGATCCAGACAAGGGAAGGCTTCAGAGGAAACTTGCCTGTGTCAGTGTGGATTCTCTACAGATGCAAACGTTCCCCTCAAAAGACAGCTTTGCAGGGCGGCCTCTGTTTGCAGGCCCCTCTAAAGAGCCATCTCAAAATATGTCCAAGTATATAGTGGGGTGAAATATTTTGGTTTCTTTCAACTACATCCTTACTACTTAGTTCAATGCAATTTCCCTTAGCCATGAACTCTTCAAGTCTTTTTTTTTGCCTGAAAAGGTTTTGATTGAATTCATAATCTTGAGTGATCACCATGTAAGCAGATAAGTATTGGTTGACAGTTATATTTCCTCAGTATATTAAAGAAACCTGGCTCGGTGGTGCAGTGACTCATGCCTGAAATCCCAGCGCTTTGGGAGGCCAAAGTGGTGGGTGGATAGCTTGAGCTCAGGAGTTTGAGACCAGCCTGGGCAACATGGCGAAGCCCCATCTCTCCAAAATTACAAAAATTAGCCGGGTGTGGTGGTGCATGCCTGTAGTCCCAGCTACTCGGGAGGCCGAGATGGGAGGATCCCTTGAACCCAGGAGGCAGAGGTTGCAGTAAGCTGAGATCATGCCTCTGAACTCCAGCCTGAGTGACAGAGTGAAACTCTGCCTCAAAATAAATAAATAAATCTTTCCAGGGTTGTGTGCATGTTGAGATATCTGTCTTGCCTACATTTATTTCTCTATTTTTTCCTATCTTTTATTTTGATGTAATTTCAGACATTTTAAAAGTCACAGCCTGGTGTGGTGGCTCATGCCTGTAATCCCAGCACTTAGGGAGGCTGAGGCAGGTGGATTGCCTGAGGTCAGTAGTTTGAGACCAGCCTGGCCAACGTGGTGAAACTCCACCTCTACTAAGAATGCAAAAATTAGCTAGGCATGGTGGGGGGCACCTACAATCCCAGCTACTCAGGAGGCTGAGGTAGGAGAATTGCTTGAACTCAGGAGACGGAGGTTGCAGTGAGCTATGATTGCACCACTGCACTCCAGCCTGGGTGACAGAGAATAAAAAATGAAGAGTTCATGTCCTTTGTAGGGACATGGATGAAACTGGAAACCATCATTCTCAGCAAACTATTGCAAGGACAAAAAACCAAACACCGCATGTTCTCACTCACAGATATGAATTGAACAATGAGAACACATGGACACAGGAAAGGGAACATCACACTCCGGGGACTGTTGTGGGGTGGGGGAAGGGGGCAGGGATAGCATTAGGAGATATACCTAATGCTAAATGATGAGTTAATGGGTGCGGCACACCAACATGGCACATGTATACATATGTAACAAACCTGCACATTGTGCACATGTATCCTAAAACTTAAAGTATAAAAATAATAAAATGAAACTAAAAAAAAAGAGTTGCAATAGTAGTGCGAAAAATTCCATTTATGATTCCTTCAGATTCCTCTCATATTAACATTCAATTACATTTGCTAAATGCTCTTCTCTTGGTGCAGATGTAGAATATTATAGCTATTTTCCTAGACCCTGTGAGAGTCAGTTGCAGACATGATGCTCCTTTACCTACAAGTATTGAGCGTGTGTTTCTGAAACCAAGGGCAGCTCTTACATTATCACAGTACAGTGATCAAAAACAGGAAATCTTCATTGACACAATACAATTCTCAGACCTTCAGATCTCCTTCAGATTTTGCCAACGGTTCCAATATTGTTTTTATAGGGGAAGAAGATCCTGAACCATGCCTTCATTCAGTTGTCTCATCTGGAACTGTTCTGCAACCTCTTTGATTTCTTGATATTGATGTATTTCCAGATACAGGCTAGTCATTTAATAGAACATCCCTCCATTTGGTTGCCTGATACGTCCTCACGTTGAGAATCAGGTTTTGCACTTTCAGCAGGAACACTACAGAGGGGATGCTGGGCTTTTTCAGTGCAACCACTAACAAGAAACATGAAGCCAGTTTCTCCCCTGCTGTGAGGGTGAGGTGGGCTTTCTCCCTGGACTGCAACCACCTGGGTAAGTGTGTTTTATAAAATTATGCTTTCTCCACTGTAACCTTCTCCCATTTCCATTTCTGAGTGCAAACTATCTTGTGGGTGGTTACTTTTGAGATTCTGGGTCTCTTAAACACTAGTTTTGGTTGATTTACTTCAGTATCACAATACTTCAGCATATTATCTACTTTCATTTATTCTTGGCACTCATTGTGGTTCTGGAATCTAAAGATCAATAGTTTTCATCAGTTCCAGAAATTCCTTAGCCATTTTCCCTTTGAATAGGACCGTTCTCTCATTATCTGCATTTTCTCCTCTTGTAATTATTGTCAAGTGTGTTTTGCATATTCTCATTTCAATTCTCCAGTCTCCTGATGATCTTTCACAGTTTGCAAATCTTTATTGCTATATATTCTAGACAATTCCACATATTGATATTCTTATAATTTCTATCATCATCTGAGGCTAATCTGTTGTGTTTTAATTTTTAACTTCACTGATTTCACTATTCACTTCCAGAAGTTTCCCCTTGGTGTTTCAAACAAGCCTGTCTTCTGTGATGGCAATGTGGTATTTTCTAGTGACTGCAGCCATTCTTACCTATCTTTAATCCTTTTAAACCTAGTTAAAAGATTGCCTTCTTCCATGTTCCCTCTGAATGTTATCAGCTTCACATTGCTAAGGTTTTTGAGGTATAATTGACAAAGTGAGGTGTAATTGCTTTATTGAAGTATAGTTGTCTAAGATTGTATACATTTAAGGTGATGTGATGATCACAGTGTGATGTTTTGATCTATGTATATATTGTGAACTCATTACCACAACCAAGCTAATTAACACACCTGTCACCTCACACAGTAACCTTGTGTGTGCGTGATGAGAACCTTAAGATATGCTCTCAGCAAATGTCAAGTATTATTAACTATAGTCCCCATGCTGTATATTAGATTCTAGAACTTATTCGTCTTGTAACTGGGAGTTTGTGCTTATTTATTTATTTATTTATTTATTTTTGAGATGGAGTCTGGCTCTGTCACCAGGCTGGAGTACAGTAGCATGATCTTGGCTCACTGCAACCTCCACCTCCCAGGTTCAAATGATTCTCCCACCTCAGCCTCCCGAGCAGCTGGGATTACAGGTGCACACCATCATGCCCGGCTACTTTTTATATTTTTAGTAGAGACGAGGTTTCACCATGTTGGCCAGGATGGTCTTGAACTCCTGACCTTAGATTATCTGCCCTCTTTGACCTCCCAAAGTGCTGGGATTATGGGTGTGAGCCACCGCACCCAGCCAGAAGTTTGTACTTTTTGGTCAACATTTCCCCATCCCCTCCACTCCCAGCCCCTGGCAACCCCCTTTGCCCTCTCTGCTTCTGTGAGTTCAATTTTTTTAGATTTCACATCTAAAAACAGGAGGTAAGGGAGATTGTGCAATACAGTCAACCCTTGAACAATGTGAGAGTTGGGGGTGCTGACACCCCCATACAGTTGGAAACGTGTGTATAACTTTTGACTCCCCAAAAACTTAACTATTAGTAGCTTACTGTTGCCTGGAAGTCTTATGTGTTAATGTAAACCACAGATTAATACATTTTTTATGTTATACATATTATACACTGTGTTCTCATGGTAAAGTAAGCTAGAGGAAAGAAAATGTTATTAAGAAAACCATAAGGAAGAGAAAATCTGTTTACTATTCATTAAGTGGATCATCATAAAGGTCTTCCTCCTCATGATCTTTAGGTTGAGGAGGCTGGGGAGGAGGGAGAAGAGGGGTTCATCTTGCTGTCTCAGGGGAGACAGAGGCGGAAGAGGTAAAGGAGGTGGAAGAGAAGAGGCAGGAGAAGCAGGCCCCCTTGCTGTAACTTTTTTTGAGAAAAATTCATGTATAAATGGACCCACACAGTTCAAACCTCTGTTGTTCAAAGGTCAACTATATCTGCCTTTCTGTGTCTGGCTTATTTCACTCAACATAACATCCTCTGGGTTCATCCACAGTGTCACAAAAGGCAGGATTTCCTTCTTTTTTAGGGTGAATGATATTCTATTATCTCATTATATGTACATCACATTTTCTTTTTCCACTCATCCATGTGCGTACACTGAAGAAGTTCAGGAAATTCCTTCCCCCCAACCAGAATATGCCAATTTGATGTGTTGATTGCTTCAAACTGAGGGCAGTGGTGGAGGAGCAAATGCAGGGAGGGTTTTCTGTGGACCTCCCTCATCTGTCAAAAGACAGATCTTCCAAAGGGAGCTCAGCTGGCATGAATCCCCTTCCTGGGAACCTCATCAACAAGGGAAGATTTGTTCATGTCACAGCAGCACAGACAGACTTTGTCACGGCTGTCCCTTTTTCATTCTTCATTCTTCCGGGGATACATTTATCTTTCCCCCAAATAATTTACTCTCCCTTTGGTTGCCTTTGTCCCCTCTCTTTCTCCCCTTTGCAGAAAAGTACATAAGCTTCCAGCCTCACTGGGTGTTGGGTTTCACTTTTCTTTCACGTGATGCCTCCCGTGCCCACATGTAAATTTGTAAGCCTTATTCTCCTGTTAATCTGCCTGCTGTCCATTCATCTCACAGACTCAATTATCGAACCCTCTGAGGGTAGAGGGAAAGCTTTTCCTCCCCACAACACCTGGGTTGATTCAGTATTTCAGCTATTGTGAATATGCTGCAATGAGCACGGGGATGCAGACAACTCTTCAACACCCTGAATGCATTTCCTTTGGATATATACCCAGTAATGGAGTTGCTGGATCACATGGTGGCTCTATTTTTAGTTTCTTGAGGAACGTCCATGCTGTTTTCCACAGTGGCTGTACTAACTTACATTCCCACCAACAGTGTACAACTGACACTGTACTGTGGTCTGTTATACCCTCCTTTTCTGGCTTTGACATTTTGTCTGTGGTGCACTCCTCAAATGAGTTCCATGGCATGCCTTGTTCCTGTTTTCACTGTAACATACTGCATGCTATGAGGATTATTTCTTCGTGGAGGCCTGGTCATACTTGGTTGATGAGCAGACGGACCATTTGCCTTTTAGAAGCAGATGTTTGACTTCAAGTTTAAAATCTTCTGTAATTACTGATCAAATTAACATCTCCACAATACTAGTTAACACTTTTCTTAAAATCTTTTGTTTCCTAATACTTTTTCTACATTTTTGCACAGTTATCTCATTTTAGTTACTCTTAATTTACTTTAATTTTGGAAGTGAGCTTTCTTTTCAACAATCCATAAATGGTTTTTTGTTATTTTCTTTTATTCTTGTTCATATTTTCCCAACATTGTCCCTTATATATTTCCGTATAGTTAACCAGATTTATTTCTCATCAATCTAATTTGTTTTATATTTTAATCAATTTATCGTTTACCATTATGAATTTCTTTTTTTTCTTACTTTTTTTTTGAAACAGAGTCTTGTTCTGTCACCCATGCTGGAGTACATTGGTGCCATCTTAGCTCACTTCAATCTCTACTTCCCAGGTTCAAACGATTCTCCTCCCTCAGCCTCCTGAGTAGCTTGCATTATAGGTGTGCACCACCACAACCAGCTAATGTTTGTATTTTTAGTAGAGATGGGGTTCCTTCATGTTGGCCAGGCTGGTATTGACTCCTGGCCTCACATGATCTGCCCACATTGGCCTCCCAAACTGCTAGGATTACAGGCATGAGTCACCACACCTGGCCATTTTATCATTATGAATTTTTGTTCTACTTTTTCCTTTTCCTTTTTTTTTTTTTTTTTACAGATTTTAGTCTTGTTCCAGTTTTTGTTTACCTAACTTCTTCAGTTAAAGTTGGCTTATTAAAATGTTAAATTTCTTAGGAAATGGTAATCTTCGGAGGTTAAAAAGATTTAAATTTCTTATTATTCTCACAATGCACCTAAAACTATACAGCTACACATTTTTTCTCTTTGAACAGCTTCTGTTGTATTCTGAATATCTTCTTGTGTTGTACTTTCAATCCTAGATACCTTCTTCTCTAAACTTGGTGGATCTTCTGAAAGTTGGAGCAGAATGGGCTTTATAGTTTAAAAGGTCCACTGCTGTCCAGGGATGTGAATTCTTTGAGGAGGGAGTTACTGCACAAGGAGGTCGGGAGCTGAGGGAGTCTGATGACAAGGCCCTGGGGTGTAGGAGAGGGCACAAGGCACAGCAAAGCCAGCCTCACTGCATGTCCCTGGAGCCTGTGCCAGGTCTACTTCCTGGCTGCCAGCTTTTCCACAAATGCTGTGTGCACCTCACACTTTCAGATCAGGCCAAAAGATTTCTGTAGGTCATGCCAGGAAAGGGAGGTTAAGCAGGCAGCTGTCTAAGGGGTTTGGGGGAAGCTTGGGGGAGTCACAGGATTTTGTTGAAGAGAAAGAGGTGGAGGAGATGGGGCTGTGTGTTGGGGAGGAAGGTTCAGACTGGAGATCTAGAAATTCATTAGATCCTCTGGTGGGTCAGGGACAAGAGTTGGGGGTGTTGGGGGTATAAGTGGGTGGAGAAGGAGGATTTATGGTGGGAGTGGATTTCAACGTCTGCTCTAGGTCAGCTTTTGGTTCCTTAATTTTGTTAAGGGATGTTTTAAGACTAACCATAGTACATTCTGTGTTCCTCTATCAGTGTGATCTTCCCATAGATGCCAGCAGACCAGTTGTTTAGAACGAGTACTCTCTAACATGTTTTAAACATGGATCCGTCTCTGGCCATAGCTGATTTGGATCTGCACTGGTGCATATGTTCCAGTAGTGCCTTAATCTGCCTTTCCAGGGAAAGGCCAGGAGGTGGCTTTCCATCATTACCAGCACGCAAGGGGTGTTCCTGCAGTAGGTGCAGAAGAGGCAGCCCGTGATCCAAAAATTCACTCTCAGAGATGGATGAAGAAAGCAAAGACTTACATTGCCATGTGCAGGTAGGGAGAGTGTTTGTGCAGACCACGCCTCCAGTCTCCCATGGAAGCTGAGACACCTTCAGCCTCAGGTCCACTCACTGTGACACTGGGCAGGTGATGCTGGAATAGGAGTCTCCCAGCACTAATCAGGGCAACAAGGATAAGATGAAAAAAGCCCTTATGAATTGGCATCTTACAACAAAACTCCGTGAGCGCTTGACACATACAGACAGAGAGAGTGCCACCTGGGTCTCATGTGTCTTGAGTCCCCAGTCTGGTCAGACTGCTGCCTGGCACAGAGCCACACTCTGTGCCCCTCCGATGGCAGAGACCAGAGAGGCATCCTCCTTGGTCACACAGCCAAGCTCTCAGGACATAAAACGAGGTGAGAGGGGAACCCCATCCCTTTTGTTTTTTTGTTTCAGGGACCCACAGCACAGTTTGCTTAGGCAGACATGGGTCTGACAAGCACAACAAACCCAAGTGCTGGGGACCCAGCAGACTTTGAAGGACCTGTGCCTGTGTTCTCTACCCGACACTTCCTCTCCTTATGACAAACGGCAGAAAAAGACAGATACAAAGGAAAACAAAGACCATCTTTGAGATCAAAAGGATCAAATAGAAATCTAGAGAACTCACAAAAACACTAAAAGTCCCTTTTTACCCAAAGAACTAGTTCACAATGTTTTATCCTGTCAATCCCAATTTAGAGAGAGAAAAAGACACAAATCTCACCATTCTCACCTAGATCAGCCCCACAGCAGAGACCTGGAAGGCTAGCAGTAAGAACCCTGCCTTTGCCGGCTTAGGTCAGAGGTCCCGGGTTTTAGCTGCAGTATCTCCAGAATAAGCAGTGTCCCAGTCAGTGAGGGAGGGCCCCGGACTCTGTGCCACATTCTGCAGGGACCCAGAGATCGCCTCCAACCCCACTTAGCTCTTACATGGGCTCCTCAGCTGGATCTAGAAACCAAATTGAAATCAAGCATATTAACAAGAGAAAAGCATACAAATTGTATTAGTATTAAAGGTACATGGGGATCTTCCCAAGTTAGTGAAGTCTGAAGTAGCCAAAGCAAGATGCTTTTGTACTTTTTAGACAAAGAATGATAAATTTGAGAAGAAATGACAAGGCCAAGCAGAATCTGGCTAGGGGCAGTAAATTTCCAGGGGAGCCTCTAGGTGACATGTGGGAATATAAAATCAATGGCAACAAGGCTTACTTCGTGAAGTACATTTACCTGGGTCAGTTGCTGCCCCCAATCCCCAGTCTCCAGTGCTAAGGGCTCTCTTCTTGCCCTTGTGTGGGGGTGCCGCCCCCAGAGGAGTCTTTATGGCTTGCTACATGCAGGAAGAGGCAGGTCAGCTCACCCTTTCTAAAACTACGATTTCTCCAATATTTTTGACATAAAATTATCAATATACCAATTTGGCATATTTTGGGATGGCATTCACTCCTTCAAGGGAAAGGTGGGATGGGGAGGTGTGGGGTCAGGTGAGGATGTGGTGAAACACAAGGTGGGGTATGGATGGAAATGGGCTCTAGGGGAAGAGGGAACAGGCATGGAAGGGGTGAGGAGAGAGAGGGCCATGAGCCATGGGTCTGGAGGCAGAGAGGGAGGCACTGGTGCAGGTGATAAAACCTCACATGAGGGGTGGCACAGGTCAGGGGGAAGGTGGAGGCCACTGGTGAGGAGACTGGGGGTCGGCGTTGACAAATCCACAGATCCCAAAGATGATGGGGAACAGCAGCATCTTCCCCAGCTCCCCACACAGCAGCATGTTGGCCTCCAGATATACTCCATCACCCCCCTGGGCAGGGCTCACACTTCTGACACCCAGACTCTAGAATACTCCTCTGTCCCCACCCAGGGCAGATCCCTACCCTAGAAGTTCTCCCTCTCATGTCCGGTAAATGCTGCACAGAGCCCTGGAATTCCACAGGGCAAGTTAGGAAGAGGGACAGCTGAAATCAGGAAGTAATCACCTTCTCCAAAGAGAAGTTCAGTCCAGTACCATCTTGTGCCCCTGGGCAAGCTCTCCAGGCTGAGGGAACAGGAGCAGTGGTTATGCTGGGCAAAGTTGGAAGCAAGGGACCTCTCAGGAAGTGCTGTAGAATGTTCAACTGGGGACACCTCGTACCCTTCCAGGATTAGACCTTGAAACCTGGAGATCCCAGGCAATTAGTATTCAAGGTCAAAGGGCCAGTGACAGGAATAGGAAGGCCCACTGTGTCATTCACAAAGCACTTCCAAACCCATCACCCCAGGTGACCCTCACAACAACCCCGTGAGATCTGCAGGGCAGGGGCTCCCACAAAGAAGGAGTCAGGAATGTCGGGATTTTAACACCTTCTCCAAGTCAGGACCAGGAAATGCTGTCCCAGCACCAACTTATATTCCCTAGGCTTCCTCCCACACTACAGCTTAGGGTGACTGCCACCTCATGGGCAGAGACCCTAGCTTTCCAATCCTTACAAGGGGCTGTGCAGGGGAGAGGATGAAGCCCCCTCCTCTGACTGTCTCCTCTAAGAGCCTGTTTTCTGATGAAAGTCACTCTGGGAACTGTCGGCCTCTGCAAATGGGGGCCTGGACCTCATGGAAAGAAGATGTGAAGGTCACACCTGGCAGGGACCAGCGCTGGAGAGCAAACCTCACCTTTTAAAATTCCCAACTTGCATGTCCTCCTGCCACTGCATTGGTGCTGACTTCTAAAGGAGCAGCGGACGTGAAAAAGTTGACTTTCTTCTAGGTTAACTTCATGAAGATTATTAAAGTGATGAAAATATTTATCCTATTCTCTATAAAGCTCCAGCGAATATGGTTTTCTGCACATGCTTATCAAGGAATCTTTTAGCCAGGAGCCCTCTGCTGAAGAACAGTGTACAATCTCAGCTGGGACGCACATGTTGCTTCTGGAAACAGATGAACACAGTCTGATCAGAGTCTTTCATGGGTCAGCGTTGCTCCAGGCCAGCCCAGCACAGTCAGGAGCCTCGGCCCAGGCACGCCCAGGAAGGGAGGGTGGCTAGTGCCCAGATGCTGGGGGACTGCTCTTTTTGGGTGCTCTTAATTCTGTTAAGAAGCCAATCCATGGCCCCGATGTTGTGGTGTTTGGGGCTTTACCCTGGCATCCTGAACACACCCAGGTAGCTGGGTGTGAGCACTGGAGAGAAGCCCCGGTCTCCACTCCACCTCCTGCCCTGCCCAAGCTGCTCCCCTGGACTGATAGTGTTCTAGTCTCTCCTGAGCATTCTCATTCCTGGGGCCCCTGGGGTCCAATAGTCAATTTAGGAGCCCATCTAAAGAGACTATCTCTTTTAGGGGGCTGGCTTTAGGGTTCCCTTACCGATGAATTGGTAAATATGGATGGCAGTGGATGCAGTTGCATGACAGAAAGCACATCCCAACCCCAAACAAAATAATGAGAAATGGAACCAAAGTCCCAGGACTCTCCAAGCACAGAAGAAGCCACCAAATATTCTCCATCTCCATCATCTGAAGTGAGCTGATGCCTCGGCAGCTGGGTGCAGATAACATGCAGCTCAGTGCAGAGCTCCAGGCCCGCATCACAGGCTGTGGAAGGGTTACAGATTACTCTTGTGCTCAGAAGGAGACAAAACAATCAGCTCTCCCACTGATCCCACCCCAGCAGGCCCAGCACCCCTCCCAGCTTCCAGGCCCCACCACCCTGCTGCCACTACCTATTTTCTGTCTCCAAATTTACTTTACTGTAAGTTCCTTTTCACTCTGTCCATGACCCAGACATAAGCAGGGATTCCCTCAGAGAAACAGACTTGGATCCCAGCTTTGGAGGTCTGAAGATCTCCAGGATTTTTTTCTAATTCTCAGGCATTAAAACAAATTTTTTGGAAGTATAACACACAGATGGAAAGCACAAATATCTTAAGCCTACAATGCAATGGATTCTCACAAACAGTACACTATGAGAGTTGAACTCACACCAGAAAATGGGATCACCCCAGGACCTGGAAGCCTCTCTAGGGCCCCTTTCAAGACATCACCTATGCTTTGTGCCCCCCACCACACTTTCCTGACTTATGATTTTCCAGGAACAATTTTATAGTTTTCCTGTGTTTTCACTCAACTAACATTTACAGTAATCCTCTGAGATAAACACTGTGCTATCCCCCATTGCTGATGGGAAGCTGGAAGCACAGACACTGGTTATTGATCAGGTGCCCACTGCTAAGGGTGGAGCCAGGGTCCCATGTGGAAGCTCCCTGCAGAGCTACATTCTTGAAACATTGAACTGCGCTGCGAAAAGCCCTTTGGCTGCCTGGGCACAGTGGCTCACACCTATAATCCCAGCGCTTTGAGAGGCCAAGGTGGGATGGTTGCTTGAGTCCAAGAGCCCAAGACCATCCCGAGCAACATAGCAAGACCCTGTCTGTTAAAATAATAATAATAATAATAAAATCAAATTAGTGGGTGTGGTGGTGCACGCCTGCAGTCCCAGCTACTCAAAAGCTGAGATGAAAGGAAAAAAAAAAAGAAAAAATCCCTTGGCAAGCAGGAACAATAGCTCAGTTCAATGCAATTGGGTGTGTAGAAGAATCACCACCAAGCTCTGGGAAGGCTAGGCAGAGGGTTTTGCACACACTCAGGGAGTCCTGTCCTCTGTACTGTGGTTGGAACCTGAGAGGGGCTGTGAGGCTCTGAGCAGGAGAGGGACTTGCCCAAAGGCCAAAGACAGGGAGGAGTAGAGTCTAACATGAGTACAAGATAGACTAGGACCATCGTTTATCTCTTTACACAGGAACAGGAGGAACTTGAGGCAAGGAAAGGCTATATGAGATGCAGTCCCCTCCCTGCAGGGGCCAGCTTGGTGCTGGATGCATGGTTGGTTTTATAGTGACTTGAACTCTGGGACTGCGGCAGGTGGGGCCAGATCCTTGACTGTGCAGGAATAGACCTCTTCCCTGAACCAACAGATGCTGTATGAGGAGGGGAGGAGGGCTGGAAGCCAGCCAGGCTGGGGTGGGTGGGCAGAGAGTGTTGGGGTTTCTCACCTGTCCTAACAACCACAACCACCTTTCTGGCCTTAGAAAGAGGCAACAGGGAGTGTGCGTTTTGTAGAGTTCTTCAGGGCTGGGCAGAGCCCCTGGGGAGATTTGTTGGGGGTGGAAGGACAGAATTCAGATGAAGGAGACTTGGAAAAATGAGTTTTAAGAAGTTTTATTGTGGGTTATGATTTCAATAATGATTAGAATTGCGTTTCAGGGTGGGCATGGTGGCTGATGCCTGTAATCCCAAAATTTGAAGAGGCAAATGCAGGAGGATCACTTGAGGCCACGAGTTCAAGACCAGCCTGGACAACATAGCAAGACCCCCTCTCTGCAAAAAAAAAAAAATAAAAAAAAAATAAAAATTAGCCGGGCATGGTGTGACACACACCTATAGTCCCAACTAGTTGAGAGGCTGAGGCAGGAGGATCACTTAAGCTCAAGAGTTCAAGGCTGCAGTGAGCTATGATCAACCACTGCACTCCAACCTGTTTCCAAAAAAAGACAAGAATTACATTTCAGTATAATGAAATCATAATTTTTAAAGGTAAATACTATAACCTTTAATTGAGAGAGAAAAAGAGTTTGACAGTTTCAAACTTGATACTGGCATAAAAATAAACAAAATAGCCCAAAAGTCCTTGTCAAATATTCATGTATATATAGGAACTGATAACAGAACAAAGAAACGTTCTTTGGAAAACGTTGTTTTCCAAAGAAATGAGGGATGGCTCACAGGTTCATTGAGTATTGTTGAGGAAATAGGCTATCCATCTTTGCAAATGCTCAGATTATTCCTACCACACAATATACAGAATCTAGTTGCTGTATAAGGAAGAAGAGGGTGGCTCTGGGCAGACACCTGTGTTTCAATCCCAGTTTTGCTCTATGCACCTCTATGGCCTAGAGAAAGTTACCCTACCTCTCTAGGTATATGCTATCCAGATCTTAAGCGGGTTTAAGAAAATAGCTAGGCTGGTCATGGTGGCTCACACCTGTAATCCCAGCACTTTGAGAGGCAGAGGTGGGAGAATTTCTTGAGGCTAGGAATTCAAGACCAGTCTGGGAAACACAGTGAGTCCCTGTCTCTACAAAAATAAAAAATAAAAATTAGATGGCATGGTGGTGCATAACTGTAGTCCAAGCGACTCGGGAGTCTGAGACAGGAGGATTGCTTGAGCCCGGGAGTTCAAGGCCACAGTGAGCTATGATTGCACCACTGCACTCCAGCCTGGGCAACAGAGCAAGACCCTGTCTCAAAGGAAAAAGAGAGAAAGAAAGAAAGGTAGCTAAATCATAGAATGGTTCTGATAAACTGGGCTCTAGATGTGAAGACCTTAGAACAATGCCTGGCATGTTCAGTAAATACTATTTCCCCATATCCGTGTATTAATAGCACACTAAACATAGGAGGAGAAGGCCACACAAGCAAGTGGGTTACAAACTTCTGGTTCTGGGTAGGACTCAGGAGCAGAGAGAGATAGATGAGGGATGATGGAGGATAGCAGTGGACTCACTAAGATTGACTTCCTGGCTCAAATCTTGGAGAGGAAAAGGGAAAATCCCAAAGGACTTTGGCCATGAGAGTTTTGCTGCTAGTATTCCAGGGCATGTCCTGTGATTCATGCTCGTTAAGACAAAGCATTTTATAGCAGTTGCCATCCCAGAAAATTCCTATTCCAGCTTCCCTGGGCCACAGGTGAGACAGAGGCTCTCTAAAGTCAACCCGCAGGTTTGGCTTCTTCCATTTACCTGTGCCCTTTCTTTCAACAAGAGGCCTCCAAGGCTGCCACGATGGAGAAAAGAAATGGGGATTACACAGGAGACAGTTCTGTGAGCCAAGCCCCAAAGCGGCAGCCTGAGCTTCTGCCCACATCATACCGACAAGGACTCAGTCCTGTGGCTCCTGCTACTGGCAGGGAGGTGAAGTTTCCCCAATCTGCAAGAGGAACATGAGTGGGTTAGGTGAGCAATAGCACTGACTGCACCAGCATGCCTTCAGGTTGGCAGATCATCATATTTCTGTTGCCACTACACACCAATAAAACAGAAACTCACTCTGTCTCCAAGGTGGCCATGCAAAGGACTCTCTAGTAATTCCATCCTACTCAAAGCTCAGGACCATTGGCTCACACAGAGTCCTCTCCAAAGCAGCAAGATGTGGCCCTGTGCAGCCAGGAGACAGAATAATAACCTAATTCCCATTCAGAACATGCAGAACATGGACCAAGGAGAAACACAGAATAATTTGTGTAGCCTACAGGGCTGGCAATGGGAAGATAGTAAGAATGTTTTCCTTGATTGGACATCAAGTCTGCTCTCTGGAATTAAGTCCATTTTCATTTTATTTTCTCCTCTTGTGCCTGGCTCTCCTCTCCAAGGAATTCATCATTGTCTGTTACCATCTTGGTCACTTCTGAAGTGGGTTTGGGGGAAGAAGTCTCTGTGGGAGCTGCAAGTTTAGCAGCCTACTTCCTTGCAAAGATGGTACCAAGACTTGCCTATGGGTCCAATGGTTTTAGATCCTGCTCTGCATTTAGACAATGCTCATAGCTGCTTTGCAAGCCACCCCAAACCTTGGTTAACTCACATCCCTGTGTTTCCAGTCAGTTCCATGAGCCAATTACCACACCCCAAAGGCCTTTCTTTCTTGGACATAATTCTCAAGACTGAGCCTTGGTAGATTTGACTTCTAAAATACTCCCTTACTACTTGGGGTCCAGAAGCAGCAAGGTTTTTCCACCTCACAAAGTCTGATGTTTCTGGATTCTCTTGATTTCTTTTTAGTTATACTGACATACTGGGAAAATTATTGAACTCATCTTCCTCCAATTACTTGCCAAATGCATTTATCAATATAGAACACACACTACTAACATTGTTTATCAAACTCTTCCCTTATAGTCACAAGTTCAGCAGCAGGTGCATAATCTGCCATCTAAGTAACTGCAAGTGATGACTTTACCAAAGGCTTTGTTATCACTTAAGATGGATTCAGCTTTCATTAGAATTATTCATCAAAATAATATAATACAAAAACCAAATAAAATGTGGCTACACCAAAAATTTTGGTAAATGATTAGCAAATATAAAAATTAAAAAATTTTGGAACGCTTCTCTTAATGAGACAGATGGACTTCTGTCCCAGCTTTGCCATGAATCTGTGAATGAACAGTTACCTGCTAGAATGTGACAGAGTTCAACATCAGTCATACACCTATTTTTTCACTTGTTCAGTTTGAAGCCTTGAGAAACCTTGCTTACATAAATAAGCAGATAGGAATGGAAAGGGTCTTTATGCAATTATTTGAACTCTTTCAAAGTTATAGACCAAAAAGCACAGTTATATATAATAAAAGTTATTGTAAATGACCCATCTGCTGACAACTGGATTTGTTCCACCTTCAGTTTGTTCAAATGAAGAGTTGAAACTTACGTGACTTGTAGTGGGATTTGATATCCAGGAATTAAAGACAGTCTCACCTGAAATACCTATTTCAGTATTTTAAATTATCCCCTTGTTAATCCCTGGAGATATGGATCTACGGTCTATAGTAAGATGCAAGATTGTTGAAAGGGAACCTCTTGTGAAGTGGGAGAAGGGCTATTCTAAATAGGGACTCTTTGATCTCATGCTAGATCTTAGGAAGATCATATTTTGGAAACAGCCCAGGTAGAAGTTAAAGATCTGAAAACTAATTTCTTTAAAACCATCCATGGGAAAGTTCTGAGTTAGGAATTCCAAAGGCCTGCCTTCTACCAAAACAGTGAAACCATTGGCAAAAAACTGTCAAAATCACTCTTTATAGAACTCTGGAAAAGCTTTCAGCAAGCAGTAGAGCACATATTCAAGAAAAACTGCTGACACCAATAAGAAAACTTGCTCCAGGGTGCTTTAGCTTATCCTGGTTCCATCTCCTGCTTCCCTTGAAAACTCACAGCTGTTGTTCCCAGTGTGGTACTGCACAGATCAGAAATGAAGATATTCTCAGAGAGTTGGAACTGCTCATTTTGATCTGTCAGATTGCTCCCCAGAAGACTAGCTCCAAAGGATTGCCATTCTCTTGTCCACCTTGGAACTCACCCCAAACTGAAGCACCACCTCAGAGCAATTGTTGACAACATGTATGGCAAATGTTCCAGGCCCAACTGCCAAAGGGAATGGACAGTTGCTGGGGAAAACAACAGGTTAACCAAAACTTACTGGGAGAAAAGTCTGGAAATAAGATGTTTTAGGCAACAAGGGCTTTGGAAAATTGTTACAAATTCCTGGGAATCTTGAAGGCCGCACACATGCCCAGGGCTCTGTGCACCCTCAGAGAAGAGCTCAGACAGCTCTAAGCTCACCCTTGGCTGATCATGAGGTTCAACACAGGCAGGAAGTGAAGGTTAAGACCAGGTTGGAAACCACCTGGCTGAGCATTGAAGGAATGCCCTCAAAATGCAAACACTTCCTCTGCAAAGATTAGATTTTTATTTTATTTTATCTTATTTTTTAGACAGAGTCTTGCTCTGTCACCCAGGCTGGAGTACAGTAACATGATTATAGCTCACTGCAGCCTCAAACTCTTGGGCTCAAGTGATTCTCCCACCTCAGCAGCTGGGAATACAGGTGTGTGCCACCACACTCAGCTAATTTTGAATTTTTTGTAGAGACAGGGTTTCACCATGTTGCCCAGGCTGGTCGTGAACTCCTGGCCTCAAGTGATTCACCCATCTCAGCCTCCCAAATTGCTGGCATTACAGACAACAGCCACTGCGCCCGGCCAAGATTAGATTTTTTTTTTTTTTGAGATGGAGTCTTGCTCTGTCGCCCAGGCTGGAGTGCTGTGGCACACTCTCGGCTCACTGCAACCTCTGCCTCCCAAGTTCAAGCAACTCTCGGGCCTCAGCCTCCCAAGTAGCTGGAACTACAGGCACCCACTACCATACCCAGCTAATTTTTTGTATTTTAGTAAAGACGGGGTTTCACCATGTTGCCCAGGATGGTCTTGAATTCCTAAGCTCAGCCATTCCACCCACCTTGGCCTCCCAAAGTGCTAGGATTACAAGCATGAGCCACCATTCCTGGCCTAAAATCAGCTCTTTTAAGTATGTCCAAAGAGCTACAAGAAACCATGTTCTAAAGAACTATGGTGAGGATGAAAACAGTATCTCACCAAATAGAGAATATTAACAAAGAGACGAGAATTATAAAAAGAAATTCAGAAGTTGAAAAGCACAATAACTGCAATCAAAATTCAATGGAAGGCTCACCAGTGCATTTGATCAGGCAGAAGAAAAGAACTCACACCATCGTTTAGGTCACAGCATCCCAGATGCTGCAACTAGGTTTTTCCTTTCTTAGGAACCTTGGGGTCCAAGGGTTGTAGTCCCACTGGTGTTCAACAACACACGGATCAATGTGTGTCCATGCAGTACATTTAATTCCGAACCCCCGTTTGGGGGTACTGTCAGGCTTATAGATGCCTTCATATACATACATTATGAGATGCTAGGATATACCTGCTGCTCATTACTAGGACAGAGTTCCAGCTGCCATTTCAACAAAAAATCCCAAAAAGTCAACTAAATTCAACTCCTTCATCTGCACTCAATGAGCCTGTCTGCCCAGTGGGGATTGTGGACAGAGCAGAAGCATTATGACACGTTACGTGTTGGGGTTTTTAGTGCTAAGTTTGTGTGATGAGAATTGCTGAACCCTCTGATGTGGGGTGAGTCATTAAATTGTCTCCCCTGCCACTGAACAGATTCCAACATAGCCTGGCCACACGTCCAAGGGTGTGGGGGACAGAGGGGGAGCTGAAGCACTGATGCTCCCTGATCCTTTGATCAGTCAAGATGACTGAGGTGGGTGCATACAGAGGGCGGGGGCAGGAAAGTGCTGGGGTGGATGTTGGAGAACCGACACTAGTGGAGCTAACCCAAAATCACTAAATCAGGGATTTCAGATGGCGTCTACTGTTAGGGAGATGAGAATCCTCATGTGAGATGAGTCAGGTTCTCCTGGGAATTGCCATGGGGCAGGGGGTGGGGGGGGGAGTTAAATGGCACTCCTGAACACTAGGGCTAATTAATAATAAAGCCCTATATTTCCATTTTACTGCCAATCACATGGAGACATAAACATCTTCCTGATGGGAGCCATAGCCAAAGCCTTTCCACTTGCAAGAGCTCCGACTTCCCTGCAGTGCATGCAGGTTGACCAGGGAGACTACAAGAGGGGGCAGGGGTGGGATTCGTGGCAGGTGAGCCTGGGAGCAGAGCAGAGAGAAGCACTGTTGTACCATGGCTTCTTTTTCCAATTTTGCTTTTTTTTAAAATTATACTTTAAGTTCTAGGGTACATGTGCACAACGTGCAGGTTTCTTACATATGTATACATATGCCATGGCGGTGTGCTGCACCCATTAACTCGTCATTTACATTAGGTATATCTCCTAATGCTATCCCTCTCCCTTCCCCCCACCCCACGACAGGCCCCAGTGTGTGATGTTCCTCTTCCTGTGTCCAAGTGTTCTCATTGTTCAATTCCAACCTATGAGTGAGAACATGTGGTGTTTGTTTTTTTGTCCTTCTGACAGTTTGCTGAGAATGATGGTTTCCAGCTTCATCCATGTCCCTACAAAGGACATGAACTCATCCTTTTTTATGGCTGCATAGTATTCCCTGGTGTATATGTGCCACATTTTCTTAATCCAGTCTATCGTTGTTGGACATTTGGGTTGGTTCCAAGTCTTTGCTGTTGTGAATAGTGCCGCAATAGACATAAGTGTGCATGTGTCTTTATAGCAGCATGATTTATAATCCTTTGGGTATATATCCAGTAATGGGATGGCTGGGTTAAATGGTATTTCTAGTTCTAGATCCTTGAGGAATTGCCACACAGTCTTCCACAATGGTTGAACTAGTTTACAGTCCCACCAACAGTGTAAAAATGTTCCTATTTCTCCACATCCTCTCCAGCACCTGTTGTTTCCTGACTTTGTAATGATTGCCATTCTAACTGGTGTGAGGTGGTATCTCATTGTGGTTTCGATTTGCATTTCTCTGATGGCCAGTGATGATGAGCATTTATTCATGTGTCTGTTGGCTGCATAAATGTCTTCTTTTGAGAAGTGTCTTTTCATATCCTTCACCCACTTTTTGATGGGGTTGTTTTTTTCTTGTAAATTTGTTGGAGTTCATTGTAGATTCTAGATATTATCCCTTTGTCAGATGAGTAGATTGCAAAAATGTTCTCCCATTCTGTAGGTTGCCTGTTCACTCTGATGATAGTTTCTTTTGCTGTGCAGAAGCTCTTCAGTTTAATTAGCTCCCATTTGTCAATTTTGGCTTTTGTTGCCTTTGCTTTTGGTGTTTTAGACATGAAGTCCTTTCCCATGCCTATGTCCTCAATGGGGGGCATTGCCTAGGTTTTCTTCTAGGATTTTTATCGTTTTAGGTCTAACATTTAAGTCTTTAATCCATCCTGAATTAATTTTTGTCTAAGGTGTAAGGAAGGGATCCAGTTTCAGCTTTCTACATATGGCTAGCCCGTTTTCCCAGCACCATTTATTAAATAGGGAATCCTTTCCCCATTTCCTGTTTTTGTCAGGTTTGTCAAAGATCAGATGGTTGTAGATGTGTGGTATTATTTCTGAGGGCTCTGTTCTGTTCCATTGGTCTATATCTCTGTTTTGGTACCAGTACCATGCTGTTTTGGCTACTGTAGCCTTGTAGTATAGTTTGAAGTCAGGTAGCGTGCTGCCTCCAGCTTTTTTCTTTTGGCTTAGGATTGTCTTGGCAATGCAGGCTCTTTTTTGGTTCCATATGAACTTTAAAGTAGTTTTTTCCAATTCTGTGAAGAAAGTCATTGGTAGCTTGATGGGGATGGCATCGAATCTATAAATTACCTTGGGCAGTATGGCCATTTTCACGATATTGATTCTTCCTATCCTTGAGCATGGAATGTTCCTCCATTTGTTTGTGTCCTCTTTTATTTCATTGAGCAGTGGTTTGTAGTTTTCCTTGAAGAGGTCCTTCACATCCCTTGTAAGTTGGATTCCTAGGTATTTTATTCTCTTTGAAGCAATTGTGAACGGGAGTTCACTCATGATTTGGCTCTCTGTTTGTCTGTTATTGGTGTACAAGAATGCTTGTGATTTTTGCGCATTGATTTTGTATCCTGAGACTTTGCTGAAGTTGCTTATCAGCTTAAGGAGATTTTGTGCTGAGACAATGGGGTTTTCTAAATATACAATCATCTCATCTGCAAACAGGGACAATTTGACTTCCTCTTTTCCTAATTGAATACCCTTTATTTCTTTCTCCTGCCTCATTACCCTGGCCAGAAATTCCAACACTATGTTGAGTAGGAGTGGTGAGAGAGGGCATCCCTGTCTTGTGCCAGTTTTCAAAGGGAATGCTTCCAGTTTTTGCCCATTCAGTATGATATTGGCTGTGGGTTTGTCATAAACAGCTCTTATGATTTTGAGATATGTTCCATCAATACCTAATTTATTGAGAGTTTTTAGCATGAATGGTTGTTGAATTTTGTCCAAGGTCTTTTCTGCATCTGTTGAGATAATCATGTGGTTTTTGTCTTTGGTTCTGTTTATATGCTAGATTACATTTATTGATTTGCCTATGTTGAACCAGCCTTGCATCCCAGGGATGAAGCCCAGTTGATCATGATGGATAAGCTTTTTGATGTGCTGCTGGATTTGGTTTGCAGTATTTTATTGAGGATTTTTGCATCAATGTTCATCAGGGATATTGGTCTAAAATTCTCTTTGTGGTTGTCTCTCTGCCAGGCTTTTTTATCAGGATGATGCTGGCCTCATAAAATGAGTTAGGGAGGATTCCCTCTTTTTCTATTGATTGGAATAGTTTCAGAAGAAATGGTACCAGCTCCTCCTTGTACCTATGGTAGAATTCGGCTGTGAATCCGTCTGTTCCCGGACTTTTTTTTGGTTAGTAGGCTATTAATTATTGCCTCAATTTCAGAGCCTCTTATTGGTGTATTCAGGGATTCAACTTCTTCCTGGTTAATCTTGGGAAAGTATATGTGTCCAGGATTTCATCCATTTCTTCCAGATTTTCTAGTTTATTTGCATAGAGGTGTTTATAGTATTCTCTGATGGTAGTTTGTATTTCTGTGGGATCGGTGGTGATATCACCTTTATCATTTTTTATTGCATCTATTTGATACTTCTGTCTTTTCTTCTTTATCAGTCTTGCTAGTGGTCTATTAATTTTGTTGATCTTTTCAAAAAGCCAGCTCCTGGATTCATTGATTTTTTGAAGGGTTTTTTGTGTCTCTAGCTCCTTCAGTTCTGCTCTGCTCTTAGTTATTTCTTGCCTTCTGCTAGCTTTTGAAAGTGTTTGCTCTTGCTTCTCTAGTTACTTCAACTTTGATGTTAGGGTGTCAATTTTAGATCTTTTCTCCTTTCTCTTGTGGGCATTTAGTGCTACAAATTTCCCTCTACACACTGCTTTGAATGTGTCCCAGAGATTCTGGTATGTTGTGTCTTTGTTCTCATTGGTTTCAAAGAACATCTTTATTCCTGCCTTCACTTTGTTATGTACCCAGTAGTCAATCAGCAGCAGGTTGTTCAATTTCCATGTAGTTGAGCGGTTTTGAGTGAGTTTCTTAATCCTGAGTTCTAGTTTGATTGCACTGTGGTCTGAGAGACAGTTTGTTATAATTTCTGTTCTTTTACATTTGCTGAGGAGTGCTTTACTTCCAACTATGGGGTCAATTTTGGAGTAAGTGTGATGTGGTGCTGAGAAGAATGTACATTCTGTTGATTTGGGGTGGAGAGTTCTGTAGATGTCTATTAGGTCTGCTTGGTGCAGAGCTGAGTTCAATTCCTGGACATGCTTGTTAACCTTCTGTCTCATTGATCTGTCTAGTGTTGAGAGTGGGGTGTTAAAGTCTCCCATTGTTACTGTGTGGGAGTCTAAGTCTCTTTGTAGGTCTCTAAGGACTTGCTTTATGAATCTGGGTGCTCCTGTATTGGGTGCATATATATTTAAGGTGGTTAGCTCTTTTTGTTGAATTAATTCCTTTACCGTTATGTAATGGCCTTGTCTCTTTTGATATTTGTTGGTTTAAAGTATGTTTATCAGAGACTAGGATTGCAACCCCCGCCTTTTTCTGTTTTCCATTTGCTTGGTAGATCTTCCTCCATCCCTTTATTTTGAGCCTATGTGTGTCTCTGCACGTGAGATGGGTCTCCTGAATACAGCACACTGATGGGTCTTGACTCTTTATCCAATTTGTCAGTTTGTGTCTTTTAATTGGAGCATTTAGCCCATTTACATTTAAGGTTAATATTGTTATGTGTGAATTTCATCCTGTCATTATGATGTTAGCTGGTTATTTTGCTCATTAGTTGATGCAGTTTCTTTCTAGCATCGAAGGCCTTTACAAATCGGCATGTTTTTGCAGTGGCTGGTACTGGTTGTTCCTTTCCATGTTTAGTGCTTCCTTTAGGAGCTCTTGTAAGGCAGGCCTGGTGGTCACAAAATCTCTCAGCATTGGCTTGTCTTTAAAGGATTTTATTTCTCCTTCACTTGTGAAGCTTAGTTTGGCTGGATATGAAATTCTGGGTTGAAAATTCTTTTCTTTAAGAATGTTGAATATTGGCCCCCACTCTCTTCAGGCTTGTAGAGTTTCTGCTGAGAGATCCGCTGTTAGTCTGATGGGCTTCCCTTTGTGGATAACCCAACCTTTCTCTCTGGCTGCCCTTAACATTTTTTCCTTTAATTCAACTTTGGTGAATGTGACAACTATGTGTCTTGGAGTTGCTCTTCTTGAGGAGTTTCTTTGTGGCATTCTCTGTATTTCCTGAATTAGAATGTTGGCCTGCCTTGCTAGATTAGGAAGTTCTCCTGGATAATATCCTGCAGAGTGTTTTTCAACTTGGTTCCATTCTCCCCATCACTTTCGGGTACACCAATCAGATGTAGATTTGGTCTTTTCACGTAGTCCCATATTTCTTGGAGGTTTTGTTCATTTCTTTTTATTCTTTTTTCTCTAAACTTCTCTTCTCGCTTCATTTCATTCATTTGATCTTCAATCACTGATAGATTTCTTCCAGTTGATCAAATCAGCTACTGAAGCTTGTGCATTCATCACGTAGTTCTTGTGCCATGGTTTTCAGTTCCATCAGGTCATTTAAGGACTTCTTTACACTGGTTATTTTAGTTAGCCATTCATCTAATCTTTTTTCAAGGTTTTTAGCTTCTTTGCGATGGGTTCGAACTTCCTCCTTTAGCTCGGAGAAGTTTGATCGTCTGAAGCCTTCTTCTCTCAACTCATCAAAGTCATTCTCCATCCAGCTTTGTTCCACTGCTGGCGAGGAGCTGCATTCCTTTGTAGGGGGAGAGGCACTCTGATTTTTAGAATTTTCAGCTTTTCTGCTCTGTTTTTTTCCCCATCTTTGTGGTTTTATCTACTTTCGGTCTTTGACGATGGTGATGTACAGATGGGGTTTTGGTGTGGATGTCCTTTCTCTTTGTTAGTTTTCCTTCTAACAGTCAGGATCCTCAGCTGCAGGTCTGTTGGAGTTTGCTGGAGGTCCACTCCAGACGGTGTTTGCCTGGGTATCACCAGCAGAGGCTGCAGAAGAGCGAATATTGCTGAACAGCAAATGTTGCTGCCTGATTTTTCCTCCAGAAGCTTCTTCTCAGAGGGGTACATGTCTGTGAGAGGCGTCAGTCTGCCGCTACTGTGGGGTACCTCCCAGTTAGGCTACTCTGGGGTCAGGGACCCACTTGAGGAGGCTGTCTGTCCATTCTCAGATCTCAAACTCTGTGCTGGGAGAACCACTAGTCTCTTCAAAGCTGTCAGGCAGGGACATTTAAGTCTGCAGAGGTTTCTGCTGCCTTTTGTTTGGCTATGCCCTGCCCCCAGAGGTGAAGTCTACAGAGGCAGGCAGGCCTACTTGAGCTGCGGTGGGCTCCACCCAGTTTGAGCTTCCTGGTCACTTTACCTACTCAGGCCTCAGCAATGGTGGGTGCCCCTCCCCCAGCCTTGCTGCCACCTCGCAGTTCAATCTCAGACTGTTGTGCTAGCAATGAGTGAGGCTCTGTGGGCATGGGACCCTCCGAGCCAGGGGCAGGATATAATCTTCTGGTGTACCGTTTGCTAAGACCATTGGAAAAGCGCAGTATTAGAGTGGGAGTGACCTGATTTTCCAGTGTCATCTGTCATGGCTTCCCTTGGCTAGGAAAGGGAATTCCTGACCCTTTGCACTTCCTGGGTGAGGCGATGCCTCACCCTGCTTCAGCTCATGCTCGGTGGGCTGCACCAACTATCCTGCACCCACTGTCCAACAAGCCCTAGTACCAGTACCTCAGTTGGAAATGCAGAAATCACCCATCTTCTGCATCACTCATGCTGGGAGCTGTAGACTGGAGCTGTTCCCATTCAGCCATCTTGGAACCGCCATTCCCTTGGCGTCTTTGTCTCTGCTCTGCTTTGCCTGTATCATTATGGACTATCCCGAGGGGAGAATCTGGATGAACACAGGTGGTGGCTGAGTTCTCCACAGCCCACCTGCAGTGAGTGAGGACCTGCCTCTTCTCCTGAATGGTACCTCTTTAGCCAGCAGTTGGGCACATTTGTCTCTCAGCCTGGATCTTCTAAATGTGTCCAAGAAGTCTTAGTGCCAGTTGTTTCTCCAGGACTGTGGGAGGCTGTGGCAGCTCAGGGGCTGATTGGGAGATCATCTCTTTTCCAACCTTTCCCTCTATGAGTTCCAACTTCCATGAAGCCTGTGTCTTCTCAGAAGAGATGGGAGAGGTTTCTTTTTCTCATCCAGCCCACAGCCTCAGCAAGGGATCGCCCATATCAGTGGCTATCATAGGCCCGGGCATGAGGTGACCACAGGAGTTGGGGCTGCATGAGACACTCACCTTGCAGTTGGTGGCAGGTGTGTCCTCAGGGGAGTCCTGTCAGCCAGCACTCCAGGTGCGGGATGCAGGGCAGGGCAGCCTTCAAGGATAGCAGAAGAGTGGGTTGGGTTGGAGAGGGCAAGGAGGAATCACTTATGTATGCTCCCTAGTTTTAAACCTACTAAAATGTTTATAGGATAGACCTGAAGAGTCTGATCATTTCAAAAGGTAAATAAAACTCTCCTTACAATCCTTGTCCTCAAAGTCCTTAGCCCCGCACACACAGGATTGTGCGCAATGAGGGAAGCTGCACCTGCCAGCCCAGGCCTGTGGAGTTCTGGGCGTTGCTTCATCACTTTGTGTCACTCCATAAGGGACTGTTCACATGTATTTGTTCAGCTTTGCTCTCCAGAAGGCCCTTCAACTATTAGTCCATTGTATCTCTCAACTCTCCCAACAGATTGTTGAACCATTTCACAGAGGAGGAACCCGAGGCTCCTATGAAGGAATAGTCACCCAGAGTCATGGTTGATAGGCCACAGGTCATGGGGATGGCTTGCCTTGGGATGAGTGTGTAGATTGACTTTAAATTTCTAAGGAGGGGAGTTTAGATATGTATTCCCAAAACTTACCATTGCCATCTGGAAGTTTGAATTACCATCTTACTGGGAACTGTCCAGGTGACCTCACACTAGAGCTCATGTGATATCCGTTTATGATGAGGTGGTTGTGTGCTCAGGGTGCACACATATCTCTGAGTGGGTGTGAGGCACATGCCAGGTGGGCACAGAGACATCCACCTGGAATCCCAGAATGGTTTGAGCCCCTCTACACATAGACCTTTCCTTGGTGCTGGGAAGTCAATTGTCCTCTCCGACCCTTGAGAGGGAAGGTCCTGGGTGGCCCATAATGTTTCAGATGTTTTAGGTATCAGTAACCTTTGAGGACATTACTGTGGATGCCACCCAGGAACAGTGGGCCCTGTGAGGCCCAGCCCAGAGGTGCCATGCTGGAGAACAATGGTCCCCTGGGCCTAGTGGGTGAGTCTGTCAGCACTGATTGATTTATTCATTTATCTTTAATAATTTCAACTTTTCTTTTCGATTCAGGGGGTCCTTGTGCAGGTTTGTTACATGGGCATATTGTGTGATGCTGAGGTTTGGGGTACGATTGATATTGTCACTAAAGCAACGAGTGCACATGGTACACAACGGTTAGTTTTTCAACCCTTCCCCCCTTCTTCTCTTCCTTCCCCCTCTTGAATTCCCCAGGGTCTATTGTTCCTATCTTTATGCCCATGTGTACTCAACATTTACCTCCCACTTGTAAGTGAGAACATGCAGTATTTGGTTTTCTGTTCCTGAGTTAATTCACTTAGGATAATGGCCTCCAGCTGCATCCATGTTGCTGCAAAGCACGTGATCTCATTCTTTTTATGACTGTATGGTATTCCATGGTGTATATGTACACATTTTCCGTAACCAGTTCACCATTGAAGGGCAGCTAGGTTGGTTCCCTGTTTTTGTTATCGTGAATAACTCTGATTTATTTTTTGAACATGTGTCCAGGACAGCTTGGCCATACCCCTCCTCTCAGCCCTCAGTCACACTGGTTCTTTCACAGCACAAAGGACTACCTGAAGGAAGCGTGTTAATGTCTCTACATCTGGCTTGTCACCCCCCAGAGCATCATCTTCCCACTGCAATGTCATGCCTTTCTGGCTGCTAGATCTCCAACACCCAGAACACTGTGGCTATCTTTAAAAAATAAATCACTAGATTAAATTTTTACCAAGCAACAACTCTGTTCTGAGCACGAAGCTAGCGTTTGAGAGCATAGCAAGAAAAATAACTGGCCCTTGCCTTTTTCTTGCAAAACTGAGATTGTGCTGGTGGAGCTTTCATTGATTGGATTATTATGAAAATAAAGGTCAGCCAGCTGTGGAATCTTCCTTCACTCTGCTCTGAGCCTGGCCATGCAAACCAGCAACATGAGCTCCCACTGCCTGGAGATCCGAGGCAGGACTCCCTCCTGTCCTGTGAGGGACGCTGGTGTCCTCAGGGTCAGGGTGCTCTTCCCTGGCTGCCCTTGGAAGCCCACCTCGTTCTTCCTCAGGAGCCTGCCCTGAACCTGAGGCCCATGCTTGGTTCTGGCATAGGATTCAAATCCCTGCAGCTTCACTGCAGAGCAGGAGCTCTGCCAGAGAGAATTTCCCAGGTGGAGCAAGGACAGGGCTGTGGAGGGCAGGGAAGGTCCTCCCTGGGGCCTGAGTCCAGGTGAGCCACAGACAGGTGTGCTCCTGGGAGGACCCTGCCATGGAGGGAGCAGGGTCTTAGTGAGCGCGGTGCGGAGTTCCAGGAATGGTGTTTTCAGGTAGTATGGGGGCTGCTGGTGACCGGTTCCTTTGAGGTCATATTCCTCATACGTATCAGTCTCCCTTCCTATATGTTCCTGTCCTCCTGGGCGTCGGAGTTTCCCGTTGCAGCCTCTGCCCTGACCCTTGCCCTTGGAACGTTTCCCTCCGCTTTCCTCCCTGATATCCCAGATCTATTCTATTTTTCCACTTATATCAACCCTGAAAATGTTGTCTGTCAGTTTCCTAAGTCGTGTTTCCACTCGCTGGTGTAGGGAGCGTCAGGTTCTACCCCATGCAGCCGGGTGGGCCTCTCCTGCTCCTTCCTGCTCCTGGAGGTTTCATCCCCCACCTCCCCCAACAGCGGCTTTTAGCTGCCTGGGGCTGCCCGCCTGACCCTAGGACGAGTGCGGAATGACCCCCTCTCCACACGGAGCCCTGAGCGGGAGGAGGCAGGGGCCCAGGCAGCGGGAACTGGGAACAAGCCGCCCGGCAGGAAGTTTCGGGTGGCTGGAATTTAGGAAGAAGCTAGCCTGAGCTCAAAACCTCCTGCTAAACAAACCTTAAGGCGCGCATCCAGCTCTGTTTCCCACCTGCAGGTTCCGCATTCCTTAGCCCAGCAGGCGGGGAGGCGGGAGCGGGGTCTGAGAATTGGTGGAAGGCTGGGGTTGCGGGGTGCAGAGAGTGCTGAGCCATGAAGACTTGGGGCAGTGAGGCCGAGCGATGGCAGAGCCTGGGGAGGCGTCCAGGCTGCGGGGGAGCGGGGACTTTGGAGCAATGACCCTGGGGGGACACTGAGCACAGGGCCAGGGTGGCGTCCAGGGGTCTCGGGTAGGCCTGGACTAAAGAGGCCTGGGAAGAGAGACGTGGGGAGGTCAAAGGGCCCTGGTGAGTCTGGATGAGGAGCAGAGGATTGAGTCCCCCCAGAACTGAGTCCAACGTTTTTGGGGGGAGGGACAAGGAAACAGTGAGGGGGTGGGGGCCACGTGCCACTGTTCGAGGGACAAACCCAGCTCAGAGGAAATAAGGCACGGGGGTGAGGTGACAAGGGACATGGGGGTGACAGGGCCATGAGATGAGGGGTGTCGAGGTCGGGCCAGGAAAAGATCAACTAAACAGCCAGGGGAAGTGGGGACCCAGGGAAGCAAGACATGGAGGCATGAGGGAGAAAAAGGGAGGAGGGGGAGCTCAGCAAATCAGTCACTGCCGGGCGCCTCTAGGAGCCTGATTTTGTGGCACCTTAGTCATGTTTTCAGAGAAGAGGTTCATAGTCTAGAGGATCCCATGGCCACATGGCCAACACAGGGAGGAAGTGGGGTGAAGAGCTGGGGTGCCCATCTGTGGCCCCGCTTCCTTGTGAGGTTCCCACAGGCCCTGTGGGCACACAGCCCAGCTCTGCCCTGAACTAGGGGCCTGCCTGGGTCCTGTCTCTTCCCTCCTGTGCTTTCTGTCTCAGCTGAGCTGTTCTTGCCTGCACCTTAGCACCTCAGGCTGAGTGGGAGGGAGAATCCTAAACTGGCCCTCAAGATTCTGCCCCCTGGGGAACAGCCCTGTGTATAGAATCCCTTTCACCAGGGTGGCCTGGATCTCTGAATACTTTGGGATCTCACTCCCCAAGTTACATGACTTTACATTGCAGTTAGGGGGTTTTGAAGATGTAATTACAACCCCTAATCAGTCTACTGTAAGTTCATCAAAAAGGAGATTTTCCTGGAGAGGCCTGGTCTAATCAGGTGATCCCTTTCAAAGAAGGGCTGGAGGCTGGGCATGGTGACTCACGCCTGTAATCCTAGCACTTTGAGAGGCCAAAGCAGGAGGTTCACTTGAGCCCAGGATCACTTGATCCCATCTCTACAAAAAATACAAAAATTAGACAGGAGTGGTGGTTGTATGCCTATAGTCCCAGCTACATGGGAGGCTGACGTGGGAGAATCACCTGAGCTCAGGGAGGTTGAGGCTGCAGTGAGCTGTGATTGCACCACTGCACTCCAGCGTGGGCAACAGAGCAAGACCCTGTCTCAAAAAAATAACAGGAAGAAGAATAAAAAAGTGGGCTGGAGGTCAGAAGCAGAAGGGGTCAGCGTGATGCAAGGCAGACAGTCTCCTGCAGGCCCTGAAGAGGCCAGCTCCTGTGCTGTGCTGCTGTGCCACCGCTGTGCCGCTCTGCCACCTTGTGGAGGGCCTCCAGGAAGGTTTCTGAAGCTGCTGCGTGTGTGGCAATTGGTTACATAGCAGCAGAAAACAAATGCAGCTTTCTACTCCTCCCTCTCCTACCCCACCCCTGGATCTAACCAGTTCCTGATATTCTCTAACCAAGGATCACCCTGCACACTCCTGGACAGCCCTGGTGTGAACCCTCACTCACCCTGGGTGGCTGAAGATGGTTTGGGATAATAATAATAATAATGGCTCCTGATATCTGTTGGGCACTAACTACTGTGCAAGTATTTTATGCCCATGAAGCCATCCCATTTTCACAACAACTGCATAAGGAGGCATATCTAGAAGAGGATCTAGCAGCCTTCCAGTTCAACTTCATTTAGACATCAGGATCCCAGGCCCAGAGGCACAGGTCATGGTTTCCAAGCCCCACAGGGCGCTGTTTTCAACTGTTAGGACAATCCAGAACACCTGGAGGGTGCTCCTATGTGCTATGAGCAAAGCAAAAACATCCTTCATTCACAGACTCTCCCCAGGCTGAGCCTGAAGACCCCCTCTTGTGATAGGGTCAGAATTCAGTTTTTAAAGAGCTTAGTGTGTAGATACTATTGATGATCTTTGGGAGCTGAAGTGTTCTTGAACTCCAGGCATAGTAACATGTTTTAGGTTCATTTATTTGAAGCATTATGAAAGGAAAATATATGTTACACCTCAAAAGGAGTTTAGATTCTCTGTAGTTATAACTACGGTATAGTCACATGACTATTTTCTAAATTTTAAGCTAAATATTCAGTGTGATAAGATACTCATTTTTGTACATGTTATATCCACTTAACTATTAAAGCTGGTCATTTATTACCTCACATGCGGTGTTAAGATAATGAGTAAATTGTTCATAAATTTTCACTACTATTATTGGGAAGCATCATGGCATGTAATAAATCATCTTTTTTATACATAGAATGAAATCAAGGCTAGGGAAGGTACATACTACTCCATTCGTGCTGTGTGGCTAAGAATGGATCTCATCCATTGTGTATAATGGCAAGATGAGTACTAAAAATATTTGTAGGATCAATACTTGAATGTTCATAAGCAAGATGTCACAAATATCCCATCATTCCTACAAATTAAAATAATTTTAGTATAATTTTGAGACAGCACATTTATAAACATGTGCCAAATAGAACGTAGCCACCTAGCACAGTGACTGGATTGGATGTAGTACGTCCCTGGATTCCTCCTATGTGTTTACTGGAGATGTTTGGGAAGTCACCCAGTCCTTTCCTTGTTCATATTCTTTATCCATGTATTGGAATTTCATAGTAACTGCTTAGCTGATGTGTTTAATGTAAGTTACAGAATTGTCTGTTAAACATGCTGTGCTCATTACCTATTATAGGATATTGATTTTTTCTGTATATTTGCCCTTCTTTAAAACATTCTAGTACTTTTACTTTTTAGAACATGCATGAGAATACATAGCAAGAGGAGAGCAAAGATGACACCAACTTTTTTCATTTCTTAGCCCTTTTGATCTATGTTATGGATGAAGATATAGATGAAAATTAAGGCTGAGATATCTGATATCCTGATATCTGTTGGGCACTTTTAATCTGTTGAGAATTTTAATTGTTAGATATTTTACTTCTGATTATGTGAACATATACAATTTAATTATTAAAATATTATAAATTTCATGCTTAATAATAAATGTCTTTCATATACGACTCCATCAAATCTTTAAACTTTGCATATTTATACTGTGAAAAAAAATGAATTAACTAAGCCTCCGGCTTTCTAAAATGGAAGCAGGAGAAGCACTCAAATCTGCTAAAGGTCAAGCCACAGAATGTTCCAGTAGACTTGGATAAACAACTGAAGCCAATGTCCACCAGCCTTCAGCATCTTTCAGCTGGGAGTAGCCTCGTTAACTGACCAATCAGAACGAGTTTACAACTTCGGATTTCTGCCCAACAAATCAACTGCCTTTAAAAATAACTTTTGTGGAAATCCTTGATTCAAAAATGTTTCCTGCACTTGCCTTACAAGACACTCTTCAGGGCCGCCCTGACTCACTGTACCTGAGTTGCAATTCTTTGTTTCTCAAATAAATGCTATTTCCTTTGACCTCCATGCCCATCTTTTTTAGTGAACAGCACAGTATCTTAACTGTTATTGGTATCCATTATTAAGACTGTTGGACCTTTCATTGTTTCATAGAATTATCTTTATCTTGGGCAAGAAAGTGAAAATTATCCATAGTTTCTTTAAAATAGTAATATTTTAAGCCACTCAAAATAAGAAAAAGTTAAAGTTCACAATAAAAAGATCCTGATTTACCTGAATAAGACTTGAAAAGTGAAGAACAATTCCTTCTACCTGAAAAGGGTGTTGACCCAGAATCCACCTTGGACGACCCTCTAGAGCTGGCAAGTCAGCGTCATCCCCAGTGCGCCTGTGACTGATGACACATCTCACCCAGCTGCCGTAGGGATGTCAAAGACACAGGATACAGTGCTGGAAAGGGAAAAAGCATCAGCGCAAAAGTAGATTTCAGGATTTGGAGCACAGAGGCAAGTGCCCTCTACTGGCATCCCTGCATGGGGCCATGGTGAGGAGGCTCTGCAGTCTTCCAGGAGGACTGGACCATGGATAGGAAATACCCAAGACATGGATTCTCTAGGGACATGGGCGATTCCAAAAGCACCGAGGAGCGTGCCCCTAGAGAAGCAGTCCACTGGGTCCACAGTAAAATCTCATGGCATAACCAATGTGGAGACCAGAGACTAAAAATCTGTAACGTCCTTGGTGTCCATGGACCTCAAAGCCAAACACAACAGCCCCATGACCATCTGTCATCCAGGCACGGAGAGCTAGGGGCGAGCTTCTAAGGGTAAAGGAGGCTTCTTCCCTGTCCAGATGTGTGGACGCTTGGGTTTACAGATAATGGAGGTGTCTATGCATGTTGTCATGAAAATATAAGGCAAGTGGCACCAAATATGATTTAGTGGTCCCAGAAATTCGGTGCTGTGTGCTTTCTGCACGACATTAATTTTAATTATATGGACACAGAAGGAGAAAATTTAAAACTTAAATGTCTTATCATTGCTAGAAAAATAAAAGTTTTTTTCCCTACGAGTTAGAAATCTTGATCTCTGCGTTTTTCTATGGATCGATTCTCAAAGTTTGTGCAAATACAATTGGTGTTTCTTTCTAAGTGTCTTTGGTTATGAACTAAGGATGTAACCAACTCCCGCTTATGAGGTAAAGGGATGAGGCAAGAGAGATCCAGCAACAGGGTGTGTTTTTTTTTTTTTTCAATCTTTGGCAACATGTTTCTGTGATGTCCAAAGTAGTGAACTCCCTGACTAGGGTTTCAGACATGGAGTGTTCTAATCCACCAAACACCAAAGGGCTGGGAAGAAGTGATTTGGACATGGATAACCAGTGTCACCTACAACATGGAACAGAGGGTCATCAAAGTGGTCTGAGTCACTTTAATATGTGGCTGGAGAGATGCGAGAACAACAGAAAGAGCCCTCAGGAGGCATCCCCACCCAAGGGCAGTGAAGCTCAGTGCAGCTGCGGGGTGTGGGGTCATAGGGTGACCAGGTGACAGGGCTGATGGGGAGGAGAAATGCTCTGTTAAGGGTGTTGTCTCTGTCACTTCTTCAAGAAGCAGCACAGTCTCAGGCACATGCTCCCTCCTGCCGCACCCCACCCCCAATTGATCCACTGCAGCTCTTCCAAGATGCTTCCCTCCATTCTAGAACCTCCCGTTACTCCTGAGCCCCTGTGGCCTCTATCTTACTCCCTCTCTCCAATTCTTTGTACCTTCCTCCTCTCCCTCACTCACCTCCCCTCCCATGCAAAGCCCCTACTGGTTCCCCCCTCCCCACTTCACCTCCACTCACACTCCATCTTCACCCTCCATTCTAGTCCTTCCCTTCCTCTCCTCACTCTGACTCCCCCGGTGAACTCACTTCCCATCCCTTCTGTCCATGTCCCTGCCTCAGTTTACCTCCCTTCCCCTCTCCTCACCTTCCTTGGATGCACCTGACCTCTCCTGCCTCCCTCCCCTTCATTCATGCCCTTCCTTTCTTCTCTCTCCAGTTCCATCTCCTCCAACATGCTCCCCTCCCCCTTTCCTTCAGCCTCTGTTGACTCTCCACCCTCCCGCAGTCCCTGCACTCTCCTGCCAAGGCCATCCCTCCCAGCCATCCCCGCCCTCCTCACCTCACCTCGTTTGGCTCCATGTCCCTCAGCTCCCCTTCCCTCCCTCTTCCCTGTCCCAAGAGCCATCTGGGTTTCCTTTCCAGTCTCCCTCTGCTTGTGTGCTTTCTTCCCCTTCCCTGACTTCCCCTGCTCTATCTTCTCCTCAGTTCCCCGCCCTCCCTCTCTGCACCTGCCCAGTTTCCCCCATCTCCCCTCCATGGTCCCTTTCTCAGTTTCCCTCCCCAGCTCCTGAGTTGGGCCACCTCAGCTCAGCGCCCTACTTCCTGTGCCTGCCCCTGCCTGCTGCCCATCCTCCCTGCACACAGCTCACTTCTCCCTCTGGCTCTCCTGCTGAGCAAGCGGCTCCCCCACTGCCCTGGGCCTGCCCACTTTCCCCAGTCCCCGCAGTCAAGGCTCTCCAACTCCACATCACCGGGGTGAGGGCAGAGAGGCACCCTCTCCAGGGCTCTGCTTCCTCCAGCAGGTCCCAGATCCTCCCTCCAAGCTAAGCTCCATGGCCCATCCCTCCCCTGGGGGCAATACCACAGGGATCTTTTGCCCACCTTGCCAGGCTTTTCAGAGGCCTTGAAGCTGTGGTCAGGCAGGCAAGTGGGGAGCAAGCCAGGAGTTACAGATCCAGAGCTTGGGGCAGTCCAGGCAGCAGGGACTGTGGTCCCCTGTGACCACTTCTGTGACCTTGCCACTTGAACCCTCCAGGGCCTATGTCCTCACCTCCAACGTGAAGATCAGGCTGGGCCATTATTGCAGAGCTGTGCTGAGTGTTGACAAAGGTGCATGTCACGCTTTATTACAGGTAGCTGGTGTTTCCTGAGCATTTGGAAACAACGCCCTGTAAAATACTGTGAACTAATCGCAGAGCTGGGCACAGCATGCTTCATGATCTTATTTTATACTGACGTGTTTTGTCATCGTGCTGTCAAGTATTCTCCAGCCACATCATTTGTTAGTAGTTTGACCTGCATAGGAGGGCAGTGTCACCCTCCTTCCTGCTGTGCTGATTTCAGCGAGGGCCTCCGGGCCAGACCGCCCCGCGCGCCCCTGTTGACTAACCTGGGAATCACCCGCCGCCTGCCTTGAGCCTTGGGATGTGGGCAGGACGGGGCCGGGGCGGGGCCAGGAGCCTGCGGGGAGGTGCGGGGCCAGGCGCCTGCAGGAGGGGAACCTGCCCAAGATCTAGGAGTAGCTCGGTGCAGGACCAGGCCAGAGTTCACACCCCTGGCTTCACGTACACGTATTTTTTTTTTTTATACTTTAAGTTCTAGGGTACATGTGCACAACGCGCAGGTTTGTTACATAGGTATATATGTGCCATGTTGGCTTGCTGCACCCATCAACCCGTTATTTACATTAGGTATTTCTCCTAATGCTATCCCTCCCCCAGCCCCCCATCTCCCCGACAGGCCCTGGTGTGTGATGTTCCCTACCCTGTGTCCAAGTGTTCTCATTGTTCAATTCCCACTTATGAGTGAGAACATGCGGTGTTTGGTTTTCTGTCCTTGTGATAGTTTCCAGCTTCATCCATGTCCCTGCAAAGGACATGAATTCATCCTTTTTTTATGGCTGCATAGTATTCCATGGAGTATATGTGCCACATTTTCTTAATCCAGTCTATCACTGATGGACATTTGGGTTGGTTCCAAGTCTTTTCTATTGTGAATAGTGCTGCAATAAACATACAGACCTACACGTAAATTAACCGGTGTGTGTCAGGCGTAGATACCAGCCAAGAAGAAAAGACAAAGTCAGCGGGGGCAGTTCTAGGACAGCGATGACCTGGGTCGCTTCCTTCTGTGCCTGGGGAAGAACCAAAGCCACTTGGAGATTAACGCCATGACAAAAACAAGGGATGACATGTGTGCAGTTGTGGGTTTCATGTTTACTTTCCACGACTCTAGAGGACTTGCCCACCTGTTCATACATAAACCAGTGCCCAGGGCCCCGCTGCCCGGTGAGGGCTCCATCTCCCCCATCACCCCACCCCCTGCTTAGCTCCTGGCCTGCCCCAACCATCCCTTAGTTGATGAGTTGGTGAAGCTGCCCCCTTTTTCCTCCCTATACCTTCTCTTCTCTCCCCCAGGTCCTGCTGGGCCACAGTCTTCGGTCTCTCTGCCCCACCTGCCGAAGGACCCCCCTGGTCTCTTGGGTCCTCACCTGCATGCTCCCGAGCTCACCTCCAAGTTGTGTCTACCCTTCAAAAGGCTGGCCCCCTGCAGCCCACCCCCTCACCTGGGGCACCAGGGCCATCCACTTCCTCCACTCTCCTCACACCCCCGAAGTGACTCAGGGCTCCCCTGAGCAGCTGGGCTGGAGTCCTCCCACCAACTCCCTCAGTTATACCTGCTCCCGTCCCCTCAGACCCAGCCCCCCAGGTCTCCAGACCCATTCATGGACGTGGCCTCCTAGGCCTCTCAACACTCACCTCCCAGCAACCCCTCAGCCCTGCCCTCCCCAGGCACCAACTTGGGACCCCCACAGAGGCAGAGACACCTATTCCCACTTGGGCTCATGTCACCCTGGCTCACTGGGGATGCTGAGCCTGTGAGCCCAATCTTGCTCCATCCCTCCAGTTCCTTTCTCCAATCCAAGTTCTCTCAGACCTGTGGTGTCACTCCCAGAAGCCATCTGGACACCCAAGGCACTGCCTAACGGAGATGGCCATGCTCTTCCCTGTAGGGATGGACAAGGGACACCTGTAGTGTGCAGGTCACAGTCTCAACCTTTGGAATGGTGTGGCAGGCTGTGCCCTACCAGGGCCCCCACCAGGGCCCCTGAATGGCTGCTCCCCATCAGTAACAAGGAAGACCCTTGATGATCATCCCCACTGCCTCTGAGATGGACCCGGAAAGGTGTGAGCTTCTCAAGCACCTGGGTCACCATCTGGGAAATGGCAGTCATGATCAAGTCAATCCCTTGTGCCCCAGAGACACTGTAACTCCCCAGTAGAATCCCACAGGGATTGAGGCCACCCTAGGCAACATAGCAAGGTTCCATCTCTACAAAAAATAAAAACATAGCCGGGAGTGGTGGCACACACCTGTAGTCCCAGCTATTCGGGAGGCTGAGGCGGGTGGATCACTTGAGGCCAGGAGTTCAAGGCTGCAGTGAGTAGTCATTTTGCTACTGCACTCCAGCCTGAGTGACAGAAGGGGAGGAGAGGGAGGGGGAAGGGAGGGAGGAGTGAGGGGAGGGAGGAGTGAGGGGAGGGAGGGAGAGGAGGGGAGAGGAGGGGAGGGAGAGAGAGAAGGAGAGGAGGGAGGGGGAGGGCAGGGGAGGGAGAGAGAGAACGAGAGGAGGGGAGGAAGAAGAGGAGAAAGAAGGAAGAAGGAAGAAGAAGAATTCCAGAGAGTGAAGAGCCACCAAGGGTATCCCCACACTCTGTGCAAGCGTCTATCTGCCTGAAACATACATGTGTGAAACTCACTGTTGGCAGCACAATCAAGACGGAAAATTAGACCTGAGAGCAGCCTCTGTGGTCTTTGAGAGGGACCCAGGGGATGACCAGAGGCAGGGAGGCTCCATGGGAGGGAGAAACACAAGTAGATGGCCTTCTCTGTGGCTTCCAGCCTGGGGCAAAGGGTGGTCAGTCTCGAGACGCCCAGTAGGGGAAAGGCTCGTGTGGGAAAAGGGAAATCGAAAATCCTGCCACCTGCACAGCACAGGGGAATCACCCAAGGCTCCAAAGTGTCATTACTGTGATGTCTGTAGCATAACATCCACATCGCTGTAACATCCACAGGGGCCTCCTTAACACCATCAGGCTCTGGAATCGGAGAGCAGAAGCTTCACAGCTGGAGCTGAAGTGGGTCTGAGTACAGACTAATCTCTATCGTGCAGCTTACTATTATCCCTCCTTTAGGGACATGGTCATTTTAAAATATTTTATTTTGAAATAATTATAGAACTTATAGAAAACTGCAATAGCAGTATAATGGGTGCCTGCTCCCTTCACCCAGCTCCCCCAGGGCTTCTAGTTTTGCCATGTGTCCCCACCTCGCTGACCAGCCCCAGTAGACGGCACCAAAGGCAGGCAGGATCACACACTCCTCTTTGCTCAAAACACTCAGGGATCCTTCCTGCCCCACACACCCTCTCCATGCACCCACATTCTCTGCCCAAGGGTGGCCTGGCCCCCAGGCCCAGCTCATCCCCGGCATGTGACTCCTTCCACTCAGGCTGTTGATCTCATGTATTGCAAATGTGGTTTAAACTTTGAGAACAGCAATTCTGGTTTGTAGAAAAAAGTGAGGATCTAGGCCTTTGCAGTCATGCACATGTTCGTATTTTAAATACAGGCCAATGAGATGCTGCCTAGTGTGCCTACCAGAGACACACCTGTTGTTAAACTACAACTGGATTTATTGTTCCATTCTGCAAGAATATGCCATGGTGCTGTGGAGGGTGCAGTCAGAGGCTTGGAAGAGCCTTGCCGCAGGCTGTGTGTGTGTGCCAGCTGGCCAGGGGTGGACTAACGGGAGAGGGGGCTGGCTCTGAGTTGAGCACTGTTAGGAAGCAGGAGGAGGTAGGTATACACTGGAATCTTCATAAACCTCATCCGCCGGGAGGCCTGACACGGGCAGGACAGGCTGTCACCAAGGCCAAAGCGGCAGTCATCTTGTGGGCTGGGAGAGGACATGGCTGGCACTCCTGGCCTGAGAGATGCTCCCATCTGTCTGTATTCAGACAGGATTCTGGAGTGGCTTGTCTTTGTCTTGATCAGACCATCTGGGGTCTTGCCTGCTGCTGGTGTCCTGAGGGACGGTTTGTGTTCTCCAGGAGAGCCCCACAACCTCACTGAGGGTGCCAGCCCAGCTCCTGGGACACAGCCACCCTCCTCCTTCTCAAGCTTTAATGAGAAACGGGCAGGAGGTTGCCGGAGAACCACTGCCCATCTTCCGGGGTGCTAGGGGTGTCTGCTGGCAGTTGTGGTCTAGGGCAAAAAGAGAAGGGAAGGGAAAATCTTTCAGAAAATAATGGAATCACAATGGGGCTGCAGGCGAGATGAGCAAACCGGGCTGGTGGCATCCAGGGCGTTAGCAAAGAAAAAAGCACCAGTGTTCAGGCAGCCAGGGAGCCCAGCCGCTCTCTTAGGGTCACCCCCTCCCAGCCCTCCGGAGGCCACCCTTGTCCCGCCCTGCCCCAAGGGTACAGCCCGCGCCCCTCCCCCAGTTCTCTCCCCGCTGGGCTGCCCCCTCCCGCGGGTGCATCCCTAGTCAGTCCCTGAGACCGTCCAGAGCTCAGTCCCCAGGATCAGGCTTGCAGTGTTGGGTCACCTCCTTGCCAGATGCCACCCTGGAGAGGGCAAGGGCGCAGAAAGGACTGAGCGTCCCGGGTCCCTGCGTGGCCGAACGGCATGTGAGCACATTCCAGGAATAAGGAAACGAGAGGAGTAGGCATTTCTACCGTCTAAGGCACTTTGCATGAAATCCCGTGGCACTGGAAAAGTAGTTGAAACAAAGTAACGCTGGCTTTTACGATGCCGATAAACGTATAAGCGGCGTAGGACTCAAGTAGGAGGGCTCCGTGCACACCAGGCGCAGCCCAGCGGGGATTTGCTTGCGCGTCCCAGCGCACAGGGAGGTCGCTGAGTCCCAGGGAAGCCCCCTGGGCTCGCGCTGCAAACTCAGGCAGCCTCTGCTCCTGCCTTACGGCTTTGAGGGCACGTGCTCCTCCGGGGAAGCACAGCTTCCTCCAATTTCCCACTTCCTCATCCGGCCCTTAATTCACTAAAGACTAACAGGGAACGATGTTCATTACCAAAGTGGGTGCTCCCCCTAGTGTAGCACAGAACGCGGCGCTCTTCTCACTATTGAATTGGAATAATATTTTTAGTATCAAAATTAATTCTAGAAATCTATTACAGTTCATTTTCCAGAAAACAAGGGTAGCAAAAATAATTTAGGTTTGTTTCTTAATTTCTTTATGACACACATCACTGGTTCATGTGATAACGTGTGGATTCTCACCTGGAAGACACAAGAGGAATAAAATCACCCATATTTTAAACTCTATCTCAAGTCTCTCAACATTTCAGGCTGTGCTCATTTACACACTACAGAATGATGAATATTCAGAGGAAACTTTTGCAGAACAATTAAAATTGCAAAATCGGAGCCGGGCGCGGTGGCTCACGCCTGTATTCCCAGCAGCACTTTGGGAGGCCGAGGTGGGAGTATCGCTTGAGCCCGGGAATTCAAGACCAGCCTGGGCAATACAGTGAGCCATCATCTCTAAAAAAATAAAAAGAAAAAGAAAAAATTGCAAAATTACCTAAAATGAAATGCATACATTGAAACGCACACAATTATTATGAAAATTAAAGTTAATATTAACAACATATGACATGAGCCACAAGATTTACATTAAAATAGTCTAGTTGACAATAACTTGAATATTTAAATAAAGTCCTCTTTATCTCTAAATAATATATTTACAGTCTGCCATTATATGAATCACTTAAAATTCAGATGAGGATATTAATCAATATTGACAATTTCTTCAGGAATATCAAGTGAATAATAATGATTTCACTTTTCGGTTTCATTTTGTTTTTGACATAAGATCTTGTTCTGTTGCCCAGGCTGGAGTACAGCAGCAGGATCGTGGCTCACTACAGCCTCTGCCTTCTGGGCTAAAGCAGTCCTCCTACTTCAGCCTCCTGTGTAACTGGGACCACAGATGCGCACCACCAGGCCCAGGTAATTTTTTATTTTTTATTTTTTATTTTTTGGTAGAGACAGAGTCTTATTATGTTTCCCAAGCTAGTCTTGAACTTCTGGGCTCAAGCAAGCCTCTCACTTCAGCCACCCAAAATGCTGGGATTACAGGCATGAGTCACCATGCCCAGCATAAAGATTTTATTATGTGGAAATAAAAGGACATTAAAATATAACTTGAAACAACCCATTTCTCGCAAGTGTTTATTTTTCCACCAGTTAATCAAATAGTGCCAACACTAGACACCAACCCCATTTCCATTGCTAATCCCACTAATACACTCACCAAGACTTCAATTCCTGACCCCCATGTCTCAGGATACTCCTCAATAGCTATTGCCGTAATATATCCAAAAACAACCATCTGTACCCCCTAGATAAATTAAAAAAACCATTAAACCCATATAACCTCCCCCATAATTCAGAATAATAACACACCCAACTACACCACTAATAATCAATACTATACCCCCATAAATAGGAGAAGGTTTAGAAGAAAACCCTACAAACCCTATTACTAAAGCCACACATAATGATAATAAAGCATATGTGATTAATCCCACGTGGATTACAACCACGACCAATGATATGAGAAACCATCATTTTATTTCGACTATAAGAACACCAATGACCCCAACACGTAAAACTAATCCACTAGTAAAAATAATCAACCACTCACTTATCGATCTCCCCGCCCCATCCAACATCTCCATATGATGGAACTTCGGCTCGCTTCTTGGTGCCTGCTTAACCCTTCAAATTATTACAGGACTATTCCTAGCTATACACTACTCACCAGACGCCTCAACCGCGTTCTCCTCAGTCGTCCACATCACTCGAGATGTAAACTACGGCTGAATCATCCGCTACCTCCATGCCAATGGCGCCTCAATATTTTTCATCTGCCTCTTCCTACATATTGGCTGAGACCTGTACTATGGCTCAGTTCTCTACCTAGAAACCTGAAACATTAGCATCATTCTCCTACTCACAACCATAGCAACAGCCTTCATAGGCTAGGTACTCCCATGAGGCCAGATATCCTTCTGAGGGGCCACGGTAATCACAAATCTACTGTCCGCCATTCCTTACGTCGGAACAGACCTGGTGCAGTGGGTTTGAGGTGGTTATTCAGTAGACAAACCCACTCTCACACGATTCTTCACCTTCCACTTTATCCTACCTTTCATTATTACAGCCCTAGTAGTCTTACACCTACTATTTCTCCATGAGACAGCATCAAATAACCCCTCAGGAATCTCCTCCCACTCCGACAAAATTACCTTCCACCCCTACTACATGACCAAAGATATCCTAGGCCTATTTCTCCTCCTTCTCACCCTAATAACACTAGTACTGTTTTCACCCGACCTCCTAACTGATCCAGATAACTACACCCTAGCCAACCGCCTGAATACTCCACCCCATATTAAACCTGAATGGTATTTTCTATCTGCCTACGCAATCTTATGATCCATCCCCAACAATCTAGGAGGCGTACTGGCCCTCCTACTATCAATCCTCATCCTAGCAGCAATTCCCACACTTCACATGTCCGAACAACAAAGCATAATATTCTGTCCAATAAACCAATTCCTATATTGACTCCTAATTACAGATCTCCTTATCCTTACATGGGTTGGAGGACAACCAGCAAGCTACCCCTTCATCACCATCGGACAAACAGCAAGCTACCCCTTCATCACCATCGGACAAACAGCATTCGTAGTTTACTTTGCTACAATTCTAGCCCTGATACCGCTTGCCTCCCTAATCGAAAACAAAATACTCAAATGGACCTGCCCTTGTAGTATAAACCAATATATTGGTCTTGTAAACCAGAAATGGAGACTCTCTCCCAAGGACAACTCAGAGAAAAAGTACCCATCAGCACCCAAAGCTAAGATTCTAATTTAAACTACTCTCTGTATTCTCATGAGGGAGCCATTTTGGGTACAACCCAAGTATCGACCCACCCCACCATAATTTTATATATATCATGCATTTCTGCTAGCCACCATGAATATTATATAGTACTATAATTGCTTAACTGTACATAGCACATATCAAACGAAACTCAACAACAACTCCTCCCCATGACGCTTACAAGCAAGGACTAGAGTACCTTAACTAACTGTAACACATTAAACCCACCCTCCAAAAGAAACTTCTCAACCACAAGCGTACCAAAAAACACTATATATCCTTAAGAGTACATAGTACATCTAATCGCTCATGGTAGATAGCACATTCCAGTTAAACAAGTCCTCGTCAATACGGATATCCCCCTCAGATAGTGGTCCGTTGTTCACCATCCTCTGTGAAATCAATATCCTGCAGAAGAGTGCTACTCTTCTTGATCCAGGTCCATAATACTTGGGAGTAGCTATAATGAACTGTATCTGGCATCTTGTTCTTACCTCACGGCCATAAAGTCAAGACTGCCCACACGTTCCCCTTAAATAAGACATCACGACGGATCACGGGAGCTCTCCATGCATTTGGTATTTTAATCTGGGGGGTGTACACGCGATAGCATTGTGAAACGCTGGCCCCGGAGCACCCTATGTCGCAGTATCTGTCTTTGATTCCTGCCCATCCCATTATTGATCACACCTACATTCAATATCCCAGGCGAGCATACCTATCACAAGGTGTTAATTAATTCATGCTTGTAGGACATAACAACAATCAGTAAACACACCCACAGCCGCTTTTCACATCAACTCTACAATAAAATTCTGCAAATCCCCCTTCCCCCATCTTTGGCCTCACCAACCCAGGAAAAGACATCTTTGCCAAACCCCCAAAACAAAAAGCCTTAATCCAACTCAACCAGAGCCCAAATTTTTATCTTTAGGCTGTACGCATTTTTAACAGTCACCCCTCAACTAACACGTCTTTTTCCCTCTTAGCCTCATTTCACAGACTCTACAAATTTAGTTACCCCTTTTTCAGCCATCCCATTCAATGCCTGCCCAACCACTACTAAACCAACACCCTAAACTAACCCAACCCCAAAGGCAAGGCTTTCCCCCCCACCCATTGCTTGTATGCCCATCCCCTAGCCTTGCTTACACTGTGCAATCACACAGTCTATGTAGCTTAATGACCCAAAGCAAGACACTGAAAATATCTAGATGGGCCTACACTGCCCCATAGACAAATAGGTTTGGTCCTAGCCTTTCTATTAACTATTAGTAAGATTACACAAGCAAGCATCACCACCCTGGTGAAATAACCCTCTAAATCACTACAATCAAAAGGAGTAAGTATCAAGCACGCATTAGTGCAGCTCAAAACACTTTGCCTAGCCACACCCCCACGGGAGACAGCAGTGATAAACCTTTAGCAATAAACGAAAGTTTAACTGAGCTATACTAACTTTAGGGTTGGTTAATTTCATGCCAGCCACCACGGTCATACGATGAACCCAAGCTAATAGAGACTGGTGTAAAGAATGTTTTAGATTATCCCTCAATAAAGCTAAATTTCACCTAAGTTGTAGAAAACCCTAGTTGATATAAAACAAACTACTAAAGTGGCTTTAATATTTCTGAATACACAATAGTGAAGATTCAAACTGGGATTAGATACCCCACTATGCTCAGCCCTAAACTTCAACAGTTAAATCAAAAAAACTGCTCGCCAGAACACTAGGAGCAACAGCTTAAAACTCAAAGGACCTGGCGGTGCTTCACATCCCTCTAGAGGAGCCTGTTCTATAATCGATAAACCCCGATTCACCTCACCACCTCTCGCTCAGCCTATATACCGCCATCTTCAGCAAACCCTGCCAAAGGCCACAAAGTAAGCACAAGTATCTACATAAAAACGTTAGGTCAAGGTGTAGCCTATGAGGTGGCAAGAAATGGGCTACATTTTCTACCCCAGAAAATTCTACGATAACCCTTATGAAACCTGAGGGTCCAAGGAGGATTTAGTAGTAAATTAAGAACAGAGTGTTTAATTGAATAGGGCCATAAAACACGCACACACCACCCATCACCCTCCTCAAGTATATTTCAAGGACTATCTAACTAAAACCCCTATGCATTTATATAGAGGAGATAAGTCGTAACATGGTAAGTGTACTGGAAAGTGCACTTGGATAAACCAAGGTGTAGCTTAACATAAAGCACCCTGCTTACACCTGGGAGATTTCAATTTAATTTGACCACCCTGAGCTAATTCTAGCCCCAAACCCAACTAATTCTACTACCAAATAACCTCAACTAAAACATTTACCCAAATAAAGTATAGGCGATAGAAATGATATCTCGGCGCAATAGACATAATACCATGATGGAAAGATGAAAAAACATAACCAAGCATAAAATAGCAAGGACAAACCCCTATACCTTCTGCATAATGAATTAACTAGAAATAACTTTACAAAAAGAACCAAAGCCAAGACCCCCGAAACCAGACGAGCTACCTAAGAACAGCTGAAAGAGCACACCCATCTATGTAGCAAAATAGTGGGAAGATTCATAAGTAGAGGTGACAAGCCTACCGAGCCTGGTGATAGCTGGTTGTCCAAGATAGAATCTTAGTTCAACTTTAAATTTATCTACAGAACCACCTAATCCCTTTGTAAATTTAACTGTTAGTCTAAAGAGGGACAGCTCTTTAGACACTAGGAAAAAACCTTGTAGAGAGAGTAAAAAATATAACTTCCAAAGTTGGCCTAGAAGAAGCCATCAATTAAGAAGGCGTTCAAGCTCGACGCCCAACCACCCAAAAAATCCCAAACACATAACTGAACTCCTCACATCACATTGGACAAATCTATCACTTCATAGAAGAAATAATGTTAGTATAAGTGACATGAAAACATTCTCCTCCGCATAAGCCTACATCAGACCAAAATACTTCACTGACAATTAACAGCCCAATATCTATAAATAATCAATAAAACCATTATTACCCACACTGTTAACCCAACACAGGCATGCTTACAAGGAAAGGTTAAAAAAAGTAAAAGGAACTCGGCGAATCTTACCCCTCCTGTTTATCAAAAACATCACCTCTAGCATTACCAGTACTAGAGGCACCACCTGCCCAGTGACATATGTTTAACGGCCGCGGTACCCTAACCGTGTAAAGGTAGCATAATCACTTGTTCCTTAAATAGGGACTTGTATGAATGGCTCCACGAGGGTTCAGCTGTCTCTTACTTTCAACCAGTGAAATTGACCTGCCCGTGAAGAGGCGGACATAATACAACAAGACGAGAAGACCCTAAGGAGCTTTAATTTACGAATGCAAACAAGACCAAATAGGCCCGCAGGCCCTAAACTACCATACCTGCATTAAAAATTTCGGTTGGGGCGACCTCGGAGTATAACCCAACCTCCGAGCAACATATGCTGAGACTATACCAGTCAAGGTGAATATCCACATACAATTGACCCAATAGTTTGACCAACGGAACAAGTTACCCTAGTGATAACAGTGCAATCCTATTCTAGGGTCCATATCGACAGTAGCATTTATGACCTCGATGTTGGATCAGGATATCCCAATGGTGCAGCCGCTATTAAAGGTTCGTTTGTTCAACGATTAGAGTCCTATGTGTTCTGAGTTCAGACCGGAGTAATCCAGGTCGGTTTCTATCTATTCTACATTTCTTCCAGTACGAAAGGATAAGAAAAATGGGGCCCACTTCATAAAGTGCCCCTCCCCCATAGATGATATTATCTCAATATTATACTGTACCCACACCCACTCAAGAACAGGGTTTGTTAAGATGGCAGAGCCCAGTAATTGCATAAAATTTAAAACTTTACAACCAGAGGTTCAACCCCTCTTCTTAACAACATGTCCATAACTAACCTTCTACTTCTTATTGTACCTATCCTAATCGCCATGGCATTCCTCATGCTAACTGAATGAAAAATCCTAGGCTACATGCAACTACGCAAAGGGCCCAATATTGTAGGCCCCTATTGACTATTACAACCTTTTGCCGATGCCATAAAACTCTTTACCAAAGAATCCTTAAAACCCTCAACATCAACTGTTACCCTCTATATCACTGCCTCAGCCTTAGCCCTCTCTATTGCCCTTCTACTATGAACTCCCCTCCCTATACCTAACCCCCTAGTTAATCTTAACTTAGGCCTTCTATTCATTCTGGCTACATCCAGCCTATCTGTCTACTCTATCCTATGATCAGGATGAGCATCAAACTCAAACTATGCCCTGATCGGCGCATTACAAGCAGTCGCCCAGACAATTTCATACGAAGTTACCCTAGCTATCATCCTATTATCGATCCTACTAATAAGCGGCCCATTCAATCTCTGCACCCTCATTAGAACACAAGAACACCTCTGACTACTCCTACCATCATGACCCCTAGCTATAATATGATTTATTTCCACACTAGCAGAAACCAATCGAGCTGCTTTTGACCTTACCGAAGGAGAATCAGAACTAGTCTCAGGCTTCAACATTGAATATGCTGCAGGCCCATTCACCCTATTCTTTATAGCCGAATACATAAATATCATTATAATAAATGCCCTAACTGCCATAATCTTCCTAGGTACAATATATAATATTCACCTACCAGAACTCTACACAATATGCTTCACCATTAAAACCCTATTCCTAACCTCTCTATTTTTAGAATCCGAACAGCATACCCCCGATTTCGCTACGATAAACTCATGTATCTCTTATGAAAAAATTTCTTACCATTTACACTAGCACTACTTATATGATACATCTCAATATCCGCTACAATTTCCAACATTCCCCCCTAAACTTAAGAAATATGTCTGACGACAGAGTTACTTTGATAGAGTAAATAATAGAGGTTTGAATCCTCTTATTTCTAGGACCATAGGAATTGAACCCATCCCTGAGAATCCAAAATTCTCCGTGCCACGTGTCACACCCTATCCTGGAGTAAGGTCAGCTAAATAAGCTATCGGGCCCATACCCAGAAAATGTTGGTTATATCCTTCCCGTACTAATCAATCCACTGGCCCAACCTGTCATCTACTCCACCGTTTTCACAGGTACACTCATTGCAACATTAAGCTTGCACTGATTTTTTACCTGGACAGGATTGAAAATAAACATACTAGCTTTTATCCCAATTTTAATTAAAAAAATAAACCCCCACTCTACAGAAACCGCTATCAAATACTTTCTCACATAAGCAACCGCATCTATAATCCTCATAATAGCTATCCTCTCCAACAATGTACTCTCCGGACAATGAACCACAACCAACACCACCAACCAATACTCATCGTTAATAATCACAACAGCCCTAGTAATAAAACTAGGAATAGCCCCTTTCCGTTTCTGAGTCCCAGAAATCACTCAAGGAACCCCTCTAATATCCAGCCTACTTCTCCTCACATGACAAAAATCAGCCCCTATTTCAATTATATATCAAATATCCCCATTAATAAACATTCTCCTTACCCTTTCAATCTTATCCATTATAGTGGGTAGCTGGGTTGGACTGAGCCAAACCCAACTACGTAAAATCCTAGCATACTCCTCAATCACCCATATAGGCTGAATAATAGCAGTACTAGCATACAACCCAAATATCACCATTTTCAACCTAATCATCTATATCATTCTAACAACTACCACATTCCTGGTACTCAACTTGAACTCTAGCACTACAACCCTACTACTGTCCCGCACCTGAAATAAACTAACCTGACTAATACCCCTAATCCCATCTACCCTACTATCACTAGGAGGCCTTCCCCCACTAACTGGCTTTCTACCCAAATGAATTATCATTGAAGAATTCACAAAAAATAACAACCTCATTATCCCCACTACCATAGCCATTATTACTCTCCTTAACCTATATTTTTACATACGCTTAATCTACTCTGCTTCAATTACACTATTCCCCATATCCAACAACGTAAAAATAAAATGACAATTTGAAAATACAAAATCCACACCACTCTTCCCCACACTCACTGTCCTTACGACCCTCCTCCTACCAATCTCTCCACTTACACTACCCACCTCATAGAAATTTATGTTAAACGCAGACTAAGAGCCTTCAAAGCCCTTAGTAAGTTAATAATACTTAATTTCTGCAGCACCCAAGGGCTGCAAAACCCTACTTTGCATCTACTGAACGCAAATCAGCCACTTTAATTAAGCTAAGCCCTTGCTAGATCAATGGGACTTAAACCCACAAAAATTTAGTTAACAGCTAAATACCTTAATCAACTGGCTTCAATCTACTTCTCCTGCTGCAAGGGAAAAAAGGCGGGAGAAGCCCAGGCAGGATTGAAGCTGCTTCTTTGAATTTGCAATTCAACATGAAAGGCACCTCAGGGCTGGTAAAAAGAGAGTTTTTAGATTTACAGTCTAATGCTTTGCTCAGCCATCTTACCCACTAATGTTCGCCAACCACTGACTATTCTCAACAAATCATAAAGATATCGGAACACTATATTTATTGCTTGGTGCATGAGCTGGAGTCTTGGGCACAGCCTTAAGCCTCCTTATTCAGACTGAACTAGGTGAACCTGGCAACCTTCTAGGTAACGACCACATCTACAACGTCATCGTCACAGCCCACACATTCGTCATAATCTTTTTCATAGTAATATCTATCATAATTGGAGGTTTTGGCAATTGACTGGTCCCCCTGATAATTGGCGCCCCTGACATGGCGTTTCCCTGTGTAAATAACATAAGCTTCTGGCTCCTTCCCCACCCCTTTCTACTACTGCTCGCATCTGCTATGATAGAAGCCGGTGCCGGAACAGGTTGAACGGTTTACCCTCTTTGGCAGGAAACTATTCCCATCCAGGGGCCTCGTAGACCTAACCATTTTCTCCCTTCATCTAGCAGGTGTCTCCTCTATTCAAGGAGCTATTAATTTCATCACCACAATTATTAACATAAAACCCCCTGCCATATCTCAATACCAAACGCCCCTCTTCTTCTGATCTGTCCTAATCACGGCAGTCCTACTCCTCCTCTCCCTTCCAGTCTTGGCCGCTGGCATTACTATACTGCTAACAGACCGCAACCTTAATATTACCTTTTTGACCTGGCCGGAGGAGGGGACCCTATCCTATAACAACACCTATTTTGATTCTTTGGTCACCCCGAAGTCTATATTCTCATCCTACCAGACTTTGGAATAATTTCTCACATCGTAACATATTATTCCGGAAAGAAAGAACCATTCGGGTACATAGGTATGGTCTGGGCTATAATATCAATTGGCTTCCTAGGGTTTATTGTATGAGCCCATCATATATTCACAGTAGGGATAGACGTAGACACACGAGTTTACTTTACCTCTGCCACTATAATTATTGCCACCCCACTGGCGTCAAAGTATTTAGCTGACTTGCTACGCTCCATGGGGGTAACACCAAATGTTCCACCGCAGTACTCTGAGCCCTAGGATTCATCTTCCTTTTTACAGTGGGTGGCCTAACCGGCATTGTACTAGCAAACTCATCATTAGACATCATACTACATGATACATATTATGTTGTGGCCCACTTTCACTACGTTCTATCAATAGGAGCTGTGTTCACCATCATGGGGTGTTTCATCCACTGATTTCCCTTATTCTCAGGCTACACACTCGGCCAAGCTTATGCCAAAATTCACTTTGCCATCATATTTGTAGGCGTAAATCTCACCTTCCCGCAGCACTTTCTCGGCCTATCTGAGATGTCCCGATGTTATTCTGACTACCCCGATGCATATACCACATGAAATATTTTATCATCTGTAGGCTCATTCATCTCCCTAAAAGCAGTAATGCTAATAATTTTCATAACCTGAGAGACCTTCGCTTCAAAGCGAAAAGTCCTAATAACTGAGCAACCTTCTACTAACCTAGAGTGGCTGTAGGGATGCCCTCCACCCTACCATACATTTAAAGAACCAGTCTACATAAAACCTAGACAAAAAAGGAAGGAATTGAACCTCCTACGGCTGGTTTCAAGCCAGCCTCATAACCCCTATGACTTTTTCAACAAGATATTAGAAAAACTATTTCATAACGTTGTCAAAGTTAAGTTACAGGTTAAACCCCGTATATCTTAATGGCACACGCAGCCCAGCTAGGTCTTCAAGACGCCACATCCCCTATCATAGAAGAGCTAATCGCCTTCCATGATCGCGCCCTCATAATCATCTTTCTTATCAGCTTTCTAGTTTTATAGGCCCTCTTCCTAACAATTACAACAAAACTAACACTAACATCACAGACGCCCAAGAAATAGAAACTGTTTGAATGATTCTACCCCTGCCATTATCCTAGTCCTAATTGCCCTTCCATCCCTACGTATCCTGTACATAACAGATGAAATCAATGACCCTTCTTTTACCATTAAATCAATCAGACACCAATGACACTGAACCTATGAATACACCGATTGTGGAGGATTAATTTTCAACTCCTATATACTTCCACCACTATTCTTAGACCTAGGTGACTTTCGACTTCTTAAAGTTGATAATCGAGTAGTCCTTCCAACTGAAGCCCCTGTTCATATAATAATTACATCACAAGACGTCCTACACTCATGAACTGTCCCCACATTAGGCTTAAAAACAGATGTAATCCCCGGACGCCTAAACCAAACCACATTCACCGCCATACGACCAGGAGTATACTACGGTCAATGCTCAGAAATCTGCGGAGCTGACCATAGCTCCATAACCATCATTCTAGAACTAATCCCACTAAAAATCTTCGAAATAGGACCTGTATCCACTTTATAGGCTACCGCCCACTCTCTTAATAAGGTTCACTGTAGAGCTGACCCAGCATTAACCTTTTAAGTTAAAGACTAAGAGAATCGCTATCTCTTTACAGTGAAATGCCTCAACTAGACACCACCATATGACCCACTATCATCGCATCAATACTCCTCACATTATTCCTCATCATTCAACTAAAAGTACTAAACACAAACTACCATCTGCCTACCTCACTAAAAATTATTAACATGCAAAACCACAATAATCCTTGAGAGTCAAAATGAATGAAAATCTGTTTACTTCATTCATTGCCCCCACAATTCTAGGCCTGCCAGCTGCAGTGCCAATCGTTCTTTCTCCCCATGCTGATTCCAGCTTCCAAACACCTTATCAACAACCGATTAATTACCACTCAACAGTGACTAATTCAACTCACCCTAAAACAAATAATAACAATAAATAACATTAAAGGACGAACCTGATCCCTCATGCTAATATCCCTAATTATCTTCATTGCTACAACCAATCTCCTCGGGCTTTTGCCCCACTCATTCACACCAACTACCCAACTATCTATAAACCTGGCCATGGCAATCCCCCTATGAGTAGGTGCAGTAATTACAGGCTTCAGCTTTAAAACCAAAAATACCTTAGCCCATCTCTTGCCACAAGGCACACCCTCACCCCTCATTCCCATACTAATTATTATCCAAACCATCAGCCTATTTATCCAACCAATAGCCCTAGCCATGCCCCTAACTGCTAATATTATGGCAGGCCATCTGCTCATACACTTAATCGGAAGCGCCACACTAGCGCTATCAACTATCAACCTCCCCACAACCTCAATCATCTTCACAATTTTGATTTTACTGACAATTCTCGAAATCGCTGTCGCCCTGATTCAAGCCTATGTTTTCACACTCCTAGTGAGCCTCTACCTACCTGACAATACATAATGGCTCACCAATCACATGCCTATCACATAGTAAAACCCAGCCCATGACCTCTAACAGGGGCCCTTTCAGCCCTCCTAATGACATCCGGCCTAGCTATATGATTCCACTTTTACTCTACCACCCTACTAACACTAGGCCTACTGACCAATGCACTAACCGTATACCAATGATGATGTGATGTTGTACGAGAAGGTACATACCAAGGCCACCACACGGTACCCGTCCAAAAAGTCCTTCGGTATGGAATAATTTTATTCATCATCTCAGAAGTCTTTTTCTTTGCTGGATTCTTCTGAGCATTCTACCACTCCAGCCTAGCCCCTACCCCTCAACTAGGAGGACACTGACCCCCAACAGGCATCAATCCACTCAATCCCCTAGAAGTCCCACTCTTAAACACGTCTGTACTACTCGCATCGGGAGTTTCAATTACTTGAGCTCACCATAGCCTAATAGAGAACAATTGTAATCAAGCAATTCAAGCACTACTTATCACAATCTTACTAGGCATCTACTTCACCCTCCTACAAGTTTCAGAATACTTTGATGCCCCCTTTACTATCGCCAATGGTATCTATGGTTCAACATGTTTTGTAGCTACGGGCTTCCACGGGCTCCCCGTCATCATTGGTTCAACATTCCTTACTGTTTGCCTTATCCGCCAACTATTATATCATTTTACATCCAAGTACCACTTCGGCTTCGAAGCCGCCACTTGATACTGACACTTTGTAGATGTAGTTTGACTATTCCTATATGTCTCTATCTACTGGTGAGGATCTTACTCTTTTAGTATAGACAGTACCACTGACTTCCAATTAACTAGTTTTGATAACACTCGAAAAAGAGTAATAAACCTGGCACTAGCCCTAACAGTCAACACCCTCCTGGCCCCATTATTAATAACCATCACATTTTGATTACCACAACTTAGTATCTACGTAGAAAAGTCTAACCCTTACGAATGTGGGTTTGACCCACTATCCTCTGCTCGCATTCCCTTCTCCATAAAATTCTTCTTGATTGCTACACCTTTTTATTATTTGACCTAGAAATTGCCCTATTACTACCCCTACTGTGAGCCCTCCAAACAACCAATCTACCACTAACAGTTGTATCATCACTCATATTAGTTACTATCTTAATCCTAAGTTTGACTTATGAACGATCCCAGAAAAGGTTAGACCGAGTCAAATTGGTAAGTAGTTTAATAAACAAAAACAATGATTTTGACTTATTAGATTATGATAGTCATACTTACAAAATGCCCCTCATCTACATAAATATTACATTAGCATTTACTACCTCACTGTTAGGAATACTAATCTATCGCTCACACCTAACATCCTCCCTACTATGCCTAGAGGGGATAATATTATCTCTATTCATCGTAAACACCCTCATAACCCTAAACACACACTCTCCCTTAATTAACATCACACCTATCACCATATTAGTCTTTGCTGCCTGTGAAGCAGCAGTGGGCCTCACCCTACTAGTCTCAATTTCTAACAGATACGGTCTAGATTACGTACATAACTTAAACTTACTCCAATGTTAAAATTAATTATCCCTACAATCATACTACTTCCAACAACGTGACTCTCTAAAAACCATATAATTTGAATTAACATGACCACTCACAGCCTAATTATCAGCTCTATCCCACTGTTATTTTTCAACCAAGCCAACAACAATCTATTTAGCTACTCTCTTTCTCCTCTGACCCCCTGATGACACCCTTTCTAATACTAACAGCCTGACTTCTACCTCTTATGATCATAGCAAGTCAATGCCACTTATCTAACAAGCCCCCCTTACGGAAAAAAACTTTACCTGTCTGTACTAATCACCCTTCAAATCTCCCTGATCATAACATTCACGGCCACAGAACTAATCATATTGATTATTAGTGGTGTAGTTGGGTGTGTTATTATTCTGAATTATGGGGGAGGTTATATGGCTTTAATGGTTTTTTAAATTTATCTAGGGGTATGATGGTTGTTTTTGGATATACTACAGCAATGGCTATTGAGGAGTATCCTGAGACACGGGGGTCAGGAATTGAAGTCTTGGTGAGTGTATTAGTGGGATTAGCAATGGAAGTGGGGTTGGTCTTATGAGTGAAGGAGTATGATGGGGTGGTGGTAGTGGTCACATTCTTTGTCGAACAAACGGTACCTCAAATAACTTCATACAAATACTACTGGGAAACTTAGCATTTTATTAAAATGTTTAAATTTCATATTTTATCAAATCTAACATATTAGTAATAATATATTCCTTTTATTCAACTTTAAAGTTCTATTCAACAATAGCAATTTATAATTTTATATTATTAAATGTTATTCATAGTTTAATAATTTTATAATTTAGCATTAATGAAACCAGCACAGACAATATAATGTTCATGATATTTTATGTATATGTTTAACATACACATACATAATTCAACATTAATGGCTTCCTTAATTACCATTAATATTATAATTTTATATTATCATTTAAGGTTGCCCTTCTATTTTAATATTAGATGTTTTAGCATCCATCAGTTCTATCAAGCTCTTCTCACTGGTTCTTCTTTGAATTCCAGACATGGCCACAATCTTCTCCTCTAAAATTCTAAAATCTGAGGGCTCTCACTGGCTGGGTGCTGCTGGAAGAACTGTAACTTGGTTGTTACCTCAACGGTATTTTATTTTAAATATTTCAATTAAAAGAAGTTTTTAAAAATGTGGAAATCCCTGAGAGTATTCACTTTTTTAAATACAATGGCAATAGGTATAGCTGAAGTCTGTTTCTCCTCATTTGATCCAGGGGTGCTTCTGAGAACTCTTCCAAGTGCCAGATCCTGGGCCGCTGGCAGCTTGGCCCCAGTGGCAGTTCAGTTACCCCATAATGGCTGGGGCACCAGGGGAGCCCCACAGGTGGGTGAAAATTACCATAGATTAAAACCTAGGCAGTTTAACACAAGCAGCCAGCACCAACATCACGGTACTTGATCTTCCAACTTCCTGCACTACCAATTCTATGTCTCATCACATTCTCCTCTGGCCTCTCGGCCCCCAGCACGCAGGCTTCAGCCTCTGTTTCTGCTGAAGCCCTTTCTTCATACACCCTAGAACATAGAACACAGGACAGAGAGAGAGACTTTAGTAGGAATACTGACATTTAAAAACTTATCAGAGATATGAAAAATCAACTACATGAAGTACGGCGGTATATTAAGGCTTTGTGAATAAAAACACAGTAAAGGGTGGGTGTGTAAAGCTATTTTCCAATCATCCTTCCAAACCAAGGCTTTTGAGGGCACAAGTCCTCCCAGCAGGTGGCAGGATGGGCCCAGCAGTGTCTTCAGCCCATTGCTGTCATGAGTTAGGAAAGGCTGAATTCTATTTTACATACAAAAGAAAACATTTATTTAATTAAAGATTCAAGCTACAATACAGTTCTTCATAAAACACTACAATATTTTGATTATCAATGTTTTTCTGTTGCTTTTTCTCATGAAACATGATTTGCCTTTGTGAAATCTGAAGTTTCCTATTCTATCAATGAGAAGGTGTATCAAATGGATAGTCCATCCAGTGTATCCGACATCAATTACAAAATGCCTCCCTTTTTCTTAATTTTGCCTTTTTTTCCCTTTGTCATTCTTGAGTCTCTGTTAGTGCACTGAGGAAGTGAAGACATGTACTTAAAGAAATGCCAACATCTGCTGAAGATCAGATTCCGTATTTTGTATTTTAGTTGATGTAATGGTGACTTTAGTTATAATGACTTTAGTTGATGTAATGATTCTAATCAACAAGAAAGATTTTGTTTCCCATTTTAAAAGATATCATTAAGTCATGCAGAATATTTTTCAATTTATTATGGATGTGTATTCAAGGGGTTGCCATTTCACCTGCTTCAGTCTTCCCTCTAAACCAATCCTAAGACACACCTAGGCTGAATTCATATCACATGAAAATTCATCACATGATGTCCTACTAGGTCAAAAAGTATAAAAACTGACATTACGTAGAAAGACTTCATTGAAACCAGGACAGAAAGACACTAAGGCACACAGTGCTCAGAGCAGCATGCTGACAAGATCTCTGGTGGGAGGCCATTGCCTGGACACCTGCTGGGTTTTGTCCTGGACACCATTCATTCACTTGAGCATGTTTGGTACCCAGGGTATTTTTAAATAATAGGCAAAATATAATGAGTTCTTCAAACCTTGTGGATTTTATACTGAAAACTTCCAGAGATATATCTTAGGTAATTATAAGACCAAGCACAACAACAACAACAAAATCCTAACTTGAATCCATCAGTTGCAGATTTCATGGTTGACTACATCAAGAGGAAGTTGCAAGCTCTAAAAGCTGGAAGACCAGTCAATATCAGGAACTCCTCAGAAGTGAAGGAAAAGTGGTTTAAATTTGTTTAACAAAACCATGTTTTCAAACTAACTTTAATTTATGCATGAGGGCCATTAAATTTGTTCTTTTTAAAAAGGAAACTTCTTAATTGGAACTAAATCATTCATTATTCACTGTGATACGGGTTATATACCCTTAGGTTCCATGTGATTATTCACATGTTCAGCTGACAGAAAGGAGAAAAAGCTATTCTAATGACTTAGCTTCGCTCTGACTTACTGGTTTTTATCTCATTTTAACTTCCAATCTCGGTTACAGAGAGTGTTAAAGCTGGAAGAAATAACATTTTGGTAGATGGTAAAGGATAAGTATGAGTCATTTGAAGTTGTTGAAGCTTTCATTAAATAAAGCAAGCTATTTGAAATCTTAAAGCTATTTAAATAAAGGGCTAAGACTTTTCTGTTTTATTTACTTAAAAGCTTAAAATATACTGTTGAAAATTTAACAGTTAATCTATTGTAGGGTGTGGTTAGAAACTTATTTTGACAGTGCTCACTGAAAATTCAATTATACCCCCGGAGTCAAACTTGCCAGTCATCAAAATGTCTAATGATCTGAGTGTTCACGGGGTAATAACAAACCCCATACTAAACAGTTTGCCAGAAATCTGTCACTACAACATCTAAACGGAACAATTGGGTGGTTGTCTAAGACACCTAAGCTCAATATGACATTTCAGCTAAAAAGAGTGAACTTATACCTAAGCACTTCATGCAAGTTACCAAAAGAGAAGATATTCTTTAATAAAAAAGTACATTTGTAGAATCAAAGAATCTCAGTGTTGTAAGAAATATTTGAGATTATTTCAGTTAGGCTTTTCATTTCTTAAATTTGAAACTGAAGCTGAGATTAAATAGCTAATAAAAAGACAAAGCCAATCCATGATATTGGTTTGGGCAATGATTTCTTAGATATGACCAAAACGCACACACAACAAATGAGATTACATCAAACTAAAGAGCTTCTATACAGCAAAGAAAACAATTAACAGAGTGAAGAGTGACAACTCACGGACTGAGAAAAAATATTTGCAAATCATATGTTTGATAAAGAGCTAATACACAAAACATACAACGAATTCAACTCAATAACAATAAAACAACCCTGTTAAAAAATGGGCAAAAGACCTGGACAGATATTTCTCCAAAGAAGACATACAAATGGCCAGAAGAGATATTAAAAGGTGTTCAATATCACCATTGATTAGGGAAATGCAAATTAAAATGAGATTTCACCTTTCTCATTTTAGAATGGCTATTACAAAAAAAATGAAAGACAAGTGTTGGTGAGGATTTGAAGAAAAGAGAACACTTGTAAAATGTTGGTGGGAATGTAAATTAGTGCAGCCATTATGGAAAACAGAAGGGAGGTTTCTCAAAAATAAAAATATATAATTACTATATGACCCAGAAATTCTACTTCTGGGTGTATATTCCAACGAGTTAAAATCAGTATGTTGACTAGATATCAACACTTCCATGTTCATTGCAGCATTATTCACAATAGCCAAGATATGGAAGCAATCTAAGCGCATATCAAGGGATGAATGGATAAAGAAAATTATATACACATATTTATAGTGTATACACACAATGGAATACTATTCAGCCTTTAAAAAGGATAAAATTCTGTCATTTGTGAAAACAAAGAAAAATCTAGAGGATCTTACATAAAGTGAAATAAGTCAGGTACAGAAAGACAAATACATCATGATCTCACTTACATGTGAAAAGTAAAAAATGTCAGACTCATAGAAGTAAAGAGTAGAATGATGGTTACCAGAGGCTGGAGGAGGCAGGATAGACAGAAAAAAGAAGATTAATTTGTTAAATGGTACAAGGTTCAGCTAGATGGGAGAAATAAGTCCTAGTGATCTATTGAGCAATAGGGTAATTATAGTTAATAATAATGTATTATATATTTCAAAATTGCAGAGTATATTTTAAGCACTCTCACCATAAAGTACTGATAAATACGTGAGTTGAAAGACATGTTAATTCACCTGATGTAAATGTTCCACAATGTATACATGTATCTAAACATCATATTGTATGCCATAAATACATACAATACTTAATTATCAAATAAAAAGTTAAGATGGAGCTGAGCCAAGAATCCAAGACTCTGAATTTAGATTTTTCATTTTCTATTATGCCAAAGTGTTTTCTGAAAATTAAAATTGAATATGGCATGTCCAAAAGAATACGTCATAAGAAGACAGGAATGGGGGGACTGCTGCATATAATCTCATATTTTTAGTCAGTTTTGTAAGATATTATTAGGAGAAGAAAATCAGATATTTTAAGAAAATTTTTATAACTCCTGTAATACTGAAATTTTATGGCAAATCTAAAACCTTCAAAACGCAGAATTTTTTTTAAAAAGTGAATCATATATTCGCAAAGTTTTTATTGAGATTATTAAAGTAAAATCTCTCAAAGTAGCAAAACATAAGTATATGTTTTAGACTGTACTATGCAGAATAGCAGAATGGTGCCAATGGCAAAAAATCTTTCAAAAGACATAAAAATTATTGAGGTCTCATCCCAGCTCTACTAATCTATGTCTTAGCAACCTAGTGTAATTCCTACAAGTTCTGAACACTGCCTTTAATGTATCTGCATGGTTCCCATATCATTTTATAAACTTCAAATATTCACACTTTATAATTGAAACAATATACAAACTTTATTATTAAATAAGCTATGGGATGATATTCTCCATCTACCCTATAAGGATACTATCTTCCTGTCAGAAAATCTGAGACTCTCCAATACATATTTACTCCCCAGATCTTTTCTTTTTTTTTTTTTTTTTTGAGACGGAGTCTCTCTCTGTCGCCCAGGCTGGAGTGCAGTGGCACAATCTTGGCTCACTGCAAGCACTCCCCAGATCTTAACTGTGGAATCTCCAGACCATGTCCAGTCAGTAATCCATTATTAGTTTTGCCTCATGTGCCCTAACCACCTTCTCTTTACCTTCTATTTAAGCCCCAAATAAAAGTTTCTATTCTTGGCTCAATTCTCCAAATCCTTTGAAGGTAACTGATGACACTATATAGCCTTTCTTTATGTGCCACCTTGTGATCCAGGCTTCCTAGTTATCTGTGAATATTCACATCAGGTTACCTGGACTCCATAGAGGCAGCACCAACAAAAAACATAATTGGAATATACACCACTTTTAGACTTTCGATTACATGCCCCACCTTATAATGTGTGAACTGATTTCACTTCTAGACATTCAACTTTCAAACAGGTATGCTCTGTATTAAACACCAACATCCTCCTTCCCTTTCACTCAAGGGACATCGGGAAAACAAAAAGATGCAAGACAAAGTTCACATATAAGGATAATTATTTGTGATAATGGTGACAATGATCCCTATTTCTTTTCCTGCTCTTATGAATTTGCAAATGTCCTACAAACTGTATTAAATGAGTCTGTGAAAGTTCATCTAAGTCCCTAGTATTATTATTTTTTAACTCTCTAGAAAGTCCTAGCCACGTAGCTCAAAGCAAAATAGAAAAGATCCAAATCATTCATAGGACAAGTGTTGAGGCAACTTTCAATTACTAAATATATTTTTAGCCATTTACAACTAAAAGAAAAGTAACGTCTGTAATCCCAGCACTTTGGGATGCTGAGGCAGGCGGAACACAAGGTCAGGCGATCGAGACCATCCTGACTAACACGGTGAAACCCCGTCTCTACTAAAAATACAAAAAATTAGCCAGGCCTGGTGGCCGGCGCCTGTAGTCCCAGCTACCCAGGAGGCTGAGGCAGGAGAATGGCTTGAACCTGAGAGGCGGAGCTTGCGGTGAGCCGAGATCACGTCACTGCACTCTAGCCTGGGCAGCAGAGCGAAACTCCGTCTCAAAAAAAAAAAAAAAAAAAAAAGTAAGAAAACTCTTTTACTCCTTTTTATGATTTAAATTTTATTTTAGGTTTGAAAAGTGAGCTATATATCACTTAACAGTCAGGAAGCGTGTAGTAAACTCAATCTCTGAACCGACGTTACCTAAATCAGAGATGTTCGTTTTCTCATACTCATCTCTAAAACAGAGGTAGACAGAGAAAGTGCTTCTTTTTCCGAGATTGTAATGAATTCAAACCTATTCATTAACTTTATAGCAGTTATTTTGGTTTCACAGTGAAACATAAAAAGTTCTATTTTATTGGAAAGAAAACCAAGTAGCTATCTAAGTAGTTGATGAGAAGGAATTTGTTCTACTGTTTTAAGTGCATGAGGGATAAAGCAAGACTTAGAAATATTTTTGTTAGACCATTTCATTTTAATAGTATTTTCTATTATAACAGAAATGACCTACAGTAAAATAATTCAAAATACCCTTACTTCTGAAGGTTATTTCCACATAAAATTGTAACATTACTATGATCTAAATTTAAATAAAATTTTCTATTGATGTTAAAAGTTTGATAATATACAGTTTGTTAAAGTGGTTTGGTCACAATTTGGGCACGATCGACTTCAAACTATAGGTGTTTAAATGAACTAAAGTCTTTTGTTTATTTCTATAGCTTTTTGTCTAGTTTGATTAATAACTAGTATACCATTCACATATAGTCATAACTGGCCAACCAAGGTTTACTTGGTAGGAGGGTGACAGTTTACCCTTTAATACCACCTGATTAAAATACACAAGATGTTCTACACAAATAACAACAAATTGTTTATTTCTAAGAACATAATTTTCCTTTTATAGGAAGCTCTCAACTTTAATTTGGAGTCACATTTTAATTTTATAATGTAATAATTCAATAAATGGTCATTAGATATTGGTTTATTTGGAAAATTGCAAAAAATCAAACTTCTGACAATGTCCTTTAAAATAATTAACTCAGCTGGAAATAGTTAAACAAGACTTAAAAATACAAATCATAATTGCCAGGCGTGGTGGCTCACGCCTGTAATCCCAGCACTTTGGGAGGCTGAGGCGGGCGGATCACGAGGTCAGGAGATCGAGACCATGGTGAAACCCCGTCTCTATTAAAAATACAAAAAAACTTAGCTGGGAGCAGTAGCGGGTGCCTGTAGTCCCAGCTACTTGGGAGGCTGAGGACAGAGAATGGCTTGAATCCGGGAGGCGGAACTTACAGTGAGCCGAGATCGCGCCACTGCACTCTAGCCTGGGGCGACAGAGCAAGACTCCATCTCAAAAAAAAAAAAAAAAAGAAAATACAAATCATAACGTGAATATTCAAATGATTGTACAGTGTAACAATTGTATGCAAATAATTAAGAATAGTGACTATAATAAAAAAGTTAAATAGATTTGACATCAACATTTAAAGAATATAACTTACATATATGAAAATAAGCCATCAAAACTTGAAGCTGTCAAATTGTGAAAAACAGTAGTAAACAATAAAAATCACTGACTCACTGGAAACACTGCAAAATGTCATGAAATCATTTCAGAAATGAAGGTACGTTAATGAAAAATAATCATAGTTTTAAATTCAGTCTCACCTCACCTTTAAGAAACAGTGTAAAACAGCAATAAATGGGATAATTTATATTACTGCAAGAAAATGCAAATATATATATATTGTGTACTAACACCCTCTCTTCAATGTATACTTTAACCCGATAGCTTTCTACCACTGGAAATTTATCATAAGAAAATAATGGTGGCTTACACCTATAATACCAGCACTCTGGTAGGCTGAGGCAGTAACGTCAGTTGAGCCTAGGAGCCTAGGAGCCTGGGCAACATAGTGGGATTCTGTCTCTACCAAAAAAAAAAAAATGCCAGTCATAGTGGCTGGCACCTGAATCCTTGCTGCTTGGGAGACTCATATGGACCTAGGCTGATTTGAGCAGGAGTATCATTTGAGCACAGGAGGTCAAGGCTGCAGTGATCTATGATCATTCCATCGCTGCAGCCTGGGTGACAGAGCAAGACCCTGTCACACACACAAAAGAAAATAATTCAGAATGCGCACAAAAATATATAAATATATTTCTGAAAGCTGCATTTGTAATACTGCAAAATCAATGCCACATTGAGACGGGGTACCAAGATTAAGATAGAGTCACCAATGACAATTAAAATCTGGAGTCAGAAATGCTGTGTCTTAAGTGGGACAACAATTTCTCTGCTGCAGCCTACCATTACCATGCAGCAAAGTTGCTCTATTACTTCTGAATTTTCCACATTCTTAAAGAAAAGCAGAAAATCCAGTTTCTAAGACAAAAATCAAGTTACAAGTATTGACAGAAAAATCACTTTTAAATAATTGTAAAAGTAACAACACACTATAACAGTAAATCTAATTCAGCCTGATACCAGGCTGTACCAATAGATATAATGAAACTGCATAATATTGGTAAAACAATTGTATGGTAGAAAAATACTGGCATAAAAATGTTCATAGCAAATTCATAAATGGAAAAAGTAGTCTGTTTTATTTAAATAAAAAGGAGCTAAATGAATGGCAGACAACTACAAATTAATAGTTTATACCTTTCAAGTTTAGAATTAACGATATATTTTTCTTTATTTTTTGTTTTCATTATTGTGATGTATTATGCTGAAATTAGCAAAAAAAAAAAAAAAGAGTATCTGACTGATACAGAAATTTGTATTGAGAAGTAAGGTGTGTCCCTAACTAACCCACCTATGAGTCAGTTTGAAGGTAGCAAGAACATTTTTATCACAGTCGGGGAGAATGGGAACCTGTGATATGTGGCAGTGACATATTGCTAACACTGTGCACTGAGCTGACTTCAGAAGTATTTGTGCACCTAATGATTTCCAGTGTCATCAAACATAGGTAAGAACACTGAGTATTAGCACTGGTTGATATTTGGTCTCTACAATAGTGAGTATGGTGGTTAATTTTAGATGTCAACTTGAATGGACTAAGGGTTGCCTAGAGAGCTAGTAAAACCTATTGAAGTATTATTTAATATAGTATTGTAGAATATACGTTAAATACATTGTTACATGTATTATAATGTAACACATTATAATATATTAAAGATATTATTCCATTAATACAGTACTTAGTATAGTATTACTTAATACATTAAAATGGTAACTAAGCTTGACGAATCCCTGAGCAAAGCCAGTTAGACCTCATAAGCAGCCTCTCAACCTTGCTTGCTTTGCAAACATAAACAAAACTTCAGGTATTTTTTGTAAATGCCTATATGAAAGAAAAACAGAACTTTCTTTTTCTTTCCAAATAGGAGTGTTTACTATAGTTTTCCTGTTCCTGTATCACATTACACACTGAGTGTGTGGGAGAGCAGAGAGATTTAATTTACAAGTTTTAGATCAAGAGAGCATAACCAGATCCCAGGTTAAGACTTAACACTACAGAATACTCATGTTAGTAATACTCGTCCTATAAAAAGATATACTTTTCACTGTAATTGCTGCAAACAATAAAATACTGTAAAATAATATGCAGTGTGTTTGTGAAAGGTCAATAACATGTTTATATTTTTGCTGTTGAAAAACTACACAAAAACAAATGACTACAACAGCAGATCAATTAGTATCAGTAGAATTATACCATCAAACATTCCACTGAGCTTGAATGTAAGATCTGACATAACCAGATAATTCCATGGCAGGGGAATAAACTGCATTTACATTCTCTTTCTAACAATTAGTGCAAGCATATCCAGATAAACTATATTGATTCTACATTATCTTAGAGTGAAATCACCTAATAACTTCTTCAGTAGTCTTTCTTTTAATTTTTATCCTAATTATCCGTCTGAAAATGATCTTTTAAACTGGGAAAACTGATTACATTACATCCTTCAGTTCAGAGTAGCATTGGGTAAAGACATTTTGGCTGCAGACAAATCGCTCTTTCATGGTCATCAGCTTTCAGAACATTCTAAGACTATTTTCCATCTAAACTTTTCAGTTAATTTGACTCTAACTTCTAATTGATGTTACTGAGCAGCAAAGGAGCCTGAAGGACACTGCTTTGTTTGGAAAAATGAAGAAAGAAAGGAATGTAAATCCTGTAAATGTAATTCTAATGAAATCAGGATAAAATATAGTGTTTATAAAAGGAAATACAATTATTTCTAATAACTGTACTTTCATTTCAAATAATTTTCAACAAGTTAGTGATGTAGAATAAATACAATTCCAGAAGAATCCAGGATTTTCTATTGCATGGCTTTTTATTAAATTATAGCTACTTGAAGGCTTTGAGAAATTGAACACCAGTAAAACTGCCCTTCTTTTGTTAATATGTTTTGTTTTCTTGTTTCATTTTTAATTCAACTAGTCATTCACAAGAAAAAATTTACTCAGGTAAACTTTTTTGATTATTCTTTCATAGCATTTAACGCAAGTGTTATTCGTTGTAGTCTTTTGTCTATGAATCTATTAATGCTAAGAAACTGAACATTCCTAGGAGTGTCCTAATAAGAAAGAAAAATTAACAATTTCAGCTGTATTTTTACTTAAATAAATATTCATATAGTTTACTTTTCAGGATCATAACAAACACTTTAATTATATAAGAAGGTCTTTGTACATACATCAGACTACCAAGAAGTCATATCTGATTTTGTGCTTTTCTACTACTCTTCCCCCAAACACTTGTTCAAAAAGTTTACTTTTAAAGGGTCTGAACTGTGTGTCAAGCACTGACATCAGCATGTTACCTGAATTAACTCATTAAACTCTTGTGATACTCATGTGGTATTAGCAGTGAAGAAACTGAAGCACAGAAGCTTCAAGTAAAATGTCCGGTTTTAGAGCAACTGAACAGTAGAGTATGGAAGCCCAGTTACTGACCTTGTACCATTGCCCAGTATTGTGAACTGACCTAAAAAGGCCTATGAGATATCAACCCATTAAGATCCATGACATAAAGAAAATTGTTTGTCCTACAATATCCCAATCTGGATGAAGGCACATAAAGAGAATATGCTTAAGCATGATGACAAAAAAATAAGAAAGAACTGTGAATTAACTTTACAAAACAGAAAGGAACACAAGGGACTTTGGAACCAAGTTGAAAATTAAATATGTTCATGTGCACATAACAAAAGAGTGATCATAAATAAACTGTGTCAACACTGTACTATGAAGGTGAAACTTTCTTTTTAGGATTAGCTAAACCTTGTATAACTTGTAAAAAAATGCAACCACATATGTTGATGTACTAAACCCAATGTTTCTTTTGGCTTATACACTAAAAACAGGAATTCCTTCCTGTAATGAAGAAAAAACACAGGCATCAAGGAGTAACAAAATTAATGTCTTAGAATGTAAAATATAGAAACATCAATTAAGGCTTTTTTACATAATACATGCAAAAACTGCATCAGAATTTACAAAAAATCTACAGCGTAATTGGTTCTGGCAATAACCAATCACATTCTGTTGGAGGTAACTTCAGTAACGTCAAGCAAAGGTCTTAAAATTATGACAGGTGGTATTCATTTAAAATACTCTCAAGAGCTCTTAGAAATCAAGAACACAGTATCTGGACCCTTGATTTGAATCCACACTCAATCTCTTTCTAACTGGGAAATTTTGGGCAAAGTTTTAAACTTTCTTGAACAAAAATGCCTAGCTAGCAATAACTTTAGAAAATACTAGGAGTTTGTAAAGTTACAAGAATCAAATGAGTTAATAAATGTAATGTACTTAATGTAATAACTGGTGCAAAATAATTATAACATAATTCATTATTTTAATATCTAAATTCTCTAGCTTGTAGTTATTTTGAACAGATAAATATATATAATTAAAATTTCTAATATGTGTTTTTGATTACTTATCATGTAGAAAAATAGAGCTTTCCAGATGAAAATATAGTATATAATGTAGAAGTCACAAATAATATTTATTAAACTGGAATGCTATCATTTTAAATTATTTTGGAGCTCATTAAAGTAAGTCTGCACTGGCCAACTTTTTATTTATTAATTAAATTTTTGCCTAGCACAGTTAATCTCCTTTTCTAAGACTTAATTCCCAAATCTATAGCCTTTCTTTTCCCATTTGGAGATGAGTGGGAGTACTGTTCCTTTCTTGCCAATCCCTTCCTCTATTTTCATTATAATAACCAATATGCTCTTGCCTAAGCATATGCCCCCAGTTAATAATACAGATTCACTGTACTGTTTCACCAAATTTAACCTGCTATTTTTGGAAACAGGGTTTGTTTAAAAATGGGTTTGTTATTTCTTAATACATGCCAAATGTCATCAGTATATCGTGGTCCAGATGTATTCTAAATACCAACTGAAAAACATTCTTAAAGCTAAGAACACACAACATACTTCACAGAGTGAACAACTGTGAGAAGCCTGGGGATTGTAGGCATTCTTGGAAAACTATTATTTTTTTTTGCATATGTGTTACAAGCATTTGCATAGGTTATATGTTTTATAGCTCCAGTTATAAAAATAGAGAATAAATTATATTCCCTCACATCTGTACAAAATAGCAAGAATACACATCTACAGAAGTTTAAAGTATTTACTCTTTTTTTAGTTAATACGTTTCAGAACCTTAAAGAGAGCAAATCATAATACCCATTGATTATAATGTCACATTTTAGTTATTACATTATGACATTTACGTATTATAACTTTTAGAATTTTAGGAGGAAAACAATAATTCTGAGTGTGAAATTTGAATATTTGCACCCTAAAAATTTCCAATTCCATTTTCAATAATTTAGTAGAATGTTTCTTAGAGAAATAAGACAATTAAAAATATGAAGTACTACTAGGTTTTCAAGTATATTGCAAAGCCATAAATAATATATAATCTATCAGTGGTACAATAATTAATATATTTTTTCAATTATATTCAGTTGTAAGAACTCAATGCTCCTAAAATTTTTAAATAATACTATATAAAAGCAACTCAAATGATATCAGCTCAAATTCATGTATACATCTTTGCAGCTAACGTCTTTTAAAATTAAAAATAATTTAAAATTTTGTCATACATTTATGAACCCATTTTAAAGAACATAACATGTCATACAAATGTTAATTTAATACACAATGCATTAGTAAAAACTGTTCTGTATACATATGTTTATGTTAGAAAACTATTTTTAAACAGCAATTTGATTCTATTGATTCATCAAATTATTAAATCACAACATTGCTAAACTCAATTTTTACTCTCCTAAGCATATTGGAATCTATGAGAATATACAGAAGAGATAATAATTTGAATAGAATTTAACTTATATGTTTTAGCAAAGAAGAAATAAAAACTGGAATATTATGGGTTTCTAACATGCCTATTTGTTTGTTAGTTGTCCTTTTAAAAATTTCTTTATAGAAGCATTTTGAGTGAAGCCCACAGATTATTTAATAACTTATTAGTTATTTTAAAAAGTCTGCCTTGTTGGCAATGTGGAAAACACCATAGAGTGGGGTCCCCCACCCCAGGAGCTGCAGACCAGTTAGCTGCTCATAGCCTGTTAGGAACTGGGCCTCACAGCAGGAGATGACCTGCGGGACAGGTAACGCTGGGTGGCATTACCACCTGAGCTCCGCCTCCTGTCAGAACTCAGAGCGGCATTAGATTCTCATAGGACCAGGAACCCTACTGTTAACTGCGCATGTGAGGAATATAGGTTGCACACTCCTTATGAGAATCTAATAACTAATGCCTGATGACGTAAAGTGGAAGAGTTTCACATACCCCCATCCCCACAACCCACTCACCCAGCCATCCCTGGTCTGTGAAAAATTTCCTTCCACAAAACTGGTCCCTGGTGCCAAAAAGTTTGGGGAATGCTGTGTTAAAGTGAAAAAGGGTACATGTGGTAATTGTAAAAAAAAAAAAGTTCAATAAATATAGGAAAAAACTCTAACATCATATGTATATGTGGACATATATACTTACATATACATGATTTTCTGATTTGAAGAATGTATAAAAAATGAGAAAATGACATTGAAAACCTTTTTAAGGATCATTCATAGTTAAATATACTCTCACTCTATATATGTATATATAGTATATAGTATATATAATATATTATATATTATATATATTATATACTATATATAATATATAGTATATAGTATATGTATCTATTATATACATATAATATATATGTATATATATCTATTATATACATATAATATATATGTATATATATCTATTATATACATATAATATATATGTATATATATCTATTATATACATATAATATATATGTATATATATCTATTATATACATATAATATATAGCATATAGTATATAGTATATATACACATATATTATATATTTCATATAATATATATTTATATACGTATATATTATATATGATTATATATTCATATATGTATATATAATATATAATACATGTTTTATATATATTATATATATACATTTTATATAGACAGGGTCTCACTATGTTGCCCAGACTGGTCTTAAACTCTAGCTCAAGTGATCCAGTCTTGGCCTCCCAAAGTGCTGGGATTATGGGATAAGCCACTGTGCCTGGCCCATAGTTAAATATCTAAAGTCAAAACTGATCATTGTACTTCCTTTCTCTTCCTCCCCTCATTCTTGAAAGGAATTCAACACTGAAAAAGAGCTGGAGACTTAACTGAGTCATTCACAAATAAGAACTTTAGAAAAGTGAAAAAACATAGTTATACAAATCATTTCCAATGATTTGTTCATCTTTAAAACATAGGCCAATATTTCTATTTTATCCAACTTTACTCGGCTGTAGGATGCAGTCCAGAAACATCTTAGTGTAAGAGTATTTTTTCATAAAATGTAAGATATTTTATTCAAATTGAATGGCTGATCAGCCATAAGAATTCCACTGTAAAGTAACCAAAGAAGTACAATTCTTACAAGACAATCATGAAATAGTTTTAAGAATTAAAGAAAAAGTAATCACTTTTCACCAGGAATCAAACTTTTAGTTGGCACAGCATAAAATAATTTCTCACACTGGCAAAAGAAAAACCTCCAGAAACCTCCAGGCAAATGTCCTTTCCCCACTCCCACTCCTAAAGAAAATACGGGCTGGACCGAGGCACCATGATCTCTCCTGCCTCTTGGATTTGCTCTCTGTACCCCAGGGCTGTCTTCTAGTCTAATCCCACTCATAAAGCTGAGCAAATGGCATACCAAGAAATGGCATACCAAGACAGAGGATCTAACATGTGTTTGACCTTTTGGAGGCATCTCAAGTCCCTGGATTCCACCTCCTGTTCTCCGTATTTTCAAACATGTTCTCGAACATGTGTTTGACCTTTCTGAAGTATCACTAGTCCCTGGATTCCACCTCCTGTTCTATATATTTTGTAATGTTAACGTCCAATTTCATTTTTAAAATGTGAGTTTCTACACAAGTGGTTTCTTATTTGTACCTGAAGACTTTGAATAGGCTCTGGCACTCCCAGACATGGGATATCAAACAGATGCAGGCCTTAAGTAGGTCATAGGACTGGACTTACATACAAGTGGCTGTGGCTTGTGAGACTAGGTTGTAGTGGTTTTTTTGTTGTTGTTTTGTTTTTTCATTTTGTTTAAGGACTTGAAAACCTTCAGGGGAGACGTGAGTTAAGATCTGTCTTCTTCTAGTGATCTTCTTTTAAAACACAAATCAATCCTGTTAAGGAATCCATTAAATTACTATTAGTGTGAATGGACTTTTTTAGGTAGCATGGATGAATTCAATGTAAATGCAAATGTAGTATGTGGAAGAAGAGCCATTCTCATTCTATGAACATAGGACAGGGATGAGAATATATATAACCTATAGTTAATGAAAAATATATATTTCTGATTTATGTGAAATCAATTTAAGAGATTACGTAAATACATTCTATAGATATAATATGGTTTTCATCAGAGCACAGAGGATGAAGAGAGAAGATAGGAGTGGTGGCTACTAGATCCTTTTGGGGGATTATTTTTAAAAAGGCAGTTTTTGGCAATAAATGGGCACTAACACCTTCTAATAGATATCCATTGGCTTGCAGAAAAAAAAGTGTCAGAAAATTTATCATTGGAGAAAAGTCAATGTTTCCATTAGTATTAATGTGGCTAAAGATGGCTCAAGGGTAAAATTATTCAAAATACTACGCATCACAATAGTGCCACCCTGTGGACTACTCTCTCTCTCACCCTATGGGGAAAGGGGCTACATGAAAAGAAAAAGAATTTCTAGAGCAGCAAAACAAAATTCTTTAATTTTTTTACATAGAAATTTATTGTGTTTGCTATCAGTGATGTAATTATTTTACAAAGAAGCCCTTGAACTATGGCAGAACTTCTGGATGCTCTGTCACTATGTGTCAATCTCAATATATCAATCATAACACGTGTGATTTGGGGTTAATATGAAGGAAAAACAAACTTCTCTTTGGTTAAGTATATTTTCCGAGATTTAAATTAGTTTCCTAATTTTTTTCCCCAGGTTTCCAAATTCTTAGTGTAACACCAACCAAATATCAAAATAGATTATTAGAGTTTCAATAAAATAAATAAAATTAAAGAATAAGTTTATAATTCACATTATTTCATTACATGCATTATTAGAGAGGACATTTCATTAAAGCATGCAAGTTGCATTTTTTTTTTAATTTCGACATGTAGATAGTTTAAACTAAAAGCCAGCCAACACTTTGATATAGCATAAGACAACTGGGAAACGTCAGTTGACTAAAGTGGTTATTTAAAGAAAATAAGGAAACACAATATTCTTTTTGTCTATTGATATGTGATGCTGTACTGTTATTGGGCAAACTTTTTAAATAATAGAAAACTCTAATGCTTATGATGACAAAAACATGTTCTGTAAAATAGCACTGTATATGAAAATAGTACAAAAGGGGGAAATTAGAACTCTGACACCACAGTATCAATGAACATCACACAGACTGAAGATCACAGTAGTGAATGACCAACATCTTTAGGCTGGAAAGAGTGGGAAAAATTAAGAATTTCATGGAGATGTTATTTTCAAAAATAGACTCAATAAAATGACCAAACTCACCACTGGGTTCACAATGTGATCAATCGTCTCTTTCACTTTTATGTTACCTTTGTGGAGTTTTATTAATGGAAATGAAGAAATTTACTAGAAAAACATGATTGCAGGCACTGTTAAATTTACTTTCTCTTTGTATAATTTCATGAAAGTGACCTGAACTGCTTTGCAGCATTAGTAGGGAAAAAGATAAATATATGAAATTAAAAGGTGAGAATAAATAAAAAGTTTTTATCTCTCCAGTGAGAAAGTGATAATCATAATGTTTAGTTAAAGCTATCATCTAACCAAACCCATCAGTACACTAATTTTTTTTTAACTTGAGATTTTAATAATGCTGAAGTATTTCCGTCACCTCAGTATTAGTGCTTCCTTGTTTAAATCTCAAAGGGCCGCCATCCAAGGCTGCAAATATACAAATGATAAAATTTTGGTATTTAAGAATACCCATCTTCTAATAGGACAGCCATGACAATAATAATGGCATTGATAGAACAAAACAAGAAAATTTCAAGAAGATAAATACTAGGGAAAGTTTTTAGATTAACATGCAAGTATGATACCCTCCCTCACAAAAATCTTCATTAACACTAAGCCTGTAAATTTCATAGAATACTTCTTGAACTAGGAGAACTGGAATCACACATCCTGTTAGAATGCAATTAATTGGACCCTCTTGAACCAGTATCTTGTGTGTCAGGAGTTGTAAATCTGTTAAGCATCTTCAGGCACTAAACAAGATCTGAATACTAATGGGTTCATTTATTTCACTGATTACTGTATGCAGATATGAAATTCCAGGCACTGATTTTTCATTAAACCACTCTCTTAAGGTTAACTTGCCCCTCTCTTTTCACCTGAATCCATATGCTTGCCACGTAAATTGTAATATTGATTTTTAACATTTCCCCACAGTTCAAAAATATTGTTTGCAAAAAATCAAGGGCCTTTTCTAACAATTCATGTAATTCCTGTTATTAGCTAATGTGTAAGAGTAGGGAACAATTAAACATACTGTATACAAAATCTTACCATCCTGAATTGCACCCAAGATATTAGTTCAGTCATCCTTCAAATTACCTCACGACTAAAAAGGATCAGATACTTAAATAAAAACTTCAGGCAAGGTAGGAAAGAAGTCTTTTATCATTCCTGTATATTGCAAAAGTGTTCCATTCTCTCTAAATTCACATTATATGTATTAATGAGCAGCACATGGAAAGAAAGAAAATGAGAGAGAAAAAAAGAGAAGGAAGGAAGGAAAGAAGGAAGGAAGGAGAGAAGGAAGAGAAGAAAAGATAAAGAAGGAAAGAAGTCAGGATGGTAGGAAAGTGAGAGACAGAAAGAGAGCTAGAGATAACGATGAGAGAATTAAAAGAGAGAAACTCTAACGTCTTTGATACCCCCAATTTAAAAGAGAAGGATGTGACCCCCCCCCGTTTACATATAATGGAACAAGCCAAGTCTCCATTCACTGCATGTGGACAGTAAGAAAACTTGCATGGGGAAAACTTTTGGGGGGAAATGAAGGTGATTTCCGAGCTGCTACTGCAGTTATATATGACACTGACATTTATTTCCCATAATTCTTGCCCACAGGAAACACATCCTTTAAGAAACTGAATAAAATCAAGTTTGACATTCTCATAATCTGCAAGGTATCAAGTTCCCTGAGAAGCTCACATTCCCCCAAAACACACACATATATGTAAGGAGCGAGACATTCAGGAGATGAGCTGTGAAAGGTACTTCCACATTGTGAGGGTGCCAAGGATTTGGTTATTCCTGAACCTGAATCCGAAAAAGCGGGAGTGGGGTTTGCGATGACAAATGAGGGTGAGAAGAATGTTTCCATGAAACCAGACACCCTTTTGGAATCTAGGCTGAGAATCAGGATCCCACCCCCTTGCCTACCGCCAGGCTCCAGTAAGCAACCACTGGCGTCCTCCCCTCTGCTCCTTCCGCAGCAGCAGACATAGGGATCCCTAGCAGCCAGGGAGCTTAGGTCCCACCGAGAGCTCCTGCCAAGCGCTTCTCTCTCAACTAGTTATCAATTGAGAAAAAAAGGATCAGACTCACAACAAGGATGGTGATCAAAATCCAGTGTCAGGCACCAGGGTCCCAGAAGGTTCCAGCTCCTCTTCTGCGCCCTTACCCAGCTCTTTTAGCCTGGCAAAGGGTCACCCAGGGAGCCACCAGCAGCAGATCCTTCCCTTTTGCTCCTCCTGATAGCGCCAATCTTCGCCGCCACTGCCACACTGCGCGCCCGCTATCCACTCACCGCACACCGAGAAGGCCTGGCAGAGACAGCGCAGGGGGAGGAGGGTGGATTAAAAGGATAGATTTTTGGAAGGGTAAGGGAGAAAAACTTTGATGCTGTAATCACACACAGGACTGAGAAGAAACCAAAACAAGTTGCAGCTTCAGGAGCTGGGAGGACGCTTTCGCCAGCTCGGAAAAATAAATAAATAAATAAATCACCCCCTACCAAAATCAGGGGGAGGAAGCTTCCTGCTCCTTGAGCGATCACTGAGCACACCTCGCAATCTCTGATCTTCGAACCCACTGAAAAAGCACAAGGCATGGGGAGTCCTGTTGGTTCACGTCCGGGGTGCGAATACCAAAAGCACCTCCCGCTGGAAAGGCTGCAGGAATCTCGAGGCAAAGACAGAGGCAAACGCAACGCTGGGAAGAGCGAGGGGTGCTGCCATCTGCAAAAGCAGAGACGCGTCTCCCTTCGGGCAAAGTGACTGTTACAAAGTCTGTTCCCTCCTGCGCAAGGACAGAGACATTTAAAGGCCTGAACGGACGTCAGCACCAGTCCAGCTCGCTGGGTGAGCGCCAGGTCTCCCCGCCCCAAGGATAGCGCGCACAGGGCGATCTGCTGCTCGCGAGGTAGAGAGTGGCTTACTTGGGGAGAAAACATTGAATCTGTAAATTACCTTGGGCAGTATGGCCATTTTCACGATATTGATTCTTCCTACCCATGAGCATGGAATGTTCTTCCATTTGTTTGTATCCTCTTTTATTTCCTTGAGCAGCGGTTTGTAGTTCTCCATGAAGAGGTCCTTCACATCCCTTGTAAGTTGGATTCCTAGGTATTTTATTCTCTTTGAAGCAATTGTGAATGGGAGTTCACTCATGATTTGGCTCTCTGTTTGTCTGTTGTTGGTGTATAGGAATGCTTGTGATTTTTGCACATTGATTTTGTATCCTGAGACTTTGCTGAAGTTGCTTATCAGCTTAAGGAGATTTTGGGCTGAGACAATGCGGTTTTCTAGATATACAATTATGTCATCTGCAAACAGGGACCATTTGAATTCCTCTTTTCCTAATTGAATACCCTTTATTTCCTTCTCCTGCCTAATTGCCCTGGCCAGAACTTCCAACACTATGTTGAATAGGAGTGGTGAGAGAGGGCATCCCTGTCTTGTGCCAGTTTTCAAAGGGAATCCTTCCAGTTTTTGCCCATTCATTATGATATTGGCTGTGGGTCTGTCACAGATAGCTCTTATTATTTTGAAATATGTCCCATCAATACCTAACTTATTGAGAGTTTTTAGCATGAAGGGTTGTTGAATTTTGTCAGAGGCCTTTTCTGCATCTATTGAGATGATCATGTGGTTTTTGTCTTTGGCTCTGTTTATATGCTGGATTACATTTATTGATTTGCATATATTGAACCAGCCTTGCATCCCAGGGATGAAGCCCACTTGATCATGGTGGATAAGCTTTTTGATGTGCTGCTGGATTCGGTTTGCCAGTATTTTATTGAGGATTTTTGCATCAATATTCATCAAGGATATTGGTCTAAAATTCTCTTTTTTGGTTGTGTCTCTGCCTGGCTTTGGTATCAGAATGATGCTGGCCTCATAAAATGAGTTAGGGAGGATTCCCTCTTTTTCTATTGATTGGAATAGTTTCAGAAGGAATGGTACCAGTTCCTCCTTGTACCTCTGTTAGAATTAAACTGTGAATCCATCTGGTCCTGGACTCTTTTTGGTTGGTAAGCTATTGATTATTGCCACAATTTCAGATCCTGTTATTGGTCTATTCAGAGATTCAACTTCTTCCTGGTTTAGTCTTGGGAGAGTGTATCTGTCAAGGAATTTATCCATTTCTTCTAGATTTTCTAGTTTATTTGCACAGAGGTGTTTGTAGTATTCTCTGATGGTAGTTTGTATTTCTGTGGGATTGGTGGTGATATCCACTTTTTCATTTTTTATTGCGTCTATTTGATTCTTCTCTCTTTTTTTCTTTATTAGTCTTGCTAGTGGTCTATCAATTTTGTTGATCCTTTCCAAAAAACCAGCTCCTGGATTCATTAATTTTTTGAAGATTCAATGCCATCCCCGTCAAGCTACCAATGCCTTTCTTCACAGAATTGGAAAAAACTACTTTAAAGTTCATATGGAACCAAAAAAGAGCCCGCATCACCAAGTCAATCCTAAGCCAAAAGAACAAAGCTGGAGGCATCACACTACCTGACTTCAAACTGTACTACAAGGCTACAGTAACCAAAACAGCATGGTACTGGTACCAAAACAGAGATATAGATCAATGGAACAGAACAGAGCCCTCAGAAATAACGCCACATATCTACAACTATCTGATCTTTGACAAACCTGAGAAAAACAAGCAATGGGGAAAGGATTCCCTATTTAATAAATGGTGCTGGGAAAACTGGCTAGCCATATGTAGAAAGCTGAAACTGGATCCCTTCCTTACACCTTATACAAAAATCAATTCAAGATGGATTAAAGACTTAAATGTTAGACCTAAAACCATAAAAACCCTAGAAGAAAACCTAGGCATTACCATTCAGGACGTAGGCATGGGCAAGGACTTCATGTCTAAAACACCAAAAGCAATGGCAACAAAAGACAAAATTGACAAATGGGATCTAATTAAACTAAAGAGCTTCTGCACAGCAAAAGAAACTACCATCAGAGTGAACAGGCAACCTACAAAATGGGAGAAAATTTTTGCAACCTACTCATCTGACAAAGGGCTAATATCCAGAATCTACAATGAACTCAAACAAATTTACAAGAAAAAAACAAACAACCCCATCAAAAAGTGGGCGAAGGACATGAACAGACACTTCTCAAAAGAAGACATTTATGCAGCCAAAAAACACATGAAAAAATGCTCACCATCACTGGCCATCAGAGAAATGCAAATCAAAACCACAATGAGATACCATCTCACACCAGTTGGAATGGCAATCATTACAAAGTCAGGAAACAACAGGTGCTGGAGAGGATGTGGAGAAATAGGAATGCTTTTACACTGTTGGTGGGACTGTAAATCTAGTTCAACCATTTTGGAAGTCAGTGTGGCGATTCCTCAGGGATCTAGAACTAGAAATACCATTTGACCCAGCCATCCCATTACTGGGTATATACCCAAAGGACTATAAATCATGCTGCTATAAAGACACATGCACACGTATGTTTATTGCGGCATTATTCACAATAGCAAAGACTTGGAACCAACCCAAATGTCCAACAATGATAGACTGGATTAAGAAAATGTGGCACATATACACCATGGAATACTATGCAGCCATAAAAATTGATGAGTTCATGTCCTTTGTGGGGACATGGATGAAACTGGAAATCATCATTCTCGGTAAACTATGGCAAGAACAAAAAACCAAACACCGCATATTCTCACTCATAGGTGGGAATTGAACAATGAGATCACATGGACACAGGAAGGGGAACAACACACTCTGGGGACTGTTGTGGGGTAGGGGGAGGGGGGAGGGATAGCACTGGGAGATATACCTAATGCTAGGTGATGAGTTAGTGGGTGCAGCACACCAGCATGGCACATGTATACGTATGTAACTAACCTGCACAATGTGCACATGTACCCTAAAACTTAAAAGTATAATAATAAAAAAATAAATTAAAAAAAAAAAAGAAAACAGAGCTGGTGGTGCTGCGGAGTGTCAAACCCTGGAGCCCATCATCAAGACGTTATACTGGTGGCAGTTCTGCTGTGAGTGCACTTGCCGAATTGAACAGAGCCAGAGCTGCGTGGAGGGAGGTCTGGCCACTCTACGTGCGCGCAGCCAATATTGGGTTACCAAGGAGCTCAACACCTGGTTTTTAGAAAAAAACACTTCTCTCTTTAACTCTGGTTTGAGTCAGTATTCTGATTCGTTTCTGAAAGTTAGTTGAAATCCATCGAGATGTCTTTCACAAGAAAGGGATTAGACTTTCCCGTCTTGAAATTCCAATCAAGATAATACTTAATCTTTCCTTAACCCCCACTGTGTACTTCCTAACTCAGAGTCACAATGGATGAAAGTATTCAAGTGTCTTCAAATGACAATTACCCTGCATTCTAAGACGATTTGCATACTTAGACGTCCTTTAGTAACTGCAAATTTTATTTTTTCAAGTTCGTTTGCCAGCTGGCTTCAGATCAGGTTCAGTCAATGAAAACTGGTGTGTAGGAAATTGGCCGGTGCCCAAAGGGTAACAATTAGGTTGTTCCTCCTCCTTTGCCTCTGCTATGGGTGACATCTACACCATTACCTGTCCTCTAAGTGGTTCTAGCTTCCATCAGGGAACGCTGGCTCCTTGTCTTTAGTAGCTTGACCTTCCCCCTTTATACTTTCAACCTGTTTCTGATTATAATTTGACTTCTCATATAGAGGAATCAGACGGAGACAATTTACTGATTTCAATCAATTACTATCCTCTATATTTTATTTATCATACTATAAGACTGCATTTTATATGTGTTTTAAGCATGATTCAGCCACTCAAAATTTGACAAAAGCAGCATTGGTATCTTCCAAAAGGAAGGTCAGATCCTGCTGTGTGGTAAACTAATTACCATGAGATCTACAAACTACAGGCTTAGGGTTTTACTTTGATGACTGTTATTTTTATAATTCTGAGTATCAGTGTTCAACATATTTGATGGCTATACTCATCAAATGATCCTAATTTATTTATTCACTAATTTATGTACTCTTTGAAAATATGTATTGACATCTTCTGTATCCCTGTCCTCATACATATCTCAGTTTTGTTGCAACAGAGGAAAGAATATGGTGAAACAAGGAGTTGGCCCCTTCTTGACAACTTGTGCAGACACAAGTGCTTTGAATGGGGAAGAGACAGGGAATGCAATTTTCTTAGTGTGGTGAGCTATTCTGCAATATTATAACAACAGATTCAATATTTAAAGAGCTGCAACTCAAAATGAATAAGATAAATTGAAGTGTTGTGATTTAAGTGCAAATTAAACTCTCAAAAACATTAAAATACAGGTTTTGCCTGTAATTAACAAAGCAAAGAGAGAGTGTAAATCTTATGCGGCAATTAGATTGGTCCAGGGTAAAACGGAGGTAGCTGGTAATTTATTTTTCTATGTTGGGGAAGAAATTTAAAAACAAATATAGTAAACAGCAATTAATGTTTTATGATTTGTAAATAAAGTTATATTTTTAAGATTGAAGCCTCTCTTACCATTCTCAAAGAGCCATTTCAAGCCTTGAATCTCTCAGGGCTTCAGTCTGAATTATTATAACTTTCCAGTTTGAGAACATTTTTCATTGATTAAACACTTAAATTGTATGAGATTATATTTTCAGGAACAATTATGTTTATTTTTTATATGAAATAAAAGTGGACAAAATATTAACTGATAATTTTAAAAGTATTATAAGAAATACAAGGCATATTATAATTATGTGTCAATAAAAAGAGAAATGCCTGTAAAATTATAATAAATCATTCAAATATCTTAAAAGCAAAATGCATAAAATGTAGAATGTATATATTTTCATTTGAATGACCATTTTTTAATTAAAAAAATAAGAGGATTCTTAAAACATTCAATTAGAAACTACGGATTTTCAGCTTTTCCCCTGATTCTATTAGAAATGTAAAACGAAATAAATTTAAATTCAAAAACATGACAGACCCTTCATAATGTATTCTCTGCCTACTCATTCCATGTCACTTCTAATTTCTCCCTCCATACAAAATATGTTGAAATCATACTAAATCTTTGCCTTCTGTGCTTTTATTGTAACACACTCCATCATCTTTGCAGTTGCAATTTTCTGTTCATATAATTTGCCTTCTTTCTTCCATTTTATGGCTTAGCATCTTTTTATCTTTCTTGGATCATCTAAGGTTTAGCTTTCTTGTGGAAATTTACATTGGCTGCACTTCCTAGATATTCCCATTGGGCGTTGATTTCCTCTTATAGCACTTCCTCCACTGCGATGTGTTGCCACACTTACTAACATAGCTAACCTGTTACACAGTAAGAACTGTTAGGGGAGAGTTAGGATAAAAAGACTAAAGTGGGTAGAGTTACGGGTTGGGTTACAATACTAGTTGTATCTTGATTTGCTAGCATAGCATACATACTAGTCAACAAGTATGTATGTATTGAGTATATCTATAAATAAATCAATAATAACTTTTAAAACATAGACCTTTGGTTTGTATCTTTTAAAAAGCTTCCCTAAAATGTATGAAAGGTCTCACTGACTTTATGAAATATACATTGCTCTGATTTCTTATTTAATTAATTTATTTATTTATTTTGAGACAGAGTACCTCTGTCACCCAGGCTGGAGTGCAGTGTCACAATCTTGGCTCACTGCAACCTCCGTCTCCTGTGTTCAAGCAATTCTCCTGCCTCAGCCTCCCGAGTAGCTGGGATTACAGGCGCATGCCACCATACCAGCTAATTTTTATATTTTTAGTAGAGATGGGGTTTCACCATGTTGCCCAGGCTGGTCTCAAACTCCTGGCCTCGTAATCTGCCTGCCTTGACCTCTCAAAGTGCTGGGGTTGCAGGCGTGAGTCACTGTGCCTGGCCCCTTGCTCTGATCTTAGTCTTCTCAGGCTCTGGTCCTTAATATTTGAGAATGTCTGACAGGACCCATGAATTTTATTTTTTAAAAATTGTATATGCCCAAAATTTGCATGCAGTTTGTATGGAATTTTACAAAATGTATGGAAATCCTGAAGTCTGGCTTTTTTTTTTTTTTTTTGGCAGGGTCTCGTTCTGTTACCCAGACTGGGATGTGGTGGTGGTATCGTAGCTTACTACCTTGAACTGCTGGGCTCAAGCAATCCTCCAGGCTCAGCCTCTGAGTAGCTAAGATTAAAGGCATGTAACACCATGCCCAGCTTATTTTATTTTATTTTTTTCAGAGACAAAATCTTGCATTGTTGCCCAATCTGGTCTCAAACTCCTGTCCTCAAGTGATCCTCCTGTCTAGGCCTATTAATCCCAAAGGGCTGGGATTCCAAACATGAGTGGCTGTGCTCAGCCTTGAGGTTCTGGCTGTAATCTGTCTGTTATTTGTGGAAACAACAGAAGTTCTTGGTATTAGCAGTCATTCTTCTTGAGAGAGTCACCCCACAAGACTGAGATGAATATATTTAAGAACCCAAAATGAGGTCATTATGGCAGAACAGAATTGATAGTGCACATTAAAAGACATTACACACTTTGGGTGATTCAACTAAATCATAGTCTGAAATGCAGTTACAAAGTGGTAATGTTCAAAAGATCATCTATTAGTCGAAGTTACAAGGAAAGTCCTGGTTATGTTGGTAAAAATTGATATCTGTGATTATCCATCTTCAAATAATTTGTTAAATGTTTATTAAGATAAAAAAGTTACATTTCAAAAGTATTTATATTATTTGTCAATTCCTCCATAACAAATTATCCCAAAATAAAGTATAATAATAAAATTAAAAAAAGATGAGAAACATATTCTTCACCACAGGAAAAAAAAAAAAACTTTTATTATCTCAAAGTTTCTGTGGTGCAGGAATCTGGGCATGGCTTAACTGGGTCTTCCATTCAGAGACTCTCACAAGTTATAATCAATCTCACTCACATGCTTGATGGTGTATTCAGTACTTTGACAGCTGTTGTCCAGAATTCCATATAATGTGAGCCTCTTCGTTATGGAAGGTTTCTTCATCAAAATGTGCCAAGCCAAAAAAAAAAGCCATTGAAAAGAGTCCAAGATAGAAGTCACATCTTTTGTCACCTAATCACAGAATCAACCTCTCATCATGTTTGCTGTATTCTATGCAACAGCAGCAAGCCTATAGATCCAGCTGACACCCATGGGGAGGGTACTAGACAAGGGGTGGAATCCCAGGAGATGGAGACCATTAGAAACAATATTAATCTGCCGATTACAGTAGTTTGCCAAAGAATCCTGAGATAATAATTCTGGGCTCAAAATTCTTATGAGGCACTGAGGCAGGACAATAAAGGAATGGAAAATAATACTATATTAATTTTAATGATTTATTAATACTAATATACTGGTATAATGTACTAAAATAGTATACTACATTTTTGGTAATTTGTCCAGGAGTAGTAGAAACAAATCCAAATATTAAATATCAAAGCATATTATAATTCTATGATAATTAACTCTGTAATTTAAAAAGTCTAATATAGGAATATACCAAAAAAGAAAGTCTTAAAAATATACGTTATTTCCTAATATATCAAAATGGAGCCTTCACATATAAAATTAGTAAAATATTTTTGACCTAATAATTTCATTTTTAGCTTTTCTCTAAGAAGTCATATCGTTTGCAAAAATGTTATGTACCAAGGAGTTTATAACATGCAGTTGTAGTCAGGAAAAATTTTAAATTAAAAATGTGCAATAAATATATGTAAAAACAGAATAATATAGGCATCTAAATAGCCCTATATAAAAAGGCAAACATAAAATTACAAATTAGCATTAACCAAAAATATGCTCTGAAGTACATCCCTTGATTAAATTTACTTAAGTTTCTTTTGGAAAAAAATAAAAATAATTGTATTTGCTAGTAAGAGAAGGTAGAACATTATTTGCCCATTTGTTTTCAGAAGTAAAACAAGACATTTATGTTTTCAGAAGTAAAACAAATACAATATTGTCTAAGTAATAAGGTTGAGACAAGAAAAAATCAGCAATGAGTAAAAATGCCTATTTACATGCTTTTACAGGAAAACAAGACTTAACTACTTTCTTCCAAAAAAAATTTAAGTAGAAATGTTATTGTTTTACTAAAAGTACATACATTTTACATACTTCTGTCATAATTTTAATCTGAAGTTCAGTTATGGTGATCATATTAGTCAGTGTTTTCCAGAGAAACAGAACCAACAGGAGAGAAAAAGAGACAGGGAGATGAAATAAGGCATTGTTTAGCATGATTATGGGGGAAAAGACGTCCCAAGATCTGCAGTCAGCAATCTGGAGACTCAGGAGAGATGGTGGCATAGCTCCAGTGTGAAAGCTGGCAGGCAGGTTTGACACTCAATGAAAGCCAAAGTTTCAGTTTGAGTCCAAAGGTGGGAAGAAACCAATGTCCCATCTCAATGCATTCAGGTAGGAGGAAGTTCCTTCTTACTCCTAGGAAATTCAGCCTTTTTATTCTATTCAAGACTTCCACTGATTGGATGGGACCACCCACATCATTGGGGAAGTCTACTTTACTCGGTCTATGAATTCAATACAGAAAAAGATATACATAAGATATCACTTAAATTTTTTAAAAATCATTTCTAATAAAAATGTAGCATTTTAATTGTGTTTTTAGAGTTTTGTAAGTGTCCTTAATTTTTCAGCTTATTCTTAAAAAATCAATTTCACTTTATTCAAAATTCCCTTTTGGAAAACATTAAATGGTGGCCCATATAATCTTAGACTTTACATGCTTTTTGATAAATATAACATTAAAAGTAGCATGTGTAGTAATTTAAATTACATATATAAGATGTACATACATTATTCTCCAGAGGAAATAAAACTGTTAAGAACTCTGATTTAGTCAGGGTTCTCCAGAGAAACAGAAGTGATAGAAGATGTGTGTGTGTGTGTGTGTATACATATATATATATATATATAGAGAGAGAGAGAGAGAGAGAGAGAGAGAGACAGACAGAGAGCGAGAGAAGAAGTGAAGAGAAGACATTTATTAGGAGAATTGGCTTATCTGATTTCAGAGGCTGAGAAGTCTCATAATAGGCCATGTGCAAGCTGGAGAACCAAGAAAGTTGTTAGCATGGCTCAGTCCAAATCCAGAGGCCTTTCCAGACTTTACCACTAATCAACACACTATATTTAGAAAGGTATCATAGTAAGTCTCTATTTCAATTTAAAATTCTCTATTTTCAGTGACAATGAAGGACAAAGGGTCAAATTTTACAATTATTGTGAAAAGAGATTATAGAGAAAGGGCCTGGATAATACCAAAAATAGAAGAAAGAACCATCCATCTGGGGCAGAGAATCAGCAGTGATATTACTTGAAATATGGAAATTAATAATATGTATGGTTGAGTTTAAGGTCTAAAATATAAAAGTTAAATTTAAATCTAAAATATATGATTTAACTCTCTAGAATATATCTACTCAATTATATGAAACAAGCGGGCTGATTCTCAATACTTTATCAATAATAAAGGTTTTTCCAAATAGTTTTGAAGAAATATCAAAGTGTCTAAAAAAAAAGCCTTAGACCATGAACCATAGTGAAAAAGACAAGGTTTGCCATGAAAAGTGAATAACCTTTTTATTTCCAGTTGTGATGTGTTCATACAAACCATTAGCACTTTCATTTCAGTGAATTATGCCAGTTCTTGCTTTACCTTGTCAAGATTATATATATGATTATATAAGCCAAACATGCTTCCAAGCTGTAACTCACACCAAAATAATAAAGACTGTGAATGAACTGACTATATTTAATAAAAAACAAAATCATATACTTATTTTAGATTTGAAAATGTTTGGGCAATAGGTTAATTAGATCTCTTTTGAGTGTTTTGTTTGGGATGTGTGTGCATATGAATCTGAGTGTATGTCTTTGTGTGTGTCATCAGCTCAACCTACCTTGAAGAAAAAATATGATAAAATAAATAAATAAAATATATATTATCAGAATTCTGTACAGATAAAAAGTACAAAATTTGATGAAGATCTCTGTCTTGTTTATCATTACACAAGAAAGGAAAAAATTGGAATATAAGCAAAAATTATTTGTTCATACTAGCTACTTTTGAACACTGCTCTGCCCAACAATTTTGCATCCATTAAAATAAATATGAGAATCAAATATTTCAAAGCAATGCTATAAAATACTTGTATGTAGAAATTTGTTGATGCCCTCCTCAGCATCCTGTCCATGTCTTATTTTATATTAGCACAATTCACAATTGCAAAAACATGTAACAAGCCCAAATGCCCATCAATAAGTAGATTAAGAAATTGTGATATAAAAAAATATATGGGAATACTATTCAGCCATAAAACGAAAAAATAATGGGATTCGCAGCAACCTGGATGGAATCAGAGACTATTATTCTAAGTGAAGTAACGTCAGAATGGAAAACCAAACATCGTATGCCCTCGCTCGTATGCGGGAACTAAGCTATGAGGATGCAAAGGCATTAGACTACTACAATGGACTTTGGGGACTTGGGAGAAAGGGTGTGGGGCGTGAGGAATAAAAGACTACAAATTGGATAGTGTATACTGCACAGGTGTTGGGTGCATCAAAATCTCACTAATCACCTCTAAAGAACTTACTCTTATAATCAAACACCTCCTGTTCCCTAAAAACCTATGGAAATAAAATAAAATGAAGAAATTTTGTGTATGCATACCACATATTTTTAAACTTTTTTCACAGGTTCATTGAGATATAATTTATATATTATTTAATTCACTCATATAAAGTATAAAATTCAATTTTTTAGTGCATTAAGTGGGTGAATATGCAATCACCACAACATAATTCTAGAACATTTTTATGCTCCTTAAAAGAAACCTTGCACCCAATAGCAATCTTTCCTTATTTTCCCCACTCTTTCTTTAAACCCCTCCCAGCCCTAGGCAACCATCCATCTACTTCCTAAGGATTTGCCTATTCTGGAAGGATTTGCCTATTCTGGAAGGATTTGCCTATCCTAGACATTTCATGTAAGCGGAATCATAATAATATATAGTTACGTGTGTCTCACTACTTTCACTTATTATGTTTTCAATGTTCATCCTTTTTGGAGCATGTATTAATACCTTTTTCTTTTTCATTGCCAAGTAATATATTTTATGGACAGGCCACATTTTATTAATCTACTCCTCAATTGATGAACATTTCTGTTGTTTCCTACTTTTTGTTGCTATAAATACTTGTATGCTACTTTTTGTGTAGACGTTTGTTTTAATTTTTTTGGTGTATACATAGTGAATTACTGAGTCACGTGGTAATTCTATACTTAAACTTTTGAAGAACTGTTTCATTTTTCTGCATGATGCTTGCCAATTATCCCAGCACCATATATTGAAGAGTGTCCTTTCCCCACTTTATGTTTTGTTTGCTTTATCAAATATCAGATCTGTAGATTGCTTTGGGTAGCATTGAGATTTTGACAATATTATTTTTTGAGTTCATAAATATAGGATATTTTTCTATTTATTTATGTCACTTCCAACTTCTTTCATCAATGTGCTATAATTTTCAATATACACATTTTTCACATCCTTCATTAAAATTACTCCTTAGTATTTTATTTATTTATATATTTGTTTTGATGCTACTATAAATGTAATTACTTTATTAATTTATTTTTCAGATAGTTTATCATGGGTGTTTAGAAAAGAATACTATTTGTATGTTAATTTTGTAACTCTCAACTTTATTGAATGTGTTTATCAGCTTTAACGGGTTTTTTTGGTGGAGTCTAAGATTTTCTTTATGTTAGGATTACATTTTCAGAAAACACAGACGATCTCACCCCTTCCTTTCCTATTTGGATGCCTTTCATTTCTTGGCCTTGTATAATTACTCTGGCTAGTAGATTACATACAATGTTTTCAGCATTTGTAATTTGACATCAAATCCGCCTGTTGCAATACACTGATTTTCACTTTTCAACTTGAAAACCTGGACATTTATCACTACTCTCCCTTTCTCTTGGTCTAGTCCTTATTTAAAAAAAAAACCTACCAATCTAAACTAGGATAATTATTTTTCTATAAAACAATTTCAAAGGCATTTAAAAAATTTAACAATTTTTAAACTTTCTATGTCAATTATTTTAAACTGCGGTCTCTCAAAACAAATCCAATACCTTTAGTAGGAAAAATTATGTTAATTCCTACACTATCATTGGGTCTAGCCAAGAGTTGATATTAATAGATATGCTTATTTATTACCTTGTTCCAACAGTTGTAGTGTAAGTCTTGAAAATCAAGTAAAAATTTGTAAAGATTATAATCGCACAAACTCCCTCTCTCATGAGTCACACAGTTAATCCAAAATATTATTTCTAACTTACCATAAAGCCAACAAGTAAATACAATGTAGTGTTTAAAAATAATCATAAGTATATTCTAGAAATGAAGCATTAATTGATACTATTTATTGAATATCTCATATTTATTTACATAGAAACAAAGGAATCAAAAGCATATTATGTAACATTGAAATGACTAAAAATACTTGAGATAGCATTGCTACATAAATGCTATGTAAATGCTGACAAAAGTAAAAATGCCATTCGCTACATTTGCTAAATATATTGTGACACATTATAAGTATTTTAAAGATATATCACTAATGCTTGGGTCAAGTGGGCAAAAATGATTCTAAGTATTTAATTGTGGAAAAATTTAGTACAGGGGATAGTATTCATGTGATGGAAAAATTTTAAGTGGAACTCAGAGATTAGAAGAAGCAGGAAGTTTTAATAACGTACCAGGTGCAGTGTATAGGATACAAGACAGAACTATAGGTAAAGTCTGACTCTTTCCAGCATAGCTAGGAGACATGGCTAACTCCACCTGTCCCCAGGCCTTCCCTAGAAGTTGAACAGCTCCAAACCAGGTAAACAGAATAATTTTCCAAAGTCAATCAATTTATGACGTTAAAGCACTTCTAAAATTTAACCTCTGACTTAAATTAGACAAAATGGATAAATTTTGATGATTTTTTTTACCAATGATTTTAACACTGTCTTTATTTCCCAAAGATTACTGAAGTCATGTGAAATAAAAGGCATTGGAGATTCTATTTTTCTGACAAAATATTTAAGAGCCTTCCTTTTCTTCTAAGCCAAGTAATTAGGGCTCCTTTATATATACATCATATACACAACACTTCTAGACAGGAAAAGATCTAGCAGTTGTAAGTTTTTGTTTCTCGTTTTATGAATCCTAACACAACTTCCACAGACCATCTATGACATGAACTTTCTGACTTTTCCTTTATATCCCTCTTTCATAATTAGTCATTCTACTTTAGGACAAGAATTTGCCATACAAGATCCTCTCTCTTGTAACATTTCTTTCCTTCATAAGTTTCTTACCATAAATACATCTTCATATCCACAACTTTCTTTACATCTCCCTCCCCGACTGATTTCTGATGCCCATCCAAACCTAAAAGGTCAGATAACACAAAGCAAAACAAAGGAGAGCTTTACATTTTGAGAGAGACCTGTCTGCCTGAAGTTCTTAGGATTCCATGAGGACAAAGAGGTTTCTCCTAAAATGGGTTTTGTAGCACCTTCTGTTTTTCTTTAAGGAGTCCCAGCCTGTCAGAAATTACCTTAGATCCTCTCATGTGGGCACTGAGTGGCAACAAGACAGACTAGGGAACACTGGCAACAAGACAGACAACTGAGTAGAAAAAGAAAAACTACAGTCCCCACTGTAAAGATGGATAAACTGAGGCACCATGCAGTTTAAAAATGCATGTTACATAGAGTTGGGCTCCACAGCTCACTCCCTTAACCATCCTGTAATTTTGCCTAATCTATGCCCAGTCACTGATGCACCTGTATGGTACTTCATGGCCCCCTTAAAGCTTAGAACCTGGGTTTCATTCCTGCTCTACGGCTATATAATTTAACAATTTTCTTCCGAATTTGTTGGATTCTAACCCTATGCTTCTAAAATTTTATTAATATTACTGAATCTTAAAGGGAGCTTTAAGATGTCCTTAGTCTTTAGAAATACTAAACCTATAAACAAAGGACTATATGAAGTTAAAACTGTATTCAAATTTCTACATGTTTTAAGACATTGAGGCAACGTATTAAGAAACACACCTAAGACAACCAATCTACTCTGGACAAAAATTTAGATATGGTCTCTTCAAAATAAGCTACCTAGTGGTATTTATACATATTCTTCCTTATATCAACCGTATCTTACATGCTCATAGCCTTAAAAATAACTAAAAAGTGTCAGAATTATAGGCCTTACACATTTCTGTTGGCTTGAAAAATGATACAAAATGCATAAACTTCTAGAGTGATCAGTTTAAAAAAGGAGTTCATACCAAAGGCAGTAATACTAGGAATCAAAGAGGGCTAAACACTGCAGGTTCTTAAAGGTGAAAGTTAATAAAACCTTGTTTTTCATTGTGAATCTTTGCCTTACAACATTATACACATAATTCTTCCCCCTTCTTTTTCCTCTTGCAAAGATGTGGTGATGAACCAGGTTTGCTCATGCAGATGACAATACTCTTGAAAATGGTGGCAGAAAAAAAAAATGAAGGGAATATGGTTCACTTAATCATCTCATAAATTAGAACTTATTACCCCTGTGACTCCTGCATAGCTCCAGAAAAAAATATGTGAGAGACATGAAATGGCTGTTTGCTACCAATATTTTATGTGATGCTTCATTTTTTGATGCCTTGAAGAACACAACGCATTAGCCCATTTATGCGAGAGGTTGCAACTTTTTGAATTTTTGCATAAGTGAAAAATTAGACCTTGTCGATGACATTTAGCAGTAGGATATAAGTAATTCCCACGTGCTTGGCGTGGAACACTAGGCATAAGTGGGTTAACACAATTACGAAAGCATAGCTATTCAAGTAACTAATTATACAACTGACTTTTTTTTCCTCATCTCTAAAACATAGGGATCAGTTATTTAAAAAACACAGTGACAAGTATTTTATTTTTAACTCAGTTTTGGTTTGTTAAGGGCATTGCTTGGCATAAAAAAAACAAAAACAGGAGGAGAAACAAGAATACAAACATGACATAGAAGCAGTAGCAAAAGAAAATGAAGAGTAACAAGAAAATGAGAAGAAAATACACAATGGAAGAAAGGAAAAAGAACAGGTGTGGGAATTAAAAGGCCTATTATGATACCTTTTATCCCCTCCTCGATTCATAAAATTTGAGTAACTCCAAGAGTATCACAACAAAAAATAAGCAAAAGGATACACAAATAGTCACCCCCTAAATTTTGTTAAGAATGAGATAATGCTGCCACTCAAGCCTAGCTCGGGCACCAGCAGGAGGAGGGCACCCTCCAGAGACTGCAGGAGAAGGGGGAGGACTCCTCTTTGCCCTATATGTACCACCACCACTGCCACCGAGGCCTTTGTTACAACACCCACAGGTTCCTCCCCACCCCAGGATGGGATGGGCCCTGCAGTGCTCCTACTCCCCCTTCCCGGCCCGCAGACTTCCTACTGCTACCACCACTAGCGCCAATGCCAATACAACCACTGTCACCCTCAATGTACCTACCAGGCTCCTACCACCTGGTCCCCGTGGGTGCCCTCCTACCGCTCCAGTTGAGCTGCAGTCTCCATCTCTACCACCAACTTCATGAGGCAAGTTTCAGAGCCATGTCATCTGCTCGACCATACCACTGGCGACTCCTCCTTCTCCTCCTGCAGCCTGGCTTGGAGCAGCTGGGCAGGCAAAGCTAGAAAAGCCCAAAACGGGACTCTGGGATTGCAACCGTTAGAGCCTCACCTTGTCATGCTGGTGACTGGGTGTCAGGGATCAGTTTCATTGAAGGCACTCACACCCACTTCCAAAGTCCAGCCTCTCCCCTTCTGGCAAAAGCTGGCCAGGAACTGGGGCCTGGGGTGGGAGTGAGTGCCTTCACTGAAACCGGCCCCTGGCCAAGTCCAGCTGGCCAGGAATTGCTGGGCCCACCAAGGCTGCCCTCCTCAGGGAGCCTGAGTAGGAGAAACTCAGACCCAGCCAGCCCTCCCCACCCAAGAGCTGGTTCCCATTCCTGACACCTCCACCCAAAGTGCCCTGTCCCCCACTTCCCCCATGGTGCCTCCTACTACCTACCCGGTAGTCCCAGGTGGTCTTCCCAACACACAGCATGAGGGCGGGCCAGGAAACCACATGGGTGTGGGGGCCCTGCCCTGCAATCTAGCTCGAGCGGGAGAAAATTGCCTTCTAGAGTCTGGCATCTGAGAAGAGGAGAACGATCCCTTACTTGGAGACCACCAGAAGAAGGAGGCCACTGCTGTCACTGCCCCCGCCACCTCCTCAGCTCGCCAACGCCACTGGCAGTGTAGCCCCCATAGCACCCCTAATCTGCCCCCTGCCACTAGTAGTGTAGCCCCTGGATAGCACATCCAACACACCCTAGTTTCAGGCAATGTAACCCCAATATCCCCCTAAAGCACTCCCCCCACACCTCAGGGAGCATACCACCTGGTAGTTCTCACAATCTGACCCAGCCACAGGCAGTTCAGCTCCTGATGGCTCACCCCCCAGTCACAGGCAGTGCGGCACCCAAAAACGCCCCTAAACCAACGCCCACTGCCAGCATTGTAGCCCCAGATAACTCCACCCAACCCACCCCCTGCCGCAGGTAGTGCAGCAGAAGATAGTGCCCCTAATCCTTCCCCAGCCACCTGCAGTACACATTAGTGTACCCATCTGCCTCCCCCCACCACCCCTGCCACCATAGGCCGTATAGCCCCAGATAGCCAGCCAATCTGCCCCACTACCAGCAATGCAACACTGGAGAGTGCCCCCAACCAGACCACTGCCACAGGCAGAGTAGCCTCTAGCAGTGAGCACCAATAGGACACCCAACCCTTGTCCCCAGAGGCATACAGGGCAGCCTCGGAAAACTCACCTACCCCATCACATTTCTACCACTGTGGCCGAGCTGCAGTCTCCGACATCACCACCAACCACAGCGAGGTGAGCCACGGTGGCACAGGCTCCAGCCTCCAGCATGTGGCGGTGCCTCTTTGTTCTAGTCCTCCAGCCCAGCAGGAGAAGCTCCTGCTGCCAGCTGCCCTCCTACTGCTCTCTCGCCACCACCAACCACAGTGAGGTAGTGTCCCAGACTCCAGGCTCCAACCATCCTCCAGTCTCCAGCAAGCGGAAGGTTGCGGCCTCTTCCAGTTTTCTAAGTTGGGCACAGAGTAGTGCCTCTGCTCGGCACGGAAGAGCCTGAAATGATGTGACGCGACCTCAGCATGCTTTATATACCGAGCTTAATGCAAATGTGGTTCCTGGACTACATGTTCTGATTGGACGAGAAAAAAACCTCTAGGCCTACTCTGATTGGACTTTATTTTCATGCTGTGATTGGTTGTGTTAAGACTTGCTCTCATCCAATTAGAACATGATAATAAAGTCCAATCAGAGTAAGCCTGGAGGTTTTTTCTCATCCACTCAAAACATGCAGACCAGGAACACCCCTGGGCATAACTGCAGTATATAAATGATGCTGAAGCGGGATGAGGTTTTTTCAGGTTCATGTATCTTCTTGTAGAGTTGCTCGGTGCTTGGTGTAGAGGACTAGGAATCAGGAGTCACTGGCCCCCTATGCTAGGGGCTGGAGCCCTGGGAGCGGTGGCTCACCTCGCTGTGGTTGTTGGCAGCGACGGAGCTGGCAGCGCGGCTGGAGTGGTAGGAGACGGAAAACAGTTTTGGGATAGATGGAGGGGAATAAAGAGGGTAGATAGTGCCAAAGGGAAAAAAGGGTAGCTTAGTCGGAGAAGGAGTTGCAAAAAGATGGTAGTGAAAAGATGGTGGGGGAAAAAGTTTTTGGGTAGATGGAGGCAGAAAAACAGGGTGGGGAGTGGGAAGGAAGGAAGGTTTTGCAGAAAGACAGTGGGTAAAAAGTTTAAAGGTAGATGGAGGGGGAAAAGAGGGCGTCAAGTGGGAGGAGGAAAGAGAGGGAGATGATGGAAAACGGGGGTGAGCAGTAGGGAGAGAAGGTTTCGTGAAAAAACGGTGGGGCGAAAATAGAGTGGGGGGGGGGAAGTTTTTGGGTAGAGGAGCAAAAGAGGGCAGCAAATGGGAGAAGGAAAAAGAGGGTAGCCAGCAGGAGGAAGACAAAGTTTTGTGAAAAGACAGTGGCAGAAAAGAAAGACCATGGACAAAGAAAAGACATGGGTGAAAAGTGTTTTGATAGATGGAGGGGGGAAAGAGGGTGACGAGGAGGAAAGAGGGTGGCAAGAGGGAGCAGGGATAGAGGGTTGGGAAAACGACGGAAAAAATAATTTGGGGTAGATGGAGAGCAAAAAAGAGGGTGGCAAGCAGGATAGGGGAAAGAAGAGCATGAGCGGTAAAGGGAGGAGACTTTGAAAAGATGGTGGGGAAAGTTTTTGGGAGTAGATGGAGGGGGAAAAGATGGAAGTGAACAGGAGTGGGGAGAAGGCTTTGTGAAAAGATGGGGGGGATGTTTTTGGGTAGATGGAGAAGGGAAAGAGAATGGCAAGGAGGAACGGGGGGAAAGATGATGAAAACAGTTTTTGGGTGGATGAAGGGGAAAAGAGGTTGGTGAGCAGCAGGAGTGGGGAGAAGGTTTTGGGAAAAGATGGGGGAAAATGTTTTTGTTTAGATGAAGGAGCAAAAGAGGGTGGTGAGAGTGGGAGGGGGAAAAAGAGGGTGGCCAGGGTAAGGGGAAAAGACGATGGGAAGAAACTGGGGAAAGGGTTTGGGTAGATGGATGGGGAAAAGAGTGTTGAGCAGGAGAGTAGAGAAGGCTTTGTGAAATGAGGGTGGGCAAAAAATGGTGAAGTTTGGGGGCAGATGGCAGAAAGGGTGGCGAGAGGGAGGGGGCTAAAGGCGGTCGGGAAAAGAAGGTAGGGAAATAATTTTGGGGGACAAAGGTTTGGGGTAGATTTTTTAAAATAAGATTATTTGTATTTTTGCTTTTGATGAGTTCTTTATTTTGTGTATGAACCCCTTGCCTGATGCATAGTTTGCAAATACTTGCTTCCATTCTCTGGGTTGTTTCTTTATTTTTAAAACAATTTAATTTAATTTTTTTTGACGGAGTCTCGCTCTGTCACCCAGGTTCAGTGCAGTGGCACGATCTCTGCTCAATGCAAGCTCTGCCTCCTGGGTTCACACCATTTTCCTGCCTGGGCCTCCTGAGTAGCTGGGACTACAGGCGCCTGCCACCATGCCCGGACAATTTTTTTGTATTTTTAGTAGAGACAGGGTTTCACCGTGTTAGCCAGGATGGTCTCGATCTCCTGATCTCGTGATCCGCTGGCCTCGGCCTCCCAAAGTGCTGGGATTACAGGCGTGAGCCACTGTGCCTGGCCTTGAAACATAACTTTATTTTTTAGTTTTGTATTTGTATATATACTTTAATAGCCCTGAGTTTTAATAAAGTTGCCTTTAAAGTATGTATCTTATTTTTCAGAAATATACCCTAAGGCATGTGATTAGTTGGGTGGCATGTTCTTTAGTTTTTACAATTGAAGGATTGTCATTCCTTTATACAAAAAAAAGTGAATTTTTATCATATGCTAGAGGAAAGAAGGTAGATACTAAATAATAAATACTGTATGCTTCCGTGTAGATAAAATTTGAAATTATATAAAGACACAATACCTTAAACTTTTCTGGGGTTGAAGTGGGGAATTTCATTGGCAAAGTTCATGCAATAAATGTGTAGGTGAAGGGAACATTCCATATTTGATTATGTAGGTGATTATCTAGCTTTATAAATTTATAAAACTGAACTGGACTAAAATGTGTGCCTTACACGCAAATTATAATTCTATAAAATTGATTAAAACTAGTTAGATAGGAGGGAATCAAGGGGAAAAGAGAAAAGGCACGTGAAAAAATAATGCCAATGCACTAGAATTATCTTTGATGACATTAAATATAGCCTGGTCTTCTCTTAATTCTTTTTAAAATTAATGTAGATTTCTCAATCCTTTGATACTTTTTCCTGAACGCATCTTATATTCTCATACATGTTAATGTATGGCTACATAGGAGAGGACTCTTTTACAGTTGGACTGGAACAGCTTGATATTTATATCTAGAGATGCGTTGGAAACATAACACTGACCCGTGAGCAGGATGAAAATGGCATGTGCTAGTGATTCATTAATATGTTGCTTTAAGTTTAGTGCCAACTGGTCTACATCATTGAGAATGTTTAGTTTGATGGTTTACACAACTTGGCTTAAGAAGTGTATGACCAACAATGTATGAGAGAGCCTGCTATAAAGACTTTTCTGCACTTCCCTTAAATTATTATAGTAAGCTCAAATCTTGAAGGTTCATAATATACAGATAAAATGTGTCCGTGAGACTGAGAAAGGATCTTAGGGACAAAGGCTCTGTTCCTGAAAGACAGACTTTCAATGATTTCCTGCATTTTATTTCTGTTCTAGTTTACCTTTACCTTTATTAAACACTAATATGCTGGTTCTTATAGGGCCTCATAGGCCTTTTCAGTTTTCCAACCTATTCATACTTGGTGCAAACCTAGTAATTTTTTGCGTGATAGTATTGGGATTTTACTCGGAGGCTAGGCTTCACACTGTAAAAACAGCTTTTTGGAATTGTATCATTTTCAGTCTTTCCATCGTGTTGCACTGTCCCAGCCACACACACACCAGATATGAAGACTACAAGCAACCTCAAAAAGTAACACATCTATAGTAGATGTTTTTACCTCTTGTGAAATCTAAGGAAAATATACTAAAAATGAAGGCATCAGTAAAACAGTATCATTTTAGATTGACCTCGAGTATTTCAACATCAGTCTAGCTTCAGAATAATACATTAGCAAGGAGAAATGGGGTACTTTTGTGGTTTATTACACCTGTTATTTCAATTGAAATTGGAAAAAAAACTAATTTGAACTAACCATAAAAGGAAGGTTTTATCAGTATTGAAATAAAATAACAGAAAATGCATTTGTGGGTCTGACCTCAGGACCGATTTTAAATAGTCAGTAGTACCTCCAACTCTCATTCCCCCTTCTCTGAGCATCAGCTTTATTCTTATTCCATCTTACTTGATTTGGCACTGACAGATACAGACTCATTCTTACAACATATACCATCAGAAGTGAAACCTTCACACTCTCCAACTCTTGAAAAATCTGAGATGCACTTTGACTATTCTCAGATTATGGGTCTATTACTTGGATCAAAAAGTACTGCACAGGGAAGTAGATACTGTAATCTCTGACATTACAGTTTCAAGGTTGGAGTGAGAAAGGGATAGCTCCCTAACAAGGGAGTATCATATAAATGATATTTTCATGGTCATACTTCTGTGAACTAGGCAGACATCCCTTCATGTCAACTACATCTCTACTCTACTTTGAACAGATAAATATCCATGCATATACAAAATTATGCAGTAGTATAAGCATGACTTTTCATTAAAATTTTAACCAAAACAGTCTATTTAGGTGAATACATACTGATACAGGAGATAGTTCTGCTTGAATGATCTTTACCCTTGGGGAGAGATACATAAAAGAATGTCATACTTTATTATGATATGACCATCCAGCATATTTATGAGTAAACTTTCATAATACATTTCTCTATTGTCTAAAATAAGCACAAAAACCCTTTTAGTTAATTAATATCCCTTTTTAATATACAGAATAAATATAAGAAAATAGCACAAAAGGTATTATGCCAGCACACAGAAATAGTTCCAGTTAAAAGTCAATCCTGTATTTTGAGAACTTGACAAAATCATAATTGAAAATAGTGTACTATCTTACATGCAGATGTTGTGTAATCAGGGACATCCAAATCAACTTACATCCAAATATTTCACAATTAGTTTTTGAAATATTCTGTGAAGTATTATAAAACCATGCCCTCAGGAATATAAAAGCACAAAGGGAGCCAGGACTCCAAATAGCCATTTATTCATTTCCTAAGGTTAGGTACAATGAGGACTGCATTTTTAACATTATCAGGGCCATAGAGACATTGGAGCTTAAGGATAAGATCCAATTTCATAGCAGTCTGTTAAAGTATAAGCCAGTCTAATGACCCAAATGTTCACCATAATAATTACCATCTTGAGTGATGATGCTATGAATACAAAGGAACACTGCATCTCTAAAATAAACTACGTTTATATGACATGAGACCAATTTGATGGAAAGAAGGCAAACTGGTAATTTTGTTTTGATTGTTTTCATTGTGTGTACTCATCTGAAAATATAATACCATGTAATTAGAAAAGTTATAACAGAAAATAGACTGGAACCTTAACTTTTTATATCAAATGTTCTGCACACGAATATGGCCTCTTACTGATGATCTATGGCTCCAAAATATTGGTAGCTATAATTATGCTTTGTAAAACAGAAGTTATGAATGTCTTACTACAGAAAGACACAAAGAATCATTTCCTTAATCATTCACTGCTAGTAGACCCTGAGGCACAGCATTTCCTGCCCAGATACCTGATTATTAATCCGGGTTTTGTTAGGGGTACACTAACGTTAACTAACGGAGATTGGTGTTTAAACCAGTTAATGTAAAGAAATGCTGTAGGAACTGAAATATTCCTTTTGAATTAACAAAAGTGTTCTTTCTAGATAGTCAAAGTTACATGAGGACCCAACTGTATACCAGAAAATCATTTGATGAATATGGAATCAATAAAAGAATGTTTTGTTATATGGTTTTAGTACTTTGTTGGTGCCAGGTTAAAGACATGTGGCCCTAGATAGGATAACTCTACAGAATAGAATTTAATTTGTTTACCTGCTTCACTAGAAATCCAACAATTAAGTCAGTGACTCTATTTTCCAATATTCATTTCCTCCATTTTCTCATCTCTTTTTGATTGATGGTATCATCTCGTTATTTTATTTTCATTGACATGGAATTCATTTTGGCTAAAATGACTTTTTGACTATTTGTATATATATATATATAATTTTAAAATCAATGAACAATATTGTTTCTCTACTTACAAGATTATCCCTCTATATTCTCTAAAGTCGATACTGTGAAACAGTCCAGATATGAGTCTAAGAATGGTAGTACGAAATACTGTAAAACTGGAAGCAACTTAGTAGGTAATCAGTAGGGAAAATGAAACTCAATATAATTGACTCTATTTAGTTAATGTAATGATGCATTTATTTTATATTTTTCATACTAGTATTTTTTTCATATTTTAAAATTTCAAAGTTAAGTATACATGTGACTACAGTCCTCGCAACTTCTTTAAGGTACTTTATCCGGCAGTCACTAGCAGATGTGTTTGTCTAATTCTTAGTTTTTTTCTGCCTCATAATTTTGTTCACATTTGTTGTGGAGATTTTAGAAATCACCTAGATTGTTTGGTACAGGAAGGAAATCAACCCTGGGCTTCCTAATTACTGACAATCTTTCTGTTTTTCTATGGATACACATACATTGATGATTTTGGTTAACCCTTTCCACAAACAGTCATACGTCCCATGATAGCTTGCTGTATATTAAATCAAACTTTTTATATTGAAAGTGGATAAAGTAAGCCAAGGTGTTCCAGAATAAAATACATTTGGTTCTATATTTTTAAAAATAAGCTATAGCTTGAAAGTTTCACGTGCAGTCCTAACAAGAAATGAATTGGGAGAAATAGTCCAAATAAATGAAACACATAAAAAAAAATCTATATCAAGTGTAATAAATTGTTTACACCTCAGGTTTTTTTCTGCTTTGAAATTTGTCTTGACATTTGACCACATACATATTTCTGTTGTATTCACTTCTAAAAATAGAACAGGAAAGACGTGGACAACAAAAATAGGATATGAATTGAGAGAAGACGTGAACTCTCAGAAGAGGAGAAGAATGACATAAGGATAATTAGCATCGAGATATTAAATCTCAACAAACTAGGACATGGTGGTGTAGATAATGATGAAAGAAAGCATGCTTGATATGTAAACTAGTAATTTGGTCGAGCGAGTAATTTTGACATTCAGATCAAATACAAATAATTTAATAAAATTAGACCACAAACTGCATAGTGTGCTCACATAATTGTTTTTATTTTTTCAAATTTTTTCCTTGCTCCGAATTCAGGTCTGACAGAGGAACAGATAATACAAATAACAGTTGATCCCCTTACATCATCTAGCTAGACAAAACGATGCATATATACTACCACCAATGGAAGTTTTCTTCTTTTCCTTATATATTTAATCTTATTTTTAAATTTTATCTATTTCAATTTATACTTTTTATTTTTCTTGTATTACGTAAAATGTGCTATATGAATAACTTTCAGGGAAGCTTGGATTAATGCTGCATTTGTTCAATATGTGACATTTTCCAGTTCCTCCATAATATTCTAGTTAAGTGTGTATGGCCCATTAACCTCCTCCTTTGTGTTTCAGTGCACAGACTTCTGTCATTAATCATCTGTACAACTAAAAATTCAGTTCTTTTTTTAAAACTCACATCAGACTAAAACTTTAGAGATTTGACAGGCACTGGATACTTTTTTATTTTCAAAAGAATAATCAAAATGTCTCATAACTATCAAAATGAGGCTTAGATGGGGAATATGTTTAAGACAGACTTTGACTAGGGGAAAAAAAGAGAAATAACAAATCCTTGGGTCCAAGTACTCCAGTGACAAGCTTCAAGCATAAATGCAAATCCTTTTAGTTGAATGAGTTACTTATTCTAGTTTAAGCAGATAATGCTGATATCAGACATTTTGGTATTTTATATATAATTGGTAGGATTAATAAGTTTATAGAAAATTGGCTCATTTATCTTTGGGATAGCATGAGATACTAAAATTAACCCTAGAAAAGAGAAAATAATTTTACTTCAATATTTCCAGTACATCTTTTGGGGCATTTCATTTTTTAAGGTACGTTTTTGGAACTACCAGTAAGCATATGATAACAATATCAGCACACTAGCAAACACACTGTTAAATTTTGTGAAACGACTTATTGGCTTATGGATTCAGACATTTACAAGGTTACTATATCCCTCACTAAGAAAGCATAATTAATTTATCACTGAATAGATAGACTATTTGTTTTTTTGAAAGCCCAGAGATTATATTAACTTAGAGAATGAATATAAAATTGCTTTGCATTTTATTGCTATGGGAATAATTTAAATTGCTTAGTGACTTTTTTGCTATTTTGATTTTGTGGTGGTGGTGGTTGCTGTTAAATTCTTTCATTCTAGCCATATTTTCTCCTCCCAATTTTTCATTCATTTATTGATAATACATTTATTCATTATTCATTTATTATGTGAGGAAACATTGAGTTGGACCACCTGATGTAGATATAAAAATGAATTAAATTTTTCTTGCCATCAAGCATAATTGAGGCAGACATAAAAATATTTGACAAATATAATTGTTATAGTTGAAGTCAGTATTAAATAACAAAGCAGCACAGTTTGAGCTTAAACTCCACCTGGAGAGTAGAGGAAGGCTTCATAGAAGTAGGGCATGAACTGGACTTTGAAGGTTGAGGAGGCTCACTTAAGAAGGCTGCGGGGTTGGCAGTCAAATATAAAGCCTCAGAAAGGTATAACCACATGGAGTAATTGCAGAAATTGACATAATTTAATATTGCTTTGAAATTGCATAGAAGTGGTTACATATAAAACTGGATATGTCAGAACGAGGGTCAGGTCCATATGTTCAGCTGAAGAGGTTTAACATTGTTTCTTGAGAAATGGGGAGTCATTTCAAAAAAGAGGAATCATATAAATAGATTTCTGTATTAGTGAAATTATCCAAGAAACAGTGAAGATGACTGAGTTCATAGTCAAAACTGGAGTCAGAGAGATAACAGAATAATTCAATAAGGTATATATGGGAGGAGGAGAGTCGATTTAACACAGGCAGAGTGTAAATGATGAGCAAAGAATAAATATAAGAAATCATAATAAATTTCAGAGATTATGAACCTGAAGTCAGTATACATATAGGACAAATAGAAGTGGTGGATGCATGAGAAGTAGTAGTTTTGACAAAGATCAACTTTCTATGAAAGAAAAGGTACAGTGCACATTTTGCCTTAAAGTAGCTGAGGGTCCTTCAGGTAGAGATATTCAGCGTTGACTAAAATATACAGCAAAATTCTAGAATAAAGATAATAGAATTAACAAGATTCTATGCTACAGGTATAGCATTAGCAATTTTCAATGCACAGTTAGCAGTCAAACTCTACCCACTTTTCAGTAACTATATTGTATTTAACTAGAAATGATTTTTTTGAGAAACATATTTTCAATAAAAGTTATCTTTAAGAAAAAGTGAAGGAAAGACTGGGTATCTAGAATCTAAAGAAAAAAGTATTCCTCTATGGAATAATTTTTCTTTCTGTCAAGCAACAGTTGAGTAATGGGAGTTATATTGTCCCTCAGGGACCAAAGCTGGCTACGTAAAATAATAAGATTATACTCTTTTATGTATAAAGTATGGATATAAATATAGTAAATAAATACACAGTATAACTGTGGCATTAAAATTTAATGGAAGGCAATGACTTGGAAAAAGAAAAGTTCATGAATGCTCCTAGGAAAAGGTAAAAAATGAAGTTGAGAAACAATGTGATAGAGGGACGTATGTTCCTTTTTTTAGTGAAGGTATTTCTGAGTGTAAGGTATTTTTAGTGAAGGTAAAATTTTTAGTGAAGGTATTTCGTGTGTAATTTGTGAAATCAGCTCTCATACTAAAAGTGACTTAATGACCACAAAATCACAGACTAGTGATCTCCCTCTCTTAACATTCTTATATCAAGTTCACAGTCTGACATTCTGACATAGTCTGCCCGCTCAGTTGCTGTGGAGTTGAACTCCTCTGTCGAGTCCATATCCCTAAGGGATCATAAGCTTTTATTTCTGAGTAAGGCAGAAACTTATTGCCAAGATATTAGTGTTAGTTATTGAAAGATCATTAATGGCATCAGCATCAAAAATCACTCCAAGTGGGAGAGCTTCCTTTCTCTTACGGAGTTTTCATTTAATAAGCCAAGCTTCCACTTAACATGACCAAAGAAATCGGTTGTATGTTATAAATTTTTTTTTAGAATGTATGTACATTCAAAGTGAGCATAGATCTTATACAGAGGATATTTTTAATTGTATATTAAAGGTTTTTTTCTTAGCACATATAGTCTTCTGCGTAAAGAAGCCAAGAAGAAACTATAATGATAAGACTTCTCTGGTACTATCACATAAATAATGAGTTGTAAACAAGCTTAAAAAATACATACATACGATATAGAATATATAGGCATGCACTACTTAACTAAGGGGATACATTCTAAAAATAGTGCCATTTAACATGGTGAAACCCTGTCTCTATTTCTAAAAATACAAAAATTAGCTGGGTGTGGTGGAACACGCCTGTCCCAGCTACTCCGGAGGCTAAGGCAGGAGAATCGCTTGAACCCATGAGGCAGAGGATGCAGTGAGCCTAGATCATGCCACTGCACTCCAGCCTGGCTACAGAGCGAGACTCCGTCTCAAAAAATAAATAAGGGCTCGGCGCAGTGGCTCACGCCTGTAATCCCAGCACTTTGGGAGGCCGAGGCAGGCGGATCACGAGGTCAGGAGATGAAGACCATCCTGGCTAACATGGTGAAACCCCGTCTCTGCTAAAAATACAAAAAAATTAATCAGGTGTAGTGGCGGGTGACTGTAGTTCCAGCTGCTGGGGAGGCTGAGGCAGGAGAATGGCGTGAACCCAGGAGGCGGAGCTTGCAGTGAGCCGAGATCGTGCCACTGCACTCCAGCCTGGGCGACAGAGCAAGACTGTCTCAAAAATAAATAATAAATAAATAAAATAAATATACATAAATAACAATTTAAAAAGTGCCGTTAGGTGATTTTGTCATCATGCAACCATCAAACCTAAATGGTATAGCCTACTACATACCTAGGCTACATGGCATAACCTATTCCCCTCGACTACAAACCTGTGTAACATGTTACTGAACTGAATACAGTAGGCAATTTTAACACAGTGGTATTTGTGTATCTGAACATATTTAAACATAGAAAAGGTACCTAAGAATACACTATTATAATCTTATCAGACCACTGTTGTATATGCAGTCTGTCATTGAGACTGAAAAGTCATTATGTGGTGCATGACTCTATTGTTTGAGCAAGTGGCTTCTCTGCCTAACCTATGCATGATGGAAGGTCATGAGATTTGTAATCTAATTCCTCTCATGCAGAGAGTCACTTTGGATAGATAAGAGCAGCCTAAACCCTAGCTGAGGTTAAGTGCAAATGGGTTTGCACCTTTAATTTCTAAATTCTAGCAAGCAAAATTGTTTAAAGTATGTGGAATTAACAGTCTGACTTTAAGTTGTACTTTTGCTGAATTATTTTATCAACAAATGAATTTAAGGATTTTTAAAAAGTATCAGTTGACTGTGACTCAGTAAAATTCCATCCAAGAAAGTCAATTTCTTTCTTTCAGTCTTATGCGTTCACTAGAGATCTAGATCTGGGGTAGAAAACCTAAGGTTTTCCTTTCTAACATTTTACTTTCTTATATGAAAAAAGTTTTAACTTAGGGTCCATAAATTGCTGCTGCAAGCAAGGGTCTGTTCAGCTGCAAAAGTGGTAGAAAAAATATGAATGTGTATTCTTTTGTTTACTTTTCCCCCTTTAGGAGAGATTTTTCAAAGGAGTTCTTGACTCACAAGCATTAACATTTATCTGGTGCTTTTTCGGTTCACTCTTCCTTTTGTGTTTGGAGGGAGCTAGTATCATTCTTTATTTGGCAGGAGACAGAAAATTCACCTCCATCACACGTTTTTATGGTTCCCCTTTAGCCAGGTTTATGCTTACTGCAGTGACAGCCAATTTCTCTTTCTTAGCACAGGAAGAGGCAAGCTGACTTGTGTTGGCTTGCTCTCTCTCCACATCCACTTCTCTCCTCATTGTGCCTGGACAATACTAAAGTCTGTTTGACAAGGCCAGGAAGTCTCACATAACCTAACAAATTATATATAATTTTTAAATAAATTTGATATTAATCATAAATGTTTAATGCTGCAGGCATTACAATGAATTTCACTAGAATATTGGTAATGGAAGAGCTGAAACATCTATTGTGACACTTTGTTTTTTTCTTAAGTGTAAATTAATAGAATTATTTAATGACATTATTGGAAGTGATTACGAAAAAAAAACACAAGAAATCATGAGACAAGAACATTATTCCTTTGCATATTTCAATACGGACTGACATGCAGTAATACCTTAAAAATCTGATAATAAATAAAACCAGAAAACATTGGCAGCAATCTTCTTTGGGGAAGAAGAAAGGATTTACTTTTGCCATAGGGTATAATACATTTACATCATAATAACACCATACCTGTGTCTTTTATAACCTAGAGAATTGAACTCTTACATGATGTCACTTTTTAATAATAAATGCAGGAAGTTCACCTTGAGAGTAAATAGTAGCTAGAGCTCAGTAAATTAACTGAAGGAAGAGAAAAAAACATATGAATAGACAACAGAATGTTTTCCCTTGAGGAGGAGAGCAATAGAATATTCACAGAAAAGCAATTACTGTGAAACATAGTAAGGTATGCAGAAAAAGTGAAAGGAAAGTTAATGAGTTTAATAGAAAGATGGCAATAAGAAAAATAGGTTATTAAATTGTTAAACTTATCTGTAAATACATATCTATATGTAACATCTGTAGATCATCTGCTTGAGTGCATTTATATGCACAACTTACCACTTTTGCTAGATTGTAAACTACATGAGAACAGAATCTGTAATACATTCATTTTAAAATAACTGACATTTCCTGTTAGAATGCCTATCCCGGAGTTCAGATCTCAGAAACACATTCTGTAACTAGGGTCTATCCGAACATCCAGATCCAACACGTATAAATTGCTTGAGAATATTTCCTGATCTAGGTCTAGGTTGTCACTTAGAGGTTCTCTTGAACTTAAAAATCCAGCTCAGAAAAGATTTCCATATGTCTTTCCCCATGTTTCTCTGTGTTCAAACATCTGAGTCCCAAAGGCTAATGATCATTCAAATAGAAACACAAAACAAGAGCCTTAGCAAAAAGTATAATTTCTAAACCATGCTGCAGCAAAGATTCCCTGGTAAATGTGATATTTAAGGAAATAAGTGTAAACCTTTACCTAATCTAAATTTCAATGGCATATCATTTTTGCCATCATAAAGGCAAATGCTTTGCTAGTTTGGTTTAATTTCTTAAAGTATTGCCTTAATGTTACAGGACACCAACACTTACCCAAAGGTGGCCATTGGGTTAGGGTTTCTGCATTATAGTCCCTTCTGTAGTCACCAGAAATATGTTACAGGAATAGGGTTCCAATCCAGACCCCACGAGAGGGTTCTTGGATTTCATGCAAGAAACTATTCAGGGTAAGTCCAAAGTGAAAGCAAGTTTATTAAGAAAGTAATGGAATAAAAGAATGGATACTCTATAGGCAGAGCAGCCCTGAGGGCTGCTGGTTGCCCTTTTTTATGGTTATTTCTTGATGATATGCTAAACAAGGGGTGGATTATTCATGTCTCCCCTTTTTAGACCATGTAGGGTAACTTCCTGATGTTGCAATGACATTTGTAAACTGTCATGGTGCTGGTGGGAGTGTAGCAGTGAGTACGACCAGAGGTCACTGTCATCGCCATTTTGGGTTTTGGTGGGTTTTGTCTGGCTTCTTTATTGCAACCTGTATCATCAGCAAGGATTTATGACCTGTATTTTGTGCCAACCTCTTATGTCATCCTGTGACGTAGAATGCCTTAACTGTCTGGGAATGCACCCAGTAGGTTTCAGCCTCATTTTACACAGCTCCTATTCAAGATGGAGTTGTCCCTGTTCATGTGCCTCTGATATTAATGCTGTGCCTTAAACTATTATTGCAAGAAATCAAGAGGATGTTAATATTCCTTTCAGCATGACTAATCCTTAGACAGGATTCTTCTTATTCTAGGCCTCTGACCTCTCTTTTCTTAGAATGTTTACATTGGAACACTTATCATTCCATATTATCTCTTTGCCCCTTTGAGATGTAAATCTTGTTAAAAGCATCTTACCAGTTTAGAATTTAGGAATGTCTTCCTAAAGGATCTGGGAACCATCTCTTTGAAATGTAAATATTTGAGGAGATAGCACCCCAGTTTCCAATTTCCTTGGGAGGGCAGACTCCTAACATCAATGAGTACCAATTAGCAAACACAGATGACATAATCTCAGAGAAAAACATTTTGAAAACTCAGGAATAACTAAATATGCTCCATACATCCCACAGATCAGCCTCCCTTCTAACATCTTGCAAGACATTTTCACTGGCTTACCCTAGTATATAAAAACTCTCCCACTTCTTGTTTCATCTGAGTTGAGTTCAGAGTGAGTTCTGGCCTTTAACATCTACTGCAATGGCTTTGAATAAAGTATTCCTTGCCTATTTAACTTTATCCAGTGCAATTTTTGATTTGACAATAGTTATCAAAAAAGTAGTCATATCAAATTGATGTTTCATTTACCCTGTAGTTGTTATAAAATCTATTACCTGTGGACTTTGTTTTTGCTGTTTTGAGATAGAGTTTCACTCTGTCACCCAGGCTGGAGTGCAGTGGAGTGATCTTGGCTCACTGCAACCTCTGCCTCCTGGGCTCAAGCCATGCTCCCACCTTAGTGTCTTGGACTACAGGTGTATGCCACCATGCCTGCTAATTTTTGTATTTTTTGTAGAGATGGGGTCTCTCCATGTTGCCCAGACTGGTCTCGAACTCCTGAACTCCAGCAGTCCACGAGCATTGGCCTCCCAAAGTGCTGGGATTATAGGCATGAGTCACTAACTTGTCCTATTACTTGTTTTGTGATTGAGGGTCTCTGTGTTACAGGATTCTCTCCTTAGTTCAGTTAAAGATGGGATACTTGTCACATAGCCATGAAAAATTAGTCTTGCAGACAATTCAAAGGGTGAGGAAAATGGCATTTATTGGGAAAAAAGGGAAAAAGGGACCCTCCACAAACCCAGAGTCTCTGCTGTTCACTTCCTGCCTTGCAGATTGAATACCAGGTTCTGCCCAGGAAGAGGAGGAGCCTGGCTCCTCTCTGCTGCAAATGGCTCAGACTTCCTGAGGCTCTACCACAGTGCACACCAATCCCAGTGTGCGGGCTGGTGGGGGTTTGTCGATAACACCTTTGTACCAGCTGTTTCATGAGAAATGTCTTTCATAGGATGATCACCATAAATGTTATTTTTTATTGTTTTTTCAATGGATAAACTTTATGTTGAGTTATTGATGATATATTGAAATGGACTTTTCATTATCAGTGAGGATAATTTACCTTCCTAGATTATTTCATTAGACTACAAATTAAATGATCATAAAACAGATTACCAACAAAAAAACTATAGTTAACTATGTACATGCACAGGAGTCCAACAGAAATATGAGATTCAATGAAAAGCCAGATGATTGATGCTTACATAGCATTCTGAGCTATAGAGAAATATTTGAGGCTTGGGGTTTGTGAAGGATGGTGAAGACAAGTTATAAGGGTGAGGGGGTGGAGATGTATGGTAAATAAATGTTGTCTTGTTCTGCAGATCAAAAATAGGTCATAAAATTGTCTCAGAGGAGCTATCTTCCTGTATTGGACATCTGTATTAAGTACTTTTACTAAAGCAGTGAAGAGGCAAGGAGAAAACTTCCCCTTCACCCTTGGAAGGCTCACTGAAAATTCAACTCTCAAAAGAAAGATTAATAAGAGAAAAGCCATCTCATTTATTAAGGTGCACATGGAGAGATCCGGAGTGATTACCCAAACCCCTAGTGGGGTATAGAAGCTTATATACCACCATGAGGTTACAGATAGAATGGGGACTCAGAGCCCAGGCAAAAATAGGTTATGTTGGTAAATCAGGTTATAGCAGTAAGGCAGGTTATGGATAGAAGAGAAGCGGAGGCTTGGCTAGCAAAGGTGACCTTGTAATGTAAATGAAACCTTGCATGTAGCTGCCCTCAGATAAAATAGATGGCATATATTTTTCTTTCAGGCCTTTAAAGCTGTCAGACTCTCAGTTACTCTTTGCTAGATCCAGGAAAGGGAAGTCCTGGCTGCATCAATGCAGATTGTCCACAGATGCAAATCTCTGCCACAAAAGACAGCTTTGTAAGGCTACATCTGTTTGCTGGCTCTCTGAACAGCCATCTCCATGTATGCCAAATAACCATATTTTGGGGTATGATACTGTTCGGGTCTGTGTCCCAACGCAAATCTCATCTTGAATTGTAATCCCCACGCATTGAGGGAGGGACCTGGCTGGAGGTGATCAAATCATGGTGAGGTTTCCCCCATCCAGTTCTTGTGATAGTGAGGGAGTTCTCATGAGATCTGATGGTTTAAAAGTATGTGGCAGTTTCCCCCTTGCTGTCTGTTTTTCTTCCCCCTTGCAAAGAAGAAGGTGCTTGCTTTCTCCTTCACCTTCCACCATGATTGTAAATTTCCTGAGGCCTCCCAAGGCATGCGGAACTATGAGTCAATTAAAACTCTCTTCTTTATAAATAACCCAATCTCAGGCAGTTCTTTATGGCACTGTAAAAACAAACTAGTACAGCATAAAATATTTTTTTCTTCAGTAGATTTTCTTTATAGATTACAAAAGGACAATTTTCAGAGCTACTCCTTTTCTGCAGTTTCTCAGGATAACCAGCTGAAAATATACCAAAAGAATCTACTTTGCAGTGGCACATTCTGCTCTCCAACAGTCATATGAGAGTTAGGCTCAGATGTATCCTGAGCCCTAAGAGTGCCAAATCACTGGTACAAACCAAAAGTAAAATTGTAAATCCCCTCAGCCATCTGCATAGACCACCTCCTCTCAGTCAAGAGCATTCCAAAGTTAACCTGAAAAGCTAGTTGAGGCCATGATGGGAATGGGAAACAAGCCATGTCTCATTATACTCTCCTCTGTTTTGGAATTGCTGATAGAACAGACTCTGAGTCTGATAGGAAACATTTACAATCTATTCTCTGAAACCTGCTACCTGGAGGCTTCATCTGCATAATAAAACCTTGGTCTCTACAACCCTTTAACTTAATCCAGACAATTCCTTTCCATTGATTCTGAGTCTGTATAATAGCTTAACTCTTCCTACCAATTGCCAATCAGAAAATCTTTGAGTCTAACTGTGACTTGGAAGCCAGTTTCATGCCTTTCTGGAGTGAACCAATGTGGAGTACAGGAGAAGGTCAGAGAGACTTTGCTTCCGAGGCTTCCATTTCCTTTATTTCAAAGTACTCAGCATGCCCAAGTGCCATACTTTGGGGTATGGTTTTCTGAGCCCTAACGAGTAAAATCTGTATATGAGGTAACAGTGTGCTAGAGACACAGTGAGAAATAGCTTTGTTAATGGGGTAGCTATTTGAATAAGGCGTCTTTTCCTAGGATCTGTCAATTCTCAAGGACAGCTTTAGGAAATATGTGTCTCCTCCCAAACTAACATGGAGATTTTGTGATGTTTATGTATTTTTCTGGGCAAGAAGTTTTTCTATTTAAGTCAGTTCTCAATGGATTAAATCTTCAAAATCTTAAGGACAAACCCATTTAAATTAATAGAAGAGCATCTCTTTTGTTGGACCAGAGTGATTTTTCAGCTATTCCAATAGTGATACAGAGGTAGTATGTTTAGACATTCCTCTGGGCATGCACAGCTTTCTGGTAAGTTCAGGCCCATCATCTAAATATCATACTTAAAAACATAAATGGGCCAGGCGCGGTGGCTCACGCCTGTAATCCCAGCACTTTGGGAGGCCGAGGTGGGCGGGACACAAGGTCAGGAGGTAGAGACCATCCTGGCTAACACGGTGAAACCCCGTCTCTACTAAAAAATACAAAAAATTAGCCGGGCGTGGTGGCGGGCACCTGTAGTCCCAGCTACTTGGGAGGCTGAGGCAGGAGAATGGTGTGAACCTGGGAGGTGGAGCTTACAGTGAGCCAAGATAACATCACTGAACTCCAGCCTGGGCGACAGAGCAAGACTCCATCTCAAAAAAAAATACATAAAATAAAATAAAAAAATAAAAAACATAAATGGAACAAAAATGATTTTATTAAACAGGTGTCTTCCATTTACATTAGCCAATGTTGCTTTCCTCAAATTGTACACAATACCCACAGTGTTGCTAAGAGTGACAGAGATTAATGGAATCAAAAATTATCTCTCACTCATGCAGGTGCAAGTTAGATTTCAAATTGTATGGCCATTTGCTTTGTTCTAGGGAAAACTGTTTCTTCAGTAATAGCATTCTACTTTCTATGGTAATTGAGCTTTCCAAAAGCAAACTGCTTCTTCAATTATGTTTCCATGAATGAAATTTTTGCAGAATATATGAAGAGTTCTGTTTCTTTAAACACTTTAAAACATTAGTTTACTTTTTTATATACTGCACAACTGCAATGAAAAGAACTCATTGACTGTTATTTAACTGTGATGCTGAAAGCTAAAATATTGCATTGCAAGAGCTTTTAGTGATCATCATTTAGCATTTTAAAGGTACTAAAAGCACTATTCATCCATCAAATTGTTCATTTGTTTAAAACATGTGCAACAAAAGCTGAGTGTACCTAAAAGCACAAAATAAATCTGCTCCCTTGCACTTTAGTTAGATGAAGCAGAATGTGCACAGGTAAGGTCAGTAAAAACACATACACACACGCACAAACACACACACACAAACACAGTATGTTTGTACTCCAAGAAGTTCAATAACAGTTGAATGCACATTCATAACACATCTTTGGAAAACACATGAAAATACTTTTAAATCCTGAAACAATAAAAAAGAGAATTGTCACAAGATTGGTTTGGATTTTAGTATCATTCTATTAGAAGTAAACTTCATAATCATTTTAAGAACTGCAATCATCTGTTTTACTTTGCATTTCTTTCCTTTCCTTGTTTCCCTCTGTCTGCTTCTGGGCTATTAGAGTTTCTCAAATTGTTTGTATCACACAGATACCCACGTAAATGCTGCAGGGTTGACTCCAAGACACTATTAGACACAAGTGTGCTTGTATTTCAATTCTTGTAATTATAAGTGGCCCCACTTCAGACTATTCTGTTCTATGAAACACAACGGAAAGCATCAAATTAGGGGAAAAGAGTGGCTCGGGTTGCCCCAAGCAATTAATTAAAGAAAATTACTACTGGATGCTTTATGCACAGCAGGGGCTCTGTGCATGAAGAAATATAACTGCTAGTCACACCTGTGTTGATTCTCACTGTGGAATTGAAATTATCATGAGTAAATGTAATTACTTAGCAAATTTAATAAATGTTGTTTGGGGTTCTGAAAACAGCACTTGGATCTACAAATTACACAGTGATAAGTGTGGCAGCACAAGTTCAGTGGTCTCTAATAGCACTAAAATATGCAGAGCATCCTGGAATGTACCAGGAAAGCTTATGAGTAAGTAAAGGTAATAAATTGCTACAAAAAAATGGGTACTAAGCCACTCATAGTTACCCATGCTTTCATGTTTTTCTTTGATTACGTAATTTTGACAAAGTTATTTTTTTCAAAATCCCCAGTAGTTTAGATATCCAAGCTTATCCTCCTGAAATACAAATAAGTTTATTCCTAACAAAAAATTAGTAAGTATTTGGTAACGCTTGAAATGAAGTGCTCTAAATAAGTATTTAATTAAGAATAAAACAGTTATTGCTCTTGGGTTGTGATGATTGGCAATAATTGCTTTACATGATTTAATGGTTATAAAATTAACAGAGATAAGTAATAAAAATAAGAAATTAAGCTGCACTTCTCATCATAACTTTAATTTGTATGCTCTTAAGAATCATAATGATGATTGGTCTTTTATTAAATGAATATTAAGATGAACCTTCATATAATCTATATTATCTTTGAAGAATATGTTGAATCATTAAGTCATAATTTATAATTAAAATGCAATACAATTTATTTTGTCAAAAGGAAATAAAGTATTTGTGTATTTTGTAAAATTGCCATATGGTAAAAGCCTATTCAGAGTATAAGCCTTCTGCTATAATACTAATAGCCATAAGTCTTCTACTTTAAATCAAGAAAATGTTAGAAAATGTTTAATAGCTTTAGTATATTTAAACAATTCATCAAAATTATTTAAAATTTTGCTAGGGCTGTTATAACAACATGCCACAATTGGGTGACCAAAAGTCACAGAAACATATTCTCTCACAGTTCTGGAGACTACAAATCCAAAATCAAGCTTTCTGTGGGACCATGATCTCCACAAAGAATCTGGGAATTAATGCCTCCTTGATCTTCTCCCTTCTGGCGTTTGCTGTCAAATTTCAGCATTCCTTGTTTTGTAGACCCGGCACTGAAATCTCTACTTTCTTTATCACATGGTCCTCTCCCTTGTGTCTTCATGTCTTCGTGTCTTCACATCATCTTCCTTCTCTGTATAGTCACATCATCTTTCATCTGTGTATGTTCCTATGTCCAAATTTCTCCCTTATTAGGGAAAGGAATTTATCTAGTATCCAATGTCTTAAGTTCAATAATGGATTTTGTGGCTGCACTAGTTTAAGATGGCTATATGTGAACTTGATTACAGCTATAATAATCCTATTTCCAAATAAGGTTACATTCACAGGTTCTGGGTGGGCATGAGTTTTCAGGGGCCACTAATTAACGGAGTACAAATATAAGGTGTTAATGTTCTTGTAAGTCGTGTGGCTGACTTCTCCCTGTTTTGTCAGTGTCCTGCAATAAATAAAATTTATTTATTGCAGCATAAAAGCATAAAAAAGAATATTTATTATGCTCTAATGGAGGAATCAGGGTCAGAACACTTATTCTGTGACCAGATAATACATATTTTAGGCTTTGCAGACCACATGGTCTTTGTTACAATTACTCACCCGTGCTGTAAACAATAGGTAAATGGATTGGAATAGTTGGATTCGGCCCCAAGTCATGATTTTGCCTACCTTTCCTATGGTGGAAAGGAATTCTTTATTTTATTTTGTTTAACAGAGTAAATTTAAATATCTATATCAAGGAAAATCTGTTCTTTGAAAGCATTGTCCACAATTTTTCAAAACCCAGACTTTATTTTTAAAGCTATTTCAAGACCTAGGAAACATAATGCATTTTAAAAATCAAACCCATATGAACAATTAAGCCTAGAGAAAAGAAATACATATATTTGGGGTGAATTGTAAGTTCAGACACAAAGCCCTTCTGAGTGTGGGACCCCATGTGACTTCACAGATCATATGCCCTTGACATTAATTCTGTCTGAAAGTATTTTTGAAATCTTGTTCTTTCAACACACTAGGTCCTACTAAATGGGATTTTTATAAAGTCACTAGTAATAACCCACAAATGGATCAAATGAATAATATATTACTTCAAGTGCCTATTATAATGTTTTGCACATTAAGTGTTGTCCCAGTACAGAGGTTTTTAGATGTATTTACACTTTTAATAATATAAATATTAAGTGGTGAGTATTGCCCCAATATAAGGTTATTTTAAATGTGATTTATTATATAATTAACAATACTACTCTTATAATCATAGTAATATTTTAGTCAAATATCAACAAATAAGGTGCTATTGCTTTATGAGTGTTTTGTAGAAATAGTCAAAAGTTCTAGCTATGAATCCTGAAAAGTCAACATTTAGTGAAAACTTTGGATCACTAAAAAATTATACAACCAATTTTGTGAAATTACTGTTGCAAGTCTCATTCATTTAAGTGTGATTAACAAAGAAGGTTAAATTTCACATAGCATAAACTTTTTCTGTTTTTTTATTTTTAGTGTGAGAACTTTCTCTAGAAATAAAAAAAAACCCTCATGTTATTTTCGTTTTAAATATATAACCTTTGGCACAAAACTGAGAAAATGGCTGCTTCACTAGATGTGAAACTGCCTTTCCCTTGCAAGGGTTAATTACTAAAGAAGAAATTCAAACTTAAACAACAAACTCTGCAATCTTAATTAAAAAGAAACTATCAACTGGTGACTCCGGGTAGTTTAGAGATGACAAGTATCAAATATGTGGTAAAGTGAAATGTAAAAAGTAGGAGAAGGTGATTATAAGGCAGGTCAGCTTTTAGATTTGCCATAGCAGAGACAGAAATACTATGACTGATTTTAAAATCTGTATGTTGAACTTTACCTAATGAGTTTTATGTGGAGGCAGATGAATAGAGTACAGAACACAAAAACTACATTTGCATAATGGAATATGGTTCTGCTTAACTGGCAAGAGAAAATTATTTTTTAACCATTAATGCAAATATATACTGTTTCATTTTCTGTTATCTGATTATTTTAAATAATGTGTCTGAGTAGCAAATAGAAGGCTTTTTTCCAACAAAAGATCATTATATCATTTCATTTTTCCAATTCTGTATAAATGTCCAAGTTAGTTTTTTTTGAGGTCTTGCAAACAAAATAGACATCCAAATATTCAGATTTTAACTTTTCTTAAATTAATTTTGTTATTTAAACAATGTAAAATCTTATACCACTTGATATATATTGATAATCCATAATTCCATTTGATGGCACAATAAAAATCACATTTTATTTGTGTTTTAAATTTTAAAAAGCAGGATTTATTTTTAAACTAAAAATTTAGACTCTCTTAGAATAAATTACACAGTCTCAAAATACTATTGCACTCCCCTACAAGTGAAAAGCAAAATTTTTTTTATTAAAGAAGTTCAATCTTAGTGAAATAATTTACAATAACCTAGTAGGGATGGTGTTTAAGAGATTGAAGCAACATAATTCACTTGATTCTGATACATACATACAAAATTTTCTAACAGTTACTTTTAAATACATTGGCTCTGAAAGTTCATTTTAATTCTTTATTCTGAGTATAATACTTTTATTACAATTTTAAACTTAATTTTATAAAGACTTTTCTGAAGTATAATTTTAACCCCTCATATATTTTCTAAACAATTGAACAGAATATTTATAGATTGAAATTTTAGGCTTAAAACAGACCCTCTTAATATTCCAATCTTTTTTGAGTCTAAGCCCACGTTCCCTGATCTAACTGATAACTTTAAGAAAATGATATTAATTCATGTCAAACAGGATTTCTGTCTTTGAGAGAATCACTTACTTTCCTCAAAGTTATTTTTGACCGTCTATTGTGTTTAATATGAGATGGTTATTGAGTTACTTGATAAACTTGTAGTTTCCATACATAAAACTATAACCATTCTGAATATCAAATACTTCATGATAATAAAATTATAATTTACATCTATATTTTACTTTGTCTATTCAAAAAATGTTTAGAAAAAGTACATGGAGACTGTAGTCAGCATATTATTTCAAAATTAATACTAATGTTAATGTATGTTGAATACCTGTGATGATAATAACTGTACATTCTGAAAAAAATGTTACTATCCTGTATCTAATTGCTAAGTAAATCACTCACCATTTTTAAGCACTTATTATATGCCATGCAGTGTGATATGTTGTGAAAGGATGTATAAGGTGACACAAGGTTCTATCATTAAAGACATGAGGAATAAACTTATCACAATAAATGATATCTAATGGCTTAAAAAAGAAAGAAAATATTCTGACTGTGTTATTAGAGTTTCAGGCTGGGGAAACAGTCACAATGATGATGACTAATAGATCATTTAGGCCTTAAACATAAATAGAACTTTATTAAGCATAAAGAGGAAGGGGAAACAAATCTATGTAAACGAAATAGTATGAAGAGAAGCATAGAAGATAAAAATTTAAAAATACAAGAAATTTTAGGAAATTTTTAATAACCAACCTAGAAAACAACTTGAGATTCTTCCTTATTTTTAATTTCATTTATACACCATCATTAACCTTACTGAGTCTTCCTCCAAAATGCCTCTTAATTTTATTACTTCATTTCTATTTGTGTTACTTGCTGAATAAAGTTTCATGTCATCATGATCAGGGATTCCTGCCTAAGGGTGATTTTCATGCGTGAAGGATATTTGGCAGTGTGTGAAGACATTTTTTATTATCGCAAGTGGGGGAAGAGCACTAGTAGTATGTAGCAGGTAGAGGCCAAGTATATTGGCTAAATTGTAGCCAATACTAATATACTGAAGAATATGCTAAATATTCTACAATGCCTAGGTCAAGTTCCCACAACAAAGAATTATCTGTCCAAAATGTCAAAGTACCAAAGTAGCGATAACTTCGTAACTTTATCTCCACCTTAGAAATTCCTATTCTTGATTAGAAATCATCTAGTCATGTAATGAATTTGATCTACTATAAAATATCCAAGAAGAGATATCTATGAGACAGTTAAAAATCTAATGTTAGGCGTCAACAGGGAAATCATTTTTGGAGATACAAATTAGTGAGAAATAAAGTATAAAGGTTCAAAATACAGAGATGGTTAACATTTTCTAGAGAAAATCTATAAAGGAAAGAAGAAATAATAAGATAATAAAATATTTATATTTAAAAGGAGGATGGGCTGGGCATGGTGGCTCATGCCTGTAATCCCAGCACTTTGGGAAGGAGGCCGAGGCAGGCAAATCGCCTGAGGTCAGGAGTTCAAAACCAGTCTGGCCAACATGGTGCAACCCCATCTCTACTAAAAATACAAAAATTAGCTGGGTGTGGTGGTGCATACCTATAGTCCCAGCTACTTGGGAGCTTGAGGCAGGAGAATTGCTTTAACCCAGTAGGCAGAGGTTGCAGTGAGCCAAGAAAGAACCACTGCACTCCAGCCTGGGCAAGAAAGTGAGACTCCATCTCAAAAAGGAAAAAAACAACAAACAAACAGAAGAATGAGGATGTATCTGCCAACAAAATATTGAACAAACAACTGAAACAGAAACATTAAGAAAGGGGAAGAAGAGAACATCTCTTAATAAAGCACATGGGTTCAGCTACTGACCACTTCCATGAATTTGGCTGTCTTCAACATGCCTTTAGGATTAGTAATAATTCCACTTTTTCCAAATATATGTTTGTTATCTACACATACATTAGATATTGTTTCTTATATTGTTAACCCTTGTATTTATTCTCATTTGGTAAAGTAGTACAACCAACAGAGAATAAAACAAGTTCTTTCAAAATGTAAAAATCTGGGGGGTCACAGGCTAGAAGGCAGGAGCACATCAGTGGGCACAAAATCCCAGATGAATACCAACCATTTCTCAGCTTTTGGCCCCTTCAATCCACTGCATGATGCACCAAGGATGTTCAGGAAAGTAAAATAGCACTCTTTCATCAATCATTTCCAAGGCATCTGTAAAATGCTGACCTTTTCAGGGAAGAGGGGCTTTTTCCCTTACCTAAAATGAAAATCAACTTAACAGAAATTGAGCTTAAACATTTACCCAACTCAGTAATTTTGGCATTTGTGAATTACCTGATGAATACATACTTGTTTCTTATCTAGAAATTAAAAAATCTTACAGTGGTTTTGTATGGTGAAAAATCTATTTCTATCATTGACCCAAGTATTCCCAGTAAGGAAAGAAAAGCTTTTATTGTATTTGATCCTGCTTGCATTAAAATTATCTTTAAATATTTTGACTTCATCTATTTGTTAAAACTATCAAATAGCTTACTTAGCAAAATGAATATTTAATTCAGAAAAGAAAATAAAGCAATTACTGTGTGTATATTCAGCCATATACTTAGAAGGTGCCAACTTAATTGCTCAGAGGGGAAGTCTTTCTTTTTCATTCTATGGTCACATTCCCTTTTAAATTCATATGTGTGTATGTGTGTGTGTGTGTCTGTGTATAATTTATATATAATTGATGTACAAATATATATGACATAAATATATATAAATATATGTTATACATAATATATAACAATATTATATATGACATAAATATTTATATTTACTTATTTGTCAAACATTTAGTGACTGTCAACAATATGCAAGGTGCTAAGCATGCCACTATGTTAACAACTATAAAAAAGCCAAAGAAGCTTTGAGCTTGGAATCTGAAAGGAGAGACAGAAATCAAAGTTTATTTCTGTCTACAGAATTAGTTTATTAAATATTAATAAATGATGTTTGAGAAAATTATAAGTTGCTATGAAAGCATAAACCACAGGATATGACAAGTCTAGAGATTTTGATAAAGCTTTGTAGGGAGAATTTGAATGAATCAAACTAAGAATTTATGAAGATTGAGCTGGTAAGGAAAAGGGATAAATTCATTCTAGGAAGAAAAGGAACAGCAGAATGTCCTTTGGAAGAAGTGAGCATGAATTATTTGCTAAAAGTGGAAAATGCTAGGAAATCACATGGAGTGCAAATTACACACCCAAGTAGAGATGTGAAAGTGCATAGGAAAAGATGCAGCATTTAATATGCATTTAAAGTTTATTATTAATAGCTTGAAAATAAATACATGAATGAATGAATGAAGAAAAGATTTAGCAGATTATTTACTATCAAGAGGAGCAGAAAATACTTATTAGACAAAAGTGAAAAATGCACAGAAAATTGAGTTACTTGCCAAAGGTCATCTGGAAACATCAAGGAAAGAATTAAAACAAAGTGGAAAAGAAGCACAAGCTTATAGAAATTATGTTGAGACCAGAGGCTATTTATTTTTAAAATTGGAACACTTTTTTCTGAACTTACAATACATTGAAATTGATTGGAAATATTATTCATACACATATCTAAGTCAAACATATAATCTACCTAATGGTTTCTGGCATGTATTTTCCTTTCAGTCTTTTCTTCAGCGCATACCATGAAAATACATGAGATAGAAGGGATTTTTAAAAAGACACCTAGAGATTGTGGGGCTACATTATTCTGAATAAATAAAAGAGAAATGAAATCTAATTTAAAAACATATCACAAGATCTAACTTACTGTTATATACACAAAGTGCATTTTAGTAGACAATATACAGACAATGTTTTTTTTAAATCAACATTTGTTGACAATGTTATCCATTATCCACTATTATTCTTATTAGTTGTGTCTTATTTTTATTAATTTTTTTTTCTATTGGATTTTTTATGGGAGATTTGTTTGGTTATAAGATTTTAAATGTAGCTATTATGTCAGAATACATATTTCAATTCAAATGAAATCTTTTTCCAAGTTTACAATCAACTGTGTCCTTCCGTAATTTAATTTGTTGAAAATAGGAAGCATACTGGTAGTACATTTTAGTAATTTTAAAATCCTTTAATAAAGGAAAAATTACATTTTGGCTTTGAGAAATATCATCTTCAAGAATAAAAACATTCTTTCATATTCATATATTCATAGAGCATAAGGTATTCACTCTATAGTACGTTTTTAGATTTGCAAATATTTTTGAGTAGAACATAAAAGAAATATCTAACTTCCTAATATCAGGGATGGTGTGAACATCAGAAAGCTACCTTTGTTATCCTAAAACAACTTAGGTTTTGTTGAGAAAATATAATTAAAAACAGTCTTATTCCAACCTTGAAAACCTCTCTACAGAGGTAGAAGAGAAAAAAAAGCAATTTTATTATTGAATAAGCATGAAACCAGGATGTGATGCACATCACAGGCAATCCACTAAAGAGAATGCAGACAGAAAGGAATCTCACCCTTTTATACAGCCAAACAGATGCAACCTATTGTATAAACCTTTTCATTGTTGTGAGATAATCATAGGATGTAATGGACTTACACAAAATTGGATGTTCTTATAGCACAGAGGCTATATGGTATAGCCTATTGCTCCTAGGCTACAAATCTGTACATTTTACCAATTACTGTAGGCAACTATAACACAATAGTATTTGTGTATCTAACTATATCTAAATATAGAAAAAGTACATGAAAAATACATTATAATCTTATGAGACCGCCATCGTAATATGATCCATTGTTGAACAAAATGTTGTGATGCAGCACATGACTATGTAGGCCTTTTAGTAATTATTCAATCTTCCTAAATAGCTTTTTTCAGTTTTGCAACTCAGTAACATCCATGGCCATCATCTAATATAAAAGTCTTGGCCGGGCACAGTGGCTCATGCCTGTGATCCCAGCACTTTGAGAGGCCGAGACGGGTGGATCATGAGGTCAGGAGTTCGAGACAGCCTGGCCAACACGGTGAAACCCCGTCTCTACTAAAAATACAAAAATTAGCTGAGCGTGGTGGCGGGTGCCTGTAATCCCAGCTGCTTGGGAGGCTGAGGCAGGAGAATCGCTGGAACCTGGGAGGCAGAGGTTGCAGTGAACCGAGATCATGCCATTGCACTCCAACCTGGGTGACAAGAGCAAGACTCTGTCACAAAAAAAAGTCTTATTGTAAGGTACAAACTGAAAGGCACCGATTAAACTTTGAGTGTTTAATGTATATAGCTATTATTATTTTAAGTCTTGAAGACAAACCTCTAGCCTATAGGTATTTTTTTTTCCAGCGTGGGATCTAAACCAATAGCTCTACATTATAATAGTCAACAAAATATTCATGAGTAACAGAAATTTAGTTTCATGTATCAATCTATACTTAGGTGGGAGAGAAGTTACATCACAAAGTTAATTAAGTAACAATAGACCTGTTTTTTGTAGTCGCTATCTTACAATGCCAAGTTTCTATTTTTCTATTAACTGGAATGTTTGTTTTCAATTAAGCCAATTAATTGTTTTTGTTTGTTTTACAAGTAGAGCTTGTCTTAGTCCATTGTGTGTTGAGATAGCAGAATACTAAGATGGGGTAATTTAAGAAGAAAACTTTTTCTTACATTTCTGGAGACTGGGAAGTCTAAGGTTGAGGAGCTACATCTGGAGGTCATCTTGCCGTATCATAACATGGCAGAAAGCACCATATGGCTCAGATTTCTCTTCCCTTTCTTAAAAGGCCACTAATCTCATCATGGGGGCCCTATTCTTATGACATCATCTATCACTACATCCCAAAGACCCTGCCTCCAAATAGCAACAACACATAAATTTGGGAATTTAATTTCTGACACATGGAATTTGGGGACACATTCAAACCATAGCTAGGCTTGAATACTTGGATGCATATTAGTTTTATTTTATTATCAACAATTATAAAGAAGATGGTGTCACTTTTACTCTGCCAATAATAAAACTGTTGGTTATACAATTCCAGGTCCTGTTTCTGCTGGGAGGACAATTTGAACTAACTGGAAAGGACATCGTGAGAACCATTACTGGGAGTACAGAAAGAAAAGGTCATGTAACAAATAACTTTTGATTCCTAGTAAAATGTGATCCTTAAAGTAGTCAAAATAATCCACTGGAAATAAGACAGTAAGACCATCTAAAATGTAATATGTAAATATGTTCTCTAGAGTACCTCTTCATCTGAATTCAGTACCAAGATCAGTTACTCTTGAAAACTTAAATTTCAAGGCCTTGTGCGAACCACAGTCAAGTCTTGCCCAGGTGCTGTCTCCGTGTGGGAAGCATGACTCCAGCTGAGTTGTTTCTCTTTTGTTTTGGTTTTGGTTTTTGTTTTATTTTGTTTTAATCTCTGATAGCCAAACGAGTGATCAGCAGCACTTGAAAGCCTTCTTTCCAGCATGGTGACTGTATTTTCTTTCTGGAATACCTTTTTGTAGATGAAATTTCCTGGTCCACAGAGATAGCCAATTTCCACTGGTGTGTCCTTCCAGATCCTATTGTCTTTAAGTTTTAGGATTTCTAGGGAAGATATAAACCCTTTTAGGCATTGGAAATGGTTAGAAGAGGATTTGCTTATATCAGGCACAGGATGTGCTCTTAGACCCAAATTCATGGACCTGCCAAATGTAGGTTCAAAGAGAAGATTCTGTGCTTGAATGCAGAGGCAGCAGGAAAAAGACTAATGATAAAACTCTGGAGATTTTAACCCAGTACATAGCTGAATCTTAGCTAATTATTTTTTAAAATTTGATTTATCTACTTTATTTATCTGGAGGACTGAGGAATATAAGGTGTATGCTACATTATGGAAATCAGCACACGTTTGCATAAATCCTAGGCAATGGTACAGATAAAATAACTTTCTCTGTCTGATTCAAATACTGTGGTATCCCAAAAGTTAGAACTAAGGCTTTTAAGAGAGTGTTTACCATTGCCTGAAAATCAGTTTTTATGTTTTGTTTCTTTTTTTTTTTGAAGAGGGTAAGGCCTCAGGCCATCCAGACATCATACACACAGTAAACAGACAAAGCTCTTACCTTTTACATGTAGTTCTATGGAACTCAACTACCAAAAGGTTCCTGGTAGTTACTCAGAGAGCATTTCCTGTGGTTTCTTAGGAGTAGCATGTAAATAATTCTGCTGATGAATATCACATCTCTCTAATATGTTTGTATTAAAAAAATCTTTTTTGGTGTGCAGGCTCAGAGTCTAGTGACTTTAAAAATCATTTTTTCTTGAGATGATTTGTTGATGACATAATAACCCTAACCAAGCTGGGCACGGTGGCTCACGCCTGTAATCCCAGCACTTGGGGAGCCTGAGGTAGGCGGATCACGAGGTCAGGAGATTGAGACCATCCTGGCTACCATGGTGAAATCCCATCTCTACTAAAAATACGAAAAATTAGCCAGGCGTGGTGGCAGGCACCTATAGTCCCAGCTACCTGGGAGGCTGAGGCAGGAGAATGGTGTGAACCCAGGAGGCAGAGCTTGCAGTGAGCCAAGATCGTGCCACTGCACTCCAGCCTGGGCGACAGAGCAAGACTCCATCTCAAGAAAAAAAAAAAAAAACCCTAACGAAAGCAAATAAAGGTTTTGATATAGGAATTATTATTTAATGGAATAAAGATCAGCGAAAACAGGACTTAGTAGAACATGGTAGGTACTTTGAATTTTTTCTTTGTGAGGTATAGAAACACTGGATCTTCTTACTTTGTGTAAGAAGTTAAACTCACTCCATTACAAAATGTTTATTCTGACTCTTGTGTTGAAAATAGAGTAAAGGCGATAAGACTGAAGGCAGAGAAACTGGCAGATGAGTCAGAAGATTGGTGAAGCAAGTGAGAGATGCAGCATGGACCAGAGTAGCACCTGTGGACTTGGTTATAAGTGAGGGGATTGGAGTTACGATTGGAAGGTAGAGCCAATGTTATTTCCTAATAAATTAAATGTGGGTGTAAGGGAAGAAACATGAGTTAAAAGTAACTTCAAAGTTTCTGCTGAGCTAATGGAAAGTTATAGTTGCCATCATGGGGGATAGGTGAGACTATGGGTGGATCAGGTTTAGGTGTGAATAAGTAGGAAGAAGCCAGGAATTCAGGTTCTGGGACTTTTTAAAATTTCGACATGTATATTGAATATTCAAGTGGAATGCAAATAGGAGTTGGAAAGTCAGAAAAGTGTTCTGAGATGGAGATGTAAATATGTGAGTTACTGGCTTTTCAAGAGTGTTTAGAGCATGGTAATGAGTGAGGTCATCAAAAGCAGTAGCATGAATACACAAGAGATGTCTAAGGCCTGATACCTGGAATACTCCAATGTAAAGAGCTTGGGGAGAAGCAGAGAAACTACCAAAGGAGATTGAGATAGTGTTGCAAATAAAACAGAAGAAAAATCAAAAGCCATGTGATACCCAGCTCTAGGAAGCACAAATGGTAATTTTGTGCAAATCAAAAATGTGTCCTTTCCTCATGGCACAGTACTGCCATCTGCTGGAATATGTTTCTAAAAACTGTATTAAGATTATAATGTCCCCAAGGTAAATGTCCTTCAGTGCTTAGCTGTAAGCAGTAGAGAAAGTGTATGAAGGTGGAGGAAGTATATCAAATGTTTTTGATCTGTTTAAGGCTTATGAGTATTGAAAAACAATTAATGGATTTAGCAACATTAAGTATGTGGTGACGCTGACAAATGTCGGTTTGAAGTCATGAAAATGAAAGTTTAGTTACTGTTGAGTTTAAAAGAAAATGAAAAAAAATTGTACACATTATTTTCATTTTCTTTTAAACCTACAGTAACTAAACTTCCATTTTCATGACTTCAAAATGACATTTGTTATGGTCACCAAATAATCTGTACAAAAAACCCCCATGACACAAGTTTACCTATATAACAAACTGCACATATGTCCCTGAACTTAAAATAAAAGTTAAAAAAAAAGAAATAACTGTAGATAGTGACAATGGACCATTCTATCAAGAAATTTTGTTGGAATAAGAGGCAGAGAAATAGGTTAGTCTGTAGTTGACATGGAAGTTGCTTCAAGGAAGTAGGGTGGAAAAATTGGTAATGAAGGAGAAATAAGAAAAATTAAGACCACAGCAGTCTGTAGTAGATGAGAGAGAATAAGATCTAAGGCACTAATGAAGGAATTGTCTGTAGAGAGACGGAAATATATAGTTCATGCACAGGAGATGGTGAAAAACAGAGCATGTGAGTAGAGGCTCTAGGTGGGCAGATATGGTAATTAGAGTCCATAGACACTTTCTTCTTTTCACAGTATAGTAAGAAGCAAGGTCAGCAAAAGCAAGTAGGGATGAAAAAGGAGATGTGAGAGCTCTCTGGCTGGCATCTTCTCACTTTACTATTGCTATGGGAACTAGGAGAATCTCAAAAGTATTTACATACTTCTTGCAGAATACATTTTTCTGATGAATATTTAATAGCACCAGCCTAAACAAATATTATTTAGTAGAACATGCTTGTTTTTAATAATCTTCTTTCCTCACAGTGTTATCTGTTCTACTCATGTATTGCCAAGTGACCATTTCATCTGAATATTACCCAACAGGTTTGCATCCTTCTCTGACCTTGGACAGTGGCATGTGTTTCTAACCTGGTTTTCTTCTCCATTAATGACACACATTATTATTTAATTTCCAAACTCTGTCAAATAAATGTGTGAAAATATATTCATGTGATAAAAATAATCACTGATAATTTGTAATACATTTGTAGAAGTGTGACTTGTACCTCATTTGTGTGCTGACGTCTAGTGCAGATCTCAGAGTCAGGCCAACTCTCCATTGTCCTCACTATCCTACTTGTCTTAGTCTGTTTTCTGATGGTTATAACAAAATATTTTGTACTGGGTAACTTATATTGAAAATACATTTATTTCTAACAGTTATGGGGACTGAGCATTCCAAGGTTAAGGGCTACATCTTGTGAGGGCTTTCTTGCTGATGGGAACTCTGTACAGACTTCTGAGCCAGCACAGGGAATCACATGATGAAAATGCCGCATATGATAACATGCGGTGCTCAAGTCTCTCTCCCTCTTCTGATAAAAACACCAGTTTCTTTCCCATGAAAACCAATTAATTAATTAACTATTTAAATACACCAAACTATGAATGGGCTATTTCATGAGGCCAGAGCCCTCTTAAAGGCCTCATGTCTCAATACTGCCACGTTAGGGATTAAATTTCAACATGAGATTTGGAGGGGACCAACCATTGCACTTCACTTCCCCTTTTTCTGACCAAGGCCTTCAGACTACAAAGTAGCTATTTAATTCCATGTTTTTGACATTGTCCCATGCCTGCCTTTTAGTCAAAGAGGTATAGTTTCCATGGTTTCAAACAATACTAACAGTCCCAACTATCTTTTCTTTATAAGATCAATATGGAAAATTTGATGAAATAAATGAAAAAAACTGTATATATACTAAACTACTATGAGCTAGTTAATACAGAATTTCTTGTCTCCATTGTTGATGGGGGTGACTAAAATTTGAGTTGAGTTTCTACCTAATTTCAACTTTTATTCTTGAATGGGGGATTTCCCCATTTTTGAATACTACTATATTCAAGAAGCCAAGCACAAGAACTATTTAAGGATAATAATGGCTATTTTCTTGCCCAAAGTGGATATTTTGCATCTCTAGGTTTTCAAACTAATTTATATTGCTCTTACCAACTTGTTGCCTGTAATCATATTTTCCATATTGATAGTGAGAATCTTTATCTCATTCCCTGCCTTTAAAGATAACTTTTATTATAGATTTTGTTACTGTTTACAGGATAGACTGTTACTTTAATTCTTAGTTTTCAAAGAGTTTTTATTAAAACCAAGTATTGAACTTTTGCTTATCTATTACACTAGCCATATATTTTTCTACTTTAGTTAACTACTTTGGTGCATTGAAAAAATACATTTTATAATGCGCAGTCAACTTTACAGTCCTGAAATAAACTGATAATTATGTCATAATTTTATTAATATACCCTGGGTTTGGGCTAACCACTGGTTCATTTAATGGCTTTAACATTTTCATCTGCCTCACTTTGAGTCCACGATAAAACTGGCCTACGGTATTATATTTCTACTTTCTTTGTTCAATAATGTTACAAATGTTACCCTAACCTCGTAAAAACATATAAAAGAAATTTTAGTATCATCAAGTGATGAGAGAATTTTTGTTTTCTATTTCCTCTAATTGTTTCCAAGATACCTGGCTTCTCTGTAAGGCTAGTTTAAAATGTTACACTTCTTACAGAATTCTAGCTCTAGATAGGCCATAATTACATAAATAACAGAGGATGAAAATCCCTTCAAAGGATGAAACATAGAAATTGATGTAGTGAAGCTTTAGGCTGTCCAAGATAATGTTTTCTATTTAAAATATTGCAAATCTGGCCAATTGAATTAAATTCACTTTGAACAGGCTATAATAAGCACTTACTTTTGGTGTGAGTAAATAACAAATAAATCGCTTAAGAAAATATGGCATTATTCCCCCTCATGGTGCATTTAAACTAGAATAAAAAATTGTTACGAGAGGAAGATGAAGTCACCAAAAGAGCTGAGAATTGTTAAAGAATGTCAGGCAGAATACTCATAAGGTTGAACTGATAACATAATTAGGTACTTGCTAAAAACTTACCAAGATACAACCTGGGCAATAACACCCTCTAGAATGGCAACCAGACTATATAGAGTGTTAAAAAGAAGAATCTTGGTAAAAATGAGGCTAGCAATTAAAAATGAGAAAACTAAGGATAAACAGAAAGGGTTCTAGAAACAATTCAGGAAGAGATATTTGAAAGGCATGTGGTATGATAAAGTTTAAGTGACATAAAATTAATAGTAATATCATGAAGCAAAAAGCAGAAATGGAAAGATATAGAACAAAAGGGGATAATCACTTGAATCACAAGATTATATATTTGAGTTCAGTACGCTGAAATATTTCATTTTTCAATATGAAAGACATATAGTGACCTCTAGGCACTCATTTTAATATACAAGAACCATTAAAAAGGCACTTCAAGGTGTTAGCAGGATCTACTCCATTATAACCATGGATGGGAGGTTTGCATTCACTCTGAAAAGAGTTTCCTTTGCAGTTTTATGTGAGAAAAATACAGTATCAAAATGATTATATTGCGATACAGAATCTCCCTATTAACCAATTGCAATGACCCAAATATGACCCCACAAGAAGTGAATCTGGTGCATATAACTAACGAGATGGGTGAAATTGTTCATCCTGTAAAATTGATGGTCAGTCACTGAAGAGAAGAATTTGGGACTGCATTTCAGGAAAAAGAACCAAAACAGTAACAGTTCTGCTTCTACATAATTATACGGACCCTCTTGAGTCACCTGTGAAGAAAACAAAACAAAACCTCTTCTCAAAATTCTGTCCACTAATTTCTAAGGAAAAAAATGTGGTAGATAGGAAACATGGTACTGCTAGAGCACAGAGATGCAGATAATGAATGAGAAATCTTTCTCTAAATTAAGATTTTTAAACATTGATTTTGCTATTTGAATATAGGAAGATGACTCCTGTTTTCTCATTTGATATATTTAATGGTGAGTTCACAGATACAATTGTTTCCTTGGCTTAAGGTCAGTGATCATGGTGGAACAGGAAAATAGAGAAAAATGCTGAAAGTTTTCAGCTTTAGTGTACTATCTGTTAAAAAGAGTATTTCAAAGACACTGTTTTTACACTGTTTTAATGAATTCAGACTATGTCTCATGATCTTTTGGAAAACTGAAACAATCTCAAATTATTTTCCTGAGTACAAAATGTCAATTTAATGAGAGTTTAAATGTGATGACCCAATTATTTCAATTAAATTATACAATATTTATTAGACTATAAGTTGCAAACTGCTATCATATAACTATGAATTGCAGAAGATAGAAGAGGATGAAATAATACATAAGACCATAAAATTAATTATATCATTCTCTCTTTCATAGAAACAGACAATATATGCTCATGATAATATTTGATGACTTAGCTATCATAATCAGTTCTATGTTTTCACAATACTGTTTATCCTGTTATAAACCTAAATTCCGTTTGATCAATTATCGGTCTCAGAGCAAGGGAATCAGTCTTGCATGTATTAATTGAAGCTTATGGTATGAAGTACAGCCCAAAGATTAATTTTGCAAGAAATATAACTATGAAACAGATTCTGACACCTCTATACAACACATTAACACATCTTTGTCATAAGCACGATTCAAGACAACACCACTTTAGAACTTTAGTTCTCTGCTGTTGAAGGTTGGGAGATTTTGTAAAAATTTTTTACAAAGAAAATCTAGTCATTTCAAAAATCTGCCATAAGAGAAAGATTTTAAGTTTGAAAGAAGTCAGAACTATAGTTAATGATACTGTATTGTTTACTTGAAATTTTCTAAGAGGGTAGCCTTAAGTGTAACACTATGTTATACGCATGTACAAGTGAGTCTCAAAACAAACACTCATGATTTTACTTGTAGCAACTTTGATTTGCTCTCTTTACAACCAAACTTCTTGAAAGTGATTTTGACTCCCAGTTTTCAATTCCTCATTTAATATTATTTTAAGTCATAACACATTACTTCATTTAAAGCCCTCCTAGTCATACTCCTAATTGTTCTTGTCTCTACCAGGCACTTGACATTTATCCAACCATTCAGTTATTAAACAAATATTTTTTCAGTGCTTGACCTGCTGCCTATTGCTGGGATATGTCCTGGAAATCCAACAGTGAATGCTTCTATTGTCTACCTCCATAAATAGCTCTGCTTCTGTTGGTCTCCAGCAACGCTGTCCAATCTCAACCAGTTAGTTATGCAGAAAATGTTGTAAAACTCATGTGCCAGCATTATCTTTATTTTTGCCTCAAAAACAGAGCTTATTGACAATAAGAGTAAAATGTTTCAGTTCAGAGGCAAGAATTATACAAGTGAACATTTTGAAGTAATGACAATGAGTGACTATAACAAAATTTAGAGACTTATAAAGGAAACTACGTGATGCCCAGGTGCTGAAACACCATTCATAGTGGAGAAATCAAAGTCACGCCATGTGTGTTTTACAAATGATTAACACATTCAGAATAAATGCTTGAAAATATGAATAGCTTAGAGAGGAAAGAGTTTTTCTGTCCTACTTACTTACCTATCTGATAACTTGTGAAAATGGCTGCTTCAACCTGTATACACATTCAGTGTAACATTTCCAAAACCTAAACTTTCTCTAATATCACCGAGCCATGTCAGATGAAAATACACGTAATTTCTGTAGCTATTGTTTTGTGCTAACTTTACAGAATTTTTTCAGTCAACCAACAGTATTACATTACTTAGTAGTGCCCTTGTCTCAGAGCCAGTTAATCATAAACATTCCAACAGGTTGAACCATCTAACAATGGAATGGATTCTCATGTGTTTTCTGCACACTCCCTCCCCAATTATGTTCTATGAGAAGATCCAGAAGAGACTCCCTTCACTAAGGGATTAAGAAACGTATGGGTAAGGGGAGATTTTCCATCAGTGAAAGTTCTCTGGTTGCTCACTTCTGTGGGCCAGATATGACTATAAAAGAGGCCACAATTGAGAAATGCTCACAGGTTTCAATAAGAATGATGTGATTCCAGAAAATCACATGCAACATTGTAGCACTTAACCACCAAACAAAATGTGGGCATACCTACAATCAAGGCTGGTAGAGTTGTATAGGTCATCAGAGTGTCTTAGACCAAGAAAACTTTGGCAGGGGCTAAATGATTCTGACATCCTTAGAACAAAATAGAGACCCTTTCAGAATATTGCTTAATTCATATGACAAGAAATTCTTCAGGTCTGGAGCCAAAAACTTGACTCCAGTCACCACTGTGGAGATATAGCCTCCCACCAAGTTTTATGTTAATTTTCTGATTCAGAGCCCTTTATTAAATAGGGTGCCTGGAGGACTCTGCACTATTGACGCACCACTCACAGTAAATCTTTCCCCATGCCTTCCCCAAAGAGACCTGTGGCCTTCTTTATAGCATATCTACTCTGTGAAGCAATTCACTGTGAATAGCTTTTCCTGGCACCTGAGAAGTTTACCTAGACTACTCTTCTTCATGGATTTCATAGTCTGGGACTACTGGTCACATCTTTCTTTCCAGAATACTTTCCTATTTTTTGTTGTTGTTGCTGTTTTTTGTTTTGAGACAGGGCCTCATTCTGTCCCCCAGGCTGGAGGGCAGTGACACCATCTCCACTCACTGCAACCTCCGCCTCCCAGGCTCAAACGATTCTCCCACCTCAGCCTCCTGAGTAGCTGAGACCACAGGTGTGTGCCACCGTGCCCAGCTGATTTTTATATTTTTGTAGAGACAAGGTTTTGCCATGTTGTTCAGGCTGGTCTTAATTAGAGGGCTCAAGTGATCTGCCTGCCTTAGCCTCCCAAAGGGATGGGATTACAGATGTGAGCCACCATGCCCGATCTGCTTTTCCATTTGGATTCATGGAATAGCCTCTCCTGATTCTACTTCTATATTTTTATCTACTTTGTATTATTGGAGCATAATATAGACACCGAAATTGTCCTAAATTATGAGAGTGTAGGTCAATGAGTTTCTCAAATAGAACAACCTCATATAATCACTACATTGATCAACAAATAGGGCAGCCCCCACACACACCTTAGATATCATCATTTTGACCTCTTCCTGTTAGTGACCATCTAGGTTTGTCATTACCTTGACTTCTAACACTATGAATTAGTTTCGTCTGATTTTGAGCTTAATATAAATGTATCATTTGGTATGCATTCTTTTATGTATGGCTTCTTTTGCTCAGCATGATAAATCTAATGTTTGGAAGATTGCTTCAATGTTATATATCATTATAGTAACATTCATTTTCTTACCTCTTTTGTATGAGTAAACACAAATTATCCATTTTACTTTTGATGAACATTTGAGTTGTTTCCCAAATATTACTGTACTATAATGAAAACTGTTATGAACATTATGTACAAGTCTTTGGAGAACATATTATACACTTCTGTTGTTTGATTCACTCATTAAATATTATTTTTACCAGTGTTCTGAAATTGGTCCTCTTTGGTGATCACGCATCACTTTTCTTACTACTTATTTCTTTAAAATTTCTACAAACACATCTGTCTGCTGAGAACTTCTGAACTTTTAACAGGTACTTCCAGTACTTAATATTTAATTATTTTTCTTCTTTAATTTTCCTTTCTATATTACCTTCTTAGATTAATGTGTGCAAGACACACGGTAGAGTTACTTAAAGTATTGCCTTTTTCTTATTTGGTAATGAAATGTGTCAATTCTACTTAATTAACAACCCTATACTTAATGATCTTCTGCCACGGTCTTAGTTTCTGCCTTCATCTTATTTGAAAGTGTTTGTAAAACTAATTTTCTGATAGCAATGCTGATGTCTAGTGATTTAGAGTAGTTGGGTTGTTAAAAATTAGTTACCACATTCCAAGATAAAAGTTGTTATTATCACAAACTCTTTGAGCAATCCTTATTGTAGCAGTGCACGAGAGAATGAAGTGAATATCAACTGAGAAACTGGAAAATAATAAGCAACAAAATGCTTGAAAAGAAAAAAAAAAGAAAACAGTTTTTGTGAATGTTTGGCAGGTGAATCCCCTGAGGAATGAATGCCTTGGTATTTGTGACTCCACATAAATCAAACAGACATAAAAAGAGATCTCAATTTTGGCACAAACAAATTGATCTGACTGGATGGTGGCTGATAAAATGTATGTTTACCCCAAGTTCAAAAAGATCTTGGCTGATCAAGGCAGCAATTCAGAAGATAATAAAGTCTGGAGAGACTTGAACAAGTTTTGTGGAGTTTATATAAAAGGAAGACTGAGAGGGAAATGTCAAAATATTGAGGAGTACAACACCATGATCATTATAAACATTACATTACTAAGGTTGCATATATGGATATATGCAAATGATATGAAAGGGATGAAACCTTTTCATAAAAATATAATAAAAAATCAACATTCATTTTCACTGGTAATTTATTCTAAGCCTTATTTCTAATGATGCTGTGTGTGTGTGTGTGTGTGTTTCTAGGATTAAATAAATATGTGCCTTTCTTCTGGGATTAAATCTTTTCACTCATTTTCTCGTTGCTGCTTTGATTGTGTCCAAACATCTTATGACAGAGATTTGGCTTTTGCTTTATTTCTAAATGCTTCTCATTAGCACCTAGGTTCCTGCTGTATCAAACTTTAAATGTTTGAAATACTACATATAATTTTGGTTTTCTTGGCCTTGGCTCATATGGTTTAATTTTCCTGGAATAGTTTTACCTTACTTGACCATTTGGAAAATTCCTATTCTTTTCTAAGATTCCGTTCCTGGATCTCAGTATTTTTGAAAGCTTCTCTTGACCTTCATAAGCAAACCTGTGTTGTTACTTCTTCTTGTGTCATTTTTTTCATAATATACAGCCTTGGCTCTTCACCTTTAGCATTTAAAAAAATTGCCATTATTTTTTAAATGGACTTTCTAGCCCCAATGCTAAATTTGCTCACAATAATTTTTAGAATAAATTCAAAAATACACTAAGAAGATTCTTATACAAAAAGTTTGAGTATCTTACTCTGAGAACACTGTTCCATAGCTATTATCACTTTTCACATTAATATTTTCTAACAGTCTTTGTTTTCCTTAAGGGAAGGAATGGATAACATTTATTTTCCTAGCACCTGTTATAGGGATAGACAAGTAGTATTAATTTAATAATTGATAATTTTTGTTTATTATACACTTATGTGGAACTTAATGTAGGTCTGTACAATTGTAAGCTTTTTATAAGTATTAAACTGATTAAGTCTCATTATTAACCTGTGAAGGTGCTACTCTTATTCCTTGTTTTCAGGTGAGTAAACTCAACAGGCAAGTTACTAACTTGCCTAATTTCAGGCAGTTAGAAAGGCAGCTGTAATTAAAATATAAGAAATATGATTTCAAATTAAAGGAATTTATCCACTTCATAACACTCTGGAATGTTGATTTTTAAAATATTTATTGTAGTATAACACTGACATATGTACCAACATCAAATGTACAGCCTGAAAAATTATCCAAAAGTCAGCACAGCATTATAAAGATGACTCATGTGAAGTAATAAAATCTGAGCTGAATCCTAGGAAATTCCTTCTTTCCCCTACACAGTAGTAACTCTCCCTCTCACCATTATCCTCACATCTGTTCATACTTTACAGTTACTTCTTTCACTCAACATGCAGTTTGTGTGTAAACATAACACATTGTACTTATTTATTCCATATTTGATATCTATTTTTCCAGTTTGGATCTAATATAAATTATGTTTCTAGAAAGATTATTATACATATCTTTAGGAGGAAGTATATGTACACATTTATGTATGTATTTCTATATACACACTATATAAACACACACTGTATATATGAATACATACACACAAACATGCAAACACCTGTATGCATATATAGTCAGGATGGATTTGGGCAATGAGGTCGAAAGGATATGTTCATTATGTTCATTATAAGATTAAGTCGAATGTTTTTCAGAGTCGTAGTGATTTACATTCCCTTCATCAGTGCGTGCAAATTTCGTTTGTGCAGCTTCTATAGAAACCCTAAATACACTTTATTTTTTAAAGTTTAGCTTTTTAGTAATTATAGAGTAGAATTTATTTTTATTTTTAATTTGTATTTAATAAATAAAAGTAGCTTGATTTCCTTTTATTTTTTTCTTTCTTTAATTTTTTTTTTTAATTCTGTGTGGTAAAGTGCTTTGAAAAGGCCTTTCTTGATGTTTCATTTGGTTGTACTTTTATTTCTTATTTATTTATTTTTTTTTTGGAGATGGTTCTAACTCTGTCACCCAGGCTGGAGTGCAGTGGTTGATTAGAGCTCACTGCATCCTTGACCTCCCCGACTCAAAAGAGCCTAGCTACTCAGGAGTAGCTGGGACTACAGGCCAGAGCCACCATGCCTGGCTAATTTTTTAAATTTTTTGTATAGGCAGAATTCTCTCACTATGTTGCCCAGACAGGTCTCAAATCCTTGGGCTCCAGTTGTCCTCCCACTTTGCCCTCCCAAAGTGCTGGGATTAATGTTGTGAGCCACCGTACCTGACCATGTTTTTATTTTTTCAAAAAATTCATTTGTAAAGTTTAAAAAGTATCTTTTAAGAGTTCTTACTGTATTTATGTTGCAAATTTCATTACCCATTCTGTTGCTAGCCTTTTCACTCTCAGTGAGTTATTTTATGATTACAAATCCTTGTTTATGTTATTTTATTACTATTAACTTATTTATCTTATTTATTAGCCTTCAGTGGTTAGTTTTTTAGTCTTTTTTTAAATCTTAAGGTCATAGAAGTGCCCTCTATATTACTTTTTAAAAACTGTACTGTTTTATGTTACACATTGGCTTCTATATGAAATAATTTTTGTGTATGTTGTGAAGTTGGATGTTAATATTCATTTTTCTCTATGGATTTATGAAAGACAGCACAATTTATTGAAAATACATCTTTTCCTTGCTGTACTGAAGCACTATTTTTTTCACAAATCAGCTAAATATATTGTTGTGTGGTTCTCTTTATGAGTTCTCCATTCTGTTTCATTGAAATATCTATACTTGCACCTTTTCCGTAATGTCATAATTAATATACATTTATAAAAACTTTAATAGTGTAAGTCTTCACATTATATTTTTTCTTCAAAGTTATTTATGCACTGCATTTTTATTTGCATTTTACAGTCAGTTTTTCAGTTGCCGCCAAATATAATGCAGACAAATGACACTATTACCAATCACAGTATTGTGATTTTCAGTGTATTACAAATATAGATTTTTTTAAAATACTGACTCTTTCTTCTAATACTAGGAATAACATAGAAACATGGCATATCTTTATTTCTGTTGAATGTCTTTAATTTCTCTTAATCTTTCACAATTTTCAGTAAAGGGATTGAATATAATATGTTATATTTTATATTAGGAATTCAATGTTTCTTCCTGGAAACATTTCAGATTTTTAATATTTTACTTGATTTAGACTCACTACATTTGGAAAGCTTCAATTACAATTTTACTTTTAACAGATATAGAGCTACTCAGATTTGCTATTCTTGTGTCACTATTTACGATTTTTTAGAAATGTCATCTATTTCATCAAATTATTTCAAAATTTTTGACTTAAAGTTACTTATCACATTCTCTTTTGCTCTCTCATGACTATAGAATCTATAATGATTTCCTCGTTATTATTCATGACATTTAGAATTTGTGGATACTCTTTTTTAATTTCATGCATAATCATGGTATATTTTTATCAGTCTTTTCATAGTAACTTTGGCTTTTGCTGATTTCATTTATTTTATGATTGTTTCTTTTTCTCCTGCTTCTTATGTATCTTCTCTTTTTTAATTCTTTGGATTTAATTTGACATTACATTTAAAATTTTTGAGATTGACGATTACATTATTAATTTTCAAGCTTTATTTTTTTAACATATTTATGTAACCATATACATTTATCTCCAAGCTGAGGTTTGCCTAAGTCTCCCAACTTTTAACAAGCAGTATTTTTACTTTCATTTTCATTAAATTCAAAATATATTTTAATGTTCACTGTAATTACTTTTTTGATCCATGAATAACTTAGAAATGTGATGCTTAATTTCCAAACATTTGTTAACTTTCAAAGTCTTGCTATAGATTTCCAGCTTAATAACATTGTTGTACAAAAAACACTGTCAAAGATTTCAAATTTTTGGTATTTATTGATTCTTGCTTGGGGCCTAACCTCAGCCTCTATCTATCTATCTATCTATCTATCTATCTATCTATCTATCTGTCTGTCTATCTATCATCTATCTACCTATCTGTTTTCCTATCTATTTATCTATCATCTATCATCTATCTACCTAGACAGAGATATCTATAGATATCTATGGTAAATTTTGAAACATGTTCCAAATACACTATAATAAATTGTATGTTTTGCTGTTTTTGAGTGCAGTTTTTATGTCAAAGTATTTAATTCTACTGCTTTAAATGTTTGTATTATTGATATTTTGTATCCTTTTTGCTATCATGTATCAAAAAATGTGTATTAAAGTCTTTATGATTGAAGATGTGCCTATTGCTCCTTTTAGTTCTATAAATTATGCATGCGCATTAACTGTGTGTGCGTGAATATAAATACACAAGTTAGACAACTTCCTCAATAATTGATTCTTTTATGTGAATGATGTATACATCTTCCTCTCAGGTAATAATTTCTGCCTTAAAATCTCTATTGTCTGATATTAACATAGCTAAACAAATTTTCATTTGGCTTGTGTTTATCTTTTATATACATATATGAAATTTTTAAATTTAGATGGTTCCATAGATAGAAGATAGAAGATATATAGATAGAAGATAGTATATGTCTTCTACAGATACAGATATGTATATGTATATATACTTATAGATATATTAATATTTATATCTATGTTTATAAATGTATATATGTAGATAGCTATATATGTATATCTACATATATATCTACATACCAATATATATCTCTAGGTGTGTATATGATATCTATATACATATAGATATAGATATGCAGGTATATACATACATAGATAACTATGTATATATATCTATGCACATGTAGAAATATAGATGTAGATATAAATATATATCTGTATAGAGTTATGTGTAGATATATAGATAGGTCTATATAGAGAACCATCTACCTATATCTAGATAGATATCTATCAATTGATATCTCTACCTATCTAGCTCTAGATAGATTAATCTATCTATAAAACTATCTTGAAACGATCCTAATTTAAAAATCAAGATTCGTTTTAATTTAAAAATCTTAACTTAAAAGTTAGGAACCATCTTTATTTTGTGGTTCATATACACCATGGAATACTAGGTGGCCATAAAAAAGAGTGAGATCAAGTCATTTGCAGGAACATGGAGGGAGCTGGATGGAGGTCTTCATCCTTAGCAAACTAATGCAAGAACAGAAAACCAAATACTGCATGTTCTCATTTACAAGTGGGAGCTAAATTATGAGAACACATGAACGCATAGAGGGAAACAACAGGCACTGGGGTCTCTGGGAGTGTGGAGGGTGGGAGGAAGTTGAAGATCAGGAAAAACAACTAATGGGTACTAGGCTTAATAGCTGGGTGGTGAAATAATGTGCACAACAAACCTCTGTGACACTAGTTTACTCACATAACAAACCTACACAGGTGCCATTGAACTGAAAATAAAAGTTAAAAATGATGAAAATACGGAAACAAAAACCTTCAACCAACACAAGACGGTTCATCCCAAGAATCATCTTAATTTAAAAATCTTTACATCTTAAGAAGCTACACGGGAGGCTGAGGCAGGAGAATCGCTTGAACCTGGGAGGCGACGGTTGCAGTGAGGCAAGATCGCGCCATTGCACTCCAGCCCAAGTGAGAGTGTGAGACTCTGTCTCAAATAAATAAAATGAAATAAAGAGCAACTTTGCTCTTAAATAGAGTATATATCCATTTACATTTAATGTGGTGAATGAAAAATTTGGTTTTCATTCACCACCCTACAATTTGCCTTTCTCAACTAATACTTTATAGATAAAAGGACTTACAGAAAGCAAATATATGACTCAATATTCCAATAAAAGTGCTTGAAATAATTTATATTGAGCACGTTATCCTTCTTTCTTAAAAATCTTAAGCTATACACATTACATAGATAAGCACTGATGAGAATCTAGTACTAAATAACCATTATTTCAAAGGCATAGATAGAATGCTTTCCAGGTATGGAGTGTTTCCATACTCCCCTTCCATACATTTTCAAGCCATTGCATAACAAATACGGAATTTTGTGGAGAGGAGTGAATTTATATCCTTTAATATTTTCTCACTTTAGAAATGCAGTCTTGGAATGATATAAACTCTGTAAACAGACTATCATGTTGTATTTACGGAGAATTATATTAAGGTGTCTATTTTTAAGACAAGAATAAAAAATATGTTTTTGTTCTAATAATAGAAATGGATAAGCAGAATTCTGGCTTATAATAATGAGAACATACTATCCCCTAGTTTGAAATAAGTTAAATAATTTAACTTTCTCATGTTATCTTGAAGTTAATACATCGTTTGTATTGAACGTATCAGTGCACTACATGAAATGGGACATTTGGTGCTGTCAGGCCTCTGAGCCCAAGCTAAGCCATCATATCCCCTGTGACCTGCAGGTACACATCCAAATGGCCTGTTCCTGCCTTAACTGATGACATTCCACCACAAAAGAAGTGAAAATGGCTGGCCCTTGCCTTAAGTGATGACATTCCACCACAAAATAAGTGAAAATGGCTGGTCCTTGCCTTAACTGATGACATTACCTTGTGAAATCCCTTTTCCGGACTCATCCTGACTCAAAAAGCTCCCCCACTGAACACCTTGTGACCACCCCCCATGCCTGCCTGCCAGAGAACAAGCCGCCTTTGACTGTAATTTTCCTTTACCTACCCAAATCTTATAAAACAGCCCCACCCCTATCTCCCTTCGCTGATTCTCTTTTCGGACTCATCCCGCCTGCACCCAGGTGATTAAAAAGCTTTATTGCTCACACAGAGCCTGTTTTGTGGTCTCTTCACACGGACGCGCGTGAAAGTTACCATCCCTTTTATCCTACACATAAAATGATTCAGTGGTTTAAAACACTTCTTTCCATATCCTGCAGTTTTGCATAGCAAAAGAAACATGCACTTTGAGGAAAATGTACCTTTTAATTTTTTATATTTTAAATATTATGGGTACAAAATATTTGTATGCAATTATGGAGTACATGTGATGTTTCAATACATCCTTTTTGATCCCAGATCTTCCCTGAATTTTTTGTCCAATTTGTATTGCATTATTTAAGTTTGAAAAGGAGTAATGATGTTTAGTATATACTGTTATAAAATAACTGATTCCAAAGATGGAAAGTATCTGATACTTACTATGTCCAAATATAATTTTTAAGGAAATGTTCCTAACGATGTGTAAATAATAACATGGAATAAAATAAATTCATATAACTTTATGATAATAATTTTACTTAAATTAAAAAGTGTTATGTGCAAACAGATGGTATACGACGCTTGGCATGCAATAATGCAATTGAGTCCAATTAAATATATTGTTTGATTTATTTCCGCAATCTGATACATGTATTGTAGACCAAAACATCAAAAACCATAAGTAGGGCCGGGCGCGGTGGCTCAAGCCTGTAATCCCAACACTTTGGCCAAGGCAGGCAGATCATGAGGTCAGGAGATTGAGACCATCGCGGCTAAGATGGTGAAACCCCGTCGCTACGAAAAATACAAAAAAATCAGCCGGGCGTCGTGGCGGGCGCCTGTAGTCCCAGCTAATCAGGAGGCTGAGGCAGAAGAATGGCGTGAACCCCGGAGGCGGAGCTTGCAGTAAGCGGAGATGGCGCCACTGCACTCCAGCCTGGGCGACACAACGAGACTCCGTCTCAAAAACAAACAAACAAACAAACAAACCATAAGTAGCCTGTATAATGTCTTTTTATTCGCTGTCATGTTTTAATATAAATATATAAGAGCATCTTAAATTATTTAAATAAGTCAATTATTTTATAAGTGAATTTAGTATTAGAACATATATATTCTTTTGCACAGGAAGCTTTTTTAAGTGTCAGAAATTATATACTTATATAGAGACGTTTGTTCACAAAGTAGTTAGTTGTAGGTACATACAACATACTTGAAAAATATTTTTGTCGACATTGGATGCATTTTTCTCTTATAGACTCAAAAATGTTAACAAGCCAACATGTGAATATACTGAAGTATTTTTTAATCTTTTCTAGTGTCGATAACGAGTTCGTTGATATAAAGTCATTAGAGTGGCAATTCAACAAATACTTTCTATCGCATAACAAATGTCATTAACTTGCTAGTCTGTCATGCTGTTGCAAATATAAAGCAACATTCATTAGTGTTTTTTGTTGTTGTTTCTTATCGGTGGTTTGTTTGTTTTGTTACATGAAGTGGCCCACTTCTTGTATTAAATTATTTATTCTTTCTGAAAATGTTCAATCAGAATGTAATAAAACCTTTGAAAAATGATTTAAAAATTTATTCCTGTAGGTGGGAAATTGAACAGGTGAGAACACTTAGACACAGGGCAGGGAACATCACACCCCTGGGCCTGTCGTGGGGTGGGGGCAGAGAGGCAGGGATAGCATTAGGAGAAATACCTAATGTAAATGAGGAGTTAATGGGTGCAGCGAACCAACATGGCACATTTATACCTATGTAACAAACCTGCACGTTGTGCACGTGTACCCTAGAACTTAAAGTACAATAAAAAATATATATTTATTTCTACTGAACAAAATGTCCATATATTAGATGGCCTAGGACTGGTAGGGGTCTCTAATCCAGGGGATTGTTGCTAAACTGAGACAACTTCTATAATTTTTACATTGTTACTCTTAAAGTCTTGTCATTGTCTGATTGCCTCAATATTGGAAAATAACGTCAATATTCAGTGTAATAAACTAGAAGAAAAATGGGCCAATATCCCATTCAATTAAAGACATTGAAAAGAATGTGTATGTATTACTTTTACTCACATCTTAATGCTCATCGTGTTGTCACCAAGCCAGATAGAACCATATACTGGGGAATGTAATGTTTATCTGAGAAACCAAATGCCTAAATACAAATTTTAATAGTATGAAGTAAGAGGAAATAAATATGGGGGATTTTTCTAGTCTTCTCCATTAGATATAAATTGCAAGATTTGGCCACTTTAAAAAATATTAATATTTACTAATTTTTCATCAATTCAAATATCAGATCATAGAGAGCAATTTAATCAAATTAGATAACAGTTCTAAATATAAAATTTAACTGTATATCTCCCAGAAACCAAAAAATGAGAAATTATCTGTGGCTTTTGGCTAGACAAAGGTTTCTTAGATGTGGCCCAAAGAACAACCTAGAGAACAAGCAAAAAAACCAATTACAACAACAGTAAATATGACTTCATAAAAACAAAAAATTCTATATTTCTAGCCTAAATGACTCAAACTTGTAATAGACATTTCCAAATTATGTCTGATAAAGGATGTGTATCCAAAATATGTAAACTCAATTTTAAGGCAAATTACAATCCAATAATAAACAATAAGAAAAGAATATATTTGAACACATACTTTGCCAGAGGAAATTCAGAGACAGCAAATAATCACATCGAAAGATGTTCAATATCTTTAGCCATTGGAGAAATACAAATTAAATGAGATGCCATTCCACACCTACTAGAATAAATATAATTAAAAATACTCATCATCTTGTGTGTTGGTGATGATTTAAAAAATCTGTAGCTCTCAAATACTGATGGTAGGAAAGTAAATGATACAGCCACTCTGGAGAAAAAATGGATTGTTTCTTACAAAGTTAAATAGACACCCACTATTTTACCTACTTACTCTACTGTTGTTCTTTAAGCAGAAAACAGTAGAGCATATATACATATAAGAATGTGTTTACAAGTGTCCATGGCAAACTTATTTATAATAAGACTAAACTGTCAACAACCCAAAGTTTATCAATGGGTGAATAAATAAATCCAACACGGTATACTCATAACATGAGATATAACTTCACACACACATAAAACCATATTTTCAGCAAATGGTGCTGGAACAATTGGACATCCACATCCAAAAAAAGAATCTAGACACTGTGTTTACACAATATACAAGAATGGATAATAGATTTAAATATAAAAATGTGAGACTATAGAAGAATGTTATAAATTGAATTTTATATAAGTTAGTACTTCTGCTCTAGGAAAGACATAGTTTATATTTAAAAAACAAGCCAAGACTGGGAGACAATATTTACAAAACATGTATCCAATGAAGAACTGGTATGAGCACCCCACAGAACTCTTAAAACTCAAACAGAAAAAAGATAAATAATCCAGTTAAAAAGTGGGCAGGAGATCTGAACAGACATTTCACCAAGGGAAACATATTAATGGCAAATAAGTAAATGAAATATGCTCAACATCATATATTGTTAGAGAACTGCTCATTAGAACAAGATACCACCACATGCCTACTAAAATGGCTAAAATCCAAATTACTGACAACACTAAATTGTGTTGAGGATAAAGAGCAAGGGAAACTTATTGATTGCTTGTGGGAATGCAAAATGGCACAACCACGTTAGAAGATAGCTTTGCATTTCTTACAAAGTTAAATGTAGTCTTACCACATGGACCAGTAACTTCACCCCTATCCAAATGAGTCAAAAATCTTTCTACACAAAAATGTCACATGACTCCTTAAAACAGCTTTTCTCGTAACAAAACTTGGTAGCTACTAAGATGCCCCCAACAGGTGAGTGATGGCTCAATAAACTGGCATATCTATAAAATGGGATATTCAGTGATAAAAGAATAAGCTATCAAGCCATACAAAATATGCAAGAACCTAGAGTACATATAACTAAGTGAAAGAAGCTAATCTGAAGAGGCTGTACACTGTATCATTCCAATGATGTAACATTCTTAAAAAGGGGAAAATCTATAAAAAGATCAGAATTTCCAGTAGTCTCCAAGGGAAAGGATGAATAAACCAAGCACAGAAATTTTTAAGAAAGTAAAACTATTCTTATAATACCATAGTAGTGGGTACATGACATATGCATTTGTCCCAGCCCATGAAATGTATAATGCCAAGAGTGAACCCTAATATAAAACTAATATATGGACTTTCATTTATAATAATATGTCAGTATGGATGCATCAGTTATAACAAAGGCACCACACTAATGCAAGATACTAATCATAAAGAATATGGAGGGTAGAAGAAAGTGTTTGGAAATTCTCTGTGCTTTGTTAGTTTTTTCTATAAACCTAAAATTGTTCTCAAAATAAAATCTATTAATTTAAAAAAGAATGAACTATTGTTACCAGTATCAACATAGGTGAAAGTCAGAGTAGTTATGTTGAGTGCAAAAGACAGACAAAAAAGAATAGATTTTGTGTGATTACATTTACATAAAATTCTACCAAGTGTAAACCATTCTGTAGTATCAGAAATAGACTGGTAGTTGCATGGAGATTAAGTAGGAAAGAGGGGAAGAAGCCATTACTAAAGACACAAAGCAACTTTGGGGAAATGAATATGTTCATTATCTTGATCGCCATGGTGTTTTCTTATGTACCAATATGCCAAAACTTTAAAAATAATATACACTGGATTATGTTCAGTTTATGTCAATTACACTTCAATGAAAAACATTTAAAAATATTATGTATCTTGATTTTATATTTATTCAGAGATATTATTATTCTCTACCTGCCATATATGCCTTTTGGCAGTGTAAAGATATATAAACATAGTATATAAATATGGTATTTGTAATATTCTTATTCATATGCAAAGATAGTTTACATTTAATTTTTTTAACTTTTCTTCTCTTTTTATTCTGTATCCTCCAGACATTAACATTGAGAACTTCATATACTATTACATATTTAAAAATGAGTCATGTCCAGTGTAATACAAAATTTCAGCAATGTAACATGACAGGAACAAAATATAAATGAAGTTGCTTTATATAGATTCATTTTTCTCATTAAAACATTTCATAGAATAAATCACTTATTCAAAAGTATTAACATATATAAGTGCACTATGAAAAAACAGAATCAAGAAATGGATACCAGATTGATACTCACTAAATCTTATGTTAAAGCATATTGAATAATTTTGTAGTTTTTCAAAAGTAACTCACACATGTCACATATTAATAATGTATATATTTATTTTTAGGAACTCCTTTTAGATAACTATTAGGTATATAGTTTTATGCTGAGTTTTATGAGAACTAGAAAAAGCATATCATTTTATGTCAGAAATAGTATATTGGTTCCTAGGTCATTTTCTATAGCTGTCAAAATGTTTCAACATCTTTTAAAACTCAAGAAAATGAGGAAGAAATACAGAAATATTCCTAGGTTAATTGCTTTTATATCCTTATCTAGTTCTTTCTATTCTTAATTATATTAATTCTTCCCAATGGCTTATTTAAAAATGGGTCTTCAATTGTCTTTCATTAAAATTCTATGGGGTCTCATTACCTGTAAAAAGGTTTTATTTCACACGAAGTATTCTTTGGTTATGTAAAAGGAAACTAAAGCTCTGGGCTAAATAAATAACTTTTTAAAATTTTCCCTGTTGGGAAGTAGTTGAATATATACATTGCTGTATTCAGCTAAAACATATTAGAATGTGCTTTTATTTACAATAAAAATGGAATAAGACTGTGTTACATTGGCAAGCTGTAATGGGAAATGTATTTGTCACCCTAGGCAAACTGAAAAGGCAGGTGTATTGAATTCAGTAATGCTGAGTAATTAAGCCTTCACTTACAACCCTTATATTAGATAATTCAACTTAATAAGTTAAGTCATTTTCCAAGTGTTTGTTAATGTATCAAAAGGATTTATACATTTCACAAACGGGGACTCAAGCTAAGCTAAAGATTTATAAACACAACCAATTCACTAGAGAAAGAATTTTAAGCTTGTTTTTCTTGTTTTTCCAAACCTAACTCTTTCATGGAAAAAAATAAAGGCAATATTATAAAATAGATGAAAGTGCAGGTAATTACCTTAAGTGACATTGAGAAGCCTAGAGCTCACCTGGTCCACACTATTTGATAATCCATGTCACCCCTCATTTACTTCCACGGTTCCCTTCAAGATTGAAGAGCTGTCTGAATACCACAGTCTTAGTATATTATATTTTTGTAAGGAAACTTGCTCACTCAAGAACATCTTCTGTGAGAGCCAATCCATTCAGCATGTTAGGAAGTTTCCTTCCATGTATGATTCAGGCCCACCTGATCCAGTGGATTGCACAATGAATGAACACTTGATTTAGGTGGAAGTTATCCATTTATTGATTAGAAATCAGTAAGCCTCTTTCACTTGAGAATTCCAATTGAGATGAAGAATATAATAGGTATGCATACTGGATGAGCAAAGCCAAATAGCCTCCGTAATGTTATAAAGAATAATACTGAGCCACAGGCAAGCAGTGGAGATACAAAGAGTACAAGAGTAAGGGAACAAATGTTGCCCTGGAGTGAGAGAAATTGATAAAAAGCCACTGCCTTGATGTTGGACAGGTTCTTAGTTCTATGTTCAGCCTTTATTTTCTGCTCTTGGATTCTACACTGTACATTTCAAGTTTATTTACAAATGGTTTTGACTACAGAAAAAGCAAGTGTGCCATTATGTCATTTTTGACGTATTTTGGGAGAAATAAAGTAAAAACTATTTTTTCCTTTTCTTTTATTTATTTTTATATTTATTTATTTATTTATTTTTTGGGATTGAGTTTCTCTCTTGCTGCACAGGCTGGAGTGCAGTGGCGTGATCTTGGCTCACTGCAACCTCCGTCCCCCAGGTTCAGGTGATTCTCCTGCCTCAGCCTCCTGAGTAGCTGGGAATACAGGCGTGTGCCACCATGCCCAGATAGTTTTTGTATTTTTAATAGAGTTGGGGTTTCACCTTGTTGGCCAGGCTGGTCTCGAACTCCAGATCTCAGGTGATCCACCCACCTTGGTCTCCCAAAGTGTTTGGATTACAGGCGTGAGCTACCGCACCCAGCCACAAAAAGTATTGAGAGTTTTTCAAAGTAGTTTCTGAGTTACATGTAAAAACAAGATAAAAAAATTTACTAACAGCTCTGCAGCTTTCAAAATTAAGCAGTCAGATTTCTATGTGGCTGAGAATTTCTAGCAGTCTCCTCCATTAGAATTTGCTATGCCCAAAATGTCCTATGCTGTACAGTTAAATGATTGATGTTTGAGTAATATTCAGTTTGAAAGCTGACTTTAAATGTTTCCTTGAGGGGAAAACATGCTTAGCATTTCATTATAAAATTATCCAAGCTTTGCTCTCATTTCTATGTTCAAATTCAATGCATGAGTTAAAGCATCTTAAGACTTCCTTTTACGCAATTTATATATTTGCCCTAAGATTTCAACTAGTCCTAATATCAGAGGATCACTTCATTGGAAAAGTTGTGCAAAAGTAAAATGAAATGGAGATTAACTACTAAATTGTCATGTTGAGATTCGTGATAAATTTAGTTACAATGATATTATTCAAATTGGAATTAACTGCAACTTTCCTAGGTATGTAAATGAAAGTGGAGTGAAATTGCTGTATAAACCTAGGGTTATGACCATCAAAATACATGATATAGCAATACAATAATTTAATGTTGACTCAGGGAGTAATAAATCAGATATTTCATTCAACAAGCTGTGATTTTTTAATTATAACATAAGAATTATAAATTAATATTTATAAGTATTATTTCTTAATAATGAGTTGACAAAAATAGTTGAAAAATAAAATTATATAGCATGATTATATTGTGAAAATTTACATTAAAAATTAAAATAATGAATAAATCACCTTTGGAAACTACTGTTATTTAAAATATCAGGAGTCCAGAAAATTGTAACTTTTTTTGATCTACATAATCATTTTTACATGAAAATTTAATTCCAAAACCATTGCAAAGATTTAGTATTTTCTTAATAACCATAGTATTAAGAATCAGTTTCTGTGAAAGTACAATAGAATACAAACATATCCTAGATGTATTGTTTTCTGCATTTATGCAAGAACAATAAGATTTTTTAAATGTTTGACTTATCTGTGGAAATATGATAGAGACAATTGTATGATTTGGTTTAAGGATTACTCATTTCTGCACTTAGATGAGGTAATTTTTTCTTTTCTAGATAAACTCTAATTCCACTTTTTTCATACAGTACACACCTATACATGCATATATAAGTTTCTGTTAAACAACAGTAGTAAGATTTGAACAGATTATTTACCTGCCTTTCTGAAAATTGTCTGTTAACATTGTTATAAGCCTATAAGGGAAGAAAGGGACTATATTACAAAAGAACAGAAATGATCCAGGAGAGTATGAATACAACTGGATTCTAAGAATACTGAGCTATTGGGTATCGGGATGTAGATTGGGATAAAAGATTATACCCCTATCAGAACACTGTCAGTTTCACTATTGATGTGGTACAAACACATGATAGGATGGTTTGCAGCATCAAGGAAAAAGTGATGGCCTCAGGTGAGGTTGCAATGTCAAATTTCCCATGGAAACTGACAGAAGATGCACATGTCACAAAGAAAATAACATGTAGAATACTTAAAATCTACTCTCAATAATTTTTAAGTCATTTTAAATTATATACTATTGTTATTAACTATAGTCACTATTGCCATAGTCGCTATAACTACAGTCACTATAGATCTATTACATAATGTACAATAGATCTCTGAAATTTACTTCTCCTGTCAATTTAAATTTTGTTTCCTTTGACCAACATTGAGATAGCAATTTTTATCACAATTTAAAAATTATAATAACATAAAACAATATAATTTTACAGCAAGGAAAAGGCATTTCTTGAAAGTTAATTCACAACATTGAATGAATTGCTAAACAAAACATTGTCAAGAACCAAAACAACTCTAGATATCTCAGGCAGAATGAATTCAAAGAAAATGACTGTGCATATTATTTCTCAACATTAGATTCACAATCGAATCACCTGGGGCAATTTTTTAAAGAAACAAATGCCTAAATATCATGTCCAGATTCTAAATTTATTTGTTATTAGATATGGCCTGGAATCACTCTACACCTGACGTCCCTGCTCAAGAATCAACTTCCAGGAAGAGAGACTGGGACTCACGGATTTTGGTGCTATTCAGTTGAACTATGCCCCTACTGATTTTCCACCTGCTGGTTCTATTCATTATGGATAGGGAGATGTTAACATCTCCAATTATAATAGTAGATTTATCTGTCTGTTCTTGCAGTTCTATCTGTTTTCACCTCATGTGTTTTTGACAGCCCGTTACATGCAAACACATTAAGGATTGTTGTGTTTTCTTGGAAAATTAAACCCTTTGTTACTATGTAATATCGCTTTGTATCCCCCTATAATTATTCTTGCTCTGAAGTCTTTTTGTTGGAAATTAATATATTAATCCAGCTTTCTTTTAATTAGTATTATCATGTTATATATTTTTCAAAGTTAACTCTCAAGCTTGTCCACAATGCGCTTCCAGAAATTAATCAACTACATGTTAAAGTTTTCTGCTCCATTACTAACATCTATGGGGGCTCCTGGGCTTTTGCTCCACTAAGCTACAATTCTTTGCATTTCCCCATCTCTCTAATTACGTGGGGATTTAGGGTGGGGGCAGCAGTTTGTTCTGTGGCCTCAGTCCCCTAAAGGATCTAAAATGAGTTGTTGATACTCTGTTTATACAGCATTTTTCTTGTAAGGATGGGAGTGATGACTTCCAAGTTTCTTACATGCTCGAATAACTGACATTTTTTACTATATTCTCACCTCTATGGTGGTAGAAAAATGCTATAATTTTTGGATCCACAGAACTAAAGTACCAGGAGAGGGGTTTTTTCACAGGAAAGGTGGTTGCTACTGAAAAGAAAAAAGAAAAAAAAAGATAAAGTCTTCTCTGCTATCTCTGCTAGATTCTCTAAACTCTCTTCCTGTCTCTGGAGTCCAGACACACAAGCCTCCTTTTAGTTTTGAGCTTTCACTATGCTTTTATCTTAAAAACTTTGCCTACTATGTCCTTTCTGCTGAGAAAACACCTTATCCCCTCAATTACCTAGTTAACTTCAAATATCAAATCATACTTCTTACTGAAGGCCAAGTACCACCTCTAGAAGTTTTCCCTAAGAACAGCCTACATACACTTAATTCTGTGAGCCCTTTTCTTATATCCTTCTAATGCTCTTCCTTCACATTACTGTTCCTTCACAGCCTTTAGCCAGGCAATATATTACAGGAAAACAGGGAGAACATGATTTTGCCATTCACTCTTACCTTTGCCTAGCCCAGTGCCTGGCAAACAATAGATTCTCATTATGTATTTGTTTGAATGAATTAATAAATCCAAGTAAAATAATTGATGTTTTGGAATTATCTAAGACTGTTAAAATCAGTTAAATATAGTTAATGTGAAGCAAAAAACAGTAAACAAAATTAATGTAATATACATGCTGATGTTATTATTTTAGAAAAAACACAATAATTTATAAATTCCTTTCAATAATTCAATTAACTTTTATGAGATTTGATTGAAGACAAATCTATGAATGCTTCGTTGTAAATAAAAGGTAATCCTTGTAATAAGCAAAAATAAATTAACATAACAAATATCAATTTACAGATAGACGAAAAGTGATTGTTTTCTAGATGAAAGGAAGATTATTAATAGTTGGCATAAGAAATCAAAAATTAGTTCAACAATTAGTCATACGGAAATGTCGAATATTGACATTAATGTGATAAAGAAAACGAGAGTTTCTGCAAATAACCTCCCATCTCTGATGTGAATCTTTCACGTCATTCTATAGTTCAACTAGTTCTTAATAACTCAAAAACAAGAAGGATAAAATCCATCATTTTGTTTGGCTACCCAGATCCCTCCTGTAGCTGTCATACAGAGTGTGATTTATGAGTTGTAAGTTGTGCTGTGGAGCTTGACAAGTAAGTTTGATTTCATTTAGTATCTTCTTTAAACCATCTTAGATCTTCTCTTTGACAAGAATTTATGTTAGTGTTCTCAAAATGTAAAATGGGTAACTTAATGAGAACAAAAGTTGTACCCTAAGATATATTTGCATTATCTACATACTCACAATTAAATCTTAACAGTTCAAATATACCCATTTGTAATAGAATCTAACAGTTTTCCTCTTGAATTTTTTTAGACACCAGAAATTTTTGGTCCTAATAATGTTTAGCTTCCTAGTCACAAACCAAACAGAAAGCAAATTTCATCAGCTTAGAATGGTTAAAACCAACACAGCTGCAATATTTTTATTTTTGTTTTAAGATTTTGTTTAGTCAAATATAGTTTTAAGATGAGTAGAAATTCTCCTGAAGATAATAAAGAAAAAGTATGTCGTATAATATCTTAAATAAAAATAATAATAGTTATTAATTTTTTCTGTTCATTGTGTTCCAGAATCTGTACTAAGCATTTTAGAGGATTATTTTATTTAATTCACACAATAATCCCTTGAGAAATATATAATTATTATCTTTAATTCACAGTTATTGAAAATGAGACACAAAGAGGTTAAGAATTTTGTCCAAGGTCAGGCAGCTAGTGTGACTTAGCAAGGGTGTAATTAAGAAAAAATAAGTCTTTCTTATCTTATGGGAAATTTGGAAAAGCAAATATCTAGGTTCTCTTTTTAATTAAAAAATATAAAATGTAAAATGTGAGTCTCTCTTAAAGCAGGGAATCAACTTTAATTAAATTGAAACAATACAGAATCTTTTGTTATTCAGGCTCTATATTATTATTATCTCTGCTGACAGCAAAAGCTAAGAATAGAAAATATTTCTGACCCAAGTTGGTAAATTATGAATCAACCTGCTAGATAATCAGAATAGGCTAACAAGTGGAATTAAATGTAATTATTCTATATTAAATATAATATAAACAATTTCTTATTATAATTTTACTAAGATTCTACCAGTTGCAACTGAAATATAACATTTTAATTCCAAGCTTAATAAAAGAACTTGGCATGAGATGTTTTCATAGGAAATAGTGACAATTCATATTATTTTTAAGTGTAAATGAGATGTATTATTTCTGTATTTCATTTTCCTTCTAAAAGTTATTTTTAAAGTTTTAGTTTTTCTGAAGTTGATAGCTATTACTAACTCTTTTGGGCAAAGTTTTTTGAGATAGATTAATTTATATAATTAGGAAGAAACTAAAGTAGTTGTGAAAGTTTCTAAAAAGATAATAAAGTAGTTGTCTTTATGTTATAATAGAAAATGAGAATGTGAACGCAGATCATTTTGACTCTCAGAGTTTGTGTTTTCAGCAAATATTACCTGAATATTGATATATAAATTAGAATTCCCCAAAGGAAAACATTTAAAAATGTTAAAATTAATAAAATCATTAGCTTATATACTTGTCCTTAGTATCAGGACATTCTCCAGTGGATTCAATAGAGCATCTGCAGTTTTTTTTTTTTTTGAACAAAGGTTTCTGCAATATAGACTCATAGTGTGAGCTTACTGGGTCACGTTCTTTGTTCCTTCTTGGAGCTTTGGGAGGCATTTATAAAAGAGCTGCTGTAGTGGAAGGACTGAGTTGTATCACCCTGAGGATTTAAGTTTCTATGGGAGAATCAAATTCACTTTAGTATAGGGATTTAGTAGGTTTCCCTAGCCTTATTAACAAAATATCATGGACTGGATTATTAACAAAATACTAATACGACATGAAAAGTGCATACTTTGTCTTACAATAATCCAGTTAAGACACTATTTTTGGATAGCAAAATTCTTTACTACACACTAGTTACAAATCAAGTGAGCAAGAGGTGGTCATACTGCTCTGCTTCCTATTCCTGCCCTTTCCTCCTACCCCAGCTGAAAATACTTGCTGCAAATGTCCTTTTATAGGAGACTTTGACCCCAGGGTGTAGAAAGGGAAAGGAAAAGGTCAGATACATATGTCTTGTCTATAACTTAAATCTAATACCAGCACAAAAGCCTGAAAGGACTGATTTTTAGAGAGCGTTGGCAGGAAACTGCTCTGCTATCATCTGTTTTAAGCTACTTTTATACATTATTTTTTTCGGCTTCTACTCTGCTACTATTCAACTGCAATTTGTTTTATTGTACACTTCAACACCATGAACAGTATCTTAGTTATTATTGAAATGTATTAAAAGTTCATAAAGAAAACAGCATTTTGTTTCTTCAGTCATCTACTTTGGATGAAAGTGTTATTTAGGAAAGAATAAATGGGAAAAATAATACATTAAAAATAAAAATTGCATATTAATTTTTTAGATCAAATAAACTAATTTTCAGCATTTTCATGGACTTTTATAACCAAAATAAATAAACATTTAAAGACAGATGATTTAATTCAGTATTTTGTTTCTTGAAAATACTGGAATATGTGTTTTAGATAATGTATATGTTTCTGTTATTGAAAAGTTTTCAATAGTCAGCTGACTTCATATGCAACTTTTTGCAAATAATAATACCATTTTAAACTTATTCAAGGATTTTAGGTGTTCTTAAATATTATTTTATAACTTATTTTACTCCCTTAAAGTAAATATTTATGGCATCTGTAAGCCATTGTACAATTGGTATAGCATAGTATTAGGATTGTCCTTTGTAATATTTTATAGTATTCACATTTGTATTTAATCACAAATTTGATATAATTTAGCCAAGCCTTCAATACATTTATAAAGACAGCACTACTGAGACTTTATACAATGGAATAAAATAACAAAATGTGATGGCAGCATTCTTCCACTCAAAGAGATATATATTTTTTATTCTATCTAATTTTTAACTAATTTTATTTTTTGCACCCAATGGAGGGGAAAATTACTAAAAGTGTGATTAAGGCTATTATAAGATACATAAACTGTATGACACAAGCATTCTCAACTCAACTTTACACTCCACATTGTTTATGAACTTAGTATGCCAGCTTTTTAAGTGTGGTGGGGTCTGGTATTCCACACTTATATGTCTCTGAATCCCACCCTTGTGCTGATGCTAAGATGAACTGAAGCAGGGATGAATTTTTCTCTTACATGGAAACATGAATATATTCCAAACTGGAGGGAGCTCTCACAAGCAGTTCGCCTACGGTAATTACTTTGTGCCTTGTAATTGGTCACACAGTATCCTCAAAAAGGTGTGTCTGAGTCCTAGACCCTCTCCCATCCCAGTACCTGTAAATGTCACCTTATTTTGAAATAGGAGCTTTACAGATAAAATAAAGTTAAAGATCTCAGGGTGAGATCATCCTGAATTTAGAGTGAGTCATGGATATTTGGGACACAGAAACACAAGCAAGGTCATGTGAAGATAGAGACAAAGGTTACAGTTATGCTGTCACAAGCCAAGGAGTACCAGGAACCACCCGGAACTAGAAGAGGCAGGGAAGGATTCTTCCCTAGAGCCATCAGAAGAAGTATGGTCCTGAGTACACCTGGATTTTGGTCTTTTGGCCTCTATAAGTGAGAGATATTATTATTATTACTATTGTTATTATTATTATTATTATTATTATTATTATTATTTTAAGCCACAAGTTTTGTAGCAATTTCTTTTGGCAGCACTAGGAAACTAGTTAATGCCTCTATTATTTGGTTAAAGAAAGAACACTATTAAGTATTTTTAAAACAATGTATATCAATGTTGATTATGGTAAGCAAACAGTTTATAATCAGATCAGTTTCTATGTAAAATTTCATGTTATTATATTGATTTTGTTTTGTTTTAACCATACAAGGCTTGCTTGGATGTGGTACCATTGAATACCATCCCCATTCCCTCCTGTCCCACAACTTTTTGAAATTTATGGGGCTTTGTTCTAGACTGAATATTTCTTTTCCCTCAAATTTCATATGTTAAAGCCCTACCCCACAATGTGACAGTATTGGGAAGTGAGGTCTTTGAGAATTAATTAGGTTTAGACAAAGTCATGAGCTTAGGACCCTCATCAGTGGAATTAGTGTCCTTATAAGAACAGGAAGTCTGTAGAGTGCTCTCTCTCTCTCTCTCTCTCTCTGTGTCTCTCTCTCTCTGTGTCTATCTGCTACGTGAGGAAAAAGCAAGCTGGGAAGAAGACCTCATGAGGAAACAAATTTGCCAGCACCTTAACCTTGCACTTTCCAGCTTCTAAAATTCTGAGAAATAAATGTATGTTGTGTAAGCAATCCAGTCCATGACATTCTGTCATAGAATCCTGGACTGACTGATATGGGCTGGAACATGCTGGTGAGATGGTACAAAATCTAATTTTAGAAAAATATTTTAAGTTTTAAGATCTGAGGCAAAAATCAGTTAAATATTACCATTTACTTTAACCAAATTACTCCATTTGCAGTATCAAATTAAGGAAATTTATGTTTTATTCAAGCTTTTAAAATCAGCACATCCACTTTGCAGAAGTAATTAATAACCCATGATTATTAATTATGTTTGCCAATTTAATTTTCATTCAGTATTACTTGCAGGGAAAGTTTGAAATTGATAAATCATCTTCCTTTTGAGATGTCACTTGTATCACTAAAGGCTACCTATAATTTCTGTAATTGTTACTCTTTAATGCAACTTTAAACTTCTAAGAAAGATGTTTCAATATTTTTTCTTTGGTTTTTGTTTTTTCTTTTCTTTTTTGTTCATTTTGTTTGATAATGTATCTTTTTATATTATTATTATACTTTAAGTTTTAGGGTACACGTGCACAATGTGAAGGTTAGTTACATATGTATACATGTGCCATGCTGGTGTGCTGCACCCATTAACTCGTCATTTAGCATTAGGTGTATCTCCTAATGCTATCCCTCCGCCCTCCCCCCACCCCACAACAGTCCCCAGAGTGTGATGTTCTCCTTCCTGTGTCCATGCGTTCTCATTGTTCAATTCCCACCTATGAGTGAGAACATGCGGTGTTTGGTTTTTTGTCCTTGCGATAGTTTACTGGGAATGATGATTTCCAATTTCATCCAGGTCCCTACAAAGGACATGAACTCATCATTTTTTATGGCTGCATAGTATTCCATGGTGTATCTGTGCCACATTTTCTTAATCCAGTCTATCATTGTTGGACATTTGGGTTGGTTCCAAGTCTTTGCTATTGTGAATAGTGCCACAATAAACATACGTGTGCATGTGTCTTTATAGCAGCATGATTTATAGTCCTTTGGGTATATACCCAGTAATGGGATGGCTGGGTCAAATGGTGTTTCTAGTTCTAGATCCCTGAGGAATCGCCACACTGACTTCCACAATGGTCGAACTAGTTTACAGTCTCACCAACAGTGTAAAAGTGTTCCTATTTCTCCACATCCTCTCCAGCACCTGTTGTTTCCTGACTTTTTAATGATCGCCATTGTAACTGGTGTGAGATGGTATCTCATTGTGGTTTTGATTTGCATTTCTCTGATGGCCAGTGATGGTGAGCATTTTTTCATGTGTTTTTTGGCTGCATAAATATCTTCCTTTGAGAAGTGTCTGTTCATGTCCTTTGCCCACTTTTTGATGGGGTTGTTTGTTTTTTTCTTGTAAATTTGTTTGAGTTCATTGTAGATTCTGGATATTAGCCCTTTGTCAGATGAGTAGGTTGGGAAAATTTTCTCCCATTTTGTAGGTTGCCTGTTCACTCTGATGGGTTGCTGTGCAGAAGCTCTTTAGTTTAATTAGATCCCATTTGTCAATTTTGGCTTATTGTTAAATTGACTTAAATGACTAAGACTGTAGCTTAAATGAATGAGATTGTGGTGGAGAGGATATTCCCCAAACTAACTCTGTCTCTGACATTTAGGGGTTTGTTGTAATAGTAACACCTTGCTAGCAATCATCTACTAGTGATTTGCTCATGGAACATGCTGGAGAGAAGGAGTGTCTGAGTCCTAGACCCTCTCCCATCCCAGTACTTGTAAATGTCACCTTATTTTGAAATAGGAGCTTTACAGATATAATAAAGTTAAAGATCTCAGGGTGAGATCATCCTGAATTAAGATTGAGTCATGGATATGAATATATGCATATATATATATATTACATGCATATGGAGGCAGGTTGTATATAATATAATATGTATATATATTACGTATGTATAGTGTGTGTGTGTGTATATATATATGTGTGTGTGTGTGTGTGTGTGTATTATATACACCCTGCCTCCACATGCATGGCCCTCCTCATTATCAGTATCCTCCCCTAGAGTGGTACAACTGTCAAAATTGACTTGCCTACATTAACACAATGTTGTCACCCAGTGGTAAATATACATAACATAAAAGATATAATTTAATCATTTTAAACTCTAAAACTCAGTGATATTGAATACATTCACAATGTTGTGTAATTAACACTGTTTTCATAACTTTTATATCACATCAAACAGAAATTCTGTACCATTAAGCAATAATTCTCCATTCCCCTTGCACCAGCCTCCATGCCCTAGAAACAAGCAATCTGCATTCCCCCTGCATGAATTTGACTATTCATGATCTTTCATATAAGTAGAATCATGTGCTATTTGTCCTTTTGTATCTGGCTTATTTTATTTAGCATAATGTTTTCAAGATTTATCCATGTTGTAAACATGTATCAGAACGTCATTCCCTTTTTATGGCTAAATAATATTCCCTTGTGTGTACATGCCACATTTTGTTTATCCACACATACAGGTTTGTTTTCACTTTTTGACTCTTGTGAATAAGAATGAGTGATGGTATCTGGCATGTGCAGGCAGCCACTTTCTTGCTAAAGACCAATAGCATCAAGCACTCTACAAATGGTTGTAATTTATCTGATTAGGATCCAGATTTCCAAAAATATTAATTCTTATTTTTTCCAGTTTAATGGCAGTTTTCGTGGAGGTATTGACTTCTAGAGCTTCCTATTCCAATCTTCTGAAATCCACTTTAAAAGAGTGGTTTAAATTCTGTGTTTGTAGGATGAAATTGATAAAAAATATTTTAACAACTTTCAAAATTGCATTACAGAGATAATGTCTTTGGCTATTGGGTGTTCACATATTTGGTATGTTATAAACAACTTTCTGGAAGGTAAAGGCCTTTTATCTCACACTTAATATTAAGACAGGAACCATTGTCCTAGCAATGGCTTTTGGGTTTGATGTGATATATTTGTATGTAATGAGTTTTTAAAAGTTAGAGTGAAAAGTCACCTCATACAAAACAAAATAGTTTTTACTGTTATAAGAAAGTAGTTATTAATTACTTATAAAACATGCAAGTATCTTTATGATATTTGGTGATTTATTTTTCTCCAGTCATCTTGTGTTGTTCTTAGTGGAGAAAAAAATATGGGTGCTCTTTGTCTATGACAATGTGAAAAGTAAGTATATGGTTTCCCTAAAAATTCTTCTTCTAAGTTTTTAATCCTCTAAAATGATCATTGATATGTACAAATAAATATTAATAATAGCAACTTAAGGATCATTTTTGCTGTTATCAGAAATTGAAAATACTGTAACAGTCCATCAATAGAGAAATGGTTATGTATATTATGATATATAGCATACATAGCATATGTCCATATATAGAATATGTAAGAAATGTATACAACAAAGCACAATGAATACACGATTATACTAAGATGGATGGGCATGGATCCACGTATTATTCTGTTTGTACATGGTCTTTTCCAAAAAGAAATAAAATGTAAGAAAGAAGAAAAAAATAAAGAGAAAGAGAATAAAGGCAACTAAATAAAATATAAACCAGGATGTGTAAGTGGTCTCATCTTAGGACTGGAACACCAGTAAAGCCTCTCTTCTCTGGAAAAAGTTTATGTCTCTGAAGTTTTCTCAGTGCATCACAACTGACAGCAGCAGGAATGTGGTTTTGCTAACAGCAATAGAAAAGCAAAACTGTCTCAAGATTGTAATATTAATCCAAAGGTTAAAACTTCTTACCTTAGTGTTGCTGCTTTCTCTATGCACATCCCAAAGGACCTAGGAAGGTGGAAAGGACATAGGAGATGGAAAACGTAGAAAATAAAAAAATAAGGTAAATTTAAAAGGTAATAAGACTAACATTCATTCATTCACATTAAGCTCCTAAGTTGTAACACATTCCCTGGTAGACACTGCGGATATAGCAGTGAAAAAAAAAGAAAAAAAATATGCCTTTTTGGAGCTTATATTCTCTTGGAAGGAGATATTATATAGCTTAATTACTTATGTTATTATATATGTTAAGTGTTGATAAGTGCTATGGAGGAAAGCAAGGCAGACAAAGCAATCAGGCAGGAGAAAGAAAGAAAGGGTATTCAATTAGGAAAAGAGGAAGTCAAATTGGCCCTGTTTGTAGATGACATGATTGTATATCTAGGAAACCCCATTGTCTCAGCCCAAAATCTCCTTAAGCTGATAAGCAACTTCAGCAAAGTCTCAGGATACAAAATCAATGTGCAAAAATCACAAGCATTTTTATACACCAACAACAGACAAACAGAGAGCCAAATCATGAGTGAACTCCCATTCACAATTGCCTCAAAGAGAATAAAATACCTAGGAATCCAACTTACAAGGGATGTGAAGGACCTCTTCAAGGAGAACTACAAACCACTGCTCAACAAAATAAAAGAGGACACAAACAAATGGAAGAACATTCCATGTTCATGGGTAGGAAGAATCAATATCGTGAAAATGGCTATACTGCCCAAGGTAATTTATAGATTCAATGCTATCCCCATCAAGCTACCAATGACTTTCTTCACAGAATTGGAAATAACTACTTTAAAGTTCATATGGAACCAAAAAAGAGCCTGCATTGCCAAGTCAATCCTAAGCCAGAAGAACAAAACTGGAGGCATCACGCTACCTGACTTCAAACTATACTACAAGGCTACAGTAACCAAAACAGCATGGTACTGGTACCAAAACAGAGATATAGAATACTGGAACAGAACAGAGCCCTCAGAAATAATACCACACATCTACAACCATCTGATCTTTGACATACCTGACAAAAACAGGAAATGGGGAAAGGAGTCCCTATTTAATAAATGGTGCTGGGAAAACTGGCTAACCTTATATAGAAAGCTGAAACTGGATCCCTTCCTTACACTTTATACAAAAATTAATTCAAGATGGATTAAAGGCTTAAATGTTAGACCTAAAACTGTAAAAACCCTAGAAGAAAACCTAGGCAATACCATTCAGGACATAGTCATGGGCAAAGACTTCACATCTAAAACACCAAAAGCAATGGCAACAAAAGCTAAAATTGACAAATGGGATCTAATTAAACTGAAGAGCTTCTGCACAGCAAAAGAAACTACCATCAGAGTGAACGGGCAACTTACAGAATGCTAGCAAATTTTTGCAATCTACTCATCTGACAAAGGGCTAATATCCAGAATCTACAAAGAACTCAAACAAATTTACAAGAAAAAAACAACCCCATAAAAAAGTGGGCAAAAGTTATGAACAGATGCTTCACAAAAGAAGACAATTATACAGCCAACAGACACATGAAAAAATGCTCATCATCACTGGCCATCAGAGAAATGCAAATCAAAACCACAATGAGATACCATCTCACACCAGTTAGAATGGCGATCATTAAAAAGTCAGGAAACAACATGTGCTGGGGAGGATGTGGAGAAATAGGAACAGTTTTACACTGTTGGTGGGACTGGAAACTAGTTCAACCATTGTGGAAGACAGTGTGATGATTCTTCAAGGATATAGAACTAGAAATATCATTTGACCCAGCCATCCCATTACTGGGCATATACCCAAAGGATTATAAATCATGCTGCCATAAAGACACATGCACACGTATGTTTATTGCAGCACTATTCACAATAGCAAAGACTTGGAACCAAGCCAAATGTCCATCAATGATAGACTGGATTAAGAAAATGTGTCACATATACACCATGGAATACTATGCAGCCATAAAAAAGGATGAGTTCATGTCCTTTGTAGGGACATGGATGAAGCTGGAAACCATCATTCTCAGCAAACTATCGCGAGGACAAAAAAACCAAACACTGCATGTTCTCACTCATAGGTGAGAATTGAACAATGAGAACACTTGGACACAGGAAGGGGAACATCACACCTGGGGCACGTTGTAGGGTGAAGGGAGAGGGGAGGGATAGCATTACGAGATACACCTAATGTAAATGACGAGTTAATGGGTGCAGCACACCAACATGACACATGTATACATAGGTATGAAACCTGCACGTTGTGCACATGTACCCTAGAACTTAAAGTATAATTAAAAAATAAATAAATAATAAATAATTTAAAAAAATTAAAAGAAACAAAACAACAACACAAAACAAAGCAAATAACATGAGGAGGAGATATACAATTTTAAGTAGGGAAAAAAGGATGGCATGACAGAGACAGTAGCATATGAGTGAAAAGCTTGAAAGAGGTGATATGGTTTGACTGGGTCCCCCACTAAATCTAAAGCTTGAATTGTAGTTCCTGTAATCCCCATGTGTCATGGGAGGGACCTGGTGGGGGTTAATTTAATCACGGGGCCAGTTACCCCCATGCTGCTGTTCTTGTGGTATGAGTGAGTTCTTATGCTCTCTGGTGGTTTTATCAGGGTCTTTTTCCCCATTTTGCTTGGCACTTCTCCTTGCTGCCACCACGTGAAGAAGGATGTGTTGCTTCCCCTTATCATGGTTGTAAGTTTCCTGAGGTCTCACCAGCTGTGCAGAACTGTGACTCAATTAAACCTCTTTCCTTTATAAATTACCCAGTCTAGGATATGTTTTTATTAACAGCATGAGAAGGAACTAATACAGAAGGTAAGAAAGCAATCCAGGGGGGATTTGAAGACAGGTGTTTTCAGTCACAGAAACCATGTAAAAAGCATCTAATGTGAGAGTGCTATAATCTGAATGTTGACAGCCCCCCAAATTCATACATTGAAATCTAATTCACAGTATGATACTATTAAAAGCTAAAGTCTTTGGAAGGTGATTATGTCATGAATACAGAGCCTTCATGAAGGAGATTGGTGCCTTTATAAAAGATGCCTGAGGGGTTGGTTTGTCCCTTCCACCATATGATGACTCCACCATATGAAGAAGATGGGTCTATGAACTAGGAAATAGGGCCTCATCATATATGGAATATGTGAGCACATTGATCTGGGACTTAGCTTCCAGAACTGTGAAGAATAAATTTATGTCCTTTATAAGCTACTTACTATATGATATTTTGTTATAGCTGTTCAAATGGACTAACACAGAGACAATTCCCAGCCTGCCCAAAGAGCATCAGGAAGTGTTGGGTACAGTAAAGCTGGAACAGAGCCATGAGGGGAAGAGCAACAGGGCTGTGATCAAAGAGGTGTGCCTGGTGGGTAGCATGAGTAGAGCTGTATAATCTGTACAATAATGACCCAGAGTGGAATTAGAAGTCCTTAAAAGTGGGTGAGCAGAGTGGCATGATCTCTATTATATTATGTTATATTCTTGCTTGGATATTGAGAATAGACTGAAGGTGAGGGCTAATGCAGAAGCAGGAAGGGAGATAAAAATTCAGAGGAGACATGATGTTGGCTTAGCCTGGGTGGATAACAGCAGTAGTAAAAATTATTTAAATGTTTTGAAGGTAGGTTTGCTGAGAAGTAATTTTGGAGGTACATTACCAAGACTAAATTTATATTTTATAAAATGAACAAATTTAAGGTGTATACCTTAACTTTATATATTTATGCACTCATATTCACACCACCCATATTAAGATAAAGAACAGAAAATCTTCTGGTGCTTTATTCTGCAGAAAACCTTCTGGTGCTTTATTCCAGTCAATAACAAACACTGGTCAAAGGATATTCTACTGTGACCATAGTTTTCTTTTGCCTCTCGCTAAACTTAGTTTGTCTGGAGTCATACAGATTTTAAGCTTTTGTGTCTGACCTATTTTACTCAACATGATGTTTTGGAGATACATCCATGCTGATTTATGTGTCTATTTTATTTTTTATTGCTATGTATTATTACTCTGTAAGTCAATATCATAATTTGTTTATCTCTTCTCCTCTTTATAGATGTTACATCCAGTTTTTGCCTACAAAGAAAAACAAACTGCTATGAATAAATTTATATCTGTCTGTATCGTGTGAATACACACCCTCATTTATTTTTGGAATATAACTATAAATTGAATTATGATGTCATTGGGTATGTGCGCAGTTTAACTTTATAAGAAATAGCCAAACTTATTTAAAATGTAGCTATACAACTTACTTTCCCACCACAAATGTATGAGATTTTCTTTGTTTCATAACCTCTTCAGAATTGCTATATTCAGTTCCCAATTTTTTTTCTTAAGAGATGGGGTCTCGCTCTGTCACACAGGCTGGAGTGGAGTGGCATAATCATAGCTCACTGCAGCCTTGAACTCCTGGGCTCAAGCTATCCTCCCATATTGGTCTCCAGGTATTTAGCCATTTTAATTTTACCAGTTATCTTGGACATGTAATGACATCTCATTCAGGTTTTTATTTTAATTTTTCTGATGACCAACTGTGTTCAACACATTTTTTTATCCTGATCACCCACTTGGCTGTCTTCTTTTATAAACTGACTGTTCAAGTCTTTTGCCCACTTTTAATTGAGTGATTTATCTTTTGCATAACAATTTATAGGATTTGTTTACTCTCCAAAGAAATCTTTTGTCAGGTCTATGTATTTCAAATATGTTATCTCACTGTGACATTTCTATTCATTTTTAATTGGGATAAAAACATAACTTGTGATCTATCCTTTTAATAAGGTTTTAAATGTAAAATATAGTACTGTTAAGTATAGGCATGATGTTGTACAGAAAATCTCTGGAACTTATGCAACTTACACAACTGAAATTTTATACCCATTGAACAGCAACCCTTCTTCCTCCTTCCCCTAACCATTCTACTCTCTATTTCTATGAGTTTGACTTTTTTATTTTTATTTTTTTTGAGACGGAGTCTCGCTTTGTTGCCCAGGCTGGAGTGCAATGGCGCAATTTCGGCTCACTCCAAGTTCCGCCTCCCAGTTTCACGCCATTCTCCCCTCAGCCTCCCGAGTAGCTGGGACTACAGGCACCCGCCACCACGCCTGGCTAATTTTGTGTATTTTTAGTAGAGACGGGGGTTTCACCATGTTTGCCAGGATGGTCTGGATCTGCTGACCTTGTGATCCACCCGCCTCGGCCTCCCAAAGTGCTGGGATTACAGGCTTGAGCCACTGCTCCCGGCCGAGTTTGACTATTTTAGAAAGCTCATAGAAGTGAAATCATGCAGAATTTGTCCTTCTGTGACTGACTTATCATGCTGACATGATATCCTCCAGGTTTATCCATGTTGTTGCAAATGGCAAAATGTCCTTCTTAAAATTGAAAATATTCCATTGTATTTATACACCACATTGTCTTTATCCATTCATGCAGTAATGGACATTTAAGTTTTTAAATTTTGTTTTTTGTGAGTAATGCTGCAAAGAATAGGGGTATGCAGGAACCTGTACCACATCCTGATTTCCATTCTTTTGGACATATGCCCAAGAGTAAGATGGGGTATCATATAATAGTTCTAATTTTAGTGTTTTTGAGGAACCTCCATACTGTTATTCACAGTGACTGAACCAATTTACATCCCAATTTACAGCGAGTGTACAAGGATTCCAGTTTCTCCCCATCACTGCCAACACTTGTTATGTCTTGTTTTGTTTTATAACGGCTCTCCTAATGGGTGTGAAGTGATATCATATTGTGGCTTTCATTCGTATTTATGTGATCATTAGGGATGTTGAACATATTTTCATATACCATTTGGCTATTTGTATGTCTTTGAAGAAAATTTATTCAATCATTTTGCCCCCCTTTTTATTTTTTCTGTTGTTGAAGGAGTTCCTTATATATGTAATGAGGTTTTTAGAATAAATGAATATAAGTTTAATATAGTAAAAACATTAATACAATTTTTATTTTTATGTTTAATACATTCTGTGCTCCAGAAAAAAATATCATTGTTTATCTCACCCAAGATCATTATGATGTTCCTCAAAGTTTTCTTCTAGAAGCTTTAGCATTCATGCTGAGGTGTGTGATCCATCTTACATTGAATTTTGTGGATGATATGAGTAAGATATTAAGATTAATGAAAATGTTAATTATAATACATTCTCAGGTCCTAGCCAAAGGTTTTGTATATTAGGATCTCTTGAGATCTAGGTTATTTAAAGGTAATAGACAATAAGTATTAATGAATTTGTTTTCTTTATCTATCTGGTGGTTCTTAAACTTTGTTGCATATTAGAATCAAGTGGTTTGCTTGCTTGCTTTGTTTTGTCTTGCTTTTAATAGCACTGCCCCAATCATACCTTCAAAAATTCTAATTTGATAACCTGGACATCAGGATTTTTGGAGGAGGAGGGGACAGGGTCTCACTCTGTCACCGAGGCTAGTGTAGAGTGGCATGATCATATCCCACTTCAGCCTCAAACTCCTGGGCTTGAGGGATCCTTCTGCCTCAGCTTCTCACGTAGCTTGAATTACAGGTGTTGAGCCACCATGCCTGGTGACATTGGGATTTTAATGGGTCTCTGGGTGAGTGAATATAAAGTCATGTTTAGGAATCATTGACAAGCTCCAGAAGCCTGGAAAAATGTATTCATGAAGATAGAGGTTAGTGTTACTGTCTCCTTGGATGAAAACACCTGACAAGATTTATGTATTTATTTATTGATTTATTGATTTATTTATTGGGAAACAACATTGGAAGCAGTTTCTGATCTGCCTCTTTAATCCCTTGGCCAATGCAATCTTGGGTTCTTTGTAGTCTCACCATTAAGTCTTGTAGGGAGAATACATCTTTACTTCAAGTTTTCATGCACTTTATCTTCATCTTGGAGAATTATTATTTGAAAAAAAGTTCCCAATATATAACTCATATTAAGTAAAAGACATATAATACATTGCAATAATTCAACAAATATTGCTTGTGATGTTGTACTTACTTTATGCTTGTGAAAAATGTAAGCAAAATTTTTAAATAGTATTACATTATTTTCATAGAAGAATCACAGTAAAATAAGAACTCTGCAAGTCCATATTTTACTAAGTTGCATTATTTGAAAAGCAATCTAATTTTGAAGTATCTGATGATTTCAAAACACAGTTCACTATTATTTAATTAGAGGATTTGAAATATAATTTTTAACATTGACTTAGATACTTTCCTGAAATCTATTAGACATAAAAGTAAATGGTATTTATACATTTGTTTGTAAGATGCTATGATTTTAAATTTAAAAGTCTATGTAGCTTTTTCTGAAGGAAGCTGTTCTACAATTGTAGAAGCAATTTTGGGGCATTTCTCTTACTTGATTGACTTTTTTCTTATCCAGATGCTACCGATTTTCAAGCTTGCACAAAGTCCACTTCTGTGAGGGAACTCAGCCCACAAGGCTGTCATGTACATCAGTAACATCTATATCTTTATAGTACCACATATGCCTTGCCCTATCAAATGAAATTATATACCACGAAGTCAGGATCGTATCTCAACTGTTCTGTAAACTCCACAATGCATAGCATAGTGTCACTCATGGGAAAAATGAAATACTTGTGATTGAAATGGATTAACATTCTTCTCATGTTAAGGAACGTACTTCTTTTATTGTACCTGTTGTTATGCAGGGTGTAAGATTTATTATTTTCTCCAGAATTGATATCAGTAATTAAAAATATATAAAAATTGAAGATAAATGGGGAAACAAACAATTTATGAAGGTCAAAACTATGAAGTAAATTTCAGTTCATGGATATTTGGTAGAAATACTAGGTTGGAGAGTATGGTTCACATTTGAGACCAAATTAAATAATATTTAATAGATTTCTTTCATGCTTAGTTGAAGGAGAGCATGTAATAAAAACCTAGCTTGACCAAAAACCTGACTTGCTCTTGGCAAAAATTGTGGTGTAGAGAGAGAGAAAGAGAGAGAAGGAAGTAAGAAAATTAATAACCTCTACTCTGTGGGAAAGTCATTCCATTCCAAATGACACAAATAGAGAATCTGATGAATCCGAGCCTAAGAAAGTCGAAAAGGAAGCAGATTGGTATCTAATCATTGAAGACAATAAACCTGAACACTAAAAAGACATGACTAAATAAATGTCAGGTTCTGAACAATTAAACTGGTTACTTCTCTTACATTGAAGTAAAGAGAGACTGGAAATTTCTGCCTCAACTCTCCCTATCAACTCAATACCTCAGAGTCGAACATAGTGTTCCAAATAAAAATATAATGAGGCAGAAGATGACACCTTGTTTACTAAATTTTCTAGTTCATATTGAATAGTTCCATCTGAGCTTGAAAGCCAAGGTCTTGGGGAACCATTTTTAATGTGCTTTTCAAAGAGCTCATATTAAAATAATTACTTTATATGTAATTAGCAAATAATTAGATATGAGGCTCACAAAGGAAATATTTATGTTCATATAATATGGCTAATGTATGGTAACAATAGTATTAAATCTATAGATCTATGATGGGAGAATTACTAGAAAAACAATAGTAGGTCTCCCAATCCATGAGCATGGAATGATTTTCCATTTGCTTAGATGATTAGTTTTCAGCATACAAATCTTACACACATTTTGCTACATTTATTTCCAAGGGTTTATTTTTATAGTATTGTGAATATAATTATTTCTTAATTTTTTTTTAAGAGAGAAAGTGTCTTGCTCTATCTACCTGGCTGGAGTGCAGCATCTTGCAATCATAGCTGACTGCAACCTTGAACTACTGGGCTCAAGCAATTCTCCTGCCTCAGTCTCCTGAGTACCTAGGACTGAGGTGAATGCCACCAAGCCTAGCTAATTAAAAATAAATAAATGAATTTGTAAAGAAGATCTCTCTTTGTTGCCCAGGCTGGTTTTGAACTCCTAGCCTCAAGTAATCCTCCTGACTTGACCTCCCAAGGCACTGGGATTACAGGCCTGAGCTCTTTAGCCCAGCCACTTCCATTTCCTGATGGTTTTATCAATGTATTCTTCATTGTATTGACTATAACTTCCAGTGCAATATTGGATAGAATTGGTGAGAGTGAACATTATAAACATCTTTGGCATGTCGCCAATTTTGAGGGGAAAACATCCAGTCTTTCACCATTAGATGTGCTGTAAAATACAGTGTTTTTGGTGGTTGTTGTTGCTGATGTCCTCTATCAGGTTGAAGAAATTCCATTCTATTTTTTTTATTCATGTTAGATTCTGTCAAATCATTTTCCTGCATCATTGAGATAATCGTTTCATTTTAGTTCTTTATTTTACAACATAATATATTACATTATTTACTTTTTAAATACTAAAACAATCCTGCATTTCTGGGATTAATTTCACTTAGTCATGGAGTGCAATCATTTTTATACATGGTTGAATTTAGTTTGATAATATTTTATTGGAGATTTTCGTGTCTATATTTGTGAGGTATACTGATCTGTAATTTTATTTTTATTTTTTCTTTTTAAAAATTTCTTTTTCTTTCTTCTTTCATTTTTGCTTTTGAATATAGGCCTTATAACATCAATTGGGAAGTTTTTCTCTTTCTCTATTTTCTGAGTATGAGTATCATTTCTTCATTGACTATGTGAAATAATTTACCAGTGAAGTCATGTGGTCCTGTATATTCTCTTATGGAAGACTTTTAATTGTTAATTCAACATATTTATTCAGATTTTCTATTCATGTTTGTTTCAGCTGTGGTAATTTACACATTTTTAAGACTTTCTACCATAAATATAAGTTGTATAATTTGTGGTCACAAAGTATTTAATAGTATTTCCCTTATAATTCATACATTTGGACAGGATGGGGGAGAATTGGCAGTAGTAACCTTTGTTCCTGATTTTGGTAATCAACACTTTATCTCTTATTTCTTTTCTTTTTTGAGACAGAGTTTTGCCGTTGTCACCCAGGCTGGAGTGCAAAGGCAGGATCTGGGTTCACTGTAACCTCTGCCTCCTGGGTTCAAGCGATTCTCCTTCCTCAGCCTCCTGAGTAGCTGGGATTACAGGTGCCCACCACCACGCCCGGCTAATTTTTGTAATTTTTGGAGATGGGGTTTCACCATGTTGGCCAGGCTAGTCACGAACTGCTGGCCTCAAGTGATCCATCTGCCATGGCCTCCCAAAGTGTTGGGATTACAGGTGTGAGCCACCATGCCCGGCCTTTTTTATTATTCATCATCTAAATATTTCTCAATTTTGTTTAACTTTTCAAAGATTTAGATTTTGGATCATTAAATTTCTTTGTTTTTTGTTTTATTTTCTTTTTTCTTTTTTTTTTTTAGCATAACATTTTTATTTAAAAAATAACTATTTTCCACAAGAACAAAAGTGTAGCGAGAGGAGTGGTGATAAAGTTTACATCCTGGCGAGTCTCTCTAAGGTCTGGCTAGCGGAGGATTGCTGACTTCTCATACCTGCTTCTGCATTCACCCTGCTGCTACCACACCCTTATGTAGTCTCTGGAAAACTCCACTGTGTTCTTGTGACAGAATGACAGTAAAAATGGCAAAAACATTTATTAAGGGCTGAATTGTATCCCCCACACCACCCACCGAAATTTATACACTGAAGTCCTAACCCCTGGTGTGACTCTATTTGGAGTGAAGAATTAAGGCTAATGAGGTCATAAGAGTGGAATCCTGGTTCCATACAATTAATGTCCTTATAAGAAGAGACACTGGAGAGCTTCTCTCTGCCATGTGAGGCCACAGCAGGAAGACAGCCATCCACAGGCCAGGAAGAGAGCCCTCACTAGGACCTACAATGGGCAAGCACCTCGATTTGGAACTTCCCTGCCTCCACAATTGTGAGAAATCAATGACTCGTTTAAGCCTTTTTTTAAAATAGGATTTGAGATTGGTTATATTAAGGTAACAATGGAAACATGAATACAAAATTAATCCACACATAGGAAAAAGGAATAATACATAAACCACTGAGGTTGCTAATAATAATGATGCCTGTTTCCAAGGAAACTGAATACATTATGAGACCACTGAAGTGACTTTTAGTTACCTTGCTTAGTGCCTCTATCTTTTTTTTCCTTTTTTTTTTATTATTATTATACTTTTAAGTTTTAGGGTACATGTGCACATTGTGCAGGTTAGTTACATATGTATACATGTGACATGCTGGTGTGCTGCACCCACTAACTCGTCATCTAGCATTAGGTATATCTCCCAATGCTATCCCTCCCCCCTACCTCCACCCCACAACAGTCCCCAGAGTGTGATATTCCCCTTCCTGTGTCCATGTGATCTCATTGTTCAATTCCCACCTATGAGTGAGAATATGCGGTGTTTGGTTTTTTGTTCTTGCTGAGAATGATGATTTCCAATTTCATCCATGTCCCTACAAAGGACATGAACTCATCATTTTTTATGGCTGCATAGTATTCCATGGTGTATATGTGCCACATTTTCTTAATCCAGTCTATCATTGTTGGACATTTGGGTTGGTTCCAAGTGTTTGCTATCGTGAATAATGCCGCAATAAACATACGTGTGCATGTGTCTTTATAGCAGCATGATTTATAGTCCTTTGGGTATATACCCAGTAATGGGATGGCTGGGTCAAATGGTATTTCCAGTACTAGATCCCTGAGGAATCGCCACACTGACTTCCACAATGGTTGAACTAGTTTATATTCCCACCAACAGTGTAAAAGTGTTCCTATTTCTCCACATCCTCTCCAGCACCTGTTGTTTCCTGACTTTGTAATGATTGCCATTCTAACTGGTGTGAGATGGTATCTCATTGTGGTTTTGATTTGCATTTCTCTGATGGCCAGTGATGATGAGCATTTTTTCATGTGTTTTTTGGCTGCATAAACGTCTTCTTTTGAGAAGTGTCTGTTCATGTCCTTCGCCCACTTTTTGATGGGGTTGTTTGTTTTTTTCTTGTAAATTTGTTTGAGTTCATTTCAGATTCTGGATATTAGCCCTTTGTCAGATGAGTAGGTTGGGAAAATTTTCTCCCATTTTGTAGGTTTCCTGTTCACTCTGATGGTAGTTTCTTTTGCTGTGCAGAATCTCTTTAGTTTAATTAGATCCCATTTGTCAATTTTGTCTTTTGTTGCCATTGCTCTTGGTGTTTTAGACATGAAGTCCTTGCCCATGCCTATGTCCTGAATGGTAATGCCTAGGTTTTCTTCTAGGGTTTTTATGGTTTTAGGTCTAACGTTTAAGTCTTTAATCCATCTTGAATTGATTTTTGTATAAGGTGTAAGGAAGGGATTCAGTTTCAGCTTTCTACATATGGCTAGCCAGTTTTCCCTGCACCATTTATTAAATAGGGAATCCTTTCCCATTGCTTGTTTTTCTCAGGTTTGTCAAAGATCAGATAGTTGTAGATATGTGGCGTTATTTCTGAGGGCTCTGTTCTGTTCCATTGATCTGTATCTCTGTTTTGGTACCAGTACCATGCTGTTTTGGTTACTGTAGCCTTGTAGTTTAGTTTGAAGTCAGGTAGTGTGATGCCTCCAGCTTTGTTCTTTTGGCTTAGGATTGACTTGGCAATGCGGGCTCTTTTTTGGTTCCATATGAACTTTAAAGTAGTTATTTCCAATTCTGTGAAGAAAGGCATTGGTAGCTTGATGGGAATGGCATTGAATCTGTAAATTACCTTGGACAGTATGGCCATTTTCACGATATTGATTCTTCCTACCCATGAGCATGGAATGTTATTCCATTTGTTTGTATCCTCTTTTATTTCCTTGAGCAGTGGTTTGTAGTTCTCCATGAAGAGGTCCTTGACATCCCTTGTAAGTTGGATTCCTAGGTATTTTATTCTCTTTGAAGCAATTGTGAATGGGATTTCACTCATGATTTGGCTCTCTGTTTGTCTGTTATTGGTGTATAAGAAGGCTTGTGATTTTTGCACATTGATTTTGTATCCTGAGACTTTGCTGAAGTTGCTTATCAGCTTAAGGAGATTTTGGGCTGAGACAATGGGGTTTTCTAGATATACAATCATGTCGTCTGCAAACAGGGACAATTTGACTTCCTCTTTTCCTAATTGAATACCCTTTATTTCCTTCTCCTGCCTAATTGTCCTGGCTAGAACTTCCAACACTATGTTGAATAGGAGGGGTGAGAGAGGGCATCCCTGTTTTGTGCCAGTTTTCAAAGGGAATGCTTCCAGTTTTTGCCCATTCAGTATGATATTGGCTGTGGGTTTGTCATAGATAGCTTTTATTATTTTGAAATACGCCCCATCAATACCTAATTTATTGAGAGATTTTAGCATGAAGGGTTGTTGAATTTTGTCAAAGGCCTTTTCTGCATCTATTGAGATAATCATGTGGTTTTTGTCTTTGGCTCTGTTTATATGCTGGATTACATTTATTGATTTGCATATATTGAACCAGCCTTGCATCCCAGGGATGAAGCCCACTTGATCACGGTGGATAAGCTTTTTGATGTGCTGCTGGATTCGTTTTGCCAGTATTTTATTGAGGATTTTTGCATCAATGTTCATCAAGGATATTGGTCTAAAATTCTCTTTTTTTGTTGTGTCTCTGCCTGGCTTTGGTATCAGAATGATGCTGGCCTCATAAAATGAGTTAGGGAGGATTCCCTCTTTTTCTGTTGATTGGAATAGTTTCAGAAGGAATGGTACCAGTTCCTCCTTGTACCTCTGGTAGAATTTGGCTGTGAATCCATCTGGTCCTGGACTCTTTTTGGTTGGTAAGCTATTAATTATTGCCACAATTTCAGATCCTGTTATTGGTCTACTCAGAGATTCAACTTCTTCCTGGTTTAGTCTTGGGACAGTGTATGTGTCGAGGAATTTATCCATTTCTTCTAGATTTTCTAGTTTATTTGCATAGAGGTGTTTGTAGTATTCTCTGATGGTAGTTTGTATTTCTGTGGGATTGGTGGTGATATCTCCTTTATCATTTTTTATTGCATCTATTTGATTCTTCTCTCTTTTTTTCTTTATTAGTCTTGCTAGTGGTCTATCAATTTTGTTGATCCTTTCAAAAAACCAGCTCCTGGATTCATTAATTTTTTGAAAGGTTTTTTTTTGTGTCTCTATTTCCTTCAGTTCTGCTCTGATTTTAGTTATTTCTTGCCTTCTGCCAGCTTTTGAATGTGTTTGCTCTTGCTTTTCTAGTTCTTTTAATTGTGATGTTAGGGTGTCAATTTTGGATCTTTCCTGCTTTCTCTTGTGGGCATTTAGTGCTATAAATTTCCCTCTAAGCCAAAAGAACAAAGCTGGAGGCATCACACTACCTGACTTCAAACTAAACTACAAGGCTACAGTAACCAAAACAGCATGGTACTGGTACCAAAACAGAGATATAGATCATTGGAACAGAAAAGAGCCCTCAGAAATAACGCCGCATATCTACAACTATCTGATCTTAGACAAACCTGAGAAAAACAAGCAATGGGGAAAGGATTCCCTATTTAATAAATGGTGTGGGGAAAACTGGCTAGCCATATGTAGAAAGCTGAAACTGGATCCCTTCCTTACACCTTATACAAAAATCAATTCAAGATGGATTAAAGACTTAAACGTTAGACCTAAAACCATAAAAACCCTAGAAGAAAACCTAGGCGTTACCATTCAGGATGTAGGCATGTGCAAGAACTTCATGTATAAAACAGCAAAAGCAATGGCAACAAAAGACAAAATTGACAAATGGGATCTAATTAAACTAAAGAGATTCTGCACAGCAAAAGAAACTACCATCAGAGTGAACAGGAAAACCTACAAAATGGGAGAAAATTTTCGCAACCTACTCATCTGACCAAGGGCTAATATCCAGAATCTGAAATGAACTCAAACAAATTTACAAGAAAAAAACAAACAACCCCATCAAAAAGTGGGCGAAGGACATGAACAGACACTTCTCAAAAGAAGACATTTATACAGCCAAAAAACACATGAAAAAATGCTCATCATCACTGGCCATCAGAGAAATGCAAATCAAAACCATAATGAGATACCATCTCACACCAGTTGGAATGGCAATCATTACAAAGTCAGGAAACAACAGGTGTTGGAGAGGATGTGGAGTAATAGGAACACTTTTACACTGTTGGTGGGACTATAAACTAGTTCAACCATTGTGGAAGTCAGTGTGGCGATTCCTCAGGGATCTAGTACTGGAAATACCATTTGACCCAGCCATCCCATTACTGGGTATATACCCAAAGGACTATAAATCATGCTGCTATAAAGACACATGCACACATATGTTTATTGCGGCATTATTCACGATAGCAAACACTTGGAACCAACCCAAATGTCCAACAATGATAGACTGGATTAAGAAAATGTGGCACATATACACCATGGAATACTATGCAGCCATAAAAAATGATGAGTTCATGTCCTTTGTAGGGACATGGATGAAATTGGAAATCATCATTCTCAATAAACTATTGCAAGAACAAAAAACCAAACACCGCATATTCTCACTCATAGGTGGGAATTGAACAATGAGATCACATGGACACAGGAAGGGGAATATCACACTCTGGGGACTGTTGTGGGGTGGAGGTAGGGGGGAGGGATAGCATTGGGAGATATACCTAATGCTAGATGACGAGTTAGTGGGTGCAGCACACAGCATGTCACATGTATACATATGTAACTAACCTGCACAATGTGCACATGTACCCTAAAACTTAAAGTATAATAAAAAAAAGAAAAAAGAAACCCCCCCAAAAAAAGAAAAAGATATTTATTCCTTCTATATTTTCCTCTAAACTCAAAAGCCTATTAAAATGTTAACTATATGGAAAATACATAATACATACTGATGACTAATTTATTTATAATAAAAATATCTTAGTATCTTTATATGTGGATGATATTGACAAAGTTTTTCTCTTTAGTTATATTACAATTGACTTTTTAAATGTCTTGTTATTCACTAACGTCTCTAAGTGCTTTCCAACAATAACTGAGAAAAACACGTGATTGAAACTTGAGAGTTTCACAGGCCTATTCTACTTCTGAGGTGAGATGAGAAGCCACAGACAGACTATCTCTCAACTATGATAGTAATCTTAATTGATCTCAGAATTTTGCTTTACTAGGTCTTAAGCTTATTGTTCTTTTTTACCCATTATTTCACACTTTGCAACTGACTGGGCATTTTGCCAGCGATCACAATGAATAAAATGTGGCTTCAGCGGCCTATTACTGTGCTCAATGTCTTTGCAAGTTGCTGGCAAACATGATTTTATTTTAGATACTGTTATATGAAGTAATTTTTTAAAATTTATAGTTTGCCAATTTATTCATAAATTTCTTAGTATCATTTTCATTATTAACACGTTTACATACCGTGCTTCACGCTTACCTGTAAAATAGTGAATTCTACATCAAAAGTATTTAACGAGAACACTGGTGGATGAAGTGACTATACTTCCAAAGCAAAATCATCTCTTTTTAATTCATCAGCTTAGACGGAGAATGTTTAATGTTACTTGTAAATAATGGACTAACAAAAATCCACTAACCCTACCTTTTGGGTTTTTATATGCAAAATAGAGTTGTGTTAGACTGTCTTGAAATTGACTGACCTGCTATATATAAAGGCTTGAGGTGATCAGGAATACTCTATTCTAAGGATATGGGAGTTTTGACAATTATAATATCCAGAAAATATAATATCCATTCATACAATATGAATGGGGAATGCAGGTGTACTTGTTTATATATATATATTCTATTCATGTATACACATTTATTAACTACTTTCTGTGTTAGCCTGCCACAGTTTCATGAATTCTAGGAGAAGATACAGGACCCCTGGTTCATGGACAATGACTTCATTTCTCAAGGCACAGCAAGGGGCATGAGTTACTCATTCTTATTGTTCCTTTTACCCCAAGAGTCTAACAAGACAAAGTAGAGGGACCTGAGTAGATACCACACACAGTGGATTTACATCAGAGCTTAGCTACTCTAGGCTGAAGGAGCCCAATCATTTTATCATGAGATATAAGCAAACCTCCCCAGGATTTGCCTTGGAGGGAGACATCTTTATTACCAATAAGTAAGAAAATATATTCTTGCTTTAAAAGGGGATACTTTGTCTTTCAGAATTGTTCTCTACACAAAGATCCTTTAAAAGGGAGCCTAGTGCAGAATAACAGTTGTGCAGAAATGCAAAAGACACTTGGAGGACTGTCTCCTAACACCTATCAAATGCAGAGTACTACATTAGGTATCAGGGAAAGAAAGATGAAATTATTTGGGCTGATGGAAATCAGTAGCTCACTTAAAAGAAGCATGAGTGGAAAGTTAGTTATGGTAACGCAGGAGAGGAAGAGATACCATAATGTTTAAAACAGGGAGACATTTAGCCAAGTCTAGGAGGTCAGGGAGTACTTTTCAAAGTTAATACCTGATAAGAGTTTTGATGTAAATTTTCTAAAAACGCTTCTATGTACCTGTATCTTTCTTACTTTCTTAGGGGTTCTGGGTTATACAAAAGTCAAGAATTTCAAGGCTTTTTATTAAAAATTGCTCAACATATGTTTCTAAGATTTCTTTGCTACCAGTAGCCTCCTTTAGCCAAAATTTCATAAGGTTTCAAGATTATATAAAGATAATGAAAACTAATCTGAATTAGAGTTTTTGCTTAATTAGTAGGATCTTGGAAATTATCGTGAAGAATATAAGAAGATTTTAATAATAATTGTATGTGCAAACTCTTGCCCATAACAATAATGTTTTATAATTTTATCTCCTTCTCCTCTCACTTGAATATGCAATGTTCAACTGAAATCACTTATGAAAGAAGCAGGAATATGGGAATATTTAGCCTTTGGGGAATCTTATTTCCTATCTTGTTGACTATGGCCTCCAAGGAGGAATTTTAGATCCCTATTTCCCTGCAAGATGATCTATTATGGTGGATTATAACTTCTATGTCTCATTTTATCTCATAATGGATAAAGAAAACTTGGCACATATACCATGGAATATTATGCAGCCATAAAAAAAGGATGGGTTCATGTCCTTTGCAGGGACATGGATGAAGCTGGAATCCATCATTCTCAGCAAACTAACACAGGAACAGAAAACCAAACACCACATGTTCTCACTCGTAAATGGGGCTCGAACAATGAGAACACATGGACACAGGAAGGGAAACATCACACACTGTGGCCTGCTGGGGGTTGGGAGGGCTAGGGTATTAGGAGAAGTATCTAATGTAGATGATGAGTTGATGGGTGCAGCAAACTCTCATGGCTCATGTATACCTATGTAACAATCCTGTATGTTCTGCGCATGTATCCCAGAAGTTAAAGTATAAAAAATTCCATATTTTTATATTTTGATGTACATATTATACCAGTATAGTTATATATGTAAAAATTTTAAGGGTAAATACATATAAAACATATATTAGTCTTTGATCAGAATTTTATTACCAATATAAATAAGAATATCATTTAGAATATAAAATTCCTGATTCTGCAAATGACTTAATATTATCAATATTAATCATAATTATTTAAATTCTTTTTAGCTGCCCATCACCATATTAATAATAGGAATAATGGCAGCTAATTTTAATTGAGTACTTCCTAAATGTGGCCCAGTTACAGTAAAACAAACACTATTAGATACACCCCATCAATCATTACAGCAAGTCTATGAAACATACTGCATTACTAAGTCAATAGTAGAAATGAAAAACTCATGGGAAGGATATGTATAAAACTTGCTCAAAGTTACCCAGCTAATAAGAGGCTAGGACAAGATTAAACATCTATGTAGTTTTCTTTCCTGAGCTGAAGTTCCTAAATCCTTGGCTGCATGGCACCTCATTCAAAAGTCCTAAATTGGCTAAAATATATATAACAGAAAATTCACAGAATCATTTCCTTCTACTTGTCCACTACCAGGGCTGTTAACAGTCCCAAGCAAAGGGACAAAAATTTTTTCTACTTGAGACAAGAAAAATATACAGTGTGACAGAAGGTGTTCTACCAATATAAAAACACTTTACCAGGAAAATTGAGAAGAGGGCTGTTAACCTTTGGGGAAATGTAGGCCTTCAGTGGATTCTTGTTAGAAACATAAAGATGTAGAGAGAAGATTTTCATTTAAAATCCTCTTCCATTCAGCAAAGTATATTCTGAATCCATTATGGTATTAGGCTCCAATATAGTTACAAGTAACCCCATGTGGTTTTAGAATTCTTAAATATTCACACACATAGTCATCTGAAGAATGAATAAATCCATGAATGACTAAACAGAGTTTATTCCCATATCATTTTCAATATCCCTAAATTATGCTTACATCCTTAAATCTGTTACTTCATTCTCAAAGCACATAGTCTGTAACTCATAAAAATAAACCCCTGTTGGCCAGGCACAGTGACTCACGCCTGTAATCCCAGTACTTTGGGAGGCTGAGGTGGGCGGATCACCTGAGGTCAGGAGCTCCTGACCAGCCTGATCAACATGAAGAAACCCTGTCTCTACTAAAAATACAAAATTAGCCAGGATTGGTGGCGCATGCCTGTAATCCCAGCTACTGGGAAGGCTGAGGCAGCAGACTCGCTTGAACCCAGGAGGTGGAGGTTGCGGTAAGCCAAGATCAAGCCATTGCACTCCAGCCTGGGCAACAAGAGCGAAATTCTGTCTCAATCAATCAATAAATACATACATAAACAAACAAACAAACAAACAAACACCTGTCTTCCTAGTGTTTTATGTCTATAGTTCAGAAATGCTTTACCTACTTCATGATGTGTAGTTTGTTCTGATCTGTTCCTTTTCTTCATTGTGTCTAGCCTCATAAGTCATCTTCCTAGTTTTGGAATAACCTAATCCCGTAAGGTCATTGCTAATGTTTCAGCTTTGAATAATTTCCTCTTTTCTGCCCTATGTATTGAACCCTTCTATTAATTATGCTGTCTTTAATATATCTTTGCTTTGAATAGACTTCTGTACCATTCTACTTATAGGTTGTTCCAGCCAAACTCATTCTAAATAGGCCAGGCATGGCCTAAACGTTCTAAATAGGCCAGGCATGGTGGCTCACGCCTGTAATCCCAGCACTTTAGGAGGCTGAGGTGGGCAAATCAAAAGGTCAGGAGTTCGAGACCAGCCTGGCTAAATGTTGAAACCCCATCTCTACTAAAGATACAAAAAATTAGCCAGGTGCGGTGACTTGTGCCTGAAATTGCAGCTACTCAGGAGGCTGAGGCAGTTGAATTGCTTGAACACAGGAGGCGGATGTTGCAGCGAGCCAAGATCTCACCATTGTACTCCAGCCTGGGTGATGGGCCAATACTTCATCTCCCAAAAAAAAAAAAAAAAAAAAAAAAAAGTAAAGAAAAACATTTATGAAAGTATGCGCAACAAAATTAAAATGTTGACTCTAAAGTGAGCAACTGAATGACTGGGATGCATAAGAGAAAAGGGTACTTAACATTTTTATACCTATTGAATTGTATCCTATGTATGTATTATAAATTTAAATGTGCAATAATGCAGATAACTGAAATGTGGGTATGCTTTGATTAGGACTTTGCATTTCCCATTTGCTCAAACTCCTCATGATTCTGGAAGCATATGAATAGAAATACAAAATGTAAGGGGACCGAGGACTTCTCATAGCCCTTTCTTCTTTCCACATTTTGTGTCTCTGGCTGTAGTTTGCCATATGAGTCTATATGGCTAATGAGCAAAATATTTTTCAGATGGATACCTGTGACCAAGCATTGCATTTTAAAGATATTTCTGAATCTTGGACCTCTTATTTACAGTGAAGCCCCCTCATGCATAGTAAAGCAGACAGGAATGTAAAAGGTTGCTGCATCGATAATCAATTTCTGGTGAGCAGTAATTATAGGTAATGTAAACTGGGACAATTATTGCTTTTCATCATATCTTGAGAGAAATCCTACAGCCAATGATTTTGAAAAAAATACAACATCTAAGTTCACTCTTTTCTATAATGAAAAGACATTATCCAGTAGAAGTTCAAGAGTACAGTCTGAAGGCAGCTTATCTGACCTGGCCACATGGTCTTGCCACTTGTTAAAGACAACTTCCTACACAGTAACCTCTCCAGACCTCAGATCCTCAACTCTCTAAAATGGAAACCTAGTAGTATTTACCTCTAGAACTGCAGCTGAACTGAGCATTTTAGGGAAGGAACAAACACACACACGATATATATAGTCAGATTATGAACCCAGTGTAGCCCAGAGTGCAAAAATTTCTCAGTACTAGAGATTCTCAAGAGAAAAATGAGATGTAGTCTATCTCAGTGGCCTTTCATGTGGCAAATGAAAAGTGAAAGTCCATAATGAGAAATACATGGGCAGCCAGTGACACCAACCATTCAATGTAGACTCTCAACATCTCTGACAGTCATTACCTGTTGTACCCTGACCTGCTTATATATTGGGGTAATATCGCCTTTTGATCAAAACATACATAAACCTCAAGCCTCAGTAAGAAATATTTATGGACAACCAGATTTTCTGTGTTTCCAGTCAAAACTCAGGTAGACCACATTTTATGTGACAGGAGAAGGCACAGTTGATGCCCAGTTAACCCTGAGATCATCTCTGCCTGCAGCTTCCTATCATCATAGCAAGCTCTTTCCCTGAAGTACATCATCTGTATCTGCTCTTTGCTATATAAGTAGCAAAAATAAGCATCTGAAAAGATGCTCAGCACCATATGTCACTGGGGAATTCAAATTAAAACAACAATGAGATATCACTACACATCTATTAGACTGGCTTAAATCCAAACGCTGACACCATCAAATGCTGGTGAGGATATGGAGCAACAGGAACACTCATTGATTGCTGCTGGGAATGCAAAATGGTAAAGCCACTGTGGAAGGCAGTTTTGCAAATTCCTGCAAAACTAAACATATGCTTACCATAAGATCTGGCAATTGCATTCTTTGGTGAATACTCAAATGACCTGAAACTTTATCCACTGAAATTCTGCACATGAATGTTTAAAGCAGCTTATACGTATTCGACAAAGATTGGAAGTAACCAAGATATCCTACAATAGGGAAATGGATAAACTATCTCTGAAACATTCATACAATGGAATATTCTTCAGGAATAAAAAGAAACTACCAAGGCATGAAAAGACTTGGAGGAATCTTAAACACATATTTCTAAGTGAAAGAAGCCAATGCGAAAAGGCCACATAATGTAGAGTTCCAATTATATGGAATACTAGAAAAGGCAAAACTAGGCAGATGGTATTATAAAAAGTTCAGTGGTTGCCAGGGGCTTGAGCAGAGGGAAGGATGAATAGGTGGAGCACAGAAGATTTTTCGAGCAGTGAAACTTTTCTGTGTGACCCTATAATGGTGGATATATGTCCTTAAGCATTTGTCAAAGCCCATAAATGGTAGAACACAAAGAATGAATCTTAATATAAGCCATGAACTTAATAATATCAATATTGGCTCATCATGCATAACAAATGTACCACATTAACAAGATGATAATAGAGGAAGTGTGTGTACTATGGTGTGAGGCAGATATTAGAGCACAATAGGCCTTCTGCTCTATTTTTCTGTACACCTACAACTGTTCTAAAAATTAAGTCAATTATTTATTTATTATTTATTAATTTATTTTTTGAGATGGAGTCTCACTCTGTTGCCCATGCTGGAGTGCAATGGCACAATCTTGGCTTATTGCAACCTCTGCCTCCTGGGTTCAAGTGATTCTGCTGCCTCAGCCTCCCAAGTAGCTGGAATTACAGGCACCCAGCACCATGCCCAGCTAATTTTTTGTATTTTTAGTAGAGACAGGGTTTCACCATGTTAGCCAGGATGGTCTTAATCTACTGACCTCGTGATTCACCCACCTTGCCCTCCCAAAATGCTTGGATTACAGGCATGAGCCACTGTGCCAGGCCTAATTTATCTTTTTGAGACAGGTTTTAGCTCTGTCACTCAGGCTGGAGTGCAATGGTGCAATCATGGCTCAATGCAGCCCCAACCTCCAGGGCTCAAGTAACCCTCCCACATCAGCCTCCTGAGTATCTGGGACCACAGGGGTGTGCCACCATGCCTGGCACATTTCTTAGACCTCTGAAAAGATGTTCAACACCATATGTCACTAGGAATATTCGGTATTCAACTAGAGGCTTCAATGGGCTCTGAAATATCCCCTGGTAAACTCTATAAATGTGTTTCCAACTGGCTGAATGAAAACAAAGGTTTACATCTGTGTGAGATGAATTCACACATCAGAAAGCATTTTCACTGAGAACTTTTCTAGTTTTATAGCAGGATGTTCGTTTTTTCAATATTGGTCTCAACGGGCTCCAAAATGTCCCTTTGTACAGTCTACAAAATTTTTTGCCAACATACTGAATCAAAACAAATGTTTAGCACTGTGAGATGAATTTTCACATCACCAAACATTTTTACAGATAGTTTGTGTCTAGTTTTTAATCACAAAATTTTGAATTTTTCACTATAAGCCTCAAAGGGCTCTAAATTGTCCCCTCTTAGCTTCTACTAAAAGAGAGTTTTGAACCTACTGTGTAGAAACAAAAGTTTAACTCTGTGAAATGAATTCCCACATTGCAAAGCTATTTCACAGGTAGCTTGCTTCTAGTTTTTATCACGAATTATTTGGCTTTTCACTATAGGCCTCAAATGGGCTCCGAAATGTCCCTTCATACATTCTACAAAAAGAGTGTTTCCAACTTAGCTGAATCAGAGGAAAGTTTAAACTGTGTGAGATGAAACCACAAATTGCAAAGCATTTTCACATATAGCTTCTATAGTTTCTATCAGATAATATTCAGTTTTTCACTATAGGCCTCTGTGGACTATGAAATGTCCCTTCATAGGTTATACAAAAAGGTGTTTCCAACATGCTGAATGAAAATAAAGATTTAACTTTGAGAGATGAACCCACACATCACAAAGCATTTTTATAGATAGATTTTCTCTAGTTTTTATTGCAGAATATTCAATTTCATACTATAGGCCTCAATTTGCTCCAAAATTTCACCTTGTAGATTCTACAAAAAGAATATTTCCATCCTGGCTAACACGGTGAAACCCCGTCTCTACTAAAAATACAAAAAAATTAGCCGGGCGTGATGGCGGGCGCCTGTAGTCCCAGCTACTTGGGAGGCTGAGGCAGGAGAATGGCATGAACCCGGGAGGCGGAGCTTGCAGTGAGCCGAGATTGCGCCACTGCACTCCCGCCTGGGCCACAGAGCGAGACTCCGTCTCAAAAAAAAAAAAAAAAAAAAAAAAAAAAAAAAAAAAGAATATTTCCAACCTGCTGAATCAAAACCGATGTTCAATTCTGTGAGATGATATGCAAAGCTTTTTCACAGATATCCTGTTTCTAGTTTTTATCCTGTGGTGTTTGGTTTTTCACTATAAGCATCAATGGGCTCTGAAATGTCCCTCTGTAGATTCTATAAAAAGAGTGTTTCCAACCTGTTTAATCAAAACAGTTTTAACTTTGTGAGATGAAGCCACACATCACAAAGCATTTTCACCCATAGCTTGTTTCTAATTTTTACCATGGGTTATTGGTTTTTCACTAAATGCCTCAATGGACTAGGAATAATTGCCTTGCAGATTGTACAACCAAGGAGTTTCCAACCTGCAGAAGCAAAACACAGGTTTAACTTTGTAAGATGAATCTACACCTCACAAAGCATTTTTACAGATAGGTTGCTTTGAGTTTTTATCAAGAGATATTTGATTCTTCACTGTATGCTTCAATGGGCTATGAAATCTCCCCTTACAGATTCTACAAAAAAAGTTTCCAAACTGATGAATCAAAAGAAAAGTTCAACTTTTGAGATGAAATCACACATCACAAAGTATTTTCAGAAATAGCTTCTTTATAGTTTTTATCACAGGATATTAGATTTTCCAATATTAGGGTCAATGAGCTCTGAAATGTCCCTTTGTAGATTGTACAAAATGAGTGTTTCCAACCTATGGAATAAAAAGGAAGGTTTAACTCTGCGAGATAAATCCACACATCACAAAGCATCTTCACAGATGGCTTGTTTCTAATTTTTATTGTGGGATATTCTGTTTTTCACTAAAGGCCTCAAGCGCTCCGAAATGTCCCTTTGTAGATTCTATAACAAGAGTGTTTTAAAACTGCTGAATCAAAACAAATGTATAACCCTTTGAGAGGAATCCACACATCACAAAGCATATTTTCAGATACTTGTTTCTAGTTTTTAAAGCAAGATATTCAGTTTTTCACTATATGCCTCATTGGGCTCAGAAATGTCTCATAGTAGATTTTACAAAAATAGTGTTTCCTGCCTGCTGAATCAAAACAACAGTTTAAACCTGTGAGATGACTCCAAACCTCGCAAAGCATTTTCACAGATAGTTGTTTCCTAGTTTTTATCACAGGTTACTCGGTTTTTCAGTATAGGCATCAATGAACTCTGAAATGTCCACTCATAGGTTCTATAAAAGTGTGTTCCCAACTCCCTGTATAAAAGCAAAGGTTTAACTCTGTGAAATGAATCTGCACATTGGAAAGCATTTTCACAAGTAGCTTGTTTCGAGCTTTTATGATGAGATATTTGATTTTTTACTATTGGCCTCATTGGGCTCAGAAATGTCTCTTTGCAGATTCTAAAGAAAAAAGGTTTTTCATTTTTCTGAATAAAAATAAAGGTTTAACTCTTTGCTATGAAATCACACATCACAAAGAATTTTTACAAATAGCTTGTTTCTAGGGTTTATCACTGGATATTGGGTTTTTCACTATAGGCTTCAGTGGAGACTTAATTGTAACTTAATTCACAAAAAGAGTGTCCCCCAACCTGCTGTATGTAAATAAAGGTTTACCTCTGTGAGATAAATCTTCACATCACAAAGCATTTTCCCCAATAGCTTTTTTCTAGTTTTTATCTTGGGATATTGATTTTTCACTATAGGCTTCAATGGGTTTTGAAAGTTTCCTCTGTAGATTCTACAAAAAGAGTGTATTAACCTGCTGAATCAAAACAACGTTTAACTTTTTGAGATAAATCCACACATCATAAAGCATTTTCACAGATAGCTCTTTTTTTTTTTTTTTTTTTTTTTTTTTTTAGATGGAGTCTCACTCAGTCGCCCAGGCTGGAGTGCAGTGGTATGATCTCGGTTTGCAGTGGTGTGATCTCGGTTCACTGCAAGCTCCGCTTCCTGGGTTCACGCCATTCTCCTGCCTCAGCCTCCCAAGTAGCTGGGACTACAGATGCCCGCCACCAGGCCAGGCTAATTTTTTGTGTTTTTAGTAGAGACGGGGTTTCACCATGTTAGCCAAGATGGTCTCGATCTCCTGACCTCATGATCCACCCGCCTCAGCCTCCCAAAGTGTTGGGACTACAGGCGTGAGCCACCGCACCTGGCCGATAGCTTTTTTAACTTTTTATTGTGGGATATTGGTTTTTCACTACAGGCTGATACTGGCTTCAAATTGTACCCTCATAGATTGTACAAACAGTGAGTTTCCAAGCATCTGAAATGCTAGATATTCGGTTTTTCACTGTAGGCATCAATTTGCTCTGAAATGTCCTATTGAAGATTTTACCAAAAGAGTGTTTCCATCCTGCTGAATCAAAAGAAGGTTTAATTCTGTGAGATGAAATTACCCATCGTAAATCATTTTCAGAGACAGCTTCATATAGTTTTTATCTCAGAATATTCTGTTTTTCACTATAAGCCTCAATGGGCTTTGAAATGCCTCCTCATAAATTGTACAAAAAAAAGGAGTTTCCAACATGTTGAATCAAAACAAATATTTAATGTTGTGAGATAAATTCAAATATCGCAAAGCATTTTTACAGATTTTTTTTTCTCATTTTTATCGCAGAATATTCGGTTTTTCACTAGTCCTCAGTGGGCTCAGAAATGCCCCTTGTAGGTTCTACAAAAAGAATGTTTCTAACCTGCTGAACCAAAACAAAACTTTAATGCTTTGAGGTGAAACCACACATTGCAAACATTTTCACAGATAGCTTGTTTCTAGTTTTGATCACGGAATATTGGATGTTTTACAATAGGCCTCAATGGGCTAAGAATTGTCCCCTCTTAGATTCTACTAGAAGAGTGTTTCCAAAATGCTGTATAAAAATAAAGGCTTAACACTGTGAGATGAATTGACACATCACAAAGCATTTTCACAAGTAGCTTGTTTCAACTTTTCATCATGTGATATTCAGTTTTTCAATATATTCCTCCATGGGCTCTGAAATGTCCCTTCATAGATTCTATGAAAAGACTGCATCCAACTGACTGAATCAAGACAAAGGTATAACTCTGTGAGAGAAATGCACACATCTCAAAGCATTTTCACTGACATCTTGTTTCTAGTTTTTATCACGGGATAATTTGTTTTTGACTATAGGCCTCAATGGGTTTCAAAATGTACCTTTGTAGATTCTACAAAAAGAGTGCTTCCATCCTGCTCAATCAAAGCAAAGGTTTAATTCTCTGAAATGAATCCACACATCACAAATCATTTTCCAATATAGCTTGTTTCTAGTTTTTATTGTGGGATATTTGATTTTTTACTTTAGACCTCAATGGGCTCTGAAATGTGCCTTCTTAGATTCTACAAAGAGAGTGTTTCTCACCTGCTGAATCAAAACAAAGGTTTAATTTTGTGAGATAAGTCCACACATCACCAAGCATTTTTACAAATAGCTTGTTTCTAATTTTTATCATGGGATATTCCGTTTTTTCAGTGTAGGCCTCATTGGTCTCTGAAATGTCCCCTCATAGATTCTACAAGTAGAGTTTTTGCAACCTGATACACCAAAACAAACATTTAATTCTGTGAGATAAATCTATAACTCTACACGTCTGAAAGCATTTTCACAGATAGCTTGTTTCTAGTTTTTATCACAGGATATTTGATTTTTCACTATAGACCTCAATAGGCTCTGAAATGTCCCCTCATAGATTCTACAAAAAGAGTGTTTTCAACCTGCTGAATAAAAACAAAGTTTTAACTCTGAAAAATAATAAATCATAAAACATTTTCACAGTTGGCTTGTTTCTAGTTTTTATCACGTGATACTCAGTTTTTCATGACAGGGCACAATGGGCTCCAAAATGTCCCTTTGTACATTCTACAAAAAGAGAGATTTTGGCCTGCTGAATAAAAACAAAGGTTTTATACTGTGAGAGGAATCCACACATAGGAAGGAATTTTCACAGATAGCTTGTTTCTAGTTTTCAACGCAGGATGTTCAGGTTTTTCATATACTTCTTGATGGGCTCTGAAATGTCCCTTCATAGACTCTACAAAGACAGCATTTACAACCTGCTGAATAAAAACAAAGGTTTAACCTGTGAGTTGAATCCACACATCACAAAGCATTCTCATATATAGCTTGTTTCTAGTTTTTATCTTGAGATATAACGTTTTTAACCTTAGGCCTTAATGTTGTCTGAAATGTGCCATTTTAGTTTCTACAAATACAGTGTTTCAACCTGCTGAATTAAAACAAGGTTTAACTCTCTGATATGAATTGACACATCACAAACTATTTTCACAGATAGCTTTTTACTAGCTTTTGTCATGGGATTTTCAGTTTTTCACTAATGGCTTTCATGTACTCTGAAATGTCCCTATGTAGATTTTACAAAAAGAGTGTTTCCAACCTACTGAATCAAAACAAGGGTTTAAATCTGTGAGATATATCCATACATTGCAAAGCACTTTCACAGATTGCTAGTTTCTAGTTTTTATCATGAGATACTTGGTTTTTCACTATAGACCTCAAGAGGCTCCCAAATGACTCTCATAGATTGTACAAAAAGAGTGTTTTCAAAGTGCTGAATCAAAATAAAGATTTAACTCAGTGAGGTGAATCCACGCATTGCAAAATATTTTCACAGATAGCTTGTTTTTTTGTTTGTTTGTTTGTTTGTTTTGTTTTTATTGTGGGATATTTCATTTTTCACTACAGGCCTCAATGGGCACCAAAATGTCTTCTCCTAGATCCTACAAACTGACTGTTTCCAACTTGCTTAATCAAAACAAAGGTTTAACCCTGTGATGTGAATACACACATCCCAAAGGATTTTCACAGATAGCTTGTTTCTAGTTTATATCTCCACTTATTTTGTTTTTCACTGTAGGTTTCAATGGGCTTTGAAATGTTTCTTTGTAGATTCTGCAAAAAGAGCTTTTCAAATCTGCCAAATTGAAACAGTGTTTAACTCTTTGAGATGAATCCACGCACTGCAAAGCATTTTCACAGGTAGCTTTTTTCTAGTTTTTATCATGGGATATTTGGTCTTTCACTGTAGTAGTCCTCAATGGACTCTGAAATGGCCCTTAGTAGATTCTACAAAAAAGAGTGTTTCCAACCTGCTGAATCAAGATAAATGTTTAAGTCTATGAAAGGAATCCACACAATGCAAAGCATTTTCACAGATAGCTTGTCTGTAGTTTTTATTGCAGGATATTTGGTGTTTTAATGTACTTGTCCATGGGTTCAGAAATGTCCCTTCATATATTCTACAAAAATAGTGATTCCAACCTGCTGAAAAAATAACATGTGTTTAACTCTGAGAGATGATTCCCCAAATCACAAGACGTTTTCACAGACAGCTTGTTTCTAGTTTTCATTGTGGGATATTTAACTTTTCACTAGAGGTCTTAATGAGCTTTGTAATGTCCTTTTGTACAATCTACAAAAAGAGAGTTTCCAGTCTGCTGAATCAAAACAAAGGTTTAACTCTGTGAGATAGATCCACACATTGCAAAACATTTTCACAGACATCTTGTTTCTACTTTTCATTGTAGCATACTTGCTTTTTCCAAATACTTCTCCAGGGGCTCCATATTGTCCCTTCGTAAATTCCACAAAAAGAGTGTTTCCAACCAGCTAAATCAAAACAAAGGTTTAAATCTGTGAGTTAAATCTATGCATTGCAAAGCATTTTCACAGATAGCCTGTTTCTCATTTTTATCATGGGATATTTGGTTTTTCACCATAGGCCTCAATGGGTACTAAAATGTCTTCTCGTAGATTCTAAAAACAGACTCCTTTCAACCTGCTTAATCAAAAGAAAGGTTTAACTCCATGATATGAATCCACACATTGCAAAGCATTTTCACAGATAGCTTGTTTCTAGTTTTTTTCTCCACATATTTTGTTTTTCACTATAGGCTTCAATAGGCTTTGAAATATTTCTTTGTAGATTCTGCAAAAAGAGTTTTTCCATGCTGTGTATTTAAAACACGGGTTTAACTCTGTGGCATGAATCCACAATGGCAAAGCATTTTCACAGATAGCTTTTTTCTTGTTTTTTTTTTTTTTTTGGGTGGGGTGGGGGCGATATTTGGTCTTTCACTGTAGGTCTCAATGGGCTCTGAAATGGCCCTTCATAGATTCTACATAAAGAGTTTTTCCAACCTGCTGAATCAAAACAAATGTTTAACTCTGGAAGATGAATCCACACATCACAAAGCATTTTCAGATATAGACTTTTTTTGTTTTTATTGTGAAATATTTTGTTTTTTACTATAGGCATCAATGGGTGTGAAATGTCCATTCATATATTCTATAAAAAAGTGTTTTCAACCTGCTGAATAAATGCAAAGGTTTAAATATGTGAGATGCACCCACACATTGCAAAGCATTTTCAAAGACAGCTTGTTTCCACTTTTATCCTGAGATATTTGGTGTTTCACTATGGGCCTTGATGGGCTTCAAACTGTCCCTTTGTAGATTCTACAAAAAGAGTGTTTCCAATCTGCTTAATCAAAAAAATGATTAACTCTGTGAGATGAATCCACATATCACAAAGAATTTTTACTGATAGCTTGTTTCTGGATGTTATCACGGGATAATCGGTTTTTTATCAACCTGCTGAATCACAAGAAAGATTTAACTCTGTGAGATGAAATCACACATCACATATAACTTTCAGACACAGCTTTTTGTAGTTTTTATCACAGGGCATTAAGTTTTTCACTACAGGCTTCAATGGGCTTTGAAATATCCTTGTGTAGATTGTACAAAGAGAGTGTATCCAACCTGCTGAATGAAAACAATATTTAATTCTTTGAGATAAATCCACACATACCAAAGCATTTTTACAGATAGGTTGTTTCCATTTTTCATCATGAGATATTGGGGTTTTCACTATAGGTTTCAATGGGCTCTGAAATGTTTCTTCATAGATTCTAGAAAAGGAGTGTTTTAATTCGATTGAAATGAGTGTTCTGATTCTGCTGAATCAGAAGGAAGTTTTAACTCTGTGAGATGGATCCACACATTGCAGAGCTTTTTCACAGAAACCTTACTTCTAGTTTTTTTCATGGGATATTTGGTTTTTCACTATAGGCCTCAATGAGCTCCGAAATGTTTTTATGTAGCATCTAAAAAAAGAGTTTTTCCAAACTGATGAATTAAAACAAAGGTTTAAATATGTGACATTATTTCACATATCACAAAGCATTTTCACAGATACCTTGTTTGTAGTTTTTATCACGGGATATTCTGCTTCTCACTATAGGCCTCAAGGGTTCGAAATGTCTTTCCTTAGATTTATGAAAAACGTGTTTCTAGCCTACTGAATGACAAATGTTTAACTCTGTGAGATGAATCCAGACACTGCCAGTCGTTTTCACAGATAGCTGTTCCCTAGTTTTGTGTGTGGGGGATATTCGCTTTTTCACAATATGCCTCAAAGGTCTCAGAAATTCCCATTAGTAGATTCTACAAAAAGAGTGTTTCCAACATGCTAAAAAAAAAAAAAAAAGTTTAACTCTGTGAGAAGAATCCACACATCACAAAACATTTTCACTGATAGCTTGTTTTTAGTTTTCATCATGTAATATTTGTTTTTTGTTTTTGTTTTTTACTATAGGCCCCAATGAGCTCTGACATTTTTTCTTTTTAGATTCAACAAAAAGAGTGTTTCCAACCTATTGAATCAAAAGAAAGGTTTAAATTTGTAAGATGAATCCACACATCGCAAAGCATATTCACAGATAGCAAGCTTCTAGTGTTTTTTTTTTTTCTGCAGGATATTCTATTTTTCACTGTAGGCCTCAATGGGCTCTGACATGTTTGTTGGTAGATACTACTAAAAGACTGTTTCAAACCTGCTGAATCAAAATAAAAGTATAACTCTTTGAGATAAGCCCACACATCCTAAAGCATTTTCACAGATAGCTTACTTCTAGTTTTTATCACGAGATATTCTGTTTTTCACTATAGACCTCCATGGGCTCCGAAATGTCCCCTTGTAGATTCTACAAAAAGAATGTTTCCAAATTGCTGAATTAAAACAAAGGTTTAACTGTGTGACATTATTTCACAGATCACAAAGCATTTTCACGGATAGCTTGTTTCTAGTTTTTATTGCAAGATATTTGGTTTTAAACTCTAGGCCTCAATGTGCTTCAAAATGTCTCATCTTAGATTCTACAAAAAACGTGTTTCCAACATGCTGAATCAAAACAAAAGGTTGGCTCTGTGAGATAATTCCATGTCTCACAAAGCCTTTTGACAGATGGCTTGCATCAAGTTTTCTTCATGGGATATTCCATTTTTCTCTATAGGCATCAGTGGGCTCCAAAATGTCCCTTTGTAGATACTACAGTGAAAGTGTTTCTAAACGGCTGAATTAAAACAAGGATTTAGTTTTGTGAGATAAATCCAGACATCACAAAGCATTTCACTGATAGTTTGTTTCTAGTTTTTATCACAGGATAGTCAGTTTCTTACTATAGGCCTCAATTTGCTCTGTAATATCCCCTGTTAGATTCTAGAAAAGGAGAATTTCCAGTCTGTTGAATCACAAGAAATGTTTAACTCTGTGAGATAAAATCACACATTGGAAAGCATTTTCAGACATAGCTTCTTTGTAGTTTTTATCGCGGTATATTTGGTGTTTCATTATAGGCCTCAATGGATTTTGAAATTTTCCCTCATAGGGACACAAAAACGTCTTTATCCTTCTGAATCAAAACAAAGTTTTAACTGAAAAAAAATCCACACATAGCAAAGCATTTTTACCATATCTGCCAAGAAGGAAACTCTTGTTCTCCCAATTTTATCAGAAGGCTGCCTGATTCCTATAGGATGAGAAGCAGGCAGCGGTGTCTGGATTTGCCTGGTCATCTAGGCTCTGTTACATATCATCTGCATGTTCTTTTTCATTGTGGAGGGGATCTTTTATGGATCTGTTGCTAGCGGGGACTGCCTCTCTTTACAGATCTTTTGGCTGCCAGGAATTTCAAGGAGCAAAAAGTACTTTGGGTAGGCTGGCTGCACTCCAGGTTGTGAGTAGCGGTCTCACTGTGGGGGACTGAGATGTTTGCAGTTTGCAGGAGGCTTTTGGGTTCTCTGGCAGGAATCCTTGAACATGGCTTTGACTCTAGCACAGGCCCTCTCATTCTCCAAGGGAAGCATTGATTTTCCATTGCTTTCATGAGGAGTCCATACTACTCTTCATCAGCACTCCTAAACACACTTTTTTTGGCTTGCAATTGCCTCAGGCGGCCACTGAGACGCTCTCTGAACTGCATCTGCACCTGTGAGGTCAGTCCAAAGTGTGAGACTTCTGCTTCACTTTGAACTTGCCTTTGTCATGGTTCCTGCCTTTCCCAAAGAGCCATGTTGAGAAGCAGGAGCCCCTGTGAGGCCCAGGATGAAGGGAGGCAGTGAGCTCAAGGGCCTGGCCATTTTCTGCTGACATCTGCCTCTGGGGTCTCAGGTATGATTTCATCACCTGGACACCCCTTAACATCTCAGCAGACTGTATTCCCTTCCCCCATGGGACCCGATTCTTGCACACAGCCTCTTTTGGGAATGGAATTGGAAGAACAGTTTCTAGCTCCCACCTCAGTCTCCAAGTGCCTCCTCCTCCAGCGGGACCTGACCATGGAGACAGCCCGAAGAGGCCTGCATAGAGGGTTCGGGGGTGAGTCTTTTTGAAACTTGCCCCCCCTGTGATGTCTAAGTACAGCCTGCCTGTGTTCCCCAGGCTGCTCTCTCCCAGGAGGAGCTTCCTGCAGAAACACACAGCCTCTGAAGCTGCTGGGATGTGTGTTTCTTTGGGAATGTTTCAAGTTGTGGATATCTGCGTGTGGGTGCAGACATGTGAGTGTGTGTGTGTGGGGGGTAAGTGGAGTCTGCTGAAAGAAATGTGGCTAACGCACTGCAGCACTTTGTTTTTTGTCACCCCACCTTCCGGTGGCCTGTCTCTGTGGCTCTGCTTGGGCTGAGGGTCTCCATGTTCTTCATTTTTCCATGGCTCCTGAGTCCACAGTGAATTGGAAGAATGGCTGACAACCGCCAGGGTCAAAATCACCTCCCCTTGCAAAAAAGCCACATTTCTACAAAGAAGAGAAGCACACCACACCCCAAAACAGACAACTCCCGGTGCTTTATTGTTCTGTGGCCAGCCCCGGGCCAGACCCCAGCAGTCCAGTCGCAGGGCTTTTTGAATTTACCTCGATTTTGGTTTGTAGCTGAGCAGGTGCTTCAGGTCATCAGGAAGCACTCCTCCATTGTCTCGGAATTTTATTCTGGGATGCAGAGTGTGAGCAACAATAAGGTCAGATAGGGGTGAGGATACAGTCTGTTGAGGTATGGATGGGATCTCGCACCTTCACCTCAAAAAAGGTGCAGACAAATGACACAGAAGTTGCTTCTAACTGCATCCCCTCATTCCCTTCATTGCACAGTCAACAGCATGGCCCAGTGCCCAGGTGGGATGACTCAATCGTGCAGAGAAAAGTTGGATTGTAAACTGGGGTCCTTCAGGCCAGCTCCAGAATTGAGCTTTCATTCCTGGAGCCACATTGGAGTGAGACGGATTGATGCTGGGTTGGATGTGGCCTCCACACTGGCCTCCTCTTTTCCTGACTTCCATGTCCCTTCTGGGCCTAGAGTTTCCTAGGTCTGGCTTAGAGTGACTTCCATGTTCCTCATGAACCTGGGGTTTTTCAGGGTCTGGCTCAAAGTCTTCCACACAAAAAGTTTCTCAGTTCATGGAGGACGACTCTAGTGGGAATCAATTGCATGAGTGTTTTCTTATAAACACTGTCATGTTTTAATGACTGGGCAGTTGTGATAGTTTTGGAATCGTAAATTTTGAGTATATCCACGATCAAGGTAACTCTTGTTCTCCCACTTCTAAAGGACAGCTGCATGACTCCTGTAGGATGAGAAACAGGCAGCTGTGTCTGGCTTTTACCTGGCAATCTAGGCTCTGTTTCATGTCATCTGCACTTCCTTTCTCATTGTGGATGGGGCTTTTCATTGGGCTGTTGGTGGGTGGGACTGCCTTTCATCGTGGATGTTTTGGTTGCCAGGAATATCAGAGAGCAAAAGGTATTTTGGGTAGGCTGGCTGCACACCAGGTTGTGGGTAGTGGTCTCATAGTGGTGGCTGGCATTGTTTGCACTTTGCAGGAGGCTTTTAAGTCCTGTGGCAGGAATCCTTGAACATGGCTTGGACTCCTGCACAAGTCTGCTCATTCTCCCAGGAAAGCCTTGATTTTTCTTTGCTTTCATGGGGGGTCCACAGTGCCCATCAATGGCACTCCTGGACGTTATTTTCAGGTTTCAAATTGCCCCAGACAGCCTCTGAGACACTCTCTCAACCTCAAGTGCACCCGTGAGAGGCCTGTTAGAGGTGTGAGAACACTGCTCCACCTTGAACTTGCTTTTGTCATGGTTTCTGCCTTTCCCAGAGAGCCGTGCTGAGAAGCAGGAGCCCCTGTGAGGCCCGGGATGAAGGAAGGCACGGGGTTCAAGGGCCTGGATGTTTTCCACTGACACCTGCCTCTTGGATCTCAGATATCCCATCACCTAGAGACCTCTTAACAACTCACCAGACATTATTCCCATCCCCAGGAGACCCAATTCATGCACACATCCTCTTTTGGGAATGAAGTCAGGAGAGCAGTCTCCAGAGCCCACCTCACAGTCTTCAAACTCCTCCTTCTCCTGTGGGACCCTACCACAGAGATGGATCATAAAGGCCCTATGTTCGAGACTATTAGCGTGCTGCAGTTGGTTGCTGCAGGCAGCCTTTTTCTGGCGACTAGGCCGGCTCTGGCTGTACCATTTTCCTGAGCTTTGGCAGGCTTACAGCCCTGACAGCCAGGTGCCCGAGCCTGCCTGGTGAATGCGCATGTGACAGCCAGGTCACCAGGCACCAGTGGTGAGCAGTGGCTCACGTCACAGGGAATGCCACCGTTGCCTGGTGACAAGTCCCTTCGTCTTGGCGGAGAAGGAATCCTCTGTGGACGTGTGTCAGTGTTGGACTCTCACCTGTCTACTCTGAGGGCTCTATGGGATATTCCCACAATCCTTGGAGTGGGCAGTGGTGAGCCAGCCTGAAGAAACATCAAGTGGAGCCCCAGGAATAAACCACGAAATCCCTAAGGATCCAAAAGGATACCCATGATGAGTCAGGCCTGCCTAGATGGTGTGGGGGTGAGTCTTTTTGAAACTTCCCTCCTTGTGATTTCTAGGTACAGCCCACCTCTGTTTCCCGGAGCTGCTCTCTCTCAGAAGGGGCTTTCTGCAGAACCACACAGCCTCAGGAGCTGCCAGGCTGTGTGTTTCTGTGGGATTGTTGCGAGTGTTCGGATGTCTGTGTGTGTGTGTGGCTGTGTGTGAGTGTGTTTGTGTGTGTCTGTGTGTGTGTAAGTGGCATCTGCTAAAAGGAATGTGGCTAATGCACTGCAGCACTTTCTTTTTTTTGAGTCCCTTCACCTTCTGGTGCACCTGTCTGTGTGGCTCTGCTTGGCCTATGGGGCTGCATGTTCTTTGTTTTTCTGTGGTTCCTGAGTCCACGGTGAGTTGGAGGGGGATGGCTGAGACTCATAGGTGTACAAATCACCTCCCCATACAAAGGAGCCACTCTTCTAGAAAAAAGAGGAGCACATCACTGTCAGGAACAGACACCTGTCAGGGCCTCATTTTCCTTTGGCCAACCCAGAGTGGGACCCTAGCAGTCCTGTCTGCAGGCCCCTTGAATCCAATTCAAATTCAGTTTGCAGCTGAGCAGGTGCTTCACATCATGAAGGGAGCACTCCTCCAACATCTTGGGATTTCATTCTGGAACTAAGAGTGTGAGCAGAAATAAGGTCAGATAGGGGTGAGCATACAATCTGCTCCTTCATCTGCAAAAAAAGGTGCAGACAGATGACACAGGAAGTGCTTCCAACTCCATCCTTGCATTCCCTTCATTGCACAAGCTGTCCACAACATGGCCCTGTGGCCAGGTGGGAGGACTCCAACTTGCAGGGAATAAAAAATAAGGTTTAACTGATACAAAAAGGTTTATCTCTGTAAGATGAATCCACACATCACAAATCATTTGCAAAGATAGCTTCTTTCTAGTTTTTATGCCAGGATATTAGGTTTTTCACTGTAGTCTACAATAGGCTCCGAAAAGTCCCTTCATAGATTCTACAAAAAAGGTGTTTTCATCCTGTTGAATTAAAACAAAGGTTTAACTCTGTGAGATAAATCCACACTTCACAAAGCATTTTCACAGATAGATAGTTTTTAGTTTTTATCGTGAAATATTTGGTGTTTTACTTTAGTCCTCAATGTTCACAAAAATATCTTTTTTTGTGTATGCTACCTAAAGAGTTTTGTCAACCTACTGAATGATAATAAAGGTTTAACTTTGTGAGATGAATCCACACATCACAAAGTATTTTCACTAATAGATCATTGCTAGTGTCTATCGTGGGATATTCAGCTTTTCAATATACTTGCCAGTGGGCTCCAAAATGTCCCTTTGTAGATTCTTTAAAAAGAGTATTTCCAATGTGCTGAATCAATATAAAGGTTTACCTCTGTGAGATGAATCCACACACCACCAAGCATTTTCAAATATTGCTTGTTTCTAGTTTTTATCTTGAAATATTCATTTTTTCACTATCAGCCTCAGTGAGCTCCAAAGTATCCCTTCATAGGTTGTACAAAAAGAGTGTTGCCAACCTGCTGAATCAAAACAAAGGTTTAAGTTTGAGTTCGTGAGACAAATCCACACATCAGAAAGCATTTTCACAGATAGCTTGCTGCTAGTTTTAATCACTGGTATTAGGTTTTTCAGTATATCCCTCAATGTACTTCGAAACGTCCCTTTGTAGATTCTATTAAAAGAATGTTTTCAGCCTGCTGAATCCAAACAAAGGTTTAACTCTGTAAGATGAACCCACATATGGCAAAGCATTTACACAGATAGCTTGTTTCTAGTTTTTATCAGAGAATATTCAATTTTTCATAGTAGGCCTCAATGGGCTCCGAAATATTCCTTTGTAGATTCTACAAAAAGAGCTATTCCAACCTACTGAATCAAAAAAAAATTATCTCTGATAGGTGAATTCACACATCACAAAATATTTTCACAGATATTTTGTTTCTAGTTTTTATCACAGGATATTAGGTTTTTCTCTATAGGCCTCAGTGGGCTCTGAAATGTTCCTTTATAGATTCCACAAAAAGAGTGTTTCCAACCTACTGATTCAAAACAAAAGTTTAACTCTGTGAGACGAATCCACACATCGCAAAACATTTTCACAGATAACTTGTTTCAAGTTTTTATGATGGGGTATTTGGTTTTCCACTGCAGGCCTCAATTGACTTCAAAATATCCCTTTGAATGTTCTCAAAAAGAGCGTTTTTGGCTTGCTGTAACAAAACAAAGGTTTAACTTTGTGAGATAAATCCACACATTGGAAAGTATTTTCACAGATAGCTTGTTTCCTGTTTTTACAGCAGAATATTCAGTTTTACAAATATAGGCCTCTATGGGCTGCAAAAGGTCGCTTCATAGATTCTACAAAAGAGTTTTCCCAACCTGCTGAATCAAAACAATTTTAACTCTGTCAGTTGAATCCACACAACACAAAGGATTTTCACTGATAGATTTTTCTAGATTTTATCAAGGAATATTTGGTTTTTTTATTATAGTTCTCAATGGGCCCTGAAATATCTTTTAACATATTTCACTATTAGACTGTCTGCAACCTGCTGAATAAAAACAGAGGTTTAACTCTGGGAGATACATCCATACATCAAAGCATTTTCACAGATAGTTTATTTCCAGTTTTTATTGTGAGACATTCGATTTTTTAAAAAAGGCCTCAATGGTCTCCAAAATATCCCTTAGTAGATTCTCCATAAATAGTGCTTTCAATCTGCTAAACCAAAACAAAGCTTTAACCTTGTGATATGAATCCACTCATTGCAAAGCATTTTCACATAAAACTTTTTCTATTTTTCATCATGGGACATTTGCATTTTTATTACAGGCCTCAATGGGCTCCAAAGTGTCTCTTCATAGGTTCTACAAAAAAAGGTGTCTCCAGCCTGCCTTCCATAGATTTTCCAGAAACAGTGTTTTCAACCCGCTGAATCAAAACAAAGATTTAACTCTGTGTGATGAATCCAGACATCAGAAAGCATTTTCACAGATAGCTTGTCTATAGTTTTAATCACAGGATATTCACTTTTTCACTATAAGCCTAAATAAGCTTTGAAATATCCCTTTGAAGATTCTATAAGAAGAATGTTTCCAACCTGCTGAATTGAAACAATGGTTTACCTATGGGAGATGAATTCACACATCACAAAGAATTTTCACAGATACCTTGTTTCTACTTTTTATCATGGGATATTCAGTTTTCCACTGTAGGCCTCACTGGGCTTTGTAGTATTCCTTCGTAGATTCTACAAAATGGATGTTCCCAACTTGCTGAATCAAAATAGGTTTACCTCCATGAGATAAATCCACACATCACAAAGCATTTTCACAGATACCTTGTATCTAGTTTTTATCACAGGACCTTTGGTTTTTCCCTACAGGCCTCGATGGGCCCTAAGTGGTCCCTTCGTGGATTCTACAAAAAGGAATGTTTCCAACCTACTGAATCAAAACAAAGTTTAATCCTGTAAAACGAATCCACACATTGCAAAGCATTTTCACAGATACCTTGTTTCTAGTTTTTATCAGAGGACATTCAACTTTTTCTAACAGGCCTCAATGGGATCAAATTGTCCAATCATAGATTCTACAAAAAGAGTGTTTCCAAACTACTGAATCAAAACCAAGTTTAACTCTGTGAAATGAATCCATACATCGCCAAGCATTTTCACAGATAGCTTGTTTCCAGTTTCAATTGTGGGATATTTGGTTTATCGCTATAGCCCTCAAAGTTCTCTGAAATGCCCCTTCATAGATTTAACAAAAAAGTGTTTCCAACTTGCTGAGTCAAAATAAAGTTTAAACTCTGTGATATGAATCCACACACGGCAAAGCATTTTAACACATATCTTGTTTCTAGTTTTTATTGCATGATATTCGGTTTTTCTGTATAGACCTCAATAGGCTTTAAAATGTCTCTTCATAGATTCTACAAAAGTGTTTCTAACCTGCTAAATGAAAACAAATTTTAACTCTGAAATGAATGAACACATCACAAAACATTTTCACAGATAGGTTGTTTCTAGTTTTTATCATGGGGTATTCGGGTTTTCACTATAGGCCTCAATATGATTTTAAATGTCCCTTTCTAGATGCTACAATAAGAGTGTTTCCAAGCTACAGAATTTAAAAAAAGGTTTTTCTCTGAGAGATGAATCCACACATCAAATAGCATTTTCACAGATCGCTTGTTTCTCATTTTTATCACAGGACATTCGCTTTCTCACTATAGGCCTCAATGGGCTTCAAAATGTTTCTTCCTAGATCCTACCAAAAGAGTGTTTCCAACCTGCTGAATCAAAAAAATGGTTTAACACTGAGATGAGTCCACAGATCACAAATCATCACAGATAGCTTGTTTCTGTTTTTTATTGTGGGATATTTGGTTTTTCATTATGTAACTCAATTGGCTTTGAAATGTTCCTTTGTAGATCCTAAGAAAGTAGTGTTTCTAACCTGATGAATCAAAACAAAGGTTTAACTCTGTGTGATGAATCCACACATTACAAAGGATTTTCCCAAGGAGCTTGTTTCTAGTTTTTAACATGGAATATTATGTTTTTCACTATAGGCCTCAATAAGCTCTGAAATGTCCTTTTGTAGATTCTACAAAAAGAGTGTTTCCAACATGCAGAATTCAAACAAAGGGTTAACTCTGTAAAATGAATTCAAAGATCACAAAACATTTTTATGGATAGCTTGTTTCTAGTTCTAATCACAGGATATTCAATATTTCACTATAGGCCTCAATGGTCTCCAAAATGTTTCTTCATAGATTTTTTACAAAAAGAGAGTTTCCAGACTGCTGTGCAATACAAAGGTTTAACTCTGTGAGATGCAATCCTCACATTGCAAAGCATATTCACAGATAGCTTATTTCTGTTTTTTATCACGGGATCTTTGATTTTTCAGTATAGGCCTCAATGGGCTTAGAAATGTCACATTGTAGATTCTACAAAACAGTGTTTCCATCATGCTGAATCAAAACAAAGGTTTAACTCTGTAAAATGAATGAACACATCACAAAGCATTTTCACAAATAGCTTGTTTCTAGTTTTTAATTGCAGGATATTTGGTTTTCCTCTGTACGCCTCAATGGGATCTGAAATGTCTCTTTGAAGATGGTACCAAAAGAGTGGTTCCAACCTGCTGAAACAAAAAAAAAAGGTTGAACTCTGTTACATGAATCCACAATTGCAAAGCATTTTCACATACAACTTGTTTCTAGTTTTTACCATGGGATATTTGGTTTTCCACTGTAGGCCTCAATGGGCTCTGAAATGTCCCTTCACAGGTTCTACAAAAAGAGTGTTTCTAACCTGTTGATAAAAAAAAAAGATTTATCTCTTTCAGATAAGTCTACACATCAAAAAGCATTTTCACAGGTAGCTTGTTTCCAGTTTTTATCATGTGACATTTTGTTTTTCACTATAGACCTCAAAGGGATCAGAAATGTCTCTTTTACATTCCACTAAAAGAGTGTTTCAAACTTGCAGTACACAAAAAAGGTTTAACTCTGTGAGGTAAATCCACATAATGCAAAGCATTTTCACATATAGCTTGTTTCTAGTTTTTATCCTGGGATATTCTGTTTTTGTCCCTAGGCCTCAATGGACTTTGAAACATCCCTTTGTGGATAATGCAAAAAGAGTGTTTCCACCTTGCTGAATCAAAAAAACAAAGTTTAAGTCTTTGAGATGAATCAATACATGGCAAATCTAATTCACAGAGGGTTGTTCATTTTTCACTATAGGCATCAATGGGATCTGAAATGTCCCTTCGGAGATTCTACAAAAAGAGTGTTTCCAAGCTGCTGAATTGAAACAAAGTTTTAACTTTTGAAGATAGAACCACACATCACAATGCATTTTCACAAATAGCTTGTTTCTAGTTTTTATCATGGGATATTGGTTTTCACTACATGCCAAAATGGGCTCCAAATTGACCTCTCATAGATTCTACAAGCAGAGAGTTTCCAACCTGCTGACGCAATACAAAGGTTTAACTTTGTAAGATAAATCTACACATTGCAAAGCATTTTTACAGATACTTTGTTTCTAGCTTTTATCACAGTATATTCTGTTTTTCACTACAGGCCTCAATTTGCTCTGAAATGTCCTGCCGTATATTCTACAATAAGAATGTTTCCAACCTCCTGAATAAAAAGAAAGATTTAACTCTATGAGATGAAATCACGCATCTCAAAGCATTTTTAGAGACAGCTTCTTTATAGTTTTTATTAGGATTTTAGGTTTTTCACTATCAGCCTCAATGGGCTTTGAAATATCTCCTCATCAATTGTACAAAAAGAGAGTTTCCAACCTGCTGAATCAAAAGAAAGGTTTAACATTGTGAAACAAATCCACAAATTGCAAAGTGTTTTTACAGATTACTTGTTTCTAGTTTTTATCACGGGATATTTGGTTTTTCACTATAGGCCTCAGGGGGATAAGTAATGTCCCCTCGTTGATTCTGCAAAACGAATGTTTCCAACCTGCTAAGATTCCAACCTGCTGAATCAAAACTAACATTCAACTCTGTGAGATGAATGCACACATTGCAAAGCATTTTCACAGATAGCTAGTTTCTAGTTTTTATCATGGGATATTCAGCTTTTTACTACAGGCCTCATTGGGTTTGAAATGTCCCCTTGCAGATTCTAGAAAAATAGTGTCTCCCACCTGCTAAGTCAAAATAAAGGTTAAACTCTGTGAGATGAAACCACACATTGCCAAACATTTTTACAGATAGCTTGTTCTAGTTTTTATCACGGCATATGCGGTTTTTCACTATAGGCCTCAATGAGCTCAAAATTGTCCCTTCCTTTATTCTACAAAAGGAATGTTTCCAACCTGCCCAATCAAAACAAGGTGTAACTCTGTGAGATGAATCTACACATTGCAAAACATTTTCACACATAGCTTGTTTCTAGTTTTTATCCTGGGATATTTGGTTTTTAGTACAGGTCTCTATGGGCTCCGAAATGTCCCTTCATAGATATTACAAAAAAAGTATTTTCAACCTTCTGAACTAAAACAAGGGTTTAACTCTGCAAGATGAATCCACACATCTCAAAGCATTTTCACAGATAATTTGTTGTCAGTTTTTATCAGGGATTTTTTTTTTATAATAGGCCTCAAGGACTCAGAAATTTCTTATTTTAGATTCTACTAAAACAGTGTTCTCAACCTGCTGTATACAAACATAGGTATAACTCTGTGAGATAAATCCACACATCACAAACATTTTCACAGATAGCTTGTTTCTAGCTTTTATCACAAGATATTCAGTTTTTTTCACTACAGGTCTCAATGGGCTCTGAAATGTTCCTTCATAGATTCTACAAAAGAGTGTTTGAAACCTGCAGAATCAAAATAAAAGTTTAACTCTGTGAGATGAATCCACACATCACAGAGCATTTTTGCTAATAATTTGTTTCTAGTTTCTATGGTGGGATATTTTGTTTATCAATATAATCACACATGGGCTTCAAAATGTCCCCTCATAGAGTCTTAAAAAAGACTATTTCCAATCTGCTAAGTCAAAACATATGTTTAACTCTGAGGGATAACCCACACATCACAAAGCATTTTCACAGATAGATTGTTTCTAGTTTGTATCGTGGAATATTGGGTTTTCGACTATGGGCTTCAATGGACTCTAAACCATCCTCTCTTAAATTCTACAAAAAGAGTGTTTCCAACCTGCTGTATATAAACAAGAGTTTAACTCTGTGAGATGAATTCAGACTCAAAGCATTTTTATGGATAGCTTGTTTCTGTTTCCATTGTGAAATATTTGATTTTTCACTATAAGCCTTAATGGGCTCCAAAATATCCCTTCATAAATTCTAAAAAAGAGTGTTTCAAAACTGCAGAATCAAAACAAAGGTTTAACTCTGTGAGATGAATCCACCCATTCCAAAGCATTTTTACTAATAATTCGTTGCTAGTTTCTATAATGGGAAATTCAGCTTATCAATGTACTCGTCCATGGGCTTCGAAATCGCCATTCATAGACTCTTTAAAAAGAGTGTTTCCAATGTGCTGAATCAAAACAAATGTTTAAATCTGAGAGATGATTTGCATATTGCAAAGCATTTCACAGATAGCTTGATTCTAGTTTTTATCAGGGAATATTCAGTTTTTCACCATAAGCCTCAATGGGCTTTGAAATGTCCCTTCTTAGATTCTACTAAAAGTGTGTTTCCAACCTGTTGAATAGAAACAAAAATTTAATTATGTGAGATGATTCTATATGCCACAAAGCATTTTACCACATAGCTTGTTTCTAGTTTTTATTGTGGGATATTGTTTTTCACTATTGGCCCCAAAGGGCTCTGAAATGTCCCTTTGTATATTCCTCAAAATGAGTGATTCCAAACTGCTGAAATTAAAAAAAAAAAAGTTTGTTGTGCTTTTTTTTGTTGTTCTTTTTGAGATGGAGTCTCTCTCTGTCACCCAGGCTGGAGTGCAGCAGCGTGATCTCGGCTCACTGCAAGCTCCACCTCCTGGGTCCATGCCATTCTCCTGCCTCAGCCTCCCGTGTAGCTGGGACTACAGGCGCTGGCCACCAGGTCTGGCTAATTTTTTGTATTTTTAGTAGAGACAGGGTTTCACCGTGTTGGCCAGGATAGTCTTGATCACCTGACTTCATGATCTGCCTGCCTTGGCCTCCCAAAGTGCTGGGACTACAGGCGTGAGCCACCGCACCCAGCAAAATAAGGTTTTACTATGTGAGATGAATCCACACATCACACAGCATTTTCAGAAGTAAATTTTTAATTGTTTTTATCATGAAATATTCGTGTTTTTTTACTATAGACTTTCATAGGTATGAAATGTCGTGTGTTCTAGAAAAAAAGGATTCCCAACCTGCTGAATAAACACAAGGGTTTAACTTTGTGAGATCAATCCACACATTGCAAAGTATTTTTACTGATAGCTTTTCTCTAGTTTTTATCACGGGATAATCAGTTTTTCAGTACAGGTCTCAATTTGCTTTGAAATGTCCTCTAGTACATTGTAGAAAAAGAGTGTTTCCAACTTGCTGAATGACAAGATAGTTTAAACTCTGTGAGATAAAATTACATATTGCAAAGCATGTTCAGACATAGCTTCTTTGTAGTTTTTGTTTTTTTTCCCCTGTGGGACATTTGGTTTTTCACTGTATGCCTCAATGGGCTCTGAAACGCCCCCTCATAGATTGTACAAAAAGATTGTATTAAACATGCAGAATCAAAAGAAAGGTATAACTCTGTGAGATAAATCCACACATAGCAGAGCATTTTCACAGATAGGTTGTTTCTAGTTTTTATCGTGGGCTATTCTGTTTTTCACTACATGCCTTAACGGGCTTCAAAATGTTGCTTCGTAGATTCTATAAAATAAGCATTTACAGTCTGCTGAATCAGAATGAAGGTTTAACTCTGGAGGTGAATCTGCACATTGTAAAGCATTTTCACAGAGAGCTTTCTTCTTTCTTTTTTAGTGAGGAATATTTGGTTTTTCATTGTTGCCCTCAATGGACTCCAAAATGTCCTATCATAGATTCCACAAAATTAATGTTTCTGACCTACTTAAGCAAAAAAAAGTTTTAACTCTGTGACATGAATCCACACATCACAAAGCATTTTCACAAGTAGCTTGTTTGTAGTTTTTATCACGGGATATTTGGTTTTACACTATAGACTTCAATGGGCTTCAAAATGTCTTTTCTTAGATTCTACAAAAAAGTGTTTCCTACCTGGAATCAAAGCAAAAGTTTATCTCTGTGAGGTGAATTGACACATTGCAAAGTATTTTCACAAATAGCTTATTTCTAGTTTTTATCATGAAAAATTCGATTTTTTACTATTGGCTTCAATGGGCCCTGAAATGTCCCTTTGTAGATTCTACAAAGAGAGTTTTTCCAACCTGCTGAATCAAAACAAAAGTTTAACTCTATGAGATGAATCCACGCATTGCAAAGCATTTTTAGAGATTGCTTTTTCATTGTTTTCATCGCGAAACATTCGTTTTTTACTATAGGCGTCAATTCGTGTGAAATGTCCCATTGCATATTCTACAAAAAAAGTGTACCAAACTTGCTGAATAAAAACAAAGGTTTAACTTTGTGAGATGAATCCACACATTGCAAAGCATTTTCACAGATAGCTTGTTTCTAGTTTCTATCTCGCAATATTCGTTTTTTAAATATAGGCCTCCATGGGCTCCAAAATGTCCCTTTGTAGATTCTACAAACTGAGTGTTTACAACCTGCTGAATCAAAACAAGGGTTTAACTCTCTGAGATGAATCCATATATCAGAAAGCATTTTTACAGATAGTTTGTTTTCAGTTTTTATTGGGGGATATTTTGTTTTTCATTATAGGCCTCAAAGGTCTCAGAAATATCTTCTTTTAGATTCTACTAAGAGAGTGTTAGCAAACTGCTGTATATAAACATAGGTTTAAGTCTTTGAGGTAAATACACACATTGCAAACATTTTCAGATATAGCTTATTTCTAGATTTTGTCACAAGATATTTGGTTTTTCACTAGAGGCGTCAATGGGTTCAGAAATGTTCCCTCATAGATTATACAAAAAGTGTGTCTCCAGTCTGCTGAATCAAAAAAAAAGAAAAGGTTTAGCTCTGTGAGATAAATCCACACATTGCAAGCTGATGCATAATGCAGAGATAGTTTTTTTCTAGTTTTATCACAGGATATTGGTTTTTCACTATAGGCCTCAATGGGCTCAGAAATGTTCCTTTGTTGATTCTACAAAAAATGTGTTTCCAACCAACTGAATCAAAACAAAAGCTTAACTCTGCAAGATCAACTCACACATCACAAAGCATTTTCACAGATAGCTTGTTTCTAGTTTTTATCAAGAGATACTCGATTTTTTTTTATTGTAGACTTCAGTGTGCTCTGAAATGTCCTTTCATAGATTCTACAAAAACAGTGTTTCCAACCTGCTGAATTAAAATGAAAGTTAAACTCTGTAAGATGAAATCATACATCACAAAGCATTTTCACAAATAGCTTGTTTCTGGTTTTTATCATGGGATATTTGGTTTTTCAATATAAGCATCAATGGGCTTCGAAATGTTCCTTCTTAAATTTTACAAAGAGACTGTTTTCAACTTCCTGAATAAAAACAGTGGATAAATCTGTGAGATTAATCCACACATTACAAAGCATTTTCACTGGTAATTATTTTTTAGTTTTTCTCATGGAATATTGTGTTTTTCAATATAGGCTTCAATGGACTCTAAAATGTCCTCTCTTAAATTTTACAGAAACAGTGTTTGCAATGTGCTGTATATAAACAAAAGTTTTCCTCTGTGAGATAAATCTACACACACAAAGCATTTTCACAGATATCTTGTTTCTAGTTTTCATCATAAAATATTTGATTTTTCACTATAGGCCTCAATGGGCTCCAAAATGTCCCTTCATAGATTCTACAGAAAAAGTATTTCCACCGTTCTGAATCAAAACTAAGGTTTTACTCTCTGTGATGAATTTACACATTGCAAAGCATTTTCATAGATAGCTTGTTTCTAGTTTTTATTGTGGGATATTTGGTTTTTTATTATAGGCCTAAAAGGGCTCAGAAATTTCTTCTTTTAGATTCTACTAAAAGAGTGTTTCCAAACTGCACTATAAAAACGAAGTTTACTTCTGTGCAATAAATCAACATATCACAAAGAATATTCACAGATAGCTTGTTTCTAGTTTTTATCACAGGATATTGTGTTTTTCACTAAAGCCTCAATGGGCTTTGAAATGTCCCTCTGTAGATTTTATAAAAAGAGTGTTTTTAACCTGCTGAATCAAAACAACATTTAACTTTTTGAGATGAATCCACACATTGCAAAGCGTTTTCACAGATAGATTGTTTCTAGTTTTTATTGCAGGATATTGTTTTTTCACTCAGGCCAATATGGGCTTCGAATTATCCCCTAGTAGATTAGATTATACAAACATCGAGTTTCCAAGCTGCTGAGGCAAAACAAAGGCTTAACTTTGTAAGATGAATCTACATATTGCAAAGCATATTTTACAGATAGCTTGTTTCTAGTTTTTATTGCTGGATATTTGGTTTTTCACTGTAGGCTTCAATTTACTCTGAAATATCCTATCAAATATTCTACAAAAAGAGGGTTTCCAACCTACTGAACCAAAAAAAAAGTTTAATTCTGTGAGACTAAATCACACATCGCAAAGCATTTTCAGAGACAGCTTTATATAGATTTATTGCAGGATATTTGGTTTGTCGCTATAAGCCTCAATGTTCCTTGAAATGTCTCTTCATTGATTGTGCAAAAACAGTTTCCAACTTTTTACTGTAGGCCTCAGTGGGCTCAGAAATGACTCTCAAAGATTCTACAAAAAGAATACTTCTAACCTGCTGAATCAAAACAAAAGTTTAACTCTTTGGGGTGAATCCACATATCAGGAAGCCTTTTCACAGATAGCTTCTTTCAAGATTTTATCGTGAAATATTCGTTTTTTTCTATAGGCCTCACTGGGCTCAGAATTGACCCCTCTTAGATTCTACTAAAAGAGTGTTTCCAAAATGCTGTATAAAAATAAAGTTTTAACTCTGTATGATGAATCTACACATCACAAAGCATTTTCAGATATAGCTCGCTTCTAGTTTTTATCACGGGATATTCTGTTTTTCACTATAGGCCTCAAAGGGCTCCAAAATGTCCCTTTGTAGATTCTGCAAAATGAGGGTTTTTAACCTGCTGAACATAAACAGAGGTTTACCTCTGTGAGATAAATCCACACATCACAAAACATGTTCAAAGGTAGTTTTTTATCTAGTTTTTATCACATGATATTCAGTTTTTCACTATAGGCCTAATGGGCTCTGAAATTTCCCTTTTTAGATTCTACAGAGTGTTTACAACCTGCTGAATCAAAACAAGGTTTTAACTATTTGAGATGAATCCATACATCTAAAGCATTTTCACAAATTGTTTGTTTTTATAGGGGGATAGTCAGTTTTTTACTACAGGCCACAAAAAGCTCAGAAATGTCTTCTTTTAGATTCTACTAAAAGAGTGTTTCCAACCTGCTGTATATAAATATAGGTTTAGCTCTGTGAAATAAATCCACACATTGCAAACATTTTCACAGATAGCTTGTTTCTAGTTTTTATCATGGGATATTTGGTTTTTCACCATAAGCCTCAATAGGCTCCTAAATGTCCCTTTGTAGATTCTACAAAATGTTTCCAACTTGCTCTATTAAAAAAAAAAGGTTTAACTCTGTGAGATGTATCCACACATCAAAAATCTTTTTCACAGATAGAGTATTTCTAGTTTTTATTGTGGGATATTCTGTTTTTCATTAAAGGTCTCATTGAGCTCCAAAAAATCCCTATGTAGATTCTACAAAAAGAGTGTTTCCAGACTGCTGAATCAAAACAAAGGTTTAATTCTAAGAGATCATTCCAAACATTGCAAGACACTTTTACAAATAGGTTGTTTCTAGGTTTTATCATGGGATATTTAATTTTTTAATATAGGCCTCAATGGGCTCCAAAATGTACCTTTGTAGATTCTACAAAAAGAGTGTTTTCAACTGGCTGAGTCAAAACAAAGGTATAACACTGTGAGAGAAATGCACACATCGCAAAGTATTTTAATTGGTAGCTTGTTTCTAGCTTTATTTCAGGATAATCAGTTTTTGACTACAGGCCTCAATGGGCTTCAAAATGTCCCCTCTTATATTCTACAAAAAGAGTGCTTTAAACCTGCTTAATCAAAGCAAAGGTTTAATTCTGTGAGATGAATCCAAACATTGCAAAGCATTTTCACTTGTATCTTATTTCTAGTATTTAATGCAGGATATTTTGTTTTTCACTATAGACCTCAATAAGCTCTGAAATGTCCCCTCATAGATTCTACAAAAAGAGTTCTTTCAACCTGCTGAATAAAAACAAAGGTTTAACTCTGTAAAATGAAATGACACGTTGTAAAGCATTTTCACAGATAGCTTGGTTCTAATTTTTATCGTGGGATATTCAGTTTTTCACCACAGGCCACAGTGGGCTCCAAAATGTCCATTTGTAGACTCTACAAAAGGAATGATTTTGGCCTCTTGAATCAAAACAAAGGTTTAACTCTGACAGATGAATCCATACATTGCAAAGAATTTTCACAGACAGCTTTTTCTAGTTATCATCACAGGACATTCTGTTTTTTCATACACTTCTTCATGGGCTCCGAAATGTCCCTTAGTAGATTCTACAAAAAGAGTGTTTTCAACATGCTGAATCAAAACGAATGCTTAACTCTGTGAGTTGAATCCACACATCACAAAGCATTCTCTTATATGGCTGGTTTCTGGTTTTTATCTCGAGATATAAGGTTTTTAAATGTAGGCCTCAACGTTCTCTGAAATGTGTCCTCTTAGATTCTACAAAAACAGTGTTTCCAACCTGCTGAATCAAAACAAAGTTTTAACTCCATGAGATGAATTGACACATCACAAAGCATTTTCACTGATAAGTTTTCTAGTTTTTGTCACGGGATATTCGGTTTTTCACTAGTGGCCTTTGTGGTCTCCAAAATGTCCCTTCATAGAGTCTACAAAAAGAATATTTCCAACTGGCTGAATGAAAACAAAAGTTCATACATGTGAGATATATCTGCATATTGCAAAGCATTTTCACAAATAACTTGTTCCTAGTTTTTATCATGGGAAATTTGGTTTTTCACTATAGACCTCAATAGGCTCCAAAATGTCCCCTTGTAGATTGCACAAAAAGTGTTTTCAACATGCTAAATCAAAACAAAGATTTTAATCTGTGATATGAATCCATACATCACAAAGCATTTCCACACATCACAAAGCATTTCCACAATCAAAACAAAGGTTTAACTCTGTGAGATGAATCCACATGCTGCAAAGTATTTTTGCAGATAGCTTTTTTCTATTTTATGTCATGGGATATTTGGTTTTTCGCTGTGCTGGTCCGTGAGCTCCAAAATGTCCCTTTGTAGATTCTACAAAAAGAGTCTTTAATCTGCCCAATCAAAACAAATGTTTAACTCTGAGAGAGGAATACACCCATCACATAGCATTTTCACCGAGAGCTTGTTTCTAGTTTTATCACAGGATATTCAGTTTTTCACTGTAGGCCTCAATTGGCTACAAAATTTCCCTTCGTAGATTCTACAAAAAGTGTGATTCTGGCCTGCTGAATCAAAACAAAGGTTTAACTCTGTGAGATGAATCCTCACATTGCAAAGCATTTTCGCAGATAGCTTGTTTCTAGTTTTTGTCACACGACATTTGGTTTTTCACTATATATCTCTATTTTCTCCAAAATGTCCCCTCATAGAGTCTATAAAAAGAGTGTTTCCAATTTTCTGAATCATGATAAAGGATTAACTCTGTGAGATGAATATAGACATGGCAAAGAATTTTTATGGATAGATTGTTTCTAGTTTTTTTGTTGGGATATTTGGATTTTCACTGTAGGCCTCAATGGCCTCTGAAACGTCCCCACCTAGATGGTACAAAAGGACTGCATCCAATGTGCTGAATAAAAACAAAGGTTTACCTCTATCAGAAGAATCCAAACATTAAAAAGCATTTTCACAGATAGCTTGTTTCTAGCTTTTATCATGGGATATTCAGTTTTTCACTAATGGCCCTAATGGGCTCTGAAATGTCCCTTCTTAGATTCTCCAAAGATAGTGTTTCCAACATGCTTAATCAAAACAAAGGTTTAATTCTTTGAGATGGATCCAGACATCACAAAGCATTTTCAGAGATAGATTTTTTATTGTTTTTATCACAAAATATTCATTTTTTTACTATAGGCATCAATGGGTGTGAAATGTCCTTTTGTATATTCTATAAAAAAGTGTCTTTAACCTGCTAAATAAATACAAGGTTTAATTCTGTGAGATAAATCCACACATTGCAAAACATTTAAAAAGATAGCTTGTTTTTACTTTTTATTGCAGTATATTTGGTATTTCACTATGGGCCTCAATGGGCTTCAAAATGTTACTTTGTAGATTTTACAAAAAGAGAGTTTCCAACCTGCTGAATCAAGACAAAGGATTAACTCTGTTAGATGAATTTTCACACATTGCGAAGAATTTTTACTGATAGCTTGTTTCTGGTGTTTATCGTGGGATAATCAGTTGTTCATCAACCTGCTGAATCACAAGAAAGTGTAACTCTGTGAGATGAAATCACACTTTGCAAATAATTTTCAGAAACAGCTACTTTGTAGTTTTTATCATGGGAAATTCAAATTTTCACTGTTAGTCTCAATGGGCTTTGAAATGTCATTTTATAGATTGTACAAAAAGAGTGTATCCAATCTGCTGAATCAAAACAAAGGTTTAATTCTGTGAGATAAATCCACACATTGCAAAGCATATTCACAGCTAGGTTGCTTTTAGTTTTTATTGTGGGATATTGGGGTTTTCACTATAGGCCTCAATGGGCCCTGAAATGTTTCTTCGTAGATTCTACATAAAAAGTGTTTTAAACCTGCTGAATCAGAAGAAAGGTTTAACTCTGTGAGATGAATCAACACATTGCAAAGCATTTTCACAGATAGCCTGCCTCCAGTTTTTGCCATGGGATATTTGGTTTTTCCATATAGGCTGCAATGGACTCCAAAATATTACTTTGTAGACTCTACAAACTGCTGAATTAAAACAAAGGTTTAACTCTGTGAAATTGAATCCACACATCACAAAGCATTTTCACAGATAATTTACTTCGGTTTCTTACTGTAGGCCTCAGAGGTTTGAAATGTCTTTTCTTTGTTTCTACGAAAAGTGTGTTTCCAACCTGTGGAATCATAGTAAATGTTAAACTCTGTGAAATGAATTCCAGAATTGCCAAGCATTTTCACAGATAGCTGGATTCTAGTTTTTATTGAGGGATATTCGTTTTTTTACTATAGACCTCAAAGGGCTCAGAAATGCCCATTTGTAGATTTTACAAAAAGAGTATTTCAAATTTCCTGAATCAAAACAAAGTCTTAACTCTATGAGATGAATCTACACATCTCAAAGCATTTTCACAGAGAGCTTTTTTCTACTTTTTATTATATATATTATATATATTTATACTTGGTTTCTCACTGTAGGCCTCAATGGGCTCCAAAATGTTTCTTCGTTGACTCTACAGAAACATGGTTTCCACTATGCTAAATCAGAAAAAAGGTTTAACTCTGTGAGCTAAATCCACATATCACTAAGCATTTTCACAGGTGCCTTGCTTCTAGTTTTTATTACAGGATATTTTGTTTTTCAGCGTAAGTCTAAATGGGCTCCAAAATGTCCCTTCTTAGATTCTACAAATACATTGTTTCCAACCTGCTGAATCAAAAGAAAGGTTTAACTCTGTAAGGTGAATCCACACATGGCAATGCATTTTCAGAGTTAGATTTTTTTATTGCTTCTATCATGAAATATTTGGTTCATTACTATAGGTGTCAATGGCTGTTAAATGTCCCTTCATATAACCTATAAAACAAGTGTTCATAATTGGCTGAATAAATACAAAGTTTTAACTCTGTGAGATGAAATCACACATTGCAAAGCATGTTCAGACATAGTTTCTTTTTAGTTTTTATCGACGAACATTCATTTTTTTCACTATAGGCCTCAATGGGCTCAGAAATGTACCTTCACAGATTGTACAAACAAAGTGTATCAACTTGTGGAATCAAAGCAAAGGTTTAGTTCTGTCAGATAAATCCAAACATCACAAAGCCTTTTCACAGATAGTTTGCTTGTAATTTTTATCGTCGGATATTCTGTATTTTACCGTAGGCCTCAATGGGCTCTGAAATGTTTTCTCCTAGATTCTATGAAAAAAAGTGTTTCCAACTCTATAAGATGCATCTCACATTACAAAGCATTTTCACAGAAAGCTTGCTTCTAGTTTTTGCTGCAAATATTCAGTTTTTCACTATAGGCCTCAATGGGCTCTGAAGTGTCCCTTTGTTGATTCTACAAAAAGACTGCTTATGAACTGCTGAATTAAAACAAAGGTTTAACCCTGTGAGGTGAATCCGCACATCACAAAGCATTTTCACAGGAAGCTTGTTTGTACTTTTTATCGTGGGATATTTGGTTTTTCACTATAGGCCTCATTGGGCTTCAAAAATTATTCTATTAGATTCTATGAAAAACATGTTTCCAACCTGCTAAATGGAAACAAAGGTTTCACTCTGTGAGATAAATACACACATTGCAAAGCATTTTCACAAATAGCTTTTTTCTAGTTTTTATCAAGGGATAATCGATTTTTCACTATAGGCCTCAATGGGCTTTGAAAAGGCCCTTTGTAGATTCTACAATTAAAATGTTTTCAACCTGTTGAAACAAAACAAAGGTTTAACTCTATGAGATAAATCCACACATTACAAAGCTTTTCACTGATAGGTTTTTTCTAGGTTCTATCGTGGGATATATAGTTTTTCTTTTTCTTTTTCTTTTTCTTTTTTTTTTTTTTTGGGACCGAGTTTTGCTCTTGTTGCCCAGGCTGGTGTGCAATGGTGCTATCTCTGGCTCACTGCGAGCTCCTCCTCCCCAGTTCAAGCCATTCTCCTGCCTCAGCCTCCCGAGTAGCTGGGATTACAGGCATGTGCCACCACACCCGGCTAATTTTGTATTTTTAGCAGAGATGGGGTTTTTCCACATTGGTCAGGGTGGTCTTGAACTCCCAACCTCAGGTGATCCGCCCTCCTAGGCCTCCCAAAGTGCTGGGATTACAGGCATGAGTCACCATGCATGGCGGGATATAGAGTTTTTCACTGAACGCCTCAATGGGCTTCAAAATGTCCCTTCATTGATTCTACAAAAAGAGTGTTTCCAACGTGCTAAATCAAAACAAACAAACAAACAAAAAAAAAACTTTAACTCTCTGAGACGAATCCACACATCACAAAGCATTTTCACTGATAGCTTGTTTCTAGTTTGTACTGGGAATATTTGGTTTTTCACTATAGAACTCAATGGGCTCCAAAATTTTCTTTTGTAGATTGTAAAAAAGGAGTGTGTCCAACTTATTGAAGCAAAAGAAAGGTTTCACTCTGTGAGATTAGCCCACATATCGTAAAGCATTTTCACAGATAGCTTGCTTCTAGTTTTTACCGCCAGATATTCTGTTTTTCACTCTAGGCCTCCATGGGCTCCAAAGTGTCCCCTTGTAGATTCTACAGAAAGAGTGTTTCCAAACTGCTGAATTGAAACAAATGTTTGACTGTGTGACGTAATTTTACACATCCCAAAGCATTTTCATGGATAGCTTGTTTGTAGTTTTTATTGCAGGATATTCGGTTTTTCACTATAGACCTCAATGTGTTTTGAAATGTCTCTTCTTAGAATCTACAAAAAATGTGCTTCCAAATAGCTGAATCAAAACAAGGTTTTAACTCTGTGAGATAAATCAACATGCAGTAAAGCCATTTGACAGATAGCTTTCATTAAGTTTTTATTGTGGGATATTCTGCTTTTCTCTATAGGCACCAATGGGCTTTGAAACGTCCCTTCATAGGTTCTACAAAAAAAAAAAAAGTGTTTACAGGCTGCTGAATCAAAACAAAGATTTAGCTTTGTGTGATTAATCCAGATATCACAAAGCATCTCACTGATAGTTTGTTTCTAGTTTTTATCGCAGGATAATTTGTTTTCCACTATAGTCTCAATTGGCTTCTGAATCACCCTGGTAGATTGTAGAAAAGGAGTGCTTCCAAAAGGCTGAATCACAAGAAAGGTTTAACACTGTGAAATGAAACCACAAATCGGAAAGCATTTTCAGTGATGGCTTCTTTGTAGTTTTTATCACGGGATATTCGGTGTTACACTATAGGCCTCAAAGAATTTTGAAATGTCCCTTCATTGATTGTACAGAAAGAGTGCATCCATCCTTCTGAATCAAAACAAGCGTTTAACTCTGTATAACAAATCCACACACCCTAAAGAATTTTCACCTTATCCCCCAGCAAGGAAACTCTTGTTCTCCCAGTTTCTATCGGAGGGCTGCATGATTCCTGTAGGATGAGAAACAGGCAGCCATGTCTGGCTTTTACCTGGTAATCTAGGCTGTTTCATTTCGTCTGCCCATCCTCTCTCACTGTAGAGGGGGTCTTTCACTGGGCTGTTGCTGGGTGGGACTGCCTCTCACTGGGGATCTTTTGTCTGTCACGGATTTCAGAGAGCAAAAGGGATTTCAGGTAGGCTGGCTGCGCTCCAAGTTGTGGATAGCGATCTCATTGAGGGGGTTGGGTTAGTTTGCACTTTGCAGGAGACTTTTGGGTCTTCTGACAGGAATCCTTGAACATGGCTTGGACTCCAGCACAAATCCGCTTGTTCTCCCAGGTAAGCGTTGATTTTTCTTTGCTTTCATGGTGGGTCCACAGTGCCCCTCAACAGCACTCCTAGACACCATTTTCAGGCTTGCAATTGCCTTAAACGGCCTCTGAGACACCCTCTCAACGTCATCTGCACCCGTGAGATGCTAGTTCGAGGTTTGAGAACACTGCCTCACCTCGGACTTGCCTTTGTCATGGTTCCTGCCTTCTAGAGCGCCGTGCTGAGAAGCAGGAGCCCCTGCAAGGCCCAGAATGAAGGTACATAGTGAGCTCAAGGGCCCGGCCATCTTCCACTGACCCCCGCCTCTGGGGTCTCAGGTATGATTCCATCACCTGGACACCCGTCAGCAACTCACCGGACTGCATTTCCATTCCCATGCGACCGGATTCTTGCACACAGCCTCTTTCTGGAACAGAGTCAGAAGAGCAATTTCCAGCACCCACCTCACAGTTTCGAAACGCCTCCTCCTCCAGCGGGACCCGACCTCAGAGACGTGCCGAGGAGGCCTTATTGTCAAGACATTTAGGGTCCTGCAGTGGGTTGTCGTGGGCAGCATTTTCCCGAGACCAGGTGCCTCTGCCTGCACCATTTTCCTCTGCTTAGGTAGGCTGACAGCACTGACAACCGGGCGCCCAAGACTGCTTCACGAATGCGAATGCGTCAGTCTCTAGGCACCAGGCGCCAGTGGTGAGCAATGGCTCGCGTCACAGTGGCCACCGTTGCCTGGAGACAACTCCCTGCGGCTTGGTGGAGGAGACCTCTGTGGACATGCATTGGTGTTGGACTCTCGCCTGTGCTCTCTGGGGGATCCACGGGATAGTCCCCCGATTCTAGGAACTGGCAGGGGGAAGCAAGCCTAAAGAAACATCAAGTGGAGCCTCAGGAATAAATCGCGTAATTTCTAAGGATCCAAAAGGAACTGCAGGATGCGCCAAGCATGCCTAGTGGTCTCCTTGTGGGGTCTGGGGTGGTTTGCAGTTTGCGGGAGGCATCTGGGTCCTCTAGCTGGAATCCTTGAACGTGGCTTGGAGTCAAGCACAAGTCTGCTTGTTCTCCCAGGCGGGCCTTGATTTTTCTTTGATTTTATGGGGGTTCCACAGTGCCAATGAACAGAACTTGTGGACACCCTTTTCAGGTTTGCAATTGCCCCAGTGGGCCTCTGAGACACTCTCTCAACCTCATCTGAACCCGTGAGAGGCCAGTTCGAAGTGTGAGAACACTGCTCCACCTTGGAGTTGCCTTTGTCTTGGTTCCTGCCTTCTCAGAGAGCCGTGCTGAGAACAGGAGTCCCTGCGAGGCCCGGGATGAAGGTCTTCTCTCTGGATCCGGAAGAATCATAATATTTATCAACTCTGTAAACTCTCGGGAAAGCACTTGTGCTATCAAGGTAACCTGGCCTGTGTGAATTCATGCACTAGTCTCCATTTCTGGGAAGAGCTTCAGCACCAGCAGCACATACCACTGTGAGGGCAAGTGAAAAAGTATCACTTTGGGTAGATGGATATAATCCTCCCGTAAAGCTTCATTTGCAAGAAAACCGCTATCACCCTTTTCCACCTGTGGAATAAAGATCCTTCTTACATGTCCAAGATCACCTGTGTTTAACATATTTATGTTGGCTCCCCAGTCATCTCCGTCTTGCTCAGAGGCAGTATTTGGGATTGAGATTCGAGATGTAAAAGTAATACTAGATTTTGTATCCCTGTGAACCAAAGACATTGAATGAATATACCTCAAGCCCTGGCTACCTTGCAAAAGGAGAGCCTTCAACTCTGCTTCTTTAAAGTAATTTATGATTCTGCAGTTTTCATTCACTTCAGTATCAGCTAAATTTCCACCATGACAATATTCATCCTGTGTAAGCATAGCACCATCTTCTGCCCAGGCAGAGAAATACGGAACTGCATGAGGAAGCCGTCCAGGCACTGCAGTAGAGCCTGTGCTCCTCTCAGAGTTCTTTGCTCACTGCAGAGTCGGCTTAAGGCTTTCCTGATCACCTAATGTGGTGCATGCATCCATGCTGCCTCTTCACACAGTAAACACAGAACCAAAGCCTCCAGAGCAACTTTCTGCAGCTCCTGAAACTGCTGTGCGCCTTAACCTCACTTTGCTCTCAGTCATTGCAGTTCTCTCAGCAGGCCACGTTTCATCTCCCAGCTCCTGAGCACTGGCTTCCATGTCTTCACTACAACAATCATCCCCATACCCCCAACAGAATCCGGAGTGAAAGGATCCGAATTCACTTGAAGTCTGTTGCACATCCGATTCCCATTTCCTGATTTTTCTGTATCACGAAGAAGAACGGTCCCAGAGTTTAACAGGGCTGGGATCAATTCTTCCAGCTCTGGAGAGAAAAACCGGGAGTGCAGGTGGCGGGTGGCAGAGCCGAAGCTTGCAGGAGGTCCACTGGGACCCCCGGGATCCCTCAGCGCCCAGCAGGGCCCTCCCCGCCCGGGCCCCCACAGTCCCGCGAAGCCTCCCCCCGGTGCCCCCAGCACTCGCCAGAACCAGTAGCCCAGGAAGCAGGTGCCGCTGGCCACCAGGAGCCCAAGCACCCTCCCCGCACCGGTCACACAGAGACCCGCTGCCAGGCCGGTCAGCGCAGGGCAGGGCCCCAGAAGCTCCTCAGGCTCCAGCTCCAGGGGCTGCTGGGCCTGGCGGGCAAGGTTCCGCTCACCCCCAGAAAAGGAGACGGAGACCCACAAGGACCTCAGCTTGTCTGGTGCTGGATGCCTGGGCTGTCAGAATGCCTCCTCCGCCTTCCGGCAGGGGGGAGCCTCATGCGCCCCCTAGTGGCCGCGGCCAGAAGCTGTCACACCCCATGGGCGCAGGCGCCTCAGCCCCGCAAGGGGCGGGCTGGAGGTGCCACTCCCATTCATAGACCAGGAATCAGAGCCCTGGGCTGGAAGAGTCTGGTCAAAATTCTTCCAAACTGAGCGGGGACAGAGACCAACTCACCCCCAGCTGCAGTGTATGCAGTGTAGACAGATCTGGACTTTAGCCATTCCTGAGCCCCCCCTTGCCTCACCCGTACATGCCCGGCCCACCTTTCCCTTCCTCGCCAGGACCCCACATCCCTCCCTCTGAGTCGCTTCCTCTCTGAAACAAATAGTGGTGATAGCGAGTAACACATCAGTAACAAGAAACTAGCAGGTGCTCAGTAAAATGGTCTACCCTGGCCTCTTCCACAGTCAAGTGAGCATTAACAGGAAAATGCTCATTGGAAGTGGAGAGTCACCGGCAGCCCCTCTGCCTCCCTCCGGCTTGGCCTTCCCGCAGAGCCAACTGGGGCCCAGAAAGGGCGTGGGCAAAGACCCTGTCACCTCCCAGCAGGGGGCGTGCTGCCCGCGGTTTTCGGGATCCTGGGCGTGGAGCCATCCTCACAGGACCCTCAGAGGTGGAGAGGAGAAAGAGCACACTCATTTGACAGGTGCAGAGACTGAGGTCCGTGGGGCAGGGGTGAGCGGCCCAGGGCGGCCAGACCTGTGAAGAGTAGAGCTAGGATTCCAGCAGGTCCCCAGCCAGTCACTGGGTGAGCCCCTGTTGTGTGGGGATCACTGAGGTGCAGGCATTCTGATAACCACCGGCTTGAGGAACTCATGGTGCTCCATCCTGAATTCTGGGGCGCTTTCTAGGATACAATATGGTAAAGGTTGTGTAACATGTGTGAGGTCCAGCATGTGCACGAAGCAAACAGGGATAGATTGGGGTGGTAGTACAGGGACAGAATCACAGTTGGGACCCTTGAGAAGGCAGTTGGAATTTTTCTGCCAGAGCAGGAGGCTGGCATGTGCAAAGGCGTAGAGGCAAGCTTCCCCTGACACACGGCTGGAGGGGAAGCTCTAAGTGCTGCACACAGGCTGTTCACACTGCATCCTTCTCCCTGGACTTGCTTCCCCCACAGCACCTCCATCCTTCCAGTTAGCTATCCAGGCCACCACCCTCACCCTCTCACACCCACATCCTGTGGGCCCCACATTCGAGAGACAAGAATTCAGTTGCTTCTCACCCTCCATGGTTGCTCATCACCTGGTCTGAGTCCCCATCCTCCCTCTCCCCATACTTGGTCTCTGCTTCCATCCTTGACTCCTGACGTCTAATTGCAACTCAATACTAGGTCAGATCATGTCACACTTCTGCTCTGGTGCAAGAATTATGTGGTTCCTTCAGTTCAGTGTCCACCAGGATTTGATATTCCCAAGGCACATCTCTCACTCCTTTGTTCTCATTTTACCTTCACACAGGAAAACACTTTTTCTTCTTGAAGTGTGCTGTTATGTAGCTACTCTTGGTGATGAAATCTGTTATTACTTTTGAAATTATTGTAATTGTCCTTATGCCCTAAAGATATTTAGCTATATATTCAATGCTAGCTTGAATAATAATTTTTCTAAGCATACGTTTTGACTTTTTAAAATTTAAGATGACATTGGATGATTTTATTATGTACATCATGATGTTTTGAACATTCCACATATAGATTGTTGAATGGTTAAATCTAACTATTAACAAATGCATTATGTAAGATCGTTATCATTTTTGTTGTGAGAACACTTATCATCCACTATCGTTGCAATTTTCTAGAATGCAATATATCATCAGTAACTGTAGCCACCTTGCTATACAATAGAATTATTGAAATTTGTTTTTTTCTATCCAGTTTTAATTATGTGCCCTCTGACCAACATCTCCCCATCCTGTTCCCCTCTCTAACCACTCCAGCCTCTGCTCACCGCCATTCTGCTCTCTACTTCTATGAGACCAACTAGTTTAGATCCCTCATATGAATGAGACAATGCAGTATTTTTCTTTCTGCACTTGGATTATTTCACTTAATATACTGTCCTCCAGGATCATCCATGTTGACAGTAATGACAGCATTTTATTCTGTTGTATGACTAAATATCATTCCATTGTATGTGTTTATGTACATACATACATACATGTATGTATACAAGCATATGTAGATATACCATTCTTCAAATATATTATTTTGCATTTATTTTTATTAAAAGTATATTTCTCCCTTATCTAAATGCTGATAAAAATGAGGTATTTTTAGTCCTTCCTCTTAATAAAAGCCAAAGTTAAAGGTCTGTTTCCCTGTTTTTTAATAAGATTCTTTTTCTTGCTGATTTTTTTGAGTTCCCTGCACATTCTGCATATTACTGCTTAATCGTAAGCATGGTTTGGATTTTTTTTTTCCTTTCTGTATAATGTCTGTTTCCTCTGTGGTTTATTTGTTTTCTTTGCCAAAACTTTTTATTAGTTTAATTCAGTCCCATTTATTTATTTTTGTTTTTGTTGCATTTGCTTTTGGGGTATTTGTCATAAATTATTTATCTAGGCCAACGTCTGGAAGAGTTTTTACTAGGCTTTTCTTCTAGAATTGTTATGGTTTCAGGTCTTAGATTTAAGTCTCTAATCCACCTGGAGTTCATGTTTGGATATGGTGAGATATACAAACACAGTTTCATTCTTGTACATCTGGCCACCCAATTTTCCCAGCACCTTTTATTATGTATGTGTATGTTTTTGTCTAATTTGTCAAAGGTTGTTATTATTTGGCTGTATTTGTTAGATTCTCTATTCTGTTACATTGTTGTATGTGTTTATTTTTATACCAGCACAATGCTGTTTTGGTTACTGTATCCTTGTAGAATAAATTGAAGTCGAAGGAAAGACAAAGGAAAGTTGTTGTCTTTCCTTTATTTTGAAGGAGAGTTTTAGCAAATATAACTGTTCCTAAATAGCAATATTTCTTTCAATACTTTGAATATATTATCCCCCTTGGTCCTGGCCTGAAAGAAGAATTTGAGAATTGCGCTGATAGTTATGTGATGAGTAGATTTTCTCTTGCTGCTTTTAAAATTCACTTTTTCTCTTTGACTTTTGACAAGTTTATTAAAATATGTCTTGGTGTAAGGTTCTTCATGTTCAATCTACTTAAGGACTCTTGAACTTCATGATTCTGGATGTCCACCTCCCACCTCAAATTCAGCAAATTCTCAGTCAGTATTTCTCAAAATAAGCTTTCTATTCTTTCCTCTATTTCACCTTCTTGTATCCACATAATGCATATATTGCTTTATTTGATGATGTTTCATAAGTCTCATAGTATTTTTTACTCTTTATCTTTTGCTATTTTTTTTGTTTTTTGCACCTCTGTCAGGATAATTTCAAGATAGCTGTTTCCCACTTTGCCATTTCCTCTTCATGACTGAACCTGCTGTTAAAACTCTCTATTAAATTTTTCAGTTTAGTCATTATATTCTTCAGCATTAACATTTCTGTGTTTATTTTTATCACTTCTATTTATTAGTGTAACTTCTGATTTTCTTTATGTATTGCTTTCCTAATTTTGTTTAGTTGTCTATACGTGTTCCCATATAGTTCACTGAGCTTAGTATCTAAAATAATTACTTCCAATTTTTAAAAGCACATTGTCAATTCCTATTTCTTTGGGGTCTGCTATTGAAGCTTTTTTGCTTTACTTAAATTGTGTGATATTTTCCTGATTCTTCATGATTATTGTGGCCTTGTGCTGGTATACATATTTTTGAGAAGGTGGTCACTTTTTCTAGTCTTTACAGGTTGGCTTCAGCAGGAAAAGTTCTTCACCATTAAGTGTGGCCTGGTGTTCTTGTTCGGTCAGGTGGTTGAGCCTGTTGATGGATTTGGCTGACTGGCAGTGCTTCATGGTCAGAAATGTCTGCTGGTTTTAATCCCTCTGATTTGGTAGCTTTGTTGGGCGAGGCCACTTGAAGCACTGTGGGGCACATTGAGATTTGCATGTACCAGTCACTGAGTGTTTCACCCCATTTCTTTGGTGCTAGTTATCTTCATGTGGTCTAAGTATTAAAATTCTTCCAGTGTTTGTTTTGAGGCAAAGCAGAAGTTTGCCCATCAGGCAGCACTCCCCAGATAGACATTGAATATCCACTTTGATCTACTTTTCTCCCACTGGAAAAATAATGGGCTGAGGGTATACTTCTCAGCACACTATTGTTCTGGATATGGAAGTGGTAAAGCAAACAAAGTAAAATCATTCCTCTTATCCTTTTTAATGAGTCTGTCTTTGCTTTTGAGCTCTTTTTGGGTTTTGCAGTCTCACAGTGGTATTTGGAGTTCTCACAAAAGCATTCTTTCCTGTGGGTAGTTGCCAAATAGATGTCTCTTTGAGGGAAACAGGGCTGGGAACCTACTATTCCACCATCTTACCAGACTCCCTCTACATCCAACCACTTCCATCTCTCAATCTCTCAGTAATTTGTAAAATAGGAAAATACAAACATGTCTAGAAATCATTACTAAAACTAACAGATGAGTTGAGTGAAGCCACAGTATATAAGCCAAATGTGTAAAAAAGTCAATGTGTATTTTTATAGACTGGCAGTGAAAATCAAACCTTACCCTGGAAAACCTGAAGGAAGTACTGAGGAAAATTAAAGAATACCTACATAAATAGAGCTATCATGTTCACATGTCAGAATATTCAATATAATTAATATGTAAATTTTCCCCAAATTAATATGCAGCATCAACACAATTCAGTAAAATTTCAACAAAGGGCTTTGTAAAATTTGATAAACCAATTCTTAAAGTACTTTGAAAATATAAATAATCTAAATTAGTGAAAACAATAATGAAAAACAGTCACATTTAGAGACATATCTGAAATAAATACTATAAAGCTACAGTATTCACAACAGTGTGTTGTTACTTGAGGAAATAATTATAAATAATTGTAATGATATAGGAAGCTCAGATTATATATATATATACACACACATATAAACACACACATATATATTTGTGTATATAGATGTATATATTTACACACATATATAATTTTTTATTAAGGAATGCATGAAGGCAATTCAGAGGGAAGAATAGAAATTTACATAAATATTCTCGGAGAAGTTGAATACCCATATGTAAATATGTGAACATTGATTAATCAAAGTACATCTGAAAAATTAACTTCAAATGAATTTGAGATGTAAGTGTAATAGATAAAAGTATATATTTTGTATGAATAAAGCATAGGAGAAATTTATTGTGACCGTGGGATAGGAAATGGTTTCTTAAATAGCCTACACATGCAGAAAACATAAAATAAAATGTATAAATTGAGTCTTCATGAGACACTGTTAAAAATAAATTGACAACCATAGCCTGAGAGAAATATTGAAATACATATATTTAATAAACGTTGGTGTTCAGATTTGTATATACATAAATCATACAGCTCAGTTAAAAGAAGGCAAATGACCTGACAAACATTAATGGGCAAGGTCCATTAGCTGCTGATGGGTAAACACATTGCGGCGTGCCCATATGATGGACTATTTCTCAGCAATAACAAGTAAGAAATTAATGATATGTACAACTTGGATGATTTCAAAGGAATTATTATGAATTAACAGAAGACACTAAAGACTACATAAACGTTAAAATCACAATTATGTGAAATTTTTCAAAAGGCAAATACAGTAGCTAAAATATAATAGTTTTGTCATGGGCATCATGTAAAAGGAGAGAATTTAATGAAAAGGACCAGATTGAGCTTTTCATGGTCATGGGAATGTTCTACAACATGTTTGTGGTAGTGATTATACAGTCACATGCATTTTGAAATGATAATGTGTAAAATGTTACAAATTATTCATTTATAATTGATGAATTTTAAAGAATGTAAATTGAACCTCAATAAAATTATTTCAAATTATGCCATGGAAGAATGTGTGGGACAATTGGAGCATGCTCAAAACATAGTGAATGTCTGCAATCATTTAGAAAAACTGTATTTTAGTATTTATTTAAGCCAAACAGATGCTCTCCCTGTGACTAAGCAACGTTCCTGTAAATATATATACCACAGAAATGTATCCTTATAATCATGGCACCTTTCTTTATAATGGCTAAAACAGGGAATGTATCCGAATGTTTGTCAACAGTAGAATGAATAAATTCTAAAATATTTGGAAAGAAAGCTCTCAGGACAGGGCAGAGTGGGATAACATATTCAAAGTATTGAAAGAAAAATTTCTAATTAAGAACACTTATATTTGCTAAAACTCTCCTTCAAAATAAAGGAAAGACAACAACTTTCCTTTATCTCTCCTTTGACTTCAATTTATGCTACAAGGATACAGTAACGAAAACAGCATTTTGCTGGTATAAAAATAAACACATAGTTCAATGGTACAGAATAGGGAATCTAGATATATAGCCAAACAATAACAACCTTTGACAAATCAGACAAAAACAAACACATACATAATAAATGGTGCTGGAAAATTGGGTGGCCACATGTAGAAGAATGAAACTCACCATATCCAAAGATTAACTCCTGGTAGATTAGAGACTAAATCTAAGACCTGAGACAGTAAAATTCTAGAAGATAAACCTAATAAAAAACTCACAATAAATCACAGAGGAAACAGACATTATATAGAATGTGAAATAAATTCCAAACTATACTTACGATTAAGCAGTAATATGCAGACTCTGCAGGGAACTCAAAAAAATCAGCAAGAAAAAAGAATCATTAAAAAATGGGGAAACTGCCCTTTAACTTTGGCTTTTATTAAGAGGAAGGCCTGAAAAGACCTCAAATTTTTATCAGTATTTAGATAAGGGAGATATATTTTAATGAAAATAAATGCAAAATAATATATTTGAAGAATGGTATATCTACATATGCTTGTATACATACATGTATGTACATACATACATAAACACATACAATGGAATGATACTTAGTCATACAACAGAATAAAATGCTGTCGTTACCGTCAACATGGATGATCCTGGAGGATATATTAAGTGAAATAAGCCAGGCACAGAAAGAAAAATGCTGCGTTATCTCATGCATATGAGGGATCTAAACAAGTTGGTCTCATAGAAGTAGAGAGCAGAATGGTGGTTACCAGAGGCTGGAGTGGTTAGAGAGGGGAACAGGATGGGGAGATGTTGGTCAGAGGTCACATAATTAAAATTAGACAGATAAAATAAATTTCAAGAAATCTATCGTATAGCAAAGTGGCTACAGTTACTGGTGATATATTGCATTCTAGAAAATTGCAACGATAGTGGATGTGTTCTCACAACAAAAATGATAACTATGTTAAATAATGCCTCTGTTATTAGCTAGATTTAGATTTAACCATTCAACAATCTATATGTGGAATGTTCAAAACATCATGCTGTATGTAATAAAAATCATCCAATGTCATCTTAAATTTTAAAAAGTCAAAAAGCATGCTTAGAAAAATTATTATTCAAGCTAGCATTGACTATATAGCTAAATATCTTTCTTGGTAAGGAGTATTAAAATAACTTCAAAAGTAATAACACAGAGATTTCATTACCAAGAGTAGCTACATAAGAGTACACTTCAAGAAGAAAAAGTGTCTTCCTGTGTAAAGGTAAAATGAGAACAAAGGAGTGAGAGACATACCTTGGGAATATCAAATCCTGGTGGACACTGAACTGAAGGAACCACATAATTCTTGCACCAGAGCAGAAGTGTGACATGATCTGACCTAGTATTGAGTTGCAATTAGACGTCAGGAGTCAAGGATGGAAGCAGAGACTTCCATCCTTGTATGGGGAGAGAGAGGATGGGGACTCAGACCAGGTGATGAGCAGCCATGGGGTGGGGGGGTGAGAAGCAACTGAATTATTGTCTCTCAAATGTGGGGCCCACAGGATGTGGGTGTGAGAGGGTGAGGGGGGTGGTCTGGATAGTTAACTGGAAGGATGGAGGTGCTGTGGGGGGAGCAAGTCCAGGGAGAAGGATGCAGTGTGAACAGCCTGTGCGCAGCACTTAGAGCTTCCCCTCCAGCCGTGTATCAGGGGAAGCTTGCCTCTATGCCTTTGCACGTGCCAGTCTGGGTGCCCAGAAGGCTTCTTCTGCCCTGGCAGAAAAATTCCAACTGCCTTCTCAAGGGTCCCAACTGTGATTCTGTCCCTGTACTCCCACACCTATCTATCCCTCTTTGCTTCGTGCACATGCTGGACCTCACACATGTTGCACAGCCTTTACTGTATTGTGTCCCAGAAAGCGCTCCAGAATTCAGGATGGAGCGCCATGAGTTCCTCATGCTGGTGGTTATCAGAATGCCTGCACCTCAGTGATCCCCACACAGCAGGGGCTCACCCTTTGACTGGCTGGGGGCCTGTTGGACTCCTTGCTCTACTCTTCACAGGTCTGGCCGCCCTAGGCTGCTCACCCCTCCCCCACGGACCTCAGTCTCTGCACCTGTCAAATGGGTGTGCTGTTTCTCCTCCCCACGTCTGAGGGTCCTATGCGGAGGGCACCAGGCCCAGGATCCTGAAAACTGCGGGCAGTGCGCCCTCTGCTGGGAGGTGACAGGGTCTTCGCCCACACCCTTTCCGTGCCCCAGTTGGTGCTGGGGGAAGGCAAACCCAGAGGGAGGCGGAGGGGCTTCCGGTGACTGTCCACTTCCTGGAAAGTGGATTCATTTTCCTGTTAATGCTCACTTGACTGTGGAAGAGGCCAGTGTAGACCATTTTACTGAGCACCTGCTAGTTTCTTGTTACTGATGTGTTACCCGCTATAACTCCTATTTGTTTAAAAGAAATAAGCGACTCAGAGCGCGGGGTGTGAATACTGGAGAGGAAGGGAAAGGTGGGCCGGGCATGTACCGGCGAGGCAAGGGGGGAGTCTCAGGAGTGGCTGAAGTCCTGATCTGCCTACACTGCATACAGTGCGGCTGGGGTTGAGTTGGTCTCCGTCCCCGCTCAGTTTGGGAGAATCTTGACCAGACCCTGCCACCCGAGGGCTTTGATTCCTGGTCTATGAATGGGGGTGGCACCCCCAGCCCTCCCCTTGCTGGTCTGAAGCACCCCCTCCCACAGGCTGTGACAGATTCTGACCGCGGCCAGAAGGGGTCGCGCGAGGCTGCCGCTGGCCGCAACACAGAGCTGCATTCTGGCAGCCCAGGCTCTAGCACCAGACTGGCTGAGGTCTCTGCGGATCTTCGTCTCCTTTTCGGGGGGCGGCGTGAGCGGAACCTTGTACTTCAGGCTCAGCAGCCCCAGGAGCTGGAGCCTGAGGAGCTGCTGGGGTCCTGCCCAGCGCTGACCGGCCTGGCAGCGGGTCCCAGTGCGACCGGTGAGGGGAGGGTGCTTGGGCTCCTGGTGGCCAGCGGCACCTGCTTCCTGGGCCACTGGTTCTGGCGAGTTCTGGGGGCGCCTGGGGGAGGCTTCGCGGGACTGTAGGGGCCCCAGGCGGGGAGGTCTGTGCTGGGCGCTGAGGGATCCGGGCTCCCTAGTGGACCTCCTGCAAGCTTCGGCTCTGCCACCTGCCACTTGCACTCCCGGTTTTCCTCTCCAGAACTGGAGGAATTAATCCCAGCTCTGTTAAACTCCGGGACGGTTCTTCTTCGTGATACAGAAAAGTCAGGAAAAGGGGAATTGGATGTGCAACAGACTCCAAGTGAATTCGGATCCTTTCACTCCGGATTCTGTTGGGGTCATGGGGATGATTCTTGTGATGAAGACATGGAAACCAGTGCTCAGGAGCTGGGAGATGAAACGTGGCCTGCTGAGAGAACTGCAGTGACTGAGAGCAAAGCGAGGTTAAGGCGCACAGCAGTTTCAGGAGCTGCAGATAATTGCTCTGGAGGTTTTGGTTCTGTGTTTACTGTGTGAAGAGGCAGGATGGATGCATGCACCGCATTAGGTGATCAGAAAAGCCTTAGGCCAATTCTACAGTGAGCAAAGCGCTCTGAGAGGAGCACAGGCTCTACTGCAGTGCCTGGACGGCTTCCTCATGCAGTTCCGTGTTTCTCTGCCTGGGCAGAAGATGGTGCTATGCTTACTCAGGATGAATACTGTCATAGTGGAAGTTTAGCTATGCTGCAGTGAAAACTGCAAAATCATGAGTTACTTCAAAGAAGCAAAGTTGAAGGGTCTCCTTTTGCAAGGTAGCTGGGGTTTGACCTATATTCATTCAATGTCTTTGGTTCACAGGGATACAAAATCTAGTACTATTTTTACTTCTCGAGTCTCAATCCCAGATGCTGCCTCTGAAGAAGAGGAAGATGACTGGGGATCCAACCAAATTATGTTAAACACAGGTGATCTTGGACTTGTAACAAGCATCTCTAGTCCACAGTTTGAAGAGGGTGATAGGTGTTTTCCTGCAAATGAAGTTTTACAGGAGAATTATACCCATCTACCCAAAGAGATGTGTTCCTGCTGCTGAACCTCTTCCCAGAAATAGAGACCAGTGCATGAATTCACACAGGCCAGGTTACCTTGATACCACAAGGGCTTTCCCGAAAGTTTACAGAGTTGATAAAAGTTATGATTCCTCCAGATCCAGAGAGAAGACCTTCAAGCAATGGCCCTGGTAAGCATTCGGTAGTGCTGTCTGCTTCTAGAAAGAGAGCAGAACAGTAACAAATAGAATCGAAGCCTGGAAAGTTCAAAAATTTGCTTTTAGAAGGATAACTCAAGGAAGCACAGATGGCAGAGGCTGCAGCTGAAGCAGAGCGCTCTGCTGGCGGGACAGCCATCGTGTCCAGCACCCAGAGTAATGGGCCATTCAGCCTAGTGGAAGGCACATGAGCTGCTCCATCAACCTTCCTGCATACTCACCTACTCATGTCCCACCTCTTCCAGAAACTGTGACAAAAGGAAGCTAGGTTGAAATCACTGCTGGAATCCCGTTTGTAATGACTTTCACTCTTGGTGTCAGTAGTTTTACTGCTTGGGACTTTTATTTGTGAATTACAGTTGAAAGCTGCATTTTTACCTATGTCAGGCTTTCATCTGGCCTTACCAGTCTTCCTCTGTAGGATGGCAGTCACTGTTGGATATTACACCATCCTGTCCAGGGTTAGCCACTGTGGTGGTGTGCTGCTTATAGCTTGCTGTCGTATTGTAATAAAAGATATCTTTCCCTGTTGTGATTTGTAAGAAGAACTCAAGGGCATTGTTACAAAAATATTCTCCCTTCAAAAAGAGAAAAGCTAAAAGACTCATTACTACTCAGCCTTCAATACACCTGTGTGTCAATCTTATGTTTCTTTTTTTATACAAAACTGTAAAATATACTTTTAGGTCCAAAAGTATACTTTTAATGCTTTGTAAGCATTGCGTGAAGCCTGAGATGATAATTCCATGGAAGCATTGCCTTGGGAATTTGCTGTCTTTGCTGTAAGCTTGTAGCATTAAACAAACATTGTAGTTAATAGGCTTTCTCTTTGAAACAATTATGTGAAATGTACAGCTGTTCTTGAGGAACTTTGAAGCTAGTTCATTGAAAAATGCTCCTTTCCCTTCCCTTGTAATGCTATATTAATGAAGTATAATAATTACTGGTTTTGTAATTTTTTTTCTGGTAATGTTCTTCTCTGACTCTTTAAAAATGTCCCGTCCCTCCTCCCAAGTTTTATACTAGACTGTGGTTAGTCTGATTCTAAATGTTTTACTTAGTTTCTCCTCAATATTCATGTATATAAATTGATCCTGGTGATCCTGTACATGGCTGTTTGCAATGCCAGAATGATTTCTGACATTCCAGGTTTTTCACAAAATATATTTTATTTGTGATTAGTCATTTGACTAATAATATCAGCTAAAAGATGTCACAAAAAATAAAATAAAAAAATGGCTGGGCTCAGTGGTTCACACCTGTAATCCCAGGACTTTGGGAGGCTGAGGGAGGTGGATCACGAGGTCAGGAGATGGAGACCATCCTGGCTAACACAGGGAAACTCCATCTCTACTATAATACAAAAAATTAGCCGGGCGTGGTTGCAGGTGCCTGTAGTCCCAGCTGTTCATGAAGCTGAGGCAGGAGAATGGCGTGAACCCACGAGGCAGAACTTGCAGTGATCGGAGATCGCGTCACTGCACTCCAGCCTGGGCGACAGAGCGAGACTCTGTCTCAAAAATAAAATAAAATAAAATAAAATAAAATAAAATAAAATAAAATAAAATATAAAATTAAAAAGAATTTGTGTCTTGTTTGTTTCCTCATTAATGTTGGTTGAAAGCATATTTGCACTTGTCTTTGACTTGCATTTTATTAACATAGATTGGCATATTAAAAGTCCCTCTGAGTTTACCTTAGTTGTCTAAAAAAATGTAAGAAAAAGGGCCTGTGGGAAGGACAACCAGGCAGAGGGGCTAGTGTGAGCACATGCTTGGCAGGAGGGAAGAGATAACGACACAGACCAGGGAAATCCCCAAACCCAGCAAGTCAGGGAGCCAAATGAAAGCCTTTCATCCTGTATCAGCCACCTAACCCCATCGACACTCCAAGTGAGCATTCTCTTTTAGAGATACTCATTGCCCTGTTTTTTTCTGTAATCTTGTAAAGGAATCTGATTTCTCCCATTAGACTTTCACAGGACTAAAATTTCACATTAGAATGCTATTCTTTAGAAGGCACCTTCCTAGACTAGTCTGCAAGGAGACTGAGGAAGTTACTGTCAGTCACTTAAACACCACAGGGACATTAATTCAACAGAGCTTTGGTGGGGTAGTAGAGGAGCTCACTGCAAGCAGGTCTGGATGCTGCACAGAGTGTAAAGGGAGCAGAAAGACCCAGGACACCTAGGCCTGGAGATAGCTCCAATCCCGGGAGGTACTGTTATCCCCATTTTACAGAGGAGGAAACTGAGACACAGGCAGGTAATATGATCAAGACCATGCTGCCCCACAGTAGAGGAGCCAGGATCTAAACCCAGGCAGCCTGCCTTGCTATCAGAGCTCTCACCCATAACCTCATGCTGCTGTTAAGCAGGATTGCCCTGTGGCCAGGGTCACAGCCTCTGGGTTCACATTCTAGCTGCTCTACCATTTCAAGGTGTGTGTCCTTGGGCAAGTTACTTGTCTGTGCTCAGTGTCCTCTATACAGTGGGTGTAGCAGTACCTGCCTCATGGAGTCCCTTAAGTGAGTTAATAGCTGTAACATGCTTAGAATGGTGTCATGTCCATCATCACCATCCACTACATATAGGCCATCATACCTGAATCCCAGATGGACACATATCCTTGAAGGGTCTAAAATCCAGGATCCTGAAATGCCTGGCAGTGGTATCCTGAAATCCTCTGGCAGCATTCTAACATCTTTTGACTGCAGAATTGTACCCTGCTTCCCAGGGCTAGAAGGTGTGGGGTAACCTGCTACCCAGGTCAGCCCCAAAGTAGGCAAAGAAAGTTTTGTCACAGGCTTGTCTGGGGCCCAGCCCCTGTAACCTCCCCCATCCCTCCTTTGCATGCTCCCTCACCCAGATTCACACATGCACTCCAGGTCTTCTGGGCCCAAAGGGAAGGAGAGAGGGTGGGGAGTGGGTTCACTGGTCCACTGGAGCATGCTGCCTCCAGCCCTGCTAAACTGGTGGGTCCAGGGAATGGGCCTGGAACTGAAGGGGTCTTGATCTCCCTTTAACTGTAAGCCTTCATTTGCAGTGACCCAAGAGCTTCACTTCTTCCTGTGAGCCTGTCTGGATGTTTATGCTGGATGGCACGGGCCCCTTCTGGCAGGGCTGCAAAGGTCAGGGCCTGACTGGCAGCCATGGCAGGTGAGGAGACCTTGGCAGATGAGAAGACCTCTGCTTCAGCTTCAATGTATGGGTCTTCTCCTAGCTCTCAGTACATTCCTCCTGAGCCATGATTGGCCCCAGTTCAATGACACCTTCTGCGGCAGCATCATGGTGTCCAGGGGTATAATCTGTAGCATGTGCCAGTGCTACCCCAAGGTATATGGTGGTGGGGCTGAGTGGAGCCAGAAGGGCTGGATCTTGTTCCTCTCTTCCGTGTATGAGCCCCATCCTTCGATCATCTTCTTGTTCTTTTCATTTTGACTCCCTGTTTTATTCTGTCTTCTCTTCTGAGTATCCATCCATTCATTTATCCATTCATCCATCTATTCACCCCTCCATTCATTTCAGCATTAGTCTATCAATCCATGCATCCATCCATTTATTTATCCAAACACCCATCCATCTATCTGTCCATCATTTAGCATAAAGATTGATCATAAGCCTCCTGGTTCTGGAGCCATGGACCAGACACCATGGGGAGACATGATGAAAAAGAAGATATAATTTGTGTGCTTGAAACAAAAGTTAATGAGTGCTTACCACCTGCCTGGCAGTCCTGCATTCAGGGTGCAGTTCTCCCCTCATCCTGAGTTTTTGGTACCTTCTGTAGTTTCATTTTGTAGTAGAGAATGCTGAGCCTCACAAAATGTGGTCACTCAGCTGCATAGTGGAGTTTGGATTGGAGCTCAGATGTGTGTGACTTAGACATCACCCTCTGCCTTGAGTCCTCCACTCCAGGGTCCCAGAGCTGCTGAGCATTCTGGGGTTGGTCAGCTCTAACCTTGGTGGCATGCATTGAGCAACTCTCCATATTTTGGAGTCTTAATGTATTCTTAGCCTTAGTGATGGCAAGGACCCTGCTTTGGGAGACCTGGGTTCTAGTTCCAGTTCTGTCCCAAACTTGCTGTGTGATCTTTGTCTTTCTGAGCCCGGTATTTGCATCTGCACAATAGGACACAAGCACTAATTTTCATAGCCTCATAGGGGTGTTGCAGAGGTCAGAGAAGAGAAGAGACATATGAATATTTGTAGACTGTAGAGTGTTTTGTTTAGGTGAAGGGCTGTCAGATCCTGATAACCCTCTGGAATGAAGATGTCAGAAATTGTAAACCTTCAATGCCCAGAGAGGTGGAGTGACTCTTCCAAGATCACATAGCTAGTCAGAGACAGACCTAGGGGAAAAAAGAAGAGAAACATGGATTCTAACTTGGGCTCTGTCTCTAACTGCCTGGGAGACTGCTCAAGCTCCTTCCCTCTCTGGGCCTCAGTTTCCTTGTTTGTACAATATGTGAGACAGGATGAGGGGATGGAAGATGGAGGGAGGGACCTGCTAGAGCTCACCTCTACGGCCCAGGCTTGGGAATCTCCAGAACCCCCATATTGTCCTTTACACCTGGGTGGCTGTGCTCAAGGGCTCAGGGAGGGGGGACTCCTGTGGCCCTGGACTCCCTAGCCATTCCCCTTCTGTGGGCCCACCCTAGGCTGTCAGCATGTTAGGTGCTGGAATGGTCTGAGCTGGTTTGTAGTCATTTCTGAGGCAGTTTATGGTCGCCTCACCTCTGTCCATGCCATGTCCTGAGCAGAGGCCCCAGAGAGAAGAAGTCCTGGGGGCCAGAGCCACCCATGTCACCACTAGCCATGGTAGTTCTCTTCCCCGTGAGGAGGGTGCACCCTGGGAGATGGCATCGGGTGGAACGAAGCATCTCTCCTGACCTCCCTGTTAACCAGAGGTGGCTCTGGGGCTCTGGGCAGGGATACAGGAGTGGCAGTGGGAAGCAAAGTGGAGGAGGAAATATTGCCGGATACTAATGAGTCACAGTTGATAGACTCATGTCTTCATATGCTGTGGAGGCAGTGTGGTGGGGTGCAGATGGCGTATGTTTTGGCTTACATTCAAATAGCTGTTACCTCATGTTCCACGTCTGTGACCTTGGCAGGGGAAGCTCCTCAACCCTGAACCTTGCATAGCTGAGTGGGAGAAACCAGAAGGGTCTTGTGTTGTCGGGGAACTGGCATCATGCCTGGCACAGAGAGCTTGCAAAATCTTCATTCTCAAGATTGGCATTTGTAGCTCTAGGGGATACACACAGAGGTCTCTGTATGTATGGGCAGTTACATGTGGATAGGTGTGGGTCTGTTTGTGTGTGTGGGAATGCATGTTTCAGGGACACAGGCTATTCAAACCAGCACAAGTTGACTCTAATAAGGGAAGGGAGGAAAGCGCATGGTAAACCAGGAAGACACTCTAGAGATGCGGCTTCCGGCACCCCTCATGGCCTCTTGGTGCCTGTGCCATTGTAGCCTTCGGTGCTCATGCATGTCCTACCCTCAGGGTCCTCCCTTGGACCTCAGTGCCTGGCCTGTGGAAAGGTTCAGTAAATGGGGAAACATAAATATAAGGGAATATAACTGGCTAATTAGGGTAATTAAGTGAGGAGTAGCCATTTCCAACATACATTAAGCTGTCCCTGATTTTTAGGGGCTGGAGGTCTAGTGAGAGAGACAATTTGCTGCATGATGGGGAAGAAGTAAGATTCACAGAGAAGGTGAGTTGGGCTTTGTAGGTTAAGTAGAAATTCACCAGGCAGAGAAGATGTAGGAAGACACTTCAGGAAGAAGAGCAACAGGATCAAAGCCATGTGGTGAAAGGAGAAGGCAAGTGGGTCAGCAGTGTTACTAGAGGGGGAGGAGAACAAGTGAAGGTGGAAATGGAGGGGCCTTAGCTCCTCAGTGCCTGGGGTGTCATGTTAAGAAATTTGGATCTTACCCTTTAGTTGATAGGACAAGGGAGGGGCATGACCAGGTTTGCAGTTTGAGAAAGTTATCAGGCTGATATCTGGAAAGAGGAAGGTCTGGGGCAGCGAGACCAATGGGAGGCTTCTCTGCTCAGGTGAGAGATGGTGGTCATCTGGATTCAGGAGAATTTGAACCCAAGGCTGTAGAAACTGAGAAGACAGTTCCAGTTTACCATATGTGGAGTACCTGCTGTGGCTGGCAGGGCACCAGCACTTCTACCCAGGTTATTTCATTAAAATTCTAAAGTAGACCTGGTCAGCTCTGGAAGCCACCTGGGCCTAAGGCATGAGAGAGGAGAAGGAATTGGGGCAAATCTAGTGGGTGGGTGCAGCTGGAGATGCGGAGCCTGTTAGCAAAGACGGGACAGGAAAGTGAGGAGCAGGGAAAGGAGTGGAAGGGAGAGTGAGGCCTTTCCCTGCCTGGCTGAAGCCCTTACCCATAAGCCTCCCATTCCTCATTCCTGCCAGATCTGCTGGACCCAGGACCAGGACCCTGGTTGGTGTTGAAGGTTCTGTCTCCCCTGTGGGCCTCCCTCCCTCTGCTTCTTCCTTCTGAGGATTGCTCAGTGTTCTGCCTAACCATAAATCTGACTGCATACTCTCCTGCTGATAAATCTTCAAGGATGCCTCTGATTCTGGGCAAAGCCTGAGATTCTTAGTTTTATGTTCTGGGGGTCTGCATTCTTTGATATCCCCTCCCCAGCTTCAACTCTGCCTTTTCCTCCTCATCAAAGTACATGTATTTTAATATGCTACCTCCTCTCCTTTTCCTCCAAGATTTTCATAATTGTGGTTGTGATGATGATGATGATGGTGAGGATGGTGATGGTGAAGGTGGTGATAATGATAGTGATAGTTAAGTTGAGGATGATGGTGAGGATAGTGATGGTGATAATGATGGTGATGGTGAGGAAGGTGACGGTGAAGGTGCTGATGATAGTGATAGTTATGCTGAGGATGATGGTGATGATGATGATGATGCTCAGAATGGTGAAGGTGAGTATGGTGATGGTGATGATAAGGATGGTGATGGTGAGGTGATAATAATGGTGATGGTCAGGATGGTGATGGTGAAAATGGTGATGGTGATAATGATGATGATGGTGATGGTGAGGATGGTGATGGTGGAGGTGCGGATGATAGTGATAATTATGGTGAGGATGCTGCTGCTGATGCTGGTGAGAATGGTGAGGGTGAGACTGATGATGATAATGAGGATGGTGATGGTGAGTATGGGGATGGTGATGATGCACCCCTTGATTTGGCAATTCGACATCTGAGAATTGTTCATTTCTTCTAGGGTTTTTTTTGAGTCAAGACTTCCCTACGTTACCCAGGCAGGCCATGAACTGCTGGCCACTAGTGATCCTCCCACTTTGGCCTCCTGAGTAGCTGTGATTACAGGCATGAACAGTGGTGCCTGGTTTTATCTTAGGAATTTATCCTGAGGATATAATCAGACAAGTGTGCCAAGCAGTACTTAGAGAAGGGTATTTATTGTTGCATTGATGATAGTAGGTAAGATGTTGGAAGAATGTAAATGTCCAGCAATAAGAGATTGGCCAAATAATTGTGCTACAGCTAGGCAAGGGGCTGGCTTATGACCATTCAGGACACAGACCCTCCTGATTGAGTCAAATCTCCTGTCACTGCTCTCACACACCACGCACCTCCCTCCTTTTCAGCACAAATTACCATCATAATTTTACATTTCTTTGTGAACATCTTTGATGACTTTCTGTATCCCTCATTAGTTGCTAAGCTCCATGGAGGCAAGGAGTATACTATGTTCATTATTGTGTCTTCCGTGCCAAGTTAAGTTCCTGGAACACAGTACACTGTCAATAATTCGTTGTTAAATGAATGACTGAGTCCATATTTCTTAGTATGGAAAGATGTTTGAAATATGCAATTAAGAGAAAGAGCAGATTATAAAACAGCATGCATGCTGTAGTACACACTGCAAATTCCCTCCTTTCTTGATCTTCTTTGGGGGACCAAATGTGCACTCTCAGTCAATAAATTATGATTGACCCTTGCCTAGCTGTAGCACAAAGTCAATCATGACAATGCTATTCTCTGATGCTAGGGTTGGTCATGAGATCAGGTTCTGGCCAATCTAAACACAGATTTCCAGACCTAAAGAGAAATCCTCTGGTGGTCACCTCAGAAGTTCTTGCTTTTCTAATAAAAATGTAGAAGTGACTGCTTTTGCTGGCCTTGGAAACACTTGTAGTGGTTGGAGCTGCAGTAACCATCTTACAGCCATGAGCTAAATTCCAATAGACTCACAAAGATGCTGGGCCTAACATTGTTGAACCAGTGCACCATAGCCAGGGACCATAGATACTCTAACTATGTAAGAAAAATGAACCTGTATTTGTTTAGGTGACTGAACTTTCAGATTAACGCACTCCCAACAGATACAGAGCATGATCCCATATATACCTGTATGTGCAAGTATGAATAGAAAAATAATTAAAGTGATTATCTCTGCGTGGTAGGATTCTCCTTCATATTTTTTATTTTATAAAGTTTTCCCAAATGGCGTGTAAATAATAATCAAACACATATTTCTGTACATTCAGAAAATAAACAATGGTACTAATTTTATTTTTTAAAAATAAACAAAATATTGGGGCTCCAGAAGGTAGTTCACTACCATATGATAAGTTAATTAGCCACAACCGAGAAGAACACTTGTGGGTTTCCTGGACGACAGGTTCGGCAGCAGTGAGAGGTCCCCTCCAGAACAGTATGTGGTTCCAAACTCCTGAGGGCGGCGGGGCAGACCCCAGGGAAGTAGATGAGAAGCTGAGTGAGGCTCTGTGGGGAGAGAGGATGTTCCTCAGCCCTCACAAGGACATGTCAGTTTCACTTGAGATTAGGCCCTGCCCTTGGCTGGGCAGCATGCCAGGCAGGTTCTCAGCAGCATGGGGTGATAACAGGAGGAGGGGAAGCCTGGCATGCTGGGGAAGCTCTGGGGTCCTCAGGTGGGGCTGTCTCGGGCAGCAACTCTGTTGGCTGTAAACACAGATTTCTAGGAGGCAGAGCATTGCAATCTCTCCCACCATAAACCTGGACCATCAGGGATGTTTCCATAGCAGCATCAACACCAGTGAGGAATCGGGACGCGATCTGTAATCCCCTCTCCCACTTTTCCTTTTCTCTTAGAATGGGACAGAGCAGCCTCGAGCAGCTAGTGTCCTGTAGTGACTCCAGTTTGCTGCTCTCTTCCTTATCTTCTTCCTCCTGCCCTCTGCCTCCTCTGCATTCTTCACCTTCTACATCAGGAAGCTCAAGTCACCAAGCTAAGCCTGGGCTTCTCATCTAAATCACGGAGTGCCAGTCAATGCCTCCCTTCCTCTTCCCAGGGAGCAACTTCAATCTTCCCTGCCTGCAGTGGGGAGCTAGACCCTACTCCTTTTTCCCTGTGGGACCATCTGCAGCCTGTTTCCTCACCCCTGTAATGGGACTGCAGTCCTCCCTGCCCAACTGGCAGTGCTAATTCCAGGCCAGGGGCCCTCCTGGGAAAATCACCAGTGTGGGTGATATGGTGAGTGTTTGTGTGTTTGGAGGGGTGGGGCTGCCCTCTGGCCATTTACAGACCCTGTCCTTCCTCTCTCCCCATGCTTGTCGCATGTCAGGAATCCCTCTCCTTTGTGCCATGAAACATAAGGCATTTTCAGATCCATCATCTCATTGAGGCTTGCATCTCCTTGGTGAAGTTGGAGTTATTGTCACCATTTTACTGATGAGTAAAATGAGGCTCAGAAAGGGGAAAGTCGTTGCCCAGGGTTCCGCTGTGGACTTATAGTGGAGCTGGGATTAGGATATGTGTTCTGGATTCCTGGCGGGGTCCTGGCCCATCTGCAGCTAAGGCCTGTCTTTCTGCTCCCATGAGGTCCCTTTTCCATTCCTTTCCTCCCCATGACAGCCACTGTCACCACCACCCAGAGCCTGTGCTCACTGTCACACCACCCTTCGCTGACCCCTGCGTCTTGGTTGGAGCCCACCATGTCCATCAGACAGATTTTCCTCAATGGTGGTTGGGCTCCAAATCTACCGTCCCCAGACTGACACAAATTGCACTACAGGGGGCCCCAACTGTAGGCGTTTCTGGTCTAGAGAGGGAGATGGTCCCGTAGAAATGTCAACATCACTTGGTAGAGGAGAGTGGAAGCACAGGAGAAAGTTCAGGAAGTGACATCAGGAGGAGGTGGCCCTTGAATTGGGCCTTGAGGGATGTGTAAGAGTTACCAGGTGAGGAATGCTGGGAAGGGAATTCCAGGAGGAAAGAGCAGCATTCTCCAAGGCTCAGACTGGTGTGGTCACTGCAGGGTAGAGCTAGGTGGCCTGGATCCCTTGAGACAGTGCTCCCCTTTTAGGAGGACATCGGCAGTTCCCATACTTTGGGCTGTCTCAGAATCCCCCAGAGATCTTGGGAAATTCCTAGGTCCAGTTCCCAGGGATTCTGGTCCAGGCAGAGGAATCTGCACTTCTCACAGGCAGGGGCTGTGACCTCGCCCCACAGTTCTGATGCAGTTGGTCCCCGGATCACTCTTGGAGAAATACAAGCAGGACTGAGAGGCTTTGACCCAAGCAGTGTGCAGGGGGTGGGATGGGGATAGATGTGGAACGGGCCAGAGGAATAGTGGTTAGATCTATACCCTGCTGTGTGACCCTGTCTAAAATATGGCTCTCCCATCCCCCTCTCCCACTGACACATTCTATCCTCCTTCACTTTTCCTTTATTTTATTTTACTTTTTGTAGATACAGGGTCTCACTATGTTATCCAGACAGGTCTCAACTTCCTGACCTCAACCATCCTCACATCTCAGCCTCCCAAAGCACTAGGATTACAGGCATGAAGCATCATGCTCTCGTCACCAACTCACATGCTGACCATTTGACTAGTTCAGTTATTACCTGTTTTACTCTATTAGCATGAGGGCTACATGAGGAAAGGGACTTTGTGTATGTCATTCACTGCTGTAGCCAAGCATCTACAATGTGTAAGTTCATGGAAGCTTTTTATGTTTTGGTTTGTAATTTTAATTTTGGGAAGCAGAAGATATCTGATTGGACTCAGTGACTGACAGGAAAAGGAAGAACAGTCCTGGTGTGCACAAGAGTGACAGGGAGACCTAGATGGAGAGATGTCAGAGGACAGTTCCTGGAAGAGGCTGACGGAAAGGTAAGGCAACTGGGGAGGGTCTCTCTGGACATCAATTCCTTTGAAGCTGGCAGGGAGGGAGGAAGTGCATGGGTGGAGAGGAATGCCTGAAGAAGACCTCCTTGGCTTCCATATTCTTCATGAAGTGACAGGTGAGGGGTTTCCTGGGAAGAGAGGGTAGGAGGGGAACAAGTGTAGGCTGGTGATGGTGGGCCAGGAGCAGTGCCCCAGGGTGAAGGGGTGAATGCATTACTGAGGCTGGACTCTGGTCATGACCCTTGCCTTGGCCTCAAGACTCATTAAAAACCAGACTCCTCCAGTGAGCTTAGATCATGCCACTGCACTCCAGCCTGGAGACAGAGTGAGACTCCATCTCAAAAACAAAAACAAAAAACCAGCCTCCAGTCCCAATGTGCCCAGCTGGACCATGTGCTGCTTCCTGGATGTGCCACCATCACAACTGGAACACAAATCCTGAGTCACCGCCTCTAGAAAGCCTACCTGGATTGAGTGCCCATCTGAGTGGGCTCCTGCATCACCTGGTCTGTCCCTACTATGTGACTTGCCTCTGCCTCCCTCTTATCACAGGTGCCTGTGGTTTTACCTTCCTCAGTGTGGGCTGTTGAGGACTGGGCCAGGCTGATCCATCTTAGGGGCTACAGTAGGTGCCAGCAATGGCTGGGCTTTGTCAGGCCTGGGCAATAGGCAGGCCTGTTTCTCACACTAGGCACTGGGTGCCCTTTGTGGGCCCAACTGGGCATGGCCACTGCTTCTGAGTGTCCCGAAGATTCCTGGGAGAGGCCTGGTTATCTTGGGCTGACCCTCACTCCCCAGTTCCTTCCTCCCTCTGTCCCTTGCCGAAACCCTTTTGCATGTCCTCAAAATCCTGCTCCAGCACCAGCAGTCTCCTGGTTTTCAGCAGCCTCAGGGAACTCTTCCTTTTGTTCCTTGCTGTGAGTAAGAGGCCCAATCCCCTGAGGACACTGCTCCCTTGCTGTCCTCTGCTGCAGCCCTTCCCTGGGCCTGAGCAGGGTAGGTCCTCCTTGCTTCTCATTGCCTCCCTCTTTCAGCTCATCATACTTCTCTCCCATATAAAGACATTCATGTGCCACGAAATGATGTTTCGGTCAACATAGACCACATGTGCAATGGTGGACCCATGAAACTATAATGGAGCTGAAAGACACCTACTGCTTAGCCCAGTGACATAACAAGTGTAATATTATGGCAGAGTTACTTTAAAAATATATTTATTAAAAAAGATTTATAATTCTATAGAAAAAGAAATATATATCTCGTAGTGTACCTAAGCTTCCAGTGTTTATAAGATCTATAATAGTGCACAGTCATGCCCTATGACTTCACCTTCACTCACCACTCACTGACTCACCCAGAGAAGTTTCCAGCCCTGCACGTTGCATTAATGGTAAGTGTCCTAGACCAGTGCACCATGTCTAGGTACCATACTATATTTTTATATAGTGCAATACTCTGTTTTTACTGTACCTTTCATGATATGTTTAGACGTACAAGTACTGACAATTGTGCTACAACTGCCAACAGTATTCACTGTAGTAAACTGTGCCCAGGTGTGCAGCCTGAGAGCAGTAGGCTGTGCCATAGAGCCTAGGTGTGCGGTAGGTACAATATTCAGATGTGTGTAAGCACACTCTGTGAAGTTTGCACAAAGAAAATTTACCAAAGGAGATGGTGACACATGAAGGGAATCAATATTGAAGCTCTTGCTCTCAGATTGCACCCAGGACCACATCCCTATTCACTGAAGACTTAGCTCCCAGTTCATGGGCACTTTCTCCTGTGGGGAGGATGCCAACATGCACATACAGAGCCCTTCTCATGCTCCGGCTCTTGGTCCCTCCACCTCTAGAGACATTGTCTGCACCCTCCCTGAGTCACCCACTCCTACCTGTATATTCTTGACCATATCACTGCAGAAACTGTAGCTACTCCAGACCCTGAATTTAAAACACCATTTTTTTGACCACCACTTTCCTTTTTCCAGCTGCCTCCCAACTCCAACACACTTCAATGACTCCAAATTTTCACTTTGTGTCTTATTCACCTTCTTGCAAATTTCCCCTCCTCCCAGCTGAGACTATATGGCCCAGCCTGTCATCCACCCTCTTAACACTCTCCACTCTCTTGCCCCACTATTGATTGTACTCCCAGGGCAAAACCGCACTCCCCTGAAACCCAGCCACACACTCCCTCTGCTCCTGCACTCAGGTGGCTGAGCACAGCCAGAGAGAAACACACGTGCCTTCTGGTCTCAATTAATCATCAAGCCCAAACATCCAGTGGACCATGGATGCTGTCCTAAAAAACTCACTCATCTCCTGAGTCCTTAAGTCTTTGTTATTTTAATAAAAACATACATAATATGTGTAAAATATTCTGCATATATGATTATATATGTAATTGTATATATATAATTCACATAATTATATAAAAATGTATATCATATTCTTCACATAAAAACTAGACAGAAGGTTTCTGAGAAACTTCTTTGTGATGTGCACATTAATCAAATAGATTTGAACCATTCTTTTTATTCAGCAGTTTGGAAACAGACTTTTTGTAGAATCTGCAAAGAGATATTTGTGAGTGCTTTGAGACCTATGGTGAAAAAGGAAATGTCTTCACATAAAAACTAGAAAGAAGCTTTCTGAGAAGCTTCTTTGTGATGAGTGCATTCACCTCACAGAGTTGAACCATTCTTTTGCTTGAGCAGTTTGGAAACAGTCTTTTTGTTGAATCTGCAAGAGGATATTTGTGAGGCCTTTGAGGCCTATTGTTGAAAAAGGAACTATCTTCACATAAAAACTAGACAGAAAGTTTCTTTTTTTTTGTTTCTTTAGTTCCCTTTATTATAAATCCTTTCTTTTTTTAGTTTTGTGACATTGGTTTTTTTTTTAAGAAGACAAGTTGGTTTTTTGTAGAATGTCCCTAAATTTCTATTTGCTTGTTTCCTCATGCTTAGATTTTGGCAAGAGTACTAACTAGGTGATGTTTACTTGCTCCCCTTTAAATGACATGTTTTTAAGTCAATAAAATAAAACAAGTAATACCACAATGCTATCTCCTCCATCTTAGAGACCCATCCTAGCATTTCATCATAGTCATTCAGTAAAATATTCTTCCCTTAGGGTTGGATTTCAGCATGTGGTAGATCTTGATGAACTCTCCCTGGTTCACTGGAGCTCCAGAACCAGGAAATATAACTAGAAATGTTATTAGAGATAAAAATGCCTAAGTTGATAGATTTTTCTATTTTGAGACCACAAAGAGACTTCTGACATAGTATTTCACAGTGAGTACCAGGCTACTGAGCTCCTCTGTCTACTGTCTAAATTATTTTTGTTTTTAATTGGAAAAATTAACACATACATATAAGAAAACAAGTAAAACAATCCAATGCATACAATAAAATTAAATCTTCATCTTAATCCAAATCCTCCCAATTCCACAACCCAGAGAACCAATGTTAGCAGTTTCTTGTGTATCTGTTAAAATACTGTTTACAAGCATATTACATACAGCTCTCCATCTTGCTTGTTAATGGTAGAGATCTTTCTAAGTTAGCACAAATATATTTACATCTTTCTCTTTAGCCAATATTCCATAGACTCAAACATATTCAAATCAGCCATATTGATTCAAATTATGAATCAACCATAATTTACTTAAATGATCTCGAATTGATAGACATATTTTGCTATTGATGTAATGAAGGCAGAAATAAAGATGGTCTTTGAAACCAACGAGAACAAAGACACAACATACCAGAATCTCTGGGACGCATTCAAAGCAGTGTGTAGAGGGAAATTTATAGCACTAAATGCCCACAAGAGAAAGCAGGAAACATCCAAAATTGACACCCTAACATCACAATTAAAAGAACTAGAAAAGCAAGAGCAAACACATTCAAAAGCTAGCAGAAGGCAAGAAATAACTAAAATCAGAGCAGAACTGAAGGAAATAGAGACACAAAAAACCCTTCAAAAAATTAATGAATCCAGGAGCTGGTTTTTTGAAAGGATCAACAAAATTGATAGACCACTAGCAAGACTAATAAAGAAAAAAAGAGAGAAGAATCAAAGAGACGCAATAAAAAATGATAAAGGGGATATCACCACCGATCCCACAGAAATACAAACTACCATCAGAGAATACTACAAACACCTCTACACAAATAAACTAGAAAATCTAGAAGAAATGGATAAATTCCTTGACACATACACTCTCCCAAGACTAAACCAGGAAGAAGTTGAATCTCTGAATAGACCAATAACAGGATATGAAATTGTGGCAATAATCAATAGCTTACCAACCAAAAAGAGTCCAGGACCAGATGGATTCACAGCCGAATTCTAACAGAGGTACAAGGAGGAACTGGTACCATTCCTTCTGAAATTATTCCAATCAAAAGAAAAAGAGAGAATCCTCCCTAACTCATTTTATGCGGCCAGCATCATTCTGATACCAAAGCCAGGCAGAGACACAACCAAAAAAGAGAATTTTAGACCAATATCCTTGATGAACATTGATGCAAAAATCCTCAGTAAAATACTGGCAAAACGAATCCAGCAGCACATCAAAAAGCTTATCCACCATGATCAAGTGGGCTTCATCCCTGGGATGCAAGGCTGGTTCAATATATGCAAATCAATAAATGTAATCCAGCATATAAACAGAGCCAAAGACAAAAACCACATGATTATCTCAATAGATGCACAAAAGGCCTTTGAAAAAATTCAACAACCCTTCATGCTAAAAACTCTCAGTAAATTAGGTATTGATGGGACGTATTTCAAAATAATAAGAGCTATCTATGACAAACCCACAGCCAATATCATACTGAATGGGCAAAAATTGGAAGCATTCCCTTTGAAAACTGGCACAAGACAGGGATGCCCTCTCTCACCACTCCTATTCAACATAGTGTTGGAAGTTCTGGCCAGAGAAATTAGGCAGGAGAAGGAAATAAAGGGTATTCAATTAGAAAAGGGGAAGTCAAATTGTCCCTGTTTGCAGACGACATGATTGTTTACCTAGAAAACCCCATTGTCTCAGCCCAAAATATCCTTAAGCTGACAGAAAGTTTCTGAGAAACAGATTTGAGATTTCTGCATTCACCTCACAGAGGCAAACATTTCTTCTCCTGGAGCAGATTGGAAATTCTGTTCTTGTAGAATCTGCAATGGTTTATTTGTCAGTGCTTTGAGGCCTATGGTGAAAAAGGAAATATCTTCACATAAGAACTAGAACGATGCTTTCTGAAAAAAATTCCTTGTGATGTGTGCATTCATCTAAAAGAGTTGAACTCTTCTTTTCACTGAGCAGTTTAGAAACAGTCTTTTTGTGGAATCCAAACAGGGATGTTTTTGAGTGGTTTGAGGCCTATGGTGAAATAGGAAATATCTTCACTTAAAAACTAAACAGAAGGTTTCTGACAAACAGCTTAGTGACGTTTGCGTTCATCTCACAGAGGTAAAAGTTTCTTTTCATTGAGCAGATTGGAAAATCTGTTCTTGTAGAATCCACAAAGGGATATTTGTGAGTGCTTTGAGACCTATTGTGGAAAAGGAAATATCTCCACATAAAAACTAGACAGAAGTTTTCTGAGAACGTTCTCTTTGATATGGATATTCAGGTCACAGTGTTGAAATTTCTTTTGATTGAGCAGTTTAGAAAGAGTGTTTTTGTAGAGTTTGAAAAGGGATATTTTTGAGTGCACTGAGGCCTATGGTGAAAAAGGAAATATATTCTACTAAAAACTAGACAGAAGCTTTCTGAGAAACTTCTTTGTGATTTGTGCATTAATCTCACAGAGTTGAACCTTTGCAAAGGGATTTTGGTGAGCGATTTGAGTCCTGTGGTGAAAAAGCAAGTATCTTCATATGAAAACTGGACAGAGGAATTCTGAGAAACATGTTTGTGATGTTTGCATTCATCTCACGAGCTGAACCTTTCTTAAGATTGAGCACTTTGGAAACAGTCTTTTTGCAGAATCTGCAAAGGGATATTTGTGAGTGGTTTGAGGCCTATGGTGAAAATAGAAATATCTTCACATTAAAACTAAACAAAATATTTCTGAGAAACTTCTTTGTGATGTGTGCATTCATCTCACAGAGCTCAACCTTTCTACTGATTGAGCAGTTTGGATACAGTCTTTTTGTGGAATCTGCAATGGATAAATGTGAGCGCTTTGAGGCCTATGATGAAAAAGGAAATATCTTCACATAAAAACTAGACAGAAGATTTCTGAGAAACTTATTTGTGATGTGTGCATTCATCACACAGAGTTGAACCTTCCTTTTTATTGAACAGTTTGTAAACAGTCTTTTTGTAGAATCTGCAAAGGCATATTTGTGAGCACTTTGAGGCCTATGCTGAAAAATATCTTCACATAAAAACTAGACAGAAGACTTCTGAGAAACTTCTTTATGATGTGTGCTTTCATTTCTCAGAGTTGAAATTTTCTGTTGATTGAGCAGTTTGCAAACAGTCTTTTTGTAGAATCTGCAAAGGGATATTTGTGAGCCCTTTGAGGCCTATTGTTGAAAAGGAAATATCTTCACATAAAAAGTAGACAGAATGTTTCTGAGAAACTGCTTTGTGATGTGCGCATTCATCTCACAGAAGTAAACGTTTCTTTTCATTGAGCAGATTGGATACTCTGTTCTTGTAGAATCTGCAAAGGGATATTTGTGAGTGATTTAAGGCCTATGGTGAAAAAGGAAATGTCTTCTCATAAAATTTAGACAGAAGCTTTCTGAGAAACTATTGGTGATGTGTGCATTCATCTCAAAGAGCTGAATCTTTCTTTTGAGTGAGCATTTTGGAAAAAGTCTTTTGGTAGTATCTGGAGAGGGATATTGCGAGTGCTTTGACGCCTATGCTGAAAAAGGAAATATCTTCACATAAAAACCAGACAGAAGCTTTCTGAGAAACTTCTTTGTGATATGTGCATTCATATCACAGAGGTAAACGTTTCTTTTCATTGAGCAGATTGGATACTCTGTTCTTGTAGAATCTGCAAAGGGATATTTGTGAGTGATTTAAGGCCTATGGTGAAAAAGGAAATGTCTTCTCATAAAATTTAGACAGAAGCTTTCTGAGAAACTATTGGTGATGTGTGCATTCACCTCAAAGGGTTGAATCTTTCTTTTGAGTGAGCATTTTGGAAAAAGTCTTTTGGTAGTATCTGCAGAGGGATATTGTGAGCGCTTTGAGGCCTATGGTGAAAAAGGAAATATCTTCACATAAAAACCAGACAGAAGCTTTCTGAGAAACTTCTTTGTGATGTGTGCATTTATCCCACAGAGGTAATGCTTTCTTTCCATTGAGCAGATTGGAAACTCTATTCTTGTAGAATCTGCAAAGTGGTATTTGTGAGCCCTTTGAGGCCTATGGTGAAAAAGGAAATATCTTCACATAAAAACTAGACAGAAAGTTTCTGGGAAACTACTTTGTGATGTGTGCATTCATCTCACAGATGTAAACGTATCTTTTCATTGAGCAGACTGGAAACTCCATTCTTGTAGAATCTGCAAAGGGATATTTGTGAGCTCCTTGAGGCCTAAGATGAAAAAGGAAATATCTTCATGTAAAAACTAGACAGAAGCACACTGAGAAAGTTCTTTGTAATGTGTGCATTCATCTCACAGAGTTGACATTTTCTTTTGATTTAGCAGTTTGGAAACAGTCTTTTTGTGGATTCTGCAAATGGATATTCGGAGTGCTTTGAGGCCTATGTTGAAAAAGATAATAGCTTCAAGTAAAAAACAGGTAGAAGCTTTCTGAGAAACTTCTTTGTGATGTGTACATTCATCTCACAGAGTTGGAAATTTCTTTTGATTGAGCCCTTTGGAAACAGTCTTTTTGTAGAATCTGCAAAGGCATATTTGTGAGTGCTTTGGAGCCTATGGTGAAAGACCAAATATCTTCACACAAGAACTAGACTGAATTTTCTGAGAAACATCTTTGTGATGTGTGCATTCATCTCACAGAGTAGAATCTTTCTTTTGATTCAGCAGTGTGGAAACAGTCTTTTTGTAGATTTTGCAAAGGGATATTTGTGAACCCATTGAGGCCTATGGTGAAAAAGGAAATATCTTCACATAAAAACTAGACAGAAGCTTTCTGAGAAACTGCTTTGTGATGCATGCATACATCTCACAGAGTTGAAACTTTCTTTTGATTGAGCAGTTTGGAAGCGTCTTTTTGTAGAATCTTCAATGGGATAGTTGTGAGCCCTTGGAGGCCTATGGTGAAAAAGGATATATATTCACATAAAAACTAGACAGAAGTTTTCCGATAAACTGATTTGTGATGTGTGCATTCATCTCACAGAGGCAAATGACTCTTTTCATTGCACAGATTGGAAACTCTCTTCTTGTAGAATCTGCAAAGGGATATTTGTGAGTGTTCTTAGGCCTATGGTGAAAAAGGAAATACCTTCAGATAAAAACTAGACAGAACATTTCTGAGAAACTTCTTTGTGATGTGTGCATTCATCTCACAAATTTGAGCCTTGCTTTTGATTGAGTAGTTTTGAAACGTATTTTTTTAGAATCTGCAAAGGGATAATTGTGAGCACTTTGAGGCTTATGGTGAAAAAGGAAATATCTTCACATAAAAAGTAGACAGAAGCTTTCTGAGAAACTTCTTTGTTATGTGTCCATTCATCTCACAGAGATGAAAGTTACTTTTGATTGAGCGGTTTGCAAATAGTCTTTTTGTAGTATCTGCAAGGGGATATTTGTGAGCACCTTGAGGCCTATGGAGAAATCGGAAATATCTTCACACGAAAACGAGACAGAAGCTTTCAGAGAAACTTCTTTGTGATGTGTGCATTCATATTACAGAGTTGAACATTTCTTATGATTGAGCAGATTGGAAACAGTCTTTTTGTAGAATCTTGAAAGGGATATTTGTGTGTGCTTTGAGGTCTATGGTGAAAAATGAAATATCTTCACATAAAAACTAGACAGAAGTTTTCCGAGAAACTGATTTGTGGTGTGTGCATTCATCTCACAGAAATAAATGCTTCTTTTCAATGAGCAGATTGGAAACTCTTTTCTTATACAATCTACAAAGTGATATTTGTGAGAGCTTTGAGGCCTATTGTGAAAAAGGAGATACCTTCACATAAAAACTAGACAGAACATTTCTGAGAAATTTCTTTGTGAAGTGTCCATTCATCACAAAGAGTTGAAAATTTCCTTTCATTGAGCAATTTCAAAACAGTCTTTTTGAAAAATCTGCAAAGAGATATTTGTGAGCGGTATGAGGCCATGGTGAAAAGGGAAATATCCTCACATTAAAACTAGACAGAAGCTTTTTTTAAAAAATAATTTCTCAGTCTTTATTTAATAATAAGAGTTCTGAAAGTATTACAAACATGGAGTAAGTCTTACTATGTTGAAGAGAAAGGAAAACTGTATAGATTGTAAAAAACCATTTTTCTCTTTCCTTTAACAAAAGTGTGTATACATTTGCATGAATGCAGCTGTGGTGCAAAACTTAGATATAAGAGCTTTTGTTGCTATCTCTAGCACTGGATTTAATACTGCTTTTCCACTCATGGGGAATTAATTAGCTGATGTAACTTCCTCAGGAAACACTAGATACTTGCTTGCCTACTTTTACAGACACAGAAAATTCTGGTTGGGACTCTGTCAGTCCCAATTACAGAGCTGTTGGAGAATTTATCTTTGTCATGTGAAATGTATCAAATTATTGTGTGAAACAAAATACTTGTTGTTTTTTGAAATTCATAGGGATTAATTTGAAAACAACATTTATATTTGTAAAACCAACACAGAATATGGAAGGGAAGTAAATATTCTTCAATGTAGAATATATAAACTCTGTCTTTTTGAGCTGCTAATGAAAGAATGTATTATTAGGAAAAGTATCATACAGGATTTTAATGTGACACGTGGCTTACGTTGATTCTATCATAGTCTTTTATGCTAAGAAATGATGATTTAATAATATCTTCAAAGAAAGTAAGTAGAGTTGTCATTACCAAAATAAGTCAAGGCAATTGACCATGTAAATTTAACATAATTTTGTTTCCACTTCATATGTTGTTCCACAACATAATTTTGTTTTCCACTTTAGCTGTACTTATTTTTTTCTTTTATTATTATTATACTTTAAGTTTTAGGGTTAGCATTAAATATTAAAGTATAATATTAAAGTATTATATGTTAAAATATTAAAGTATAGTATTATTATTATACTTTAATAAAAATATTAAAGTATAGTATTATTACTATACTTATAAATATTAAAGTATATTATTACTATACTTTAATAAAAATATTAAAGTATAATATTATTACTATACTTTAATAAAAATATTAAAGTATAATATTATTACTATACTTTAATAAAATATTAAAATGTAATATTATACTTTAAGTTTTAGGGTACATGTGCACAATGTGCAGGTTTGTTACATGTGTGTACAAGTGCCATGTTAGTGTACTGCACCCATTAACTCATCATTTAGCATTAGGTATATCTCCGAATGCTATCCCTCCCCCCTCTCCCCACCACACAACAGTCCCCAGAGTGTGATGTTCCCCTTCCTGTGTCCATATGTTCTCATTGTTCAATTCCCACCTATGAGTGAGAACATGCAGTGTTTGGTTTTTTTGTCCTTGTGATAGTTGGCTGAGAATGATGATTTCCAGTTTCATCCATGTCCTTACAAAGGACATGAACCTATCATTTTTTATGGCTGCATAGTATTCCAGGGTGTATATGTGCCACATTTTCTTAATCCAGTCTATTGTTGTTGGACATTTGGGTTGGATCCAAGTCTTTACTATTGTAAATAGTGCCACAATAAACATACGTGTGCATGTGTCTTTTTGGCAGCATGATTTATAGTCCTTTGGTTATATACCCAGTAATGGGATGGCTGGGTCAAATGGTATTTCTCATTCTAGATCCCTGAGGAATTGCCACACTGACTTCCACAATGGTTGAACTAATTTACAGTCCCAACAACAGTGTAAAAGTGTTCCTATTCCTCCACATCCTTTCCAGCACCTTTTGTTTCCTGACTTTTTAATGGTCACCATTCTAACTGGTGTGAGATGATATCTCATTGTGGTTTTGATTTGCATTTCTCTGATGGCCAGTGATGATTAGCATTTTTTCGTGTGTCTTTTGGCTGCATAAATGTCTTCTTTTGAGAAATGTCTGTTCATATAATTTGCCCACTTTTTGATGGGTTTTGTTTTCTTGTAAATTTGTTTGAGTTCATTGTAGATTCTAGATATTAGCCCTGTGTCAGATGAGTAGGTTGTGAAAATTTTCTCCCATTTTGTAGGTTGCCTGTTCACTCTGATGGTAGTTTCTTTTGCTGTGCAGAAGCTCTTTAGTTTAATTAGATCCCATGTGTCAATTTTGGCTTTTGTTGCCATTGCTTTTGTGTTTTAGACATGAAGTCCTTGCCCATGCCTATGTCCTGAATGGTATTGTCTAGGTTTGCTTCTAGGGTTTTTATGGTTTTAGGTCTAACATGTAAGTCTTTAATCCATCTTGAATTAATTTTTGTATAAGGTGTAAGGAAAGGATCCAGTTTCAGCTTTCTACATATGGCCTGCCAGTTTTACCAGCATCATTTGTTAAATAGGGAATCCTTTCCCCATTGCTTGTTTTTCTCAGGTTTGTCAAAGATCAGATAGTTGTAGATATGCAGCATTATATCTGAGAGCTCTGTTCTGTTCCATTGATTTGTGTCTCTGTTTTGGTACCAGTACCATGCTGTTTTGGTTACTGTAGCCTTGTAGTATAGTTTGAAGTCAGGAAAGGTGATGTCTCCAGCTTTGTTCTTTTGGCTTAGGATTGACTTGGCGATGCAGGCTTTTTTTGGTTCCATATGAACTTTAACGTAGTTTTTTCCAATTCTGTGAAGAAAGTCATTGGTAGCTTGATGGGGATGGCATTGAATCTATAAATTACGTTGGGCAGTGTGGCCATTTTCATGATATTGATTCTTACAACCCATGACTATGGAATGTTCTTCCATTTGTTTGTATCCTCTTTTATTTCATTGAGAAGTGGTTTGTAGTTCTCCGTGAAGAGGTCCTTCACATCCCTTGTAAGTTGGATTCCTAGGTATTTTATTCTCTTTGAAGCAATTGCGAATGGGAGTTCACTCATGATTTGCCTCTCTGTTTGTCTGTTATTGGTGTATAAGAATGCTTGTGATTTTTGTACATTGATTTTGTATCCTGAGACTTTGCTTAAGTTGCTTATCAGCTTAAGGAGATTTTGGGCTGAGACAATGGGGTTTTCTAGATATACAATCATGTCATCTGCAAACAGGGACAATTTGACTTCCTCTTTTCCTAATTGAATACCCTTTATTTCCTTCTCCTGCCTAATTGCCCTGGCCAGAACTTCCAACACTATGTTGAATAGGAGTGGTGAGAGAGGTTATCCCTGTCTTGTGCCCGTTTTCAAAGGGAATGCTTCCAGTTTTTGCCCATTCAGTATGATATTGGTTGTGGGTTTGTCATAGATAGCTCTTATTATTTTGAGATACATCCCATCAATACCTAATTTATTGAGAGTTTTTAGCGTGAAGAGTTGTTGAATTTTTTCAAAGGCCTTTTGTGCATCTATTGAGATAGTCATGAGGTTTTTGTCTTTGGTTCTGTTTATGTGCTGGATTACATTGATTGATTTGCATGTGTTGAAACAGACTTGCATCCCAGGGATGAAGCCTACTTGATCATTGTGGATAAGCTATTTGATGTGCTGCTGGATTCGGTTTGCCAGTGTTTTACTGAGGATTTTTGCATCAATGTTCATGAATGATATTGGTCTAAAATTCTCTTTTTTGGTTGTGTCTCTGCCAGGCTTTGGTATCAGAATGATGCTGGTGTCATAAAATGAGTTAGGGAGGACTCCCTCTTTTTCTATTGATTGGAATAGTTTCAGAAGGAATGGTACCAGTTCCTCCTTGTACCTCTGGAAGAATTCGGCTGTGAATCAATCTGGTCCTGGACTCTTTTTTTGTGATGTGTGCATTCATCTCAGAGGGTTGAAACTTTCTTTTGATTGAGTAGTTTGGAAACAGTCTTTTTTTAGAATCTGCAAATGGATATTTGGAGCACTTGGGGACTATGGTGAAATAGAAAGTATCTTCACATTAAAAGTAGACAAAAGTTTTCTGAGAAACTTCTTTGTGATGTGTCCATTCAACACACAGACTTGAGCATTTCTTTCAATTGAGCAGTTTGGAAACAATCTTATTGTAGAATCTGCATAAGGAAATTTGTGAGAGGTTTGAGGCCTATGTTGAAAAAGGAAATATCTTCACATTAAAACTAGACAGAAGCTGTCTGAGAAACTCCTTTGAGATGTGTGCATTCATCTCACGGAGTTGAACTTTTCTTTTGATTAAGCAGTTTGGAAAATGTCTTTCCATAGAATCTGCCAAGAGATATTTGGAGTGCTTTAAGGCCTATTGTGAAAAAGGAAATATGTTCACATAAGAACTAGACAGAAGTTTTCACAAAATCTGATTTGGGATGTGTTCATTCATCTTACAGTGTTGAATCTTTCTTTTCATTGAGCAGTTTGGAAGCAGTCTTTTTGTAGAATCTGCAAAGGGATATTTTTGAGCACTTGGAGGCCTTTGGTGAAAAAGGATATATCTTCACATAAAAACTAGACAGAAGGTTTCTGAGAAACTGATTTGTGATGTGTGCATTCATCTCACAGATGTAAATGCTTCTTTTCATTGAGCAGTTTGCAAACTCTGTTCTTGTGGAATCTGCAAAGGGATATTTGTGAGGGCTTTGAGGCATATGGTGAAAAAGGAAATATCTTCACATAAAAACTATACTGAACATTTCTGAGAAACTTCTTTGTGATGTGTGCATTCATCTCTCACATTGGAAACTTTTTTTTCATTGAGCTGTTTGGAAACAGTCTTTTTGTATAATCTGCAAAGGGATATTTGTGAGCCCTTTGAAGCCTATGGTGAAAAAGGAAATATCTTCACATAAAAACTAGACAGAAGCCTTCTAAGAAACTTCTTTGTGATGTGTCCATTCATCTCACAGAGTTGAACCCTACTTTTGATTGAGCAGTTTTGAAGAAGTCTTTTTGTAGAATCTGCAAAGGGATTTTAGTGAGCAGTTCGAGGCCTACGGTGAAAAGGGAAATATCTTCGCATAAAAACTAGACAGAAGGTTTCTGGGAAACTGATTTATGACATGGGCATTTGTCTCACAGACATAAATGCTCCTTTTCATTGAGCAGTTTGGAAAAAGTCTCCTTGTAGAATTAGCAAATGGATATTTGTGAGTGCTTTGAGGCCTATGGTGAAAAGGAAATATCTTCACATAAAAACTAGACAGAAGCATTCTGAGAAACCTCTTTGTGAGCTGTGGATTCATGTCACAGAGTCGAACCTGTCTTTTGATAGAGCAGCTTTGAAACAGTCTTTTTGTAGAATCTGCAAAGGGATACTTTGGAGTGCTTTGAGGTCTATGGTGAAAAAAGAAATACCTTCACATAAAAACTATATGGAAGCTTTCTGGAAAACTTGTTTGTGAACTCTGCATTCATCTCACAGAGTTGAAACTTTATTTTGATTGAGCATTTTGGAAAGAGTCGTTTTGTAGAATCTGTTAAGGGATATTTGTGAGTGCTTTGACATCTATGGTGAAAAAGGAAATATCTTCACAGAAAAACTAGATGGAAGCTTTCTGAGAAACTTCTATGTGATGTGTGCATTCATCTCAGAGAGTTGAACTTTTCTTTTGATTGAGCAGTTTGGAAACAGTCTTTTTATAGAATCTGCCAAGTGATAATTGGACTGCATTTAGGCCAATGGTGAAAAAGGAAATATCTATACATAAAGACTAGTTAGAAGCTTTCTGAGGAACTTCTTTGCGATGTGTGCATTCATCTCACAGACTTGAACCTTTCTGTTAATTGAGCTGTTTGGAAGCAGTCTTTTTATAGAATGTGCAAAGGGATATTTGTGAGCAGTTTGAGGCCTATGGTGAAAAAGGAAATTCCTCATATATAAATTAGAGAGAATCTTTCTGAGAAACTTCTCTGTGATGTGTGCATTCATCTCACAGAGTTGAATCTTTCTTTGGATTGAACAGTTTGGAAGCAGTCTTTTTGTAGAATCTGCAAATCAATATTTGCTGCTCTTTGAGGCCTGTGGGGAAAAAGGAAATATTTTCACATAAAAAGTAGACAGAAGCTTTCTGAGAAATTTATTTATGATGTGGGCATTCATCTCACAGAGTTGGACCTTCCTTTGATTGAGCAGTTTGGAAACAGTCTTTTTGTAAAATCTGCAATTCAGTATTTGTCACACTTTGATTCCTATGGTGAAAATGGAAATATCTTCACATGAAAAGTATATGGAAGCTTTCTGAGAAACTTTTCTTATGTGTGCATTCAACTCACAGGGCTGAACCTTTCTTTTGATTGAGCAATTTGGAAACAGTCTTTTTGTAGTATCGGCAAAGGGATATTTGGAGCACTTTGAGGCCTAAGTTGAAAAAGGGAATATCTGCACATAAAAACTAGAGAGAAGCTTTCTGAGAAGCTTCTTTGTGATGTGGGCATTCATCTCAGAGAGTTGAGCCTTTCATTTCATTGAGCAGTTTGGAAACTGTCTTTTTGTAGAATCTGCAAAAGGATATTTGGTGTGCTTTGAGACCTACTGTGAAAACGGAAATATCTTCACATAAAAACTAGATGGAAGCATTCTAAGACACTTACTTAAGATGTGAGCACTCATCTCCCAGAGTTGAACCTTTCTTTTGATTGAGCAGTTTGGAAACAGTCGTTTTGTAGAATCTGCAAAGGGATGTTTTGAGCTGTTTGAGGTCTCTGGTGAAAAAGGAAATATCTTCACATAAAAACTAGACAGAAACTTTCTGAGAAACTTTTCTGTGATGTGTGCATTCACCTCACAGAGTTGAACTTTTCTTTGGATTGAACAGTTTGGAAACAGTCTTTTTGTAGAATCTGCAAATTGATATTTGCCACTCTTTGAGGCCTGTGGTGAAAAAGGAAATATCTTCACATAAAAATTAGACAGAAGCTGTCTAAGAAATTCTTTGTGATGTGTACGTTTGTCTCACAGACTTAAACCTTTTTTTGAGCAGTTTGGAAGCAGTCTTTTTGTAGAATCTGGAAAGGGATATTTGGAGAACTTTGAAGTCTTTGGTGAAGAAGGAAATATCTTCACATCAAAACTAGACAGAAGCTTTCTTAGAAACTACTTTGTGATGTGTGCATTCATCTCACACAGTTGAAGCTTTCTTTGAATTGAGCAGTTTGGAAACAGTGTTTTTGTAGAATCTGTAAAGAGATACATGGAGCGCTATGAGGCATCTGGTGAAAAAGGAAATATCTTCACATAAAAACTAGACAGAATGTTCCTGAGAAACCTCTTTGTGATGTGTGCATTCCTCTCACAGAGTTGAAAATTTCTTTTGATGGAGCAGTTTTCAAAGAGTCTTTTTGTGGAATCTGTAAAGGGATATATGTGAGCACTTTGAGGCCTATAGTGAAAAGGAAATATCTTCACATCAAAGCTAGATGGAAAATTTCTGAGATACTTCTTTGTGATGTGTGCATTCATCTCACATAGGTGAGCCTTTCTTTTGATTGAACAGTTTGGAAGCAGTCATTTCTAGAATCTGCAAATTGATATTTGCCACTCTTTGGGGCCTGTGGTAAAAAGGAAATATGTTCACATAACAACTAGACTGAACGTTTCTGAGAAACTTCTCTATGGTGTCTGCATTCATCTCACAGAGTTGAACCTTCTTTTGATTGAGCAGGTTGGCAACAATCTTTTTGTAGAATCTGCAAATCGATATTTGCCGCACTTTGAGGCCTATGGTGAGAAAGGAAATATCTTCACATCAAAGCTAGATGGAAAATTTCTGAGATACTTCTTTGTGATGTGTGCATTCATCTCACATAGGTGAGCCTTTCTTTTGATTGAACAGTTTGGAAGCAGTCATTTCTAGAATCTGCAAATTGATATTTGCCACTCTTTGGGGCCTGTGGTAAAAAGGAAATATGTTCACATAACAACTAGACTGAACGTTTCTGAGAAACTTCTCTATGGTGTCTGCATTCATCTCACAGAGTTGAACCTTCTTTTGATTGAGCAGGTTGGCAACAATCTTTTTGTAGAATCTGCAAATCGATATTTGCCGCACTTTGAGGCCTATGGTGAGAAAGGAAATATCTTCACAGGAAAGTAGATGGAAGCTTTCTGAGAAACTTGTTTGTGATGTGTGCATTCATCTCACAGAGCTGAACCTTTCTTTTGATTGAGCAGTTTGGAAAGAGTCTTTTGTAGAATTGGCAAATGGATATTTGGAGTCCTTTGAGGCCTATGGTGAAAAAGGAAATATCTCCACATAAAAACTATACAGAAGCTTTCTGTGAAACCTCTTTGTGATGTGTGCATACATCTCAGAGAGACGATCTTCACATAAAAACTAGACAGAAGCTTTCTGAGAAACTTCCTTGTGATATGCACATTCCTCTCACCCAGTTGAACTTTTCTTTTGTTTCAGCAGTTTGGAAGCAGCCTTTTTGTAGAACCTGCAGAGGGATATTTCTGAGTGCTTTGAGGCCTGTGGTGAAAAATGAAATTTCTTCATATAAAAACTAGACAGAAGCTTTCTGGGAAACTTCTTTGTTATGTGTGCATTCATCTCACAGAGGTGAACCTTTCTTTTGATTGATCAGTTTGGAAACAGTCTTTTTGTAGAATCTGCAAAGGGATATTTGGATTGCTATGAGACCTATCTTGAAAAAGGAAGTATCTTCACATAAAAACTAGACAAAAGCTTTCTGAGAAACTTCTTTGTGATCTGTGCATTCATCTCACAGAGCAAAACCTTCCTTTTGATTGAGCAGTTTGGAAACAGTCCTTTTGTAGTATCTGTAATGGGATATATGTGAGCCTCTTGAGGCCTGGGGTGAAAAAGGAAATATCTTCAAATAAAAACAAGACAGAAACATTCTGAGAAACTTCTTTGTGATGTATGCATTCATCTCACAGAGTTGAACTTTCTTTTGATTGAGCAGTTTGGAAACAGTCTTTTTGTGCAATCTGCAAGGGATATTAGTGAGCCTTTTGAGGCCTAATGTGAAAAGGGAAATATCTTCACATAAAAACTGGACAGAAGCTTTCTGTGAAACTTCTTTGTGATGTGTGCATTCATCTCATGGAGTTGAACCTTTTTTGAATGAAGAGGTGAGAAACAGTCTTTTTGTAGAATCTGCAAAGGGATATTTGGACTGCTTTGAGTCCTATGATGAATATCTTCACATAAAAACTAGACAGAATATTTCTGAGAAACTTCTTTGTGATGTGTCCATTCATCGCACAGAGCTGAACATTTCCTTTGATTGAGAAGTGTGGAAACAGTCTTTTTGAAGAATCCGCTGAGGGATATTTGTGAGCAGTTTGAGACTTGTGGTGAAAAAGAAATATCTTCACATTAAAAATAGACAGAAGCTTTCTGAGAAACTGCTTTTTGATGTGTGGATACATCTCACAGATTAGAAGCCTTCTTTGAATTGAGCAGTCTGATAACAGACTTTTTGTAGAACCTGCAAATGTATATTTTGAGTACTTTGAGGCCTATGGTGAAAAGGGAAATATCTTCAAATAAATCTAGACAGAAGCTTTCTGCGAAACTTCTTTGTGATAGCTCTATTCATCTCACAGAGTTGTACATTTCTTTTAATTGAGCAGTATGTAAACAGTCTTTTTGTAGAATCTGCAAAGGGATATTTCTGAGTCGTTTGAGGCCTCTGGTGCAACAGGAAATATCTTCACATAACTGCTAGACAGAAGATTTCTGAGAAACTTTTTGGGATGTGTGGATTCATCTCACAGAGGTGAAATTTTCCTTTGATTGATCAGTATGGAAAATCTCTTTATGTAGAATCTGCCAAGGGATATATGGAGTGCATTGAGGCTTATGTTGAAAAAGGAAATATTTTCACATAAAAACTAAACAAAATCTTTCTGAGAAACTTCTTTGTGATTTCTGCAATCATGTCAGAGAGTTGAAACTTTCTTTTGATTGAGCAGTTTGGATACAGTATTTTTGTAGAATCTGCACAGGGATATTTGTGAGTGGTCTGAGGCCTATGGTGAAAAAGGAAATATCTTCACATAAAAACTAGACCAAAGATTTCTCAGAAACTTCTTGGTAATGTGTACATTCATCTCACATATTCGAACATTTCTTTTGATTGAACACTTTGCAAACACTCTTATTGTAGAATCTGCCAAGGGATATTTGGAGCGCATTGAGGCCTATGGTGAAAAAGGAAACATCTACATATAAAAACTAGACAGAGGCTTTCTGAAAAACTTCTTTCTGATGTGTGCATTCATCTCACAGAGTTGAACCTTCCTTTCATGGAGCCGTTGACAACAGTCTTTTTGTGGAATCTGCAAAGGAATATTTGGAGCACTTTGAGGACTATGGTGAAAATGGAAATATCTTCACATAAAATTTAGACAGAAGCTTTCAGAAAAACTTCCTTATGATGTGTGCATTCATCTCACAGAGTTGAACGTTTCTTTTGATCAAGCAGTTTGGCGACAGTCTTTTAGTAGAATATGCAAAAGGATATTTGGCACACCTTGAGGCCTATGGTGAAAAACGAAATATCTTCACCTAAAAAGTAGACAGAAGTTTTCTGAGGAACCACTTTGTGATGTGTGCATTCATCTCGCAGATTTGAACCATTATTTTGATTGAGCAGTTTAGACAGAGTCTTTTTGCAGAATCTGCAAAGGGATGTTTGGAGCGCTTTGAGACCTATGGTGAAAAAGGAAATATCTTCACATAAAAATTACAGAGAACCTTTCTGAGAAACTTCCTTGTGATGTGTGCATTCATCTCACAGTGTTGAGCATTTCTATTGATTGAGCAGTTTTGTAACAGTCTTTTTGTAGAATCTGTAAAGGGATATATGTGAGCACTTTGAGGCTCATGGTAAAAAAGGAAATATCTGCACATAAAACTAGACAGAAGATTTCTGAGAAACTTCTTTGTGATCTGTGCATTCATCTCACTCAGTTTAACCATTCTTTTGATTGAGCACTTTGGAAACAGTCTTTTTGTAGAGTCTGCAAAGGGATACTTGTGAGCGTTTTGAGCCCTAGGGTGAAAAAGGATATATCTTCACATAAAAACTAGACAAAAGCTTTCTGAGAAACTTCTCTGTAATGCGTGGATTCATCTCACAGAATTAAACTTTTCGTTTGATTGAACAGTTTGGAAAAGTCTTTTTATAGAATCTGCCAAGGGATATTTGGAGCGCTTTGAGGCCTATGATGTAAAAGGAAATATCTTCACATAAAAACTAGACAGAAGATTTCTGAGAAATTTCTTTGTGATTTTTCCATTCATCTCAGAGAGTTTAATGTTTTCTTTGATTGAACAGTTTGGAAACAATCTTTTTGTAGAATCTGCCAAGGGATATTTGGAGTGCTTTGAGGCCATGGTGAAAAAGGAAATATCTTTACATAAAAACTAGACAGAAGCTTTCTGAGGAACTTCTTTGTGATGTGTGCTTTCATATCACAAAGCTGAACCTTTCTTTTTATTGAGCAGTTTGTAAAAAGTCTTTTTGTAAATTCTGCAAAAGGATTTTTGTGAGCTGTTTGATGCCGATGTTGAAAAAGGAAATATTGACAAATAAAATCTAGACAGACTCTTTCTAGGAAACTACTTTGGGATGTGTGCATTCATCTCACAGAGATGAACCATTCTTTTGTTGAGCAGTTTTGGAAACAGTGTTTTTGTAGTATCTGCAGAGAGATATATGCAGGCAGTTATAGGCTCATTCTGAAAAAGTAAATATCTTCATATAAGAACTAGACAGTAGGTTTCCGAGAATCTTCCTTGTGATGTGTGCATTCATCACACTGAGTTGAACCTCTGTTTTGATTGAGCAGTTTGGAAACAGTCTTTTTGTAGAATCTGTAAAGTGATATTTGAGAACGCTTTTATGTTCATGGTGAAAAATGAAGTATCTTCACATAAAAACTAGACAATAGCATTCCGAGAAACTTCTTTGTGATGTGTGAATTCATCTCACAGAGTTGAACCTTTGTTTTGATTGAGCAGTTTGGAAATAGTCTTTTTCTAGAATCTGCAAAGGATATTTGTGAGCGCTTTGAGGCCTATGGTGAAAATGGAAATTTCTTCACATAAAAACTAAAGAGAAGTTTTCTGAGAAACTTCTTTGTGATGTGTGCTTTCATCTCAGAGAGTTGAATCTTCCTTTTGGTTGAGCAGTTTGGACACAGTCTTTTTGTAGAATCTGTACAGGGATATATGAGCACTTTCAGGCCTATGGTGAAAAAGGAAATATGTTTACATAAAAACTAGACAGACGCTATCTGAGAAACTTCTTTGTGATGCGTGCATTCATCTCACAGTGTTAAACCTTTCTGTTCATTGAGCAATTTGGAAACTGTCTTTTTGTATAATCTGCAAAGGGATAGTTGTGAGCTCTTTGAGGCCTGTGGTGAAAAAGGAAACATCTTCACATAAAAACTAGAGAGAAGTTTTCTGAGAAACTTCCCTGTGATCTGTGCACTCACCTCACAGGGTTGAACCTTTCTGTTCATTTAGCAGTTTGGAAAGAGTCTTTTTGTAGTATCTGCACAGGGATATTTATGAGCCCTTTGAGGCCTTTGGTGAAAAAGGAAATATCTTCACATAAAAACTAGACAGAAGATTTCTGAGAAACTTCCTTGTGATCGGTGCATTCATCTCACAGAGTTAAACCTGCTTTCTGATTGAAAAGTAAGGAAACAGTCTTTTTGTAGAATCTGCAGTGTGATATTGGGATAGCTTTTAGGCCTGAGGTGAAAAAGGAAATATCTTCACATGAAAACTAGACAGGTGCTTTCTGAGAAACTTCTTTGTGATGTTTGCATTCATCTCATGGAGTTGAACTTTTCTTTTGATTGAGCAGTTTGGAAAGAGTATTTTTATAGAATCTGTAAAGGGATATGCATAGGCACTTTGAGGCCTATGGTGAAAAAGGAAATATCTTCACATCAAAACTAGACAGAAGCTTTCAGAGAAACTTCTTTGTGATGTGTGTATTCATCTCACAGAGTTGAATCTTTCTGTTCATTGAGCAATTTTGAAACAGTCTTTTTGTAGAATCTGCAAAGGGATATTTGTGAGCCCTTTGAGGCCTATGGCGAAAAAAGAAATATCTTCACATAAAAACATGAAAGAAGCATTCTGAGAAACTTCCTTGTGATGTGTTCATTCATCTCACACAGTTGAATCTTCCTTTTGATAGAGCAGATCAGAAACAGTCTTTTTGTGGAATCTGCAAAGGAATATTCATGAATGGTTTGAGGCCTATGTTGAAAAAGGAAATGTCTTCACCTTAAAAATAGACAAAAGATTTTTTAGAAACTTTTCTGTAATGTGTGCATTCATCTCACAGAGTTGAACATTTCTTTTGATTGAGTAGTTTGGAAACAATCTTTTTGTAAAATCTGCCAAGGGATATTTGGAGCGCTTTGATGCCTGTGGTGAAAAAGGAAATATATTCATATTAAAACTAGTTAGAGGTTTTTCAGAAACTTCTATGTATGTATGCATTAATCTCACAGAGTTGAACATTTCCTTTGATTGATCAGTTTGGAAACAGTCTTTTTGTAGAATTGGTAAAATGATATTTGGAGCACCCTGAGGGCTATGGTGAAAAAGGAAATATCTTCACATGTAAGCTAGACAGAAGCTTTCTGAGAAACTTCGTTGTGATGTGTTCATTTTTCTCAAAGAGTTGAACCTTTCCTTTGAGCAGTATGGGAACAGTCTTTTTGAAGAATCTGCCAAGGGATATTGGTGAGTAGTTTGAGGCCTATTTTGAAAAAGGATATATCTTCACATAAAAACTAGGCAGAAGATTTCTGAGAAACTTCTTTGTGATGTGTGCTTTCATCTCAAATAGTTGAACCTTACTTTTGATTGAACCATTGGGAAAGAGTCTTTTGTAGAATCTACGAAAGGATATTTGGAGTGCTTTGAGGTCTTTGGTGAAGAAGGAAATATCTTCACATAAAAACTAGACAGAAGCTTAATGAGAAAATTCTTTGTGATGGGTGCATTCATCTCACAGAGTTGAACCTTTCTTTTGATTGAGCAGTTTAGAAACAGTTTTTTTTGTAAAATCTGTAAAGGGATATTTGGAGAACTTTGAGGCCTGTGGTGAAAAAGGAAATATCTTCACATAACAATTAGATGGAAGCTTTTTGAGAAACTTCTTTGTGATGTGTGGATTCATCTCACAGAGTTGAAACTTTCTTTTGATTGAGCAGTTTGGAAACAGTCTTTTTGTGGAATCTGCAAAAGGATATTTGGTACGCTTTGAGGTCTATGGTGAAAAAGGTAACATCCTCACATAAAAACTAGATGGAAGATTTCTGAGGAACTTCTTTATGATGTGTGCATTCATCCCACAGGGCTGAAATTTTCTTTTGATTGAGCAGTTTGGAAACAGTCTTTTTGTAGAATCTGCAAAGGGATATTTTGAGTGGTTTGAGGCCTATGTTGAAAAAGGAATTATCTTCACATAGAAACTAGAGAGAAGCTTTCTGAGAAACTCCTTGAGATGTGGGCATTCATCTCACAGACTTGAAACTTTCTTTTGATTTAGCAGGTTGGAAGCAGTCTTTTTGTAGAATCTGCAAAGGGATATTTGGAGCGATTTGAAGACTTTGGTGAAAAAGGAAATATCTCCACATAAAAAGCAGACAGAAGCTTTCTGAGAAACTTCTTTGTGATGTGCGCATTCATCTCACACATTTGAACCTTTTTTTGATCGAGCAATTTTGAAACAGTCTTTTTGTAGAATCTGTAAAGGGATAAATGTGAACACTTTGAGGCCTATCGTGAAAAGGAAATATCTTCACATCAAAACTAGACAGAAGCTTTCTGGGAAACTTCTTTGTGATGTGTGCATTCATCTCACAGAGTTGAAACTTTCTTTTGATTGAACAGTTTAAAAACAGTCTTTTTGAAGAATCTGCAAATGGATATTTGAGCTCTTTGATGCCTATGGTGAAAAGGGAATTATCTTCACATGAAAACTAGAAAGAAGCTTTCTCCCTCTCCCTCTCCCTCTCCCTCTCCGTCTCCCTCTCCCCACAGTCTCCCTCTCCCTCTCTTTCCATGGTCTCCCTCTGATGCCGAGCCGAAGCTGGATTGTACTGCTGCCATCTCAGCTCACTGCAACCTCCCTGCCTGATTCTCCTGCCTCGGCCTGCCAAGTGCCTGCCATTTCAGGCACGCGCCGCCACGCCTGACTGGTTTTCGCATTTTTTTGGTGGAGACGGGGTTTCGCTGTGTTGGCAGGGCTGGTCTCCAGCTCCTAACCACGAGTGATCCACCAGCCTCGGCCTCCCTAGGTGCCGGGATTGCGGACAGAGTCTCATTCACTCAGTGCTCAATGGTGCCCAGGCTGGAGTGCAGTGGCATGATCTCGGCTTGCTACAACCTCCACCTCCCAGCCACCTGCCTTGGCCTCCCAAAGTGCCGAGACTGCAGCCTCTGCCCGGCCGCCACCCCGTCTGGGAAATGAGGAGCGTCTCTGCCTGGCCGCCCATCGTCTGGGATGTGAGGATCCCCTCTGCCTGGCTGACCAGTCTGGAAAGTGAGGAGTGTCTCTGCCCGGCCGCCATCCCATCTAGGAAGTGAGGAGTGCCTCTTCCCGGCGGCCATCCCCATCTAGGAAGTGAGGAGCGTCTCTGCCCGGCCACCCATCGTCTGAGATGTGGGGAGCGCCTCTGCCCCACTGCCCCGTCTGGGATGTGAGGAGCCCCTCTGCCCAGCCATGACCCCTTCTGGGAGGTGAGGAGCGTCTCTGCCCGGCCGCCCCATCTGAGAAGTGAGGAGACCCTCTGCCTGGCAACCGCCCTGTCTGAGAAGTGAGGAGCCCCTCTGCCCAGCAGCCGCCCCATCTGAGAAGTGAGCAGCCCCTCCGCCTGGCAGCCGCCCCATCTGGGAAGTGAGGAGCATCTCCGCCCGGCAGCCACCCCACCCGGGAGGGAGGTGGGGGGGTCAGCACCCTGCCCGGCCAGCCGCCTCATCCAGGAGGTGAGGGGCGCCTCTGCCCGGCTGCTCCTACTGGGAAGTGAGGAGCCCCTCTGCCCGGCCACCACCCCATCTGGGAGGTGTACCCAACAGCTCATTGAGAACGGTCCATGATGACAATGGCGGTTTTGTGGAATAGAAAGGGAGGAAAGGTGGGGAAAAGACTGAGAAATCGGATGGTTGCCATGTCTGTGTATAAAGAAGTAGACATGGGAGACTTTTCATTTTGTTCTGTACTAAGGAAAATTCTTCTGCCTTGGGATCCTGTTGATCTGTGACCTTACCCCCAACCCTGTGCTCTCTGAAACATGTGCTGTGTCCACTCAGGGTTAAATGGATTAAGGGTGGTACAAGATGTGCTTTGTTAAACAGATGCTTGAAGGCAGCATGCTCGTTAAGAGTCATCACCACTCCCTAATCTCAAGTACCCAGGGACACAAACACTGTGGAAGGCCGCAGGGTCCTCTGCCTAGGAAAACCAGAGACCTTTGTTCACTTGTTTATCTGCTGACCTTCCCTCCACTATTGTCCTATGACCCTGCCAAATCCCCCTCTGTGAGAAACACCCAAGAATGATCAATAAAAAAAAAAAAAGACAAAAAAAGAAAAATGAAAAAAAAAAGAAAACTAGAAAGAAGCTTTCTGAGAAACTACTTTGTGATGTGTGCATTCATCTCACAGACTTGCAACTTTCTTTTGATTCAGCAGTTAGGAAATAGTCTTTTTGTAGAAGCTACAAAGTAATGTTTTTGAGCGCTTTGAGGCCTATGGTGAAAAAGGAAATATATTCACCTAAAAACAATGTGGAAGCTTTCTGAGAAACTTCTTTGTGATGCGTGCATTCTTCTCACAGAGTTGAAACTTTGTTTTGATTGAGGAGTTTGGAAACAGTCTTTTTGTAGAATCTTCAGAGAGATAGTTGTGAGCCATTTGAGGCCTATGATGAAAAAGGAAATATTTTCATATAAAAAGTAGACAGAAGCTTTCAGAGAAATACCTTTGGGATGTGTGCATTCATTTCATGGAGTTGAACCTTTCTTTTGATCAAGCAGTTTGGAAACAGTTTTTTTGTAGAATCTGCAAAAGAATATTTGGTGGGATTTGAGGCCTACTCTGAGAAAGGAAATATCTTCACATAAAAACTAGACGGAGACCTTCTGAGAAACTTCCTTATGATGTGTACATTCATCTCACAGAGTTGAAACTTTCTTATGATTAATCAGTTTGGAAACAGTGTTTTTGTAGAATCTGCAGATGGATACAAGTAAGCCCTCTGAGGCCTATGGTGAAAAAGGAAATATCTGCAAAGAAAAACTAGACAGAAGATTTCTGAGAAACTTCCTTGTGATCTCTGCATTGATCTCAGTCAGTTGAACCTTTCTTTTGATTGAGCAGTATGGAAGAAGCAGTCTTTTTGTAGAGTCTGCAAAGGGATGTTTGTGAGTGCTTTGAGGACTTGGTTGAATAAGGATACATCTTCACAAAAAAATTGTACAAAAGCTTTGTGAGAAACTTCTTTGTGATGTGTGCATTCATCTCACAGAGCTGAACTTTTCTGTTGATTGAACAGTTTGGAAACATTCGTTTTGTAGAATCTGCAAAGTGATATTTGGAACACTTTGAGGCTTATGGTGAAAAAGGAAATATCTTCACATAAAAACTAGACAGACGGTTTCTGAAAAACTGCTTTGTGATGTGTGCATTCTTCTCACAAAGCTAAACGTTTCCTTTCATTGAGCACATTGGAAACTCTGTTCTTGTAGAATCTCAATAGGGATACTTGTTAGTGCTTTGAGGCATATGGTGAAAAAGGAAATATCTTCCCAAAAGTCTGGACAGAAATTTTCTGGGAAAATTCTTTGTGTTGTGTGCATTCATCTCACATAATCGAACCTTTCTTTTGATTGAGCAATTTTACAAAAACAGTCTTTTTGTAAAATCTGCAATGGGATATTTGTGAGAACTTTTAGGCCTATGGAGAAAAAGGAATTATCTTCACTTAAAAACTAGACACGAGGTTTCTGAGAAACTGCTTTGTGATATGTGCATTCCTCTCACAGAGTTGAACATTTCTTCGAGCAGTTTGGAAACAGTCTTTTTGTAAAATCTGCAAAGGGTTATTTGTGATCATTTTGAGGACCATGGTTAAAAAGAAGTATATTCACATCAAAACTAGATAGAAGTTTTCTGAGAAACTTCTTTGTGTTGTGTGCATTTATCTCACTGATTTGAACCTTTCCTTTGATTGAGCTGTTTGGAAACAGTCTTTTTGTAGAAAATGCCAAGGGATATTTCAAGCGCATTGAGGCCTATGGTGAAAAAGGAAATGACTTTACATAAACACTAGAGAGAAGCTTTCTGAAAATCTTCTTTGAGATGTGTGCATTCCTTTCACAGAGTTGAACCTTTCCTTTGACTGAGCAGTTTGGAAACACTCTTTTTGTAGTATCTGCAAATGGATATTTGGAGTGATTTGAAGCCTATAGCTGAAAAGGAAATATCTTCACATAAAAACTAGACAGAAGCATTCTGAGAACTTCTTTGTGATGTGTGCATTCATCTCACAGAGTTGAACCTTTCTTTTGATTGAGCAGTTTAGAAACACTCTTTTTGTAGAATCTGCAAGTGGATATTTGGAGCGCTTTGAGGCCTATGGTGGAAAAGGAAATATCTTCACATAAAAACTAGACAGAAGCATTCTGAGAAACTTCTTTGTGATGTGTGCATTCCTCTCACAGTTTTGAACCTTTATTTTGATTGAGCACCTTGGAAACAGTCTTTTTTGTAGAATCTGTAAAGGGATAATTGTGAGTCCTTTGAGGCCTTTGGTGAAAAAGGAAATGTCTTCATATAAAAACTAGACAGAAACATTCTGACAAACTTCTTTGTGATGTTTCCATTCATCTAACAGAGTTGAAACTTTCCTTTGATTGAGTTATTTTGAAAGAGTCTTTTTGAAGATTCTGCAAAGGGACATTTGTGAGCACTTTGAGGCATATGGTGAAAACGGATATATCTTCACGTAAAAACTAGACAGAAGATTCCTGAGAAACTTCTTTGTGATGTGTGCATTCATATCACAGAGCTGAATCTTTCCTTAGATTGAGCACTTTTGAAACTGTCTTTTTGTATATTCTGTGCAGGGATATTTGTTAGCAGTTAAAGGCCTTTGGCAAGAAATGAAATATATTCACATAAAAACCACACAGAAGCTTTCTGAGAAACTTCTTTGTGATGTGTGCATTCGTCTCACAGAGTGGAACCATTCTCTTGATTGAGCAGTTTGGGAACAGTGTTTTTGTAGAATCTGCAAAGGGATATTTGTGATACCTTTGTGGCCTATGGTGAAAAAGGATATGTCTTCACATAAAAACTAAACAGAAACCTTCTGAGAAATTTCTGGGTGATGTGTGCATTCATCTCACAGGATTCAACCTTTCTTTTGATTGAGCAGTTTGGAAACAGTCTTTTTGTACAATCTGCAAAGGTACATTTGTGAGCACTTTGAGGACTACTGTGAAAAGGAAACATTTTCATATAAAACCTAGAGAGAAGCTTTCTGAGAAACTTCTTCATGATGTGCGCATTCACCTTGCAGAGTTGAATGTTCCTTTTGATTGAGAAGTTTGCAAACCATCTTTTTGTAGATTCTGCAAAGGGAAATATGTAGGCGATTTGAGGTTGATGGTGAAATAGGAAATAACTTCATATAAAAACTAGACACAACCTTTCTGAGAATCTTCCCTGTGTTGTGTGAATTGACCACACACAGATGAGCCTTTCTTTTGATTGAGCAGTTTGTAAACAGTGTTTTTGGAGAATCTGAAAAGGGATATTTGTGAGCGGTATGAGGCCTATGGTGAGAAAGGAAATATGTTCACATAAAAACTAGACAGAAGTTTCTGAGAAACTTCTTTGTGATATTTGCATTTCTCTCTCAGATTTGAACAGTTCGTTTGATTGAGCAGTTTGGAAACAGACTTTTTGTACAATCTGCATAGGGACATTTGTGAGCACTTTGAGGCCCAGGGTGAAATAGGAAATATCTTCATATAAAACCTAGACAGAAGCTTTCAGAGAAACTTCTTTATGATGTGTGCATTCATCTCACAGAGTTCAACCTTTCTTTTGATTGAGCAGTTATGAAACAGTCTTTTTGTAGAATCTGCCAAGGGATATTTGTAGGGGTTTGAGGCATATGGTGAAAAGGGAAATATCTTCATATAAAAACTAGACAGAAGCTTTCTGAGAAACTTCTTTGTGATGTGTGCTTTCATCTCACAAAGCTGAACCTTTCTTTCTTTTGAGCAGTTTGTAAAAAGTCTTTTTGTAAACTCTGCAAAAGGATTTTTGTGAGCTGTTTGATGCTGATGTTGAAAAAGGAAATATTGACAAATAAAATCTAGACAGACTCTTTCTAGGAAACTACTTTGGGATGTGTACATTCATCTCACAGAGTTGAACCATTCTTTTGTTGAGCAGTTTGGAAACAGTGTTTTTGTAGTATCTGCAGAGAGATATATGCAGGCAGTTATAGGCTAATTTTGAAAAAGTAAATATCTTCATATAAGAACTAGACAGTAGGTTTCTGAGAATCTTCCTTGTGATGTGTGCATTCATCACACTGAGTTGAACCTTTGTTTTGATTGAGCAGTTTGGAAACAGTCTTTTTGTAGAATCTGTAAAGTGATATTTGAGAACGCTTTTATGTTCATGGTGAAAAATGAAGTATCTTCACACAAAAACTAGACAGTAGCATTCCAAGAAACTTCTTTGTGATGTGTGAATTCATCTAACAGAGTTGAACCTTTGTTTTGATTGAGCAGTTTGGAAACAGTCTTTTTCTAGAATCTGCAAAGGGACATTTTTGAGTGCTTTGAGGCCAATGGTGAAAAAGAAAATATCTTCACACAAAAAATAGACAGAAGCTTTCTGAGAAACTTCTTTGTGATGGGTGCATTCATCTCACAGAGTTGAAACTTTCTTTTGATTGAACAGTTTTGAAACAGTCTTTTTTAAAATCTGCATAAGGATATTTGTGATCCCTTTGTGGCCCATGGTGAAAAAGGAAATGTCTTCACATAAAAACTAGACAGAAGCTTTCTGAGAAACTTCTTTGTGATGTATGCATTCATCACAGAGATTCGAACATTTCTTTTCATTGAGCAGTTTGGAAACAGTCTTTTTGCAGAATCTGCAAAGGGAAATATGTAGGCAGTTTGAGGCCTATGGTGGAAAAGGAAATATCTTCATATAAGAACTAGACAGAAGCTTCCTGAGAATCTTCCTTGTGATGTGTGCATTCATCACACAGAGTTGAAACTTTATTTTGATTGAGAAGTTTGGAAACAGTCTTTTTGGAGAATCTGCAAAGGGATATCTGTGAGCGGTTTGTGGCCTATGGTGAGAAAGGAAATATATTCACATAAAAACTAGACAGCAGCTTTCTGAGAAACTTCTTTGAGATATTTGCATTCATCTCACAGAGCTGAACCATTCTTTTGATTGAGCAGTTTGGAAACAGTCTTTTTCTACAATCTGCAAAGGGAAATTTGTGAGTGTTTTGAGGCTTATGGTGAATTAGGAAATATCTTCACATTAAACCTAGACAGGAGCTTTCTGAGAAACTTCTCTGTGATGTTTGCATTCACCTCACAGAGTTGAACCTTTCCTTTGATTGAGCAGTTTGGAAACAGTTTGCTTGTATAATCTGGAAAGGGTTATTAGGAGCGTTTTGATTACTATGGTTGAAAATGAAATGTCTTCACGTCAAACTACACAAAAGATTTTTGAGAATCTCCTTTGTGATGTGTGTATTCATCTCACAGAGTTGCACCATTCTTTTCATTCACCACTTCGGAAAACGTCTTTTTGTGGAATCTGCAAAGGGTATTTGGAACTCCTTGTGGCGTATGGTGAGGGGTGAAATACCTTCACATAAAAACTAGACAGAAAATTTCTGTCAAACTTCTTCTTCATGTGTGCATTCATCTCCCAGAATTGAAACTTTATTTTGATTGAGCAGTTTGGAAGAAGTCTTTTTGTGCAATCCGTCACGGGATACTATGAGAGTTTTGAGGCCTATGGTGAAAAAGGAAATATCTTCACATAAAAACTATACATAACCTTTCTGAGAAACTTCTTTGTGATGTGTGCATTCATTTCTCAGAGTTGAAAATTTCTTTTGATTGGGCAGTTTCGAGAGAGTCTTTTTGTCGGTCTGCAAATTGATATTTGGAGTGTTTTGAGTCCTATGGTGAATAGGGAAATATCTTCACATAAAAACTAGACAGAAGATTTCTGAGAAACTTCTTTTTGATGTGTGCATTTATCTCACAGGGTTGAAAGTTTCCTGTGAATGAGCAGTGTGGAAAAAGTCTTTTTGAAGGAACTGCAAAGGGATATTTGAGAGCAGTTTGAGGCCTATGGTGAAAAAGGAAATATCTTCATATTAAAACTAGACAGAAGCGTTCTGAGAAAATTCTTTGTGATGTGTGCAGTCATCTCACAGAGTTGAACCTTTCTTTTGATTGAATATTTTGGAAAGCGTCTTTTAGTAGAATCTGCAAAGGGATATTTATGAGCGCTTTGGGGCCTATGGTGAAAAACGAATTATCCACAAATAGAATCTAGAAAGAAGCTTTCTGAGAAATCTCTTTGTGATGTGAGCATTCATCTCACAGTGTTGAACATTTCTTATGATTGAGAAGTTTGGAAACAGTCTTTTTGCAGATTCTGCAAATGGATATTTGTGAGCGGTTTGAGTCCTATGGTGAAAAAGGTAATATCTTCAAATAAAAACTAGATAGAAATATTCTGAGAAACTTCTTTTTGATGTGTGCATTCATCTCACAGAGCTGAACCGTTTTCTGATTGAGCAGTTTGGAAACAATCTTTTTGTAGAATCTGCAAAGGGACGTTTGTGAGCTCTTTGAGGCCTATGGTTGTAAAGGAAATATCTTCACATAAAAACTAGACAGAAAATTTCTGAGAAACTTCTTTGTGATGTGTGCATTCATCTCACAGAGTTGAACGTTGCTTTTGATTGTCCAGTTTGGAAACAGTCTTTGTGTAGGTCTGCAATGTGATATTTTTGAATGCTTGGAGGATTATGGTGAAAAAGGAAATATCTTCACATAAAAACCAGACAGAAGCTTTCTGAGAGTCTTCTTTTTGATGTCTGCATTCATCTCACAGAGATGAGCCTTTGTTTTGATTGAGCAGTTTGGAAACAGTCTTTTTGTAGAATCTGCAAGGGGACATTTGTGAGTGCTTTGAGGCCTATGGTGAAAAAGGAAATATCTTCACATAAAAACCAGACAGAAGCTTTCTGAGAAACTTCTTTGTGACGTGTGCATTCATCTCAGAGAGTTGAAGGTTTCTTTTGATTGAGCAGTTAGGAAAGTCTTTTTATAGAATCTACAAAGGGGTATTTGTGATCCATTTGTGGCCTATGGTTAAAAAGGAATCGTCTTCTGATAAATGCTAGACAGAAGCTTTCTGAGAAACTTCTTTGGATGTGTGCATTCATCTCACAGTGTTGAACTTTCTTTTAACTGAGCAGTTTGAATACAGTCTTTTTGTAGAATATGTAAAGTGATATATGTAGGCAGTTTGAGGCCTATGGTGAAAAAGGAAATATCTTCACATAAAAACTAGACAAGCTTTCTGAGAAACATCTTTGTGATGTGTGCATTCATCACACAGAGTTGAACCTTTCATTTGATTTAGCAATTTGGAAACAGTCTTTTTGAGAATCTGCAAAGGGACATTTGTGAGTGGTTTGAGGCCTATGTTGAGAAAGGATATATATTCACACACAAAAAAAACTGGACAGAAGCTTTCTGAGAGACTTCTTTGTGAAGTGTGCATGTGTGCATTCATCTCACATAGTTGAACCATTCTTTTGAATGAGCAGCTTGGAAACAGTCATTTTGTAGAATCTGCAAAGGTATATTTGTGAGCAGCTGGAGGCCTGTGATGAAAAAGAAAGTATCTTCACATAAAAACTAGACAGAATCTTTCTGACAAACGTCTTTATGACTTGGCATTCATCTCACAGAGTTGAAACATTCTTTTGATTGAGCAGGTTGGAAACACTCTTTTTGTAGAATCTGCAAAGGGAAATTTGTGAGCGCTTTGAGGCATATAGTGAGAAAGGAAATAGCTTCATATAAAAACTAGACAGAAACTTTCTGAGATACTTCTTTGTGATGTGTGCCTTCATCTCACAGAGTTGCACCTTTCTTTTCATTGAGCAGTTTGGAAACAGTCTTTTTGTAGGATCTGCAAAGTGATAATTGTGAACGCTTTGAGGCTTATGGTGAAAAAGGAGATATCTTCAAATAAAAACTAGACGGAATCTTTCTGAGAAACTTCTTTGTGATGTGTGCATTCATCTCACAGATTTCAACCTTTTGATTGAGCAGTATGGAACAGTCTTTTTGTAGAATCTACAAGGTGATATTTGTGAACGCTTTGAGGTTATGGTGAAAAAGGAAATATCTTCACATCAAAACTAGACAGAAGCTTTCTGAGAAAGCTCTTTGTAATGTGTGCCTTCATGTGACAGAATTGAATCCTTTTTTTGATAGAGCAGTTCGTAAACAGTCTTTTTGTATAATCTGCAAAGGGATATAGGTAGGCAGTTTGTGACCTATGGTGGCAAAGGAAATGTCTTCAAATAAAAACTAGACAGAAGCTTTCTGAGAAACTTCTTTGTGATGTGTGCATTCCTCTCACAGGGTGAACATTTCTTTTGATTGATCAGTTTGGAAACAGTCTTTTTGGAGAATCTGCAAAGGGATATTTGTGATCCCTTTGTGGCCTATGCGGAAAAAGAAAATGTCTTCATACGGAAACTTTACAGAAGCTTTCTGAGAATCTTCTTTGTGATGTGCGCATTCATCTCACAGAGTTGAACATTTCCTTTGTTTGTGCACCTGGGAAACAGTATTTTTGAAGAATCTGCAAGGGGATACATGCAGGTGGTTTGAAGCCTATGTTTAAAAAGGAAATATCTTCACGTAAAAACTAGACAGAAGTATTCTGAGAAACTTCTTTGTGATGTTTGTATTCATCACACAGAGTTGAAAGTTTCCTTTGATTGAGCAGTTTGGAAACACTCTTTTTAGAGTATCTGCAAAGGAATATTTGTGAGTGGTTTGAGGCCTTGGTGAGAAAGGAAGTATATTCATACAAAAACTGGACAGAATTTTCTGAGAAACTTCTTTGTTACGTGTGAATTCGTCTCACAGAGTTGAACCATTCTTTTGATTAAGCAGTTTGGAAAGAGTCTTTTTGTAAAATCTGCAAAGGGATATTTATGAGTGGTTTGAGGCCTATGGTGAAAGAAGAAATACCCACAAATAAAATCTATACAGAAATTGTCTGAGAAAATTCTTTGTGATATGTTCATTCATCTCACAGAGTTGATTCTTTGTTTTGATTGAGCAGTTTGGAAACAGTCTTTTTTGTACAATCTGCAACGTGACATTTTTTAATGCTTTGAGGCTTATGGGTGAAAAAGGAAATATCTTAATATAAAAACTAGACAGAAGCTTTCTAAGAAACTGCTTTGTGATGTGTGCATTCACCTCACAGAGTCCAAATTTTCTTTTGATTGAGCCGCTTGGAAACAGTCTTCTTGTAGAATCTGCAAAGGGATTTAATGTGATCCCTTTGTGGACCATGGTGAAAGAGGAAATGACTTTACATAAAAACTAGACAGAAGCTTTCTGGGAAACTTCTTTGTTATGTGTGCGTTCATCTCACAGAGTTGAACTTTTCCTTTGATTGAGCAGCTTGGAAACAGTCTTTTTGTAGAATCTGCAAAGGGATATTTAAGAACGGTTTGAGGACTACGGTGAAAAACGAAATATCCACAAATAAAATCTAGACAGAAGTTTTCTGAGAAAATTCTTTGTGATGTGTGCATTCATCTGACAGAGTTGAAATTTTCTTTTCATTGAGCAGTTTGGAAATTGTCTTTTTGTAGAATCTGAAACGGGACATTTTTGTGTGCTTTGAGGCCTATGGTGAAAAAGGAAATATCTTCACAAAAAAACTAGACAGAAGCTTTCTGAGGAACTTCTTTGTGATGTGTGCATTCATCTCACAGAGTTGAACCTTTCTTTTGATTGGGCAGGTTGGAAACACTCTTTTTGTAGAACCTGCAAGTGGATATTTCAAGCACTTTGAGGCCCATTTTGGAAAAGGATATATGTTCACATAAAAACTAGACAGAAGCATTGTGAGAAACTTCTTTGTGATGTGTGCATTCATCTCACAGAGTTGAACCTTTCTTTTGATTGGGCAGGTTGGAAACACTCTTTTTGTAGAATCTGCAAGTGGATATTTCAAGCACTTTGAGGCCCATTTTGGAAAAGGATATATGTTCACATAAAAACTAGACGGAAGCATTGTGAGAAACTTCTTTGTGATGTGTGCATTCATCTCACAGAGTTGAACCTTTCTTTTGATTGAGCAGGTTGGAAACACTCTTTTTGTAAAATCTGCAAAGAGATATTTGTGAGTGGTTTGAGCCTTATGGTGATAAAGGAAATATCTTCATATAAAAACTAGACAGGAGCTTTCTCAGAAACTTCTCTGTGATATGTGCATTCATCTCACAGAATTGAACCTTTCTTTTGATTGAGAAGTTTGGAAACGGTCTTTTTGTAGTATCTGGAAATGAAAATTTCTTAGCCATTTGAGACCTATGTTGAAAAAGGAAATGTCTTCACATAAAAACTAGACAGAAGCTTTCTGAGAAAGTTTTTGTGATGTGTGCTTTCACATCACAGAGTTTAAACTTTCTTTTGATTGAGCAGTTTTGAAAAAGTCTTTTTATACAATATGCAAAGGGATATTTGTCAGCCCTTTGAGGCATATGGTGAAAAAGGAAATATCTTCACATAAAAACTAGACAGAAGGTTTCTGAGAAAGTTCTTTCTGAGGTGCACATTCATCTCACAGATTTGAACCTTTGTTTTTATTGAGGAATTTGGAAGCAGTCTTTTTGTGGAATCTGCAAATGATATTTGGGAGCCCTTTGTGAACTATGGTGAAAAACGAAATATGTTCACACAAAAACTAGACAGAAGGTTTCTGAGAAACTGCTTAGCGATGTGTGCATTCATTACACTGAACTAAATGTTTCTTTTCCTGAGTGCTTTCAAAACTCTGTTCTAGTAGTATCTGCAAAGGGAAGTAAGTGAGCCATTTGAAGCCTACGGTGAAAAAGGAAATATCTTCACATAAAAATTAGAAAGAAGGTTTCTGAGAAACTGCTTTGTGATGTGTGCATTCATCTCACAGATGTAAACGTTTCTTTTCATTGAGCAGATTGGAACCTCTCTTCTTGTAGAAAATGCAAAGGGATATTTGTGAGCTCTTTGAGGCCTATGGTGAAAAAGGAAATATCTTTATATAAAGACTAGACATAATCTTTCTGAGAAACTTCTTTGTGATGTGTGTATTAATCTCACATGGTTGAATGGTTATTTTGATTGAGGAGTTTGGAAACAGTCTTTTTGTATAATCTGCAATGGGATATTTGTGAGTGCTTTGAGGCCTATGGTGAAAAAGGAAATATCTTCACATCAAAACTAGCCAGAAGCTTTCTGAGAAACTTTTTTGTGATGTGTGCATTCGTCTCACAGAGTTGAAACTTACTTTTCATTGAGCATTTTGGAAATAGTTCTTTTGACAATCTGCAAAGAGATATTTGTGAGCCCTTTGGGGCCTGTGATGAAAAAGGAAATATTTTCACACAAAAAGTAGACAGAAGCTTTCTAAGAAACTGCTTTGTGATGAGAGCATTCATCTCACCATTTTGAACTTTTCTTTTGATTGATCAGTTTGGAAACAGTCTTTTCGTAGAATCTGCAAAGGGATATTTGTGAGCCCTTTGAGGCATATGGTGAAGAAGGAAACATCTTCATATGAAAACTAGAGAGAAGGAATCTAAGAAAGTTCTTTGTGATGTGTGCATTCATGTTTCACAGTTGAACGTTTCTTGTGATTGAGCAGTTTGGAAACAGTCTTTTTGTAGGATCTGCAAAAGGATATTTGTGAGCGCTTTCAGGCCTATGGTGAAAAAGGGATTATCTTCACATAAACAAGACAGAAATTTTCTAAGAAACGGCTTTGTGATGTGTGCATTCATCTCACAGTGGTAAACATTTCCTTTCTTTGACCAGATTGGATACTGTGTTCTTGTAGAATCTGCAGAGGGATTTTTGTGAGCCCTTTGAGGCCTATGGTGAGAAAGGAAGTATCTTCCCATAAAAACCAAACAAAAGATTTCTGAGAAACTACTTTGTGATGCGTGCATTCATCTCACAAAGTTGAACTTTTCTTTTGATTGAGCAGTTTGGAAACAGTCTTTTTGTAGAACCCACAAAGAATATTTGTGAACCCTTTGAGACCTAGGATGAAAAAGGAAATATGCTCAAATAAAAACTGACAGAAGCTTTCTTATAAGCTTCTTTGTGATGGGTGCATTCATATCACTGAGTTTTTCCTTTCTTTTGATTGAGCAGTTTGGAAATTCTGTTCTTGTAGAATCTACAAATGGATATTTGTGGGCCCTTTGGGGCCCATGGTGAAAAAGGAAATATCTTCACATAAAAACTAGACTGAAGCTTTATGAGAAACTTCTTTGTGATGTGTGCATTCGTCTCACAGAATTAAACCTTTCTTTTGATAGCACAGTTTTTTATACAGTCTTTTTGAAGAATCTGCAAAGGGATATTTGTCAGCCCTTTGAGTCCTATGGTGTAAAAGGAAATATCCTCACATAAAAACCAGAGAGAAGATTTCTGAGAAACTTCTTTCTCAGATGTGCATTTATCTCAGAGATTTGAACAGTTTTTTTGATTGAGCAGTTTGGAACAGTCTTTTTGTAGAATCTGAAAAGGGATATTTGTGAGCTCTTTGAGACCTATGGAGATAAAGGAAATATCTTCACATAAAAACTAGACAGAAGGTTTCTGAGTAACTGCTTTGTGATGTGTGCCTTCATCTCACAGAAGTAAACGTTTCTTTTAGTTGAGCACATTGGAAATTCTGTTCTAGTATTATCTGCAAAGGGATGTTTGGGAGCCCTTTGAGGCCAGTGGTAGAACAGGAAATATCTTCACAGAATTAAACGTTTCTTTTAGTTGAGCACATTGGAAACTCTGTTCTAGTATTATCTGCAAAGGGATGTTTGGGAGCCCTTTGAGGCCAATGGTGGAAAAGGAAATATCTTCACATAAAAACTAGACAGAAACTTTTTGAGAAACTTCTTTGTTATGTGTGCATTCATCTCACAGAGTTGAAACTTTCTTTTTACTGAGCAGTTTGGAAACAGACTTTTTGTAGAATCTGCAAAGGGATATTTGTGAGCAGTTTCCAGCCTATTGTGAAAAAGGAAATATCTTCACATAAAAACTAGACAGAAGGTTTCTGAGAAACTGCTTTTGATGTGTGCATTCATCTCACAGAGTTAAAAGTTTCATTTCATTGAGCCGATTGGAAACTCTGTTCTTGAAAAATCTTCAAAGGGATATTTTTGAGCCCTTTGAGGCCTGTGGTGAAAAAAGAAATATGTTCACATAAAAACTGGACAAAAACTTTCTGAGAAGCTTCTTTGGGATGTGAGAATTCATCTCCCAGAGTTGAACCTTTCTTTTGATTGAGCAGTTAGGAAACAGTCTTTTTGTAGAATCCACAAAGGGATATTTGTGAGCCGTTTGAGGAATATGCTGAAAAAGGAAATATCTTCCCATAAAAACTAGACAGAAGCTTTCTGTGAAACTTGCTTCTCATGTGTGTATTCATGTCAGAGAGTTAAGCCTTTCTTTTGCTGGAGCAGTTTGGAAACAGTCTTTTTGTAGAATCTGCCAAGGGATATTTGTGATCCCTTTGAGACCTATGGTGAAAAAGGAAATATCTTCACATAAAAACTAGACAGAAGTTTTCTGAGACAGTGCTTTGTGATATGTGCACTCATCTCACTGAGGTAAAAGTTTCTTTTCATTGAGTAGATTGGAAATTATGTTCTTTAGAATCTAAAAAGGGATATTTGTGAGCCCTTTGAGGCCTATGATGAGAAAGGAAATATCTTCACATAAAAAGTAGACACAGGCTTTCTGAGAAACTTCTTTGTGATGTGGGCATTCATCACACAGAGTTGAACTTTTCTTTTGATTGAGCAGTTTGGAAACAGTATTTTTGTAGAATCTGTAAAGGGATATTCATGAGCCCTTTATGGCCTATGGTGAAATAAGAAATATCTTCACATAAAAACTAGACAGAAGCTTTCTGAGAAACTTCTTTGTGATGCCTGCATTCATCTCACAGAGTTGAAGCTTTCTTTTGATTGAGCTGTTTGGAAACTGTATTTTGTAGATTCTGCAAAGGGATATTTTTGGGCCCTTTGAGGCCTATTTTGAAACAGGAAATATCTTCACATAAAAACTAAACAGAAATTTTCTGAGAAACTGCTATGTGATGTGCACATTCATCTCACAGAACTAAACCTTTCTTTTATTTGACCAGATTGGAAACTCTCTTCTTGTAGAAACTGCAAAGGGAAATTTGTGAGCCCTTTGAGGTCTATGGTGAAAAAGGAAATATCTTGCAACCAAAACTAGAGAAAAGGTTTCTGAGAGACTGTTTTGGATGTGTGCATTCATCTCACAGAATTGGACCTTTCTTTTGGTTAAGCAGTTTGGAAACCATCTTTCTGTAGATTCTGCAAAGGGATATTTGTGAGCCCTTCGAGGCCTACAGTGAAAATGGAAATATCTTCACATAAAAACTAGACAAAAGGTTACTGAGAATCTGTTTTGTGATGTGTGCATTCATCTCACAGAGGTAAACTTTCCTTTTCATTTAGCGTCTGGAAACTCTGTTCTTGTAAAACACGCAAAGGGATATTTGTGAGAGGTTTGAGGCCTATGGTGAGAAAGGAAATATCTTTGATTAAAAAGTAGACAGAAGCTTTCTGAGAAACTTTTTTGTGACATGTGCATTTATCTCACAGGGTTGAAACTTTCTGTTAATTGAGAAGTTTGGAAACATCTTTTTGTAGAATCTGCAAAGGGATATTTGTGAGCAAGAAAGAAAATATCATCACATAAAATCTAGACAGAATGTTTCTGAGAAACTGCTTTGTGATGTGTGCATTCATCTCACAGAGTTGAACCTTTTTTTTGATATTGAGCATTTTGGAAATTCTGTTCTTGTAGAATCTGCAAAGGGATATTTTTCATCCCTTTGAGGTCCATGGTGAAAGAGGAAATATGTTAACATAAAAACCAGAAAGAAGGTTTCTAAAAAACTTGTGATGTGTGCATTCATCTGACAGAGGTAAACATTCCTTTTCATTGAGCAGATTGGAAACTCTGTCCTTGTAGAATCTGTAAAGGTACATCTTTGAGCCTTTTGAGGCCTATGGTGAAAAAGGAAATATCTCCATATAAAAAACAGACAGAAGCATTCTGAGAAATTTCTTTGTGATGTGTGCATTCAACTCACAGAGCTGAACATTCCTTCTGATTGGGCAGTTTGGAAACTGTCTTTTTGCAGAATCTCCAAAGGGATATTTTTGAATCCTTTGAGGCCTATGGTGAAAAAGGAAATATCTTCACATAAAAACAAGACAGAAGCTTTCTGAGAAACTCGTTTGTGTTGTTGGCATTTATCTCACAGATTTGAAGCTTTCTTTTGATTGAGCAGTTTGGAAACAGTCGTTTTGGAGAGTCTGCAAAGGGATATATTTGAGTGCTTTGAGGCCTATGGTAATAAAGAAAATACCTATGCACACATCACAGAGAAGTTTCTCAGAAAGCTTCTGTCTAGTTTTTATGTGAAGATAATTCCTATTTCAACATATGCCTCAAAGCACTTACAATTGTAACTTTGCAGATTCTACAAAAAGACTGTTTCCAAACTGCTCAATCAAAACAGAGGTTCAACTCTGTAAGATGAATGCACACATCACAAAGAAGTTTCTCAGAAATCTTCTAGTTTTTATATGAAGATATTTCCTTTATCACCATAAACTTAAAGCGTTCACAAACATTAGCTTGCAGATACTACAAAACGACCATTTCTAAATTACTCAATGAAAATAAAACTTCAGCTCTGTGAGATGAATGCACACATCACAAAGAAGTTTCTCAGAAAGCTTCTGTCTAGTTTTTATGTGCAGATATTTCCTTTTTCACCATAGGCCTCAAAGTGCTCACAAATGTCCCTTTGCAGATTCTATGAAATACTGTTTCCAAACTGCTCAATCAAAACAAAGATTCAAATCTGTGAGATGAATGCACACATCACAAAGATGTTTCTCAGAAAGCTTCTGTGTAGTTTTTATGTGAAGATAATTCCTTTTTCACCATAAGCCTCAAGGCGTTCACAATCATCACTTTGCAGATACCACACAAAGACTGTTTCCAAACTGCTCAATCAAAAGAAATGTTCAACTCTGTGAGGAGAATGCACACATCACAAAGAAGTTTCTCATAAAGCTTCTGTCTGGTTTTTATATGAAGAGATTTCCATTTTCACCTTATGCCTCAAACTGCCTACTAATATCCGTTCACATATTCTACAAAAAAATTGTTTCCAAAATGCTCAATCAAAAGTAAGGTTAAACTCTGTGAGGTGAATGCACACATCACAAAGAAGTTTCTCAGAAAGCCTCTGTGTGGTTTTTATTGGAAGATAATTCCTTTTTCACCATAAGCCTCAAGGTGTTCACAAATATCACTTTGCAGATACTCCACGAAGACTGTTTCCAAACTGCTCAATCAAAAGAAATGTTCAACCCTGTGAGGTGAATGCACACATCACAAAGAAGTTTCCCTAAAGGTTCTGTCTAGTATTTCTATGAAGAGATTTCCATTTTCACCATATGCCTCAAACCTCCTACTAATATCCCTTCGCATCTTCTACAAAAAGACTGTTTCCAAACTGCTCAATCAAAAGTAAGGTTAAACTCTGTGAGGTGAATGCACACATCATGAAGAAGTTTCTCATAAATCTTCTATTTTTTATGTGAAGATATTTCCTTTTTCACCATATTGCCTCAAAGTGTTCAAAAATGTCTCTTTGCAGATTCTACAAAAAGACTGCTTCCAAACTGCTCAATCAAAAGGAAGGTTCAACTCTGTGAGATGAATGCACACATCACAAAGAAGTTGCTCAGAAACCTTCTGTCTAGTTCTTATATGAAGATATTTCCTTTTTCACCATATGCCTCAAACTGCCTACAAATATCCATTTGCATATTCTACAAAAAGACGTTTTCCAAACTGCTCAATCAGAAGAAAGGTTCAACTTTGTGAGGTGAATGCATGCATCATGAAGAAGTTTCTCAGAAAGCTTCTGTATACTTTTTATGAGAAGATATTTCCTATTTCACCATGTGCCTCAAAGCGCTCACAAATGTCCCTTTGCAGATTCTACAAAAAGTGTGTTTCTAAACTGCTCAATCACAACCAATGTTCAACTCTGTGAGATGAATGCACCCATCACAAAGAAGTTTCTCAGAAAGTTTCTGTCTATTTTTTGTGTGAAGATATTTTCTTTTCACCACAGGCCTCAAAGCACTCAAAAATATCCCTTTGCAGATTTTAGAAAAAAACTGTTTCCAAACTACTCAACCAAAACAAAGTTTCAACTCTGTGTGATGAATGCACACATCACATAAAAGTTTCTCAGAAAGCTTCTGTGTAGTTTTTATGTGAAGATATTTCTTTTTCACCATATTCCTCAAAGGGATCACAAATATCCCCTTGCAGATTCTACAAGAATAACGTTTCCAATCTGCTCAATGAAAAGAAACGTTTACCTCTGTTAGATGAATGTGCCCATCATAGAGCAGTTTCTCAGAAAACTTCTTTCTAGTTTTTATGTGAAGCTATTTCCTTTTTCACCCTAGGAATAAAGGGCTCACAAATATCCCTTTGCAGATACTACAAAAAGTCTGTTTCCAAACTGCTCAATCAAAAGAAAATTTCAACTCTGTGAGATGGATTCACATATCAAAAAGAAGTTTCTCAGAAAGCTTCTGTCTAGGTTTTATGTGAATATGTTTCCTTTTTCACCATATGCCTCAAACCACCTACAAATATCCCTTTGCAGTTTCTACAAAAAGACTGTTTCCAAACTGCTCAATCAAAAGAAAGGTTTGCTTCTGTGAGGTGAATGCACAGATCACAAATAAGTTTCTCATAAAGCTTCTGTCTAGTTTTTATATGAAGATATTTCCTTTTTCACCATGGGACTCAAAGCACTTACAAATGTTCCTTTGTAGATTCTACAAAAAGACAGTTTCCAAACTGCTCAATCAAAACAAAGGTTCAACTCTGTGAGATAAATCCACACATCACAAAGAAGTTTCTCAGAAAGCTTCTGTCTATTTTTTATGTGAAGATAATTCCTTTTTCACCATATGCCTCAAATCGCCTAGAAATATCCACTTGCAGATTCTACGAAAAGACTGTTTCCAAACTGCTCAACCAAAATAAAGGTTTGACTTTGTGAGATAAATGCACACATCGCAAAGAAGTTTGTCAGAAAGCTTCTGTCTAGTTTTTATGTGAAGATATTTCCTTTTTCACCATATGCCTCAAACCAAATACAAATATCCATTTGCAGATTCTACAAAAAGACTGTTTAAGAACTGCTTATCAAAAGGAAGGTTCAACTCTGTGAGTTGAATGCGCACATCCACAGAAGTTCCTCAGAAGGCTTCTGTGTAGTTTCTATGTGGAGATAGTTCATTTTTCACCATTGGCCTCAAACCAGTCACAAATATCACTTTGCAGATTCTACAAAAATACTGTTTCCAAACTACTCAATCAAAAGAAAGATTAAGCTCTGTGAGATGAATGCACAGATCACAAAGAAGTTTCTTAGAAACCTTCTGTCTAGTTTTTATGTAAAGATATTTGCTTTTTCACCATAGGCCTCATAGCACTCACAATTGTTCCTTAGCAGATCCTACCAAAAGACTGTTTCCAAATTGCTCAATCAAAACAAATTTCAACTCTGTGAGATGAAGGCACACATCATAAAGAAGTTTCTCAGAAAGCTTCTGTCTAGTTTTTATGTGAAGATATGTCCTTTTTAACCATATTCTTCAAACCGGCTACAAATATCCCCTTGCAGATTCAACAAAAAGACTGTTTTCACAGTGTTCAATCAAAAGGAAGGTTCAAGTCTGTGAGGCAAATGCACACATCACAAAGAAGTTTCTCAGAAAGGTTCCGTCATAATTTTACTTGTGGATATTTAAATTATCACCATAGGCATGAAACCTCTCACAAATATCCCTTTACGGATTCTTCACAAAGACTGTTTCCAAACTGCACAATCAAAAAAAAAGTTCAACTCTGTGAGAGGAATGTACATGTCACAAGAAGTTTCTCAGAAAAATTCTGTCTAGTTTTTATGTGAAGATATTTCCTTTTTCACCATAGTACTCAAAGTGCTCACAAATGTCCCTTTGCGGAATCTACAAAAAGATGGATTCAAAACTGTTCAATCAAAACAAAGTTAGAACCCAGTGAGATGAATGCATACATCACATAGAAGTTTCTCAGAAAGCTTCTGTCTAGTTTTTATGTGAAGATATTTCCTTTTTCACCATAGGCCTCAAACTGCTCAAAAACATCCCTTTGCAGATTCTACAAAAAGACTGTGTCCAAATTGCTCTATCAAAAGAACAGTTTAGTTCTGTCAGATGAATACATGTACCCCAAATAAGTTTCTCAGAAAACTTCTGTCTAGTTTTTATATGAATATATTTTCTTTCTCACCATGGGCCTGAAACGGCTCACAAATATCCCATTCACATCCTTCAAAAAGACTGTTTCAAAACTGCTCAATCAAAAGAAAGTTTCAACTCTGTGAGATGAATGCACACATCACAGAGAAGTTTCTCAGAAAACTTCTGCCTAGTTTTTATATGAAGATATTTCCTTTTTCACCATAGGCCTCAAAGTGCTCACAAATGTCCCTTTGTAGATTCTACAAAAAGACTGTTTCCAATCAAAGGAAAGTTTCAACTCTGTGAGGTGAATGCACACATCACAAACAAGTTTCCCAAAATGTTTCTGTCTAGTTTTTAAGTGAGGATATTTCCTTTCTCACCATAGGCCTCAAATCACTCACAAATATCCCTTTGCAGATTCAACAATAGGATTGTTTCCAAACTGCTCAATTAAAAGAAAAGTTCAACTCAGTGAGATGAATGCACACATCACAAAGAAGTTTCTCAGAAAGTTTCTGTCTAGATTTTATTCATGGATATTTCCTTTTTCACATTGGCCACAAAATGCTCACAAATATGCCTTTGCAGATTCTACAAAAACACTGTTTACAAATTACTCAATCAAAAGAAAGGTTCAGCTCTGTGAGATGAATGCACACGTCACAAAGAAGTTTCTCAGAAGGCTTCTGTCTAGTTTTTATGTGAACACCTATGCTTTTTAACCACAGGCTACAAAGGGATCAAAAATATACCTTTGCAGATCCTGCAAAAGGACTGTTTCCAAACTACTCAACCAAAAGGAACCTTCAACTATGTGAGATGCATGCATACATCACAAAGAAGTTTCACAGAAAGCATCTATCTACTTTTTATGTGAAGATATTTCTTTTTTCACCACAAGCCTCAAAGCTCTCAAAAATGTCCCTTTGCAGATTCTACAAAAAGAGTGTTCCCAAACTGCTCAATCAAAACAAAGATTCAACTCCGTGTGATGAATGCACCCATCATGAAGAAGTTTCTCAGAAAACTTCTGTCTAGTTTTTATGTGAAGATATTTCATTTTTCACCATAGGCAACAAATATCTCACAACTCTCTCCTTGCAGACTCTACAAAAATGCTGTTTCCAAACTGCTCAATCAAAACAATGGTTCAACTCTGTGAGATGAATGAACAAATCACAAAGAAGTATCTCAGAAAGCTTCTGTCTAGTTTTTATGTGAACATATTTCCCTTTTCACCATAAGCGTCAAAGTCTTCACATGTATCACTTTGCAAATTCTACAAAAACACTGTTTCCAAACTGCTAATTTAAAAGAAATCTTCAACTATGTGAGATAAATACACACATCACAAATAAGTTTCTGAGAAAGGCTCTGTCTAGATTTTATTTGTGGATATTTTCTTTTTCACCATAGTCCTCAAACTGCTCACAAATATCACTTGGCATATTTGATAAAAACACTGTTTCCAAACTTCTCAATCAAAACAAACGTTCAACACTGTGAGATGAATGCACACATCACAAAGAAGTTTCTCAGAATGCTTCTGTCTAGTTTTGATGTGAAGATATTTCCTTATTCATCATAGTCCTCAAAGCGCTCCAAATATTCCTTAGCAGATTCCACAAAAAGACTGTTTCCAAACTGCTCAATCAAAAGAAAGGTTCAACTGTGTGAGAGAATGCACACATCATAAAGAAGTTTCTCAGAAAGCTTCCGTCTAGTTTATATGTGAAGATGCTTCTTTTCCACCATAGGCCTCAAAGCACTTCAAATATCCCTTTGCAGATTCTACCAAAAGACTGTTTCCAAACTGCTCCATCAAAAGAAAGGTTCAACACCGTGAGTTGAATGCACACATCACAAAAAAGTTTCTTAGAAAGCTTCTGTCTAATTTTTAAGTGAAGATATTTCCTTTTTCACCATAGAACTCAAAGCGCTCCAAAGATCCCTTATCTGATTCAACAACAAGTCTGTCGCCAAGCTGCTCCATGAAAAGAAAGGTTCGACTCTGTGAGATGAATGCACACATGACAAAGGAGTTTCCCTAAAAGCTTCTGTCTAGTTTTGATGTGAAGATATTTCCTTTTTCACCATTGGCCTCAAAGCTCTCCAAATATCCCTCGCCAGATTCTACAAAAAGACTGTTTCCAAACTGTTCAATCAATGGAAAGTTTCAACTCTGTGACTTGAATGCACACATCACAAAGAAGTTTCTCAGAAAGCTTCTTCCTAGTTTTTATGTGAAGATATTTCCTTTTTCAGCAAAGGCCTCGAAGGACCCCAAATATCCCTTTGCAGATTCTACAAAAAGACTCTTTCCAAACTGCTCAATCAAAAGTAAGGTTCAAATCTGTGAGATGAATGCTGACATCACAAAGAAGTTTCTCAGAAAGTTTCCATCTAGTTTTTATGTGAAGATATTTCCTTTTTCAGAGTAGGGCTCAAAGTGACCCAAATATCCTTTTGCAGATTCTATAAAAGGACTGTTTCCAAACTGCTCAATCAAAAGAAAGGATCAACTTTGTGAGATTAATGCACACATCACAAAGAAGTATCTCAGAAAGATTCCATCTAGTTTTTATATGAAGATATTTCATTTTCAACATAGGCCTCAAAGTGCTCCAAATTCTACAAATTTCTACAAAATTCTACAAAACGAGTTTTTCCAAACTGCTCAATCAAAAGAAAGGTTAAAGTTTGTGATATGAATTCATGCATTAGAAAGATGCTTCTCAGAAAGCTTCTGTCTAGTTTTTATGTGAAGATATTTCCTTTTTCACCATAGGCCTCACACCACTCAAAATATCCCTTTGCAAATACTACAAAAAGACTTTCAAAACGGCTCAAAAAAAGAAAGTTTCAAGTCTGTGAGATGAATTCATACATAATAAAGAAGTTTCTCAGAAAGTTTCCTTCTAGTTTTTATGTGATGATATTTCCTTTTTCAAAGTAGGCCTCAAAGTGCACCAAATATCGTTTTGAGATTCTACAAAAAGACTGTCTCCAAACTGCTCAATCAAAAGAAAGATTCAGCTCTGTGAGATGAATCCACACACCACAAAGGAGTTTCTCAGAAAGCTTCCATCTAGTTTTTATGTGAAGATATATTCTTTTTCACCACAGAACTCAACACGTTCCCAAATATTCCTTTGCAGATACTACAAAAATACTGTTTCCAAACTGCTGAATCAAAGGAAAGGTTCAAGTCTGTGAGATGAATGCAACATCACAAACCATTTTCCTAGGAAGCTTCTGTCTAGTTTTTATGTGATGATATTTCCTTTTTCATCATAGGCCTCAAAGCACTAACAAATATCACTTTGCCAATTCTAGAAGAACAGAGTTTCCAAACTGTTCAATGAACAGAAACGTTTACCACTGTGAGATGAATGCACACATCACAAACAGTTTCTGACAAAGCTTCCTTCTAGTTTTTATGTGAAGATATTTCCTTGTTCACCATAGGCCTCAATGCATTCCAAAATATCCCTGTGCAGATTCTACAAAGAGAGTGTGTCCAAACTGCTCTAGGAAAAGAATGGTTCAACTCTGTGAGATGAATGCACACATCACAGAGAAGTTTCTCAGAAAGCTTCTGTCTAGTTTTTATGTGAAGATATTTCCTTTTTCACCATAGAACTCAAAGTGCTCACAAATACCCCTTTGTGGATTCTAGAAGAACAGAATTTCCCAACTGCTCAATGAAAAGAATCATTTAGCTCTGTGAGATGAATGCATACATTGCAAAGAAGTTACTCAGAAAGCTTATGTCAGGTTTTTATGTGATGATATTTCCTTTTTTGCCATAGCCCTCAAAGCACCCAGAAATATCCCTTTGATGATTCTAGAAGAACAGAGTTTCCAAACTGCACAATAAAAGAAACGTTTACCACAGTGAGATCAATGCACACATCACAAACCGTTTCCCAGAAAGCTGCTTTCTAGTTTTTATGTGAAATTATTTCCTCTTTCACCATAGGCCTCAACATGCTCCCAAATATTCCTTTTCAGATTTTACAAAAAGACTGTTTCCAAACTGCTCATTCAAAATAATGATTCAACTCTGTGAGATGAATGCAGGCATCACAAAGAAGTTTCTATGAAAGCTTCTGTCTAGTTTTTATGTGACCATATTTTCTTTCTCACCACTATCCTCAAAACGCTCAAAAATATCACTTTGCAGACTCTAGAAGAACAGATTTTTTCAATCTGCTTAATGAAAAGAAACTTTTACCTCTGTGAGACGAATGCACACATGAGAAACAGTTTCTCAGAAAGGTTCTTTGTTGTTTTTATGGGAAGATATTTCCTTTTTCACCAAAGTCTTCAATGTGCCCCAAAATATTCCTTAGCAGATACTACAAAAAGACTGTTTCCAAAGTGCTCAATGAAAAGAATGGTTCAATTCTGTGAGATGAATGAACACATCACAAAGAGGTTTCTCAGAAAGCTTTTGCCTAGTTTTTATGTGAAGATATTTCCTTTTTCACCATAGGCCTCAAAGCACTCAAAAATATCCCTTCACAGATTCTAGAAGCCAGAGTTAGCAAACTGCTCAATGAAAAGAAACCTTTACCTCTGTCTGATGAATGCACACTTCACAAAGCCATTTCTCACTAAGATTCTTTGTAGTTTTCATGTGAAGATATTTTTTTTTCACCCAAGACCTCAGCATGCTCCCAAATATCCCTTTGCAAATTCTACAAAAAGAATATTTTCAATTTGGTCAATCAAAAGAATGGTTCAAGTCCCTGAGATGAATGAACACATCAAAAAGTATTTTCCTATAACTCTTCTGTGTTGTTTATATGTGAATATATTTCCTTTTTCACTATAGGCCTCAATGCACTCACAAATATCCTTTTGCATATTCTAGAATAACAGAGTTTCCAAACTTCTTAATGGAAAGAAACGTTTACCTGTGTGAGATAAATGCACACATCACAAAGCAGTTTCTCATAAAGCTTCTTTGTAATTTTTATTGGGAGATATTTACTTTTTCACCATAGGCCTCAATGCGCTCCCAAATATCCCTTTGCAGATTCTACAAAAAGAGAGTTTCAAAACTGATCTATCAAAGGAATGTTTCACATCTATGAGATGAATGCACACATCACAAAAAAGTTTTTCTGAAAGCTTCTGTCTAGTTTTTATGTGAAGATATTAACTTTTTCACCATAGGCCTCAATGCGCTCCCAAATATCCCTTTGCAGATTCTACAAAGGAGTCTTTCCAAACCAGTCAATCAAAAGAATGGTTTAAGTTTGTGAGAATGAATGCATGCACCACAAAAATTTTCCCAGAAAGCTTCTGTCTAGTTTCTATGTGAAGATATTTCCTATTTCACCATAGGCCTCAAACGGCTCAGAAATATCCCTTTGCAGATTCTACAAAAACACTGTTTCCAAACCGCTAATTCAAAAGAATTGTTCAACTCTGTGAGCTGAATGCACACATCATGAAGAATTTTCCCAGAAAACTTCTGCCAAATTTTTATGTGAAGATATTTTCTTTTTCACCATAGGCCTGAAAGTGCTCAAAAATATCCCTTTGCAGATTCTAGAAGAACAGAGTTTCCAAACCGCCCAATGAAAAGAAAGTTTTACCTGTGTGAGTTGAATGCACACATCACAAAAAATTTTCTCTGAATGCTTTTGTCTAGTTTTTATGTGAAGATATTTCCTTTTCCACCATAGGCCTCAAAGAGCTCCAAATATCAAATTGCAGATTCTACAAAAAGAGTGTTTCAAAACTGCTCCATCAAAAGAAAGGTTCAACTCTGTGAGATGAATGCACACATCACAAAGAAGTTTCTCAGAATGCTTCTGTCTATTTTTTATGTGAAGATATTTCCTTTTCCACCATAGGCTGCAAAGCGCTCCAAGTATCCACTTGCAAATTCTACAAAAAGAGTGTTTCACAAAACTGCTCAATCAAAAGAAAGGTTCAACTATGTGAGATGAATGCACACATCACAAAGTAGTTACTCAGAAAGCTTCTGTCTAGTTTTTAAGTGATGATATTTCCTTCTTCAGCATACAACTCAAGCACTCAAAAGTACCCCTTTGTGGATTCTAGAAGAACAGAATTTCCAAACTGCTCAATGAAAAGTATCATTTATCTCTTTGAAATGAATGCATATGTCATGAAGAAGTTTCTCAGAAAGCTTATGTCTAGTTTTTATGTGACGATATTTCCTTTTTCACCGTAGCCCTCAAAGCACTCAGAATTATCTCTTTGATGATTCTAGAAGAACAGAGTTTCCAAACTGCTCAACGAAATAAAACTTTTACCTCTGTGAGATGAATGCACACTTCACAAAAGAGTTTCTCAGAAAGATTCCTGGCAGTTTTTATGTGAAGATATTTCCTTTTTCACCATAGGCCTCAACGCACTCCCAAATATCCCTTAGCAGATTTTACAAAAAGACTGTTTCCAAATGGCTCCAACAAAAGAATGGTTCAACACAGAGAGAAGAATGCACACAGCACAAAATAGTGATTCAGAAAGCTTCTGTCTAGTTTTTATGTGAAGATATTTCCTTTTCCACTTTAGGCCTCAAAGTGCTCACAAATATCCCTTTGCTGATTCTTGAAGAAAAGAGTTTCCAAACTGCTAAATGAAAAGAAAAGTTTACCTGTGTGAGATCAATGAATGCATCTCAAACGGTTTCTCAGAAAGCTTCTTTGTAGTTTTTATTTGAAATTATTTCCTTTTTCACCATAGGACTCAGTGTGCCCCAAATATGCCTTTTCAGATTTTACAAAAAGACTGTTTCCAAAATGATCATTCAAAATAATGATTCAACTCTGTAAGATGAATACAGGCATCACAAAGAAGTTTCTATGAACACTTCTGTCTAGATTTTATGTGATGATATTTCCTTTTTCACCATTACCCTCAAAATGCTCACAAATATCACTTTGCATATTCTAGCAGAACAGATTTCCAAACTGCTCAGTGAAAAGAAACTTCTACCTCTGTGAGATGAATGCACACATCAGAAACAGTTTCTCAGAAAAGTTCTTTCTAGTTTTATGGGAAGATATTTCATTTTTCACCAAAGTCCTCAAAGCACCCCAAAATATTCCATAGCAGATACTGCAAAAAGAATGTTTCCAAAGTGCTCAATGAAAATATTGGTTCAACTCCGTGAGATGAAAGAACACATCACAAGGAAGTTTCTCAGAATGCTTCTGTCTAGTTTTTATGGAAAAATTTCTTTTTTCACCACATGCCTCAAATGGCCTACAAATATCCCTTTGCAGATTTTACAAAAAGATTGTTTCAAAACTGCTCAGTCCAAGGAAAGGATCAATTCCTTCAGATGAATGCACACAACACAATGAAGTTCCTCAGAAAGCTTCTGTCTTGTTTTTATGTGAAGATATTTCCTTTTTCAAAATAGGCATAAATGGGCTCACAAATGTCCCTTTGCACATTGTTCAAAAAGACTGTTTCCAAAGTGGTCAATCAAAATAAATGTTCAACACTGTGAGAGAATTGCAAACATCACAAGGAAGTTTCTCAGAAAGTTTCTGTCTAGTTTTTCTGTGAAGATATTTCCATTTCCACCATAAGCAACAAGGCTTTCAGAAATATCACTTTGCAGATTCTACAAAAAGACTATTTCCAAACTATTCAATCAAAAGAGAATTTCAACTCTGTGAGATGAATGGACACATCACAAAGATTTTTCTCAGAAACTTGTGTCTAGATTTTATCTGTGGTCATTTCCTTTTTCACTGTAGGCCTCAAAGCACTCAAAAATGTCCCTTTGCAGATTCTACAAAAAGACTGTTTCCAAACTGCTCTATCAAAAGAAAGGTTAAACGCTGTGAGGTGAATGCACACTACAAAAAGTGGTTTCACAGAAAGCTTCTGTCTAGTTTTTATGTGAAGATATTTCCTTTTTCACCATAGGCCAAAGACCACTCTCAAAAATTCATTTGAGATTCTATAACAGACTGCTTCCAAACTGCTCAATCAAAACAATGATTGAAATCTGTGAGATGAATGCACACATCACAGACAAGTTTCTCAGAAAGGTTTTGTCTAGTTTTGATGTGAAGGTATTTCCTTTTTCACCATAAGCCACAAAGTGCTCACAAATATCCCTTTGCAGACTCCACAAAAGACTATTTCCAAACTGCTCAATCAAAAGAAAGGTTCAACTCTGTGAGATGAATGTGAACATCACAAAGAAGTTTCTCTGAAAGCTTGTGTCTAGGTATTATGTGAAGATATTTCCTATGTAACCATTGGCCACAAATGGATCACAAATATCCCATTGCAGTTTTTACAAAAAGACTGTTTCCAAACTGCTCAATCTAAAGTAAGCTTCAACTCCATGAGATGAATGCACACATCACAAAAAGTTTCTCAGAAAGCTTCTGTCTAGCTTTTATGTGAAGATATTTGCTTTTACAACATAAGCCTCAAAGCATTCACAAACATCACTTTGCAGATTCTACAAAAAGACTGTTTGCAAACTGCTCAATCAAAAGAACGGTTCAACTCTGTGAGACGAATGAACACATCACAGAGAAGTTTCTGAGAAAGCTTCTCTTTAGTTTTTAGGTGAATATATTTACTTTCTCACCATAGGTCTCAAACCACTTACAAATATACCTTGGAAGATTCTCCAAAAAGACTTTTTCCAAACTGGTCAATCAAAAGAGATGTTCAACTCTGTGTGATGAATGCACAAATCACAAAGAAGTTTCTCAGAAAGCATCTGTCTAGTTTTTATGTAAAGATATTTCCTTTTTCACCATAGGCCTCAAACTGCCTTCATATATCCCTTTGCAGATTTTACAAAAAGACAGTTTCCAAACTGCTCAATGAAAACAAAAGTTCAACTCCGTGAGATGAATGGGCACATCACAAAGATGTTCCTCAGAAAGCTTCTGTCTAGTTTTTATATGAAGACAATTCCTTTCTCACTGTATGTCACAAAGGGATCACAAATATTCCTTTACAGATTGTGCAAAAAGCCTGTTTCCAAACTTCTCAATCAAAAGAAAGGTTCAACTCTGTGAGATGAATGCACATATCACAAAGAAGTTCCTCAGAAAGCTTCTGTCTAGTTTTTACATGAAGATGTTTCTTTGTTCACCATAGGCCTCAAAGTGCTCAAAAATGTCCCTTTGCATATTCTTCAAAAAGACTGTAACCAAACTGCTCAATCAAAAAAAGGGTTCAACACTGGGAGATGAATGCACACATCACAAAGTAGTTTCTTAGAAAGATTCTGTCTAATTTTTATGTGAACACGTTTCCCTTTTAAAAAGGCCACAATGATATCACAAATATCCCTTTGCAGATTTTACAAAAACTGTTTCCAAACTGCTCAATGAAAAGAACAGTTAAACTCTGTGAGACAATTGCACACTTCACAAAGAAGTTTCTCAGAAAGCTTCAGTTTAGTTTTTATGTGAAGATATTTCCCTTTTTGCCATAGCCCTCAAACAGCTCACAAATATCCCTTTGCAGATTCTCCCAAAAGACTGTCTCTAAACTCCTCAATCAAAATAATGTTTCAACTCTGTGAGACGAATGCCCACTTCACAAAGAAGTTTCTTGGAAAGCTTCTCCTTAGTTTTTATGTGAAGACATTTCCTTTTTCACTATAGGGTCAAAGTGCTCACAATTGTCCCTTTGCAGATTCTACAAGAAGACTGTTTCCAAACTGCTGAATCAAAAGAACTGTTCAATTCTGTGAGACAAATGAAGACATCTCAAAGAAGTTTCTCAGAAAGCTTACGTCTAGTTTTTGCGTGAATATATTTCCTTTCTCACCATAGGCCTCAAGCCACTTACAAATATTGCTTTGCAGATTCTCCAAAAGACTGTTTCCAAACTGCTCAATCAAAAGAGGTGTTCAAATCTGTGTGATGAATGCAAACATCACAAAGTTTCTCAGACAGCTTCTGTCTAGTTTTTATGTGAAGATATTTCCTTTTTCAACATATGCCTCAAAATGCCTACATAGATCCCTTTGCAGACTCTACAAAAAGACAGTTTCCAAACTGTTGAATCAAAAGAACTGTTCAACTCTGTGAGATGAATGAAGACATCTCAAAGAAGTTTCTCAGAAAGCTTATGTCTAGTTTTTGCGTGAATATATTTCCTTTCTCACCATAGGCCTCAAGCCGCTCACAAATATCCCTTTGCAGATTCTCCGAAAGACGGTTTCCAAACTGCTCAATCAAAAGAGGTGTTCAAATCTGTGTGATGAATGCAAACATCACAAAGAAGTTTCTCAGACAGCTTCTGTCTAGTTTTTATGTGAAGATATTTCCTTTTTCAACATATGCCTCAAAACACCTACATATATCCATTTACACACTCTACAAAAAGACAGTTTCCAAACTGTTGAATCAAACGAAATGTTCGACTTTGTGAGATGAATGCACACATCACAAAGAACTTTCTCAGAAAGCTTCTCTCTAGTTTTAATGTGAAGTTATTTTCTTTTCACCATAGGCCACAAATGGATCAAAAATATCCCTTTGCAGATTCTACAAAAAGACTGTTTCCAAACTGCTGAATCAAAAGAAAGGTTCAACTCTGTGAGATGAATGCACACATCACAAAGAAGTTTCTCAGCATTTTTCTGTCTAGTTTTTATGTGAAGATATTTCCTTTTTCCCCATCCGCCTCAAAGCACTCCAAATATCACTTTGCAGATTCTCCAAAAAGACTGTTTACAAACTGCTCAATCAAAAGAAAGGTTCAACTCTGTGAGATGAATGCACACATCACAAAGAAGTTTCTCAGAAACCTTCTGTCTAGATTTTATTGTGGATATTTCCTTTTTAACCTTATGCCTGAAACCACTCACAAATGTCCTTTGCAGATTCTACAAAAAGACTGTTTCCAACGTGCTCAATCATAAGAAACATTCAACTCTGTGAGTTGAAATCACACATCATAAAGAAGTTTCTCAGAAACCTTTTGTCTAGTTTTTATGTGAAGATATTTCATTTTTCTCCATAGGACTCAAACTGCCTGCAACTATCCCCTTGCAGTTTCTAAAAAAAGACAGTTTCCAAAGTGCTCAATCAAAAGAGAGGTTCAACACCATGAGGTGAATGCACACATCACAAAGTAGTTTCTCAGAAAGTTTCTGTGTATTTTTTATGGGAAGACATTTCCTTTTTCACCATTGACCACAAAAGGATCAGAATTATCCCTTTGCAGATTCTACAAAAATACTGATTCCAAACTGCTCAATCAAAAGAAAGGTTCAACTCTGTGAGATTAATTCACACATCACAAAGAAGTTCCTCAGAAAGCCTCTGTCTAGTTTTCATGTGACAATATTTCCTTTTTCACAATAGGCCTCAAAGGGCTCACAAATGTCCCTTTGCAGATTCTGCAAAAACACTGTTTCCACACTGCTCAGTCAAAACAAAGATTCAACTCTGTGAGATGAATGCACACACCACAAAGAAGATTGTCAGAAACCCTCTGTCTAGTGTTTATGTAAAGATATTTCATTTTTCACCATAGGCATCAAAGCACTCACAAATATCCCTTTGGAGATACTTCAAAAAAACAGTTTCCAAACTGCTCAATCAACACCAAGGTTCTACTCTGTGAGATGAATGCGCACGTCACAAAGAAGTTTCTAGGAAATGTTCTGTCCAGATTTTATTGTGGATATTTCCTTTTTCACTATATGCCTGAAACCACCTACAAGTATCCATTTGCAGATTCTACAAAAAGACGGTTTACAAACTGCTCAATCAAAAGAATGGTTCAACTCTGTGGGACGAATGAACACATCACAAAGAAGTTTTTCAGAAAGCTTCTGTCTATTTTTTATGTGAATATATTTTCTGTTTCACCACAGGCCTCAAACAGCCTACATATATCCCTTTGCAGATTCTACAAAAAGACTGTTTCCAAACTGCTCAATCAAAGGAAAGATGCAACTCTGTGAGATGAATACACACATCACAAAGAGGTTTCTCAGAAAGCTTTGATCTAGTTTTTATGTGAAGATATTTCCTTTTTCACAGTATGCCCCAAATCGTTCACAAATATCACTTTGCAGATTCTACAAAAAGAGTGTTTCCAAACTGCTCAATCAAAAGAACGTTTCAACTCTGTCAGGTGAATGAACACATCACAAAGAAGTTTCTCAGGAAGCTTCTGACTAGTTTTTTTGTGAATATATTTCCTTTCTCACCATAGACCTCAAACCGCTCACAAATATCCCTTTACAGATTCTCCAAAAACACTATTTCCAAACTGCACAATCAAAAGAGATGTTCATCTCTGTGTGATGAATGTACACATCAAAAAGAAGTTTCTCAGAAAGTTTCTATCTAATTTTTATGTGAAGATATTCTCTCTTTCACCATAGGCCTCAAACCGCCTATATATATCCCTTTGTAAATTCTAGAAAAAGACTGTTTCCAAACTGCTCAATCAAAAGAAAGGTTCATCTCTGTGAGTTGAATGCACACATCACAAAGAAGTTTCTCAGAAAACTTCTGTCTAATTCTTATGTGGAGACATTTCCTTTTTCAGTATAGGCCACAAAGGGATCACAAATATCCCCTTGCAGATTTTCCAAAAAGACTGTTACCAAACTGCTCAATTAAAGGTAAGTTTCAACTCCCTGAAATGAATGCACACGTCACAAAGTAGTTTCTCAGAAAGTTTCTGTTGAGTTTTTATGTGAAGATATTTTGTTTTTCACCATATGCCTCAAAGCCTTCACAAGTGTCCCTACCAGAAAAAGACTGTTTCCAAAATGCTCAATCAAAAGAAATGTTCAACTCTGTGAGTTGAACGCACAAATCACAAAGAAGTTCCTTAGAAAGCTTCTGTCTAGTTTTTATGTGAAGATATTTCCATTTTCAACATAGGCCTCATAGGGCTCACAAACGTCCCTTCACAGATTCTACAAAAACACTGTTTCCAAACTTCTCTATCAAAATAAAGTTCCTCCTCTGTGAGATCAATGCACACATCACAAAGGAGCTTCTTAGACCACTTCTTTGTAGTTTTTATGTAAAGACATGTCCTTTTTCACCATAGGCCACAGATGGATCACAAATATCCCTTTGCAGATTCTTCAAAAAGACTGTTTCCAAACTGTTTTATCAAAATTAAGTTCCAACTCCTTTAAATGAAGGTCCATATCCCAAAGAAGTTTCTCAGAAAGCTTCTGTCTAGCTTTTATGTGGAGATATTTCCTTTTTCACCATAGGCCTCAAAGCGCTCACAAATGTCCCTTTGCCAATACCAGAAAAAGACTGTTTGAAAACTCCTCAATCAAAAAAAGGTTCAACTCTGTGTGATGAATGCACACATCACAAAGAAGTTTCTCATAAAGCTTCTGTTTAGTTTTTATGTGCAGACATTTCTTTTTTCACTGTGGGCCAAAAATGGATCACTAATATCCCTTTGCAGATTCTACAAAAAGACTGTTTCCAAACTGCTCAATCAAAAGAAAGGTTCAAATCTGTGAGATGAATGCAGGCATCACAAAGAAGTTTGTCAGAAACCTCCTGTGTAGTTTTTATGTGAAGACATTTCTTTTTTCAGCATAGGCCTCAAAGGGCTCACAAATATCCCTATGCAGAGTCTACAAAAAGAGCATTTCCAAACTGCTCAATCAACCAAAAAGCTCCACCCTGTGAGTTGAATCCTCACATCACAAAGAAGTTCCTCAGAATGTTTCTGTCTAGTTTTTATGTGAAGATATTTCTTTTTTCACTATAGGCCTCACAGTACTCACAAATGTCTATTGCAGATTCTACAAAAAGACTGTTTCCAAACTGCTCAATCAAAAGAAAGATTCAACTCTGTGAGATGAATGCACACATCACAAATAATTTTCTCAATCACTGTGTCTAGTTTTCATGTGAAGATATTTCCTTTTTCACCATAGTCCTCAAAGCATTCACAAATATCACTATTCAGATACTACAAAAAGTCTACTTCCAACCTGCTCAATCAAAGGAATGGTTCTACTCTGTTAGACCAATGAAGACATCACAAAGAAGTTTATCAGAAAGCTTCTGTCTAGTTTTTATCTTAATATATTTCCTTTCACACCATAGGCCTCAAAATGCTGACTTGTATCCCATTGCAGATACTTCAAAAAGACTGTTTCCAAATTGCTCCATCAAAAGAACAGTTCAACTCTGTGAGATGAAAGCACACATCACAGAGTAGTTTCTCAGAAATCTTCTGTCTAGTTTTTATGTTCAGATATTTCCTTTTTCACCACAGGCCTCAAAGGGCTCAAAAATACCCCTATGGAGATTCTCCAAAAAGACTGTTTCCAAACTGCTCAATCAAACAAAGTTTAACTCTGTGAGATGAATGCACACATAAGGAACAAATTCCTCGGAAAGTTTCTCTCTAGTTTTTATGTGAAAACATTTCCTTTTTCACCATAGGCCAGGAATGGATCACAAATATCTCTTTGAAGATTCTACAAAAAGACTGTTTCCAAACTGCTCAATCAAAAGAAAGATTCATCTCTGTGAGACCAATGAAGTCGTCACAAAGAGGTTTCTCAGAAAGCTTCTGTCTAGTTATGTGAATACATTTCCATTCTCACCATAAGACTCAAACTGCTCACAAATATCCCTTTGCGGATTCTCCAAAAAGACTGTTTCCAAACTGCTCAGTGAAACAGATGTTCAACTCTGTGTCATGAATGCACACATTATAAAGAATTTTCTCAGATAATTACTGTCTGCTTTTTACCTGAATGTATTTCCTTATTCACCCTAGGCCTCACACCGCCTATACATACCCCTTTGCAGATTCTCCAAAAAGACTGTTTCCAAACTGCTCAATCAAAAGAAAGGTTCAACCCTGTGAGATGAATGGACACATCACATAGAAGTTTCTCAGAAAGATTCTGACTAGTTTTTATGTGAAGACACTTCCTTTTTCACCATAGGACACAAATGGATCACAAATATCTCTTTGCAGATTCTACAAAAAGACTCTTTCCAAACTGATCAATCAAAGGAAATGTACAAATATGTGAGATGAATGCCCACATCACAAAGAAGTTTCTCAGAAAGCTTCTGTCTTGTTTTCATGTGAAGATATTTCCTTTTTCACCATAGGCATCAAAGGACACAAAAATATCCCTATGCAGATACTACAGAAAGACTATTTCCAAACTGCTCAACCAAAACAAAGGTTCAACTCCATGAGATGAATGCACACATCACAGAGAAGTTTCTCAGAAACTTTTTGTCTACTTTTTATGTGAAGATATTTCCTTTTTCACCATAGGCCTCAAACCTCTCACAAATATCCCTTTGCAGATTCTCCAAAAAGAATGTTTCCAAACTGCTCAAACAAAAGAATGTTTCAACTCTGTGAGATGAATGCATACATCACAAGAAGTTTCTCAGAAAGCTACTGTATAGTTTTTACGTGAAGATATTTCCTTTTCCACCATTGGCCCCAAACAGATCACAAATATCCCTTTGCAGATTCTAGAAAAAGACTGTTCGCAAAATGCTCAATCAAAAGTATGCTTCAACTCCATGAGATGAATGCACAGATAACAAAGAATTTTCTCAGAAACATTCTGTCTAGTTTTAATGTGAAGATATTTCCTTTTTTACAATAGGCCTCAAACAGGTCGGAAATATCCCTTTGCAGATTGTACAAAAACACTGTATCAAAACTGCTCAATCAAAAGAAGGTTCAACACTGTGAGATGAATGGACACATCACAAAGAAGTTTCTCAGAGTGCTTCTGTCTAGTTTTTATATGAGGATACTTGTTTTTCACCATAGGCTTCAAAAGGCTCAGAAATATCCCTTTTCAGATTGCACAAAAAGACTGCTTCCAAACTGCTCAATCAAAAGAAAATTTCAACTCTGTGAGATGAATATACACATCACAAAGAAGTTTCTCAGAAAGGTTCTTTCTAGTTTTTATGTGAAGATATTTCCTATTTCACCATAGGCCTCAAAGGGCTTACAAATATCCCTTTGCAGATTTTACAAAACGACTGTTTCCAAAGTGCTCCAACAAAAGAAAGGTTCAACTCTGTGAGATGAATGCACACATCACAAAGAAGTTTCTCAGAATGCTTCTCTCTAGTTTATCTGTGAAGACATTTCCTTTTTCACCATAGGCCTCAGAGGGCTCCAAATATCCATTTGCAGATTCTACCAAAAGACTGCTTACAAACTGCTCAAGCAAAAGAGAGGTTCAATGCTGTGAGATGAAAGCACACATCACAGATAAGTTTCCCAGAATGCTTCAGTCTCGTTTTTATGCAAAGAAATTTAATGTTTCACAATAGTCATCAAACCGCTCACAAATATCCCTCTGCAGATACTACAAAAAGACTGTATCCAAACTGCTCAATCAAAAGAAGGTTCAATTCTTTGAGATGAATGGACACATCACAAAGAAGTTTCTCAGAAAGCTTCTGTCTAGTTTTTATGTGAGGATACTTGTTTTTCACCATAGGACTCAAATGCTCCAAATATCCATTTGCAGATTCTACAAAAAGAGTGTTCTCAAACTTCTCAATCAAAAGAAAGGTTCAACTCTGTGAGTTGAATGCAGATATCACAAAGAAGTTGCTCAGAATGCTTCTATCTAGTTTTTATGTGATGAGATTTCCTTTTTCACCATAGGCCTCAAAGGGCTCCAAACATCCATTTGCAGATTCTACAAAAAGGCTGTTTCAAACTGCTCCATCAAAAGAAAGTTTCAACTGTGTGAAATGAAAGCTTATATCACGAAGAAGTTTCTCAGAAAGCTTCTGTCTAGTTTTTATGTGAAGATATCTCCTATTTTACAATAGGCCAAAAAGGGCTCACAGATATCCCTTTGCAGATTCTATGAAAAGACTGTTTCCAAACTGCTCAATCAAAAGAAAGTTTCACCTCTGTGAGATGAATGGACACATCACATAGAAGTTTCTCAGAATATTTCTGTCTAGTTTTCATGTGAAGATATTTCCTTTTTCACCAGAGGCCTCAAAGCACTCCAAATATCCATTTGCAGGTTCTACAAAGAGATTGTTTACTAACTGCTCAATCAAAAGAATGGTTCAAACATGTGAGATGAAAGCATACATCAAAATAAATTTCTCAGACAACTTCTGTCTAGATTTTGTGTGAAGATATTTCCTATTTCACCATAGGCCAAATATCACCAAATATCACCATAGGCCAAATACCACCATAGGCCAAATTTCACCAAAGTGCTCCAAATATCATTTTGCAGATTCTACAAAAAGACTATTTCCAAACTGCTCAAACAAAAGAAAGGTTCAACTGTGTGAGATGAAAGCAAACTTCACAAGGCACTTTCAACTTGACAAAGTCATTCTCCGTCCAAATTTGTTCCTTTGCTGGTGAGTAACTGCGTTCCTTTGGAGGAGGAATGGTGCTCTGCTTTTTAGTTTCCAGTTTTTCAGTTCTGTTTTTTCCCCATCTTTGTGGTTTTATCTACTTTTGGTCTTTGATGATGGTGATGTACAGATGAGTTTTTTGTGTGGATGTCCTTTCTGTTTGTTAGTTTTCCTTCTAACAGACAGGACCCTCAGCTGCAGGTCTGTTAGAGTTTGCTAAAGGTCCACTCCAGACCCTGTTTGCCTGGGTATCAGCAGCAGCGTCTGCAGGACAGTGGATTTTCATGACCCTTGGACGCTGCTGTCTGATCGTTCCTCTGGAAGTTTTGTCTCAGAGGAGTACCCGGCTGTGTGAGGTGTCAGTCTGCCCCTACTGGGGGGTGCCTCCCAGTTAGGCTGCTCGGGGCTCAGGGGTCAGGGACCCACTTGAGGAGGCAGTCTGCCCGTTCTCAGATCTCCAGCTGCATGCTGGGAGAACCACTGCTCTCTTCAAAGCTGTCAGACAGGGACATTTAAGTCTGCAGAGGTTACTGCTGTCTTTTTGTTTGTCTGTGCCCTGCCCCCAGAGGTGGAGCCTACAGAGGCAAGCAGACATCCTTGAGCTGTGGTGGGCTCCACCCAGTTCGAGCTTCCCACCTGCTTTGTTTACTGAAGCAAGCCTGGGCAATGGCGGGCACACTTCCCCCAGCCTCTCTGCTGCCTTGCAGTTTGATCTCAGACTTCTGTGCTAGCAATCAGTGAGACTCCGTGGACGTAGGACCCTCTCAGCCAGGTGTGGGATATATCTCCTGGTGCACCGTTTCCTAAGCCCATCGGAAAAGTGCAGTATTCACGTGGGAGTGACCCGATTTTCCAAGTGCCATCTGTCATCCCTTTCCTTGATAAGGAAAGGGAACTCCCTGACCCCTTGCACTTCCCGAGTGAGGCAATGCCTCACCCTGCTTTGGCTCATGCACGGTGTGCTGCACCCACTGTCTGGCACTCCCTAGTGAGATGAACCCGATATCTCAGATGAAAATGCAGAAATCACCCATCTTCTGCATCACTCATGCTGGGAGCTGTAGACTGGAGCTTCTATGAGAGAAGAAGGCTTCAGACAATCAAACTACTCCAAGCTACAGGACGAAATTCAAACCAAAGGCAAAGAAGATGAAAACTTTGAAAAAAACTTAGATGAATGTATAACTAGAATAACCAATACAGAGAAGTGCTTAAAGGAGCTGATGGAGCTGAAAGCCAAGGCTCGAGAACTACGTGAAGAATGCAGAAGCCTCAGGAGCCAGAGCGATCAACTGGAAGAAAGGGTATCAGTGATGGAAGATGAAATGAATGAAATGAAGTGAGAATGGAAGTTTAGAAAAAAAAGAATAAAAAGAAACGAAAGCCTCCAAGAAACCTGGGATTATGTGAAAAGACCAAATCTATGTCTGATTGGTGTACTTGAAAGTGATGGGGAGAAAGGAACCAAGTTGGAAAACACTCTGCAGAATATTATCCAGGAGAACTTCCCCAATCTAGCAAGGCAGGCCAACATTCAGATTCAGGAAATACAGAGAATGCCACGAAGATATTCCTCAAGAAGAGCAACTCCAGGACACATAATTGTCACATTCACCAAAGTTGAGATGAAGGAAAAAATGTTAAGTGCAGCCAGAGAGAAAGGTCGGGTTACCTACAAAGGGAAGCCCATCAAACTAACAGCGGATCTCTCAGCAGAAACTCTACAAGCCTGAAGAGAGTGGGGGCCAATATTCAACATTCTTAAAGAAAAGAATTTTCAACCCAGAATTTCATATCCAGCCAAACTAAGCTTCATAAGTGAAGGAGAAATAAAATACTCTACAGACAAGCAAATGCTGACAGATTTTGTCACCACCAGGCCTGCCCTAAAAGAGCTCCTGAAGGAAGCACTAAACATGGAAAGGAACAACCAGTACCAGCCGCTGCAAAATCATGCCAAAATGTAAAGACCATTGAGACTAGGAAGAAACTGCATCAACTAACGAGCAAAATAACCAGCTAACACCATAATGACAGGATCAAATTCACACATAACAATATTAACTTTAAATGTAAATGGACTAAATGTTCCAATTAAAAGACACAGACTGGCAAATTGGATAAAGATTCAAGACCCATCAGTGTGCTGTATTCAGGAAATCCATCTCATGTGCAGAGACACACATATGCTCAAAATAAAAGGACGGAGGAAGATCTACCAAGCAAATGGAAAACAAAAAAAGGCAGGGGTTGCAATCCTAGTCTCTGATAAAACAGATTTTAAACCAAAAAAGATCAAAAGAGACAAGACCATTACATAATGATAAAGGGATTAATTCAACAAGAAGACCTAACTATCCTAAATATATATGCACCCAATACAGGAGCACACAGATTCATAAGGCCAGTCCTGAGTGACCTACAAAGAGACTTGGACTCCCACACAATAATAATGGGAGACTTTAACACCCCACTGTCAACATTAGACAGATCAATGAGACAGAAAGTTAACAAGGGTACCTTGGAATTGAACTCAGCTCTGCACCAAGCAGACCTAGTAGACATCTACAGAACTCTCCACCCCAAATCAAGAGAATATACATTTTTTTCAGCACCACACCACACCTATTCCAAAATTGAGCACATAGTTGGGAGTAAAGCACTCCTCAGCAAATGTAAAAGAACAGAAATTATAAAAAACTATCTCTCAGACCACAGTGCAATCAAACTAGAACTCAGGATTAAGAAACTCACTCAAAACTACTCAACTACATGGAAACTGAACAACCTGCTGCTGAATGACTACTGGGTACATAACAAAATGAAGGCAGAAATAAAGATGTTCTTTGAAACCAAGGAGAACAAAGACACAACATACTAGAATCTCTGGGACACACTCAAAGCAGTGTGTAGAGGGAAATTTATAGCACTAAATGCCCACAAGAGAAAACAGGAAAGACACCCTAACATCACAATTAAAACAATTAGAAAAGCAAGAGCAAACACATTCAAAAGCTAGCAGAAGGCAAGAAATAACTAAAATCAGAGCAGAACTGAAGGAAATAGAGACACAAAAAACCCTTCAAAAAATTAATGAATCCAGGAGCTGGTTTTTTGAAAGGATCAACAAAATTTGTAGACTGCTAGCAAGACTAATAAAGAAAAAAAGAGAGAAAAATCAAATAGATGCAATAAAAAGTGATAAAGGGGATATCAACACTGATCCCACAGAAATACAAACTACCATCAGAGAACACTACAAACACCTCTACACAAATAAATTACACACATAAACTATGCAAAGAAAATCTAGAAGAAATGGATAAATTCCTCGACACATACACTCTCCCAAGACTAAACCAGGAAGAAGTTGAATCTCTGAATAGACCAATAACAGGAGCTGAAATTGTGGCAATAATCAATAGCTTACCAACAAAAAAAGAGTCCAGGACCAGATGGATTCACAACCGAATTCTACCAGTGGTACAAGGAGAAACTGGTAACATTCCTTCTGAAACTATTCCAATCAATAGAAAAAGAGGGAATCCTCCCTAACTCATTTTATGAGGCCAGCATCATCCAGATACCAAAGCCGGGCAGAGACACAACAAAAAAAGAGAATTTTAGACCAATATCATTGATGAACATTGATGCGAAAATCCTCAATAAAATACTGGAAAACCGAATACAGCAGCATATCAAGAAGCTTATCCACCATGATCAAGTGGGCTTCATCCCTTGGAAGCAAGGCTGGTTCAACATATGCAAGTCAATAAATGTAATGCAGCATATAAACAGAACCAAAGACAAAAACCACATGATTATCTCAATAGATGCAGAAAAGGCCTTTGACAAAATTCAACAACACTTCAAGCTAAAAACTCTCAATAAATTAGGTATTGATGGGACATATCTAAAAATAATAAGAGCTATCTATGACAAGCCCACAGCCAATATCATACTGAATGGGCAAAAACTGGAAGCATTCCCTTTGAAAACTGGCACAAGACAGGGATGCCCTCTCTCACCTCTCCTATTCAACATAGTGTTGGAAGTTCTGGCCAGGGCAATTAGGCAGGAGAAGGAGATAAAGGGTATTCAATAAGGAAAAGAGGAAGTCAAATTGTCCCTCTTTGCAGATGACATAATTGTATATCTAGAAAACCGCATTGTCTCAGCCCAAAATCTCCTTAAGCTGATAAGCAACTTTGGCAAAGTTTCAGGATACAAAACTAATGTACAAAAATCACAAGCATTCTTATACAACAATAACAAACAGAGAGCCAAATCATGAGTGAACTCCCATTCACAATTGCTTCGAAGACAATAAAATACTTAGGAATCCTACTTACAAGGGACGTGAAGGACCTCTTCAAGGAGAACTACAAACCACTGCTCAAGGAAATAAAAGAGGATACAAACAAATGGAATAACATTCCATGCTCATGGGTAGGAAGAATCAATATCGTGAAAATGGTCATACTGCCAAAGGTAATTTATAAATTCAATGCAATCCCCATCAAGCTACCAATGATTTTCTTCACAGAATTGGAAAAAACTACTTTAAAGTTCATATGGAACCAAAAAACAGCCCACATCGCCAAGTCAATCCTAAGCCAAAAAAAAAAAAAAAAAAAAAGCTGGAGGCATCACGCTACCTGACTTCAAACTATACTACAAGGCTACAGTAACTAAAACATCATGGTAATGGTACCAAAATAGAGATATAGATCAATGGAACAGAACAGAGATCTCAGAAATAATGCCATATATCTACAACTATATGATCTTTGACAAACCTGAGAAAAACAAGCAACGGGGAAAGGATTCCCTATTGAATAAATGGTGCTGGGAAAACTGGCTAGCCATACGTAGAAAGCTGAAACTGGATCCCTTCCTTACACCTTATACAAAAATTAATTCAAGATGGATTAAAGACTTACATGTTAGATCTAAAACCATAAAAACCCTAGAAAAAAACCTAGGAATTACCATTCAGAACATAGGCATGGGCAAGGACTTCATGTCTAAAACACCAAAAGCAATGGCAACAAAAGCCAAAATTGACAAATGGAATCTAATTAAACTAAAGAGCTTCTGCACAGCAAAAGAAACTACCATCAGAGTGAACAGGCAACCTACAAAATGGAAGAAAATTTTCACAACCTACTCACCTGACAAAGGGCTAATATCAGGAATCTACAATGAACTCAAACAAATTTACAAGAAAAGAAACAAACAACCCCATCAAAAAGGTGGGCAAAGGATATGAACAGACATTTCTCAAAAGAAGACATTTATGCAGCCAAAAGACACATGAAAAAATGCTCACCATCACTGGCCATCAGAGAAATGCAAATCAAAACCACAATGAGATACCATCTCACACCAGTTAGAATGGCAATCATTAAAAAGTCAGGAAACAACAGGTGCTGGAGAGGATGTGGAGAAATAGGAACACTTTTACACTGTTGGTGGGACTGTAAACTAGTTCAACCATTGTGGAAGTCAGTGTGGTGATTCCTCAGGGATCTAGAACTAGAAATGCCATTTGACCCAGCCATCCCATTTGTGGGTATATACTCAAAGGACTATAAATCATGCTGCTATAAAGACACATGCACATGTATGTTTATTGTGGCACTATTCACAATAGCAAAGACTTGGAACCAACCCAAATGTCCAACAATGATAGACTGGGTTAAGAAAATGTGGCACATATACACCATGGAATACTATGCAGCCATAAAAAATGATGAGTTCATGTCCTTTGTAGGGACATGGATGAAATTGGAAATCATCATTCTCAGTAAACTCTCACAAGGACAAAAAACGAAACACCACATGTTCTCACTCATAGATGGGAATTGAACAGTGAGAACACATGGACACAGGAAGGGGAACATCACACTCTGGGGACTGTTATGGGGTGGGTGGAGGGGGGAGGGATAGCATTAGGAGATATACCTAATGCTAAATGACGAGTTAATGGGTGCAGCATGCCAGCATGGCCCATGTATACATATGTAACTGATCCGTACATTGCGCCCATGTACCCTAAAACTTAAAGTATAATAATAAGAATTAAAAAATAAACAATAAAAAAAGAAAGTAATACCATCAAAAAAAGAACTTTCTCAGAAATCCTCTGTCTAGTTTTTATGTGAAGATATTTCCTATTACACCATAGTCCTCAATGGTCTCACAAATATCCCTTTGCAGATTCTACAAAAGGACTTTTTCCAAACTGCTCAATCAAAAGAAAGTTTCAACCATGTGAGATGAATGGACACATCGCAAAGAAGTTTCTCAGAATGCTTCTGACTAGTTTTTTTGTGATGCTATTTCCTTTTTCTCCATAGGCCTTAAACCACTCAAATATATCCCTCTGCAGATACTACAAAAATACTGTTTCCAAACTGCTTCACCAATAGAAAGGTTCAACTCTGTGAGATGAGTGCACACATCAAAAAGGAGTTTGTAAGAATGTTTCTGTCTACTTTTTACGTGAAGTCATTTCCTTTTTCACCATAGGCCTCAAAGTGCTCCAAATATCCACTTGCAGATTCTACAAAAAGAGTGTTTCAAAACTACTCAATGAAAAGAAAGGTTCAACTCGGTGAGATGAAAGCACACATCACAAAGTAGTTCCTCAGAATGCTTCTGTCTAGCTTTATGTGAAGATATTTCCTGTTTCACCATAGGACTCAATGGGCTCAAAATTATCCCATTGCAGATTCTGCAAGAGGACTGTTTCAAAACTGTTCAAACAAAGGAAAGTTTGAACTCTGTCAGATGAATGCACACATCACAAAGAAGTTTCTCAGAATGCTTCTGTCTAGTTTCTATGTGAAGATATTTCTTTTTTCACCACAGGCCACATTGTGCTCCAAATATCCATTTGCAGATTCTACAAAAAGACTGTTTCCAAAGTGATCCATCAAAAGAAAGTTTCAACTCTGTGAGACAAAAGCACACATCACAAATAAGTTTCTCAGAATGCTTTTGTTTGCTTTTTATGGGAAGATATTTCCTTTTAAATGATAGGCCTCAAAGGACTCCAAATATCCATTGGCAGATTCTACAAAAAGACTGTTTCCAAAGTGCTCAATCAAAAGAAAGGTTCAAATCCATGAGATGAAAGCACACATCACAAAGAAGTTTCTCAGAAGGTTTCCGTCTAGTTTTTATATGAAGATACTTCCTATTTCCTCAGAGGCCTTAAAGGGATCACAAATATCCCATCGCATATTCTACAAAACGACTGTTTGCAAACTGCTCAATCAAAGGAAAGGTTCAACTCTGTGAGATGAATGCACACATCAACAAGAAGTATATCAGAATGCTTCTGTATAGCTTTTATGTGAAGATATTTCCTTTTACACCGTAGGCCTCAAATTGCTTTAAATATCCATTTGCAGATATGATAAAAGGCTGTTTCCAAACTGCATCAAAAGAAAGATTCTACTCTGTGAGATGAATGCACACTTCAAAAGAAGTTTCTCAGAATGCTTCTGTCTAGTTTTTATGTGAAGATATTTCCCTATACATCATAGGTCTCAAAGCTCTCCAAATATCCACTTGCAGATTCCAAAAAAGGGTTTCAAAACTGCTCAATCAAAAGAAAGGTTCAACTCTGTGAGATGCATGCACGCATTACAAAGACATTTCTCAGAATGCTTCTGTCTAGTTTTTATGTGAAGATATTTCCTTTTCCACTATAGGAATCAAAGTGCTACAAATATCGATTTGCAGATACTGCAAAAATACAGTTCCAAACTGCTCAATCGAAACAAAGGTTCAACACTGTGAGATGAATGCACACATTACAAAGACGTTTCTCAGAATACTTCTGCCTAGTTTCTGCATGAAGATATTTACTATTTCCCCAGAGGCCTCAATGGGCTCACAAATATCCTTTTGCAGATTCAACAAAACAATAGTTTCCAAACTGCTCCATCAAAACAAATGGTTCAACTCTGTGAGATGAATGCACACATCACAAAGAAGTTTCTCAGAATGCTTCTGTCTAGTTGTTATGTGAAGATGTTCCTTTTTCACCATAGGCCTCAAAGCGGTTCAAATATCCATTTGCATATATGACAAAATGACTCTTTACAAACTGCTCTATCAAAAGAAAGGTTTGACACTGTGAGATGAATGCACACATCACAAAGAAGTTTCTCAGAATGCTTCTGTGTAATTTTTAGGTGAAGATATTTCCTTTTCCATCATAGGCCTCAAAGCTCTCCAAATATCCACTTGCAGAATCTATAAAAAAGTTTTTCAAATCTGCTCAATCAAAAGATAGGTTCAAATCTGTGATAAGAATGCAAACATCACAAAGAAGTTTCTCAGAATGCTTTTGTTTGGTTTTTATGTGAAGATATTTCCTTTTCCACTATAGGCCGCAAAGTGCTCCAAATAACCATTTGCAGATATTACAAAAAGAGTGTTTCAAAACTACTCAATGAAAAGAAAGGTTCAACTCTGTGAGATGAATGCACACATCACAAAGAAGTTTCTCAGAATGCTTCAGTCCAGTTTCTATGTGAAGATATTTCCAATTTCCCCAGAGGCCTCAATGGGCTCACAAATATCCCTTTGAAGATTCTACTAAATGACAGTTTCCAAAGTGTTCAATGAAAAGAAACCTTGAACTATGTGAGTTGAATGCACACAGCACAAAGAAGTTTCTAGGAAAGCTTCTGTCTAGTTTTTATGTGAAGATATTTCCTTTTCCACTGTAGGCTGCAAAGCGCTTTGAATATCCAGCTGCAGATTCTCCAAAATCACTCTTTCCAACCTACTCAATCAAAAGAAATGTTCAACTCTGTGAAACTTTATCCAAGTATCCACCTGCAGATTCTACAAAAACATTCTTTCCAAACTGCTCAATGGAAAGAAAGGTTCAACTCTGTGAGATGAATTCACACATCATGGAAAAGTTTCACAGAATATTTCTGTCTGGTTTTTATTTGAAGATATTTCCTTTTCCACCACAGGACTCAATGTGCTGCAAATAACCACTTGCAGATTCCACAAAAAGAGTGTTTCAAAACTTCTCAATCAAAAGAAAGGTTCAACTCTGTGAGATGAATACACACATCACAAAGAAGTTTCTCAGAATGCTTCTGTCTAGTTTTTATGCGAAGTTATTTCCTTTTCTACCATAGGCTTCAAAGTTCTCCAAATATCTAGTTGCAGACTCTATGAAAAGAATGTTTCAAAACTGCTCAATCAAAGCAAATGTTCAACTCTGTGAGATGAATGCACTCATCACAAAGTAGTTTCTCAGAATATTTGTGCCTCGTTTTTATGGGAAGATATTTCCTTTTTCAACATAGGCCTCAAAGTGCTCAAAATATCCATTTTCAGATTCTACAAAAACAGTGTTTCCAAACTGCTCAATCAAAAGAAAGGCTCAACTCTGTGATATGATGGCACACATCATGAAGAAGCTTCTCAGAATGCATCTCTGTAGTTTTTATGTGAAGATATTTCCTATTTCACCATGGGCTGTAAATGCCTCACAAATATCCCTGTTCAGATTATACGAAAAGAATATTTCCAAACTGCTTAATCAAGAGAAAGTTTCACCTCTGTGAGATGAATGCACACATTACAAAGAAGTTTCTCAGAATGCTTTTGTCTAGTTTTTATGTGAAGATATTTCTTTTTCAGCGTATGCCTCAAACAGCTCGGATATAGCCCTTCGCAGATTCTACAAAAAGACTGTTCAGAATAGTCCTCAAAGCACACCAAATATTCACTTGCAGATTCTACAAAAACAGTGCTTTAAAGCTGCTCAATCAAAAGAAAAGATCAACTCTGTGAGAGCAATGCATACACCACAAAGAAGTTTGTCAGAATGCTTCCATCTAGTTTTTATATGAAGATATTTCCTTTTCCACCATAGGCCTCAAAGTGATCCAAATATCCATTTTCAGATACTGCAAAAATTCTGTTTCCAAACTACTTAATCAAAAGAAGGTCTCAAGTCTTTAAGTTAAATGCACATGAGACGAAGTAGTTTCCTGAATACTTCTGTCTAGTTTTTATGTGAAGATACTTCCTCTTCCGCCATAGGCCTCAAAGCGCTACAAATATCCACTACTGGAATATGCAAAAAGAGTGTTTCAAAGCTGCTCAATCAAAATTAAGGTTCAACTCTGTGAGATGATTGCGCACGTCAAAAAGTAGTTTCTCAGAATTCTTCTGTCTACTTTTTATGTGAAGATATTTCCTTTCCCACCATAGGCCTGAAGGCCCTAAAAATATATATTGCAGATAATACAGAATGAGTGTTTCAAAACTGCTCAATCAAAAGAAAGTTTCAACTCTGTGAGTTGAATGCATACATCACAAAGAAGTTTCTCAGAATCCTTCTGTCTAGATTTTATGTGAAGATATTCACTTTCCACAACAGGACTCAAAGTGCTCCAAACATCCCATTGCAGATTCTACAAAAAGAGTGATCAAAGCTTCTCAATCAAAAGAAATGTTCAACACTGTGAGATGAACACTAACGTCAAAAAAAAAAACTTCTGAGAATGCTTCTGTCTAGTTTTTATGTGAAGATATTTCCTTTTCCACTATAGGCTTCAAAGGGCTCAAAATATCTGTTGCAGACACAACAAGAAGAGTGTTTCAAAACTGCTCAATCAAAATAAAGGTTCAAGTCTGCCAGATGAATACACATATTAGAAAGAAGGTCCTCAGAATGCTTCTGTCTAGTTTTTATGTGGAGACATTACCTTTTCCAATATACGTCACAAAGCACTCCAAATATCCACTTGCAGATTCTACAAAAAGAGTGTTTCAAAACTGCTCAATCAAAAGAAAGTTTCAAATCTGTGAGATGAATGCACACATCACAAAGAAGTTTCTCAGTGTGCTTCTGTCTAGTTTTTATGTGAAGATATTTCCTTTTCCACTATAGGTCTCAAAGTCCTCCAAATATCCACTTGCAGATTCTACAAAAAGAGTTTTTCAAAACTGCTCAATCAAGTGAAAGGTTCATCTCTGTGAGTTGAGTGCACACATCACAAAGAAGTTTCTCAGAATGCTTATGTCTAGTTTTTATGTGAAGATATTTCCTTTTCCACCATAGGCCTCAAATCACTCCAAATATATACTTGCAGATACTACAAAAAGAGTGTCTCCAAACTGCTCAATCAAAAAACCGGTTCAACTCTGTGAGTTGAATGGACACATCACAAAGAAGTTTCTCAGAATGCTTCTGTCTAGTTTTTATGTGAAGATATTTCCTTTTCCACCATAGGCCTCAAATCACTCCAAATATCCACTTTCAGATACTAGTAAAAGAGTGTTTCAAAACTGCTCAGTCAAAAGAAAGCTTAAACTCTGTGGGATGAATGCTCACATCATGAAGAAGTTTCTCAGAATGTTTTTGTCTGGTTTTTATGTGAAGATATTTCCTTTTCCACTATAGGCCGCAAAGCGCTCCAAATGTCCACTTGCAGAGTCTACCAAAAGAGTGTTTTAAAACTGCTAACTCAAAATAAAGTTCCAACTCTGTGAGATGAATGCAAATGTCACAAAGAAGTCTCTCAGAATGCTTCTGTCTAGTTTTTATGTGAAGATATTTCCTTTTCCACTATAGGCCACAAACGTTCCAAATATCCACTGGCAGATTCTACAAAAAGAGTGTTTGAAAACTGCTCAATCAAAAAAAAAGTTCAACAATGTGAGATGAATCCACACGTCAAAAAGAAGTTTCTCAGAATGATTCCATCTAGTTTTATGTGCAGATACTTCCTTTTCCACCATAGGCCTCAAAGCACTCCTAATATCGATTTGCAGATACTACAAAAAGACTGTATCCAAATTGCTCAATGAAAAGAAAGTTTCAACTCCGTGTGTTGAATGCACACATTACAAAGAAGTTTCTCATAATGCCTTCTTTCTAGTTTATATATGAATATTGTTCCTATTCCACCATAGGCCTCAATGCACTCCAAATATCCACTTGCATATTTTACAAAAAGAGTGTTACAAAGGTACTCAATCAAAAGAAATATTCAACTCTGTGAGATGAATGCACACATCACAAAGAAGTTTCTCAGAATGGTTCTGACTAGCTTTTATGTGAAGGTATTTCCTTTTCCACCATAAGCCTAAAAGTGTTTCAAATATGCATTTGTAGATGCTACAAAAAGACTGTTTCCAAACTGCTCAATCAAAAGAAATATACCATTCTGTTAGTTCCATGCACACCTCACAAAGAAGTTTCTCAGAATGCTTCTGTCTAGCTTTTATGTGAAGGTATTTCCTCTTCCACCAAAAGCCTAAAAGGGCTCCAAATATCCATTTGTAGATACTACAAAAAGAGTGTTTCCAAACTGCTCAATCAAAATAAAGTTTCAACTCTGTCAGATAAATACACACATTACAAAGAAGTTTCACAGAATGCTTCTGTCTAGTTTTTATGTGAAGATATTTCCTTATGCACTATAGGCCTCAAAGCCCTCCAAATATCCACTTGCAGATTCTACAAAATGTGTCTCAAAACTGCTTATTCAAAAGAAAATTTCAACCTGTGAGATAAAAGCACAAATCACAAAGAAGTTTTTCTGAATGCTTCTGTCTAGTTTTTATGTGAAGATATTTCCTTTTCCCCTACAGGCCTGTAAGCATTCCAAATATCCATTTGCAGATACTACAAAAAGACTGTTACCAAACTGCTCAATCAAAAGAAAGTTTCAACTCTGTGACTTGAATGCACATATCACAAAGAAGTTTCTGAGAATGCTTCTGTCTAGTTTTTATGTGAAGATATTTTCTTATCCACCATGTGCCCCAAAACGCTCCAAACATCCATTTGCAGATTCTACAAAAAGACTGTTTCAAAACTTCTCAGTCAAAAGAAAGTTTCAACACTGTGAGTTGAATGCACACATCACAAAGAAGTTTCTCAGAATGCTTCTGCCTAGTTTTTATGTGAAGATATTTCCTTTTCCAACATAGACTTCAAAGCACTCCAAATATTGCAGATTCCACAAAAAGACTGTTTCAAAGCTGCCCATCCTAAACAAAGGTTCAAACCTGTGAGATGAATGTACACATCACAATGAAGTTTCTCCCAATGCTTCGGTGTAGTTTCTATGTGAAGACATTTTCTTTTCCACAATAGGCCTCAAAATGCTCCAATTATCCACTTACAGAATGTATGAAAAGAGAGTTTCAAAACTGCTCAAACAAAAGAAAGTTACAATTCTGTGAGACGAAAGCAGACATCATGAAGAAGTTTCTCACAATGCTTCTGTCTAGTTTTTATGTGAAGATATTTCCTTTTCCACTGTAGGCCTCAAAGTGCTCCAAATATCCATTTGCAGATACTACCCAAAAACTTTTTTCAAACTGCTCTATCGAAAGAAGGGTCCAACTCTTTTAGTTCAATGCACACAGCACAAAGGAGTTTCTCAGAATTCTTCTCTCTAGTTTTCATGTGAAGATATTTCCTATTCCACCATAGGCAACAAAGCGTTCCAAATATCCACTTGCAGATTATACAAAAAGAGTGTTTCAAAGCTGCTCAATCAAAAGAAAGGTTGAACTCTGTGAGATGAATGCACACATCACAGAGAATTTTCTCACAATGCTTCTGTCTAGTTTTATGTGAAGATATTTCTTTTTCCAACATAGGCCACAATTCGCTACAAATATCCACTTCCAGATACTACAAAAAGACTGTTTCCAAGCTGCTCAATAAAATGGAAGGTTCATCTCTGTGTGTTGAATGCACACATCACAAAGAAGTTTCTCAGAATGCTTCTGTCTAGTTTTTATATGAAAATATTTCCTTTTCCACCATAGGCCTAAAAACTCTCTTAATATCCACTTGCAGATTCTACAAAAAGAGTGTTTCAAAACTGCTCAATCAAAAGAAAGTTTGAATTCTGTGAGACGAATGCACACATCACAAAGTCGTTTTTCAGAATGCTTCTGTCTAGTTTCTATGTGAAGATATTTCCTTTTCCTCTATATGCCACAAAATACTCCAAATATCCACTTGCAGATTCTACAAAAAGAGTGTTTCAAAACTGATCAATCAAAAAAAGGTTCAACTCTGTGAGATGAATGCACACATCACAAAGAAGTTTCTAAGAATGCTTCTGTCTAGTTTTTATGTAAAGATATTTCCTTTTCCATTATAGGCCAGAAAGCACTCCAAATATCCATTTGCAGATACTGCAAAAGGACTGTTTCCCAACTGCTCAATCAAAAGATAGGTTCAGCTCTGTGAGCTGAATGCAAAGGTCACAAAGAAGTTTCTCAGAATGCTTCTGTCTAATTTTTATATGAAGATATTTCCTTTTCCACCACAGACCTGAAAGGTCTCCAAATATCCACTCGCAGATTCTACAAAAAGAGTGTTTCAAAACTGCTCCATGAAAAGAAAGGTTCAAATTAGTGAGAGGCATGCACACATAACAAGAAGTTTCTCAGAATTCTTCTGTATAGTATTTATGTGAAGACATTTCCTTTTCCACTATCGGCTGCAAAGCCCTCCAAATATCCATTTGCAGATACTACAAAAAGACTGTTGCCAAGCTGCTCATTAAAAAGGAAGGTTCAACTCTGTAAGTTGAATGGACACATCACAAATAAGTTTTTCAGAATGCTTCTGTCTAGTTTTTATTTGAAGATATTTCCTTTTCCAAATAGGCCTGAAAGCGCTCCAAATATCCCCTTGCAGATTCTACAAAAAGAGTGTTTCAAAACTGCTCAATTAAAAGAAACGTTTAACTCAATGAGATGAATGCACACATCACAAAGATGTTTCTGAGAATGCTTCTGTCTAGTTTTTATGTGAAGACATTTCCTTTTACACTATAGGCCAAAAGGTGCTCCAAATATCCACTCTCATATCCTACAAAAAGAGTGTTTCAAAAATGGGCAATCAAAAGAAATGTTCAACTCCGTGAGTTGAATGCACACGTCACAAAGAAGTTTCTCAGAATGCTTCTGTCTAGTTTTTATGTAAAGATATATCCTTTTCCTCCATTGGACCCAAAGGGCTCCTAATATCCACTTGCAGATTCTACAAAAGAGAGTTTCAAAACTGCTCAATCAAAAGAAAGGTTCAACTCTGTGTGATGAATTCACACATCACAAAGAAGTTTCTCAGAATGCTTCATTCTAGTGTTTATGTGAAGATATTACCTTTTCCATCAAAGGCCTCAAGGTGCTCCAAATATCCATTTGCATATGCTACAAAGGGACTGTTTCCAAACTGCTCAATAATAGAAACATTCAACCCTGTGAGTTGTATGCACACATCACAAAGAAGTTTCTTAGAAGGCTTCTGTCTAGTTTTCATGTGAAGATACTTCCTTTTCCACCATAGGCCTCAAAGTGCTACAAATATGCACTTGCAGATTCTATAAAAAGAGTTTTTGAAAACTGCTCCACCAATCAAAAGGTTCAACTCTGTGAGATGAAGGTGCACATCACAAGGAATTTTCTTAGAATGCTTCTGTCTAGTTTTTATGTGAGGATATTTCCTTTTCCAACAAAGGCTTCAAAGAGCTCCAAATATCCATTTGCAGATACTACAAAAACACTGTTTCCAAACTGCTCAATCAAAAGAAAGGTTAAAATCTGTGAGATGAATGCACACATCCCAAAGAAGTGTCTCAGAATCCTTCTGTTGAGTTTTTATGTGAAGATATTTCCTTTTCCACCTTAGGCATCAAAAAAGCTGCAAATATCCATTTGCAGATTTTTCAATAAGAGTGTTTCAAAAGTGCTCAATCAAAATAACTGTTGAAATCTGTGAGGTTAAGGCACACATCACAGAGAAGTTTCTCTGAATGTTTCTGTCTAGTATTTATGTGAAGATATTTCCTTTTCCACCATAGAATGTAAAGCGATCCAAATATCCACTTGCAGATTCTACAAAAAGAGTGTTTCAAAACTGTTCAATCAAAAGAAAAGTTCATGTCTGTAAGGTGAATGCACACATCACAAAGTAGTTTCTGGGAATGCTTCTGTCTATTTTTTATGTGAAGATATTCCCTTTTCAGCTATAGGCCTCAAGGAGCTCTAAAAATCCATTTGCAGATACTACAAAAAGAGTGTTTTCAAACTGCTCAGTCAATGGAAAGGTTCAACTCTGTGAGTTGAATGCACACATCACAAAGGACTTTCTGAGAATGCTTCTGTCTAGTTTTTAAATGAAGAGATTTCCTTTTCCACCACAGGCCTCAAAGTGCTCCAAATATCCACTTACAGATCCTACAAAAAGAGTGTTTCAAAACTGTTCAATCAAAAGAAAGTTTCAACTCTGTGAGGTGAATGCACACATCACAAAGAAGTTTCTCTGAATGCTTCTGTCTAGTTTCTATGTGAAGATATTTCCTTTTCCACTGGAGGCATCAAAGCGCTCCAAATATCTACTTGTAGATTCAACAAAAAGAGTGTTATACAACTGCAAAATCAAAAGAAAGGTTCAACTCTGTGAGATGAAGCACACGTCATGAAGTTTCTCATAATTCTTCTGTCTAGTTTTTATGTGAAGATATTTCCTTGTCCACTATAGGCCTCAAATCACTCCAAATAATGACTCGCAGATACTATTAAGAAAGTGTTTCCAAAATGCTCAATCAAAAGAAAGGTTCAACTCTGTCCAGTAAATGCACACATCACAAAAAAGATTCTCAGAATGCTTCTGACTAGTTTTTATGTGAAGATATTTCTTTTTCAGGTATAGGCCTCAAAGTGCTCCAAATATCCATTTGCAGACACTACAAATAGAGTGTTTCCAAACTGCTCAATCAAAAGAAACGTTCAACTCTGTGATTTGAATGCACACATCACAAAGAAGTTTCTCAGAATGCTTCTTTCTAGTTCTTATGTGAAGATATTTCCTTTTCCACCATAGGCTCAATGTGCTCCAAATATACAGTCGCAGATCCTACAAGAAGAGTGCTTCAAAACTGCTCAATGAGATTAAAGTTTCAACTCTGTGAGTTCAATGCACACATCACAAAGAGGTTTCTTAGAATGCTTCTGTCTAGTTTTTATGTGGACATATTTCCTTTTCAGCTATAGGCCTCAAAGTGCTCCAAATATCTATTAGCAGATACTACAAAAAGAGTGTTTCCAATCTGCTCAATCAAAAGAAAGCTTCAACTCTGTGAGATGAATGCACACATCCCAAAGGAGTTTCAGAAAATGCTTCTGTCTAGTTTTTATGTGAAGATATTTCTTTTTCCACCATAGGCCTGAAGGCGCACCAATTATCCACATGCAGATTTTACAAAAAGAATGTTTCAGAACTGCTCCATCAAGAGAAATGTTAAACTCTGTAAGATAAATGCACCCATCACAAAGAAGTTTCTCAGAATGCTTCAGTCTAGTTTTTATGTGAAGATATTTCCTTTTCCACTGTAATCCTCAAGGCGCTCCAAATATTCACTTGCAGATTCTACAAAAAGAGTGTTTCAAAACTGCTCAGTCAACAGAAAGTTTCAACTCTGTGAGATGAATGCACACATCACAAAGAAGTTTCTAAGAATGCTACTCTCTAATTTTTATGTGAGGATATTTCCTTTTCAATGAAGGCCTCAAAGCACTCCAAATATCCACTTGTGGATTCTAAAAAAGTGTGTTTCAAAACTGCCCAATAAAAAGAAATGTTCAACTCTGTGAGTTGAATGCACACATCACAAAGTAGATTCTGAGAATGCTTCTGTCTAGTTTTTATGTGAAGATATTTCCTTTTCCACCATAGGCCTAAAAGCACTCCAAATATCCAGTTGCAGATTCTACAAAAACAGTGTTTCAAAACTGCTCAATCAAAAGAAAGGTTCAACTGTGAGAGATGAATGCACACATCACAAAGAAGTTTCTCAGAATGCTTCTGTCTACTTTTTATGGGAAGATATTTCATTTTCAACTATAGGCCTTAAAGCACCCCAAATATCCATTTGCAGATACTACGAAAAGTTTTTCAAACTGATCATTAAAAAGAAAAGTTAAAATCTTTGATTTGAATGCACACATCACAAAGATGTGTCTGAGCATGCCTCTGTCTAGTTTATGTGAAGATATGTTCCTTTACACCATAGGCCTCAAAGCGCATGAAATATCCACTTGCAGATTCTACAAAAAGAGTGCTTCAAAACTGCTAAATCAAAAGAAAGGTTCAACTCTGTGAGATGAATGCACACATCACAAAGAAGTTTCTAAGAATGCGTCTCTCTGGTTTTTATGTGAGGATATTTCCTTTTCAGCTGTAGGCCACAAAGTGCCAAAAATATCCACTTGCAGATTCTAAAAAAAGAGTGTTTCAAAACTGCTCAATAAAATGAAACGTTCAACTCTGTGAGTTGAATGCACACATCAGAAGGAAGTCTCTGAGAATGCTTCTGTCTGCTTTTTATGTGAAGATATTTCCTTTTCCGCCATAGGCCTAAAAGCACTCCAAATATCCAGTTGCAGATTCTACAAAAACAGTGTTTCAAAACTGCTCAATCAAAAGAAAGGTTCAACTCTGTGAGATGAATGCACACGTCACAAAGAAGTTTCTCAGAATGCTTCTGTCTGGATTTTATGTGAAGATATTTTATTTTCAGCTATAGGCTCCAAAGCACTCCAAATATCCATTTGTAGATACTACAAAAAGTGTTTCCAAACTGCTGATAAAAAAAGAAAGGTTAAACTCTTTGAGTTGAATGCACACATCACAAAGATGTATCTAAGAATGCTTCTGTCTAGTTTTTAAGTGAAGATATGTTCCTTTACACCATCGGCCTCAAAGCGCACCAAATATCCACTTGCAGATTCTACAAAAAGAGTGTTTAAAAATCGCTCAAAAGAAAGGTTCAACCCTGTGAGATGAATGATCCCATCACAAAGAAGTTTCTCAGAATGCTTCTGTCTAGTTTTTATGTGAAGATGTTTAATTATCTGCAATAGGCCTCAAAGTGCTCCAAATATCCATTTGCAGATAGTACAAAAAGAGTGTTTCTGAACTGCTCAATCAAAAGAAAGCTTCAACTCTGTGAGTTGAATGAACACATCATAAAGAAATTTCTGAGAATGCATCTGTCTAGTTTTTATGTGAAGATATTTCCTTTTCAACCATAGGCCTTAAAGCGTTCCAAATCTCCACTTGCAGATTCTACAAAAAGAGTGTTCCCAAACGGCTCAATCAAAAGAAAGGGTCAACTCTTTGAGTTGAATGCACACATCACAAAGAAGTTCCTGAGAATGTTTCTGTCAAGTTTTCATGTGAACTATTTCCTTTTCCACCATAGGCCTCAAAGCGCTCCAAATATCCACTTGTAAATTCAACAAAAAGAGTGTTTCAAATCCGCTCAATCAAAAGAAAGGTTCAACTCTGTGAGATGAATGCACACATCACAAAGAAGTTTCTCAGAATGCTTCTGTCTTGTTTTATGTGAATATATTTCCTTTCCAACTATAGGCCACAAAGCGCTCTAAATATCCATTTGCAGATACCACAAAAAATGTGATTTCAAACTGCTCAACCTAAAGAAAGTTTCAACTCTGTGAGATGAATGCACATATCAAAAAGAAGTTTCTCAGAATACTTGTCTAGTTTTTATGTGAGGATAGTTCTTTTCAGCTATAGGCCTCAAAGCACTCCAAATATCCATCTGCAGAAACTACAAAAAGAATGTTTCCAAACTGCTCAATCAAAAGAAAGCTTCAACTCTGTGACTTCAATGCACACATCAAAAAGAAGTTTCTGAGAATGATCTGTCTAGTTTTTATGTGAAGAGAATACCTTTTCCACCTTAGGCCTCAAAGCACTCCAAATATCCACTTGAAGATTCTACAAAAACAGTGATTCATAACTGCTCAATCAAAAGAAAGGTTCAACTCTGTGAGTTGAATGCACACATCACAAAGAAGTTTCTCAGAATGCTTCTGTCTGGATTTTATGTGAAGATATTTCCCTTTCAGCTTTAGGCCTCAAAGCACTCCAAATAACCATTTGTAGATACTAAAAAAGGAGTGTTTCCAAACTGGTCAATCTAAAGAAATGTTCAATACTGTGAGTTGAATGCAGACATTACAAAGAAGTTTCTGAGAATGCTTCTGTCTAGTTTTTAAGTGAAAATATTTCCTTTTTCACCATGGGGCTCAATGCACTCCAGATATCCATTCAGAGATACTACAAAAAGAGTGTTTCCAAACTGCTCAATCAAAAGAAAGTTTCAACTCTCTGAGTTGAATGCACACATCAAAAGGAAGTATCTGAGAATGCTTCTGACTAGTTTTTATCTGAAGATATTTACTTTCCACAATAAGCCTCAAAGCACTTCAAATATCCACGTCCAGATTCTACAAAAAGAGTGTTTCAAAACTGCTCCATCAAAAGAAAGGTTCAACTCTGCAACTTGAGTGCACACATCACAAAGAAGTTTCTGAGAATGCTTCTGTCTAGTTTTTATGTGAAGATATTTCCTTTTCTGGTGTAGGCCCCAAAGCACTCCAAATATCCATTTACAGATACTACAAAAAGAGTGTTTGAAAACAGCTGAATGAAAAGAAAGGTTCAACTCTGTGAGTTGAATGCACATATCAAAAAGGAGTTTCTGAGAATGCTTCTGTGTAGTTTTTATGTGAATATATTTCCTTTTCAACTATAGGCCACAAAGCGCTCCAAATATGCATTTGCAGATACTACAAAAAATGTGATTTCAAACAGCTCAATCAAAAGGAAAGCTCAACTCTGTGAAGTGAATGCACACATCACAAAGAAGTTTCTCAGAATGCTTCAGTCTAGTTTTTATGTGAGGATATTTCCTTCTCAGCTATATGCATCAAAGCACTCCTAAAAATCCATTTGCAGATACTACAAAAAGAGTGTTTCCAAACTGTTCAATCAAAAGAAAGGTTCAACTCTGTAACTTGAGTGCACGCATCACAAAGAAGTTTCTGAGAATGCTTCTGTCTAGTTTTTATGTGAAGATATTTCCTTTTCAGCTTCAGGTCTCAAATGCTCCAAATACACATTTGCAGATACTACAAAAAGATTGTTTCCGAAGTGCTCAATCAAAAGAAATGCTAAACTCTGTGAGTTGAATACACGCATCACAAAGAAGTTTCTGAGAATGCTTCTGTCTAGTCTTTATGTGAAGATATTTCCTTTACACCAGATGCTGCAATTGCTTCTAATATCCACTTGCAGATTCTACAAGAAAAGTGTTTCAAAACTGCTCCATCAAAAAACCAGCTCCTGGATTCATTAATTTTTTGAAGAGTTTTTTGTGTCTCTATTTCCTTCAGTTCTGCTCCGATTTTAGTTATTTCTTGCCTTCTGCTAGCTTTTGAATGTGTTTGCTCTTGCATTTCTAGTTCTTTTAATTGTGATGTTTGGGTGTCAATTTTGGATCTTTCCTGCTTTCTCTTGTGTGCATTTAGTGCTATAAATTTCCCTCTACACACTGCTTTGAATGCGTCCCAGAGATTCTGGTATGTTGTGTCTTTGTTCTCTTTGGTTTCATGGAACATCTTTATTTCTGCCTTCATTTCGTTATGTACCCAGTAGTCATTCAGGAGCAGGTTGTTCAGTTTCCATGTAGTTGAGTGGTTTTGAGTGAGATTCTTAATCTTGAGTTCTAGTTTCATTGCACTGTGGTCTGAGAGATAGTTTGTTATAATTTCTGTAGACCACTAGCAAGACTAATAAAGAAAAAAAGAGAGAAGAATCAAATAGATGCAATAAAAAATGATAAAGGGGATATCACCACCGATCCCACAGAAATACAAACTACCATCAGAGAATGCTACAAACACCTCTACGCAAATAAACTAGAAAATCTAGAAGAAATGGATAAATTCCTAGACACATACACTCTCCCAAGACTAAACCAGGAAGAAGTTGAATCTCTGAATAGACCAATAACAGGAGCTGAAATTGTGGCAAAAATCAATAGCTTACCAATCAAAAAGAGTCCAGGACCAGATGGATTCACAGCCGAATTCTACCAGAGGTAAAAGGAGGAACTGGTACCATTCCTTCTGAAACTATTCCAATCAATAGAAAAAGAGGGAATCCTCCCTAACTCATTTTATGAGGCCAGCATCATTCTGATACCAAAGCCAGGCAGAGACACAACCAAAAAAGAGAATTTTAGACCAATATCCTTGATGAACATTGATGCAAAAATACTCAATAAAATACAGGAAAACCGAATCCAGCAGCACATCGAAAAGCTTATCCACCATGATCAAGTGGGCTTCATCCCTGGTATGCAAGGCTGGTTCAATATATGCAAATCAATAAATGTAATCCAGCATATAAACAGAGCCAAAGACAAAAACCACATGATCATCTCAATAGATGCAGAAAAAGCCTTTGACAAAATCCAACAACTCTTCATGCTAAAAACTCTCAATAAATTAGGTATTGATGGGATGTATTTCAAAATAATAAGAGCTATCTATGACAAATCCACAGACAATATCATACTGAATGGGCAAAAACTGGAAGCATTCCCTTTGAAAACTGGCACAAGACAGGGATGCCCTCTCTCACCACTCCTATTCAACATAGTGTTGGAAGTTCTGGCCAGGGCAATTAGGCAGGAGAAGAAGACAAAGGGTATTCAATTAGGAAAAGAGGAAGTCAAATTGTCCCTGTTTGCAGACGACATGATTGTATATCTAGAAAACCCCATTGTCTCAGCCCAAAATCTCCTTAAGCTGATAAGCAACTTCAGAAAAGTCTCAGGATACAAAATCAATGTACAAAAATCACAAGCATTCTTATGCACCAACAACAGACACACACAGAGCCAAATCATGAGTGAACTCCAATTCACAATTGCTTCAAAGAGAATAAAATACCTAGGAATCCAACTTACAAGGGATGTGAAGGACCTCTTCAAGGAGAACTACAAACCACTGCTCAAGGAAATAAAAGAGGATACAAACAAATGGAAGAACATTCCATGCTCATGGGTAGGAAGAATCAATACCGTGAAAATGGCCATACTGCCCAAGGTAATTTTCAGATTCAATGCCATCCCCATCAAGCTACCAATGACTTTCTTCACAGAATTGGAAAAAACTACTTTAAAGTTCATATGGAACCAAAAAAGAGCCCACATCGCCAAGTCAATCCTAAGCCAAAAGAACAAAGCTGGAGGCATCACACTACCTGACTTCAAACTATACTACAAGGCTACAGTAACCAAAACAGCATGGTACTGGTACCAAAACAGAGATATAGATCAATGGAACAGAACAGAGATCTCAGAAATAATGCCACATATCTACAACTATCTGATCTTTGACAAACCTGAGAAAAACAAGCAATGGGGAAAGGATTCCCTATTGAATAAATGGTGCTGGGAAAACTGGCTAGCCATACGTAGAAAGCTGAAACTGGATCCCTTCCTTACACCTTATAAAAAATCAATTCAAGATGGATTAAAGACTTAAACGTTAGACCTAAAACCATAAAAACCCTAGAAGAAAACCTAGGCATTACCATTCAGAACATAGGCATGGGCAAGGACTTCATGTCTAAAACACCAAAAGCAATGGCAACAAAAGACAAAATTGACAAATGGGATCTAATTAAACTAAAGAGCTTCTGCACAGCAAAAGAAACTACCATCAGAGTGAACAGGCAACCTACAGAATGGGAGAAAATTTTTTCAACCTACTCATCTGACAAAGGGCTAATATCCAGAATCTACAATGAACTCAAACAAATTTACAAGAAAAAAACAAACAACCCCATCAAAAAGTGGGCTAAGGACATGAACAGACACTTCTCAAAAGAAGACATTTATGCAGCCAAAAAACACATGAAAAAACGTTCATCATCACTGGCCATCAGAGAAATGCAAATCAAAACCACAGTGAGATACCATCTCACACCAGTTAGAATGGCAATCATTAAAAAGTCAGGAAACAACAGGTGCTGGAGAGGATGTGGAGAAATAGGAATACTTTTACACTGTTGGTGGGACCGTAAACTAGTTCAACCATTGTGGAAGTCAGTGTGGCGATTCCTCAGGGATCTAGAACTGGAAATATCATTTGACCCAGCCATCCCATTACTGGGTATATACCCAAATGACTATAAATCATGCTGCTATAAAGACACATGCACACGTCTGTTTATTGTGACATTACTCACGATAGCAAAGACTTGGAACCAACCCAAATGTCCAACAATGATAAACTAGATTAAGAAAATGTGGCACATATCCACCATGGAATATTATGCAGCCATAAAAAATGATGAGTTCATGTCCTTTGTAGGGACATGGGTGAAATTGGAAATCATCATTCTCAGTAAACTATCACAAGAACAAAAAACCAGACACCACATATTCTCACTCATAGGTGGGAATTGAAAAATGAGATCACATGGACACAGGAAGGGGAATATCACACTCTGGGGAATGTTGTGGGGTGTGGGGAGGGGGGACGGATTGCATTGGGAGAGATACCTAATGCTAGATGACGAGTTAGTGGGTGCAGCGCACCAGTATGGCACATGTATACATATGTAACTAACCTGCACAATGTGCACATGTACCCTAAAACTTAAAGTATAATAATAAAAAAAAAAGAAATAAAGAATATTCAAAAAAAAAAAAAAACTGCTCCATCAAAAGAAATGTTCAAATCTGTGAGATGAATGGCCAATTCACAAGGAAGTTTCCCAGAATGCTTCTGTGTAATGTTTTTGCGAAGATATATCCTTTAAGCTGTAGGCCTCAAAGTGTGCCATATACCCATTTGCAGTTGCTTCAAAAAGAGTGTTTCCAAACTGCTCAATCAAAAGAATCGTTCATCTCTGTGAGTTGAATGCACACATCACAGAGAAGTTTCTGAGAATGCTTCTTTCTAGTTTTTATGTGCAGATATTTCCTTTTTCACCATAGGCTTCAAAGCGTTCCCAGTATCTACACGGAGATTCTACAAAAAGAGTGTTTCAAAACTGCTCAATCAAAAGAAAGGTTGAACTCTGTGAGTTGAATGCACACATCACAAAGAAGCTTCTTATAATGCTTCTGTCTAGTTTTCATGTGATGATATTTCCTTTTCCATCACAGGCCTCAAGGCACTACAAATATATACTAGCAGATTGCAAAATAAAAGAGTTTTTAAACTGCTCAATCAAAAGAAAAGTTCAACTCTGTGAGATGAATGCACACATCACAAAGAAGTTTCTCAGAATGCTTTTGTCCAGTTTTTATGTGAAGATATTTCCTTTTCCACTATAGGTCTCAAAGCGCTTCAAATATCCACTTGCAGATTCTACAAAAAGAATGTTTCAAAACTGCTCAATTGAAAGAAAGTTTCAACTCTGTCAAATGATTGCACACATCACAAAGAAGTTTCTCAGAATGCTTATGTCTAGTTTTTATATGAAGATATTTCATTTTCAGCCTGTGGTTGCAAAGCGCTCCAAATATCCATTTGCAAATACTGCAAAATGAGTGTTTCCAAACTGCTCAATAAAAAGAAAGCTTCATCTCCGTAAATAGAATGCACACATTCCAAATAAGTTTCTGAGAATGCTTCTGTGTACTTTTTATGTGAAGATATTTCCTTTTCCACCATAGGCCTCAAATTGCTCGAAATATCCACTTGCAGATTGTTCAAAAAGAGTGTTTCAAAACTGCACAAAGATATGAGAGGTTCAACCCTGTGAAATGAATGCACACATCACAAAGAAGTTTCTCATAATTTTTCTATCTGGTTTTTATGAAGATATTTCCTTTACAGCTTTAGGACTCAATGCGTTCCAAATATCCACTTGCAGATTCTACAAAAAGTGTGTTTCAAAACTGCTCAATCAAAAGAAAGGTTCAACTCTGTGAGATGAATGCACACATCACAAAGAAGTTTCTCAGAATGCTTCTATTTAGTTTTTGTGTGAAGTTATTGCCTTTTCAGCTATTTGCCTCAAACCACTCCAAATATCCGTTTACAGATACTACATAAACAGTGTTTCCAAACTCTTAAATTAAAGGAAAGGTTCAACTCTGTGAGTTGAATGCACACATCCTAAGAAGTTTCTGAGGATGGTTCTGTCCATGATTTACATGAAGATATATCCTTTTCCACCATAGGCCTCAAAGTGCTCAGATATCCACATGCAGATTCTACAAAAAGAGTGTTTCAAAACTGCTCAATCAAAAGAAAGGTTCAAATCTGTGAGACGAATGCACACATCATAAAGAAGTTTCACAGAATTCTTCTGTCTTGTTTTTATGTGAAGATATTTACTTTTCAGCTATAGGCCTCAAAACCCTCCAAATATCCATTTGCAGATACTACAAAAAGATGGTTTGCAAACAGCTCAATCAAAAGAAAGGTTCCATTCTGTGAGTTGAATGCACTTATTACAAAGAAGTTTCTGAGAATGCTTCCGTCTAGTTTTTAAGTGAAGATATTTTGTTTTCCACCACAGGCCTCAAATCGCTCCAGATATCCACATGCAGATTGTACAAAAAGAGTGTTTCAAAACTGCTCAATCAAAAGAAAGTTTCAACTCTTTGAGATGAATGCAAATATCACAAAGAAGTTTCTCAGAATGTTTCTGTCTAGTTTTTATGTGAAGATATTTCCTCTTACACCATACGCCTCAAAGCACTCCAAATATCCACTTGCAGATTCCACAAAAAGAGTGTTTCAAAACTGCTCAATCAAAAGAAAGATTCAACTCTGTGAGTTGAATGCACACATCACAAAGAAGTTTCTGAGAATGCTTCTGTCTAGTTTTTATGGGAAGATATTTGCATCTCCACCATAGACCTTGAAGCGCTCCAAAAATCCACTTGCAGATTCTACAAAGAGTGTTTCAAAACTCCTCAATCAAAAGAAAGTTCAGCTCTGTGAGATGAATGCACACATCACAAAGAAGTTTCTCAGAATGTTTCTGTCTGGTTTTTAAGTGAAGATATTTCCCTTTCAGCTACAGCCCTTAAAGCGCTCCAAATTTGCATTTTTAGACACTATAAAAAGACTGTTTACAAACTGCTCAATCAAAAGAAAGGTTCAACTCTGTGAGTTGAATGCAACCATCACTAAGAAGTTTCAGAGAATGCTTCTGTCTTGTTTTTATTAGGAGATATTTGTTTTTCAGCCAAAGGCATCAAAGCACTCCAAATAGCCATTTGCAGATACTGCAAATAGAGTGTTTCCAAACTGCTCTATCAAAACAAATGTTCAACTCTGTGAGTTCAATGCACACATCAGAAAGCAGTTTCTGAGAATGCCTCTGTCTGGTGTTTATGTGAAGATATTTTCTTTTCCACCATAGGTCTGAGAACACTAAAAATATCCACTTGCAGATCCTACAAAAAGAGTGTTTCAAAACTGCTCAATCAAAAGAAAGTTTCAACACTGTGAGATGAATGCACACATCCCAAAGAAGTTTCCAAGAATGCTTCTGTCTAGTTTTCATGTGAAGATATTTCCTTTTCAGCTATAGGCCTCAAAGCGCTCCAAATATCCATTTGCAGACACAATGAAAAGAATGTTTCCAAACTGCTCAATCAAAAGAAAGGTTCAACTGTGTCAATTGAATGCAAACATCACAAAGAGGTTTCTGAGAATTGTTCTGTCTAGTTTTTATTTGAAGATATTTCCTTTTCCACCAGAGGCAGCAATCGCTTCAAATATGCACTTGTAGATTCTACAAAAAGAGTGTTTCCAAACTCCTCAATCTAAAGAAATGTTAAAATTTGTGAGATGAATGCAAAAAACACGAAGAAGTTTCTCAGAATGCTTCTCTCTAGTTTTTATCTGAAGATATTACCTTTTCAGCTATAGGCCTCAAATCGCTCCACATATCCATTTGCAGATACAACAAAAAGAGTGTTTCCAAACTGCTCAATCAAAAGAAAGTTTCAACTGTGTCAATTGAATGCACACATCACAAAGAAGTTTCTGAGGATGCTTCTGTCTCCTTTTTATGTGAAGATATTTCCTTTTCAGCTATATGCCTCAAACCATTCCAAATAACCATTTGAAAACACTACAAAAAGAGTGCTTCCAAACTGCTCAATCAAAAGAAAAGTTCAACTCTGTGAGTTGAACGTACATATCACAAAGAAGTTTCTGAGAATGCTGCTGTCTAGTTTTTACGTGAAGATATTTCCATTTCCACCACAGGCCTCACAGTGCTCCAAATATCCACTTGCAGATTCTACAAAGAGAGTGTTTCAAAACTGCTCAATCAAAAGAAATGTTCAACTCAGTGAGATGAATGCACAAATCACAAAGATGTTTTTCAGAATGCTTCTGTCTGTTTTTTATTTGAAGATATTTCCCATTTAGCTATAGGCCTCTAAGCGCTCCAAATATGCATTTGCACATACTGCAAAAAAGTGTTTCCCAACTGCTTAATCAAAAGAAATGTTCATCCCTTTGAGATGAATGGACACATCACGAGGAAGATTCTCAGAATGATTCTGTCTAGTTTTTATGTGAAGATATATCCTTTTCAGCTATAGGCCTCAAAGCGTGCCAAATATCCATTTGCAGATACCTCAAAAAGAGTGTTTCCAAACTGCTCAATCAAAAGAAAGGTTCAACTCTGTGAGTTGAATGCACATATCACAGAGAAGTTTCTGAGAACGCTTCTGTCTAGTTTTTGTGAAGATATTTTCTTTTTCATCATAGGCCTGAAAGCGTTCCAAATATCCACATGCAGATTGTACAAAAAGAGTGTTTCAAAACTGCTCAATGAAAGGAAAGGTTCAACTCTCTGAGTTGAATGAGCATACCACAAAGAAGTTTCTGAGAATGCTTCTGTCTAGTTTTTATATGAAGATATTTCCTTTTCCACCATAGTACCCACAGCACTACAAATAAACATTTGCAGATTCTACAAAGAGAGTGTTTCAAAACTACTCAATTAAAAGAAAGGTTCAACCCTGTGAGATGAATGCACACATCACAAAGAAGTTTTTCAGAATGCTTCTGTGTAGTTTTCATGTGAGGATATTTCCCTTTGAGCTATAGGCCTATAAGCGCTCCAAATATCCATTTGCAGATACCACAAAAAAGTGTTTCCCAAATGCTTAATCAAAGGAAATGTTCAACTCTGTGAGATGAATGGACACATCACAAGGAACTTTCTCAGAATGCTTCTGTCTAGTTTTTATGTGAGGATATTTCCTTTCCAGCTATAGGCCTCAAAGCGCTCCAAATATCCATTTGCAGATACTACAAAAAGAGTGTTTCCAAACTGCTCAATCAAAAGAAATGTTCAACTCTGTGCCTTCAACGCACACATCACAAAGTAGTTTCTGAGAATGCTCTGTCTAGTTTTTATGTGAAGATAATACCTTTTCCACCTTAGGCCTCAAAGCACTCCAAATATCCACTTGAAGATTCTACAAAAACAGTGATTCATAACTGCTCAATCAAAAGAAAGGTTCAACTCTGTGAGACGAATGCACACATCACAAAGAAGTTTCTCAGAGTGCTTCTGTCTGGATTTTATGTGAAGATATTTCCTTTTCAGCTTTAGGCCTCAAAGCACTCCAAATAACCATTTGTAGATACTAAAAAAGGAGTGTTTCCAAATTGGTCAGTCTAAAGAAATGTTCAAAACTGTGAGTTGAATGCAGACATTACAAGAAGTTTCTGAGAATGCTTCTGTCTAGTTTTTAAGTGAAAATATTTCCTTTTCCACCATTGGCCTCAATGCGCTCCTGTTATCCATTTGCAGATACTGCAAAAAGACTGTTTCCAAACTGCTCAATGAAAAGAAAGGTTCAACTCTGTGAGTTGAATGCACACACCAAAAGGAAGCATCTGAGAATGCTTCTGTCTAGTTTTTATGTGAAGATATTTACTTTCCACAGTAGGCCTCAAAGCACTTCAAATATCCACTTCCAGATTCTACAAAAAGAGTGTTTCAAAACTGCTCCATCAAAAGAAAGGTGCAACTCTGTGAGATGAATGCACACATCACAAAGAAGTTTTTCAGAATGCTTCTGTCTGTTTTATGTGAAGATATTTCCTTTTCAGGTATTGGCCTCAAAGCGCTCCAAATATCCATTTACAGATAAAACAAATAGAGTGTTTGAAAACAGCTCAATGAAAATAAAGGCTCAACTCTGTGAGTTGAATGCACATATCAAAAACGAGTTTCTGAGAATGCTTCTGTCTAGTTTTTATGTGAATATATTTCCTTTTCAACTATAGCCCGCAAAGCACTCCAAATATGCATTTGCAGATACTACAAAAATGTGATTTCAAACTGCTCAATCAAAAGAAAGGTTCAACTTTGTGAGATGAATGCACATATCTGAAAGAAGTTTCTCAGAATGCTTCAGTCTAGTTTTTATGTGAGGATGTTTCCTTCTCAGCTACAGGCGACAAAGCACTCCAAAAATCCATTTGCAAATACTAAAAAAGAGTGTTTCCAAACTGCTCAATCAAAAGAAAGGTTCACCTCTGTGACTTGAACACACACATCACAAAGAAGTTTATGAGAATGCTTCTGTCTAGTTTTTATGTGAAGACATATCCTTTTCCACCATAGTCCTGTAAGCACTCTAAATATCCACCTGCAGGTTCTACAAAAAGACTGATTCAAAATTGCTCAATCAAAAGAAAGGTTCATCTCGGTGAGAAGAATGAACACATCACAAAGAAGTTTCTCAGAATGCTTCTGTCTAGATTTTATGTGAAGATATTTCCTTTTCTGATGTAGGCCTCAGAGTGATCCAAATATCCATTTGCAGATACTACAAAAAGGGTGTTTCCAAACTGCTCAATCTAAAGAAAGATTCAAATCTTTGAGTTGAATGCACACATCACAGAGAAGTATCTGAGAATGCTTCTGTCTAGTTTTTATGTGAAGATATTTCCTTTTCCACAATAGGCCTCAAAGCACTCCAAATCTCCACTTGCAGATTCTGCAAAAGACTGTTTCCAAACTGATCAATCAAAAGAATGGGACAACTCTGTGAATTGAATGCACGCATCCCAAAGAAGTTTCTAAGAAAGTTTTTGTCTAGTTTTCATTTGAAGGTATTTCCTTTTCCACCATTGGCCACAAAACACTGTAAATATCCACTTGCAGATTCTACAAAAACAGTGTTTCCAAACTACTCAATCAAAGGAAAGGTTGAACTCTGTGCGATGAATGTGCCCATCTCAAAGAAGTTTCCCAGAATTCTTCGGTCTAGTTTCTATGTGAAGATATTCCCTTTTCAGCTCAAGGCATCAAAGTGTTCCAAATATCTACTTGCGGATACTACAAAAAGAGTATTTCCACACAGCTCAATCAAAAGAAAGTTTCAACTCTATGAGTTGAATGCACACATCAAAAAGAATTTTCTGAGAAATCTTATGTCTAGTTTTTATATGAAGATATTTCCTTTTCCACCATAGGCCTCAAAGCGCTCGAAATATGTACTTGAAGATGCAACAAAAAGAGTGATTCAAAATGGCTCAAGCAAAACAAACGTTCAACTCCGTGAGATGAATGCACAAATCATAAAGAAGTTTCTCAGAATGCTTTTGTGTAGTTTTTATGTGAAGATATTTAATTCTCCCACATAGGCCTCAAAGCACTCCAAATATCCACTAACAGATTCTCCAAAAACAGTGTTTTAAAACGGCTTAATCAAAAGAAAGGTTCAACTCTGTGAGTTGAATGCACACATCACAAGGAAGTATCTGAGAATGCTTCTGTCCAGTTTTTAAGCGAAGATATTTCGTTTTCCACCATAGGCCTCAAAGTGCTACAATTATGCACTTGCAGTTCCTACAAAAGGAGTGTTTCACAATGGCTCAATCAAAACAAAAGTTCAACTCTGTGAGATGAATGCACACATCACAAAGAAGTTTCTCGGAATGCTTCTGTCTGGTTTTTATGTGAAGATATTTCCTTTTAAGCTATAGGCCTCAAAGTGCAAAAAGTATCCATTTGCAGACACTACAAAGAGTGTTTACAAATGGCTCAATCAAAAGAAAGCTTCAACTCTGTCAGTTGAATTCACACATCACAAAGTAGTTTCTGAGAATGCTTCTGTCTAGTTTTTATGTGAAGATATTTCCTTTTCCACCATAGGCCTCAAAGCGCTCCAAATATCCACTTGCAGATTCTGCAAAAAGAGTGTTTCAAAACTCCTCAATCAAAAGAAAGCTTCAACTCTGTGAGATGAATGCACACGTCACAAAGAAGTTTCTCAGAATGCTTCAGTCTAGTTTTTATGTGAAGATATTTCCTTTTCTGCTTTAGGTCTCAAAGCGCTCCGAATACACATTTGCAGATACTACAAACAGATTGTTTCCAAAGTGCTCAATCAAAAGAAATGTTCAACTCTGTGAGTTGAATACACACATCACAAAGAAGTTTCTGAGAATGCTTCTGTCTATTTTTTATGTGAAGATATGTCCTTTTCCACCAGATGCCACAATCGCTCTTAATATCCACTTGCAAATTCTACAAAAATAGTGTTTTAAAACTGCTCAATCAAACGGAAAGGTCCAACTCTGTTAGTTGAATGCACACATCACAAAGAACTTTCTGAGAATGCCTCTGTCTAGTTTTTATGTGAAGATATTTTCTTTTCCACGATAGTCATCAAAGAGCTCCAAATATCTACTTGCAGATTCTACAAAAAGAGTGTTTCAAAACTGCTCAATCAAAAGAATGCTTCAACTCTGTGAGTTGAATGCACACATCACATAGAGGTTTCTGAGAATGCTTCTGTCTAGTTTTTATGTGAAGATATTTGCTTCTGCACCAGAGGCCACAATCGCTCCTACTATTCACTTGCAAATTCTACAAAAATAGTGTTTCAAAACTGCTCAATCAAAAAAAAAAACTTTCAACTCCGAGAGTTGCATGCACACATCACAAAGAACTTTCTGAGAATGCTTCTGTGTAGATTTTATGTGAAGATATTTCCTTTTCCACCACAGGCCTCAAAGCGCTCCAAATATCCACTTGCAGATTCTAAAAAAGAGTATTTCAATACTGATCAATCAAAAGAAAGCTTCAACTCTGTGAGTTGAATGCAGACCTTAGAAAGAAGTTTCTGAGAGTGCCTTTGTCTAGTTTTTATGTGAGGATATTTCCCTTTCCAACCTAGGCGTCAAAATGCTCCAAATATTCTCTTGCAGATTCTATTAAGAGAGAGTTTCAAAACTGCTCAATCAAAAGAAAGGTTCAACTCGGTGAGATGAATGCACACATCACAAAGAAGTTCCTCAGAATGATTCTGTCTAGTTTTTATGTGAAGATATTTCCTTATCAGCTGTATGCCTCAAAGGACTCCAAATTTCCATTTCCAGATACTAGAAAAAAAGTAATTTCCAGCTGTTCAATCAAAAGAAAGCTTCAACTCTGTGAGTTGAATGCACACATCACAAAGAAGTTTCTCAGAATGCTTCTGTTTAGTTTTTATGTGAAGATATTTCCTTCACAGCTAAAGGCCTCAAACCGCTCCAAATATCCAGTGGCAGATCCTACAAAAAAAGTGTTTCCAAACTGCTCATTCAAAAGACATGTTCAGCTCTGTGAGATGAATGCACACTTCACAGAGAAGTTTCTCAGAATGCTTCTGCCTAGTTTTTATGTGAAGATATTTCCTTTTTAGCTATAAGCCTGAAAGCGCTCCAAATTCCATTTTCATACACTGCAAAAAGAGTCTTTCCAAACTGCTCAATCAAAAGAAAGGTTAACCTCTGTTAAATGAATGCACGCATCACAAAAAGGTCTATCAGAATGCTTCTGTCTAGATTTTATGTGAGGATATTTCCTGTTCAACCATGGGCCTCAAAGCGCTCCAAATATCCACTTGCAGATTCTACAATAAGATTCTTACAAAACAGCTCAATCTAAAGAAAGCTTCAACTCTCTGTGTTGAATGCAGACATCATAAATAAGTTGTCAAAATATTTCTGTCTAGTTTCTAAGTGAAGATATTTCCTTTACCACCATAGGCCTCAATGCACTCCAAATATCCATGTGCAGATACTACAAAAAGAGTGTTTCCAAACTGCTCAATCAAAAGAAAGGTTCAACTCTGTGAGTTGCATGCACACATCACAAGGAAGTATCTGAGAATGCTTCTGCGTAGTTTTTAAGTGAAGATATTTCCTTTTCCCCTATAGGCCTCAAAGTGCTCCAAATATGCACTTGCAGTTTCTACAAACGAGTGTTTCAAAATGACCAAATCAAAACAAATGTTCAACTCTGTGAGATGAATGCACAATTCGTAAAGAAGTTTCTCAGAATTCTTTTGTGTAGTTTTTATGTGAAGATATTTAATTCTCCCACATAGGCCTCAAGGCACTCCAAAAATCCACTACCAGATTCTCCAAAAACAGTGTTTCAAAAGGGCTTAATCAAAAGAAAGGTTCAACTCTGTGAGATGAATGCACACATCACTAGAAGGTTCTCAGAATGCTTCTGTCTCGTTTTTATGTGAAGATATTTCCTTTTCAGCTGTAGGTCTCAAAGCGCTCCAAATATCCATTGGCAGATACGAAAAATAGAGTGTTTCCAAACTGCTAAATCTAAAGAAAGGTTCAACTTTGTGAGTTGAAGGCTGACATTACAAAGAAGTTTCTGAGAATGCTCCTGTCTAGTTTTTAAGTGAAGATATTTCCTTTTCCACCATAGGCCTCAATGCGCTCCAAATATCCATTTGCAGATTCTCCAAAAAGAGTGTTTCCAAACTGCTTAATCAAAAGAAAGGTTCAACTCTGTGAGTTGAATGCACACATCACAAGGAAGTATCTGAGAATGCTTCTGTCCAGTTTTTAAGTGAAGATATTTCGTTTTCCACCGTAGGCCTCAAAGTGCTACAATTATGCACTTGCAGTTTCTACAAAAGGAGTGTTTCACAATGGCTCAATCAAAACAAAAGTTCAACTCTGTGAGATGAATGCACACATCACAAAGAAGTTTCTCGGAATGCTTCTGTCTGGTTTTTATGTGAAGATATTTCCTTTTAAGCTATAGGCCTCAAAGTGCAAAAAGTATCCATTTGCAGACACTACAAAGAGTGTTTACAAATGGCTCAATCAAAAGAAAGCTTCAACTCTGTCAGTTGAATTCACACATCACAAAGTAGTTTCTGAGAATGCTTCTGTCTAGTTTTTATGTGAAGATATTTCCTTTTCCACCAGAGGCCTCAAAGCGCTCCAAATATCCACTTGCAGATTCTGCAAAAAGAGTGTTTCAAAACTCCTCAATCAAAAGAAAGGTTCAACTCTGTGAGATGAATGCACACGTCACAAAGAAGTTTCTCAGAATGCTTCAGTCTAGTTTTTATGTGAAGATATTTCCTTTTCTGCTTTAGGTCTCAAAGCGCTCCGAATACACATTTGCAGATACTACAGAAAGATTGTTTCCAAAGTGCTCAATCGAAAGAAATGTTCAACTCTGTGAGTTGAATACACACATCACAAAGAAGTTTCTGAGAATGCTTCTGTCTATTTTTTATGTGAAGATATTTCCTTTTCCACCAGATGCCACAAACGCTCTTAATGTCCACTTGCAAATTCTACAAAAATAGTGTTTTAAAACTGCTCAATCAAACGGAAAGGTCCAACTCTGTTAGTTGAATGCACACATCACAAAGAACTTTCTGAGAATGCCTCTGTCTAGTTTTTATGTGAAGATATTTTCTTTTCCACGATAGTCATCAAAGAGCTCCAAATATCTACTTGCAGATTCTACAAAAAGAGTGTTTCAAAACTGCTCAATCAAAAGAATGCTTCAACTCTGTGAGTTGAATGCACACATCACATAGAGGTTTCTGAGAATGCTTCTGTCTAGTTTTTATGTGAAGATATTTGCTTCTGCACCAGAGGCCACAGTCGCTCCTACTATTCACTTGCAAATTCTACAAAAATAGTGTTTCAAAACTGCTCAATCAAAAAAAAAAACTTTCAACTCCGAGAGTTGCATGCACACATCACAAAGAACTTTCTGAGAATGCTTCTGTGTAGATTTTATGTGAAGATATTTCCTTTTCCACCACAGGCCTCAAAGCGCTCCAAATATCCACTTGCAGATTCTAAAAAAGAGTATTTCAATACTGATCAATCAAAAGAAAGCTTCAACTCTGTGAGTTGAATGCAGACCTTAGAAAGAAGTTTCTGAGAGTGCCTTTGTCTAGTTTTTATGTGAGGATATTTCCCTTTCCAACCTAGGCGTCAAAATGCTCCAAATATTCTCTTGCAGATTCTATTAAGAGAGAGTTTCAAAACTGCTCAATCAAAAGAAAGGTTCAACTCGGTGAGATGAATGCACACATCACAAAGAAGTTCCTCAGAATGATTCTGTCTAGTTTTTATGTGAAGATATTTCCTTATCAGCTGTATGCCTCAAAGGACTCCAAATTTCCATTTCCAGATACTAGAAAAAAAGTAATTTCCAGCTGTTCAATCAAAAGAAAGCTTCAACTCTGTGAGTTGAATGCACACATCACAAAGAAGTTTCTCAGAATGCTTCTGTTTAGTTTTTATGTGAAGATATTTCCTTCACAGCTAAAGGCCTCAAACCGCTCCAAATATCCAGTGGCAGATCCTACAAAAAAAGTGTTTCCAAACTGCTCATTCAAAAGACATGTTCAGCTCTGTGAGATGAATGCACACTTCACAGAGAAGTTTCTCAGAATGCTTCTGCCTAGTTTTTATGTGAAGATATTTCCTTTTTAGCTATAAGCCTGAAAGCGCTCCAAATTCCATTTTCATACACTGCAAAAAGAGTCTTTCCAAACTGCTCAATCAAAAGAAAGGTTAACCTCTGTTAAATGAATGCACGCATCACAAAAAGGTCTATCAGAATGCTTCTGTCTAGATTTTATGTGAGGATATTTCCTGTTCAACCATGGGCCTCAAAGCGCTCCAAATATCCACTTGCAGATTCTACAATAAGATTCTTACAAAACAGCTCAATCTAAAGAAAGCTTCAACTCTCTGTGTTGAATGCAGACATCATAAATAAGTTGTCAAAATGTTTCTGTCTAGTTTCTAAGTGAAGATATTTCCTTTACCACCATAGGCCTCAATGCACTCCAAATATCCATGTGCAGATACTACAAAAAGAGTGTTTCCAAACTGCTCAATCAAAAGAAAGGTTCAACTCTGTGAGTTGCATGCACACATCACAAGGAAGTATCTGAGAATGCTTCTGCGTAGTTTTTAAGTGAAGATATTTCCTTTTCCCCTATAGGCCTCAAAGTGCTCCAAATATGCACTTGCAGTTTCTACAAACGAGTGTTTCAAAATGACCAAATCAAAACAAATGTTCAACTCTGTGAGATGAATGCACAATTCGTAAAGAAGTTTCTCAGAATTCTTTTGTGTAGTTTTTATGTGAAGATATTTAATTCTCCCACATAGGCCTCAAGGCACTCCAAAAATCCACTACCAGATTCTCCAAAAACAGTGTTTCAAAAGGCCTTAATCAAAAGAAAGGTTCAACTCTGTGAGATGAATGCACACATCACTAGAAGGTTCTCAGAATGCTTCTGTCTCGTTTTTATGTGAAGATATTTCCTTTTCAGCTGTAGGTCTCAAAGCGCTCCAAATATCCATTGGCAGATACGAAAAATAGAGTGTTTCCAAACTGCTAAATCTAAAGAAAGGTTCAACTTTGTGAGTTGAAGGCTGACATTACAAAGAAGTTTCTGAGAATGCTCCTGTCTAGTTTTTAAGTGAAGATATTTCCTTTTCCACCATAGGCCTCAATGCGCTCCAAATATCCATTTGCAGATTCTCCAAAAAGAGTGTTTCCAAACTGCTTAATCAAAAGAAAGGTTCAACTCTGTGAGTTGAATGCACACATCACAAGGAAGTATCTGAGAATGCTTCTGTCCAGTTTTTAAGTGAAGATATTTCGTTTTCCACCGTAGGCCTCAAAGTGCTACAATTATGCACTTGCAGTTTCTACAAAAGGAGTGTTTCACAATGGCTCAATCAAAACAAAAGTTCAACTCTGTGAGATGAATGCACACATCACAAAGAAGTTTCTCGGAATGCTTCTGTCTGGTTTTTATGTGAAGATATTTCCTTTTAAGCTATAGGCCTCAAAGTGCAAAAAGTATCCATTTGCAGACACTACAAAGAGTGTTTACAAATGGCTCAATCAAAAGAAAGCTTCAACTCTGTCAGTTGAATTCACACATCACAAAGTAGTTTCTGAGAATGCTTCTGTCTAGTTTTTATGTGAAGATATTTCCTTTTCCACCAGAGGCCTCAAAGCGCTCCAAATATCCACTTGCAGATTCTGCAAAAAGAGTGTTTCAAAACTCCTCAATCAAAAGAAAGGTTCAACTCTGTGAGATGAATGCACACGTCACAAAGAAGTTTCTCAGAATGCTTCAGTCTAGTTTTTATGTGAAGATATTTCCTTTTCTGCTTTAGGTCTCAAAGCGCTCCGAATACACATTTGCAGATACTACAGAAAGATTGTTTCCAAAGTGCTCAATCGAAAGAAATGTTCAACTCTGTGAGTTGAATACACACATCACAAAGAAGTTTCTGAGAATGCTTCTGTCTATTTTTTATGTGAAGATATTTCCTTTTCCACCAGATGCCACAAACGCTCTTAATGTCCACTTGCAAATTCTACAAAAATAGTGTTTTAAAACTGCTCAATCAAACGGAAAGGTCCAACTCTGTTAGTTGAATGCACACATCACAAAGAACTTTCTGAGAATGCCTCTGTCTAGTTTTTATGTGAAGATATTTTCTTTTCCACGATAGTCATCAAAGAGCTCCAAATATCTACTTGCAGATTCTACAAAAAGAGTGTTTCAAAACTGCTCAATCAAAAGAATGCTTCAACTCTGTGAGTTGAATGCACACATCACATAGAGGTTTCTGAGAATGCTTCTGTCTAGTTTTTATGTGAAGATATTTGCTTCTGCACCAGAGGCCACAATCGCTCCTACTATTCACTTGCAAATTCTACAAAAATAGTGTTTCAAAACTGCTCAATCAAAAAAAAAAACTTTCAACTCAGAGAGTTGCATGCACACATCACAAAGAACTTTCTGAGAATGCTTCTGTGTAGATTTTATGTGAAGATATTTCCTTTTCCACCACAGGCCTCAAAGCGCTCCAAATATCCACTTGCAGATTCTAAAAAAGAGTATTTCAATACTGATCAATCAAAAGAAAGCTTCAACTCTGTGAGTTGAATGCACACCTTAGAAAGAAGTTTCTGAGAGTGCCTTTGTCTAGTTTTTATGTGAGGATATTTCCCTTTCCAACCTAGGCGTCAAAATGCTCCAAATATTCTCTTGCAGATTCTATTAAAAGAGAGTTTCAAAACTGCTCAATCAAAAGAAAGGTTCAACTCGGTGAGATGAATGCACACATCACAAAGAAGTTCCTCAGAATGATTCTGTCTAGTTTTTATGTGAAGATATTTCCTTATCAGCTGTATGCCTCAAAGGACTCCAAATTTCCATTTCCAGATACTAGAAAAAAAGTAATTTCCAGCTGTTCAATCAAAAGAAAGCTTCAACTCTGTGAGTTGAATGCACACATCACAAAGAAGTTTCTCAGAATGCTTCTGTTTAGTTTTTATGTGAAGATATTTCCTTCACAGCTAAAGGCCTCAAACCGCTCCAAATATCCAGTGGCAGATCCTACAAAAAAAGTGTTTCCAAACTGCTCATTCAAAAGACATGTTCAGCTCTGTGAGATGAATGCACACTTCACAGAGAAGTTTCTCAGAATGCTTCTGCCTAGTTTTTATGTGAAGATATTTCCTTTTTAGCTATAAGCCTGAAAGCGCTCCAAATTCCATTTTCATACACTGCAAAAAGAGTCTTTCCAAACTGCTCAATCAAAAGAAAGGTTAACCTCTGTTAAATGAATGCACGCATCACAAAAAGGTCTATCAGAATGCTTCTGTCTAGATTTTATGTGAGGATATTTCCTGTTCAACCATGGGCCTCAAAGCGCTCCAAATATCCACTTGCAGATTCTACAATAAGATTCTTACAAAACAGCTCAATCTAAAGAAAGCTTCAACTCTCTGTGTTGAATGCAGACATCATAAATAAGTTGTCAAAATGTTTCTGTCTAGTTTCTAAGTGAAGATATTTCCTTTACCACCATAGGCCTCAATGCACTCCAAATATCCATGTGCAGATACTACAAAAAGAGTGTTTCCAAACTGCTCAATCAAAAGAAAGGTTCAACTCTGTGAGTTGCATGCACACATCACAAGGAAGTATCTGAGAATGCTTCTGCGTAGTTTTTAAGTGAAGATATTTCCTTTTCCCCTATAGGCCTCAAAGTGCTCCAAATATGCACTTGCAGTTTCTACAAACGAGTGTTTCAAAATGACCAAATCAAAACAAATGTTCAACTCTGTGAGATGAATGCACAATTCGTAAAGAAGTTTCTCAGAATTCTTTTGTGTAGTTTTTATGTGAAGATATTTAATTCTCCCACATAGGCCTCAAGGCACTCCAAAAATCCACTACCAGATTCTCCAAAAACAGTGTTTCAAAAGGCCTTAATCAAAAGAAAGGTTCAACTCTGTGAGATGAATGCACACATCACTAGAAGGTTCTCAGAATGCTTCTGTCTCGTTTTTATGTGAAGATATTTCCTTTTCAGCTGTAGGTCTCAAAGCGCTCCAAATATCCATTGGCAGATACGAAAAATAGAGTGTTTCCAAACTGCTAAATCTAAAGAAAGGTTCAACTTTGTGAGTTGAAGGCTGACATTACAAAGAAGTTTCTGAGAATGCTCCTGTCTAGTTTTTAAGTGAAGATATTTCCTTTTCCACCATAGGCCTCAATGCGCTCCAAATATCCATTTGCAGATTCTCCAAAAAGAGTGTTTCCAAACTGCTTAATCAAAAGAAAGGTTCAACTCTGTGAGTTGAATGCACACATCACAAGGAAGTATCTGAGAATGCTTCTGTCCAGTTTTTAAGTGAAGATATTTCGTTTTCCACCGTAGGCCTCAAAGTGCTACAATTATGCACTTGCAGTTTCTACAAAAGGAGTGTTTCACAATGGCTCAATCAAAACAAAAGTTCAACTCTGTGAGATGAATGCACACATCACAAAGAAGTTTCTCGGAATGCTTCTGTCTGGTTTTTATGTGAAGATATTTCCTTTTAAGCTATAGGCCTCAAAGTGCAAAAAGTATCCATTTGCAGACACTACAAAGAGTGTTTACAAATGGCTCAATCAAAAGAAAGCTTCAACTCTGTCAGTTGAATTCACACATCACAAAGTAGTTTCTGAGAATGCTTCTGTCTAGTTTTTATGTGAAGATATTTCCTTTTCCACCAGAGGCCTCAAAGCGCTCCAAATATCCACTTGCAGATTCTGCAAAAAGAGTGTTTCAAAACTCCTCAATCAAAAGAAAGGTTCAACTCTGTGAGATGAATGCACACGTCACAAAGAAGTTTCTCAGAATGCTTCAGTCTAGTTTTTATGTGAAGATATTTCCTTTTCTGCTTTAGGTCTCAAAGCGCTCCGAATACACATTTGCAGATACTACAGAAAGATTGTTTCCAAAGTGCTCAATCGAAAGAAATGTTCAACTCTGTGAGTTGAATACACACATCACAAAGAAGTTTCTGAGAATGCTTCTGTCTATTTTTTATGTGAAGATATTTCCTTTTCCACCAGATGCCACAAACGCTCTTAATGTCCACTTGCAAATTCTACAAAAATAGTGTTTTAAAACTGCTCAATCAAACGGAAAGGTCCAACTCTGTTAGTTGAATGCACACATCACAAAGAACTTTCTGAGAATGCCTCTGTCTAGTTTTTATGTGAAGATATTTTCTTTTCCACGATAGTCATCAAAGAGCTCCAAATATCTACTTGCAGATTCTACAAAAAGAGTGTTTCAAAACTGCTCAATCAAAAGAATGCTTCAACTCTGTGAGTTGAATGCACACATCACATAGAGGTTTCTGAGAATGCTTCTGTCTAGTTTTTATGTGAAGATATTTGCTTCTGCACCAGAGGCCACAATCGCTCCTACTATTCACTTGCAAATTCTACAAAAATAGTGTTTCAAAACTGCTCAATCAAAAAAAAAAACTTTCAACTCCGAGAGTTGCATGCACACATCACAAAGAACTTTCTGAGAATGCTTCTGTGTAGATTTTATGTGAAGATATTTCCTTTTCCACCACAGGCCTCAAAGCGCTCCAAATATCCACTTGCAGATTCTAAAAAAGAGTATTTCAATACTGATCAATCAAAAGAAAGCTTCAACTCTGTGAGTTGAATGCAGACCTTAGAAAGAAGTTTCTGAGAGTGCCTTTGTCTAGTTTTTATGTGAGGATATTTCCCTTTCCAACCTAGGCGTCAAAATGCTCCAAATATTCTCTTGCAGATTCTATTAAGAGAGAGTTTCAAAACTGCTCAATCAAAAGAAAGGTTCAACTCGGTGAGATGAATGCACACATCACAAAGAAGTTCCTCAGAATGATTCTGTCTAGTTTTTATGTGAAGATATTTCCTTATCAGCTGTATGCCTCAAAGGACTCCAAATTTCCATTTCCAGATACTAGAAAAAAAGTAATTTCCAGCTGTTCAATCAAAAGAAAGCTTCAACTCTGTGAGTTGAATGCACACATCACAAAGAAGTTTCTCAGAATGCTTCTGTTTAGTTTTTATGTGAAGATATTTCCTTCACAGCTAAAGGCCTCAAACCGCTCCAAATATCCAGTGGCAGATCCTACAAAAAAAGTGTTTCCAAACTGCTCATTCAAAAGACATGTTCAGCTCTGTGAGATGAATGCACACTTCACAGAGAAGTTTCTCAGAATGCTTCTGCCTAGTTTTTATGTGAAGATATTTCCTTTTTAGCTATAAGCCTGAAAGCGCTCCAAATTCCATTTTCATACACTGCAAAAAGAGTCTTTCCAAACTGCTCAATCAAAAGAAAGGTTAACCTCTGTTAAATGAATGCACGCATCACAAAAAGGTCTATCAGAATGCTTCTGTCTAGATTTTATGTGAGGATATTTCCTGTTCAACCATGGGCCTCAAAGCGCTCCAAATATCCACTTGCAGATTCTACAATAAGATTCTTACAAAACAGCTCAATCTAAAGAAAGCTTCAACTCTCTGTGTTGAATGCAGACATCATAAATAAGTTGTCAAAATGTTTCTGTCTAGTTTCTAAGTGAAGATATTTCCTTTACCACCATAGGCCTCAATGCACTCCAAATATCCATGTGCAGATACTACAAAAAGAGTGTTTCCAAACTGCTCAATCAAAAGAAAGGTTCAACTCTGTGAGTTGCATGCACACATCACAAGGAAGTATCTGAGAATGCTTCTGCGTAGTTTTTAAGTGAAGATATTTCCTTTTCCCCTATAGGCCTCAAAGTGCTCCAAATATGCACTTGCAGTTTCTACAAACGAGTGTTTCAAAATGACCAAATCAAAACAAATGTTCAACTCTGTGAGATGAATGCACAATTCGTAAAGAAGTTTCTCAGAATTCTTTTGTGTAGTTTTTATGTGAAGATATTTAATTCTCCCACATAGGCCTCAAGGCACTCCAAAAATCCACTACCAGATTCTCCAAAAACAGTGTTTCAAAAGGCCTTAATCAAAAGAAAGGTTCAACTCTGTGAGATGAATGCACACATCACTAGAAGGTTCTCAGAATGCTTCTGTCTCGTTTTTATGTGAAGATATTTCCTTTTCAGCTGTAGGTCTCAAAGCGCTCCAAATATCCATTGGCAGATACGAAAAATAGAGTGTTTCCAAACTGCTAAATCTAAAGAAAGGTTCAACTTTGTGAGTTGAAGGCTGACATTACAAAGAAGTTTCTGAGAATGCTCCTGTCTAGTTTTTAAGTGAAGATATTTCCTTTTCCACCATAGGCCTCAATGCGCTCCAAATATCCATTTGCAGATTCTCCAAAAAGAGTGTTTCCAAACTGCTTAATCAAAAGAAAGGTTCAACTCTGTGAGTTGAATGCACACATCACAAGGAAGTATCTGAGAATGCTTCTGTCCAGTTTTTAAGTGAAGATATTTCGTTTTCCACCGTAGGCCTCAAAGTGCTACAATTATGCACTTGCAGTTTCTACAAAAGGAGTGTTTCACAATGGCTCAATCAAAACAAAAGTTCAACTCTGTGAGATGAATGCACACATCACAAAGAAGTTTCTCGGAATGCTTCTGTCTGGTTTTTATGTGAAGATATTTCCTTTTAAGCTATAGGCCTCAAAGTGCAAAAAGTATCCATTTGCAGACACTACAAAGAGTGTTTACAAATGGCTCAATCAAAAGAAAGCTTCAACTCTGTCAGTTGAATTCACACATCACAAAGTAGTTTCTGAGAATGCTTCTGTCTAGTTTTTATGTGAAGATATTTCCTTTTCCACCAGAGGCCTCAAAGCGCTCCAAATATCCACTTGCAGATTCTGCAAAAAGAGTGTTTCAAAACTCCTCAATCAAAAGAAAGGTTCAACTCTGTGAGATGAATGCACACGTCACAAAGAAGTTTCTCAGAATGCTTCAGTCTAGTTTTTATGTGAAGATATTTCCTTTTCTGCTTTAGGTCTCAAAGCGCTCCGAATACACATTTGCAGATACTACAGAAAGATTGTTTCCAAAGTGCTCAATCGAAAGAAATGTTCAACTCTGTGAGTTGAATACACACATCACAAAGAAGTTTCTGAGAATGCTTCTGTCTATTTTTTATGTGAAGATATTTCCTTTTCCACCAGATGCCACAAACGCTCTTAATGTCCACTTGCAAATTCTACAAAAATAGTGTTTTAAAACTGCTCAATCAAACGGAAAGGTCCAACTCTGTTAGTTGAATGCACACATCACAAAGAACTTTCTGAGAATGCCTCTGTCTAGTTTTTATGTGAAGATATTTTCTTTTCCACGATAGTCATCAAAGAGCTCCAAATATCTACTTGCAGATTCTACAAAAAGAGTGTTTCAAAACTGCTCAATCAAAAGAATGCTTCAACTCTGTGAGTTGAATGCACACATCACATAGAGGTTTCTGAGAATGCTTCTGTCTAGTTTTTATGTGAAGATATTTGCTTCTGCACCAGAGGCCACAATCGCTCCTACTATTCACTTGCAAATTCTACAAAAATAGTGTTTCAAAACTGCTCAATCAAAAAAAAAAACTTTCAACTCAGAGAGTTGCATGCACACATCACAAAGAACTTTCTGAGAATGCTTCTGTGTAGATTTTATGTGAAGATATTTCCTTTTCCACCACAGGCCTCAAAGCGCTCCAAATATCCACTTGCAGATTCTAAAAAAGAGTATTTCAATACTGATCAATCAAAAGAAAGCTTCAACTCTGTGAGTTGAATGCACACCTTAGAAAGAAGTTTCTGAGAGTGCCTTTGTCTAGTTTTTATGTGAGGATATTTCCCTTTCCAACCTAGGCGTCAAAATGCTCCAAATATTCTCTTGCAGATTCTATTAAAAGAGAGTTTCAAAACTGCTCAATCAAAAGAAAGGTTCAACTCGGTGAGATGAATGCACACATCACAAAGAAGTTCCTCAGAATGATTCTGTCTAGTTTTTATGTGAAGATATTTCCTTATCAGCTGTATGCCTCAAAGGACTCCAAATTTCCATTTCCAGATACTAGAAAAAAAGTAATTTCCAGCTGTTCAATCAAAAGAAAGCTTCAACTCTGTGAGTTGAATGCACACATCACAAAGAAGTTTCTCAGAATGCTTCTGTTTAGTTTTTATGTGAAGATATTTCCTTCACAGCTAAAGGCCTCAAACCGCTCCAAATATCCAGTGGCAGATCCTACAAAAAAAGTGTTTCCAAACTGCTCATTCAAAAGACATGTTCAGCTCTGTGAGATGAATGCACACTTCACAGAGAAGTTTCTCAGAATGCTTCTGCCTAGTTTTTATGTGAAGATATTTCCTTTTTAGCTATAAGCCTGAAAGCGCTCCAAATTCCATTTTCATACACTGCAAAAAGAGTCTTTCCAAACTGCTCAATCAAAAGAAAGGTTAACCTCTGTTAAATGAATGCACGCATCACAAAAAGGTCTATCAGAATGCTTCTGTCTAGATTTTATGTGAGGATATTTCCTGTTCAACCATGGGCCTCAAAGCGCTCCAAATATCCACTTGCAGATTCTACAATAAGATTCTTACAAAACAGCTCAATCTAAAGAAAGCTTCAACTCTCTGTGTTGAATGCAGACATCATAAATAAGTTGTCAAAATGTTTCTGTCTAGTTTCTAAGTGAAGATATTTCCTTTACCACCATAGGCCTCAATGCACTCCAAATATCCATGTGCAGATACTACAAAAAGAGTGTTTCCAAACTGCTCAATCAAAAGAAAGGTTCAACTCTGTGAGTTGCATGCACACATCACAAGGAAGTATCTGAGAATGCTTCTGCGTAGTTTTTAAGTGAAGATATTTCCTTTTCCCCTATAGGCCTCAAAGTGCTCCAAATATGCACTTGCAGTTTCTACAAACGAGTGTTTCAAAATGACCAAATCAAAACAAATGTTCAACTCTGTGAGATGAATGCACAATTCGTAAAGAAGTTTCTCAGAATTCTTTTGTGTAGTTTTTATGTGAAGATATTTAATTCTCCCACATAGGCCTCAAGGCACTCCAAAAATCCACTACCAGATTCTCCAAAAACAGTGTTTCAAAAGGCCTTAATCAAAAGAAAGGTTCAACTCTGTGAGATGAATGCACACATCACTAGAAGGTTCTCAGAATGCTTCTGTCTCGTTTTTATGTGAAGATATTTCCTTTTCAGCTGTAGGTCTCAAAGCGCTCCAAATATCCATTGGCAGATACGAAAAATAGAGTGTTTCCAAACTGCTAAATCTAAAGAAAGGTTCAACTTTGTGAGTTGAAGGCTGACATTACAAAGAAGTTTCTGAGAATGCTCCTGTCTAGTTTTTAAGTGAAGATATTTCCTTTTCCACCATAGGCCTCAATGCGCTCCAAATATCCATTTGCAGATTCTCCAAAAAGAGTGTTTCCAAACTGCTTAATCAAAAGAAAGGTTCAACTCTGTGAGTTGAATGCACACATCACAAGGAAGTATCTGAGAATGCTTCTGTCCAGTTTTTAAGTGAAGATATTTCGTTTTCCACCGTAGGCCTCAAAGTGCTACAATTATGCACTTGCAGTTTCTACAAAAGGAGTGTTTCACAATGGCTCAATCAAAACAAAAGTTCAACTCTGTGAGATGAATGCACACATCACAAAGAAGTTTCTCGGAATGCTTCTGTCTGGTTTTTATGTGAAGATATTTCCTTTTAAGCTATAGGCCTCAAAGTGCAAAAAGTATCCATTTGCAGACACTACAAAGAGTGTTTACAAATGGCTCAATCAAAAGAAAGCTTCAACTCTGTCAGTTGAATTCACACATCACAAAGTAGTTTCTGAGAATGCTTCTGTCTAGTTTTTATGTGAAGATATTTCCTTTTCCACCAGAGGCCTCAAAGCGCTCCAAATATCCACTTGCAGATTCTGCAAAAAGAGTGTTTCAAAACTCCTCAATCAAAAGAAAGGTTCAACTCTGTGAGATGAATGCACACGTCACAAAGAAGTTTCTCAGAATGCTTCAGTCTAGTTTTTATGTGAAGATATTTCCTTTTCTGCTTTAGGTCTCAAAGCGCTCCGAATACACATTTGCAGATACTACAGAAAGATTGTTTCCAAAGTGCTCAATCGAAAGAAATGTTCAACTCTGTGAGTTGAATACACACATCACAAAGAAGTTTCTGAGAATGCTTCTGTCTATTTTTTATGTGAAGATATTTCCTTTTCCACCAGATGCCACAAACGCTCTTAATGTCCACTTGCAAATTCTACAAAAATAGTGTTTTAAAACTGCTCAATCAAACGGAAAGGTCCAACTCTGTTAGTTGAATGCACACATCACAAAGAACTTTCTGAGAATGCCTCTGTCTAGTTTTTATGTGAAGATATTTTCTTTTCCACGATAGTCATCAAAGAGCTCCAAATATCTACTTGCAGATTCTACAAAAAGAGTGTTTCAAAACTGCTCAATCAAAAGAATGCTTCAACTCTGTGAGTTGAATGCACACATCACATAGAGGTTTCTGAGAATGCTTCTGTCTAGTTTTTATGTGAAGATATTTGCTTCTGCACCAGAGGCCACAATCGCTCCTACTATTCACTTGCAAATTCTACAAAAATAGTGTTTCAAAACTGCTCAATCAAAAAAAAAAACTTTCAACTCCGAGAGTTGCATGCACACATCACAAAGAACTTTCTGAGAATGCTTCTGTGTAGATTTTATGTGAAGATATTTCCTTTTCCACCACAGGCCTCAAAGCGCTCCAAACATCCACTTGCAGATTCTAAAAAAGAGTATTTCAATACTGATCAATCAAAAGAAAGCTTCAACTCTGTGAGTTGAATGCACACCTTAGAAAGAAGTTTCTGAGAGTGCCTTTGTCTAGTTTTTATGTGAGGATATTTCCCTTTCCAACCTAGGCGTCAAAATGCTCCAAATATTCTCTTGCAGATTCTATTAAGAGAGAGTTTCAAAACTGCTCAATCAAAAGAAAGGTTCAACTCGGTGAGATGAATGCACACATCACAAAGAAGTTCCTCAGAATGATTCTGTCTAGTTTTTATGTGAAGATATTTCCTTATCAGCTGTATGCCTCAAAGGACTCCAAATTTCCATTTGCAGATACTAGAAAAGAAGTAATTTCCAGCTGCCCAATCAAAAGAAAGCTTCAACTCTGTGAGTTGAATGCACACATCACAAAGAAGTTTCTCAGAATGCTTCTGTTTAGTTTTTATGTGAAGATATTTCCTTCACAGCTAAAGGCCTCAAACCGCTCCAAATATCCAGTGGCAGATCCTACAAAAAAAGTGTTTCCAAACTGCTCATTCAAAAGACATGTTCAGCTCTGTGAGATGAATGCACACTTCACAGAGAAGTTTCTCAGAATGCTTCTGCCTAGTTTTTATGTGAAGATATTTCCTTTTTAGCTATAAGCCTGAAAGCACTCCAAATTCCATTTTCATACACTGCAAAAAGAGTCTTTCCAAACTGCTCAATCAAAAGAAAGGTTAACCTCTGTTAAATGAATGCACGCATCACAAAAAGGTCTATCAGAATGCTTCTGTCTAGATTTTATGTGAGGATATTTCCTGTTCAACCATGGGCCTCAAAGCGCTCCAAATATCCACTTGCAGATTCTACAATAAGATTCTTACAAAACAGCTCAATCTAAAGAAAGCTTCAACTCTCTGTGTTGAATGCAGACATCATAAATAAGTTGTCAAAATGTTTCTGTCTAGTTTCTAAGTGAAGATATTTCCTTTACCACCATAGGCCTCAATGCACTCCAAATATCCATGTGCAGATACTACAAAAAGAGTGTTTCCAAACTGCTCAATCAAAAGAAAGGTTCAACTCTGTGAGTTGCATGCACACATCACAAGGAAGTATCTGAGAATGCTTCTGCGTAGTTTTTAAGTGAAGATATTTCCTTTTCCCCTATAGGCCTCAAAGTGCTCCAAATATGCACTTGCAGTTTCTACAAACGAGTGTTTCAAAATGACCAAATCAAAACAAATGTTCAACTCTGTGAGATGAATGCACAATTCGTAAAGCAGTTTCTCAGAATGCTTTTGTGTAGTTTTTATGTGAAGATATTTAATTCTCCCACATAGGCCTCAAGGCACTCCAAATATCCACTACCAGATTCTCCAAAAACAGTGTTTCAAAAGGGCTTAATCAAAAGAAAGGTTCAACTCTGTGAGATGAATGCACACATCACTAGAAGGTTCTCAGAATGCTTCTGTCTCGTTTTTATGTGAAGATATTTCCTTTTCAGCTGTAGGTCTCAAAGCGCTCCAAATATCCATTGGCAGATACGAAAAATAGAGTGTTTCCAAACTGCTAAATCTAAAGAAAGGTTCAACTTTGTGAGTTGAAGGCTGACATTACAAAGAAGTTTCTGAGAATGCTCCTGTCTAGTTTTTAAGTGAAGATATTTCCTTTTCCACCATAGGCCTCAATGCGCTCCAAATATCCATTTGCAGATTCTCCAAAAAGAGTGTTTCCAAACTGCTTAATCAAAAGAAAGGTTCAACTCTGTGAGTTGAATGCACACATCACAAGGAAGTATCTGAGAATGCTTCTGTCCAGTTTTTAAGTGAAGATATTTCGTTTTCCACCATAGGCCTCAAAGTGCTACAATTATGCACTTGCAGTTTCTACAAAAGGAGTGTTTCACAATGGCTCAATCAAAACAAAAGTTCAACTCTGTGAGATGAATGCACACATCACAAAGAAGTTTCTCGGAATGCTTCTGTCTGGTTTTTATGTGAAGATATTTCCTTTTAAGCTATAGGCCTCAAAGTGCAAAAAGTATCCATTTGCAGACACTACAAAGAGTGTTTACAAATGGCTCAATCAAAAGAAAGCTTCAACTCTGTCAGTTGAATTCACACATCACAAAGTAGTTTCTGAGAATGCTTCTGTCTAGTTTTTATGTGAAGATATTTCCTTTTCCACCATAGGCCTCAAAGCGCTCCAAATATCCACTTGCAGATTCTGCAAAAAGAGTGTTTCAAAACTCCTCAATCAAAAGAAAGGTTCAACTCTGTGAGATGAATGCACACGTCACAAAGAAGTTTCTCAGAATGCTTCAGTCTAGTTTTTATGTGAAGATATTTCCTTTTCTGCTTTAGGTCTCAAAGCGCTCCGAATACACATTTGCAGATACTACAGAAAGATTGTTTCCAAAGTGCTCAATCGAAAGAAATGTTCAACTCTGTGAGTTGAATACACACATCACAAAGAAGTTTCTGAGAATGCTTCTGTCTATTTTTTATGTGAAGATATTTCCTTTTCCACCAGGTGCCACAATCGCTCTTAATATCCACTTGCAAATTCTAGAAAAATAGTGTTTTAAAACTGCTCAATCAAACGGAAAGGTCCAACTCTGTTAGTTGAATGCACACATCACAAAGAACTTTCTGAGAATGCCTCTGTCTAGTTTTTATGTGAAGATATTTTCTTTTCCACGATAGTCATCAAAGAGCTCCAAATATCTACTTGCAGATTCTACAAAAAGAGTGTTTCAAAACTGCTCAATCAAAAGAATGCTTCAACTCTGTGAGTTGAATGCACACATCACATAGAGGTTTCTGAGAATGCTTCTGTCTAGTTTTTATGTGAAGATATTTGCTTCTGCACCAGAGGCCACAATCGCTCCTACTATTCACTTGCAAATTCTACAAAAATAGTGTTTCAAAACTGCTCAATCAAAAAAAAAAACTTTCAACTCCGAGAGTTGCATGCACACATCACAAAGAACTTTCTGAGAATGCTTCTGTGTAGATTTTATGTGAAGATATTTCCTTCTCCACCACAGGCCTCAAAGCGCTCCAAACATCCACTTGCAGATCCTAAAAAAGAGTATTTCAATACTGATCAATCAAAAGAAAGCTTCAACTCTGTGAGTTGAATGCACACCTTAGAAAGCAGTTTCTGAGAGTGCCTTTGTCTAGTTTTTATGTGAGGATATTTCCCTTTCCAACCTAGGCGTCAAAATGCTCCAAATATTCTCTTGCAGATTCTATTAAAAGAGAGTTTCAAAACTGCTCAATCAAAAGAAAGGTTCAACTCGGTGAGATGAATGCACACATCACAAAGAAGTTCCTCAGAATGATTCTGTCTAGTTTTTATGTGAAGATATTTCCTTATCAGCTGTATGCCTCAAAGGACTCCAAATTTCCATTTGCAGATACTAGAAAAGAAGTAATTTCCAGCTGCCCAATCAAAAGAAAGCTTCAACTCTGTGAGTTGAATGCACACATCACAAAGAAGTTTCTCAGAATGCTTCTGTTTAGTTTTTATGTGAAGATATTTCCTTCACAGCTAAAGGCCTCAAACCGCTCCAAATATCCAGTGGCAGATCCTACAAAAAAAGTGTTTCCAAACTGCTCATTCAAAAGACATGTTCAGCTCTGTGAGATGAATGCACACTTCACAGAGAAGTTTCTCAGAATGCTTCTGCCTAGTTTTTATGTGAAGATATTTCCTTTTTAGCTATAAGCCTGAAAGCGCTCCAAATTCCATTTTCATACACTGCAAAAAGAGTCTTTCCAAACTGCTCAATCAAAAGAAAGGTTAACCTCTGTTAAATGAATGCACGCATCACAAAAAGGTCTATCAGAATGCTTCTGTCTAGATTTTATGTGAGGATATTTCCTGTTCAACCATGGGCCTCAAAGCGCTCCAAATATCCACTTGCAGATTCTACAATAAGATTCTTACAAAACAGCTCAATCTAAAGAAAGCTTCAACTCTCTGTGTTGAATGCAGACATCATAAATAAGTTGTCAAAATGTTTCTGTCTAGTTTCTAAGTGAAGATATTTCCTTTACCACCATAGGCCTCAATGCACTCCAAATATCCATGTGCAGATACTACAAAAAGAGTGTTTCCAAACTGCTCAATCAAAAGAAAGGTTCAACTCTGTGAGTTGCATGCACACATCACAAGGAAGTATCTGAGAATGCTTCTGCGTAGTTTTTAAGTGAAGATATTTCCTTTTCCCCTATAGGCCTCAAAGTGCTCCAAATATGCACTTGCAGTTTCTACAAACGAGTGTTTCAAAATGACCAAATCAAAACAAATGTTCAACTCTGTGAGATGAATGCACAATTCGTAAAGAAGTTTCTCAGAATGCTTTTGTGTAGTTTTTATGTGAAGATATTTAATTCTCCCACATAGGCCTCAAGGCACTCCAAATATCCACTACCAGATTCTCCAAAAACAGTGTTTCAAAAGGGCTTAATCAAAAGAAAGGTTCAACTCTGTGAGATGAATGCACACATCACTAGAAGGTTCTCAGAATGCTTCTGTCTCGTTTTTATGTGAAGATATTTCCTTTTCAGCTGTAGGTCTCAAAGCGCTCCAAATATCCATTGGCAGATACGAAAAATAGAGTGTTTCCAAACTGCTAAATCTAAAGAAAGGTTCAACTTTGTGAGTTGAAGGCTGACATTACAAAGAAGTTTCTGAGAATGCTCCTGTCTAGTTTTTAAGTGAAGATATTTCCTTTTCCACCATAGGCCTCAATGCGCTCCAAATATCCATTTGCAGATTCTCCAAAAAGAGTGTTTCCAAACTGCTTAATCAAAAGAAAGGTTCAACTCTGTGAGTTGAATGCACACATCACAAGGAAGTATCTGAGAATGCTTCTGTCCAGTTTTTAAGTGGAGATATTTCGTTTTCCACCATAGGCCTCAAAGTGCTACAATTATGCACTTGCAGTTTCTACAAAAGGAGTGTTTCACAATGGCTCAATCAAAACAAAAGTTCAACTCTGTGAGATGAATGCACACATCACAAAGAAGTTTCTCGGAATGCTTCTGTCTGGTTTTTATGTGAAGATATTTCCTTTTAAGCTATAGGCCTCAAAGTGCAAAAAGTATCCATTTGCAGACACTACAAAGAGTGTTTACAAATGGCTCAATCAAAAGAAAGCTTCAACTCTGTCAGTTGAATTCACACATCACAAAGTAGTTTCTGAGAATGCTTCTGTCTAGTTTTTATGTGAAGATATTTCCTTTTCCACCATAGGCCTCAAAGCGCTCCAAATATCCACTTGCAGATTCTGCAAAAAGAGTGTTTCAAAACTCCTCAATCAAAAGAAAGGTTCAACTCTGTGAGATGAATGCACACGTCACAAAGAAGTTTCTCAGAATGCTTCAGTCTAGTTTTTATGTGAAGATATTTCCTTTTCTGCTTTAGGTCTCAAAGCGCTCCGAATACACATTTGCAGATACTACAGAAAGATTGTTTCCAAAGTGCTCAATCGAAAGAAATGTTCAACTCTGTGAGTTGAATACACACATCACAAAGAAGTTTCTGAGAATGCTTCTGTCTATTTTTTATGTGAAGATATTTCCTTTTCCACCAGGTGCCACAATCGCTCTTAATATCCACTTGCAAATTCTAGAAAAATAGTGTTTTAAAACTGCTCAATCAAACGGAAAGGTCCAACTCTGTTAGTTGAATGCACACATCACAAAGAACTTTCTGAGAATGCCTCTGTCTAGTTTTTATGTGAAGATATTTTCTTTTCCACGATAGTCATCAAAGAGCTCCAAATATCTACTTGCAGATTCTACAAAAAGAGTGTTTCAAAACTGCTCAATCAAAAGAATGCTTCAACTCTGTGAGTTGAATGCACACATCACATAGAGGTTTCTGAGAATGCTTCTGTCTAGTTTTTATGTGAAGATATTTGCTTCTGCACCAGAGGCCACAATCGCTCCTACTATTCACTTGCAAATTCTACAAAAATAGTGTTTCAAAACTGCTCAATCAAAAAAAAAAACTTTCAACTCCGAGAGTTGCATGCACACATCACAAAGAACTTTCTGAGAATGCTTCTGTGTAGATTTTATGTGAAGATATTTCCTTCTCCACCACAGGCCTCAAAGCGCTCCAAACATCCACTTGCAGATCCTAAAAAAGAGTATTTCAATACTGATCAATCAAAAGAAAGCTTCAACTCTGTGAGTTGAATGCACACCTTAGAAAGAAGTTTCTGAGAGTGCCTTTGTCTAGTTTTTATGTGAGGATATTTCCCTTTCCAACCTAGGCGTCAAAATGCTCCAAATATTCTCTTGCAGATTCTATTAAAAGAGAGTTTCAAAACTGCTCAATCAAAAGAAAGGTTCAACTCGGTGAGATGAATGCACACATCACAAAGAAGTTCCTCAGAATGATTCTGTCTAGTTTTTATGTGAAGATATTTCCTTATCAGCTGTATGCCTCAAAGGACTCCAAATTTCCATTTGCAGATACTAGAAAAGAAGTAATTTCCAGCTGCCCAATCAAAAGAAAGCTTCAACTCTGTGAGTTGAATGCACACATCACAAAGAAGTTTCTCAGAATGCTTCTGTTTAGTTTTTATGTGAAGATATTTCCTTCACAGCTAAAGGCCTCAAACCGCTCCAAATATCCAGTGGCAGATCCTACAAAAAAAGTGTTTCCAAACTGCTCATTCAAAAGACATGTTCAGCTCTGTGAGATGAATGCACACTTCACAGAGAAGTTTCTCAGAATGCTTCTGCCTAGTTTTTATGTGAAGATATTTCCTTTTTAGCTATAAGCCTGAAAGCACTCCAAATTCCATTTTCATACACTGCAAAAAGAGTCTTTCCAAACTGCTCAATCAAAAGAAAGGTTAACCTCTGTTAAATGAATGCACGCATCACAAAAAGGTCTATCAGAATGCTTCTGTCTAGATTTTATGTGAGGATATTTCCTGTTCAACCATGGGCCTCAAAGCGCTCCAAATATCCACTTGCAGATTCTACAATAAGATTCTTACAAAACAGCTCAATCTAAAGAAAGCTTCAACTCTCTGTGTTGAATGCAGACATCATAAATAAGTTGTCAAAATGTTTCTGTCTAGTTTCTAAGTGAAGATATTTCCTTTACCACCATAGGCCTCAATGCACTCCAAATATCCATGTGCAGATACTACAAAAAGAGTGTTTCCAAACTGCTCAATCAAAAGAAAGGTTCAACTCTGTGAGTTGCATGCACACATCACAAGGAAGTATCTGAGAATGCTTCTGCGTAGTTTTTAAGTGAAGATATTTCCTTTTCCCCTATAGGCCTCAAAGTGCTCCAAATATGCACTTGCAGTTTCTACAAACGAGTGTTTCAAAATGACCAAATCAAAACAAATGTTCAACTCTGTGAGATGAATGCACAATTCGTAAAGAAGTTTCTCAGAATGCTTTTGTGTAGTTTTTATGTGAAGATATTTAATTCTCCCACATAGGCCTCAAGGCACTCCAAATATCCACTACCAGATTCTCCAAAAACAGTGTTTCAAAAGGGCTTAATCAAAAGAAAGGTTCAACTCTGTGAGATGAATGCACACATCACTAGAAGGTTCTCAGAATGCTTCTGTCTCGTTTTTATGTGAAGATATTTCCTTTTCAGCTGTAGGTCTCAAAGCGCTCCAAATATCCATTGGCAGATACGAAAAATAGAGTGTTTCCAAACTGCTAAATCTAAAGAAAGGTTCAACTTTGTGAGTTGAAGGCTGACATTACAAAGAAGTTTCTGAGAATGCTCCTGTCTAGTTTTTAAGTGAAGATATTTCCTTTTCCACCATAGGCCTCAATGCGCTCCAAATATCCATTTGCAGATTCTCCAAAAAGAGTGTTTCCAAACTGCTTAATCAAAAGAAAGGTTCAACTCTGTGAGTTGAATGCACACATCACAAGGAAGTATCTGAGAATGCTTCTGTCCAGTTTTTAAGTGAAGATATTTCGTTTTCCACCATAGGCCTCAAAGTGCTACAATTATGCACTTGCAGTTTCTACAAAAGGAGTGTTTCACAATGGCTCAATCAAAACAAAAGTTCAACTCTGTGAGATGAATGCACACATCACAAAGAAGTTTCTCGGAATGCTTCTGTCTGGTTTTTATGTGAAGATATTTCCTTTTAAGCTATAGGCCTCAAAGTGCAAAAAGTATCCATTTGCAGACACTACAAAGAGTGTTTACAAATGGCTCAATCAAAAGAAAGCTTCAACTCTGTCAGTTGAATTCACACATCACAAAGTAGTTTCTGAGAATGCTTCTGTCTAGTTTTTATGTGAAGATATTTCCTTTTCCACCATAGGCCTCAAAGCGCTCCAAATATCCACTTGCAGATTCTGCAAAAAGAGTGTTTCAAAACTCCTCAATCAAAAGAAAGGTTCAACTCTGTGAGATGAATGCACACGTCACAAAGAAGTTTCTCAGAATGCTTCAGTCTAGTTTTTATGTGAAGATATTTCCTTTTCTGCTTTAGGTCTCAAAGCGCTCCGAATACACATTTGCAGATACTACAGAAAGATTGTTTCCAAAGTGCTCAATCGAAAGAAATGTTCAACTCTGTGAGTTGAATACACACATCACAAAGAAGTTTCTGAGAATGCTTCTGTCTATTTTTTATGTGAAGATATTTCCTTTTCCACCAGGTGCCACAATCGCTCTTAATATCCACTTGCAAATTCTAGAAAAATAGTGTTTTAAAACTGCTCAATCAAACGGAAAGGTCCAACTCTGTTAGTTGAATGCACACATCACAAAGAACTTTCTGAGAATGCCTCTGTCTAGTTTTTATGTGAAGATATTTTCTTTTCCACGATAGTCATCAAAGAGCTCCAAATATCTACTTGCAGATTCTACAAAAAGAGTGTTTCAAAACTGCTCAATCAAAAGAATGCTTCAACTCTGTGAGTTGAATGCACACATCACATAGAGGTTTCTGAGAATGCTTCTGTCTAGTTTTTATGTGAAGATATTTGCTTCTGCACCAGAGGCCACAATCGCTCCTACTATTCACTTGCAAATTCTACAAAAATAGTGTTTCAAAACTGCTCAATCAAAAAAAAAAACTTTCAACTCCGAGAGTTGCATGCACACATCACAAAGAACTTTCTGAGAATGCTTCTGTGTAGATTTTATGTGAAGATATTTCCTTCTCCACCACAGGCCTCAAAGCGCTCCAAACATCCACTTGCAGATCCTAAAAAAGAGTATTTCAATACTGATCAATCAAAAGAAAGCTTCAACTCTGTGAGTTGAATGCACACCTTAGAAAGAAGTTTCTGAGAGTGCCTTTGTCTAGTTTTTATGTGAGGATATTTCCCTTTCCAACCTAGGCGTCAAAATGCTCCAAATATTCTCTTGCAGATTCTATTAAAAGAGAGTTTCAAAACTGCTCAATCAAAAGAAAGGTTCAACTCGGTGAGATGAATGCACACATCACAAAGAAGTTCCTCAGAATGATTCTGTCTAGTTTTTATGTGAAGATATTTCCTTATCAGCTGTATGCCTCAAAGGACTCCAAATTTCCATTTGCAGATACTAGAAAAGAAGTAATTTCCAGCTGCCCAATCAAAAGAAAGCTTCAACTCTGTGAGTTGAATGCACACATCACAAAGTAGTTTCTCAGAATGCTTCTGTTTAGTTTTTATGTGAAGATATTTCCTTCACAGCTAAAGGCCTCAAACCGCTCCAAATATCCAGTGGCAGATCCTACAAAAAAAGTGTTTCCAAACTGCTCATTCAAAAGACATGTTCAGCTCTGTGAGATGAATGCACACTTCACAGAGAAGTTTCTCAGAATGCTTCTGCCTAGTTTTTATGTGAAGATATTTCCTTTTTAGCTATAAGCCTGAAAGCACTCCAAATTCCATTTTCATACACTGCAAAAAGAGTCTTTCCAAACTGCTCAATCAAAAGAAAGGTTAACCTCTGTTAAATGAATGCACGCATCACAAAAAGGTCTATCAGAATGCTTCTGTCTAGATTTTATGTGAGGATATTTCCTGTTCAACCATGGGCCTCAAAGCGCTCCAAATATCCACTTGCAGATTCTACAATAAGATTCTTACAAAACAGCTCAATCTAAAGAAAGCTTCAACTCTCTGTGTTGAATGCAGACATCATAAATAAGTTGTCAAAATGTTTCTGTCTAGTTTCTAAGTGAAGATATTTCCTTTACCACCATAGGCCTCAATGCACTCCAAATATCCATGTGCAGATACTACAAAAAGAGTGTTTCCAAACTGCTCAATCAAAAGAAAGGTTCAACTCTGTGAGTTGCATGCACACATCACAAGGAAGTATCTGAGAATGCTTCTGCGTAGTTTTTAAGTGAAGATATTTCCTTTTCCCCTATAGGCCTCAAAGTGCTCCAAATATGCACTTGCAGTTTCTACAAACGAGTGTTTCAAAATGACCAAATCAAAACAAATGTTCAACTCTGTGAGATGAATGCACAATTCGTAAAGAAGTTTCTCAGAATGCTTTTGTGTAGTTTTTATGTGAAGATATTTAATTCTCCCACATAGGCCTCAAGGCACTCCAAATATCCACTACCAGATTCTCCAAAAACAGTGTTTCAAAAGGGCTTAATCAAAAGAAAGGTTCAACTCTGTGAGATGAATGCACACATCACTAGAAGGTTCTCAGAATGCTTCTGTCTCGTTTTTATGTGAAGATATTTCCTTTTCAGCTGTAGGTCTCAAAGCGCTCCAAATATCCATTGGCAGATACGAAAAATAGAGTGTTTCCAAACTGCTAAATCTAAAGAAAGGTTCAACTTTGTGAGTTGAAGGCTGACATTACAAAGAAGTTTCTGAGAATGCTCCTGTCTAGTTTTTAAGTGAAGATATTTCCTTTTCCACCATAGGCCTCAATGCGCTCCAAATATCCATTTGCAGATTCTCCAAAAAGAGTGTTTCCAAACTGCTTAATCAAAAGAAAGGTTCAACTCTGTGAGTTGAATGCACACATCACAAGGAAGTATCTGAGAATGCTTCTGTCCAGTTTTTAAGTGGAGATATTTCGTTTTCCACCATAGGCCTCAAAGTGCTACAATTATGCACTTGCAGTTTCTACAAAAGGAGTGTTTCACAATGGCTCAATCAAAACAAAAGTTCAACTCTGTGAGATGAATGCACACATCACAAAGAAGTTTCTCGGAATGCTTCTGTCTGGTTTTTATGTGAAGATATTTCCTTTTAAGCTATAGGCCTCAAAGTGCAAAAAGTATCCATTTGCAGACACTACAAAGAGTGTTTACAAATGGCTCAATCAAAAGAAAGCTTCAACTCTGTCAGTTGAATTCACACATCACAAAGTAGTTTCTGAGAATGCTTCTGTCTAGTTTTTATGTGAAGATATTTCCTTTTCCACCATAGGCCTCAAAGCGCTCCAAATATCCACTTGCAGATTCTGCAAAAAGAGTGTTTCAAAACTCCTCAATCAAAAGAAAGGTTCAACTCTGTGAGATGAATGCACACGTCACAAAGAAGTTTCTCAGAATGCTTCAGTCTAGTTTTTATGTGAAGATATTTCCTTTTCTGCTTTAGGTCTCAAAGCGCTCCGAATACACATTTGCAGATACTACAGAAAGATTGTTTCCAAAGTGCTCAATCGAAAGAAATGTTCAACTCTGTGAGTTGAATACACACATCACAAAGAAGTTTCTGAGAATGCTTCTGTCTATTTTTTATGTGAAGATATTTCCTTTTCCACCAGGTGCCACAATCGCTCTTAATATCCACTTGCAAATTCTAGAAAAATAGTGTTTTAAAACTGCTCAATCAAACGGAAAGGTCCAACTCTGTTAGTTGAATGCACACATCACAAAGAACTTTCTGAGAATGCCTCTGTCTAGTTTTTATGTGAAGATATTTTCTTTTCCACGATAGTCATCAAAGAGCTCCAAATATCTACTTGCAGATTCTACAAAAAGAGTGTTTCAAAACTGCTCAATCAAAAGAATGCTTCAACTCTGTGAGTTGAATGCACACATCACATAGAGGTTTCTGAGAATGCTTCTGTCTAGTTTTTATGTGAAGATATTTGCTTCTGCACCAGAGGCCACAATCGCTCCTACTATTCACTTGCAAATTCTACAAAAATAGTGTTTCAAAACTGCTCAATCAAAAAAAAAAACTTTCAACTCCGAGAGTTGCATGCACACATCACAAAGAACTTTCTGAGAATGCTTCTGTGTAGATTTTATGTGAAGATATTTCCTTCTCCACCACAGGCCTCAAAGCGCTCCAAACATCCACTTGCAGATCCTAAAAAAGAGTATTTCAATACTGATCAATCAAAAGAAAGCTTCAACTCTGTGAGTTGAATGCACACCTTAGAAAGAAGTTTCTGAGAGTGCCTTTGTCTAGTTTTTATGTGAGGATATTTCCCTTTCCAACCTAGGCGTCAAAATGCTCCAAATATTCTCTTGCAGATTCTATTAAAAGAGAGTTTCAAAACTGCTCAATCAAAAGAAAGGTTCAACTCGGTGAGATGAATGCACACATCACAAAGAAGTTCCTCAGAATGATTCTGTCTAGTTTTTATGTGAAGATATTTCCTTATCAGCTGTATGCCTCAAAGGACTCCAAATTTCCATTTGCAGATACTAGAAAAGAAGTAATTTCCAGCTGCCCAATCAAAAGAAAGCTTCAACTCTGTGAGTTGAATGCACACATCACAAAGAAGTTTCTCAGAATGCTTCTGTTTAGTTTTTATGTGAAGATATTTCCTTCACAGCTAAAGGCCTCAAACCGCTCCAAATATCCAGTGGCAGATCCTACAAAAAAAGTGTTTCCAAACTGCTCATTCAAAAGACATGTTCAGCTCTGTGAGATGAATGCACACTTCACAGAGAAGTTTCTCAGAATGCTTCTGCCTAGTTTTTATGTGAAGATATTTCCTTTTTAGCTATAAGCCTGAAAGCACTCCAAATTCCATTTTCATACACTGCAAAAAGAGTCTTTCCAAACTGCTCAATCAAAAGAAAGGTTAACCTCTGTTAAATGAATGCACGCATCACAAAAAGGTCTATCAGAATGCTTCTGTCTAGATTTTATGTGAGGATATTTCCTGTTCAACCATGGGCCTCAAAGCGCTCCAAATATCCACTTGCAGATTCTACAATAAGATTCTTACAAAACAGCTCAATCTAAAGAAAGCTTCAACTCTCTGTGTTGAATGCAGACATCATAAATAAGTTGTCAAAATGTTTCTGTCTAGTTTCTAAGTGAAGATATTTCCTTTACCACCATAGGCCTCAATGCACTCCAAATATCCATGTGCAGATACTACAAAAAGAGTGTTTCCAAACTGCTCAATCAAAAGAAAGGTTCAACTCTGTGAGTTGCATGCACACATCACAAGGAAGTATCTGAGAATGCTTCTGCGTAGTTTTTAAGTGAAGATATTTCCTTTTCCCCTATAGGCCTCAAAGTGCTCCAAATATGCACTTGCAGTTTCTACAAACGAGTGTTTCAAAATGACCAAATCAAAACAAATGTTCAACTCTGTGAGATGAATGCACAATTCGTAAAGAAGTTTCTCAGAATGCTTTTGTGTAGTTTTTATGTGAAGATATTTAATTCTCCCACATAGGCCTCAAGGCACTCCAAATATCCACTACCAGATTCTCCAAAAACAGTGTTTCAAAAGGGCTTAATCAAAAGAAAGGTTCAACTCTGTGAGATGAATGCACACATCACTAGAAGGTTCTCAGAATGCTTCTGTCTCGTTTTTATGTGAAGATATTTCCTTTTCAGCTGTAGGTCTCAAAGCGCTCCAAATATCCATTGGCAGATACGAAAAATAGAGTGTTTCCAAACTGCTAAATCTAAAGAAAGGTTCAACTTTGTGAGTTGAAGGCTGACATTACAAAGAAGTTTCTGAGAATGCTCCTGTCTAGTTTTTAAGTGAAGATATTTCCTTTTCCACCATAGGCCTCAATGCGCTCCAAATATCCATTTGCAGATTCTCCAAAAAGAGTGTTTCCAAACTGCTTAATCAAAAGAAAGGTTCAACTCTGTGAGTTGAATGCACACATCACAAGGAAGTATCTGAGAATGCTTCTGTCCAGTTTTTAAGTGAAGATATTTCGTTTTCCACCATAGGCCTCAAAGTGCTACAATTATGCACTTGCAGTTTCTACAAAAGGAGTGTTTCACAATGGCTCAATCAAAACAAAAGTTCAACTCTGTGAGATGAATGCACACATCACAAAGAAGTTTCTCGGAATGCTTCTGTCTGGTTTTTATGTGAAGATATTTCCTTTTAAGCTATAGGCCTCAAAGTGCAAAAAGTATCCATTTGCAGACACTACAAAGAGTGTTTACAAATGGCTCAATCAAAAGAAAGCTTCAACTCTGTCAGTTGAATTCACACATCACAAAGTAGTTTCTGAGAATGCTTCTGTCTAGTTTTTATGTGAAGATATTTCCTTTTCCACCATAGGCCTCAAAGCGCTCCAAATATCCACTTGCAGATTCTGCAAAAAGAGTGTTTCAAAACTCCTCAATCAAAAGAAAGGTTCAACTCTGTGAGATGAATGCACACGTCACAAAGAAGTTTCTCAGAATGCTTCAGTCTAGTTTTTATGTGAAGATATTTCCTTTTCTGCTTTAGGTCTCAAAGCGCTCCGAATACACATTTGCAGATACTACAGAAAGATTGTTTCCAAAGTGCTCAATCGAAAGAAATGTTCAACTCTGTGAGTTGAATACACACATCACAAAGAAGTTTCTGAGAATGCTTCTGTCTATTTTTTATGTGAAGATATTTCCTTTTCCACCAGGTGCCACAATCGCTCTTAATATCCACTTGCAAATTCTAGAAAAATAGTGTTTTAAAACTGCTCAATCAAACGGAAAGGTCCAACTCTGTTAGTTGAATGCACACATCACAAAGAACTTTCTGAGAATGCCTCTGTCTAGTTTTTATGTGAAGATATTTTCTTTTCCACGATAGTCATCAAAGAGCTCCAAATATCTACTTGCAGATTCTACAAAAAGAGTGTTTCAAAACTGCTCAATCAAAAGAATGCTTCAACTCTGTGAGTTGAATGCACACATCACATAGAGGTTTCTGAGAATGCTTCTGTCTAGTTTTTATGTGAAGATATTTGCTTCTGCACCAGAGGCCACAATCGCTCCTACTATTCACTTGCAAATTCTACAAAAATAGTGTTTCAAAACTGCTCAATCAAAAAAAAAAACTTTCAACTCCGAGAGTTGCATGCACACATCACAAAGAACTTTCTGAGAATGCTTCTGTGTAGATTTTATGTGAAGATATTTCCTTCTCCACCACAGGCCTCAAAGCGCTCCAAACATCCACTTGCAGATCCTAAAAAAGAGTATTTCAATACTGATCAATCAAAAGAAAGCTTCAACTCTGTGAGTTGAATGCACACCTTAGAAAGAAGTTTCTGAGAGTGCCTTTGTCTAGTTTTTATGTGAGGATATTTCCCTTTCCAACCTAGGCGTCAAAATGCTCCAAATATTCTCTTGCAGATTCTATTAAAAGAGAGTTTCAAAACTGCTCAATCAAAAGAAAGGTTCAACTCGGTGAGATGAATGCACACATCACAAAGAAGTTCCTCAGAATGATTCTGTCTAGTTTTTATGTGAAGATATTTCCTTATCAGCTGTATGCCTCAAAGGACTCCAAATTTCCATTTGCAGATACTAGAAAAGAAGTAATTTCCAGCTGCCCAATCAAAAGAAAGCTTCAACTCTGTGAGTTGAATGCACACATCACAAAGAAGTTTCTCAGAATGCTTCTGTTTAGTTTTTATGTGAAGATATTTCCTTCACAGCTAAAGGCCTCAAACCGCTCCAAATATCCAGTGGCAGATCCTACAAAAAAAGTGTTTCCAAACTGCTCATTCAAAAGACATGTTCAGCTCTGTGAGATGAATGCACACTTCACAGAGAAGTTTCTCAGAATGCTTCTGCCTAGTTTTTATGTGAAGATATTTCCTTTTTAGCTATAAGCCTGAAAGCACTCCAAATTCCATTTTCATACACTGCAAAAAGAGTCTTTCCAAACTGCTCAATCAAAAGAAAGGTTAACCTCTGTTAAATGAATGCACGCATCACAAAAAGGTCTATCAGAATGCTTCTGTCTAGATTTTATGTGAGGATATTTCCTGTTCAACCATGGGCCTCAAAGCGCTCCAAATATCCACTTGCAGATTCTACAATAAGATTCTTACAAAACAGCTCAATCTAAAGAAAGCTTCAACTCTCTGTGTTGAATGCAGACATCATAAATAAGTTGTCAAAATGTTTCTGTCTAGTTTCTAAGTGAAGATATTTCCTTTACCACCATAGGCCTCAATGCACTCCAAATATCCATGTGCAGATACTACAAAAAGAGTGTTTCCAAACTGCTCAATCAAAAGAAAGGTTCAACTCTGTGAGTTGCATGCACACATCACAAGGAAGTATCTGAGAATGCTTCTGCGTAGTTTTTAAGTGAAGATATTTCCTTTTCCCCTATAGGCCTCAAAGTGCTCCAAATATGCACTTGCAGTTTCTACAAACGAGTGTTTCAAAATGACCAAATCAAAACAAATGTTCAACTCTGTGAGATGAATGCACAATTCGTAAAGAAGTTTCTCAGAATGCTTTTGTGTAGTTTTTATGTGAAGATATTTAATTCTCCCACATAGGCCTCAAGGCACTCCAAATATCCACTACCAGATTCTCCAAAAACAGTGTTTCAAAAGGGCTTAATCAAAAGAAAGGTTCAACTCTGTGAGATGAATGCACACATCACTAGAAGGTTCTCAGAATGCTTCTGTCTCGTTTTTATGTGAAGATATTTCCTTTTCAGCTGTAGGTCTCAAAGCGCTCCAAATATCCATTGGCAGATACGAAAAATAGAGTGTTTCCAAACTGCTAAATCTAAAGAAAGGTTCAACTTTGTGAGTTGAAGGCTGACATTACAAAGAAGTTTCTGAGAATGCTCCTGTCTAGTTTTTAAGTGAAGATATTTCCTTTTCCACCATAGGCCTCAATGCGCTCCAAATATCCATTTGCAGATTCTCCAAAAAGAGTGTTTCCAAACTGCTTAATCAAAAGAAAGGTTCAACTCTGTGAGTTGAATGCACACATCACAAGGAAGTATCTGAGAATGCTTCTGTCCAGTTTTTAAGTGAAGATATTTCGTTTTCCACCGTAGGCCTCAAAGTGCTACAATTATGCACTTGCAGTTTCTACAAAAGGAGTGTTTCACAATGGCTCAATCAAAACAAAAGTTCAACTCTGTGAGATGAATGCACACATCACAAAGAAGTTTCTCGGAATGCTTCTGTCTGGTTTTTATGTGAAGATATTTCCTTTTAAGCTATAGGCCTCAAAGTGCAAAAAGTATCCATTTGCAGACACTACAAAGAGTGTTTACAAATGGCTCAATCAAAAGAAAGCTTCAACTCTGTCAGTTGAATTCACACATCACAAAGTAGTTTCTGAGAATGCTTCTGTCTAGTTTTTATGTGAAGATATTTCCTTTTCCACCAGAGGCCTCAAAGCGCTCCAAATATCCACTTGCAGATTCTGCAAAAAGAGTGTTTCAAAACTCCTCAATCAAAAGAAAGGTTCAACTCTGTGAGATGAATGCACACGTCACAAAGAAGTTTCTCAGAATGCTTCAGTCTAGTTTTTATGTGAAGATATTTCCTTTTCTGCTTTAGGTCTCAAAGCGCTCCGAATACACATTTGCAGATACTACAGAAAGATTGTTTCCAAAGTGCTCAATCGAAAGAAATGTTCAACTCTGTGAGTTGAATACACACATCACAAAGAAGTTTCTGAGAATGCTTCTGTCTATTTTTTATGTGAAGATATTTCCTTTTCCACCAGATGCCACAATCGCTCTTAATATCCACTTGCAAATTCTACAAAAATAGTGTTTTAAAACTGCTCAATCAAACGGAAAGGTCCAACTCTGTTAGTTGAATGCACACATCACAAAGAACTTTCTGAGAATGCCTCTGTCTAGTTTTTATGTGAAGATATTTTCTTTTCCACGATAGTCATCAAAGAGCTCCAAATATCTACTTGCAGATTCTACAAAAAGAGTGTTTCAAAACTGCTCAATCAAAAGAATGCTTCAACTCTGTGAGTTGAATGCACACATCACATAGAGGTTTCTGAGAATGCTTCTGTCTAGTTTTTATGTGAAGATATTTGCTTCTGCACCAGAGGCCACAATCGCTCCTACTATTCACTTGCAAATTCTACAAAAATAGTGTTTCAAAACTGCTCAATCAAAAAAAAAAACTTTCAACTCCGAGAGTTGCATGCACACATCACAAAGAACTTTCTGAGAATGCTTCTGTGTAGATTTTATGTGAAGATATTTCCTTTTCCACCACAGGCCTCAAAGCGCTCCAAACATCCACTTGCAGATTCTAAAAAAGAGTATTTCAATACTGATCAATCAAAAGAAAGCTTCAACTCTGTGAGTTGAATGCACACCTTAGAAAGAAGTTTCTGAGAGTGCCTTTGTCTAGTTTTTATGTGAGGATATTTCCCTTTCCAACCTAGGCGTCAAAATGCTCCAAATATTCTCTTGCAGATTCTATTAAGAGAGAGTTTCAAAACTGCTCAATCAAAAGAAAGGTTCAACTCGGTGAGATGAATGCACACATCACAAAGAAGTTCCTCAGAATGATTCTGTCTAGTTTTTATGTGAAGATATTTCCTTATCAGCTGTATGCCTCAAAGGACTCCAAATTTCCATTTGCAGATACTAGAAAAGAAGTAATTTCCAGCTGCCCAATCAAAAGAAAGCTTCAACTCTGTGAGTTGAATGCACACATCACAAAGAAGTTTCTCAGAATGCTTCTGTTTAGTTTTTATGTGAAGATATTTCCTTCACAGCTAAAGGCCTCAAACCGCTCCAAATATCCAGTGGCAGATCCTACAAAAAAAAGTGTTTCCAAACTGCTCATTCAAAAGACATGTTCAGCTCTGTGAGATGAATGCACACTTCACAGAGAAGTTTCTCAGAATGCTTCTGCCTAGTTTTTATGTGAAGATATTTCCTTTTTAGCTATAAGCCTGAAAGCACTCCAAATTCCATTTTCATACACTGCAAAAAGAGTCTTTCCAAACTGCTCAATCAAAAGAAAGGTTAACCTCTGTTAAATGAATGCACGCATCACAAAAAGGTCTATCAGAATGCTTCTGTCTAGATTTTATGTGAGGATATTTCCTGTTCAACCATGGGCCTCAAAGCGCTCCAAATATCCACTTGCAGATTCTACAATAAGATTCTTACAAAACAGCTCAATCTAAAGAAAGCTTCAACTCTCTGTGTTGAATGCAGACATCATAAATAAGTTGTCAAAATGTTTCTGTCTAGTTTCTAAGTGAAGATATTTCCTTTACCACCATAGGCCTCAATGCACTCCAAATATCCATGTGCAGATACTACAAAAAGAGTGTTTCCAAACTGCTCAATCAAAAGAAAGGTTCAACTCTGTGAGTTGCATGCACACATCACAAGGAAGTATCTGAGAATGCTTCTGCGTAGTTTTTAAGTGAAGATATTTCCTTTTCCCCTATAGGCCTCAAAGTGCTCCAAATATGCACTTGCAGTTTCTACAAACGAGTGTTTCAAAATGACCAAATCAAAACAAATGTTCAACTCTGTGAGATGAATGCACAATTCGTAAAGAAGTTTCTCAGAATGCTTTTGTGTAGTTTTTATGTGAAGATATTTAATTCTCCCACATAGGCCTCAAGGCACTCCAAATATCCACTACCAGATTCTCCAAAAACAGTGTTTCAAAAGGGCTTAATCAAAAGAAAGGTTCAACTCTGTGAGATGAATGCACACATCACTAGAAGGTTCTCAGAATGCTTCTGTCTCGTTTTTATGTGAAGATATTTCCTTTTCAGCTGTAGGTCTCAAAGCGCTCCAAATATCCATTGGCAGATACGAAAAATAGAGTGTTTCCAAACTGCTAAATCTAAAGAAAGGTTCAACTTTGTGAGTTGAAGGCTGACATTACAAAGAAGTTTCTGAGAATGCTCCTGTCTAGTTTTTAAGTGAAGATATTTCCTTTTCCACCATAGGCCTCAATGCGCTCCAAATATCCATTTGCAGATTCTCCAAAAAGAGTGTTTCCAAACTGCTTAATCAAAAGAAAGGTTCAACTCTGTGAGTTGAATGCACACATCACAAGGAAGTATCTGAGAATGCTTCTGTCCAGTTTTTAAGTGAAGATATTTCGTTTTCCACCATAGGCCTCAAAGTGCTACAATTATGCACTTGCAGTTTCTACAAAAGGAGTGTTTCACAATGGCTCAATCAAAACAAAAGTTCAACTCTGTGAGATGAATGCACACATCACAAAGAAGTTTCTCGGAATGCTTCTGTCTGGTTTTTATGTGAAGATATTTCCTTTTAAGCTATAGGCCTCAAAGTGCAAAAAGTATCCATTTGCAGACACTACAAAGAGTGTTTACAAATGGCTCAATCAAAAGAAAGCTTCAACTCTGTCAGTTGAATTCACACATCACAAAGTAGTTTCTGAGAATGCTTCTGTCTAGTTTTTATGTGAAGATATTTCCTTTTCCACCATAGGCCTCAAAGCGCTCCAAATATCCACTTGCAGATTCTGCAAAAAGAGTGTTTCAAAACTCCTCAATCAAAAGAAAGGTTCAACTCTGTGAGATGAATGCACACGTCACAAAGAAGTTTCTCAGAATGCTTCAGTCTAGTTTTTATGTGAAGATATTTCCTTTTCTGCTTTAGGTCTCAAAGCGCTCCGAATACACATTTGCAGATACTACAGAAAGATTGTTTCCAAAGTGCTCAATCGAAAGAAATGTTCAACTCTGTGAGTTGAATACACACATCACAAAGAAGTTTCTGAGAATGCTTCTGTCTATTTTTTATGTGAAGATATTTCCTTTTCCACCAGGTGCCACAATCGCTCTTAATATCCACTTGCAAATTCTAGAAAAATAGTGTTTTAAAACTGCTCAATCAAACGGAAAGGTCCAACTCTGTTAGTTGAATGCACACATCACAAAGAACTTTCTGAGAATGCCTCTGTCTAGTTTTTATGTGAAGATATTTTCTTTTCCACGATAGTCATCAAAGAGCTCCAAATATCTACTTGCAGATTCTACAAAAAGAGTGTTTCAAAACTGCTCAATCAAAAGAATGCTTCAACTCTGTGAGTTGAATGCACACATCACATAGAGGTTTCTGAGAATGCTTCTGTCTAGTTTTTATGTGAAGATATTTGCTTCTGCACCAGAGGCCACAATCGCTCCTACTATTCACTTGCAAATTCTACAAAAATAGTGTTTCAAAACTGCTCAATCAAAAAAAAAAACTTTCAACTCCGAGAGTTGCATGCACACATCACAAAGAACTTTCTGAGAATGCTTCTGTGTAGATTTTATGTGAAGATATTTCCTTCTCCACCACAGGCCTCAAAGCGCTCCAAACATCCACTTGCAGATCCTAAAAAAGAGTATTTCAATACTGATCAATCAAAAGAAAGCTTCAACTCTGTGAGTTGAATGCACACCTTAGAAAGAAGTTTCTGAGAGTGCCTTTGTCTAGTTTTTATGTGAGGATATTTCCCTTTCCAACCTAGGCGTCAAAATGCTCCAAATATTCTCTTGCAGATTCTATTAAAAGAGAGTTTCAAAACTGCTCAATCAAAAGAAAGGTTCAACTCGGTGAGATGAATGCACACATCACAAAGAAGTTCCTCAGAATGATTCTGTCTAGTTTTTATGTGAAGATATTTCCTTATCAGCTGTATGCCTCAAAGGACTCCAAATTTCCATTTGCAGATACTAGAAAAGAAGTAATTTCCAGCTGCCCAATCAAAAGAAAGCTTCAACTCTGTGAGTTGAATGCACACATCACAAAGAAGTTTCTCAGAATGCTTCTGTTTAGTTTTTATGTGAAGATATTTCCTTCACAGCTAAAGGCCTCAAACCGCTTCAAATATCCAGTGGCAGATCCTACAAAAAAAGTGTTTCCAAACTGCTCATTCAAAAGACATGTTCAGCTCTGTGAGATGAATGCACACTTCACAGAGAAGTTTCTCAGAATGCTTCTGGCTAGTTTTTATGTGAAGATATTTCCTTTTTAGCTATAAGCCTGAAAGCACTCCAAATTCCATTTTCATACACTGCAAAAAGAGTCTTTCCAAACTGCTCAATCAAAAGAAAGGTTAACCTCTGTTAAATGAATGCACGCATCACAAAAAGGTCTATCAGAATGCTTCTGTCTAGATTTTATGTGAGGATATTTCCTGTTCAACCATGGGCCTCAAAGCGCTCCAAATATCCACTTGCAGATTCTACAATAAGATTCTTACAAAACAGCTCAATCTAAAGAAAGCTTCAACTCTCTGTGTTGAATGCAGACATCATAAATAAGTTGTCAAAATGTTTCTGTCTAGTTTCTAAGTGAAGATATTTCCTTTACCACCATAGGCCTCAATGCACTCCAAATATCCATGTGCAGATACTACAAAAAGAGTGTTTCCAAACTGCTCAATCAAAAGAAAGGTTCAACTCTGTGAGTTGCATGCACACATCACAAGGAAGTATCTGAGAATGCTTCTGCGTAGTTTTTAAGTGAAGATATTTCCTTTTCCCCTATAGGCCTCAAAGTGCTCCAAATATGCACTTGCAGTTTCTACAAACGAGTGTTTCAAAATGACCAAATCAAAACAAATGTTCAACTCTGTGAGATGAATGCACAATTCGTAAAGAAGTTTCTCAGAATGCTTTTGTGTAGTTTTTATGTGAAGATATTTAATTCTCCCACATAGGCCTCAAGGCACTCCAAATATCCACTACCAGATTCTCCAAAAACAGTGTTTCAAAAGGGCTTAATCAAAAGAAAGGTTCAACTCTGTGAGATGAATGCACACATCACTAGAAGGTTCTCAGAATGCTTCTGTCTCGTTTTTATGTGAAGATATTTCCTTTTCAGCTGTAGGTCTCAAAGCGCTCCAAATATCCATTGGCAGATACGAAAAATAGAGTGTTTCCAAACTGCTAAATCTAAAGAAAGGTTCAACTTTGTGAGTTGAAGGCTGACATTACAAAGAAGTTTCTGAGAATGCTCCTGTCTAGTTTTTAAGTGAAGATATTTCCTTTTCCACCATAGGCCTCAATGCGCTCCAAATATCCATTTGCAGATTCTCCAAAAAGAGTGTTTCCAAACTGCTTAATCAAAAGAAAGGTTCAACTCTGTGAGTTGAATGCACACATCACGAGGAAGTATCTGAGAATGCTTCTGTCCAGTTTTTAAGTGAAGATATTTCGTTTTCCACCGTAGGCCTCAAAGTGCTACAATTATGCACTTGCAGTTTCTACAAAAGGAGTGTTTCACAATGGCTCAATCAAAACAAAAGTTCAACTCTGTGAGATGAATGCACACATCACAAAGAAGTTTCTCGGAATGCTTCTGTCTGGTTTTTATGTGAAGATATTTCCTTTTAAGCTATAGACCTCAAAGTGCAAAAAGTATCCATTTGCAGACACTACAAAGAGTGTTTACAAATGGCTCAATCAAAAGAAAGCTTCAACTCTGTCAGTTGAATTCACACATCACAAAGTAGTTTCTGAGAATGCTTCTGTCTAGTTTTTATGTGAAGATATTTCCTTTTCCACCATAGGCCTCAAAGCGCTCCAAATATCCACTTGCAGATTCTGCAAAAAGAGTGTTTCAAAACTCCTCAATCAAAAGAAAGGTTCAACTCTGTGAGATGAATGCACACGTCACAAAGAAGTTTCTCAGAATGCTTCAGTCTAGTTTTTATGTGAAGATATTTCCTTTTCTGCTTTAGGTCTCAAAGCGCTCCGAATACACATTTGCAGATACTACAGAAAGATTGTTTCCAAAGTGCTCAATCGAAAGAAATGTTCAACTCTGTGAGTTGAATACACACATCACAAAGAAGTTTCTGAGAATGCTTCTGTCTATTTTTTATGTGAAGATATTTCCTTTTCCACCAGATGCCACAATCGCTCTTAATATCCACTTGCAAATTCTACAAAAATAGTGTTTTAAAACTGCTCAATCAAACGGAAAGGTCCAACTCTGTTAGTTGAATGCACACATCACAAAGAACTTTCTGAGAATGCCTCTGTCTAGTTTTTATGTGAAGATATTTTCTTTTCCACGATAGTCATCAAAGAGCTCCAAATATCTACTTGCAGATTCTACAAAAAGAGTGTTTCAAAACTGCTCAATCAAAAGAATGCTTCAACTCTGTGAGTTGAATGCACACATCACATAGAGGTTTCTGAGAATGCTTCTGTCTAGTTTTTATGTGAAGATATTTGCTTCTGCACCAGAGGCCACAATCGCTCCTACTATTCACTTGCAAATTCTACAAAAATAGTGTTTCAAAACTGCTCAATCAAAAAAAAAAAACTTTCAACTCCGAGAGTTGCATGCACACATCACAAAGAACTTTCTGAGAATGCTTCTGTGTAGATTTTATGTGAAGATATTTCCTTTTCCACCACAGGCTTCAAAGCGCTCCAAATATCCACTTGCAGATTCTAAAAAAGAGTATTTCAATACTGATCAATCAAAAGAAAGCTTCAACTCTGTGAGTTGAATGCACACCTTAGAAAGAAGTTTCTGAGAGTGCCTTTGTCTAGTTTTTATGTGAGGATATTTCCCTTTCCAACCTAGGCGTCAAAATGCTCCAAATATTCTCTTGCAGATTCTATTAAAAGAGAGTTTCAAAACTGCTCAATCAAAAGAAAGGTTCAACTCGGTGAGATGAATGCACACATCACAAAGAAGTTCCTCAGAATGATTCTGTCTAGTTTTTATGTGAAGATATTTCCTTATCAGCTGTATGCCTCAAAGGACTCCAAATTTCCATTTGCAGATACTAGAAAAGAAGTAATTTCCAGCTGCCCAATCAAAAGAAAGCTTCAACTCTGTGAGTTGAATGCACACATCACAAAGAAGTTTCTCAGAATGCTTCTGTTTAGTTTTTATGTGAAGATATTTCCTTCACAGCTAAAGGCCTCAAACCGCTCCAAATATCCAGTGGCAGATCCTACAAAAAAAGTGTTTCCAAACTGCTCCTTCAAAAGACATGTTCAGCTCTGTGAGATGAATGCACACTTCACAGAGAAGTTTCTCAGAATGCTTCTGCCTAGTTTTTATGTGAAGATATTTCCTTTTTAGCTATAAGCCTGAAAGCACTCCAAATTCCATTTTCATACGCTGCAAAAAGAGTCTTTCCAAACTGCTCAATCAAAAGAAAGGTTAACCTCTGTTAAATGAATGCACGCATCACAAAAAGATCTATCAGAATGCTTCTGTCTAGATTTTATGTGAGGATATTTCCTGTTCAACCATGGGCCTCAAAGCGCTCCAAATATCCACTTGCAGATTCTACAATAAGATTCTTACAAAACAGCTCAATCTAAAGAAAGCTTCAACTCTCTGTGTTGAATGCAGACATCATAAATAAGTTGTCAAAATGTTTCTGTGTAGTTTCTAAGTGAAGATATTTCCTTTACCACCATAGGCCTCAATGCACTCCAAATATCCATGTGCAGATACTACAAAAAGAGTGTTTCCAAACTGCTCAATCAAAAGAAAGGTTCAACTCTGTGAGTTGCATGCACACATCACAAGGAAGTATCTGAGAATGCTTCTGCGTAGTTTTTAAGTGAAGATATTTCCTTTTCCCCTATAGGCCTCAAAGTGCTCCAAATATGCACTTGCAGTTTCTACAAACGAGTGTTTCAAAATGACCAAATCAAAACAAATGTTCAACTCTGTGAGATGAATGCACAATTCGTAAAGAAGTTTCTCAGAATGCTTTTGTGTAGTTTTTATGTGAAGATATTTAATTCTCCCACATAGGCCTCAAGGCACTCCAAATATCCACTACCAGATTCTCCAAAAAGAGTGTTTCAAAAGGGCTTAATCAAAAGAAAGGTTCAACTCTGTGAGATGAATGCACACATCACTAGAAGGTTCTCAGAATGCTTCTGTCTCGTTTTTATGTGAAGATATTTCCTTTTCAGCTGTAGGTCTCAAAGCGCTCCAAATATCCATTGGCAGATACGAAAAATAGAGTGTTTCCAAACTGCTAAATCTAAAGAAAGGTTCAACTTTGTGAGTTGAAGGCTGACATTACAAAGAAGTTTCTGAGAATGCTCCTGTCTAGTTTTTAAGTGAAGATATTTCCTTTTCCACCATAGGCCTCAATGCGCTCCAAATATCCATTTGCAGATTCTCCAAAAAGAGTGTTTCCAAACTGCTTAATCAAAAGAAAGGTTCAACTCTGTGAGTTGAATGCACACATCACAAGGAAGTATCTGAGAATGCTTCTGTCCAGTTTTTAAGTGAAGATATTTCGTTTTCCACCATAGGCCTCAAAGTGCTACAATTATGCACTTGCAGTTTCTACAAAAGGAGTGTTTCACAATGGCTCAATCAAAACAAAAGTTCAACTCTGTGAGATGAATGCACACATCACAAAGAAGTTTCTCGGAATGCTTCTGTCTGGTTTTTATGTGAAGATATTTCCTTTTAAGCTATAGGCCTCAAAGTGCAAAAAGTATCCATTTGCAGACACTACAAAGAGTGTTTACAAATGGCTCAATCAAAAGAAAGCTTCAACTCTGTCAGTTGAATTCACACATCACAAAGTAGTTTCTGAGAATGCTTCTGTCTAGTTTTTATGTGAAGATATTTCCTTTTCCACCATAGGCCTCAAAGCGCTCCAAATATCCACTTGCAGATTCTGCAAAAAGAGTGTTTCAAAACTCCTCAATCAAAAGAAAGGTTCAACTCTGTGAGATGAATGCACACGTCACAAAGAAGTTTCTCAGAATGCTTCAGTCTAGTTTTTATGTGAAGATATTTCCTTTTCTGCTTTAGGTCTCAAAGCGCTCCGAATACACATTTGCAGATACTACAGAAAGATTGTTTCCAAAGTGCTCAATCGAAAGAAATGTTCAACTCTGTGAGTTGAATACACACATCACAAAGAAGTTTCTGAGAATGCTTCTGTCTATTTTTTATGTGAAGATATTTCCTTTTCCACCAGATGCCACAATCGCTCTTAATATCCACTTGCAAATTCTACAAAAATAGTGTTTTAAAACTGCTCAATCAAACGGAAAGGTCCAACTCTGTTAGTTGAATGCACACATCACAAAGAACTTTCTGAGAATGCCTCTGTCTAGTTTTTATGTGAAGATATTTTCTTTTCCACGATAGTCATCAAAGAGCTCCAAATATCTACTTGCAGATTCTACAAAAAGAGTGTTTCAAAACTGCTCAATCAAAAGAATGCTTCAACTCTGTGAGTTGAATGCACACATCACATAGAGGTTTCTGAGAATGCTTCTGTCTAGTTTTTATGTGAAGATATTTGCTTCTGCACCAGAGGCCACAATCGCTCCTACTATTCACTTGCAAATTCTACAAAAATAGTGTTTCAAAACTGCTCAATCAAAAAAAAAAAACTTTCAACTCCGAGAGTTGCATGCACACATCACAAAGAACTTTCTGAGAATGCTTCTGTGTAGATTTTATGTGAAGATATTTCCTTTTCCACCACAGGCTTCAAAGCGCTCCAAATATCCACTTGCAGATTCTAAAAAAGAGTATTTCAATACTGATCAATCAAAAGAAAGCTTCAACTCTGTGAGTTGAATGCACACCTTAGAAAGAAGTTTCTGAGAGTGCCTTTGTCTAGTTTTTATGTGAGGATATTTCCCTTTCCAACCTAGGCGTCAAAATGCTCCAAATATTCTCTTGCAGATTCTATTAAAAGAGAGTTTCAAAACTGCTCAATCAAAAGAAAGGTTCAACTCGGTGAGATGAATGCACACATCACAAAGAAGTTCCTCAGAATGATTCTGTCTAGTTTTTATGTGAAGATATTTCCTTATCAGCTGTATGCCTCAAAGGACTCCAAATTTCCATTTGCAGATACTAGAAAAGAAGTAATTTCCAGCTGCCCAATCAAAAGAAAGCTTCAACTCTGTGAGTTGAATGCACACATCACAAAGAAGTTTCTCAGAATGCTTCTGTTTAGTTTTTATGTGAAGATATTTCCTTCACAGCTAAAGGCCTCAAACCGCTCCAAATATCCAGTGGCAGATCCTACAAAAAAAGTGTTTCCAAACTGCTCCTTCAAAAGACATGTTCAGCTCTGTGAGATGAATGCACACTTCACAGAGAAGTTTCTCAGAATGCTTCTGCCTAGTTTTTATGTGAAGATATTTCCTTTTTAGCTATAAGCCTGAAAGCACTCCAAATTCCATTTTCATACGCTGCAAAAAGAGTCTTTCCAAACTGCTCAATCAAAAGAAAGGTTAACCTCTGTTAAATGAATGCACGCATCACAAAAAGGTCTATCAGAATGCTTCTGTCTAGATTTTATGTGAGGATATTTCCTGTTCAACCATGGGCCTCAAAGCGCTCCAAATATCCACTTGCAGATTCTACAATAAGATTCTTACAAAACAGCTCAATCTAAAGAAAGCTTCAACTCTCTGTGTTGAATGCAGACATCATAAATAAGTTGTCAAAATGTTTCTGTGTAGTTTCTAAGTGAAGATATTTCCTTTACCACCATAGGCCTCAATGCACTCCAAATATCCATGTGCAGATACTACAAAAAGAGTGTTTCCAAACTGCTCAATCAAAAGAAAGGTTCAACTCTGTGAGTTGCATGCACACATCACAAGGAAGTATCTGAGAATGCTTCTGCGTAGTTTTTAAGTGAAGATATTTCCTTTTCCCCTATAGGCCTCAAAGTGCTCCAAATATGCACTTGCAGTTTCTACAAACGAGTGTTTCAAAATGACCAAATCAAAACAAATGTTCAACTCTGTGAGATGAATGCACAATTCGTAAAGAAGTTTCTCAGAATGCTTTTGTGTAGTTTTTATGTGAAGATATTTAATTCTCCCACATAGGCCTCAAGGCACTCCAAATATCCACTACCAGATTCTCCAAAAAGAGTGTTTCAAAAGGGCTTAATCAAAAGAAAGGTTCAACTCTGTGAGATGAATGCACACATCACTAGAAGGTTCTCAGAATGCTTCTGTCTCGTTTTTATGTGAAGATATTTCCTTTTCAGCTGTAGGTCTCAAAGCGCTCCAAATATCCATTGGCAGATACGAAAAATAGAGTGTTTCCAAACTGCTAAATCTAAAGAAAGGTTCAACTTTGTGAGTTGAAGGCTGACATTACAAAGAAGTTTCTGAGAATGCTCCTGTCTAGTTTTTAAGTGAAGATATTTCCTTTTCCACCATAGGCCTCAATGCGCTCCAAATATCCATTTGCAGATTCTCCAAAAAGAGTGTTTCCAAACTGCTTAATCAAAAGAAAGGTTCAACTCTGTGAGTTGAATGCACACATCACAAGGAAGTATCTGAGAATGCTTCTGTCCAGTTTTTAAGTGAAGATATTTCGTTTTCCACCATAGGCCTCAAAGTGCTACAATTATGCACTTGCAGTTTCTACAAAAGGAGTGTTTCACAATGGCTCAATCAAAACAAAAGTTCAACTCTGTGAGATGAATGCACACATCACAAAGAAGTTTCTCGGAATGCTTCTGTCTGGTTTTTATGTGAAGATATTTCCTTTTAAGCTATAGGCCTCAAAGTGCAAAAAGTATCCATTTGCAGACACTACAAAGAGTGTTTACAAATGGCTCAATCAAAAGAAAGCTTCAACTCTGTCAGTTGAATTCACACATCACAAAGTAGTTTCTGAGAATGCTTCTGTCTAGTTTTTATGTGAAGATATTTCCTTTTCCACCATAGGCCTCAAAGCGCTCCAAATATCCACTTGCAGATTCTGCAAAAAGAGTGTTTCAAAACTCCTCAATCAAAAGAAAGGTTCAACTCTGTGAGATGAATGCACACGTCACAAAGAAGTTTCTCAGAATGCTTCAGTCTAGTTTTTATGTGAAGATATTTCCTTTTCTGCTTTAGGTCTCAAAGCGCTCCGAATACACATTTGCAGATACTACAGAAAGATTGTTTCCAAAGTGCTCAATCGAAAGAAATGTTCAACTCTGTGAGTTGAATACACACATCACAAAGAAGTTTCTGAGAATGCTTCTGTCTATTTTTTATGTGAAGATATTTCCTTTTCCACCAGATGCCACAATCGCTCTTAATATCCACTTGCAAATTCTACAAAAATAGTGTTTTAAAACTGCTCAATCAAACGGAAAGGTCCAACTCTGTTAGTTGAATGCACACATCACAAAGAACTTTCTGAGAATGCCTCTGTCTAGTTTTTATGTGAAGATATTTTCTTTTCCACGATAGTCATCAAAGAGCTCCAAATATCTACTTGCAGATTCTACAAAAAGAGTGTTTCAAAACTGCTCAATCAAAAGAATGCTTCAACTCTGTGAGTTGAATGCACACATCACATAGAGGTTTCTGAGAATGCTTCTGTCTAGTTTTTATGTGAAGATATTTGCTTCTGCACCAGAGGCCACAATCGCTCCTACTATTCACTTGCAAATTCTACAAAAATAGTGTTTCAAAACTGCTCAATCAAAAAAAAAAAACTTTCAACTCCGAGAGTTGCATGCACACATCACAAAGAACTTTCTGAGAATGCTTCTGTGTAGATTTTATGTGAAGATATTTCCTTTTCCACCACAGGCTTCAAAGCGCTCCAAATATCCACTTGCAGATTCTAAAAAAGAGTATTTCAATACTGATCAATCAAAAGAAAGCTTCAACTCTGTGAGTTGAATGCACACCTTAGAAAGAAGTTTCTGAGAGTGCCTTTGTCTAGTTTTTATGTGAGGATATTTCCCTTTCCAACCTAGGCGTCAAAATGCTCCAAATATTCTCTTGCAGATTCTATTAAAAGAGAGTTTCAAAACTGCTCAATCAAAAGAAAGGTTCAACTCGGTGAGATGAATGCACACATCACAAAGAAGTTCCTCAGAATGATTCTGTCTAGTTTTTATGTGAAGATATTTCCTTATCAGCTGTATGCCTCAAAGGACTCCAAATTTCCATTTGCAGATACTAGAAAAGAAGTAATTTCCAGCTGCCCAATCAAAAGAAAGCTTCAACTCTGTGAGTTGAATGCACACATCACAAAGAAGTTTCTCAGAATGCTTCTGTTTAGTTTTTATGTGAAGATATTTCCTTCACAGCTAAAGGCCTCAAACCGCTCCAAATATCCAGTGGCAGATCCTACAAAAAAAGTGTTTCCAAACTGCTCCTTCAAAAGACATGTTCAGCTCTGTGAGATGAATGCACACTTCACAGAGAAGTTTCTCAGAATGCTTCTGCCTAGTTTTTATGTGAAGATATTTCCTTTTTAGCTATAAGCCTGAAAGCACTCCAAATTCCATTTTCATACGCTGCAAAAAGAGTCTTTCCAAACTGCTCAATCAAAAGAAAGGTTAACCTCTGTTAAATGAATGCACGCATCACAAAAAGGTCTATCAGAATGCTTCTGTCTAGATTTTATGTGAGGATATTTCCTGTTCAACCATGGGCCTCAAAGCGCTCCAAATATCCACTTGCAGATTCTACAATAAGATTCTTACAAAACAGCTCAATCTAAAGAAAGCTTCAACTCTCTGTGTTGAATGCAGACATCATAAATAAGTTGTCAAAATGTTTCTGTGTAGTTTCTAAGTGAAGATATTTCCTTTACCACCATAGGCCTCAATGCACTCCAAATATCCATGTGCAGATACTACAAAAAGAGTGTTTCCAAACTGCTCAATCAAAAGAAAGGTTCAACTCTGTGAGTTGCATGCACACATCACAAGGAAGTATCTGAGAATGCTTCTGCGTAGTTTTTAAGTGAAGATATTTCCTTTTCCCCTATAGGCCTCAAAGTGCTCCAAATATGCACTTGCAGTTTCTACAAACGAGTGTTTCAAAATGACCAAATCAAAACAAATGTTCAACTCTGTGAGATGAATGCACAATTCGTAAAGAAGTTTCTCAGAATGCTTTTGTGTAGTTTTTATGTGAAGATATTTAATTCTCCCACATAGGCCTCAAGGCACTCCAAATATCCACTACCAGATTCTCCAAAAAGAGTGTTTCAAAAGGGCTTAATCAAAAGAAAGGTTCAACTCTGTGAGATGAATGCACACATCACTAGAAGGTTCTCAGAATGCTTCTGTCTCGTTTTTATGTGAAGATATTTCCTTTTCAGCTGTAGGTCTCAAAGCGCTCCAAATATCCATTGGCAGATACGAAAAATAGAGTGTTTCCAAACTGCTAAATCTAAAGAAAGGTTCAACTTTGTGAGTTGAAGGCTGACATTACAAAGAAGTTTCTGAGAATGCTCCTGTCTAGTTTTTAAGTGAAGATATTTCCTTTTCCACCATAGGCCTCAATGCGCTCCAAATATCCATTTGCAGATTCTCCAAAAAGAGTGTTTCCAAACTGCTTAATCAAAAGAAAGGTTCAACTCTGTGAGTTGAATGCACACATCACAAGGAAGTATCTGAGAATGCTTCTGTCCAGTTTTTAAGTGAAGATATTTCGTTTTCCACCATAGGCCTCAAAGTGCTACAATTATGCACTTGCAGTTTCTACAAAAGGAGTGTTTCACAATGGCTCAATCAAAACAAAAGTTCAACTCTGTGAGATGAATGCACACATCACAAAGAAGTTTCTCGGAATGCTTCTGTCTGGTTTTTATGTGAAGATATTTCCTTTTAAGCTATAGGCCTCAAAGTGCAAAAAGTATCCATTTGCAGACACTACAAAGAGTGTTTACAAATGGCTCAATCAAAAGAAAGCTTCAACTCTGTCAGTTGAATTCACACATCACAAAGTAGTTTCTGAGAATGCTTCTGTCTAGTTTTTATGTGAAGATATTTCCTTTTCCACCATAGGCCTCAAAGCGCTCCAAATATCCACTTGCAGATTCTGCAAAAAGAGTGTTTCAAAACTCCTCAATCAAAAGAAAGGTTCAACTCTGTGAGATGAATGCACACGTCACAAAGAAGTTTCTCAGAATGCTTCAGTCTAGTTTTTATGTGAAGATATTTCCTTTTCTGCTTTAGGTCTCAAAGCGCTCCGAATACACATTTGCAGATACTACAGAAAGATTGTTTCCAAAGTGCTCAATCGAAAGAAATGTTCAACTCTGTGAGTTGAATACACACATCACAAAGAAGTTTCTGAGAATGCTTCTGTCTATTTTTTATGTGAAGATATTTCCTTTTCCACCAGATGCCACAATCGCTCTTAATATCCACTTGCAAATTCTACAAAAATAGTGTTTTAAAACTGCTCAATCAAACGGAAAGGTCCAACTCTGTTAGTTGAATGCACACATCACAAAGAACTTTCTGAGAATGCCTCTGTCTAGTTTTTATGTGAAGATATTTTCTTTTCCACGATAGTCATCAAAGAGCTCCAAATATCTACTTGCAGATTCTACAAAAAGAGTGTTTCAAAACTGCTCAATCAAAAGAATGCTTCAACTCTGTGAGTTGAATGCACACATCACATAGAGGTTTCTGAGAATGCTTCTGTCTAGTTTTTATGTGAAGATATTTGCTTCTGCACCAGAGGCCACAATCGCTCCTACTATTCACTTGCAAATTCTACAAAAATAGTGTTTCAAAACTGCTCAATCAAAAAAAAAAACTTTCAACTCCGAGAGTTGCATGCACACATCACAAAGAACTTTCTGAGAATGCTTCTGTGTAGATTTTATGTGAAGATATTTCCTTTTCCACCACAGGCTTCAAAGCGCTCCAAATATCCACTTGCAGATTCTAAAAAAGAGTATTTCAATACTGATCAATCAAAAGAAAGCTTCAACTCTGTGAGTTGAATGCACACCTTAGAAAGAAGTTTCTGAGAGTGCCTTTGTCTAGTTTTTATGTGAGGATATTTCCCTTTCCAACCTAGGCGTCAAAATGCTCCAAATATTCTCTTGCAGATTCTATTAAAAGAGAGTTTCAAAACTGCTCAATCAAAAGAAAGGTTCAACTCGGTGAGATGAATGCACACATCACAAAGAAGTTCCTCAGAATGATTCTGTCTAGTTTTTATGTGAAGATATTTCCTTATCAGCTGTATGCCTCAAAGGACTCCAAATTTCCATTTGCAGATACTAGAAAAGAAGTAATTTCCAGCTGCCCAATCAAAAGAAAGCTTCAACTCTGTGAGTTGAATGCACACATCACAAAGAAGTTTCTCAGAATGCTTCTGTTTAGTTTTTATGTGAAGATATTTCCTTCACAGCTAAAGGCCTCAAACCGCTCCAAATATCCAGTGGCAGATCCTACAAAAAAAGTGTTTCCAAACTGCTCCTTCAAAAGACATGTTCAGCTCTGTGAGATGAATGCACACTTCACAGAGAAGTTTCTCAGAATGCTTCTGCCTAGTTTTTATGTGAAGATATTTCCTTTTTAGCTATAAGCCTGAAAGCACTCCAAATTCCATTTTCATACGCTGCAAAAAGAGTCTTTCCAAACTGCTCAATCAAAAGAAAGGTTAACCTCTGTTAAATGAATGCACGCATCACAAAAAGGTCTATCAGAATGCTTCTGTCTAGATTTTATGTGAGGATATTTCCTGTTCAACCATGGGCCTCAAAGCGCTCCAAATATCCACTTGCAGATTCTACAATAAGATTCTTACAAAACAGCTCAATCTAAAGAAAGCTTCAACTCTCTGTGTTGAATGCAGACATCATAAATAAGTTGTCAAAATGTTTCTGTGTAGTTTCTAAGTGAAGATATTTCCTTTACCACCATAGGCCTCAATGCACTCCAAATATCCATGTGCAGATACTACAAAAAGAGTGTTTCCAAACTGCTCAATCAAAAGAAAGGTTCAACTCTGTGAGTTGCATGCACACATCACAAGGAAGTATCTGAGAATGCTTCTGCGTAGTTTTTAAGTGAAGATATTTCCTTTTCCCCTATAGGCCTCAAAGTGCTCCAAATATGCACTTGCAGTTTCTACAAACGAGTGTTTCAAAATGACCAAATCAAAACAAATGTTCAACTCTGTGAGATGAATGCACAATTCGTAAAGAAGTTTCTCAGAATGCTTTTGTGTAGTTTTTATGTGAAGATATTTAATTCTCCCACATAGGCCTCAAGGCACTCCAAATATCCACTACCAGATTCTCCAAAAAGAGTGTTTCAAAAGGGCTTAATCAAAAGAAAGGTTCAACTCTGTGAGATGAATGCACACATCACTAGAAGGTTCTCAGAATGCTTCTGTCTCGTTTTTATGTGAAGATATTTCCTTTTCAGCTGTAGGTCTCAAAGCGCTCCAAATATCCATTGGCAGATACGAAAAATAGAGTGTTTCCAAACTGCTAAATCTAAAGAAAGGTTCAACTTTGTGAGTTGAAGGCTGACATTACAAAGAAGTTTCTGAGAATGCTCCTGTCTAGTTTTTAAGTGAAGATATTTCCTTTTCCACCATAGGCCTCAATGCGCTCCAAATATCCATTTGCAGATTCTCCAAAAAGAGTGTTTCCAAACTGCTTAATCAAAAGAAAGGTTCAACTCTGTGAGTTGAATGCACACATCACAAGGAAGTATCTGAGAATGCTTCTGTCCAGTTTTTAAGTGAAGATATTTCGTTTTCCACCATAGGCCTCAAAGTGCTACAATTATGCACTTGCAGTTTCTACAAAAGGAGTGTTTCACAATGGCTCAATCAAAACAAAAGTTCAACTCTGTGAGATGAATGCACACATCACAAAGAAGTTTCTCGGAATGCTTCTGTCTGGTTTTTATGTGAAGATATTTCCTTTTAAGCTATAGGCCTCAAAGTGCAAAAAGTATCCATTTGCAGACACTACAAAGAGTGTTTACAAATGGCTCAATCAAAAGAAAGCTTCAACTCTGTCAGTTGAATTCACACATCACAAAGTAGTTTCTGAGAATGCTTCTGTCTAGTTTTTATGTGAAGATATTTCCTTTTCCACCATAGGCCTCAAAGCGCTCCAAATATCCACTTGCAGATTCTGCAAAAAGAGTGTTTCAAAACTCCTCAATCAAAAGAAAGGTTCAACTCTGTGAGATGAATGCACACGTCACAAAGAAGTTTCTCAGAATGCTTCAGTCTAGTTTTTATGTGAAGATATTTCCTTTTCTGCTTTAGGTCTCAAAGCGCTCCGAATACACATTTGCAGATACTACAGAAAGATTGTTTCCAAAGTGCTCAATCGAAAGAAATGTTCAACTCTGTGAGTTGAATACACACATCACAAAGAAGTTTCTGAGAATGCTTCTGTCTATTTTTTATGTGAAGATATTTCCTTTTCCACCAGATGCCACAATCGCTCTTAATATCCACTTGCAAATTCTACAAAAATAGTGTTTTAAAACTGCTCAATCAAACGGAAAGGTCCAACTCTGTTAGTTGAATGCACACATCACAAAGAACTTTCTGAGAATGCCTCTGTCTAGTTTTTATGTGAAGATATTTTCTTTTCCACGATAGTCATCAAAGAGCTCCAAATATCTACTTGCAGATTCTACAAAAAGAGTGTTTCAAAACTGCTCAATCAAAAGAATGCTTCAACTCTGTGAGTTGAATGCACACATCACATAGAGGTTTCTGAGAATGCTTCTGTCTAGTTTTTATGTGAAGATATTTGCTTCTGCACCAGAGGCCACAATCGCTCCTACTATTCACTTGCAAATTCTACAAAAATAGTGTTTCAAAACTGCTCAATCAAAAAAAAAAAACTTTCAACTCCGAGAGTTGCATGCACACATCACAAAGAACTTTCTGAGAATGCTTCTGTGTAGATTTTATGTGAAGATATTTCCTTTTCCACCACAGGCTTCAAAGCGCTCCAAATATCCACTTGCAGATTCTAAAAAAGAGTATTTCAATACTGATCAATCAAAAGAAAGCTTCAACTCTGTGAGTTGAATGCACACCTTAGAAAGAAGTTTCTGAGAGTGCCTTTGTCTAGTTTTTATGTGAGGATATTTCCCTTTCCAACCTAGGCGTCAAAATGCTCCAAATATTCTCTTGCAGATTCTATTAAAAGAGAGTTTCAAAACTGCTCAATCAAAAGAAAGGTTCAACTCGGTGAGATGAATGCACACATCACAAAGAAGTTCCTCAGAATGATTCTGTCTAGTTTTTATGTGAAGATATTTCCTTATCAGCTGTATGCCTCAAAGGACTCCAAATTTCCATTTGCAGATACTAGAAAAGAAGTAATTTCCAGCTGCCCAATCAAAAGAAAGCTTCAACTCTGTGAGTTGAATGCACACATCACAAAGAAGTTTCTCAGAATGCTTCTGTTTAGTTTTTATGTGAAGATATTTCCTTCACAGCTAAAGGCCTCAAACCGCTCCAAATATCCAGTGGCAGATCCTACAAAAAAAGTGTTTCCAAACTGCTCCTTCAAAAGACATGTTCAGCTCTGTGAGATGAATGCACACTTCACAGAGAAGTTTCTCAGAATGCTTCTGCCTAGTTTTTATGTGAAGATATTTCCTTTTTAGCTATAAGCCTGAAAGCACTCCAAATTCCATTTTCATACGCTGCAAAAAGAGTCTTTCCAAACTGCTCAATCAAAAGAAAGGTTAACCTCTGTTAAATGAATGCACGCATCACAAAAAGGTCTATCAGAATGCTTCTGTCTAGATTTTATGTGAGGATATTTCCTGTTCAACCATGGGCCTCAAAGCGCTCCAAATATCCACTTGCAGATTCTACAATAAGATTCTTACAAAACAGCTCAATCTAAAGAAAGCTTCAACTCTCTGTGTTGAATGCAGACATCATAAATAAGTTGTCAAAATGTTTCTGTGTAGTTTCTAAGTGAAGATATTTCCTTTACCACCATAGGCCTCAATGCACTCCAAATATCCATGTGCAGATACTACAAAAAGAGTGTTTCCAAACTGCTCAATCAAAAGAAAGGTTCAACTCTGTGAGTTGCATGCACACATCACAAGGAAGTATCTGAGAATGCTTCTGCGTAGTTTTTAAGTGAAGATATTTCCTTTTCCCCTATAGGCCTCAAAGTGCTCCAAATATGCACTTGCAGTTTCTACAAACGAGTGTTTCAAAATGACCAAATCAAAACAAATGTTCAACTCTGTGAGATGAATGCACAATTCGTAAAGAAGTTTCTCAGAATGCTTTTGTGTAGTTTTTATGTGAAGATATTTAATTCTCCCACATAGGCCTCAAGGCACTCCAAATATCCACTACCAGATTCTCCAAAAAGAGTGTTTCAAAAGGGCTTAATCAAAAGAAAGGTTCAACTCTGTGAGATGAATGCACACATCACTAGAAGGTTCTCAGAATGCTTCTGTCTCGTTTTTATGTGAAGATATTTCCTTTTCAGCTGTAGGTCTCAAAGCGCTCCAAATATCCATTGGCAGATACGAAAAATAGAGTGTTTCCAAACTGCTAAATCTAAAGAAAGGTTCAACTTTGTGAGTTGAAGGCTGACATTACAAAGAAGTTTCTGAGAATGCTCCTGTCTAGTTTTTAAGTGAAGATATTTCCTTTTCCACCATAGGCCTCAATGCGCTCCAAATATCCATTTGCAGATTCTCCAAAAAGAGTGTTTCCAAACTGCTTAATCAAAAGAAAGGTTCAACTCTGTGAGTTGAATGCACACATCACAAGGAAGTATCTGAGAATGCTTCTGTCCAGTTTTTAAGTGAAGATATTTCGTTTTCCACCATAGGCCTCAAAGTGCTACAATTATGCACTTGCAGTTTCTACAAAAGGAGTGTTTCACAATGGCTCAATCAAAACAAAAGTTCAACTCTGTGAGATGAATGCACACATCACAAAGAAGTTTCTCGGAATGCTTCTGTCTGGTTTTTATGTGAAGATATTTCCTTTTAAGCTATAGGCCTCAAAGTGCAAAAAGTATCCATTTGCAGACACTACAAAGAGTGTTTACAAATGGCTCAATCAAAAGAAAGCTTCAACTCTGTCAGTTGAATTCACACATCACAAAGTAGTTTCTGAGAATGCTTCTGTCTAGTTTTTATGTGAAGATATTTCCTTTTCCACCATAGGCCTCAAAGCGCTCCAAATATCCACTTGCAGATTCTGCAAAAAGAGTGTTTCAAAACTCCTCAATCAAAAGAAAGGTTCAACTCTGTGAGATGAATGCACACGTCACAAAGAAGTTTCTCAGAATGCTTCAGTCTAGTTTTTATGTGAAGATATTTCCTTTTCTGCTTTAGGTCTCAAAGCGCTCCGAATACACATTTGCAGATACTACAGAAAGATTGTTTCCAAAGTGCTCAATCGAAAGAAATGTTCAACTCTGTGAGTTGAATACACACATCACAAAGAAGTTTCTGAGAATGCTTCTGTCTATTTTTTATGTGAAGATATTTCCTTTTCCACCAGATGCCACAATCGCTCTTAATATCCACTTGCAAATTCTACAAAAATAGTGTTTTAAAACTGCTCAATCAAACGGAAAGGTCCAACTCTGTTAGTTGAATGCACACATCACAAAGAACTTTCTGAGAATGCCTCTGTCTAGTTTTTATGTGAAGATATTTTCTTTTCCACGATAGTCATCAAAGAGCTCCAAATATCTACTTGCAGATTCTACAAAAAGAGTGTTTCAAAACTGCTCAATCAAAAGAATGCTTCAACTCTGTGAGTTGAATGCACACATCACATAGAGGTTTCTGAGAATGCTTCTGTCTAGTTTTTATGTGAAGATATTTGCTTCTGCACCAGAGGCCACAATCGCTCCTACTATTCACTTGCAAATTCTACAAAAATAGTGTTTCAAAACTGCTCAATCAAAAAAAAAAAACTTTCAACTCCGAGAGTTGCATGCACACATCACAAAGAACTTTCTGAGAATGCTTCTGTGTAGATTTTATGTGAAGATATTTCCTTTTCCACCACAGGCTTCAAAGCGCTCCAAATATCCACTTGCAGATTCTAAAAAAGAGTATTTCAATACTGATCAATCAAAAGAAAGCTTCAACTCTGTGAGTTGAATGCACACCTTAGAAAGAAGTTTCTGAGAGTGCCTTTGTCTAGTTTTTATGTGAGGATATTTCCCTTTCCAACCTAGGCGTCAAAATGCTCCAAATATTCTCTTGCAGATTCTATTAAAAGAGAGTTTCAAAACTGCTCAATCAAAAGAAAGGTTCAACTCGGTGAGATGAATGCACACATCACAAAGAAGTTCCTCAGAATGATTCTGTCTAGTTTTTATGTGAAGATATTTCCTTATCAGCTGTATGCCTCAAAGGACTCCAAATTTCCATTTGCAGATACTAGAAAAGAAGTAATTTCCAGCTGCCCAATCAAAAGAAAGCTTCAACTCTGTGAGTTGAATGCACACATCACAAAGAAGTTTCTCAGAATGCTTCTGTTTAGTTTTTATGTGAAGATATTTCCTTCACAGCTAAAGGCCTCAAACCGCTCCAAATATCCAGTGGCAGATCCTACAAAAAAAGTGTTTCCAAACTGCTCCTTCAAAAGACATGTTCAGCTCTGTGAGATGAATGCACACTTCACAGAGAAGTTTCTCAGAATGCTTCTGCCTAGTTTTTATGTGAAGATATTTCCTTTTTAGCTATAAGCCTGAAAGCACTCCAAATTCCATTTTCATACGCTGCAAAAAGAGTCTTTCCAAACTGCTCAATCAAAAGAAAGGTTAACCTCTGTTAAATGAATGCACGCATCACAAAAAGGTCTATCAGAATGCTTCTGTCTAGATTTTATGTGAGGATATTTCCTGTTCAACCATGGGCCTCAAAGCGCTCCAAATATCCACTTGCAGATTCTACAATAAGATTCTTACAAAACAGCTCAATCTAAAGAAAGCTTCAACTCTCTGTGTTGAATGCAGACATCATAAATAAGTTGTCAAAATGTTTCTGTCTAGTTTCTAAGTGAAGATATTTCCTTTACCACCATAGGCCTCAATGCACTCCAAATATCCATGTGCAGATACTACAAAAAGAGTGTTTCCAAACTGCTCAATCAAAAGAAAGGTTCAACTCTGTGAGTTGCATGCACACATCACAAGGAAGTATCTGAGAATGCTTCTGCGTAGTTTTTAAGTGAAGATATTTCCTTTTCCCCTATAGGCCTCAAAGTGCTCCAAATATGCACTTGCAGTTTCTACAAACGAGTGTTTCAAAATGACCAAATCAAAACAAATGTTCAACTCTGTGAGATGAATGCACAATTCGTAAAGAAGTTTCTCAGAATGCTTTTGTGTAGTTTTTATGTGAAGATATTTAATTCTCCCACATAGGCCTCAAGGCACTCCAAATATCCACTACCAGATTCTCCAAAAACAGTGTTTCAAAACGGCTTAATCAAAAGAAAGGTTCAACTCTGTGAGATGAATGCACACATCACTAGAAGGTTCTCAGAATGCTTCTGTCTCGTTTTTATGTGAAGATATTTCCTTTTCAGCTGTAGGTCTCAAAGCGCTCCAAATATCCATTGGCAGATACGAAAAATAGAGTGTTTCCAAACTGCTAAATCTAAAGAAAGGTTCAACTTTGTGAGTTGAAGGCTGACATTACAAAGAAGTTTCTGAGAATGCTCCTGTCTAGTTTTTAAGTGAAGATATTTCCTTTTCCACCATAGGCCTCAATGCGCTCCAAATATCCATTTGCAGATTCTCCAAAAAGAGTGTTTCCAAACTGCTTAATCAAAAGAAAGGTTCAACTCTGTGAGTTGAATGCACACATCACAAGGAAGTATCTGAGAATGCTTCTGTCCAGTTTTTAAGTGAAGATATTTCGTTTTCCACCATAGGCCTCAAAGTGCTACAATTATGCACTTGCAGTTTCTACAAAAGGAGTGTTTCACAATGGCTCAATCAAAACAAAAGTTCAACTCTGTGAGATGAATGCACACATCACAAAGAAGTTTCTCGGAATGCTTCTGTCTGGTTTTTATGTGAAGATATTTCCTTTTAAGCTATAGGCCTCAAAGTGCAAAAAGTATCCATTTGCAGACACTACAAAGAGTGTTTACAAATGGCTCAATCAAAAGAAAGCTTCAACTCTGTCAGTTGAATTCACACATCACAAAGTAGTTTCTGAGAATGCTTCTGTCTAGTTTTTATGTGAAGATATTTCCTTTTCCACCATAGGCCTCAAAGCGCTCCAAATATCCACTTGCAGATTCTGCAAAAAGAGTGTTTCAAAACTCCTCAATCAAAAGAAAGGTTCAACTCTGTGAGATGAATGCACACGTCACAAAGAAGTTTCTCAGAATGCTTCAGTCTAGTTTTTATGTGAAGATATTTCCTTTTCTGCTTTAGGTCTCAAAGCGCTCCGAATACACATTTGCAGATACTACAGAAAGATTGTTTCCAAAGTGCTCAATCGAAAGAAATGTTCAACTCTGTGAGTTGAATACACACATCACAAAGAAGTTTCTGAGAATGCTTCTGTCTATTTTTTATGTGAAGATATTTCCTTTTCCACCAGATGCCACAATCGCTTTTAATATCCACTTGCAAATTCTACAAAAATAGTGTTTTAAAACTGCTCAATCAAACGGAAAGGTCCAACTCTGTTAGTTGAATGCACACATCACAAAGAACTTTCTGAGAATGCCTCTGTCTAGTTTTTATGTGAAGATATTTTCTTTTCCACGATAGTCATCAAAGAGCTCCAAATATCTACTTGCAGATTCTACAAAAAGAGTGTTTCAAAACTGCTCAATCAAAAGAATGCTTCAACTCTGTGAGTTGAATGCACACATCACATAGAGGTTTCTGAGAATGCTTCTGTCTACTTTTTATGTGAAGATATTTGCTTCTGCACCAGAGGCCACAATCGCTCCTACTATTCTCTTGCAAATTCTACAAAAATAGTGTTTCAAAACTGCTCAATCAAAAAAAAAAAACTTTCAACTCCGAGAGTTGCATGCACACATCACAAAGAACTTTCTGAGAATGCTTCTGTGTAGATTTTATGTGAAGATATTTCCTTCTCCACCACAGGCTTCAAAGCGCTCCAAATATCCACTTGCAGATTCTAAAAAAGAGTATTTCAATACTGATCAATCAAAAGAAAGCTTCAACTCTGTGAGTTGAATGCACACCTTAGAAAGAAGTTTCTGAGAGTGCCTTTGTCTAGTTTTTATGTGAGGATATTTCCCTTTCCAACCTAGGCGTCAAAATGCTCCAAATATTCTCTTGCAGATTCTATTAAAAGAGAGTTTCAAAACTGCTCAATCAAAAGAAAGGTTCAACTCGGTGAGATGAATGCACACATCACAAAGAAGTTCCTCAGAATGATTCTGTCTAGTTTTTATGTGAAGATATTTCCTTATCAGCTGTATGCCTCAAAGGACTCCAAATTTCCATTTGCAGATACTAGAAAAGAAGTAATTTCCAGCTGCCCAATCAAAAGAAAGCTTCAACTCTGTGAGTTGAATGCACACATCACAAAGAAGTTTCTCAGAATGCTTCTGTTTAGTTTTTATGTGAAGATATTTCCTTCACAGCTAAAGGCCTCAAACCGCTCCAAATATCCAGTGGCAGATCCTACAAAAAAAGTGTTTCCAAACTGCTCCTTCAAAAGACATGTTCAGCTCTGTGAGATGAATGCACACTTCACAGAGAAGTTTCTCAGAATGCTTCTGCCTAGTTTTTATGTGAAGATATTTCCTTTTTAGCTATAAGCCTGAAAGCACTCCAAATTCCATTTTCATACGCTGCAAAAAGAGTCTTTCCAAACTGCTCAATCAAAAGAAAGGTTAACCTCTGTTAAATGAATGCACGCATCACAAAAAGGTCTATCAGAATGCTTCTGTCTAGATTTTATGTGAGGATATTTCCTGTTCAACCATGGGCCTCAAAGCGCTCCAAATATCCACTTGCAGATTCTACAATAAGATTCTTACAAAACAGCTCAATCTAAAGAAAGCTTCAACTCTCTGTGTTGAATGCAGACATCATAAATAAGTTGTCAAAATGTTTCTGTGTAGTTTCTAAGTGAAGATATTTCCTTTACCACCATAGGCCTCAATGCACTCCAAATATCCATGTGCAGATACTACAAAAAGAGTTTTTCCAAACTGCTCAATCAAAAGAAAGGTTCAACTCTGTGAGTTGCATGCACACATCACAAGGAAGTATCTGAGAATGCTTCTGCGTAGTTTTTAAGTGAAGATATTTCCTTTTCCCCTATAGGCCTCAAAGTGCTCCAAATATGCACTTGCAGTTTCTACAAACGAGTGTTTCAAAATGACCAAATCAAAACAAATGTTCAACTCTGTGAGATGAATGCACAATTCGTAAAGAAGTTTCTCAGAATGCTTTTGTGTAGTTTTTATGTGAAGATATTTAATTCTCCCACATAGGCCTCAAGGCACTCCAAATATCCACTACCAGATTCTCCAAAAACAGTGTTTCAAAACGGCTTAATCAAAAGAAAGGTTCAACTCTGTGAGATGAATGCACACATCACTAGAAGGTTCTCAGAATGCTTCTGTCTCGTTTTTATGTGAAGATATTTCCTTTTCAGCTGTAGGTCTCAAAGCGCTCCAAATATCCATTGGCAGATACGAAAAATAGAGTGTTTCCAAACTGCTAAATCTAAAGAAAGGTTCAACTTTGTGAGTTGAAGGCTGACATTACAAAGAAGTTTCTGAGAATGCTCCTGTCTAGTTTTTAAGTGAAGATATTTCCTTTTCCACCATAGGCCTCAATGCGCTCCAAATATCCATTTGCAGATTCTCCAAAAAGAGTGTTTCCAAACTGCTTAATCAAAAGAAAGGTTCAACTCTGTGAGTTGAATGCACACATCACAAGGAAGTATCTGAGAATGCTTCTGTCCAGTTTTTAAGTGAAGATATTTCGTTTTCCACCATAGGCCTCAAAGTGCTACAATTATGCACTTGCAGTTTCTACAAAAGGAGTGTTTCACAATGGCTCAATCAAAACAAAAGTTCAACTCTGTGAGATGAATGCACACATCACAAAGAAGTTTCTCGGAATGCTTCTGTCTGGTTTTTATGTGAAGATATTTCCTTTTAAGCTATAGGCCTCAAAGTGCAAAAAGTATCCATTTGCTGACACTACAAAGAGTGTTTACAAATGGCTCAATCAAAAGAAAGCTTCAACTCTGTCAGTTGAATTCACACATCACAAAGTAGTTTCTGAGAATGCTTCTGTCTAGTTTTTATGTGAAGATATTTCCTTTTCCACCATAGGCCTCAAAGCGCTCCAAATATCCACTTGCAGATTCTGCAAAAAGAGTGTTTCAAAACTCCTCAATCAAAAGAAAGGTTCAACTCTGTGAGATGAATGCACACGTCACAAAGAAGTTTCTCAGAATGCTTCAGTCTAGTTTTTATGTGAAGATATTTCCTTTTCTGCTTTAGGTCTCAAAGCGCTCCGAATACACATTTGCAGATACTACAGAAAGATTGTTTCCAAAGTGCTCAATCAAAAGAAATGTTCAACTCTGTGAGTTGAATACACACATCACAAAGAAGTTTCTGAGAATGCTTCTGTCTATTTTTTATGTGAAGATATTTCCTTTTCCACCAGATGCCACAATCGCTCTTAATATCCACTTGCAAATTTAACAAAAATAGTGTTTTAAAACTGCTCAATCAAACGGAAAGGTCCAACTCTGTTAGTTGAATGCACACATCACAAAGAACTTTCTGAGAATGCCTCTGTCTAGTTTTTATGTGAAGATATTTTCTTTTCCACGATAGTCATCAAAGAGCTCCAAATATCTACTTGCAGATTCTACAAAAAGAGTGTTTCAAAACTGCTCAATCAAAAGAATGCTTCAACTCTGTGAGTTGAATGCACACATCACATAGAGGTTTCTGAGAATGCTTCTGTCTACTTTTTATGTGAAGATATTTGCTTCTGCACCAGAGGCCACAATCGCTCCTACTATTCACTTGCAAATTCTACAAAAATAGTGTTTCAAAACTGCTCAATCAAAAAAAAAAAACTTTCAACTCCGAGAGTTGCATGCACACATCACAAAGAACTTTCTGAGAATGCTTCTGTGTAGATTTTATGTGAAGATATTTCCTTTTCCACCACAGGCCTCAAAGCGCTCCAAATATCCACTTGCAGATTCTAAAAAAGAGTATTTCAATACTGATCAATCAAAAGAAAGCTTCAACTCTGTGAGTTGAATGCACACCGTAGAAAGAAGTTTCTGAGAGTGCCTTTGTCTAGTTTTTATGTGAGGATATTTCCCTTTCCAACCTAGGCGTCAAAATGCTCCAAATATTCTCTAGCAGATTCTATTAAAAGAGAGTTTCAAAACTGCTCAATCAAAAGAAAGGTTCAACTCGGTGAGATGAATGCACACATCACAAAGAAGTTCCTCAGAATGATTCTGTCTAGTTTTTATGTGAAGATATTTCCTTATCAGCTGTATGCCTCAAAGGACTCCAAATTTCCATTTGCAGATACTAGAAAAGAAGTAATTTCCAGCTGCCCAATCAAAAGAAAGCTTCAACTCTGTGAGTTGAATGCACACATCACAAAGAAGTTTCTCAGAATGCTTCTGTTTAGTTTTTATGTGAAGATATTTCCTTCACAGCTAAAGGCCTCAAACCGCTCCAAATATCCAGTGGCAGATCCTACAAAAAAAGTGTTTCCAAACTGCTCCTTCAAAAGACATGTTCAGCTCTGTGAGATGAATGCACACTTCACAGAGAAGTTTCTCAGAATGCATCTGCCTAGTTTTTAAGTGAAGATATTTCCTTTTTAGCTATAAGCCTGAAAGCACTCCAAATTCCATTTTCATACACTGCAAAAAGAGTCTTTCCAAACTGCTCAATCAAAAGAAAGGTTAACCTCTGTTAAATGAATGCACGCATCACAAAAAGGTCTATCAGAATGCTTCTGTCTAGATTTTATGTGAGGATATTTCCTGTTCAACCATGGGCCTCAAAGCGCTCCAAATATCCACTTGCAGATTCTACAATAAGATTCTTACAAAACAGCTCAATCTAAAGAAAGCTTCAACTCTCTGTGTTGAATGCAGACATCATAAATAAGTTGTCAAAATGTTTCTGTCTAGTTTCTAAGTGAAGATATTTCCTTTACCACCATAGGCCTCAATGCACTCCAAATATCCATGTGCAGATACTACAAAAAGAGTGTTTCCAAACTGCTCAATCAAAAGAAAGGTTCAACTCTGTGAGTTGCATGCACACATCACAAGGAAGTATCTGAGAATGCTTCTGCGTAGTTTTTAAGTGAAGATATTTCCTTTTCCCCTATAGGCCTCAAAGTGCTCCAAATATGCACTTGCAGTTTCTACAAACGAGTGTTTCAAAATGACCAAATCAAAACAAATGTTCAACTCTGTGAGATGAATGCACAATTCGTAAAGAAGTTTCTCAGAATGCTTTTGTGTAGTTTTTATGTGAAGATATTTAATTCTCCCACATAGGCCTCAAGGCACTCCAAATATCCACTACCAGATTCTCCAAAAACAGTGTTTCAAAAGGGCTTAATCAAAAGAAAGGTTCAACTCTGTGAGATGAATGCACACATCACTAGAAGGTTCTCAGAATGCTTCTGTCTCGTTTTTATGTGAAGATATTTCCTTTTCAGCTGTAGGTCTCAAAGCGCTCCAAATATCCATTGGCAGATACGAAAAATAGAGTGTTTCCAAACTGCTAAATCTAAAGAAAGGTTCAACTTTGTGAGTTGAAGGCTGACATTACAAAGAAGTTTCTGAGAATGCTCCTGTCTAGTTTTTAAGTGAAGATATTTCCTTTTCCACCATAGGCCTCAATGCGCTCCAAATATCCATTTGCAGATTCTCCAAAAAGAGTGTTTCCAAACTGCTTAATCAAAAGAAAGGTTCAACTCTGTGAGTTGAATGCACACATCACAAGGAAGTATCTGAGAATGCTTCTGTCCAGTTTTTAAGTGAAGATATTTCGTTTTCCACCATAGGCCTCAAAGTGCTACAATTATGCACTTGCAGTTTCTACAAAAGGAGTGTTTCACAATGGCTCAATCAAAACAAAAGTTCAACTCTGTGAGATGAATGCACACATCACAAAGAAGTTTCTCGGAATGCTTCTGTCTGGTTTTTATGTGAAGATATTTCCTTTTAAGCTATAGGCCTCAAAGTGCAAAAAGTATCCATTTGCTGACACTACAAAGAGTGTTTACAAATGGCTCAATCAAAAGAAAGCTTCAACTCTGTCAGTTGAATTCACACATCACAAAGTAGTTTCTGAGAATGCTTCGGTCTAGTTTTTATGTGAAGATATTTCCTTTTCCACCAGAGGCCTCAAAGCGCTCCAAATATCCACTTGCAGATTCTGCAAAAAGAGTGTTTCAAAACTCCTCAATCAAAAGAAAGGTTCAACTCTGTGAGATGAATGCACACGTCACAAAGAAGTTTCTCAGAATGCTTCAGTCTAGTTTTTATTTGAAGATATTTCCTTTTCTGCTTTAGGTCTCAAAGCGCTCCGAATACACATTTGCAAATACTACAGAAAGATTGTTTCCAAAGTGCTCAATCGAAAGAAATGTTCAACTCTGTGAGTTGAATACACACATCACAAAGAACTTTCTGAGAATGCCTCTGTCTAGTTTTTATGTGAAGATATTTTCTTTTCCACGATAGTCATCAAAGAGCTCCAAATATCTACTTGCAGATTCTACAAAAAGAGTGTTTCAAAACAGCTCAATCAAAAGAGTGCTTCAACTCTGTGAGTTGAATGCACACATCACATAGAGGTTTCTGAGAATGCTTCTGTCTAGTTTTTATGTGAAGATATTTGCTTCTGCACCAGAGGCCACAATCGCTCCTACTATTCACTTGCAAATTCTACAAAAATAGTGTTTCAAAACTGCTCAATCAAAAAAAAAAAACTTTCAACTCCGAGAGTTGCATGCACCCATCACAAAGAACTTTCTGAGAATGCTTCTGTGTAGATTTTATGTGAAGATATTTCCTTTTCCACCACAGGCCTCAAAGCGCTCCAAATATCCACTTGCAGATTCTAAAAAAGAGTATTTCAATACTGATCAATCAAAAGAAAGCTTCAACTCTGTGAGTTGAATGCACACCTTAGAAAGAAGTTTCTGAGAGTGCCTTTGTCTAGTTTTTATGTGAGGATATTTCCCTTTCCAACCTAGGCGTCAAAATGCTCCAAATATTCTCTTGCAGATTCTATTAAAAGAGAGTTTCAAAACTGCTCAATCAAAAGAAAGGTTCAACTCGGTGAGATGAATGCACAAATCACAAAGAAGTTCCTCAGAATGATTCTGTCTAGTTTTTATGTGAAGATATTTCCTTATCAGCTGTATGCCTCAAAGGACTCCAAATTTCCATTTGCAGATACTAGAAAAAAAGTAATTTCCAGCTGCCCAATCAAAAGAAAGCTTCAACTCTGTGAGTTGAATGCACACATCACAAAGAAGTTTCTCAGAATGCTTCTGTTTAGTTTTTATGTGAAGATATTTCCTTCACAGCTAAAGGCCTCAAACCGTTCCAAATATCCAGTGTCAGATCCTACAAAAAAAGTGTTTCCAAACTGCTCATTCAAAAGACATGTTCAGCTCTGTGAGATGAATGCACACTTCACAGAGAAGTTTCTCAGAATGCTTCTGCCTATTTTTTATGTGAAGATATTTCCTTTTTAGCTATAAGCCTGAAAGCACTCCAAATTCCATTTTCATACACTGCAAAAAGAGTCTTTCCAAACTGCTCAATCAAAAGAAAGGTTAACCTCTGTTAAATGAATGCACGCATCACAAAAAGGTCTATCAGAATGCTTCTGTCTAGATTTTATGTGAGGATATTTCCTGTTCAACCATGGGCCTCAAAGCGCTCCAAATATCCAGTTGCAGATTCTACAATAAGATTGTTACAAAACAGCTCAATCTAAAGAAAGCTTCAACTCTCTGTGTTGAATGCAGACATCATAAATAAGTTGTCAAAATGTTTCTGTCTAGTTTCTAAGTGAAGATATTTCCTTTACCACCATAGGCCTCAATGCACTCCAAATATCCATGTGCAGATACTACAAAAAGAGTGTTTCCAAACTGCTCAATCAAAAGAAAGGTTCAACTCTGTGAGTTGCATGCACACATCACAAGGAAGTATCTGAGAATGCTTCTGCGTAGTTTTTAAGTGAAGATATTTCCTTTTCCCCTATAGGCCTCAAAGTGCTCCAAATATGCACTTGCAGTTTCTACAAACGAGTGTTTCAAAATGACCAAATCAAAACAAATGTTCAACTCTGTGAGATGAATGCACAATTCATAAAGAAGTTTCTCAGAATGCTTTTGTGTAGTTTTTATGTGAAGATATTTAATTCTCCCACATAGGCCTCAAAGCACTCCAAATATCCACTACCAGATTCTCCAAAAACAGTGTTTCAAAACGGCTTAATCAAAAGAAAGGTTCAACTCTGTGAGATGAATGCACACATCACTAGAAGGTTCTCAGAATGCTTCTGTCTCGTTTTTATGTGAAGATATTTCCTTTTCAGCTGTAGGTCTCAAAGCGCTCCAAATATCCATTGGCAGATACGAAAAATAGAGTGTTTCCAAACTGCTAAATCTAAAGAAAGGTTCAACTTTGTGAGTTGAAGGCTGACATTACAAAGAAGTTTCTGAGAATGCTCCTGTCTAGTTTTTAAGTGAAGATATTTCCTTTTCCACCATAGGCCTCAATGCGCTCCAAATATCCATTTGCAGATTCTCCAAAAAGAGTGTTTCCAAACTGCTTAATCAAAAGAAAGGTTCAACTCTGTGAGTTGAATGCACACATCACAAGGAAGTATCTGAGAATGCTTCTGTCCAGTTTTTAAGTGAAGATATTTCGTTTTCCACCATAGGCCTCAAAGTGCTACAATTATGCACTTGCAGTTTCTACAAAAGGAGTGTTTCACAATGGCTCAATCAAAACAAAAGTTCAACTCTGTGAGATGAATGCACACATCACAAAGAAGTTTCTCGGAATGCTTCTGTCTGGTTTTTATGTGAAGATATTTCCTTTTAAGCTATAGGCCTCAAAGTGCAAAAAGTATCCATTTGCTGACACTACAAAGAGTGTTTACAAATGGCTCAATCAAAAGAAAGCTTCAACTCTGTCAGTTGAATTCACACATCACAAAGTAGTTTCTGAGAATGCTTCTGTCTAGTTTTTATGTGAAGATATTTCCTTTTCCACCAGAGGCCTCAAAGCGCTCCAAATATCCACTTGCAGATTCTGCAAAAGAGTGTTTCAAAACTCCTCAATCAAAAGAAAGGTTCAACTCTGTGAGATGAATGCACACGTCACAAAGAAGTTTCTCAGAATGCTTCAGTCTAGTTTTTATGTGAAGATATTTCCTTTTCTGCTTTAGGTCTCAAAGCGCTCCGAATACACATTTGCAGATACTACAGAAAGATTGTTTCCAAAGTGCTCAATCGAAAGAAATGTTCAACTCTGTGAGTTGAATACACACATCACAAAGAAGTTTCTGAGAATGCTTCTGTCTATTTCTTATGTGAAGATATTTCCTTTTCCACCAGATGCCACAATCGCTCTTAATATCCACTTGCAAATTCTACAAAAATAGTGTTTTAAAACTGCTCAATCAAACGGAAAGGTCCAACTCTGTTAGTTGAATGCACACATCACAAAGAACTTTCTGAGAATGCCTCTGTCTAGTTTTTATGTGAAGATATTTTCTTTTCCACGATAGTCATCAAAGAGCTCCAAATATCTACTTGCAGATTCTACAAAAAGAGTGTTTCAAAACTGCTCAATCAAAAGAATGCTTCAACTCTGTGAGTTGAATGCACACATCACATAGAGGTTTCTGAGAATGCTTCTGTCTAGTTTTTATGTGAAGATATTTGCTTCTGCACCAGAGGCCACAATCGCTCCTACTATTCACTTGCAAATTCTACAAAAATAGTGTTTCAAAACTGCTCAATCAAAAAAAAAAAAACTTTCAACTCCGAGAGTTGCATGCACACATCACAAAGAACGTTCTGAGAATGCTTCTGTGTAGATTTTATGTGAAGATATTTCCTTTTCCACCACAGGCTTCAAAGCGCTCCAAATATCCACTTGCAGATTCTAAAAAAGAGTATTTCAATACTGATCAATCAAAAGAAAGCTTCAACTCTGTGAGTTGAATGCACACCTTAGAAAGAAGTTTCTGAGAGTGCCTTTGTCTAGTTTTTATGTGAGGATATTTCCCTTTCCAACCTAGGTGTCAAAATGCTCCAAATATTCTCTTGCAGATTCTATTAAAAGAGAGTTTCAAAACTGCTCAATCAAAAGAAAGGTTCAACTCGGTGAGATGAATGCACACATCACAAAGAAGTTCCTCAGAATGATTCTGTCTAGTTTTTATGTGAAGATATTTCCTTATCAGCTGTATGCCTCAAAGGACTCCAAATTTCCATTTGCAGATACTAGACAAGAAGTAATTTCCAGCTGCCCAATCAAAAGAAAGCTTCAACTCTGTGAGTTGAATGCACACATCACAAAGAAGTTTCTCAGAATGCTTCTGTTTAGTTTTTATGTGAAGATATTTCCTTCACAGCTAAAGGCCTCAAACCGCTCCAGATATCCAGTGGCAGATCCTACAAAAAAAGTGTTTCCAAACTGCTCATTCAAAAGACATGTTCAGCTCTGTGAGATGAATGCACACTTCACAGAGAAGTTTATCAGAATGCTTCTGTCTAGTTTTTATGTGAAGATATTTCCTTTTTAGCTATAAGCCTGAAAGCATTCCAAATTCCATTTTCATACACTGCAAAAAGAGTCTTTCCAAACTGCTCAATCAAAAGAAAGGTTAACCTCTGTTAAATGAATGCACGCATCACAAAAAGGTCTATCAGAATGCTTCTGTCTAGATTTTATGTGAGGATATTTCCTGTTCAACCATGGGCCTCAAAGCGCTCCAAATATCCACTTGCAGATTCTACAATAAGATTCTTAGAAAACAGCTCAATCTAAAGAAAGCTTCAACACTCTGTGTTGAATGCAGACATCATAAATAAGTTCTCAAAATGTTTCTGTCTAGTTTCTAAGTGAAGATATTTCCTTTACCACCATAGGCCTCAATGCACTCCAAATATCCATGTGCAGATACTACAAAAAGAGTGTTTCCAAACTGCTCAATCAAAAGAAAGGTTCAACTCTGTGAGTTGCATGCACACATCACAAGGAAGTATCTGAGAATGCTTCTGCGTAGTTTTTAAGTGAAGATATTTCCTTTTCCCCTATAGGCCTCAAAGTGCTCCAAATATGCACTTGCAGTTTCTACAAACGAGTGTTTCAAAATGACCAAATCAAAACAAATGTTCAACTCTGTGAGATGAATGCACAATTCGTAAAGAAGTTTCTCAGAATGCTTTTGTGTAGTTTTTATGTGAAGATATTTAATTCTCCCACATAGGCCTCAAAGCACTCCAAATATCCACTACCAGATTCTCCAAAAACAGTGTTTCAAAAGGGCTTAATCAAAAGAAAGGTTCAACTCTGTGAGATGAATGCACACATCACTAGAAGGTTCTCAGAATGCTTCTGTCTCGTTTTTATGTGAAGATATTTCCTTTTCAGCTGTAGGTCTCAAAGCGCTCCAAATATCCATTGGCAGATACGAAAAATAGAGTGTTTCCAAACTGCTAAATCTAAAGAAAGGTTCAACTTTGTGAGTTGAAGGCTGACATTACAAAGAAGTTTCTGAGAATGCTCCTGTCTAGTTTTTAAGTGAAGATATTTCCTTTTCCACCATAGGCCTCAATGCGCTCCAAATATCCATTTGCAGATTCTCCAAAAAGAGTGTTTCCAAACTGCTTAATCAAAAGAAAGGTTCAACTCTGTGAGTTGAATGCACACATCACAAGGAAGTATCTGAGAATGCTTCTGTCCAGTTTTTAAGTGAAGATATTTCGTTTTCCACCATAGGCCTGAAAGTGCTACAATTATGCACTTGCAGTTTCTACAAAAGGAGTGTTTCACAATGGCTCAATCAAAACAAAAGTTCAACTCTGTGAGATGAATGCACACATCACAAAGAAGTTTCTCGGAATGCTTCTGTCTGGTTTTTATGTGAAGATATTTCCTTTTAAGCTATAAGCCTCAAAGTGCAAAAAGTATCCATTTGCAGACACTACAAAGAGTGTTTACAAATGGCTCAATCAAAAGAAAGCTTCAACTCTGTCAGTTGAATTCACACATCACAAAGTAGTTTCTGAGAATGCTTCTGTCTAGTTTTTATGTGAAGATATTTCCTTTTCCACCATAGGCCTCAAAGCGCTCCAAATATCCACTTGCAGATTCTGCAAAAAGAGTGTTTCAAAACTCCTCAATCAAAAGAAAGGTTCAACTCCGTGAGATGAATGCACACGTCACAAAGAAGTTTCTCAGAATGATTCTGTCTAGTTTTTATGTGAAGATATTTCCTTTTCCACCAGATGCCACAATCGCTCTTAATATCCACTTGCAAATTCTACAAAAATAGTGTTTTAACACTGCTCAATCAAACGGAAAGTTCCAACTCTGTTAGTTGAATGCACACATCACAAAGAACTTTCTGAGAATGCCTCTGTCTAGTTTTTATGTGAAGATATTTTCTTTTCCACGATAGTCATCAAAGAGCTCCAAATATCTACTTGCAGATTCTACAAAAAGAGTGTTTCAAAACTGCTCAATCCAAAGAATGCTTCAACTCTGTGAGTTGAATGCACACATCACATAGAGGTTTCTGAGAATGCTTCTGTCTAGTTTTTATGTGAAGATATTTGCTTCTGCACCAGAGGCCACAATCGCTCCTACTATTCACTTGCAAATTCTACAAAAATAGTGTTTCAAAACTGCTCAATCAAAAAAAAAAACTTTCAACTCCGAGAGTTGCATGCACACATCACAAAGATCTTTCTGAGAATGCTTCTGTGTAGATTTTATGTGAAGATATTTCCTTTTCCACCACAGGCCTCAAAGCGCTCCAAATATCCACTTGCAGATTCTAAAAAAGAGTATTTCAATACTGATCAATCAAAAGAAAGCTTCAACTCTGTGAGTTGAATGCACACCTTAGAAAGAAGTTTCTGAGAGTGCCTTTGTCTAGTTTTTATGTGAGGATATTTCCCTTTCCAAACTAGGCGTCAAAATGCTCCAAATATTCTCTTGCAGATTCTATTAAAAGAGAGTTTCAAAACTGCTCAATCAAAAGAAAGGTTCAACTCGGTGAGATGAATGCACACATCACAAAGAAGTTCCTCAGAATGATTCTGTATAGTTTTTATGTGAAGTTATTTCCTTATCAGCTGTATGCCTCAAAGGACTCCAAATTTCCATTTGCAGATACTAGAAAAAAAGGAATTTCCAGCTGCCCAATCAAAAGAAAGCTTCAACTCTGTGAGTTGAATGCACACATCACAAAGAAGTTTCTCAGAATGCTTCTGTTTAGTTTTTAGGTGAAGATATTTCCTTCACAGCTAAAGGCCTCAAACCGCTCCAAATATCCAGTTGCAGATCGTACAAAAAAAGTGTTTCCAAACTGCTCATTCAAAAGACATGTTCAGCTCTGTGAGGTGAATGCACACTTCACAGAGAAGTTTCTCAGAATGCTTCTGCCTAGTTTTTATGTGAAGATATTTCCTTTTTAGCTATAAGCCTGAAAGCGCTCCAAATTCCATTTTCATACACTGCAAAAAGAGTCTTTCCAAACTGCTCAATCAAAAGAAAGGTTAACCTCTGTTAAATGAATGCACGCATCACAAAAAGGTCTATCAGAATGCTTCTGTCTAGATTTTATGTGAGGATATTTCCTGTTCAACCATGGGCCTCAAAGCGCTCCAAATATCCACTTGCAGATTCTACAATAAGATTCTTACAAAACAGCTCAATCTAAAGAAAGCTTCAACTCTCTGTGTTGAATGCAGACATCATAAATAAGTTGTCAAAATGTTTCTGTGTAGTTTCTAAGTGAAGATATTTCCTTTACCACCATAGGCCTCAATGCACTCCAAATATCCATGTGCAGATACTACAAAAAGAGTGTTTCCAAACTGCTCAATCAAAAGAAAGGTTCAACTCTGTGAGTTGCATGCACACATCACAAGGAAGTATCTGAGAATGCTTCTGCGTAGTTTTTAAGTGAAGATATTTCCTTTTCCCCTATAGGCCTCAAAGTGCTCCAAATATGCACTTGCAGTTTCTACAAACGAGTGTTTCAAAATGACCAAATCAAAACAAATGTTCAACTCTGTGAGATGAATGCACAATTCGTAAAGAAGTTTCTCAGAATGCTTTTGTGTAGTTTTTATGTGAAGATATTTAATTCTCCCACATAGGCCTCAAAGCACTCCAAATATCCACTACCAGATTCTCCAAAAACAGTGTTTCAAAACGGCTTAATCAAAAGAAAGGTTCAACTCTGTGAGATGAATGCACACATCACTAGAAGGTTCTCAGAATGCTTCTGTCTCGTTTTTATGTGAAGATATTTCCTTTTCAGCTGTAGGTCTCAAAGCGCTCCAAATATCCATTGGCAGATACGAAAAATAGAGTGTTTCCAAACTGCTAAATCTAAAGAAAGGTTCAACTTTGTGAGTTGAAGGCTGACATTACAAAGAAGTTTCTGAGAATGCTCCTGTCTAGTTTTTAAGTGAAGATATTTCCTTTTCCACCATAGGCCTCAATGCGCTCCAAATATCCATTTGCAGATTCTCCAAAAAGAGTGTTTCCAAACTGCTTAATCAAAAGAAAGGTTCAACTCTGTGAGTTGAATGCACACATCACAAGGAAGTATCTGAGAATGCTTCTGTCCAGTTTTTAAGTGAAGATATTTCGTTTTCCACCATAGGCCTCAAAGTGCTACAATTATGCACTTGCAGTTTCTACAAAAGGAGTGTTTCACAATGGCTCAATCAAAACAAAAGTTCAACTCTGTGAGATGAATGCACACATCACAAAGAAGTTTCTCGGAATGCTTCTGTCTGGTTTTTATGTGAAGATATTTACTTTTAAGCTATAGGCCTCAAAGTGCAAAAAGTATCCATTTGCTGACACTACAAAGAGTGTTTACAAATGGCTCAATCAAAAGAAAGCTTCAACTCTGTCAGTTGAATTCACACATCACAAAGTAGTTTCTGAGAATGCTTCTGTCTAGTTTTTATGTGAAGATATTTCCTTTTCCACCAGAGGCCTCAAAGCGCTCCAAATATCCACTTGCAGATTCTGCAAAAGAGTGTTTCAAAACTCCTCAATCAAAAGAAAGGTTCAACTCTGTGAGATGAATGCACACGTCACAAAGAAGTTTCTCAGAATGCTTCAGTCTAGTTTTTATGTGAAGATATTTCCTTTTCTGCTTTAGGTCTCAAAGCGCTCCGAATACACATTTGCAGATACTACAGAAAGATTGTTTCCAAAGTGCTCAATCGAAAGAAATGTTCAACTCTGTGAGTTGAATACACACATCACAAAGAAGTTTCTGAGAATGCTTCTGTCTATTTCTTATGTGAAGATATTTCCTTTTCCACCAGATGCCACAATCGCTCTTAATATCCACTTGCAAATTCTACAAAAATAGTGTTTTAAAACTGCTCAATCAAACGGAAAGGTCCAACTCTGTTAGTTGAATGCACACATCACAAAGAACTTTCTGAGAATGCCTCTGTCTAGTTTTTATGTGAAGATATTTTCTTTTCCACGATAGTCATCAAAGAGCTCCAAATATCTACTTGCAGATTCTACAAAAAGAGTGTTTCAAAACTGCTCAATCAAAAGAATGCTTCAACTCTGTGAGTTGAATGCACACATCACATAGAGGTTTCTGAGAATGCTTCTGTCTAGTTTTTATGTGAAGATATTTGCTTCTGCACCAGAGGCCACAATCGCTCCTACTATTCACTTGCAAATTCTACAAAAATAGTGTTTCAAAACTGCTCAATCAAAAAAAAAAAAACTTTCAACTCCGAGAGTTGCATGCACACATCACAAAGAACGTTCTGAGAATGCTTCTGTGTAGATTTTATGTGAAGATATTTCCTTTTCCACCACAGGCTTCAAAGCGCTCCAAATATCCACTTGCAGATTCTAAAAAAGAGTATTTCAATACTGATCAATCAAAAGAAAGCTTCAACTCTGTGAGTTGAATGCACACCTTAGAAAGAAGTTTCTGAGAGTGCCTTTGTCTAGTTTTTATGTGAGGATATTTCCCTTTCCAACCTAGGTGTCAAAATGCTCCAAATATTCTCTTGCAGATTCTATTAAAAGAGAGTTTCAAAACTGCTCAATCAAAAGAAAGGTTCAACTCGGTGAGATGAATGCACACATCACAAAGAAGTTCCTCAGAATGATTCTGTCTAGTTTTTATGTGAAGATATTTCCTTATCAGCTGTATGCCTCAAAGGACTCCAAATTTCCATTTGCAGATACTAGACAAGAAGTAATTTCCAGCTGCCCAATCAAAAGAAAGCTTCAACTCTGTGAGTTGAATGCACACATCACAAAGAAGTTTCTCAGAATGCTTCTGTTTAGTTTTTATGTGAAGATATTTCCTTCACAGCTAAAGGCCTCAAACCGCTCCAGATATCCAGTGGCAGATCCTACAAAAAAAGTGTTTCCAAACTGCTCATTCAAAAGACATGTTCAGCTCTGTGAGATGAATGCACACTTCACAGAGAAGTTTATCAGAATGCTTCTGTCTAGTTTTTATGTGAAGATATTTCCTTTTTAGCTATAAGCCTGAAAGCATTCCAAATTCCATTTTCATACACTGCAAAAAGAGTCTTTCCAAACTGCTCAATCAAAAGAAAGGTTAACCTCTGTTAAATGAATGCACGCATCACAAAAAGGTCTATCAGAATGCTTCTGTCTAGATTTTATGTGAGGATATTTCCTGTTCAACCATGGGCCTCAAAGCGCTCCAAATATCCACTTGCAGATTCTACAATAAGATTCTTAGAAAACAGCTCAATCTAAAGAAAGCTTCAACACTCTGTGTTGAATGCAGACATCATAAATAAGTTCTCAAAATGTTTCTGTCTAGTTTCTAAGTGAAGATATTTCCTTTACCACCATAGGCCTCAATGCACTCCAAATATCCATGTGCAGATACTACAAAAAGAGTGTTTCCAAACTGCTCAATCAAAAGAAAGGTTCAACTCTGTGAGTTGCATGCACACATCACAAGGAAGTATCTGAGAATGCTTCTGCGTAGTTTTTAAGTGAAGATATTTCCTTTTCCCCTATAGGCCTCAAAGTGCTCCAAATATGCACTTGCAGTTTCTACAAACGAGTGTTTCAAAATGACCAAATCAAAACAAATGTTCAACTCTGTGAGATGAATGCACAATTCGTAAAGAAGTTTCTCAGAATGCTTTTGTGTAGTTTTTATGTGAAGATATTTAATTCTCCCACATAGGCCTCAAAGCACTCCAAATATCCACTACCAGATTCTCCAAAAACAGTGTTTCAAAAGGGCTTAATCAAAAGAAAGGTTCAACTCTGTGAGATGAATGCACACATCACTAGAAGGTTCTCAGAATGCTTCTGTCTCGTTTTTATGTGAAGATATTTCCTTTTCAGCTGTAGGTCTCAAAGCGCTCCAAATATCCATTGGCAGATACGAAAAATAGAGTGTTTCCAAACTGCTAAATCTAAAGAAAGGTTCAACTTTGTGAGTTGAAGGCTGACATTACAAAGAAGTTTCTGAGAATGCTCCTGTCTAGTTTTTAAGTGAAGATATTTCCTTTTCCACCATAGGCCTCAATGCGCTCCAAATATCCATTTGCAGATTCTCCAAAAAGAGTGTTTCCAAACTGCTTAATCAAAAGAAAGGTTCAACTCTGTGAGTTGAATGCACACATCACAAGGAAGTATCTGAGAATGCTTCTGTCCAGTTTTTAAGTGAAGATATTTCGTTTTCCACCATAGGCCTGAAAGTGCTACAATTATGCACTTGCAGTTTCTACAAAAGGAGTGTTTCACAATGGCTCAATCAAAACAAAAGTTCAACTCTGTGAGATGAATGCACACATCACAAAGAAGTTTCTCGGAATGCTTCTGTCTGGTTTTTATGTGAAGATATTTCCTTTTAAGCTATAAGCCTCAAAGTGCAAAAAGTATCCATTTGCAGACACTACAAAGAGTGTTTACAAATGGCTCAATCAAAAGAAAGCTTCAACTCTGTCAGTTGAATTCACACATCACAAAGTAGTTTCTGAGAATGCTTCTGTCTAGTTTTTATGTGAAGATATTTCCTTTTCCACCATAGGCCTCAAAGCGCTCCAAATATCCACTTGCAGATTCTGCAAAAAGAGTGTTTCAAAACTCCTCAATCAAAAGAAAGGTTCAACTCCGTGAGATGAATGCACACGTCACAAAGAAGTTTCTCAGAATGATTCTGTCTAGTTTTTATGTGAAGATATTTCCTTTTCCACCAGATGCCACAATCGCTCTTAATATCCACTTGCAAATTCTACAAAAATAGTGTTTTAACACTGCTCAATCAAACGGAAAGTTCCAACTCTGTTAGTTGAATGCACACATCACAAAGAACTTTCTGAGAATGCCTCTGTCTAGTTTTTATGTGAAGATATTTTCTTTTCCACGATAGTCATCAAAGAGCTCCAAATATCTACTTGCAGATTCTACAAAAAGAGTGTTTCAAAACTGCTCAATCCAAAGAATGCTTCAACTCTGTGAGTTGAATGCACACATCACATAGAGGTTTCTGAGAATGCTTCTGTCTAGTTTTTATGTGAAGATATTTGCTTCTGCACCAGAGGCCACAATCGCTCCTACTATTCACTTGCAAATTCTACAAAAATAGTGTTTCAAAACTGCTCAATCAAAAAAAAAAACTTTCAACTCCGAGAGTTGCATGCACACATCACAAAGATCTTTCTGAGAATGCTTCTGTGTAGATTTTATGTGAAGATATTTCCTTTTCCACCACAGGCCTCAAAGCGCTCCAAATATCCACTTGCAGATTCTAAAAAAGAGTATTTCAATACTGATCAATCAAAAGAAAGCTTCAACTCTGTGAGTTGAATGCACACCTTAGAAAGAAGTTTCTGAGAGTGCCTTTGTCTAGTTTTTATGTGAGGATATTTCCCTTTCCAAACTAGGCGTCAAAATGCTCCAAATATTCTCTTGCAGATTCTATTAAAAGAGAGTTTCAAAACTGCTCAATCAAAAGAAAGGTTCAACTCGGTGAGATGAATGCACACATCACAAAGAAGTTCCTCAGAATGATTCTGTATAGTTTTTATGTGAAGTTATTTCCTTATCAGCTGTATGCCTCAAAGGACTCCAAATTTCCATTTGCAGATACTAGAAAAAAAGGAATTTCCAGCTGCCCAATCAAAAGAAAGCTTCAACTCTGTGAGTTGAATGCACACATCACAAAGAAGTTTCTCAGAATGCTTCTGTTTAGTTTTTAGGTGAAGATATTTCCTTCACAGCTAAAGGCCTCAAACCGCTCCAAATATCCAGTTGCAGATCGTACAAAAAAAGTGTTTCCAAACTGCTCATTCAAAAGACATGTTCAGCTCTGTGAGGTGAATGCACACTTCACAGAGAAGTTTCTCAGAATGCTTCTGCCTAGTTTTTATGTGAAGATATTTCCTTTTTAGCTATAAGCCTGAAAGCGCTCCAAATTCCATTTTCATACACTGCAAAAAGAGTCTTTCCAAACTGCTCAATCAAAAGAAAGGTTAACCTCTGTTAAATGAATGCACGCATCACAAAAAGGTCTATCAGAATGCTTCTGTCTAGATTTTATGTGAGGATATTTCCTGTTCAACCATGGGCCTCAAAGCGCTCCAAATATCCACTTGCAGATTCTACAATAAGATTCTTACAAAACAGCTCAATCTAAAGAAAGCTTCAACTCTCTGTGTTGAATGCAGACATCATAAATAAGTTGTCAAAATGTTTCTGTGTAGTTTCTAAGTGAAGATATTTCCTTTACCACCATAGGCCTCAATGCACTCCAAATATCCATGTGCAGATACTACAAAAAGAGTGTTTCCAAACTGCTCAATCAAAAGAAAGGTTCAACTCTGTGAGTTGCATGCACACATCACAAGGAAGTATCTGAGAATGCTTCTGCGTAGTTTTTAAGTGAAGATATTTCCTTTTCCCCTATAGGCCTCAAAGTGCTCCAAATATGCACTTGCAGTTTCTACAAACGAGTGTTTCAAAATGACCAAATCAAAACAAATGTTCAACTCTGTGAGATGAATGCACAATTCGTAAAGAAGTTTCTCAGAATGCTTTTGTGTAGTTTTTATGTGAAGATATTTAATTCTCCCACATAGGCCTCAAAGCACTCCAAATATCCACTACCAGATTCTCCAAAAACAGTGTTTCAAAACGGCTTAATCAAAAGAAAGGTTCAACTCTGTGAGATGAATGCACACATCACTAGAAGGTTCTCAGAATGCTTCTGTCTCGTTTTTATGTGAAGATATTTCCTTTTCAGCTGTAGGTCTCAAAGCGCTCCAAATATCCATTGGCAGATACGAAAAATAGAGTGTTTCCAAACTGCTAAATCTAAAGAAAGGTTCAACTTTGTGAGTTGAAGGCTGACATTACAAAGAAGTTTCTGAGAATGCTCCTGTCTAGTTTTTAAGTGAAGATATTTCCTTTTCCACCATAGGCCTCAATGCGCTCCAAATATCCATTTGCAGATTCTCCAAAAAGAGTGTTTCCAAACTGCTTAATCAAAAGAAAGGTTCAACTCTGTGAGTTGAATGCACACATCACAAGGAAGTATCTGAGAATGCTTCTGTCCAGTTTTTAAGTGAAGATATTTCGTTTTCCACCATAGGCCTCAAAGTGCTACAATTATGCACTTGCAGTTTCTACAAAAGGAGTGTTTCACAATGGCTCAATCAAAACAAAAGTTCAACTCTGTGAGATGAATGCACACATCACAAAGAAGTTTCTCGGAATGCTTCTGTCTGGTTTTTATGTGAAGATATTTACTTTTAAGCTATAGGCCTCAAAGTGCAAAAAGTATCCATTTGCAGACACTACAAAGAGTGTTTACAAATGGCTCAATCAAAAGAAAGCTTCAACTCTGTCAGTTGAATTCACACATCACAAAGTAGTTTCTGAGAATGCTTCTGTCTAGTTTTTATGTGAAGATATTTCCTTTTCCACCAGAGGCCTCAAAGCGATCCAAATATCCACTTGCAGATTCTGCAAAGGAGTGTTTCAAAACTCCTCAATCAAAAGAAAGGTTCAACTCTGTGAGATGAATGCACACGTCACAAAGAAGTTTCTCAGAATGCTTCAGTCTAGTTTTTATGTGAAGATATTTCCTTTTCTGCTTTAGGTCTCAAAGCGCTCCGAATACACATTTGCAGATACTACAGAAAGATTATTTCCAAAGTGATCAATCAAAAGAAATGTTCAACTCTGTGAGTTGAATACACACATCACAAAGAAGTTTCTGAGAATGCTTCTGTCTATTTTTTATGTGAAGATATTTCCATTTCTGCTTTAGGTCTCAAAGCGCTCCGAAAACACATTTGCACATACTACAAAAAGATTGTTTCCAAAGTGCTCAATCAAAAGAAATGTTCAACTCTGTGAGTTGAATACACACATCACAAAGAAGTTTCTGAGAATGCTTCTGTCTATTTTTTATGTGAAGATATGTCCTTTTCCACCAGATGCCACAATCGCTCTTCATATCCACTTGCAAATTCTACAAAAATAGTGTTTTAAAACTGCTCAATCAAACAGAAAGGTCCAACTCTGTTAGTTGAATGCACACATCACAAAGAACTTTCTGAGAATGCCTCTGTCTAGTTTTTATGTGAAGATATTTTCTTTTCCACGATAGTCATCAAAGAGCTCCAAATATCTACTTGCAGATTCTACAGAAAGAGTGTTTCAAAACTGCTCAATCAAAAGAATGCTTCAACTCTGTGAGTTGAATGCACACATCACATAGAGGTTTCTGAGAATGCTTCTGTCTAGTTTTTATGTGAAGATATTTGCTTCTGCACCAGAGGCCACAATCGCTCCTACTATTCACTTGCAAATTCTACAAAAATAGTGTTTCAAAACTGCTCAATCAAAAAAAAAACTTTGAACTCCGAGAGTTGCATGCACACATCACAAAGAACTTTCTGAGAATGCTTCTGTGTAGATTTTATGTGAAGATATTTCCTTTTCCACCACAGGCCTCAAAGCGCTCCAAATATCCACTTGCAGATTCTACAAAAGAGTATTTCAATACTGATCAATCAAAAGAAAGCTTCAACTCTGTGAGTTGAATGCACACCTTAGAAAGAAGTTTCTGAGAGTGCCTTTGTCTAGTTTTTATATGAGGATATTTCCCTTTCCAACCTAGGCGTCAAAATGCTCCAAATATTCTCTTGCAGATTCTATTAAAAGAGAGTTTCAAAACTGCTCAATCAAAAGAAAGGTTCAACTCGGTGAGATGAATGCACACATCACAAAGAAGTTCCTCAGAATGATTCTGTCTAGTTTTTATGTGAAGATATTTCCTTATCAGCTGTATGCCTCAAAGGACTCCAAATTTCCATTTGCAGATACTAGAAAAGAAGTAATTTCCATCTGCCCAATCAAAAGAAAGCTTCAACTGTGTGAGTTGAATGCACACATCACAAAGAAGTTTCTCACAATGCTTCTGTTTAGTTTTTATGTGAAGATATTTCCTTCACAGCTAAAGGCCTCAAACTGCTCCAAATATCCAGTTGCAGATTCTACAAAAAAAGTGTTTCCAAACTGCTCATTCAAAAGACATGTTCAGCTCTGTGAGAAGAATGCACACATCACAGAGAAGTTTGTCAGAATGCTTCTGTCTAGATTTTATGTGAAGATATTTCCTTTTTAGCTATAAGCCTGAAAGCGCTCCAAATTCCATTTTCATACACTGCAAAAAGAGTCTTTCCAAACTGCTCAATCAAAAGAAAGGTTAACCTCTGTTAAATGAATGCACGCATCACAAAAAGGTCTATCAGAATGCTTCTGTCTAGATTTTATGTGAGGATATTTCCTGTTCAACCATGGGCCTGAAAGCGCTCCAAATATCCACTTGCAGATTCTACAATAAGATTCTTACAAAACAGCTCAATCTAAAGAAAGCTTCAACTCTCTGTGTTGAATGCAGACATCATAAATAAGTTGTCAAAATGTTTCTGTCTAGTTTCTAAGTGAAGATATTTCCTTTACCACCATAGGCCTCAATGCACTCCAAATATCCATGTGCAGATACTACAAAAAGAGTGTTTCCAAACTGCTCAATCAAAAGAAAGGTTCAACTCTGTGAGTTGCATGCACACATCACAAGGAAGTATCTGAGAATGCTTCTGCGTAGTTTTTAAGTGAAGATATTTCCTTTTCCCCTATAGGCCTCAAAGTGCTCCAAATATGCACTTGCAGTTTCTACAAACGAGTGTTTCAAAATGACCAAATCAAAACAAATGTTCAACTCTGTGAGATGAATGCACAATTCGTAAAGAAGTTTCTCAGAATGCTTTTGTGTAGTTTTTATGTGAAGATATTTAATTCTCCCACATAGGCCTCAAAGCACTCCAAATATCCACTACCAGATTCTCCAAAAACAGTGTTTCAAAAGGGCTTAATCAAAAGAAAGGTTCAACTCTGTGAGATGAATGCACACATCACTAGAAGGTTCTCAGAATGCTTCTGTCTCGTTTTTATGTGAAGATATTTCCTTTTCAGCTGTAGGTCTCAAAGCGCTCCAAATATCCATTGGCAGATACGAAAAATAGAGTGTTTCCAAACTGCTAAATCTAAAGAAAGGTTCAACTTTGTGAGTTGAAGGCTGACATTACAAAGAAGTTTCTGAGAATGCTCCTGTCTAGTTTTTAAGTGAAGATATTTCCTTTTCCACCATAGGCCTCAATGCGCTCCAAATATCCATTTGCAGATTCTCCAAAAAGAGTGTTTCCAAACTGCTTAATCAAAAGAAAGGTTCAACTCTGTGAGTTGAATGCACACATCACAAGGAAGTATCTGAGAATGCTTCTGTCCAGTTTTTAAGTGAAGATATTTCGTTTTCCACCATAGGCCTCAAAGTGCTACAATTATGCACTTGCAGTTTCTACAAAAGGAGTGTTTCACAATGGCTCAATCAAAACAAAAGTTCAACTCTGTGAGATGAATGCACACATCACAAAGAAGTTTCTCGGAAAGCTTCTGTCTGGTTTTTATGGGAAGATATTTCCTTTTAAGCTATAGGCCTCAAAGTGCAAAAAGTATCCATTTGCAGACACTACAAAGAGTGTTTACAAATGGCTCAATCAAAAGAAAGCTTCAACTCTGTCAGTTGAATTCACACATCACAAAGTAGTTTCTGAGAATGCTTCTGTCTAGTTTTTATGTGAAGATATTTCCTTTTCCACCATAGGCCTCAAAGCGCTCCAAATATCCACTTGCAGATTCTGCAAAAAGAGTGTTTCCAAACTCCTCAATCAAAAGAAAGGTTCAACTCTGTGAGATGAATGCACACGTCACAAAGAAGTTTCTCAGAATGCTTCAGTCTAGTTTTTATGTGAAGATATTTCCTTTTCTGCTTTAGGTCTCAAAGCGCTCCGAATACACATTTGCAGATACTACAAAAAGATTGTTTCCAAAGTGCTCAATCAAAAGAAATGTTCAACTCTGTGAGTTGAATACACACATCACAAAGAAGTTTCTGAGAATGCTTCTGTCTATTTTTTATGTGAAGATATGTCCTTTTCCACCAGATGCCACAATCGCTCTTCATATCCACTTGCAAATTCTACAAAAATAGTGTTTTAAAACTGCTCAATCAAACGGAAAGGTCCAACTCTGTTAGTTGAATGCACGCATCACAAAGAACTTTATGAGAATGCCTCTGTCTAGTTTTTATGTGAAGATATTTTCTTTTCCACGATAGTCATCAAAGAGCTCCAAATATCTACTTGCAGATTCTACAAAAAGAGTGTTTCAAAACTGCTCAATCCAAAGAATGCTTCAACTCTGTGAGTTGAATGCACACATCACATAGAGGTTTCTGAGAATGCTTCTGTCTAGTTTTTATGTGAAGATATTTTCTTCTGCACCAGAGGCCACAATCGCTCCTACTATTCACTTGCAAATTCTACAAAAATAGTGTTTCAAAACTGCTCAATCAAAAAAAAAACTTTCAACTCCGAGAGTTGCATGCACACATCACAAAGAACTTTCTGAGAATGCTTCTGTGTAGATTTTATGTGAAGATATTTCCTTTTCCACCACAGGCCTCAAAGCGCTCCAAATATCCACTTGCAGATTCTAAAAAAGAGTATTTCAATACTGATCAATCAAAAGAAAGCTTCAACTCTGTGAGTTGAATGCACACCTTAGAAAGAAGTTTCTGAGAGTGCCTTTGTCTAGTTTTTATGTGAGGATATTTCCCTTTCCAACCTAGGCGTCAAAATGCTCCAAATATTCTCTTGCAGATTCTATTAAAAGAGAGTTTCAAAACTGCTCAATCAAAAGAAAGGTTCAACTCGGTGAGATGAATGCACACATCACAAAGAAGTTCCTCAGAATGATTCTGTCTAGTTTTTATGTGAAGATATTTCCTTATCAGCTGTATGCCTCAAAGGACTCCAAATTTCCATTTGCAGATACCAGAAAAGAAGTAATTTCCAGCTGCCCAATCAAAAGAAAGCTTCAACTCTGTGAGTTGAATGCACACATCACAAAGAAGTTTCTCACAATGCTTCTGTTTAGTTTTTATGTGAAGATATTTCCTTCACAGCTAAAGGCCTCAAACCGCTCCAAATATCCAGTTGCAGATACTACAAAAAAAGTGTTTCCAAACTGCTCATTCAAAAGACATGTTCAGCTCTGTGAGAAGAATGCACACATCACAGAGATGTTTGTCAGAATGATTCTGTCTAGATTTTATGTGAAGATATTTCCTTTTTAGCTATAAGCCTGAAAGCGCTCCAAATTCCATTTTCATACACTGCAAAAAGAGTCTTTCCAAACTGCTCAATCAAAAGAAAGGTTAACCTCTGTTAAATGAATGCACGCATCAAAAAAGGTCTATCAGAATGCTTCTGTCTAGATTTTATGTGAGGATATTTCCTGTTCAACCATGGGCCTCAAAGCGCTCCAAATATCCACTTGCAGATTCTACAATAAGATTCTTACAAAACAGCTCAATCAAAAGAAAATTTAACCTCTGTTAAATGAATGCACGCATCACAAAAAGTCTATCAGAATGCTTCTGTCTAGATTTTATGTGAGGATATTTCCTGTTCAACCATGGGCCTCAAAGCGCTCCAAATATCCACTTGCAGATTCTACAATAAGATTCTTACAAAACAGCTCAATCTAAAGAAAGCTTCAACTCTCTGTGTTGAATGCAGACATCATAAATAAGTTGTCAAAATGTTTCTGTGTAGTTTCTAAGTGAAGATATTTCCTTTACCACCATAGGCCTCAATGCACTCCAAATATCCATGTGCAGATACTACAAAAAGAGTGTTTCCAAACTGCTCAATCAAAAGAAAGGTTCAACTCTGTGAGTTGCATGCACACATCACAAGGAAGTATCTGAGAATGCTTCTGCGTAGTTTTTAAGTGAAGATATTTCCTTTTCCCCTATAGGCCTCAAAGTGCTCCAAATATGCACTTGCAGTTTCTACAAACGAGTGTTTCAAAATGACCAAATCAAAACAAATGTTCAACTCTGTGAGATGAATGCACAATTCGTAAAGAAGTTTCTCAGAATGCTTTTGTGTAGTTTTTATGTGAAGATATTTAATTCTCCCACATAGGCCTCAAAGCACTCCAAATATCCACTACCAGATTCTCCAAAAACAGTGTTTCAAAAGGGCTTAATCAAAAGAAAGGTTCAACTCTGTGAGATGAATGCACACATCACTAGAAGGTTCTCAGAATGCTTCTGTCTCGTTTTTATGTGAAGATATTTCCTTTTCAGCTGTAGGTCTCAAAGCGCTCCAAATATCCATTGGCAGATACGAAAAATAGAGTGTTTCCAAACTGCTAAATCTAAAGAAAGGTTCAACTTTGTGAGTTGAAGGCTGACATTACAAAGAAGTTTCTGAGAATGCTCCTGTCTAGTTTTTAAGTGAAGATATTTCCTTTTCCACCATAGGCCTCAATGCGCTCCAAATATCCATTTGCAGATTCTCCAAAAAGAGTGTTTCCAAACTGCTTAATCAAAAGAAAGGTTCAACTCTGTGAGTTGAATGCACACATCACAAGGAAGTATCTGAGAATGCTTCTGTCCAGTTTTTAAGTGAAGATATTTCGTTTTCCAACATAGGCCTCAAAGTGCTACAATTATGAACTTGCAGTTTCTACAAAAGGAGTGTTTCACAATGGTTCAATCAAAACAAAAGTTCAACTCTGTGAGATGAATGCACACATCACAAAGAAGTTTCTCGGAATGCTTCTGTCTGTTTTTTATGGGAAGATATTTCCTTTTAAGCTATAGGCCTCAAAGTGCAAAAAGTATCCATTTGCAGACACTACAAAGAGTGTTTACAAATGGCTCAATCAAAAGAAAGCTTCAACTCTGTCAGTTGAATTCACACATCACAAAGTAGTTTCTGAGAATGCTTCTGTCTAGTTTTTATGTGAAGATATTTCCTTTTCCACCATAGGCCTCAAAGCGCTCCAAATATCCACTTGCAGATTCTGCAAAAAGAGTGTTTCAAAACTCCTCAATCAAAAGAAAGGTTCAACTCTGTGAGATGAATGCACACGTCACAAAGAAGTTTGTCAGAATGCTTCAGTCTAGTTTTTATGTGAAGATATTTCCTTTTCTGCTTTAGGTCTCAAAGCGCTCCGAATACACATTTGCAGATACTACAAAAAGATTGTTTCCAAAGTGCTCAATCAAAAGAAATGTTCAACTCTGTGAGTTGAATACACACATCACAAAGAAGTTTCTGAGAATGCTTCTGTCTATTTTTTATGTGAAGATATTTCCTTTTCCACCAGATGCCACAATCGCTCTTCATATCCACTTGCAAATTCTATAAAAATAGTGTTTTAAAACTGCTCAATCAAACGGAAAGGTCCAACTCTGTTAGTTGAATGCACACATCACAAAGAACTTTCTGAGAATGCCTCTGTCTATTTTTTATGTGAAGATATGTCCTTTTCCTCCAGATGCCACAATCGCTCTTAATATCCACTTGCAAATTCTACAAAAATAGTGTTTTACAACTGCTCAATCAAACGGAAAGGTCCAACTCTGTTAGTTGAATGCACACATCACAAAGAACTTTCTGAGAACGCGTCTGTCTAGTTTTTATGTGAAGATATTTTCTTTTCCACGATAGTCATCAAAGAGCTCCAAATATCTACTTGCAGATTCTACAGAAAGAGTGTTTCAAAACTGCTCAATCAAAAGAATGCTTCAACTCTGTGAGTTGAATGCACACATCACATAGAGGTTTCTGAGAATGCTTCTGTCTAGTTTTTATGTGAAGATATTTGCTTCTGCACCAGAGGCCACAATCGCTCCTACTATTCACTTGCAAATTCTACAAAAATAGTGTTTCAAAACTGCTCAATCAAAAAAAAAACTTTCAACTCCGAGAGTTGCATGCACACATCACAAAGAACTTTCTGAGAATGCTTCTGTGTAGATTTTATGTGAAGATATTTCCTTTTCCACCACAGGCCTCAAAGCGCAACAAATATCCACTTGCAGATTCTAAAAAAGAGTATTTCAATACTGATCAATCAAAAGAATGCTTCAACGCTGTGAGTTGAATGCACACCTTAGAAAGAAGTTTCTGAGAGTGCCTTTGTCTAGTTTTTATATGAGGATATTTCCCTTTCCAACCTAGGCGTCAAAATGCTCCAAATATTCTCTTGCAGATTCTATTAAAAGAGATTTTCAAAACTGCTCAATCAAAAGAAAGGTTCAACTCGGTGAGATGAATGCACACATCACAAAGAAGTTTCTCAGAATGATTCTGTCTAGTTTTTATGTGAAGATATTTCCTTATCAGCTGTATGCCTCAAAGGACTCCAAATTTCCATTTGCAGATACTAGAAAAGAAGTAATTTCCAGCTGCCCAATCAAAAGAAAGCTTCAACTCTGTGAGTTGAATGCCCACATCACAAAGAAGTTTCTCACAATGCTTCTGTTTAGTTTTTATGTGAAGATATTTCCTTCACAGCTAAAGGCCTCAAACCGCTACAAATATCCAGTTGCAGATTCTACAAAAAAAGTGTTTCCAAACTGCTCATTCAAAAGACATGTTCAGCTCTGTGAGAAGAATGCACACATCACAGAGAAGTTGTTCAGAATGCTTCTGTCTAGATTTTATGTGAAGATATTTCCTTTTTAGCTATAAGCCTGAAAGCGCTCCAAATTCCATTTTCATACACTGCAAAAAGAGTCTTTCCAAACTGCTCAATCAAAAGAAAGGTTAACCTCGGTTAAATGAATGCACGCATCACAAAAAGGTCTATCAGAATGCTTCTGTCTAGATTTTATGTGAGGATATTTCCTGTTCAACCATGGGCCTCAAAGCGCTCCAAATATCCACTTGCAGATTCTACAATAAGATTCTTACAAAACAGCTCAATCTAAAGAAAGCTTCAACTCTCTGTGTTGAATGCAGACATCATAAATAAGTTCTCAAAATGTTTCTGTCTAGTTTCTAAGTGAAGATATTTCCTTTACCACCATAGGCCTCAATGCACTCCAAATATCCATGTGCAGATACTACAAAAAGAGTGTTTCCAAACTGCTCAATCAAAAGAAAGGTTCAACTCTGTGAGTTGCATGCACACATCACAAGGAAGTATCTGAGAATGCTTCTGCGTAGTTTTTAAGTGAAGATATTTCCTTTTCCCCTATAGGCCTCAAAGTGCTCCAAATATGCACTTGCAGTTTCTACAAACGAGTGTTTCAAAATGACCAAATCAAAACAAATGTTCAACTTTGTGAGATGAATGCACAATTCGTAAAGAAGTTTCTCAGAATGCTTTTGTGTAGTTTTTATGTGAAGATATTTAATTCTCCCACATAGGCCTCAAAGCACTCCAAATATCCACTACCAGATTCTCCAAAAACAGTGTTTCAAAACGGCTTAATCAAAAGAAAGGTTCAACTCTGTGAGATGAATGCACACATCACTAGAAGGTTCTCAGAATGCTTCTGTCTCGTTTTTATGTGAAGATATTTCCTTTTCAGCTGTAGGTCTCAAAGCGCTCCAAATATCCATTGGCAGATACGAAAAATAGAGTGTTTCCAAACTGCTAAATCTAAAGAAAGGTTCAACTTTGTGAGTTGAAGGCTGACATTACAAAGAAGTTTCTGAGAATGCTCCTGTCTAGTTTTTAAGTGAAGATATTTCCTTTTCCACCATAGGCCTCAATGCGCTCCAAATATCCATTTGCAGATTCTCCAAAAAGAGTGTTTCCAAACTGCTTAATCAAAAGAAAGGTTCAACTCTGTGAGTTGAATGCACACATCACAAGGAAGTATCTGAGAATGCTTCTGTCCAGTTTTTAAGTGAAGATATTTCGTTTTCCAACATAGGCCTCAAAGTGCTACAATTATGAACTTGCAGTTTCTACAAAAGGAGTGTTTCACAATGGTTCAATCAAAACAAAAGTTCAACTCTGTGAGATGAATGCACACATCACAAAGAAGTTTCTCGGAATGCTTCTGTCTGTTTTTTATGGGAAGATATTTCCTTTTAAGCTATAGGCCTCAAAGTGCAAAAAGTATCCATTTGCAGACACTACAAAGAGTGTTTACAAATGGCTCAATCAAAAGAAAGCTTCAACTCTGTCAGTTGAATTCACACATCACAAAGTAGTTTCTGAGAATGCTTCTGTCTAGTTTTTATGTGAAGATATTTCCTTTTCCACCATAGGCCTCAAAGCGCTCCAAATATCCACTTGCAGATTCTGCAAAAAGAGTGTTTCAAAACTCCTCAATCAAAAGAAAGGTTCAACTCTGTGAGATGAATGCACACGTCACAAAGAAGTTTGTCAGAATGCTTCAGTCTAGTTTTTATGTGAAGATATTTCCTTTTCTGCTTTAGGTCTCAAAGCGCTCCGAATACACATTTGCAGATACTACAAAAAGATTGTTTCCAAAGTGCTCAATCAAAAGAAATGTTCAACTCTGTGAGTTGAATACACACATCACAAAGAAGTTTCTGAGAATGCTTCTGTCTATTTTTTATGTGAAGATATTTCCTTTTCCACCAGATGCCACAATCGCTCTTCATATCCACTTGCAAATTCTATAAAAATAGTGTTTTAAAACTGCTCAATCAAACGGAAAGGTCCAACTCTGTTAGTTGAATGCACACATCACAAAGAACTTTCTGAGAATGCTTCTGTCTATTTTTTATGTGAAGATATGTCCTTTTCCTCCAGATGCCACAATCGCTCTTAATATCCACTTGCAAATTCTAGAAAAATAGTGTTTTACAACTGCTCAATCAAACGGAAAGGTCCAACTCTGTTAGTTGAATGCACACATCACAAAGAACTTTCTGAGAACGCGTCTGTCTAGTTTTTATGTGAAGATATTTTCTTTTCCACGATAGTCATCAAAGAGCTCCAAATATCTACTTGCAGATTCTACAGAAAGAGTGTTTCAAAACTGCTCAATCAAAAGAATGCTTCAACTCTGTGAGTTGAATGCACACATCACATAGAGGTTTCTGAGAATGCTTCTGTCTAGTTTTTATGTGAAGATATTTGCTTCTGCACCAGAGGCCACAATCGCTCCTACTATTCACTTGCAAATTCTACAAAAATAGTGTTTCAAAACTGCTCAATCAAAAAAAAAACTTTCAACTCCGAGAGTTGCATGCACACATCACAAAGAACTTTCTGAGAATGCTTCTGTGTAGATTTTATGTGAAGATATTTCCTTTTCCACCACAGGCCTCAAAGCGCAACAAATATCCACTTGCAGATTCTAAAAAAGAGTATTTCAATACTGATCAATCAAAAGAATGCTTCAACGCTGTGAGTTGAATGCACACCTTAGAAAGAAGTTTCTGAGAGTGCCTTTGTCTAGTTTTTATATGAGGATATTTCCCTTTCCAACCTAGGCGTCAAAATGCTCCAAATATTCTCTTGCAGATTCTATTAAAAGAGATTTTCAAAACTGCTCAATCAAAAGAAAGGTTCAACTCGGTGAGATGAATGCACACATCACAAAGAAGTTTCTCAGAATGATTCTGTCTAGTTTTTATGTGAAGATATTTCCTTATCAGCTGTATGCCTCAAAGGACTCCAAATTTCCATTTGCAGATACTAGAAAAGAAGTAATTTCCAGCTGCCCAATCAAAAGAAAGCTTCAACTCTGTGAGTTGAATGCCCACATCACAAAGAAGTTTCTCACAATGCTTCTGTTTAGTTTTTATGTGAAGATATTTCCTTCACAGCTAAAGGCCTCAAACCGCTACAAATATCCAGTTGCAGATTCTACAAAAAAAGTGTTTCCAAACTGCTCATTCAAAAGACATGTTCAGCTCTGTGAGAAGAATGCACACATCACAGAGAAGTTGTTCAGAATGCTTCTGTCTAGATTTTATGTGAAGATATTTCCTTTTTAGCTATAAGCCTGAAAGCGCTCCAAATTCCATTTTCATACACTGCAAAAAGAGTCTTTCCAAACTGCTCAATCAAAAGAAAGGTTAACCTCGGTTAAATGAATGCACGCATCACAAAAAGGTCTATCAGAATGCTTCTGTCTAGATTTTATGTGAGGATATTTCCTGTTCAACCATGGGCCTCAAAGCGCTCCAAATATCCACTTGCAGATTCTACAATAAGATTCTTACAAAACAGCTCAATCTAAAGAAAGCTTCAACTCTCTGTGTTGAATGCAGACATCATAAATAAGTTCTCAAAATGTTTCTGTCTAGTTTCTAAGTGAAGATATTTCCTTTACCACCATAGGCCTCAATGCACTCCAAATATCCATGTGCAGATACTACAAAAAGAGTGTTTCCAAACTGCTCAATCAAAAGAAAGGTTCAACTCTGTGAGTTGCATGCACACATCACAAGGAAGTATCTGAGAATGCTTCTGCGTAGTTTTTCAGTGAAGATATTTCCTTTTCCCCTATAGGCCTCAAAGTGCTCCAAATATGCACTTGCAGTTTCTACAAACGAGTGTTTCAAAATGACCAAATCAAAACAAATGTTCAACTTTGTGAGATGAATGCACAATTCGTAAAGAAGTTTCTCAGAATGCTTTTGTGTAGTTTTTATGTGAAGATATTTAATTCTCCCACATAGGCCTCAAAGCACTCCAAATATCCACTACCAGATTCTCCAAAAACAGTGTTTCAAAACGGCTTAATCAAAAGAAAGGTTCAACTCTGTGAGATGAATGCACACATCACTAGAAGGTTCTCAGAATGCTTCTGTCTCGTTTTTATGTGAAGATATTTCCTTTTCAGCTGTAGGTCTCAAAGCGCTCCAAATATCCATTGGCAGATACGAAAAATAGAGTGTTTCCAAACTGCTAAATCTAAAGAAAGGTTCAACTTTGTGAGTTGAAGGCTGACATTACAAAGAAGTTTCTGAGAATGCTCCTGTCTAGTTTTTAAGTGAAGATATTTCCTTTTCCACCATAGGCCTCAATGCGCTCCAAATATCCATTTGCAGATTCTCCAAAAAGAGTGTTTCCAAACTGCTTAATCAAAAGAAAGGTTCAACTCTGTGAGTTGAATGCACACATCACAAGGAAGTATCTGAGAATGCTTCTGTCCAGTTTTTAAGTGAAGATATTTCGTTTTCCACCATAGGCCTCAAAGTGCAACAATTATGCACTTGCAGTTTCTACAAAAGGAGTGTTTCACAATGGCTCAATCAAAACAAAAGTTCAACTCTGTGAGATGAATGCACACATCACAAAGAAGTTTCTCGGAATGCTTCTGTCTGGTTTTTATGGGAAGATATTTCCTTTTAAGCTATAGGCCTCAAAGTGCAAAAAGTATCCATTTGCAGACACTACAAAGAGTGTTTACAAATGGCTCAATCAAAAGAAAGCTTCAACTCTGTCAGTTGAATTCACACATCACAAAGTAGTTTCTGAGAATGCTTCTGTCTAGTTTTTATGTGAAGATATTTCCTTTTCCACCAGAGGCCTCAAAGCGCTCCAAATATCCACTTGCAGATTCTGCAAAAAGAGTGTTTCAAAACTCCTCAATCAAAAGAAAGGTTCAACTCTGTGAGATGAATGCACACGTCACAAAGAAGTTTCTCAGAATGCTTCAGTCTAGTTTTTATGTGAAGATATTTCCTTTTCTGCTTTAGGTCTCAAAGCGCTCCGAATACACATTTGCAGATACTACAAAAAGATTGTTTCCAAAGTGCTCAATCAAAAGAAATGTTCAACTCTGTGAGTTGAATACACACATCACAAAGAAGTTTCTGAGAATGCTTCTGTCTATTTATCATGTGAAGATATTTCCTTTTCCACCAGATGCCACAATCGCTCTTCATATCCACTTGCAAATTCTACAAAAATAGTGTTTTAAAACTGCTCAATCAAACGGAAAGGTCCAACTCTGTTAGTTGAATGCACACATCACAAAGAACTTTCTGAGAATGCCTCTGTCTAGTTTTTATGTGAAGATATTTTCTTTTCCACGATAGTCATCAAAGAGCTCCAAATATCTACTTGCAGATTCCACAAAAAGAGTGTTTCAAAACTGCTCAATCCAAAGAATGCTTCAACTGTGTGAGTTGAATGCACACATCACATAGAGGTTTCTGAGAATGCTTCTGTCTAGTTTTTATGTGAAGATATTTGCTTCTGCACCAGAGGCCACAATCGCTCCTACTATTCACTTGCAAATTCTACAAAAATAGAGTTTCAAAACTGCTCAATCAAAAAAAAAAAACTTTCATCTCCGAGAGTTGCATGCACACATCACAAAGAACTTTCTGAGAATGCTTCTGTGTAGATTTTAAGTGAAGATATTTCCTTTTCCACCACAGGCCTCAAAGCGCTCCAAATATCCACTTGCAGATTCTAAAAAAGAGTATTTCAATACTGATCAATCAAAAGAAAGCTTCAACTCTGTGAGTTGAATGCACACCTTAGAAAGAATTTTCTGAGGGTGCCTTTGTCTAGTTTTTATATGAGGATATTGCCCTTTCCAACCTAGGAGTCAAAATGCTCCAAATATTCTCTTGCAGATTCTATTAAAAGAGAGTTTCAAAACTGCTTAATCAAAAGAAAGGTTCAACTCGGTGGGATGAATGCACACATCACAAAGAAGTTCCTCAGAATGATTCTGTCTAGTTTTTATGTGAAGATATTTCCTTATCAGCTGTATGCCTCAAAGGACTCCAAATTTCCATTTGCAGATACTAGAAAAGAAGTAATTTCCAGCTGCCCAATCAAAAGAAATCTTCAACTCTGTGAGCTGAATGCACACATCACAAAGAAGTTTCTCAGAATGCTTCTGTTTAGTTTTTATGTGAAGATATTTCCTTCACAGCTAAAGGCCTCAAACCGCTCCAAATATCCAGTTGCAGATTCTACAAAAAAGTGTTTCCAAACTGCTCATTCAAAAGACATGTTCAGCTCTGTGAGAAGAATGCACACATCACAGAGAAGTTTGTCAGAATGCTTCTGTCTAGATTTTATGTGAAGATATTTCCTTTTTAGCTATAAGCCTGAAAGCGCTCCAAATTCCATTTTCATACACTGCAAAAAGAGTCTTTCCAAACTGCTCAATCAAAAGAAAGGTTAACCTCTGTTAAATGAATGCACGCATCACAAAAAGGTCTATCAGAATGCTTCTGTCTAGATTTTATGTGAGGATATTTCCTGTTCAACCATGGGCCTCAAAGCGCTCCAAATATCCACTTGCAGATTCTACAATAAGATTCTTACAAAACAGCTCAATCTAAAGAAAGCTTCAACTCTCTGTGTTGAATGCAGACATCATAAATAAGTTGTCAAAATGTTTCTGTGTAGTTTCTAAGTGAAGATATTTCCTTTACCACCATAGGCCTCAATGCACTCCAAATATCCATGTGCAGATACTACAAAAAGAGTGTTTCCAAACTGCTCAATCAAAAGAAAGGTTCAACTCTGTGAGTTGCATGCACACATCACAAGGAAGTATCTGAGAATGCTTCTGCGTAGTTTTTAAGTGAAGATATTTCCTTTTCCCCTATAGGCCTCAAAGTGCTCCAAATATGCACTTGCAGTTTCTACAAACGAGTGTTTCAAAATGACCAAATCAAAACAAATGTTCAACTCTGTGAGATGAATGCACAATTCGTAAAGAAGTTTCTCAGAATGCTTTTGTGTAGTTTTTATGTGAAGATATTTAATTCTCCCACATAGGCCTCAAAGCACTCCAAATATCCACTACCAGATTCTCCAAAAACAGTGTTTCAAAACGGCTTAATCAAAAGAAAGGTTCAACTCTGTGAGATGAATGCACACATCACTAGAAGGTTCTCAGAATGCTTCTGTCTCGTTTTTATGTGAAGATATTTCCTTTTCAGCTGTAGGTCTCAAAGCGCTCCAAATATCCATTGGCAGATACGAAAAATAGAGTGTTTCCAAACTGCTAAATCTAAAGAAAGGTTCAACTTTGTGAGTTGAAGGCTGACATTACAAAGAAGTTTCTGAGAATGCTCCTGTCTAGTTTTTAAGTGAAGATATTTCCTTTTCCACCATAGGCCTCAATGCGCTCCAAATATCCATTTGCAGATTCTCCAAAAAGAGTGTTTCCAAACTGCTTAATCAAAAGAAAGGTTCAACTCTGTGAGTTGAATGCACACATCACAAGGAAGTATCTGAGAATGCTTCTGTCCAGTTTTTAAGTGAAGATATTTCGTTTTCCACCATAGGCCTCAAAGTGCTACAATTATGCACTTGCAGTTTCTACAAAAGGAGTGTTTCACAATGGCTCAATCAAAACAAAAGTTCAACTCTGTGAGATGAATGCACACATCACAAAGAAGTTTCTCGGAATGCTTCTGTCTGGTTTTTATGTGAAGATATTTCCTTTTAAGCTATAGGCCTCAAAGTGCAAAAAGTATCCATTTGCAGACACTACAAAGAGTGTTTACAAATGGCTCAATCAAAAGAAAGCTTCAACTCTGTCAGTTGAATTCACACATCACAAAGTAGTTTCTGAGAATGCTTCTGTCTAGTTTTTATGTGAAGATATTTCCTTTTCCACCATAGGCCTCAAAGCGCTCCAAATATCCACTTGCAGATTCTGCAAAAAGAGTGTTTCAAAACTCCTCAATCAAAAGAAAGCTTCAACTCTGTGAGATGAATGCACACGTCACAAAGAAGTTTCTCAGAATGCTTCAGTCTAGTTTTTATGTGAAGATATTTCCTTTTCTGCTTTAGGTCTCAAAGCGCTCCGAATACACATTTGCAGATACTACAAAAAGATTGTTTCCAAAGTGCTCAATCAAAAGAAATGTTCAACTCTGTGAGTTGAATACACACATCACAAAGAAGTTTCTGAGAATGCTTCTGTCTATTTTTTATGTGAAGATATTTCCTTTTCCACCAGATGCCACAATCGCTCTTAATATCCACTTGCAAATTCTACAAAAATAGTGTTTTAAAACTGCTCAATCAAACGGAAAGGTCCAACTCTGTTAGTTGAATGCACACATCACAAAGAACTTTCTGAGAATGCCTCTGTCTAGTTTTTATGTGAAGATATTTTCTTTTCCACGACAGTCATCAAAGAGCTCCAAATATCTACTTGCAGATTCTACAAAAAGAGTGTTTCAAAACTGCTCAATCCAAAGAATGCTTCAACTCTGTGAGTTGAATGCACACATCACATAGAGGTTTCTGAGAATGCTTCTGTCTAGTTTTTATGTGAAGATATTTGCTTCTGCACCAGAGGCCACAATCGCTCCTACTATTCACTTGCAAATTCTACAAAAATAGTGTTTCAAAACTGCTCAATCAAAAAAAAAAAACTTTCAACTCCGAGAGTTGCATGCACACATCACAAAGAACTTTCTGAGAATGCTTCTGTGTAGATTTTAAGTGAAGATATTTCCTTTTCCACCACAGGCCTCAAAGCGCTCCAAATATCCACTTGCAGATTCTAAAAAAGAGTATTTCAATACTGATCAATCAAAAGAAAGCTTCAACTCTGTGAGTTGAATGCACACCTTAGAAAGAATTTTCTGAGAGTGCCTTTGTCTAGTTTTTATATGAGGATATTTCCCTTTCCAACCTAGGAGTCAAAATGCTCCAAATATTCTCTTGCAGATTCTATTAAAAGAGAGTTTCAAAACTGCTTAATCAAAAGAAAGGTTCAACTCGGTGAGATGAATGCACACATCACAAAGAAGTTCCTCAGAATGATTCTGTCTAGTTTTTATGTGAAGATATTTCCTTATCAGCTGTATGCCTCAAAGGACTCCAAATTTCCATTTGCAGATACTAGAAAAGAAGTAATTTCCAGCTGCCCAATCAAAAGAAATCTTCAACTCTGTGAGCTGAATGCACACATCACAAAGAAGTTTCTCAGAATGCTTCTGTTTAGTTTTTATGTGAAGATATTTCCTTCACAGCTAAAGGCCTCAAACCGCTCCAAATATCCAGTTGCAGATTCTACAAAAAAAGTGTTTCCAAACTGCTCATTCAAAAGACAAGTTCAGCTCTGTGAGAAGAATGCACACATCACAGAGAAGTTTGTCAGAATGCTTCTGTCTAGATTTTATGTGAAGATATTTCGTTTTTAGCTATAAGCCTGAAAGCGCTCCAAATTCCATTTTCATACACTGCAAAAAGAGTCTTTCCAAACTGCTCAATCAAAAGAAAGGTTAACCTCTGTTAAATGAATGCACGCATCACAAAAAGGTCTATCAGAATGCTTCTGTCTAGATTTTATGTGAGGATATTTCCTGTTCAACCATGGGCCTCAAAGCGCTCCAAATATCCACTTGCAGATTCTACAATAAGATTCTTACAAAACAGCTCAATCTAAAGAAAGCTTCAACTCTCTGTGTTGAATGCAGACATCATAAATAAGTTGTCAAAATGTTTCTGTGTAGTTTCTAAGTGAAGATATTTCCTTTACCACCATAGGCCTCAATGCACTCCAAATATCCATGTGCAGATACTACAAAAAGAGTGTTTCCAAACTGCTCAATCAAAAGAAAGGTTCAACTCTGTGAGTTGCATGCACACATCACAAGGAAGTATCTGAGAATGCTTCTGCGTAGTTTTTAAGTGAAGATATTTCCTTTTCCCCTATAGGCCTCAAAGTGCTCCAAATATGCACTTGCAGTTTCTACAAACGAGTGTTTCAAAATGACCAAATCAAAACAAATGTTCAACTCTGTGAGATGAATGCACAATTCGTAAAGAAGTTTCTCAGAATGCTTTTGTGTAGTTTTTATGTGAAGATATTTAATTCTCCCACATAGGCCTCAAAGCACTCCAAATATCCACTACCAGATTCTCCCAAAACAGTGTTTCAAAACGGCTTAATCAAAAGAAAGGTTCAACTCTGTGAGATGAATGCACACATCACTAGAAGGTTCTCAGAATGCTTCTGTCTCGTTTTTATGTGAAGATATTTCCTTTTCAGCTGTAGGTCTCAAAGCGCTCCAAATATCCATTGGCAGATACGAAAAATAGAGTGTTTCCAAACTGCTAAATCTAAAGAAAGGTTCAACTTTGTGAGTTGAAGGCTGACATTACAAAGAAGTTTCTGAGAATGCTCCTGTCTAGTTTTTAAGTGAAGATATTTCCTTTTCCACCATAGGCCTCAATGCGCTCCAAATATCCATTTGCAGATTCTCCAAAAAGAGTGTTTCCAAACTGCTTAATCAAAAGAAAGGTTCAACTCTGTGAGTTGAATGCACACATCACAAGGAAGTATCTGAGAATGCTTCTGTCCAGTTTTTAAGTGAAGATATTTCGTTTTCCACCATAGGCCTCAAAGTGCAACAATTATGCACTTGCAGTTTCTACAAAAGGTGTGTTTCACAATGGCTCAATCAAAACAAAAGTTCAACTCTGTGAGATGAATGCACACATCACAAAGAAGTTTCTCGGAATGCTTCTGTCTGGTTTTTATGGGAAGATATTTCCTTTTAAGCTATAGGCCTCAAAGTGCAAAAAGTATCCATTTGCAGACACTACAAAGAGTGTTTACAAATGGCTCAATCAAAAGAAAGCTTCAACTCTGTCAGTTGAATTCACACATCACAAAGTAGTTTCTGAGAATGCTTCTGTCTAGTTTTTATGTGAAGATATTTCCTTTTCCACCAGAGGCCTCAAAGCGCTCCAAATATCCACTTGCAGATTCTGCAAAAAGAGTGTTTCAAAACTCCTCAATCAAAAGAAAGGTTCAACTCTGTGAGATGAATGCACACGTCACAAAGAAGTTTCTCAGAATGCTTCAGTCTAGTTTTTATGTGAAGATATTTCCTTTTCTGCTTTAGGTCTCAAAGCGCTCCGAATACACATTTGCAGATACTACAAAAAGATTGTTTCCAAAGTGCTCAATCAAAAGAAATGTTCAACTCTGTGAGTTGAATACACACATCACAAAGAAGTTTCTGAGAATGCTTCTTTTTATTTATCATGTGAAGATATTTCCTTTTCCACCAGATGCCACAATCGCTCTTCATATCCACTTGCAAATTCTACAAAAATAGTGTTTTAAAACTGCTCAATCAAACGGAAAGGTCCAACTCTGTTAGTTGAATGCACACATCACAAAGAACTTTCTGAGAATGCCTCTGTCTAGTTTTTATGTGAAGATATTTTCTTTTCCACGATAGTCATCAAAGAGCTCCAAATATCTACTTGCAGATTCCACAAAAAGAGTGTTTCAAAACTGCTCAATCCAAAGAATGCTTCAACTCTGTGAGTTGAATGCACACATCACATAGAGGTTTCTGAGAATGCTTCTGTCTAGTTTTTATGTGAAGATATTTGCTTCTGCACCAGAGGCCACAATCGCTCCTACTATTCACTTGCAAATTCTACAAAAATAGAGTTTCAAAACTGCTCAATCAAAAAAAAAAAACTTTCATCTCCGAGAGTTGCATGCACACATCACAAAGAACTTTCTGAGAATGCTTCTGTGTAGATTTTAAGTGAAGATATTTCCTTTTCCACCACAGGCCTCAAAGCGCTCCAAATATCCACTTGCAGATTCTAAAAAAGAGTATTTCAATACTGATCAATCAAAAGAAAGCTTCAACTCTGTGAGTTGAATGCACACCTTAGAAAGAATTTTCTGAGGGTGCCTTTGTCTAGTTTTTATATGAGGATATTGCCCTTTCCAACCTAGGAGTCAAAATGCTCCAAATATTCTCTTGCAGATTCTATTAAAAGAGAGTTTCAAAACTGCTTAATCAAAAGAAAGGTTCAACTCGGTGGGATGAATGCACACATCACAAAGAAGTTCCTCAGAATGATTCTGTCTAGTTTTTATGTGAAGATATTTCCTTATCAGCTGTATGCCTCAAAGGACTCCAAATTTCCATTTGCAGATACTAGAAAAGAAGTAATTTCCAGCTGCCCAATCAAAAGAAATCTTCAACTCTGTGAGCTGAATGCACACATCACAAAGAAGTTTCTCAGAATGCTTCTGTTTAGTTTTTATGTGAAGATATTTCCTTCACAGCTAAAGGCCTCAAACCGCTCCAAATATCCAGTTGCAGATTCTACAAAAAAAGTGTTTCCAAACTGCTCATTCAAAAGACATGTTCAGCTCTGTGAGAAGAATGCACACATCACAGAGAAGTTTGTCAGAATGCTTCTGTCTAGATTTTATGTGAAGATATTTCCTTTTTAGCTATAAGCCTGAAAGCGCTCCAAATTCCATTTTCATACACTGCAAAAAGAGTCTTTCCAAACTGCTCAATCAAAAGAAAGGTTAACCTCTGTTAAATGAATGCACGCATCACAAAAAGGTCTATCAGAATGCTTCTGTCTAGATTTTATGTGAGGATATTTCCTGTTCAACCATGGGCCTCAAAGCGCTCCAAATATCCACTTGCAGATTCTACAATAAGATTCTTACAAAACAGCTCAATCTAAAGAAAGCTTCAACTCTCTGTGTTGAATGCAGACATCATAAATAAGTTGTCAAAATGTTTCTGTCTAGTTTCTAAGTGAAGATATTTCCTTTACCACCATAGGCCTCAATGCACTCCAAATATCCATGTGCAGATACTACAAAAAGAGTGTTTCCAAACTGCTCAATCAAAAGAAAGGTTCAACTCTGTGAGTTGCATGCACACATCACAAGGAAGTATCTGAGAATGCTTCTGCGTAGTTTTTAAGTGAAGATATTTCCTTTTCCCCTATAGGCCTCAAAGTGCTCCAAATATGCACTTGCAGTTTCTACAAACGAGTGTTTCAAAATGACCAAATCAAAACAAATGTTCAACTCTGTGAGATGAATGCACAATTCGTAAAGAAGTTTCTCAGAATGCTTTTGTGTAGTTTTTATGTGAAGATATTTAATTCTCCCACATAGGCCTCAAAGCACTCCAAATATCCACTACCAGATTCTCCAAAAACAGTGTTTCAAAACGGCTTAATCAAAAGAAAGGTTCAACTCTGTGAGATGAATGCACACATCACTAGAAGGTTCTCAGAATGCTTCTGTCTCGTTTTTATGTGAAGATATTTCCTTTTCAGCTGTAGGTCTCAAAGCGCTCCAAATATCCATTGGCAGATACGAAAAATAGAGTGTTTCCAAACTGCTAAATCTAAAGAAAGGTTCAACTTTGTGAGTTGAAGGCTGACATTACAAAGAAGTTTCTGAGAATGCTCCTGTCTAGTTTTTAAGTGAAGATATTTCCTTTTCCACCATAGGCCTCAATGCGCTCCAAATATCCATTTGCAGATTCTCCAAAAAGAGTGTTTCCAAACTGCTTAATCAAAAGAAAGGTTCAACTCTGTGAGTTGAATGCACACATCACAAGGAAGTATCTGAGAATGCTTCTGTCCAGTTTTTAAGTGAAGATATTTCGTTTTCCACCATAGGCCTCAAAGTGCTACAATTATGCACTTGCAGTTTCTACAAAAGGAGTGTTTCACAATGGCTCAATCAAAACAAAAGTTCAACTCTGTGAGATGAATGCACACATCACAAAGAAGTTTCTCGGAATGCTTCTGTCTGGTTTTTATGTGAAGATATTTCCTTTTAAGCTATAGGCCTCAAAGTGCAAAAAGTATCCATTTGCAGACACTACAAAGAGTGTTTACAAATGGCTCAATCAAAAGAAAGCTTCAACTCTGTCAGTTGAATTCACACATCACAAAGTAGTTTCTGAGAATGCTTCTGTCTAGTTTTTATGTGAAGATATTTCCTTTTCCACCAGAGGCCTCAAAGCGCTCCAAATATCCACTTGCAGATTCTGCAAAAAGAGTGTTTCAAAACTCCTCAATCAAAAGAAAGCTTCAACTCTGTGAGATGAATGCACACGTCACAAAGAAGTTTCTCAGAATGCTTCAGTCTAGTTTTTATGTGAAGATATTTCCTTTTCTGCTTTAGGTCTCAAAGCGCTCCGAATACACATTTGCAGATACTACAAAAAGATTGTTTCCAAAGTGCTCAATCAAAAGAAATGTTCAACTCTGTGAGTTGAATACACACATCACAAAGAAGTTTCTGAGAATGCTTCTGTCTATTTTTTATGTGAAGATATTTCCTTTTCCACCAGATGCCACAATCGCTCTTAATATCCACTTGCAAATTCTACAAAAATAGTGTTTTAAAACTGCTCAATCAAACGGAAAGGTCCAACTCTGTTAGTTGAATGCACACATCACAAAGAACTTTCTGAGAATGCCTCTGTCTAGTTTTTATGTGAAGATATTTTCTTTTCCACGACAGTCATCAAAGAGCTCCAAATATCTACTTGCAGATTCTACAAAAAGAGTGTTTCAAAACTGCTCAATCCAAAGAATGCTTCAACTCTGTGAGTTGAATGCACACATCACATAGAGGTTTCTGAGAATGCTTCTGTCTAGTTTTTATGTGAAGATATTTGCTTCTGCACCAGAGGCCACAATCGCTCCTACTATTCACTTGCAAATTCTACAAAAATAGTGTTTCAAAACTGCTCAATCAAAAAAAAAAAACTTTCAACTCCGAGAGTTGCATGCACACATCACAAAGAACTTTCTGAGAATGCTTCTGTGTAGATTTTAAGTGAAGATATTTCCTTTTCCACCACAGGCCTCAAAGCGCTCCAAATATCCACTTGCAGATTCTAAAAAAGAGTATTTCAATACTGATCAATCAAAAGAAAGCTTCAACTCTGTGAGTTGAATGCACACCTTAGAAAGAAGTTTCTGAGAGTGCCTTTGTCTAGTTTTTATATGAGGATATTTCCCTTTACAACCTAGGAGTCAAAATGCTCCAAATATTCTCTTGCAGATTCTATTAAAAGAGAGTTTCAAAACTGCTTAATCAAAAGAAAGGTTCAACTCGGTGAGATGAATGCACACATCACAAAGAAGTTCCTCAGAGTGATTCTGTCTAGTTTTTATGTGAAGATATTTCCTTATCAGCTGTATGCCTCAAAGGACTCCAAATTTCCATTTGCAGATACTAGAAAAGAAGTAATTTCCAGCTGCCCAATCAAAAGAAATCTTCAACTCTGTGAGCTGAATGCACACATCACAAAGAAGTTTCTCAGAATGCTGCTGTTTAGTTTTTATGTGAAGATATTTCCTTCACAGCTAAAGGCCTCAAACCGCTCCAAATATCCAGTTGCAGATTCTACAAAAAAAGTGTTTCCAAACTGCTCATTCAAAAGACATGTTCAGCTGTATGAGAAGAATGCACACATCACAGAGAAGTTTGTCAGAATGCTTCTGTCTAGATTTTATGTGAAGATATTTCCTTTTTAGCTATAAGCCTGAAAGCGCTCCAAATTCCATTTTCATACACTGCAAAAAGAGTCTTTCCAAACTGCTCAATCAAAAGAAAGGTTAACCTCTGTTAAATGAATGCACGCATCACAAAAAGGTCTATCAGAATGCTTCTGTCTAGATTTTATGTGAGGATATTTCCTGTTCAACCATGGGCCTCAAAGCGCTCCAAATATCCACTTGCAGATTCTACAATAAGATTCTTACAAAACAGCTCAATCTAAAGAAAGCTTCAACTCTCTGTGTTGAATGCAGACATCATAAATAAGTTGTCAAAATGTTTCTGTGTAGTTTCTAAGTGAAGATATTTCCTTTACCACCATAGGCCTCAATGCACTCCAAATATCCATGTGCAGATACTACAAAAAGAGTGTTTCCAAACTGCTCAATCAAAAGAAAGGTTCAACTCTGTGAGTTGCATGCACACATCACAAGGAAGTATCTGAGAATGCTTCTGCGTAGTTTTTAAGTGAAGATATTTCCTTTTCCCCTATAGGCCTCAAAGTGCTCCAAATATGCACTTGCAGTTTCTACAAACGAGTGTTTCAAAATGACCAAATCAAAACAAATGTTCAACTCTGTGAGATGAATGCACAATTCGTAAAGAAGTTTCTCAGAATGCTTTTGTGTAGTTTTTATGTGAAGATATTTAATTCTCCCACATAGGCCTCAAAGCACTCCAAATATCCACTACCAGATTCTCCAAAAACAGTGTTTCAAAACGGCTTAATCAAAAGAAAGGTTCAACTCTGTGAGATGAATGCACACATCACTAGAAGGTTCTCAGAATGCTTCTGTCTCGTTTTTATGTGAAGATATTTCCTTTTCAGCTGTAGGTCTCAAAGCGCTCCAAATATCCATTGGCAGATACGAAAAATAGAGTGTTTCCAAACTGCTAAATCTAAAGAAAGGTTCAACTTTGTGAGTTGAAGGCTGACATTACAAAGAAGTTTCTGAGAATGCTCCTGTCTAGTTTTTAAGTGAAGATATTTCCTTTTCCACCATAGGCCTCAATGCGCTCCAAATATCCATTTGCAGATTCTCCAAAAAGAGTGTTTCCAAACTGCTTAATCAAAAGAAAGGTTCAACTCTGTGAGTTGAATGCACACATCACAAGGAAGTATCTGAGAATGCTTCTGTCCAGTTTTTAAGTGAAGATATTTCGTTTTCCACCATAGGCCTCAAAGTGCTACAATTATGCACTTGCAGTTTCTACAAAAGGAGTGTTTCACAATGGCTCAATCAAAACAAAAGTTCAACTCTGTGAGATGAATGCACACATCACAAAGAAGTTTCTCGGAATGCTTCTGTCTGGTTTTTATGTGAAGATATTTCCTTTTAAGCTATAGGCCTCAAAGTGCAAAAAGTATCCATTTGCAGACACTACAAAGAGTGTTTACAAATGGCTCAATCAAAAGAAAGCTTCAACTCTGTCAGTTGAATTCACACATCACAAAGTAGTTTCTGAGAATGCTTCTGTCTAGTTTTTATGTGAAGATATTTCCTTTTCCACCATAGGCCTCAAAGCGCTCCAAATATCCACTTGCAGATTCTGCAAAAAGAGTGTTTCAAAACTCCTCAATCAAAAGAAAGCTTCAACTCTGTGAGATGAATGCACACGTCACAAAGAAGTTTCTCAGAATGCTTCAGTCTAGTTTTTATGTGAAGATATTTCCTTTTCTGCTTTAGGTCTCAAAGCGCTCCGAATACACATTTGCAGATACTACAAAAAGATTGTTTCCAAAGTGCTCAATCAAAAGAAATGTTCAACTCTGTGAGTTGAATACACACATCACAAAGAAGTTTCTGAGAATGCTTCTGTCTATTTTTTATGTGAAGATATTTCCTTTTCCACCAGATGCCACAATCGCTCTTAATATCCACTTGCAAATTCTACAAAAATAGTGTTTTAAAACTGCTCAATCAAACGGAAAGGTCCAACTCTGTTAGTTGAATGCACACATCACAAAGAACTTTCTGAGAATGCCTCTGTCTAGTTTTTATGTGAAGATATTTTCTTTTCCACGACAGTCATCAAAGAGCTCCAAATATCTACTTGCAGATTCTACAAAAAGAGTGTTTCAAAACTGCTCAAACCAAAGAATGCTTCAACTCTGTGAGTTGAATGCACACATCACATAGAGGTTTCTGAGAATGCTTCTGTCTAGTTTTTATGTGAAGATATTTGCTTCTGCACCAGAGGCCACAATCGCTCCTACTATTCACTTGCAAATTCTACAAAAATAGTGTTTCAAAACTGCTCAATCAAAAAAAAAAAACTTTCAACTCCGAGAGTTGCATGCACACATCACAAAGAACTTTCTGAGAATGCTTCTGTGTAGATTTTAAGTGAAGATATTTCCTTTTCCACCACAGGCCTCAAAGCGCTCCAAATATCCACTTGCAGATTCTAAAAAAGAGTATTTCAATACTGATCAATCAAAAGAAAGCTTCAACTCTGTGAGTTGAATGCACACCTTAGAAAGAATTTTCTGAGAGTGCCTTTGTCTAGTTTTTATATGAGGATATTTCCCTTTCCAACCTAGGAGTCAAAATGCTCCAAATATTCTCTTGCAGATTCTATTAAAAGAGAGTTTCAAAACTGCTTAATCAAAAGAAAGGTTCAACTCGGTGAGATGAATGCACACATCACAAAGAAGTTCCTCAGAATGATTCTGTCTAGTTTTTATGTGAAGATATTTCCTTATCAGCTGTATGCCTCAAAGGACTCCAAATTTCCATTTGCAGATACTAGAAAAGAAGTAATTTCCAGCTGCCCAATCAAAAGAAATCTTCAACTCTGTGAGCTGAATGCACACATCACAAAGAAGTTTCTCAGAATGCTTCTGTTTAGTTTTTATGTGAAGATATTTCCTTCACAGCTAAAGGCCTCAAACCGCTCCAAATATCCAGTTGCAGATTCTACAAAAAAAGTGTTTCCAAACTGCTCATTCAAAAGACATGTTCAGCTCTGTGAGAAGAATGCACACATCACAGAGAAGTTTGTCAGAATGCTTCTGTCTAGATTTTATGTGAAGATATTTCCTTTTTAGCTATAAGCCTGAAAGCGCTCCAAATTCCATTTTCATACACTGCAAAAAGAGTCTTTCCAAACTGCTCAATCAAAAGAAAGGTTAACCTCTGTTAAATGAATGCACGCATCACAAAAAGGTCTATCAGAATGCTTCTGTCTAGATTTTATGTGAGGATATTTCCTGTTCAACCATGGGCCTCAAAGCGCTCCAAATATCCACTTGCAGATTCTACAATAAGATTCTTACAAAACAGCTCAATCTAAAGAAAGCTTCAACTCTCTGTGTTGAATGCAGACATCATAAATAAGTTGTCAAAATGTTTCTGTCTAGTTTCTAAGTGAAGATATTTCCTTTACCACCATAGGCCTCAATGCACTCCAAATATCCATGTGCAGATACTACAAAAAGAGTGTTTCCAAACTGCTCAATCAAAAGAAAGGTTCAACTCTGTGAGTTGCATGCACACATCACAAGGAAGTATCTGAGAATGCTTCTGCGTAGTTTTTAAGTGAAGATATTTCCTTTTCCCCTATAGGCCTCAAAGTGCTCCAAATATGCACTTGCAGTTTCTACAAACGAGTGTTTCAAAATGACCAAATCAAAACAAATGTTCAACTCTGTGAGATGAATGCACAATTCGTAAAGAAGTTTCTCAGAATGCTTTTGTGTAGTTTTTATGTGAAGATATTTAATTCTCCCACATAGGCCTCAAAGCACTCCAAATATCCACTACCAGATTCTCCAAAAACAGTGTTTCAAAACGGCTTAATCAAAAGAAAGGTTCAACTCTGTGAGATGAATGCACACATCACTAGAAGGTTCTCAGAATGCTTCTGTCTCGTTTTTATGTGAAGATATTTCCTTTTCAGCTGTAGGTCTCAAAGCGCTCCAAATATCCATTGGCAGATACGAAAAATAGAGTGTTTCCAAACTGCTAAATCTAAAGAAAGGTTCAACTTTGTGAGTTGAAGGCTGACATTACAAAGAAGTTTCTGAGAATGCTCCTGTCTAGTTTTTAAGTGAAGATATTTCCTTTTCCACCATAGGCCTCAATGCGCTCCAAATATCCATTTGCAGATTCTCCAAAAAGAGTGTTTCCAAACTGCTTAATCAAAAGAAAGGTTCAACTCTGTGAGTTGAATGCACACATCACAAGGAAGTATCTGAGAATGCTTCTGTCCAGTTTTTAAGTGAAGATATTTCGTTTTCCACCATAGGCCTCAAAGTGCTACAATTATGCACTTGCAGTTTCTACAAAAGGAGTGTTTCACAATGGCTCAATCAAAACAAAAGTTCAACTCTGTGAGATGAATGCACACATCACAAAGAAGTTTCTCGGAATGCTTCTGTCTGGTTTTTACGTGAAGATATTTCCTTTTAAGCGATAGGCCTCAAAGTGCAAAAAGTTTCCATTTGCAGACACTACAAAGAGTGTTTACAAATGGCTCAATCAAAAGAAAGCTTCAACTCTGTCAGTTGAATTCACACATCACAAAGTAGTTTCTGAGAATGCTTCTGTCTAGTTTTTATGTGAAGATATTTCCTTTTCCAACATAGGCCTCAAAGCGCTCCAAATATCCACTTGCAGATTCTGCAAAAAGAGTGTTTCAAAACTCCTCAATCAAAAGAAAGGTTCAACTCTGTGAGATGAATGCACACGTCACAAAGAAGTTTCTCAGAATGCTTCAGTCTAGTTTTTATGTGAAGATATTTCCTTTTCTGCTTTAGGTCTCAAAGCGCTCCGAATACACATTTGCAGATACTACAAAAAGATTGTTTCCAAAGTGCTCAATCAAAAGAAATGTTCAACTCTGTGAGTTGAATACACACATCACAAAGAAGTTTCTGAGAATGCTTCTGTCTATTTTTTATGTGAAGATATTTCCTTTTCTGCTTTAGGTCTCAAAGTGCTCCGAATACACATTTGCAGATACTACAAAAAGATTGTTTCCAAAGTGCTCAATCAAAAGAAATGTTCAACTCTGTGAGTTGAATACACACATCACAAAGAAGTTTCTGAGAATGCTTCTGTCTATTTTTTATGTGAAGATATGTCCTTTTCCACCAGATGCCACAATCGCTCTTAATATCCACTTGCAAATTCTACAAAAATAGTGTTTTAAAACTGCTCAATCAAACGGAAAGGTCCAACTCTGTTAGTTGAATGCACACATCACAAAGAACTTTCTGAGAATGCCTCTGTCTAGTTTTTATGTGAAGATATTTTCTTTTCCACGACAGTCATCAAAGAGCTCCAAATATCTACTTGCAGATTCTACAAAAAGAGTGTTTCAAAACTGCTCAATCCAAAGAATGCTTCAACTCTGTGAGTTGAATGCACACATCACATAGAGGTTTCTGAGAATGCTTCTGTCTAGTTTTTATGTGAAGATATTTGCTTCTGCACCAGAGGCCACAATCGCTCCTACTATTCACTTGCAAATTCTACAAAAATAGTGTTTCAAAACTGCTCAATCAAAAAAAAAAAACTTTCAACTCCGAGAGTTGCATGCACACATCACAAAGAACTTTCTGAGAATGCTTCTGTGTAGATTTTAAGTGAAGATATTTCCTTTTCCACCACAGGCCTCAAAGCGCTCCAAATATCCACTTGCAGATTCTAAAAAAGAGTATTTCAATACTGATCAATCAAAAGAAAGCTTCAACTCTGTGAGTTGAATGCACACCTTAGAAAGAAGTTTCTGAGAGTGCCTTTGTCTAGTTTTTATATGAGGATATTTCCCTTTCCAACCTAGGAGTCAAAATGCTCCAAATATTCTCTTGCAGATTCTATTAAAAGAGAGTTTCAAAACTGCTTAATCAAAAGAAAGGTTCAACTCGGTGAGATGAATGCACACATCACAAAGAAGTTCCTCAGAATGATTCTGTCTAGTTTTTATGTGAAGATATTTCCTTATCAGCTGTATGCCTCAAAGGACTCCAAATTTCCATTTGCAGATACTAGAAAAGAAGTAATTTCCAGCTGCCCAATCAAAAGAAATCTTCAACTCTGTGAGTTGAATGCACACATCACAAAGAAGTTTCTCAGAATGCTTCTGTTTAGTTTTTATGTGAAGATATTTCCTTCACAGCTAAAGGCCTCAAACCGCTCCAAATATCCAGTTGCAGATTCTACAAAAAAAGTGTTTCCAAACTGCTCATTCAAAAGACATGTTCAGCTCTGTGAGAAGAATGCACACATCACAGAGAAGTTTGTCAGAATGCTTCTGTCTAGATTTTATGTGAAGATATTTCCTTTTTAGCTATAAGCCTGAAAGCGCTCCAAATTCCATTTTCATACACTGCAAAAAGAGTCTTTCCAAACTGCTCAATCAAAAGAAAGGTTAACCTCTGTTAAATGAATGCACGCATCACAAAAAGGTCTATCAGAATGCTTCTGTCTAGATTTTATGTGAGGATATTTCCTGTTCAACCATGGGCCTCAAAGCGCTCCAAATATCCACTTGCAGATTCTACAATAAGATTCTTACAAAACAGCTCAATCTAAAGAAAGCTTCAACTCTCTGTGTTGAATGCAGACATCATAAATAAGTTGTCAAAATGTTTCTGTGTAGTTTCTAAGTGAAGATATTTCCTTTACCACCATAGGCCTCAATGCACTCCAAATATCCATGTGCAGATACTACAAAAAGAGTGTTTCCAAACTGCTCAATCAAAAGAAAGGTTCAACTCTGTGAGTTGCATGCACACATCACAAGGAAGTATCTGAGAATGCTTCTGCGTAGTTTTTAAGTGAAGATATTTCCTTTTCCCCTATAGGCCTCAAAGTGCTCCAAATATGCACTTGCAGTTTCTACAAACGAGTGTTTCAAAATGACCAAATCAAAACAAATGTTCAACTCTGTGAGATGAATGCACAATTCGTAAAGAAGTTTCTCAGAATGCTTTTGTGTAGTTTTTATGTGAAGATATTTAATTCTCCCACATAGGCCTCAAAGCACTCCAAATATCCACTACCAGATTCTCCAAAAACAGTGTTTCAAAACGGCTTAATCAAAAGAAAGGTTCAACTCTGTGAGATGAATGCACACATCACTAGAAGGTTCTCAGAATGCTTCTGTCTCGTTTTTATGTGAAGATATTTCCTTTTCAGCTGTAGGTCTCAAAGCGCTCCAAATATCCATTGGCAGATACGAAAAATAGAGTGTTTCCAAACTGCTAAATCTAAAGAAAGGTTCAACTTTGTGAGTTGAAGGCTGACATTACAAAGAAGTTTCTGAGAATGCTCCTGTCTAGTTTTTAAGTGAAGATATTTCCTTTTCCACCATAGGCCTCAATGCGCTCCAAATATCCATTTGCAGATTCTCCAAAAAGAGTGTTTCCAAACTGCTTAATCAAAAGAAAGGTTCAACTCTGTGAGTTGAATGCACACATCACAAGGAAGTATCTGAGAATGCTTCTGTCCAGTTTTTAAGTGAAGATATTTCGTTTTCCACCATAGGCCTCAAAGTGCTACAATTATGCACTTGCAGTTTCTACAAAAGGAGTGTTTCACAATGGCTCAATCAAAACAAAAGTTCAACTCTGTGAGATGAATGCACACATCACAAAGAAGTTTCTCGGAATGCTTCTGTCTGGTTTTTATGTGAAGATATTTCCTTTTAAGCTATAGGCCTCAAAGTGCAAAAAGTATCCATTTGCAGACACTACAAAGAGTGTTTACAAATGGCTCAATCAAAAGAAAGCTTCAACTCTGTCAGTTGAATTCACACATCACAAAGTAGTTTCTGAGAATGCTTCTGTCTAGTTTTTATGTGAAGATATTTCCTTTTCCACCAGAGGCCTCAAAGCGCTCCAAATATCCACTTGCAGATTCTGCAAAAAGAGTGTTTCAAAACTCCTCAATCAAAAGAAAGCTTCAACTCTGTGAGATGAATGCACACGTCACAAAGAAGTTTCTCAGAATGCTTCAGTCTAGTTTTTATGTGAAGATATTTCCTTTTCTGCTTTAGGTCTCAAAGCGCTCCGAATACACATTTGCAGATACTACAAAAAGATTGTTTCCAAAGTGCTCAATCAAAAGAAATGTTCAACTCTGTGAGTTGAATACACACATCACAAAGAAGTTTCTGAGAATGCTTCTGTCTATTTTTTATGTGAAGATATTTCCTTTTCCACCAGATGCCACAATCGCTCTTAATATCCACTTGCAAATTCTACAAAAATAGTGTTTTAAAACTGCTCAATCAAACGGAAAGGTCCAACTCTGTTAGTTGAATGCACACATCACAAAGAACTTTCTGAGAATGCCTCTGTCTAGTTTTTATGTGAAGATATTTTCTTTTCCACGACAGTCATCAAAGAGCTCCAAATATCTACTTGCAGATTCTACAAAAAGAGTGTTTCAAAACTGCTCAATCCAAAGAATGCTTCAACTCTGTGAGTTGAATGCACACATCACATAGAGGTTTCTGAGAATGCTTCTGTCTAGTTTTTATGTGAAGATATTTGCTTCTGCACCAGAGGCCACAATCGCTCCTACTATTCACTTGCAAATTCTACAAAAATAGTGTTTCAAAACTGCTCAATCAAAAAAAAAAAACTTTCAACTCCGAGAGTTGCATGCACACATCACAAAGAACTTTCTGAGAATGCTTCTGTGTAGATTTTATGTGAAGATATTTCCTTTTCCACCACAGGCCTCAAAGCGCTCCAAATATCCACTTGCAGATTCTAAAAAAGAGTATTTCAATACTGATCAATCAAAAGAAAGCTTCAACTCTGTGAGTTGAATGCACACCTTAGAAAGAATTTTCTGAGAGTGCCTTTGTCTAGTTTTTATATGAGGATATTTCCCTTTCCAACCTAGGAGTCAAAATGCTCCAAATATTCTCTTGCAGATTCTATTAAAAGAGAGTTTCAAAACTGCTTAATCAAAAGAAAGGTTCAACTCGGTGAGATGAATGCACACATCACAAAGAAGTTCCTCAGAATGATTCTGTCTAGTTTTTATGTGAAGATATTTCCTTATCAGCTGTATGCCTCAAAGGACTCCAAATTTCCATTTGCAGATACTAGAAAAGAAGTAATTTCCAGCTGCCCAATCAAAAGAAATCTTCAACTCTGTGAGCTGAATGCACACATCACAAAGAAGTTTCTCAGAATGCTTCTGTTTAGTTTTTATGTGAAGATATTTCCTTCACAGCTAAAGGCCTCAAACCGCTCCAAATATCCAGTTGCAGATTCTACAAAAAAAGTGTTTCCAAACTGCTCATCAAAAGACAAGTTCAGCTCTGTGAGAAGAATGCACACATCACAGAGAAGTTTGTCAGAATGCTTCTGTCTAGATTTTATGTGAAGATATTTCCTTTTTAGCTATAAGCCTGAAAGCGCTCCAAATTCCATTTTCATACACTGCAAAAAGAGTCTTTCCAAACTGCTCAATCAAAAGAAAGGTTAACCTCTGTTAAATGAATGCACGCATCACAAAAAGGTCTATCAGAATGCTTCTGTCTAGATTTTATGTGAGGATATTTCCTGTTCAACCATGGGCCTCAAAGCGCTCCAAATATCCACTTGCAGATTCTACAATAAGATTCTTACAAAACAGCTCAATCTAAAGAAAGCTTCAACTCTCTGTGTTGAATGCAGACATCATAAATAAGTTGTCAAAATGTTTCTGTGTAGTTTCTAAGTGAAGATATTTCCTTTACCACCATAGGCCTCAATGCACTCCAAATATCCATGTGCAGATACTACAAAAAGAGTGTTTCCAAACTGCTCAATCAAAAGAAAGGTTCAACTCTGTGAGTTGCATGCACACATCACAAGGAAGTATCTGAGAATGCTTCTGCGTAGTTTTTAAGTGAAGATATTTCCTTTTCCCCTATAGGCCTCAAAGTGCTCCAAATATGCACTTGCAGTTTCTACAAACGAGTGTTTCAAAATGACCAAATCAAAACAAATGTTCAACTCTGTGAGATGAATGCACAATTCGTAAAGAAGTTTCTCAGAATGCTTTTGTGTAGTTTTTATGTGAAGATATTTAATTCTCCCACATAGGCCTCAAAGCACTCCAAATATCCACTACCAGATTCTCCAAAAACAGTGTTTCAAAACGGCTTAATCAAAAGAAAGGTTCAACTCTGTGAGATGAATGCACACATCACTAGAAGGTTCTCAGAATGCTTCTGTCTCGTTTTTATGTGAAGATATTTCCTTTTCAGCTGTAGGTCTCAAAGCGCTCCAAATATCCATTGGCAGATACGAAAAATAGAGTGTTTCCAAACTGCTAAATCTAAAGAAAGGTTCAACTTTGTGAGTTGAAGGCTGACATTACAAAGAAGTTTCTGAGAATGCTCCTGTCTAGTTTTTAAGTGAAGATATTTCCTTTTCCACCATAGGCCTCAATGCGCTCCAAATATCCATTTGCAGATTCTCCAAAAAGAGTGTTTCCAAACTGCTTAATCAAAAGAAAGGTTCAACTCTGTGAGTTGAATGCACACATCACAAGGAAGTATCTGAGAATGCTTCTGTCCAGTTTTTAAGTGAAGATATTTCGTTTTCCACCATAGGCCTCAAAGTGCTACAATTATGCACTTGCAGTTTCTACAAAAGGAGTGTTTCACAATGGCTCAATCAAAACAAAAGTTCAACTCTGTGAGATGAATGCACACATCACAAAGAAGTTTCTCGGAATGCTTCTGTCTGGTTTTTACGTGAAGATATTTCCTTTTAAGCTATAGGCCTCAAAGTGCAAAAAGTTTCCATTTGCAGACACTACAAAGAGTGTTTACAAATGGCTCAATCAAAAGAAAGCTTCAACTCTGTCAGTTGAATTCACACATCACAAAGTAGTTTCTGAGAATGCTTCTGTCTAGTTTTTATGTGAAGATATTTCCTTTTCCAACATAGGCCTCAAAGCGCTCCAAATATCCACTTGCAGATTCTGCAAAAAGAGTGTTTCAAAACTCCTCAATCAAAAGAAAGGTTCAACTCTGTGAGATGAATGCACACGTCACAAAGAAGTTTCTCAGAATGCTTCAGTCTAGTTTTTATGTGAAGATATTTCCTTTTCTGCTTTAGGTCTCAAAGCGCTCCGAATACACATTTGCAGATACTACAAAAAGATTGTTTCCAAAGTGCTCAATCAAAAGAAATGTTCAACTCTGTGAGTTGAATACACACATCACAAAGAAGTTTCTGAGAATGCTTCTGTCTATTTTTTATGTGAAGATATTTCCTTTTCTGCTTTAGGTCTCAAAGTGCTCCGAATACACATTTGCAGATACTACAAAAAGATTGTTTCCAAAGTGCTCAATCAAAAGAAATGTTCAACTCTGTGAGTTGAATACACACATCACAAAGAAGTTTCTGAGAATGCTTCTGTCTATTTTTTATGTGAAGATATGTCCTTTTCCACCAGATGCCACAATCGCTCTTAATATCCACTTGCAAATTCTACAAAAATAGTGTTTTAAAACTGCTCAATCAAACGGAAAGGTCCAACTCTGTTAGTTGAATGCACACATCACAAAGAACTTTCTGAGAATGCCTCTGTCTAGTTTTTATGTGAAGATATTTTCTTTTCCACGATAGTCATCAAAGAGCTCCAAATATCTACTTGCAGATTCTACAGAAAGAGTGTTTCAAAACTGCTCAATCAAAAGAATGCTTCAACTCTGTGAGTTGAATGCACACATCACATAGAGGTTTCTGAGAATGCTTCTGTCTAGTTTTTATGTGAAGATATTTGCTTCTGCACCAGAGGCCACAATCGCTCCTACTATTCACTTGCAAATTCTACAAAAATAGTGTTTCAAAACTGCTCAATCAAAAAAAAAACTTTCAACTCCGAGAGTTGCATGCACACATCACAAAGAACTTTCTGAGAATGCTTCTGTGTAGATTTTATGTGAAGATATTTCCTTTTCCACCACAGGCCTCAAAGCGCTCCAAATATCCACTTGCAGATTCTAAAAAAGAGTATTTCAATACTGATCAATCAAAAGAAAGCTTCAACTCTGTGAGTTGAATGCACACCTTAGAAAGAAGTTTCTGAGAGTGCCTTTGTCTAGTTTTTATATGAGGATATTTCCCTTTCCAACCTAGGCGTCAAAATGCTCCAAATATTCTCTTGCAGATTCTATTAAAAGAGAGTTTCAAAACTGCTCAATCAAAAGAAAGGTTCAACTCGGTGAGATGAATGCACACATCACGAAGAAGTTCCTCAGAATGATTCTGTCTAGTTTTTATGTGAAGATATTTCCTTATCAGCTGTATGCCTCAAAGGACTCCAAATTTCCATTTGCAGATACTAGACAAGAAGTAATTTCCAGCTGCCCAATCAAAAGAAAGCTTCAACTCTGTGAGTTGAATGCACACATCACAAAGAAGTTTCTCAGAATGCTTCTGTTTAGTTTTTATGTGAAGATATTTCCTTCACAGCTAAAGGCCTCAAACCGCTCCAAATATCCAGTTGCAGATTCTACAAAAAAAGTGTTTCCAAACTGCTCATTCAAAAGACATGTTCAGCTCTGTGAGAAGAATGCACACATCACAGAGAAGTTTGTCAGAATGCTTCTGTCTAGATTTTATGTGAAGATATTTCCTTTTTAGCTATAAGCCTGAAAGCGCTCCAAATTCCATTTTCATACACTGCAAAAAGAGTCTTTCCAAACTGCTCAATCAAAAGAAAGGTTAACCTCTGTTAAATGAATGCACGCATCACAAAAAGGTCTATCAGAATGCTTCTGTCTAGATTTTATGTGAGGATATTTCCTGTTCAACCATGGGCCTCAAAGCGCTCCAAATATCCACTTGCAGATTCTACAATAAGATTCTTACAAAACAGCTCAATCTAAAGAAAGCTTCAACTCTCTGTGTTGAATGCAGACATCATAAATAAGTTGTCAAAATGTTTCTGTGTAGTTTCTAAGTGAAGATATTTCCTTTACCACCATAGGCCTCAATGCACTCCAAATATCCATGTGCAGATACTACAAAAAGAGTGTTTCCAAACTGCTCAATCAAAAGAAAGGTTCAACTCTGTGAGTTGCATGCACACATCACAAGGAAGTATCTGAGAATGCTTCTGCGTAGTTTTTAAGTGAAGATATTTCCTTTTCCCCTATAGGCCTCAAAGTGCTCCAAATATGCACTTGCAGTTTCTACAAACGAGTGTTTCAAAATGACCAAATCAAAACAAATGTTCAACTCTGTGAGATGAATGCACAATTCGTAAAGAAGTTTCTCAGAATGCTTTTGTGTAGTTTTTATGTGAAGATATTTAATTCTCCCACATAGGCCTCAAAGCACTCCAAATATCCACTACCAGATTCTCCAAAAACAGTGTTTCAAAACGGCTTAATCAAAAGAAAGGTTCAACTCTGTGAGATGAATGCACACATCACTAGAAGGTTCTCAGAATGCTTCTGTCTCGTTTTTATGTGAAGATATTTCCTTTTCAGCTGTAGGTCTCAAAGCGCTCCAAATATCCATTGGCAGATACGAAAAATAGAGTGTTTCCAAACTGCTAAATCTAAAGAAAGGTTCAACTTTGTGAGTTGAAGGCTGACATTACAAAGAAGTTTCTGAGAATGCTCCTGTCTAGTTTTTAAGTGAAGATATTTCCTTTTCCACCATAGGCCTCAATGCGCTCCAAATATCCATTTGCGGATTCTCCAAAAAGAGTGTTTCCAAACTGCTTAATCAAAAGAAAGGTTCAACTCTGTGAGTTGAATGCACACATCACAAGGAAGTATCTGAGAATGCTTCTGTCCAGTTTTTAAGTGAAGATATTTCGTTTTCCACCATAGGCCTCAAAGTGCTACAATTATGCACTTGCAGTTTCTACAAAAGGAGTGTTTCACAATGGCTCAATCAAAACAAAAGTTCAACTCTGTGAGATGAATGCACACATCACAAAGAAGTTTCTCGGAATGCTTCTGTCTGGTTTTTATGTGAAGATATTTCCTTTTAAGCTATAGGCCTCAAAGTGCAAAAAGTATCCATTTGCAGACACTACAAAGAGTGTTTACAAATGGCTCAATCAAAAGAAAGCTTCAACTCTGTCAGTTGAATTCACACATCACAAAGTAGTTTCTGAGAATGCTTCTGTCTAGTTTTTATGTGAAGATATTTCCTTTTCCACCAGAGGCCTCAAAGCGCTCCAAATATCCACTTGCAGATTCTGCAAAAAGAGTGTTTCAAAACTCCTCAATCAAAAGAAAGCTTCAACTCTGTGAGATGAATGCACACGTCACAAAGAAGTTTCTCAGAATGCTTCAGTCTAGTTTTTATGTGAAGATATTTCCTTTTCTGCTTTAGGTCTCAAAGCGCTCCGAATACACATTTGCAGATACTACAAAAAGATTGTTTCCAAAGTGCTCAATCAAAAGAAATGTTCAACTCTGTGAGTTGAATACACACATCACAAAGAAGTTTCTGAGAATGCTTCTGTCTATTTTTTATGTGAAGATATTTCCTTTTCCACCAGATGCCACAATCGCTCTTAATATCCACTTGCAAATTCTACAAAAATAGTGTTTTAAAACTGCTCAATCAAACGGAAAGGTCCAACTCTGTTAGTTGAATGCACACATCACAAAGAACTTTCTGAGAATGCCTCTGTCTAGTTTTTATGTGAAGATATTTTCTTTTCCACGACAGTCATCAAAGAGCTCCAAATATCTACTTGCAGATTCTACAAAAAGAGTGTTTCAAAACTGCTCAATCCAAAGAATGCTTCAACTCTGTGAGTTGAATGCACACATCACATAGAGGTTTCTGAGAATGCTTCTGTCTAGTTTTTATGTGAAGATATTTGCTTCTGCACCAGAGGCCACAATCGCTCCTACTATTCACTTGCAAATTCTACAAAAATAGTGTTTCAAAACTGCTCAATCAAAAAAAAAAAAACTTTCAACTCCGAGAGTTGCATGCACACATCACAAAGAACTTTCTGAGAATGCTTCTGTGTAGATTTTATGTGAAGATATTTCCTTTTCCACCACAGGCCTCAAAGCGCTCCAAATATCCACTTGCAGATTCTAAAAAAGAGTATTTCAATACTGATCAATCAAAAGAAAGCTTCAACTCTGTGAGTTGAATGCACACCTTAGAAAGAAGTTTCTGAGAGTGCCTTTGTCTAGTTTTTATATGAGGATATTTCCCTTTCCAACCTAGGCGTCAAAATGCTCCAAATATTCTCTTGCAGATTCTATTAAAAGAGAGTTTCAAAACTGCTCAATCAAAAGAAAGGTTCAACTCGGTGAGATGAATGCACACATCACAAAGAAGTTCCTCAGAATTATTCTGTCTAGTTTTTATGTGAAGATATTTCCTTATCAGGTGTATGCCTCAAAGGACTCCAAATTTCCATTTGCAGATACTAGACAAGAAGTAATTTCCAGCTGCCCAATCAAAAGAAAGCTTCAACTCTGTGAGTTGAATGCACACATCACAAAGAAGTTTCTCAGAATGCTTCTGTTTAGTTTTTATGTGAAGATATTTCCTTCACAGCTAAAGGCCTCAAACCGCTCCAAATATCCAGTTGCAGATTCTACAAAAAAAGTGTTTCCAAACTGCTCATTCAAAAGACATGTTCAGCTCTGTGAGATGAATGCACACATCACAGAGAAGTTTGTCAGAATGCTTCCGTCTAGATTTTATGTGAAGATATTTCCTTTTTAGCTATAAGCCTGAAAGCGCTCCAAATTCCATTTTCATACACTGCAAAAAGAGTCTTTCCAAACTGCTCACTCAAAAGAAAGGTTAACCTCTGTTAAATGAATGCACGCATCACAAAAAGGTCTATCAGAATGCTTCTGTCTAGATTTTATGTGAGGATATTTCCTGTTCAACCATGGGCCTCAAAGCGCTCCAAATATCCACTTGCAGATTCTACAAAAAGATTCTTACAAAACAGCTCAATCTAAAGAAAGCTTCAACTCTCTGTGTTGAATGCAGACATCATAAATAAGTTGTCAAAATGTTTCTGTCTAGTTTCTAAGTGAAGATATTTCCTTTACCACCATAGGCCTCAATGCACTCCAAATATCCATGTGCAGATACTACAAAAAGCGTGTTTCCAAACTGCTCAATCAAAAGAAAGGTTCAACTCTGTGAGTTGCATGCACACATCACAAGGAAGTATCTGAGAATGCTTCTGCGTAGTTTTTCAGTGAAGATATTTCCTTTTCCCCTATAGGCCTCAAAGTGCTCCAAATATGCACTTGCAGTTTCTACAAACGAGTGTTTCAAAATGACCAAATCAAAACAAATGTTCAACTCTGTGAGATGAATGCACAATTCGTAAAGAAGTTTCTCAGAATGCTTTTGTGTAGTTTTTATGTGAAGATATTTAATTCTCCCACATAGGCCTCAAAGCACTCCAAATATCCACTACCAGATTCTCCAAAAACAGTGTTTCAAAACGGCTTAATCAAAAGAAAGGTTCAACTCTGTGAGATGAATGCACACATCACTAGAAGGTTCTCAGAATGCTTCTGTCTCGTTTTTATGTGAAGATATTTCCTTTTCAGCTGTAGGTCTCAAAGCGCTCCAAATATCCATTGGCAGATACGAAAAATAGAGTGTTTCCAAACTGCTAAATCTAAAGAAAGGTTCAACTTTGTGAGTTGAAGGCTGACATTACAAAGAAGTTTCTGAGAATGCTCCTGTCTAGTTTTTAAGTGAAGATATTTCCTTTTCCACCATAGGCCTCAATGCGCTCCAAATACCATTTGCAGATTCTCCAAAAAGAGTGTTTCCAAACTGCTTAATCAAAAGAAAGGTTCAACTCTGTGAGTTGAATGCACACATCACAAGGAAGTATCTGAGAATGCTTCTGTCCAGTTTTTAAGTGAAGATATTTCGTTTTCCACCAGAGGCCTCAAAGTGCTACAATTATGCACTTGCAGTTTCTACAAAAGGAGTGTTTCACAATGGCTCAATCAAAACAAAAGTTCAACTCTGTGAGATGAATGCACACATCACAAAGAAGTTTCTCGGAATGCTTCTGTCTGGTTTTTATGTGAAGATATTTCCTTTTAAGCTATAGGCCTCAAAGTGCAAAAAGTATCCATTTGCAGACACTACAAAGAGTGTTTACAAATGGCTCAATCAAAAGAAAGCTTCAACTCTGTCAGTTGAATTCACACATCACAAAGTAGTTTCTGAGAATGCTTCTGTCTAGTTTTTATGTGAAGATATTTCCTTTTCCACCAGAGGCCTCAAAGCGCTCCAAATATCCACTTGCAGATTCTGCAAAAAGAGTGTTTCAAAACTCCTCAATCAAAAGAAAGCTTCAACTCTGTGAGATGAATGCACACGTCACAAAGAAGTTTCTCAGAATGCTTCAGTCTAGTTTTTATGTGAAGATATTTCCTTTTCTGCTTTAGGTCTCAAAGCGCTCCGAATACACATTTGCACATACTACAAAAAGATTGTTTCCAAAGTGCTCAATCAAAAGAAATGTTCAACTCTGTGAGTTGAATACACACATCACAAAGAAGTTTCTGAGAATGCTTCTGTCTATTTTTTATGTGAAGATATTTCCTTTTCCACCAGATGCCACAATCGCTCTTAATATCCACTTGCAAATTCTACAAAAATAGTGTTTTAAAACTGCTGAATCAAACGGAAAGGTCCAACTCTGTTAGTTGAATGCACACATCACAAAGAACTTTCTGAGAATGCCTCTGTCTAGTTTTTATGTGAAGATATTTTCTTTTCCACGACAGTCATCAAAGAGCTCCAAATATCTACTTGCAGATTCTACAAAAAGAGTGTTTCAAAACTGCTCAATCCAAAGAATGCTTCAACTCTGTGAGTTGAATGCACACATCACATAGAGGTTTCTGAGAATGCTTCTGTCTAGTTTTTATGTGAAGATATTTGCTTCTGCACCAGAGGCCACAATCGCTCCTACTATTCACTTGCAAATTCTACAAAAATAGTGTTTCAAAACTGCTCAATCAAAAAAAAAAAAACTTTCAACTCCGAGAGTTGCATGCACACATCACAAAGAACTTTCTGAGAATGCTTCTGTGTAGATTTTATGTGAAGATATTTCCTTTTCCACCACAGGCCTCAAAGCGCTCCAAATATCCACTTGCAGATTCTAAAAAAGAGTATTTCAATACTGATCAATCAAAAGAAAGCTTCAACTCTGTGAGTTGAATGCACACCTTAGAAAGAAGTTTCTGAGAGTGCCTTTGTCTAGTTTTTATATGAGGATATTTCCCTTTCCAACCTAGGCGTCAAAATGCTCCAAATATTCTCTTGCAGATTCTATTAAAAGAGAGTTTCAAAACTGCTCAATCAAAAGAAAGGTTCAACTCGGTGAGATGAATGCACACATCACAAAGAAGTTCCTCAGAATGATTCTGTCTAGTTTTTATGTGAAGATATTTCCTTATCAGCTGTATGCCTCAAAGGACTCCAAATTTCCATTTGCAGATACTAGACAAGAAGTAATTTCCAGCTGCCCAATCAAAAGAAAGCTTCAACTCTGTGAGTTGAATGCACACATCACAAAGAAGTTTCTCAGAATGCTTCTGTTTAGTTTTTATGTGAAGATATTTCCTTCACAGCTAAAGGCCTCAAACCGCTCCAAATATCCAGTTGCAGATTCTACAAAAAAAGTGTTTCCAAACTGCTCATTCAAAAGACATGTTCAGCTCTGTGAGAAGAATGCACACATCACAGAGAAGTTTGTCAGAATGCTTCCGTCTAGATTTTATGTGAAGATATTTCCTTTTTAGCTATAAGCCTGAAAGCGCTCCAAATTCCATTTTCATACACTGCAAAAAGAGTCTTTCCAAACTGCTCAATCAAAAGAAAGGTTAACCTCTGTTAAATGAATGCACGCATCACAAAAAGGTCTATCAGAATGCTTCTGTCTAGATTTTATGTGAGGATATTTCCTGTTCAACCATGGGCCTCAAAGCGCTCCAAATATCCACTTGCAGATTCTACAATAAGATTCTTACAAAACAGCTCAATCTAAAGAAAGCTTCAACTCTCTGTGTTGAATGCAGACATCATAAATAAGTTGTCAAAATGTTTCTGTCTAGTTTCTAAGTGAAGATATTTCCTTTACCACCATAGGCCTCAATGCACTCCAAATATCCATGTGCAGATACTACAAAAAGAGTGTTTCCAAACTGCTCAATCAAAAGAAAGGTTCAACTCTGTGAGTTGCATGCACACATCACAAGGAAGTATCTGAGAATGCTTCTGCGTAGTTTTTAAGTGAAGATATTTCCTTTTCCCCTATAGGCCTCAAAGTGCTCCAAATATGCACTTGCAGTTTCTACAAACGAGTGTTTCAAAATGACCAAATCAAAACAAATGTTCAACTCTGTGAGATGAATGCACAATTCGTAAAGAAGTTTCTCAGAATGCTTTTGTGTAGTTTTTATGTGAAGATATTTAATTCTCCCACATAGGCCTCAAAGCACTCCAAATATCCACTACCAGATTCTCCAAAAACAGTGTTTCAAAACGGCTTAATCAAAAGAAAGGTTCAACTCTGTGAGATGAATGCACACATCACTAGAAGGTTCTCAGAATGCTTCTGTCTCGTTTTTATGTGAAGATATTTCCTTTTCAGCTGTAGGTCTCAAAGCGCTCCAAATATCCATTGGCAGATACGAAAAATAGAGTGTTTCCAAACTGCTAAATCTAAAGAAAGGTTCAACTTTGTGAGTTGAAGGCTGACATTACAAAGAAGTTTCTGAGAATGCTCCTGTCTAGTTTTTAAGTGAAGATATTTCCTTTTCCACCATAGGCCTCAATGCGCTCCAAATATCCAATTGCGGATTCTCCAAAAAGAGTGTTTCCAAACTGCTTAATCAAAAGAAAGGTTCAACTCTGTGAGTTGAATGCACACATCACAAGGAAGTATCTGAGAATGCTTCTGTCCAGTTTTTAAGTGAAGATATTTCGTTTTCCACCATAGGCCTCAAAGTGCTACAATTATGCACTTGCAGTTTCTACAAAAGGAGTGTTTCACAATGGCTCAATCAAAACAAAAGTTCAACTCTGTGAGATGAATGCACACATCACAAAGAAGTTTCTCGGAATGCTTCTGTCTGGTTTTTATGTGAAGATATTTCCTTTTAAGCTATAGGCCTCAAAGTGCAAAAAGTATCCATTTGCAGACACTACAAAGAGTGTTTACAAATGGCTCAATCAAAAGAAAGCTTCAACTCTGTCAGTTGAATTCACACATCACAAAGTAGTTTCTGAGAATGCTTCTGTCTAGTTTTTATGTGAAGATATTTCCTTTTCCACCAGAGGCCTCAAAGCGCTCCAAATATCCACTTGCAGATTCTGCAAAAAGAGTGTTTCAAAACTCCTCAATCAAAAGAAAGCTTCAACTCTGTGAGATGAATGCACACGTCACAAAGAAGTTTCTCAGAATGCTTCAGTCTAGTTTTTATGTGAAGATATTTCCTTTTCTGCTTTAGGTCTCAAAGCGCTCCGAATACACATTTGCACATACTACAAAAAGATTGTTTCCAAAGTGCTCAATCAAAAGAAATGTTCAACTCTGTGAGTTGAATACACACATCACAAAGAAGTTTCTGAGAATGCTTCTGTCTATTTTTTATGTGAAGATATTTCCTTTTCCACCAGATGCCACAATCGCTCTTAATATCCACTTGCAAATTCTACAAAAATAGTGTTTTAAAACTGGTGAATCAAACGGAAAGGTCCAACTCTGTTAGTTGAATGCACACATCACAAAGAACTTTCTGAGAATGCCTCTGTCTAGTTTTTATGTGAAGATATTTTCTTTTCCACGACAGTCATCAAAGAGCTCCAAATATCTACTTGCAGATTCTACAAAAAGAGTGTTTCAAAACTGCTCAATCCAAAGAATGCTTCAACTCTGTGAGTTGAATGCACACATCACATAGAGGTTTCTGAGAATGCTTCTGTCTAGTTTTTATGTGAAGATATTTGCTTCTGCACCAGAGGCCACAATCGCTCCTACTATTCACTTGCAAATTCTACAAAAATAGTGTTTCAAAACTGCTCAATCAAAAAAAAAAAAACTTTCAACTCCGAGAGTTGCATGCACACATCACAAAGAACTTTCTGAGAATGCTTCTGTGTAGATTTTATGTGAAGATATTTCCTTTTCCACCACAGGCCTCAAAGCGCTCCAAATATCCACTTGCAGATTCTAAAAAAGAGTATTTCAATACTGATCAATCAAAAGAAAGCTTCAACTCTGTGAGTTGAATGCACACCTTAGAAAGAAGTTTCTGAGAGTGCCTTTGTCTAGTTTTTATATGAGGATATTTCCCTTTCCAACCTAGGCGTCAAAATGCTCCAAATATTCTCTTGCAGATTCTATTAAAAGAGAGTTTCAAAACTGCTCAATCAAAAGAAAGGTTCAACTCGGTGAGATGAATGCACACATCACAAAGAAGTTCCTCAGAATGATTCTGTCTAGTTTTTATGTGAAGATATTTCCTTATCAGCTGTATGCCTCAAAGGACTCCAAATTTCCATTTGCAGATACTAGACAAGAAGTAATTTCCAGCTGCCCAATCAAAAGAAAGTTTCAACTCTGTGAGTTGAATGCACACATCACAAAGAAGTTTCTCAGAATGCTTCTGTTTAGTTTTTATGTGAAGATATTTCCTTCACAGCTAAAGGCCTCAAACCGCTCCAAATATCCAGTTGCAGATTCTACAAAAAAAGTGTTTCCAAACTGCTCATTCAAAAGACATTTTCAGCTCTGTGAGAAGAATGCACACATCACAGAGAAGTTTGTCAGAATGCTTCTGTCTAGATTTTATGTGAAGATATTTCCTTTTTAGCTATAAGCCTGAAAGCGCTCCAAATTCCATTTTCATACACTGCAAAAAGAGTCTTTCCAAACTGCTCACTCAAAAGAAAGGTTAACCTCTGTTAAATGAATGCACGCATCACAAAAAGGTCTATCAGAATGCTTCTGTCTAGATTTTATGTGAGGATATTTCCTGTTCAACCATGGGCCTCAAAGCGCTCCAAATATCCACTTGCAGATTCTACAAAAAGATTCTTACAAAACAGCTCAATCTAAAGAAAGCTTCAACTCTCTGTGTTGAATGCAGACATCATAAATAAGTTGTCAAAGTGTTTCTGTCTAGTTTCTAAGTGAAGATATTTCCTTTACCACCATAGGCCTCAATGCACTCCAAATATCCATGTGCAGATACTACAAAAAGCGTGTTTCCAAACTGCTCAATCAAAAGAAAGGTTCAACTCTGTGAGTTGCATGCACACATCACAAGGAAGTATCTGAGAATGCTTCTGCGTAGTTTTTCAGTGAAGATATTTCCTTTTCCCCTATAGGCCTCAAAGTGCTCCAAATATGCACTTGCAGTTTCTACAAACGAGTGTTTCAAAATGACCAAATCAAAACAAATGTTCAACTCTGTGAGATGAATGCACAATTCGTAAAGAAGTTTCTCAGAATGCTTTTGTGTAGTTTTTATGTGAAGATATTTAATTCTCCCACATAGGCCTCAAAGCACTCCAAATATCCACTACCAGATTCTCCAAAAACAGTGTTTCAAAACGGCTTAATCAAAAGAAAGGTTCAACTCTGTGAGATGAATGCACACATCACTAGAAGGTTCTCAGAATGCTTCTGTCTCGTTTTTATGTGAAGATATTTCCTTTTCAGCTGTAGGTCTCAAAGCGCTCCAAATATCCATTGGCAGATACGAAAAATAGAGTGTTTCCAAACTGCTAAATCTAAAGAAAGGTTCAACTTTGTGAGTTGAAGGCTGACATTACAAAGAAGTTTCTGAGAATGCTCCTGTCTAGTTTTTAAGTGAAGATATTTCCTTTTCCACCATAGGCCTCAATGCGCTCCAAATATCCATTTGCAGATTCTCCAAAAAGAGTGTTTCCAAACTGCTTAATCAAAAGAAAGGTTCAACTCTGTGAGTTGAATGCACACATCACAAGGAAGTATCTGAGAATGCTTCTGTCCAGTTTTTAAGTGAAGATATTTCGTTTTCCACCATAGGCCTCAAAGTGCTACAATTATGCACTTGCAGTTTCTACAAAAGGAGTGTTTCACAATGGCTCAATCAAAACAAAAGTTCAACTCTGTGAGATGAATGCACACATCACAAAGAAGTTTCTCGGAATGCTTCTGTCTGGTTTTTATGTGAAGATATTTCCTTTTAAGCTATAGGCCTCAAAGTGCAAAAAGTATCCATTTGCAGACACTACAAAGAGTGTTTACAAATGGCTCAATCAAAAGAAAGCTTCAACTCTGTCAGTTGAATTCACACATCACAAAGTAGTTTCTGAGAATGCTTCTGTCTAGTTTTTATGTGAAGATATTTCCTTTTCCACCAGAGGCCTCAAAGCGCTCCAAATATCCACTTGCAGATTCTGCAAAAAGAGTGTTTCAAAACTCCTCAATCAAAAGAAAGCTTCAACTCTGTGAGATGAATGCACACGTCACAAAGAAGTTTCTCAGAATGCTTCAGTCTAGTTTTTATGTGAAGATATTTCCTTTTCTGCTTTAGGTCTCAAAGCGCTCCGAATACACATTTGCACATACTACAAAAAGATTGTTTCCAAAGTGCTCAATCAAAAGAAATGTTCAACTCTGTGAGTTGAATACACACATCACAAAGAAGTTTCTGAGAATGCTTCTGTCTATTTTTTATGTGAAGATATTTCCTTTTCCACCAGATGCCACAATCGCTCTTAATATCCACTTGCAAATTCTACAAAAATAGTGTTTTAAAACTGGTGAATCAAACGGAAAGGTCCAACTCTGTTAGTTGAATGCACACATCACAAAGAACTTTCTGAGAATGCCTCTGTCTAGTTTTTATGTGAAGATATTTTCTTTTCCACGACAGTCATCAAAGAGCTCCAAATATCTACTTGCAGATTCTACAAAAAGAGTGTTTCAAAACTGCTCAATCCAAAGAATGCTTCAACTCTGTGAGTTGAATGCACACATCACATAGAGGTTTCTGAGAATGCTTCTGTCTAGTTTTTATGTGAAGATATTTGCTTCTGCACCAGAGGCCACAATCGCTCCTACTATTCACTTGCAAATTCTACAAAAATAGTGTTTCAAAACTGCTCAATCAAAAAAAAAAAAACTTTCAACTCCGAGAGTTGCATGCACACATCACAAAGAACTTTCTGAGAATGCTTCTGTGTAGATTTTATGTGAAGATATTTCCTTTTCCACCACAGGCCTCAAAGCGCTCCAAATATCCACTTGCAGATTCTAAAAAAGAGTATTTCAATACTGATCAATCAAAAGAAAGCTTCAACTCTGTGAGTTGAATGCACACCTTAGAAAGAAGTTTCTGAGAGTGCCTTTGTCTAGTTTTTTATGAGGATATTTGCCTTTCCAACCTAGGCGTCAAAATGCTCCAAATATTCTCTTGCAGATTCTATTAAAAGAGAGTTTCAAAACTGCTCAATCAAAAGAAAGGTTCAACTCGGTGAGATGAATGCACACATCACAAAGAAGTTCCTCAGAATGATTCTGTCTAGTTTTTATGTGAAGATATTTCCTTTTCTGCTTTAGGTCTCAAAGCGCTCCGAATACACATTTGCACATACTACAAAAAGATTGTTTCCAAAGTGCTCAATCAAAAGAAATGTTCAACTCTGTGAGTTGAATACACACATCACAAAGAAGTTTCTGAGAATGCTTCTGTCTATTTTTTATGTGAAGATATTTCCTTTTCCACCAGATGCCACAATCGCTCTTAATATCCACTTGCAAATTCTACAAAAATAGTGTTTTAAAACTGCTGAATCAAACGGAAAGGTCCAACTCTGTTAGTTGAATGCACACATCACAAAGAACTTTCTGAGAATGCCTCTGTCTAGTTTTTATGTGAAGATATTTTCTTTTCCACGACAGTCATCAAAGAGCTCCAAATATCTACTTGCAGATTCTACAAAAAGAGTGTTTCAAAACTGCTCAATCCAAAGAATGCTTCAACTCTGTGAGTTGAATGCACACATCACATAGAGGTTTCTGAGAATGCTTCTGTCTAGTTTTTATGTGAAGATATTTGCTTCTGCACCAGAGGCCACAATCGCTCCTACTATTCACTTGCAAATTCTACAAAAATAGTGTTTCAAAACTGCTCAATCAAAAAAAAAAAAACTTTCAACTCCGAGAGTTGCATGCACACATCACAAAGAACTTTCTGAGAATGCTTCTGTGTAGATTTTATGTGAAGATATTTCCTTTTCCACCACAGGCCTCAAAGCGCTCCAAATATCCACTTGCAGATTCTAAAAAAGAGTATTTCAATACTGATCAATCAAAAGAAAGCTTCAACTCTGTGAGTTGAATGCACACCTTAGAAAGAAGTTTCTGAGAGTGCCTTTGTCTAGTTTTTATATGAGGATATTTCCCTTTCCAACCTAGGCGTCAAAATGCTCCAAATATTCTCTTGCAGATTCTATTAAAAGAGAGTTTCAAAACTGCTCAATCAAAAGAAAGGTTCAACTCGGTGAGATGAATGCACACATCACAAAGAAGTTCCTCAGAATTATTCTGTCTAGTTTTTATGTGAAGATATTTCCTTATCAGGTGTATGCCTCAAAGGACTCCAAATTTCCATTTGCAGATACTAGACAAGAAGTAATTTCCAGCTGCCCAATCAAAAGAAAGCTTCAACTCTGTGAGTTGAATGCACACATCACAAAGAAGTTTCTCAGAATGCTTCTGTTTAGTTTTTATGTGAAGATATTTCCTTCACAGCTAAAGGCCTCAAACCGCTCCAAATATCCAGTTGCAGATTCTACAAAAAAAGTGTTTCCAAACTGCTCATTCAAAAGACATGTTCAGCTCTGTGAGATGAATGCACACATCACAGAGAAGTTTGTCAGAATGCTTCCGTCTAGATTTTATGTGAAGATATTTCCTTTTTAGCTATAAGCCTGAAAGCGCTCCAAATTCCATTTTCATACACTGCAAAAAGAGTCTTTCCAAACTGCTCACTCAAAAGAAAGGTTAACCTCTGTTAAATGAATGCACGCATCACAAAAAGGTCTATCAGAATGCTTCTGTCTAGATTTTATGTGAGGATATTTCCTGTTCAACCATGGGCCTCAAAGCGCTCCAAATATCCACTTGCAGATTCTACAAAAAGATTCTTACAAAACAGCTCAATCTAAAGAAAGCTTCAACTCTCTGTGTTGAATGCAGACATCATAAATAAGTTGTCAAAATGTTTCTGTCTAGTTTCTAAGTGAAGATATTTCCTTTACCACCATAGGCCTCAATGCACTCCAAATATCCATGTGCAGATACTACAAAAAGCGTGTTTCCAAACTGCTCAATCAAAAGAAAGGTTCAACTCTGTGAGTTGCATGCACACATCACAAGGAAGTATCTGAGAATGCTTCTGCGTAGTTTTTCAGTGAAGATATTTCCTTTTCCCCTATAGGCCTCAAAGTGCTCCAAATATGCACTTGCAGTTTCTACAAACGAGTGTTTCAAAATGACCAAATCAAAACAAATGTTCAACTCTGTGAGATGAATGCACAATTCGTAAAGAAGTTTCTCAGAATGCTTTTGTGTAGTTTTTATGTGAAGATATTTAATTCTCCCACATAGGCCTCAAAGCACTCCAAATATCCACTACCAGATTCTCCAAAAACAGTGTTTCAAAACGGCTTAATCAAAAGAAAGGTTCAACTCTGTGAGATGAATGCACACATCACTAGAAGGTTCTCAGAATGCTTCTGTCTCGTTTTTATGTGAAGATATTTCCTTTTCAGCTGTAGGTCTCAAAGCGCTCCAAATATCCATTGGCAGATACGAAAAATAGAGTGTTTCCAAACTGCTAAATCTAAAGAAAGGTTCAACTTTGTGAGTTGAAGGCTGACATTACAAAGAAGTTTCTGAGAATGCTCCTGTCTAGTTTTTAAGTGAAGATATTTCCTTTTCCACCATAGGCCTCAATGCGCTCCAAATATCCATTTGCAGATTCTCCAAAAAGAGTGTTTCCAAACTGCTTAATCAAAAGAAAGGTTCAACTCTGTGAGTTGAATGCACACATCACAAGGAAGTATCTGAGAATGCTTCTGTCCAGTTTTTAAGTGAAGATATTTCGTTTTCCACCAGAGGCCTCAAAGTGCTACAATTATGCACTTGCAGTTTCTACAAAAGGAGTGTTTCACAATGGCTCAATCAAAACAAAAGTTCAACTCTGTGAGATGAATGCACACATCACAAAGAAGTTTCTCGGAATGCTTCTGTCTGGTTTTTATGTGAAGATATTTCCTTTTAAGCTATAGGCCTCAAAGTGCAAAATGTATCCATTTGCAGACACTACAAAGAGTGTTTACAAATGGCTCAATCAAAAGAAAGCTTCAACTCTGTCAGTTGAATTCACACATCACAAAGTAGTTTCTGAGAATGCTTCTGTCTAGTTTTTATGTGAAGATATTTCCTTTTCCACCAGAGGCCTCAAAGCGCTCCAAATATCCACTTGCAGATTCTGCAAAAAGAGTGTTTCAAAACTCCTCAATCAAAAGAAAGCTTCAACTCTGTGAGATGAATGCACACGTCACAAAGAAGTTTCTCAGAATGCTTCAGTCTAGTTTTTATGTGAAGATATTTCCTTTTCTGCTTTAGGTCTCAAAGCGCTCCGAATACACATTTGCACATACTACAAAAAGATTGTTTCCAAAGTGCTCAATCAAAAGAAATGTTCAACTCTGTGAGTTGAATACACACATCACAAAGAAGTTTCTGAGAATGCTTCTGTCTATTTTTTATGTGAAGATATTTCCTTTTCCACCAGATGCCACAATCGCTCTTAATATCCACTTGCAAATTCTACAAAAATAGTGTTTTAAAACTGCTGAATCAAACGGAAAGGTCCAACTCTGTTAGTTGAATGCACACATCACAAAGAACTTTCTGAGAATGCCTCTGTCTAGTTTTTATGTGAAGATATTTTCTTTTCCACGACAGTCATCAAAGAGCTCCAAATATCTACTTGCAGATTCTACAAAAAGAGTGTTTCAAAACTGCTCAATCCAAAGAATGCTTCAACTCTGTGAGTTGAATGCACACATCACATAGAGGTTTCTGAGAATGCTTCTGTCTAGTTTTTATGTGAAGATATTTGCTTCTGCACCAGAGGCCACAATCGCTCCTACTATTCACTTGCAAATTCTACAAAAATAGTGTTTCAAAACTGCTCAATCAAAAAAAAAAAAACTTTCAACTCCGAGAGTTGCATGCACACATCACAAAGAACTTTCTGAGAATGCTTCTGTGTAGATTTTATGTGAAGATATTTCCTTTTCCACCACAGGCCTCAAAGCGCTCCAAATATCCACTTGCAGATTCTAAAAAAGAGTATTTCAATACTGATCAATCAAAAGAAAGCTTCAACTCTGTGAGTTGAATGCACACCTTAGAAAGAAGTTTCTGAGAGTGCCTTTGTCTAGTTTTTATATGAGGATATTTCCCTTTCCAACCTAGGCGTCAAAATGCTCCAAATATTCTCTTGCAGATTCTATTAAAAGAGAGTTTCAAAACTGCTCAATCAAAAGAAAGGTTCAACTCGGTGAGATGAATGCACACATCACAAAGAAGTTCCTCAGAATGATTCTGTCTAGTTTTTATGTGAAGATATTTCCTTATCAGCTGTATGCCTCAAAGGACTCCAAATTTCCATTTGCAGATACTAGACAAGAAGTAATTTCCAGCTGCCCAATCAAAAGAAAGCTTCAACTCTGTGAGTTGAATGCACACATCACAAAGAAGTTTCTCAGAATGCTTCTGTTTAGTTTTTATGTGAAGATATTTCCTTCACAGCTAAAGGCCTCAAACCGCTCCAAATATCCAGTTGCAGATTCTACAAAAAAAGTGTTTCCAAACTGCTCATTCAAAAGACATGTTCAGCTCTGTGAGAAGAATGCACACATCACAGAGAAGTTTGTCAGAATGCTTCCGTCTAGATTTTATGTGAAGATATTTCCTTTTTAGCTATAAGCCTGAAAGCGCTCCAAATTCCATTTTCATACACTGCAAAAAGAGTCTTTCCAAACTGCTCAATCAAAAGAAAGGTTAACCTCTGTTAAATGAATGCACGCATCACAAAAAGGTCTATCAGAATGCTTCTGTCTAGATTTTATGTGAGGATATTTCCTGTTCAACCATGGGCCTCAAAGCGCTCCAAATATCCACTTGCAGATTCTACAATAAGATTCTTACAAAACAGCTCAATCTAAAGAAAGCTTCAACTCTCTGTGTTGAATGCAGACATCATAAATAAGTTGTCAAAATGTTTCTGTCTAGTTTCTAAGTGAAGATATTTCCTTTACCACCATAGGCCTCAATGCACTCCAAATATCCATGTGCAGATACTACAAAAAGAGTGTTTCCAAACTGCTCAATCAAAAGAAAGGTTCAACTCTGTGAGTTGCATGCACACATCACAAGGAAGTATCTGAGAATGCTTCTGCGTAGTTTTTAAGTGAAGATATTTCCTTTTCCCCTATAGGCCTCAAAGTGCTCCAAATATGCACTTGCAGTTTCTACAAACGAGTGTTTCAAAATGACCAAATCAAAACAAATGTTCAACTCTGTGAGATGAATGCACAATTCGTAAAGAAGTTTCTCAGAATGCTTTTGTGTAGTTTTTATGTGAAGATATTTAATTCTCCCACATAGGCCTCAAAGCACTCCAAATATCCACTACCAGATTCTCCAAAAACAGTGTTTCAAAACGGCTTAATCAAAAGAAAGGTTCAACTCTGTGAGATGAATGCACACATCACTAGAAGGTTCTCAGAATGCTTCTGTCTCGTTTTTATGTGAAGATATTTCCTTTTCAGCTGTAGGTCTCAAAGCGCTCCAAATATCCATTGGCAGATACGAAAAATAGAGTGTTTCCAAACTGCTAAATCTAAAGAAAGGTTCAACTTTGTGAGTTGAAGGCTGACATTACAAAGAAGTTTCTGAGAATGCTCCTGTCTAGTTTTTAAGTGAAGATATTTCCTTTTCCACCATAGGCCTCAATGCGCTCCAAATATCCAATTGCGGATTCTCCAAAAAGAGTGTTTCCAAACTGCTTAATCAAAAGAAAGGTTCAACTCTGTGAGTTGAATGCACACATCACAAGGAAGTATCTGAGAATGCTTCTGTCCAGTTTTTAAGTGAAGATATTTCGTTTTCCACCATAGGCCTCAAAGTGCTACAATTATGCACTTGCAGTTTCTACAAAAGGAGTGTTTCACAATGGCTCAATCAAAACAAAAGTTCAACTCTGTGAGATGAATGCACACATCACAAAGAAGTTTCTCGGAATGCTTCTGTCTGGTTTTTATGTGAAGATATTTCCTTTTAAGCTATAGGCCTCAAAGTGCAAAAAGTATCCATTTGCAGACACTACAAAGAGTGTTTACAAATGGCTCAATCAAAAGAAAGCTTCAACTCTGTCAGTTGAATTCACACATCACAAAGTAGTTTCTGAGAATGCTTCTGTCTAGTTTTTATGTGAAGATATTTCCTTTTCCACCAGAGGCCTCAAAGCGCTCCAAATATCCACTTGCAGATTCTGCAAAAAGAGTGTTTCAAAACTCCTCAATCAAAAGAAAGCTTCAACTCTGTGAGATGAATGCACACGTCACAAAGAAGTTTCTCAGAATGCTTCAGTCTAGTTTTTATGTGAAGATATTTCCTTTTCTGCTTTAGGTCTCAAAGCGCTCCGAATACACATTTGCACATACTACAAAAAGATTGTTTCCAAAGTGCTCAATCAAAAGAAATGTTCAACTCTGTGAGTTGAATACACACATCACAAAGAAGTTTCTGAGAATGCTTCTGTCTATTTTTTATGTGAAGATATTTCCTTTTCCACCAGATGCCACAATCGCTCTTAATATCCACTTGCAAATTCTACAAAAATAGTGTTTTAAAACTGGTGAATCAAACGGAAAGGTCCAACTCTGTTAGTTGAATGCACACATCACAAAGAACTTTCTGAGAATGCCTCTGTCTAGTTTTTATGTGAAGATATTTTCTTTTCCACGACAGTCATCAAAGAGCTCCAAATATCTACTTGCAGATTCTACAAAAAGAGTGTTTCAAAACTGCTCAATCCAAAGAATGCTTCAACTCTGTGAGTTGAATGCACACATCACATAGAGGTTTCTGAGAATGCTTCTGTCTAGTTTTTATGTGAAGATATTTGCTTCTGCACCAGAGGCCACAATCGCTCCTACTATTCACTTGCAAATTCTACAAAAATAGTGTTTCAAAACTGCTCAATCAAAAAAAAAAAAACTTTCAACTCCGAGAGTTGCATGCACACATCACAAAGAACTTTCTGAGAATGCTTCTGTGTAGATTTTATGTGAAGATATTTCCTTTTCCACCACAGGCCTCAAAGCGCTCCAAATATCCACTTGCAGATTCTAAAAAAGAGTATTTCAATACTGATCAATCAAAAGAAAGCTTCAACTCTGTGAGTTGAATGCACACCTTAGAAAGAAGTTTCTGAGAGTGCCTTTGTCTAGTTTTTATATGAGGATATTTCCCTTTCCAACCTAGGCGTCAAAATGCTCCAAATATTCTCTTGCAGATTCTATTAAAAGAGAGTTTCAAAACTGCTCAATCAAAAGAAAGGTTCAACTCGGTGAGATGAATGCACACATCACAAAGAAGTTCCTCAGAATGATTCTGTCTAGTTTTTATGTGAAGATATTTCCTTATCAGCTGTATGCCTCAAAGGACTCCAAATTTCCATTTGCAGATACTAGACAAGAAGTAATTTCCAGCTGCCCAATCAAAAGAAAGTTTCAACTCTGTGAGTTGAATGCACACATCACAAAGAAGTTTCTCAGAATGCTTCTGTTTAGTTTTTATGTGAAGATATTTCCTTCACAGCTAAAGGCCTCAAACCGCTCCAAATATCCAGTTGCAGATTCTACAAAAAAAGTGTTTCCAAACTGCTCATTCAAAAGACATGTTCAGCTCTGTGAGAAGAATGCACACATCACAGAGAAGTTTGTCAGAATGCTTCTGTCTAGATTTTATGTGAAGATATTTCCTTTTTAGCTATAAGCCTGAAAGCGCTCCAAATTCCATTTTCATACACTGCAAAAAGAGTCTTTCCAAACTGCTCACTCAAAAGAAAGGTTAACCTCTGTTAAATGAATGCACGCATCACAAAAAGGTCTATCAGAATGCTTCTGTCTAGATTTTATGTGAGGATATTTCCTGTTCAACCATGGGCCTCAAAGCGCTCCAAATATCCACTTGCAGATTCTACAAAAAGATTCTTACAAAACAGCTCAATCTAAAGAAAGCTTCAACTCTCTGTGTTGAATGCAGACATCATAAATAAGTTGTCAAAGTGTTTCTGTCTAGTTTCTAAGTGAAGATATTTCCTTTACCACCATAGGCCTCAATGCACTCCAAATATCCATGTGCAGATACTACAAAAAGCGTGTTTCCAAACTGCTCAATCAAAAGAAAGGTTCAACTCTGTGAGTTGCATGCACACATCACAAGGAAGTATCTGAGAATGCTTCTGCGTAGTTTTTCAGTGAAGATATTTCCTTTTCCCCTATAGGCCTCAAAGTGCTCCAAATATGCACTTGCAGTTTCTACAAACGAGTGTTTCAAAATGACCAAATCAAAACAAATGTTCAACTCTGTGAGATGAATGCACAATTCGTAAAGAAGTTTCTCAGAATGCTTTTGTGTAGTTTTTATGTGAAGATATTTAATTCTCCCACATAGGCCTCAAAGCACTCCAAATATCCACTACCAGATTCTCCAAAAACAGTGTTTCAAAACGGCTTAATCAAAAGAAAGGTTCAACTCTGTGAGATGAATGCACACATCACTAGAAGGTTCTCAGAATGCTTCTGTCTCGTTTTTATGTGAAGATATTTCCTTTTCAGCTGTAGGTCTCAAAGCGCTCCAAATATCCATTGGCAGATACGAAAAATAGAGTGTTTCCAAACTGCTAAATCTAAAGAAAGGTTCAACTTTGTGAGTTGAAGGCTGACATTACAAAGAAGTTTCTGAGAATGCTCCTGTCTAGTTTTTAAGTGAAGATATTTCCTTTTCCACCATAGGCCTCAATGCGCTCCAAATATCCATTTGCAGATTCTCCAAAAAGAGTGTTTCCAAACTGCTTAATCAAAAGAAAGGTTCAACTCTGTGAGTTGAATGCACACATCACAAGGAAGTATCTGAGAATGCTTCTGTCCAGTTTTTAAGTGAAGATATTTCGTTTTCCACCATAGGCCTCAAAGTGCTACAATTATGCACTTGCAGTTTCTACAAAAGGAGTGTTTCACAATGGCTCAATCAAAACAAAAGTTCAACTCTGTGAGATGAATGCACACATCACAAAGAAGTTTCTCGGAATGCTTCTGTCTGGTTTTTATGTGAAGATATTTCCTTTTAAGCTATAGGCCTCAAAGTGCAAAAAGTATCCATTTGCAGACACTACAAAGAGTGTTTACAAATGGCTCAATCAAAAGAAAGCTTCAACTCTGTCAGTTGAATTCACACATCACAAAGTAGTTTCTGAGAATGCTTCTGTCTAGTTTTTATGTGAAGATATTTCCTTTTCCACCAGAGGCCTCAAAGCGCTCCAAATATCCACTTGCAGATTCTGCAAAAAGAGTGTTTCAAAACTCCTCAATCAAAAGAAAGCTTCAACTCTGTGAGATGAATGCACACGTCACAAAGAAGTTTCTCAGAATGCTTCAGTCTAGTTTTTATGTGAAGATATTTCCTTTTCTGCTTTAGGTCTCAAAGCGCTCCGAATACACATTTGCACATACTACAAAAAGATTGTTTCCAAAGTGCTCAATCAAAAGAAATGTTCAACTCTGTGAGTTGAATACACACATCACAAAGAAGTTTCTGAGAATGCTTCTGTCTATTTTTTATGTGAAGATATTTCCTTTTCCACCAGATGCCACAATCGCTCTTAATATCCACTTGCAAATTCTACAAAAATAGTGTTTTAAAACTGGTGAATCAAACGGAAAGGTCCAACTCTGTTAGTTGAATGCACACATCACAAAGAACTTTCTGAGAATGCCTCTGTCTAGTTTTTATGTGAAGATATTTTCTTTTCCACGACAGTCATCAAAGAGCTCCAAATATCTACTTGCAGATTCTACAAAAAGAGTGTTTCAAAACTGCTCAATCCAAAGAATGCTTCAACTCTGTGAGTTGAATGCACACATCACATAGAGGTTTCTGAGAATGCTTCTGTCTAGTTTTTATGTGAAGATATTTGCTTCTGCACCAGAGGCCACAATCGCTCCTACTATTCACTTGCAAATTCTACAAAAATAGTGTTTCAAAACTGCTCAATCAAAAAAAAAAAAACTTTCAACTCCGAGAGTTGCATGCACACATCACAAAGAACTTTCTGAGAATGCTTCTGTGTAGATTTTATGTGAAGATATTTCCTTTTCCACCACAGGCCTCAAAGCGCTCCAAATATCCACTTGCAGATTCTAAAAAAGAGTATTTCAATACTGATCAATCAAAAGAAAGCTTCAACTCTGTGAGTTGAATGCACACCTTAGAAAGAAGTTTCTGAGAGTGCCTTTGTCTAGTTTTTTATGAGGATATTTGCCTTTCCAACCTAGGCGTCAAAATGCTCCAAATATTCTCTTGCAGATTCTATTAAAAGAGAGTTTCAAAACTGCTCAATCAAAAGAAAGGTTCAACTCGGTGAGATGAATGCACACATCACAAAGAAGTTCCTCAGAATGATTCTGTCTAGTTTTTATGTGAAGATATTTCCTTATCAGCTGTATGCCTCAAAGGACTCCAAATTTCCATTTGCAGATACTAGACAAGAAGTAATTTCCAGCTGCCCAATCAAAAGAAAGCTTCAACTCTGTGAGTTGAATGCACACATCACAAAGAAGTTTCTCAGAATGCTTCTGTTTAGTTTTTATGTGAAGATATTTCCTTCACAGCTAAAGGCCTCAAACCGCTCCAAATATCCAGTTGCAGATTCTACAAAAAAAGTGTTTCCAAACTGCTCATTCAAAAGACATGTTCAGCTCTGTGAGAAGAATGCACACATCACAGAGAAGTTTGTCAGAATGCTTCTGTCTAGATTTTATGTGAAGATATTTCCTTTTTAGCTATAAGCCTGAAAGCGCTCCAAATTCCATTTTCATACACTGCAAAAAGAGTCTTTCCAAACTGCTCAATCAAAAGAAAGGTTAACCTCTGTTAAATGAATGCACGCATCACAAAAAGGTCTATCAGAATGCTTCTGTCTAGATTTTATGTGAGGATATTTCCTGTTCAACCATGGGCCTCAAAGCGCTCCAAATATCCACTTGCAGATTCTACAATAAGATTCTTACAAAACAGCTCAATCTAAAGAAAGCTTCAACTCTCTGTGTTGAATGCAGACATCATAAATAAGTTGTCAAAATGTTTCTGTCTAGTTTCTAAGTGAAGATATTTCCTTTACCACCATAGGCCTCAATGCACTCCAAATATCCATGTGCAGATACTACAAAAAGAGTGTTTCCAAACTGCTCAATCAAAAGAAAGGTTCAACTCTGTGAGTTGCATGCACACATCACAAGGAAGTATCTGAGAATGCTTCTGCGTAGTTTTTAAGTGAAGATATTTCCTTTTCCCCTATAGGCCTCAAAGTGCTCCAAATATGCACTTGCAGTTTCTACAAACGAGTGTTTCAAAATGACCAAATCAAAACAAATGTTCAACTGTGTGAGATGAATGCACAATTCGTAAAGAAGTTTCTCAGAATGCTTTTGTGTAGTTTTTATGTGAAGATATTTAATTCTCCCACATAGGCCTCAAAGCACTCCAAATATCCACTACCAGATTCTCCAAAAACAGTGTTTCAAAACGGCTTAATCAAAAGAAAGGTTCAACTCTGTGAGATGAATGCACACATCACTAGAAGGTTCTCAGAATGCTTCTGTCTCGTTTTTATGTGAAGATATTTCCTTTTCAGCTGTAGGTCTCAAAGCGCTCCAAATATCCATTGGCAGATACGAAAAATAGAGTGTTTCCAAACTGCTAAATCTAAAGAAAGGTTCAACTTTGTGAGTTGAAGGCTGACATTACAAAGAAGTTTCTGAGAATGCTCCTGTCTAGTTTTTAAGTGAAGATATTTCCTTTTCCACCATAGGCCTCAATGCGCTCCAAATATCCATTTGCAGATTCTCCAAAAAGAGTGTTTCCAAACTGCTTAATCAAAAGAAAGGTTCAACTCTGTGAGTTGAATGCACACATCACAAGGAAGTATCTGAGAATGCTTCTGTCCAGTTTTTAAGTGAAGATATTTCGTTTTCCACCATAGGCCTCAAAGGGCTACAATTATGCACTTGCAGTTTCTACAAAAGGAGTGTTTCACAATGGCTCAATCAAAACAAAAGTTCAACTCTGTGAGATGAATGCACACATCACAAAGAAGTTTCTCGGAATGCTTCTGTCTGGTTTTTATGTGAAGATATTTCCTTTTAAGCTATAGGCCTCAAAGTGCAAAAAGTATCCATTTGCAGACACTACAAAGAGTGTTTACAAATGGCTCAATCAAAAGAAAGCTTCAACTCTGTCAGTTGAATTCACACATCACAAAGTAGTTTCTGAGAATGCTTCTGTCTAGTTTTTATGTGAAGATATTTCCTTTTCCACCAGAGGCCTCAAAGCGCTCCAAATATCCACTTGCAGATTCTGCAAAAAGAGTGTTTCAAAACTCCTCAATCAAAAGAAAGGTTCAACTCTGTGAGATGAATGCACACGTCACAAAGAAGTTTCTCAGAATGCTTCAGTCTAGTTTTTATGTGAAGATATTTCCTTTTCTGCTTTAGGTCTCAAAGCGCTCCGAATACACATTTGCACATACTACAAAAAGATTGTTTCCAAAGTGCTCAATCAAAAGAAATGTTCAACTCTGTGAGTTGAATACACACATCACAAAGAAGTTTCTGAGAATGCTTCTGTCTATTTTTTATGTGAAGATATTTCCTTTTCCACCAGATGCCACAATCGCTCTTAATATCCACTTGCAAATTCTACAAAAATAGTGTTTTAAAACTGCTCAATCAAACGGAAAGGTCCAACTCTGTTAGTTGAATGCACACATCACAAAGAACTTTCTGAGAATGCCTCTGTCTAGTTTTTATGTGAAGATATTTTCTTTTCCACGACAGTCATCAAAGAGCTCCAAATATCTACTTGCAGATTCTACAAAAAGAGTGTTTCAAAACTGCTCAATCCAAAGAATGCTTCAACTCTGTGAGTTGAATGCACACATCACATAGAGGTTTCTGAGAATGCTTCTGTCTAGTTTTTATGTGAAGATATTTGCTTCTGCACCAGAGGCCACAATCGCTCCTACTATTCACTTGCAAATTCTACAAAAATAGTGTTTCAAAACTGCTCAATCAAAAAAAAAAAAAACTTTCAACTCCGAGAGTTGGATGCACACATCACAAAGAACTTTCTGAGAATGCTTCTGTGTAGATTTTATGTGAAGATATTTCCTTTTCCACCACAGGCCTCAAAGCGCTCCAAATATCCACTTGCAGATTCTAAAAAAGAGTATTTCAATACTGATCAATCAAAAGAAAGCTTCAACTCTGTGAGTTGAATGCACACCTTAGAAAGAAGTTTCTGAGAGTGCCTTTGTCTAGTTTTTATATGAGGATATTTCCCTTTCCAACCTAGGCGTCAAAATGCTCCAAATATTCTCTTGCAGATTCTATTAAAAGAGAGTTTCAAAACTGCTCAATCAAAAGAAAGGTTCAACTCGGTGAGATGAATGCACACATCACAAAGAAGTTCCTCAGAATGATTCTGTCTAGTTTTTATGTGAAGATATTTCCTTATCAGCTGTATGCCTCAAAGGACTCCAAATTTCCATTTGCAGATACTAGACAAGAAGTAATTTCCAGCTGCCCAATCAAAAGAAAGCTTCAACTCTGTGAGTTGAATGCACACATCACAAAGAAGTTTCTCAGAATGCTTCTGTTTAGTTTTTATGTGAAGATATTTCCTTCACAGCTAAAGGCCTCAAACCGCTCCAAATATCCAGTTGCAGATTCTACAAAAAAAGTGTTTCCAAACTGCTCATTCAAAAGACATTTTCAGCTCTGTGAGAAGAATGCACACATCACAGAGAAGTTTGTCAGAATGCTTCTGTCTAGATTTTATGTGAAGATATTTCCTTTTTAGCTATAAGCCTGAAAGCGCTCCAAATTCCATTTTCATACACTGCAAAAAGAGTCTTTCCAAACTGCTCACTCAAAAGAAAGGTTAACCTCTGTTAAATGAATGCACGCATCACAAAAAGGTCTATCAGAATGCTTCTGTCTAGATTTTATGTGAGGATATTTCCTGTTCAACCATGGGCCTCAAAGCGCTCCAAATATCCACTTGCAGATTCTACAAAAAGATTCTTACAAAACAGCTCAATCTAAAGAAAGCTTCAACTCTCTGTGTTGAATGCAGACATCATAAATAAGTTGTCAAAATGTTTCTGTCTAGTTTCTAAGTGAAGATATTTCCTTTACCACCATAGGCCTCAATGCACTCCAAATATCCATGTGCAGATACTACAAAAAGCGTGTTTCCAAACTGCTCAATCAAAAGAAAGGTTCAACTCTGTGAGTTGCATGCACACATCACAAGGAAGTATCTGAGAATGCTTCTGCGTAGTTTTTCAGTGAAGATATTTCCTTTTCCCCTATAGGCCTCAAAGTGCTCCAAATATGCACTTGCAGTTTCTACAAACGAGTGTTTCAAAATGACCAAATCAAAACAAATGTTCAACTCTGTGAGATGAATGCACAATTCGTAAAGAAGTTTCTCAGAATGCTTTTGTGTAGTTTTTATGTGAAGATATTTAATTCTCCCACATAGGCCTCAAAGCACTCCAAATATCCACTACCAGATTCTCCAAAAACAGTGTTTCAAAACGGCTTAATCAAAAGAAAGGTTCAACTCTGTGAGATGAATGCACACATCACTAGAAGGTTCTCAGAATGCTTCTGTCTCGTTTTTATGTGAAGATATTTCCTTTTCAGCTGTAGGTCTCAAAGCGCTCCAAATATCCATTGGCAGATACGAAAAATAGAGTGTTTCCAAACTGCTAAATCTAAAGAAAGGTTCAACTTTGTGAGTTGAAGGCTGACATTACAAAGAAGTTTCTGAGAATGCTCCTGTCTAGTTTTTAAGTGAAGATATTTCCTTTTCCACCATAGGCCTCAATGCGCTCCAAATATCCATTTGCAGATTCTCCAAAAAGAGTGTTTCCAAACTGCTTAATCAAAAGAAAGGTTCAACTCTGTGAGTTGAATGCACACATCACAAGGAAGTATCTGAGAATGCTTCTGTCCAGTTTTTAAGTGAAGATATTTCGTTTTCCACCATAGGCCTCAAAGTGCTACAATTATGCACTTGCAGTTTCTACAAAAGGAGTGTTTCACAATGGCTCAATCAAAACAAAAGTTCAACTCTGTGAGATGAATGCACACATCACAAAGAAGTTTCTCGGAATGCTTCTGTCTGGTTTTTATGTGAAGATATTTCCTTTTAAGCTATAGGCCTCAAAGTGCAAAAAGTATCCATTTGCAGACACTACAAAGAGTGTTTACAAATGGCTCAATCAAAAGAAAGCTTCAACTCTGTCAGTTGAATTCACACATCACAAAGTAGTTTCTGAGAATGCTTCTGTCTAGTTTTTATGTGAAGATATTTCCTTTTCCACCAGAGGCCTCAAAGCGCTCCAAATATCCACTTGCAGATTCTGCAAAAAGAGTGTTTCAAAACTCCTCAATCAAAAGAAAGCTTCAACTCTGTGAGATGAATGCACACGTCACAAAGAAGTTTCTCAGAATGCTTCAGTCTAGTTTTTATGTGAAGATATTTCCTTTTCTGCTTTAGGTCTCAAAGCGCTCCGAATACACATTTGCACATACTACAAAAAGATTGTTTCCAAAGTGCTCAATCAAAAGAAATGTTCAACTCTGTTAGTTGAATGCACACATCACAAAGAACTTTCTGAGAATGCCTCTGTCTAGTTTTTATGTGAAGATATTTTCTTTTCCACGACAGTCATCAAAGAGCTCCAAATATCTACTTGCAGATTCTACAAAAAGAGTGTTTCAAAACTGCTCAATCCAAAGAATGCTTCAACTCTGTGAGTTGAATGCACACATCACATAGAGGTTTCTGAGAATGCTTCTGTCTAGTTTTTATGTGAAGATATTTGCTTCTGCACCAGAGGCCACAATCGCTCCTACTATTCACTTGCAAATTCTACAAAAATAGTGTTTCAAAACTGCTCAATCAAAAAAAAAAAAACTTTCAACTCCGAGAGTTGCATGCACACATCACAAAGAACTTTCTGAGAATGCTTCTGTGTAGATTTTATGTGAAGATATTTCCTTTTCCACCACAGGCCTCAAAGCGCTCCAAATATCCACTTGCAGATTCTAAAAAAGAGTATTTCAATACTGATCAATCAAAAGAAAGCTTCAACTCTGTGAGTTGAATGCACACCTTAGAAAGAAGTTTCTGAGAGTGCCTTTGTCTAGTTTTTTATGAGGATATTTGCCTTTCCAACCTAGGCGTCAAAATGCTCCAAATATTCTCTTGCAGATTCTATTAAAAGAGAGTTTCAAAACTGCTCAATCAAAAGAAAGGTTCAACTCGGTGAGATGAATGCACACATCACAAAGAAGTTCCTCAGAATGATTCTGTCTAGTTTTTATGTGAAGATATTTCCTTATCAGCTGTATGCCTCAAAGGACTCCAAATTTCCATTTGCAGATACTAGACAAGAAGTAATTTCCAGCTGCCCAATCAAAAGAAAGCTTCAACTCTGTGAGTTGAATGCACACATCACAAAGAAGTTTCTCAGAATGCTTCTGTTTAGTTTTTATGTGAAGATATTTCCTTCACAGCTAAAGGCCTCAAACCGCTCCAAATATCCAGTTGCAGATTCTACAAAAAAAGTGTTTCCAAACTGCTCATTCAAAAGACATGTTCAGCTCTGTGAGAAGAATGCACACATCACAGAGAAGTTTGTCAGAATGCTTCTGTCTAGATTTTATGTGAAGATATTTCCTTTTTAGCTATAAGCCTGAAAGCGCTCCAAATTCCATTTTCATACACTGCAAAAAGAGTCTTTCCAAACTGCTCAATCAAAAGAAAGGTTAACCTCTGTTAAATGAATGCACGCATCACAAAAAGGTCTATCAGAATGCTTCTGTCTAGATTTTATGTGAGGATATTTCCTGTTCAACCATGGGCCTCAAAGCGCTCCAAATATCCACTTGCAGATTCTACAATAAGATTCTTACAAAACAGCTCAATCTAAAGAAAGCTTCAACTCTCTGTGTTGAATGCAGACATCATAAATAAGTTGTCAAAATGTTTCTGTCTAGTTTCTAAGTGAAGATATTTCCTTTACCACCATAGGCCTCAATGCACTCCAAATATCCATGTGCAGATACTACAAAAAGAGTGTTTCCAAACTGCTCAATCAAAAGAAAGGTTCAACTCTGTGAGTTGCATGCACACATCACAAGGAAGTATCTGAGAATGCTTCTGCGTAGTTTTTAAGTGAAGATATTTCCTTTTCCCCTATAGGCCTCAAAGTGCTCCAAATATGCACTTGCAGTTTCTACAAACGAGTGTTTCAAAATGACCAAATCAAAACAAATGTTCAACTGTGTGAGATGAATGCACAATTCGTAAAGAAGTTTCTCAGAATGCTTTTGTGTAGTTTTTATGTGAAGATATTTAATTCTCCCACATAGGCCTCAAAGCACTCCAAATATCCACTACCAGATTCTCCAAAAACAGTGTTTCAAAACGGCTTAATCAAAAGAAAGGTTCAACTCTGTGAGATGAATGCACACATCACTAGAAGGTTCTCAGAATGCTTCTGTCTCGTTTTTATGTGAAGATATTTCCTTTTCAGCTGTAGGTCTCAAAGCGCTCCAAATATCCATTGGCAGATACGAAAAATAGAGTGTTTCCAAACTGCTAAATCTAAAGAAAGGTTCAACTTTGTGAGTTGAAGGCTGACATTACAAAGAAGTTTCTGAGAATGCTCCTGTCTAGTTTTTAAGTGAAGATATTTCCTTTTCCACCATAGGCCTCAATGCGCTCCAAATATCCATTTGCAGATTCTCCAAAAAGAGTGTTTCCAAACTGCTTAATCAAAAGAAAGGTTCAACTCTGTGAGTTGAATGCACACATCACAAGGAAGTATCTGAGAATGCTTCTGTCCAGTTTTTAAGTGAAGATATTTCGTTTTCCACCATAGGCCTCAAAGGGCTACAATTATGCACTTGCAGTTTCTACAAAAGGAGTGTTTCACAATGGCTCAATCAAAACAAAAGTTCAACTCTGTGAGATGAATGCACACATCACAAAGAAGTTTCTCGGAATGCTTCTGTCTGGTTTTTATGTGAAGATATTTCCTTTTAAGCTATAGGCCTCAAAGTGCAAAAAGTATCCATTTGCAGACACTACAAAGAGTGTTTACAAATGGCTCAATCAAAAGAAAGCTTCAACTCTGTCAGTTGAATTCACACATCACAAAGTAGTTTCTGAGAATGCTTCTGTCTAGTTTTTATGTGAAGATATTTCCTTTTCCACCAGAGGCCTCAAAGCGCTCCAAATATCCACTTGCAGATTCTGCAAAAAGAGTGTTTCAAAACTCCTCAATCAAAAGAAAGGTTCAACTCTGTGAGATGAATGCACACGTCACAAAGAAGTTTCTCAGAATGCTTCAGTCTAGTTTTTATGTGAAGATATTTCCTTTTCTGCTTTAGGTCTCAAAGCGCTCCGAATACACATTTGCACATACTACAAAAAGATTGTTTCCAAAGTGCTCAATCAAAAGAAATGTTCAACTCTGTGAGTTGAATACACACATCACAAAGAAGTTTCTGAGAATGCTTCTGTCTATTTTTTATGTGAAGATATTTCCTTTTCCACCAGATGCCACAATCGCTCTTAATATCCACTTGCAAATTCTACAAAAATAGTGTTTTAAAACTGCTCAATCAAACGGAAAGGTCCAACTCTGTTAGTTGAATGCACACATCACAAAGAACTTTCTGAGAATGCCTCTGTCTAGTTTTTATGTGAAGATATTTTCTTTTCCACGACAGTCATCAAAGAGCTCCAAATATCTACTTGCAGATTCTACAAAAAGAGTGTTTCAAAACTGCTCAATCCAAAGAATGCTTCAACTCTGTGAGTTGAATGCACACATCACATAGAGGTTTCTGAGAATGCTTCTGTCTAGTTTTTATGTGAAGATATTTGCTTCTGCACCAGAGGCCACAATCGCTCCTACTATTCACTTGCAAATTCTACAAAAATAGTGTTTCAAAACTGCTCAATCAAAAAAAAAAAAACTTTCAACTCCGAGAGTTGGATGCACACATCACAAAGAACTTTCTGAGAATGCTTCTGTGTAGATTTTATGTGAAGATATTTCCTTTTCCACCACAGGCCTCAAAGCGCTCCAAATATCCACTTGCAGATTCTAAAAAAGAGTATTTCAATACTGATCAATCAAAAGAAAGCTTCAACTCTGTGAGTTGAATGCACACCTTAGAAAGAAGTTTCTGAGAGTGCCTTTGTCTAGTTTTTATATGAGGATATTTCCCTTTCCAACCTAGGCGTCAAAATGCTCCAAATATTCTCTTGCAGATTCTATTAAAAGAGAGTTTCAAAACTGCTCAATCAAAAGAAAGGTTCAACTCGGTGAGATGAATGCACACATCACAAAGAAGTTCCTCAGAATGATTCTGTCTAGTTTTTATGTGAAGATATTTCCTTATCAGCTGTATGCCTCAAAGGACTCCAAATTTCCATTTGCAGATACTAGACAAGAAGTAATTTCCAGCTGCCCAATCAAAAGAAAGCTTCAACTCTGTGAGTTGAATGCACACATCACAAAGAAGTTTCTCAGAATGCTTCTGTTTAGTTTTTATGTGAAGATATTTCCTTCACAGCTAAAGGCCTCAAACCGCTCCAAATATCCAGTTGCAGATTCTACAAAAAAAGTGTTTCCAAACTGCTCATTCAAAAGACATGTTCAGCTCTGTGAGAAGAATGCACACATCACAGAGAAGTTTGTCAGAATGCTTCCGTCTAGATTTTATGTGAAGATATTTCCTTTTTAGCTATAAGCCTGAAAGCGCTCCAAATTCCATTTTCATACACTGCAAAAAGAGTCTTTCCAAACTGCTCAATCAAAAGAAAGGTTAACCTCTGTTAAATGAATGCACGCATCACAAAAAGGTCTATCAGAATGCTTCTGTCTAGATTTTATGTGAGGATATTTCCTGTTCAACCATGGGCCTCAAAGCGCTCCAAATATCCACTTGCAGATTCTACAATAAGATTCTTACAAAACAGCTCAATCTAAAGAAAGCTTCAACTCTCTGTGTTGAATGCAGACATCATAAATAAGTTGTCAAAATGTTTCTGTCTAGTTTCTAAGTGAAGATATTTCCTTTACCACCATAGGCCTCAATGCACTCCAAATATCCATGTGCAGATACTACAAAAAGAGTGTTTCCAAACTGCTCAATCAAAAGAAAGGTTCAACTCTGTGAGTTGCATGCACACATCACAAGGAAGTATCTGAGAATGCTTCTGCGTAGTTTTTAAGTGAAGATATTTCCTTTTCCCCTATAGGCCTCAAAGTGCTCCAAATATGCACTTGCAGTTTCTACAAACGAGTGTTTCAAAATGACCAAATCAAAACAAATGTTCAACTGTGTGAGATGAATGCACAATTCGTAAAGAAGTTTCTCAGAATGCTTTTGTGTAGTTTTTATGTGAAGATATTTAATTCTCCCACATAGGCCTTAAAGCACTCCAAATATCCACTACCAGATTCTCCAAAAACAGTGTTTCAAAACGGCTTAATCAAAAGAAAGGTTCAACTCTGTGAGATGAATGCACACATCACTAGAAGGTTCTCAGAATGCTTCTGTCTCGTTTTTATGTGAAGATATTTCCTTTTCAGCTGTAGGTCTCAAAGCGCTCCAAATATCCATTGGCAGATACGAAAAATAGAGTGTTTCCAAACTGCTAAATCTAAAGAAAGGTTCAACTTTGTGAGTTGAAGGCTGACATTACAAAGAAGTTTCTGAGAATGCTCCTGTCTAGTTTTTAAGTGAAGATATTTCCTTTTCCACCATAGGCCTCAATGCGCTCCAAATATCCATTTGCAGATTCTCCAAAAAGAGTGTTTCCAAACTGCTTAATCAAAAGAAAGGTTCAACTCTGTGAGTTGAATGCACACATCACAAGGAAGTATCTGAGAATGCTTCTGTCCAGTTTTTAAGTGAAGATATTTCGTTTTCCACCAGAGGCCACAAAGTGCTACAATTATGCACTTGCAGTTTCTACAAAAGGAGTGTTTCACAATGGCTCAATCAAAACAAAAGTTCAACTCTGTGAGATGAATGCACACATCACAAAGAAGTTTCTCGGAATGCTTCTGTCTGGTTTTTATGTGAAGATATTTCCTTTTAAGCTATAGGCCTCAAAGTGCAAAAAGTATCCATTTGCAGACACTACAAAGAGTGTTTACAAATGGCTCAATCAAAAGAAAGCTTCAACTCTGTCAGTTGAATTCACACATCACAAAGTAGTTTCTGAGAATGCTTCTGTCTAGTTTTTATGTGAAGATATTTCCTTTTCCACCAGAGGCCTCAAAGCGCTCCAAATATCCACTTGCAGATTCTGCAAAAAGAGTGTTTCAAAACTCCTCAATCAAAAGAAAGCTTCAACTCTGTGAGATGAATGCACACGTCACAAAGAAGTTTCTCAGAATGCTTCAGTCTAGTTTTTATGTGAAGATATTTCCTTTTCTGCTTTAGGTCTCAAAGCGCTCCGAATACACATTTGCAGATACTCCAAAAAGATTGTTTCCAAAGTGCTCAATCAAAAGAAATGTTCAACTCTGTGAGTTGAATACACACATCACAAAGAAGTTTCTGAGAATGCTTCTGTCTATTTTTTATGTGAAGATATTTCCTTTTCCACCAGATGCCACAATCGCTCTTAATATCCACTTGCAAATTCTACAAAAATAGTGTTTTAAAACTGCTCAATCAAACGGAAAGGTCCAACTCTGTTAGTTGAATGCACACATCACAAAGAACTTTCTGAGAATGCCTCTGTCTAGTTTTTATGTGAAGATATTTTCTTTTCCACGACAGTCATCAAAGAGCTCCAAATATCTACTTGCAGATTCTACAAAAAGAGTGTTTCAAAACTGCTCAATCAAAAGAATGCTTCAACTCTGTGAGTTGAATGCACACATCACATAGAGGTTTCTGAGAATGCTTCTGTCTAGTTTTTATGTGAAGATATTTGCTTCTGCACCAGAGGCCACAATCGCTCCTACTATTCACTTGCAAATTCTACAAAAATAGTGTTTCAAAACTGCTCAATCAAAAAAAAAAAACTTTCAACTCCGAGAGTTGCATGCACACATCACAAAGAACTTTCTGAGAATGCTTCTGTGTAGATTTTATGTGAAGATATTTCCTTTTCCACCACAGGCCTCAAAGCGCTCCAAATATCCACTTGCAGATTCTAAAAAAGAGTATTTCAATACTGATCAATCAAAAGAAAGCTTCAACTCTGTGAGTTGAATGCACAGCTTAGAAAGAATTTTCTGAGAGTGCCTTTGTCTAGTTTTTATATGAGGATATTTCCCTTTCCAACCTAGGCGTCAAAATGCTCCAAATATTCTCTTGCAGATTCTATTAAAAGAGAGTTTCAAAACTGCTCAATCAAAAGAAAGGTTCAACTCGGTGAGATGAATGCACACATCACAAAGAAGTTCCTCAGAATGATTCTGTCTAGTTTTTATGTGAAGATATTTCCTTATCAGCTGTATGCCTCAAAGGACTCCAAATTTCCATTTGCAGATACTAGACAAGAAGTAATTTCCAGCTGCCCAATCAAAAGAAAGCTTCAACTCTGTGAGTTGAATGCACACATCACAAAGAAGTTTCTCAGAATGCTTCTGTTTAGTTTTTATGTGAAGATATTTCCTTCACAGCTAAAGGCCTCAAACCGCTCCAAATATCCAGTTGCAGATTCTACAAAAAAAGTGTTTCCAAACTGCTCATTCAAAAGACATGTTCAGCTCTGTGAGAAGAATGCACACATCACAGAGAAGTTTGTCAGAATGCTTCTGTCTAGATTTTATGTGAAGATATTTCCTTTTTAGCTATAAGCCTGAAAGCGCTCCAAATTCCATTTTCATACACTGCAAAAAGAGTCTTTCCAAACTGCTCAATCAAAAGAAAGGTTAACCTCGGTTAAATGAATGCACGCATCACAAAAAGGTCTATCAGAATGCTTCTGTCTAGATTTTATGTGAGGATATTTCGTGTTCAACCATGGGCCTCAAAGCGCTCCAAATATCCACTTGCAGATTCTACAATAAGATTCTTACAAAACAGCTCAATCTAAAGAAAGCTTCAACTCTCTGTGTTGAATGCAGACATCATAAATAAGTTGTCAAAATGTTTCTGTCTAGTTTCTAAGTGAAGATATTTCCTTTACCACCATAGGCCTCAATGCACTCCAAATATCCATGTGCAGATACTACAAAAAGAGTGTTTCCAAACTGCTCAATCAAAAGAAAGGTTCAACTCTGTGAGTTGCATGCACACATCACAAGGAAGTATCTGAGAATGCTTCTGCGTAGTTTTTAAGTGAAGATATTTCCTTTTCCCCTATAGGCCTCAAAGTGCTCCAAATATGCACTTGCAGTTTCTACAAACGAGTGTTTCAAAATGACCAAATCAAAACAAATGTTCAACTCTGTGAGATGAATGCACAATTCGTAAAGAAGTTTCTCAGAATGCTTTTGTGTAGTTTTTATGTGAAGATATTTAATTCTCCCACATAGGCCTCAAAGCACTCCAAATATCCACTACCAGATTCTCCAAAAACAGTGTTTCAAAACGGCTTAATCAAAAGAAAGGTTCAACTCTGTGAGATGAATGCACACATCACTAGAAGGTTCTCAGAATGCTTCTGTCTCGTTTTTATGTGAAGATATTTCCTTTTCAGCTGTAGGTCTCAAAGCGCTCCAAATATCCATTGGCAGATACGAAAAATAGAGTGTTTCCAAACTGCTAAATCTAAAGAAAGGTTCAACTTTGTGAGTTGAAGGCTGACATTACAAAGAAGTTTCTGAGAATGCTCCTGTCTAGTTTTTAAGTGAAGATATTTCCTTTTCCACCATAGGCCTCAATGCGCTCCAAATATCCATTTGCAGATTCTCCAAAAAGAGTGTTTCCAAACTGCTTAATCAAAAGAAAGGTTCAACTCTGTGAGTTGAATGCACACATCACAAGGAAGTATCTGAGAATGCTTCTGTCCAGTTTTTAAGTGAAGATATTTCGTTTTCCACCATAGGCCTCAAAGTGCTACAATTATGCACTTGCAGTTTCTACAAAAGGAGTGTTTCACAATGGCTCAATCAAAACAAAAGTTCAACTCTGTGAGATGAATGCACACATCACAAAGAAGTTTCTCGGAATGCTTCTGTCTGGTTTTTATGTGAAGATATTTCCTTTTAAGCTATAGGCCTCAAAGTGCAAAAAGTATCCATTTGCAGACACTACAAAGAGTGTTTACAAATGGCTCAATCAAAAGAAAGCTTCAACTCTGTCAGTTGAATTCACACATCACAAAGTAGTTTCTGAGAATGCTTCTGTCTAGTTTTTATGTGAAGATATTTCCTTTTCCACCAGAGGCCTCAAAGCGCTCCAAATATCCACTTGCAGATTCTGCAAAAAGAGTGTTTCAAAACTCCTCAATCAAAAGAAAGCTTCAACTCTGTGAGATGAATGCACACGTCACAAAGAAGTTTCTCAGAATGCTTCAGTCTAGTTTTTATGTGAAGATATTTCCTTTTCTGCTTTAGGTCTCAAAGCGCTCCGAATACACATTTGCACATACTACAAAAAGATTGTTTCCAAAGTGCTCAATCAAAAGAAATGTTCAACTCTGTGAGTTGAATACACACATCACAAAGAAGTTTCTGAGAATGCTTCTGTCTATTTTTTATGTGAAGATATTTCCTTTTCCACCAGATGCCACAATCGCTCTTAATATCCACTTGCAAATTCTACAAAAATAGTGTTTTAAAACTGCTCAATCAAACGGAAAGGTCCAACTCTGTTAGTTGAATGCACACATCACAAAGAACTTTCTGAGAATGCCTCTGTCTAGTTTTTATGTGAAGATATTTTCTTTTCCACGACAGTCATCAAAGAGCTCCAAATATCTACTTGCAGATTCTACAAAAAGAGTGTTTCAAAACTGCTCAATCCAAAGAATGCTTCAACTCTGTGAGTTGAATGCACACATCACATAGAGGTTTCTGAGAATGCTTCTGTCTAGTTTTTATGTGAAGATATTTGCTTCTGCACCAGAGGCCACAATCGCTCCTACTATTCACTTGCAAATTCTACAAAAATAGTGTTTCAAAACTGCTCAATCAAAAAAAAAAAAACTTTCAACTCCGAGAGTTGCATGCACACATCACAAAGAACTTTCTGAGAATGCTTCTGTGTAGATTTTATGTGAAGATATTTCCTTTTCCACCACAGGCCTCAAAGCGCTCCAAATATCCACTTGCAGATTCTAAAAAAGAGTATTTCAATACTGATCAATCAAAAGAAAGCTTCAACTCTGTGAGTTGAATGCACACCTTAGAAAGAAGTTTCTGAGAGTGCCTTTGTCTAGTTTTTTATGAGGATATTTCCCTTTCCAACCTAGGCGTCCAAATGCTCCAAATATTCTCTTGCAGATTCTATTAAAAGAGAGTTTCAAAACTGCTCAATCAAAAGAAAGGTTCAACTCGGTGAGATGAATGCACACATCACAAAGAAGTTCCTCAGAATGATTCTGTCTAGTTTTTATGTGAAGATATTTCCTTATCAGCTGTATGCCTCAAAGGACTCCAAATTTCCATTTGCAGATACTAGAAAAAAAGTAATTTCCAGCTGCCCAATCAAAAGAAAGCTTCAACTCTGTGAGTTGAATGCACACATCACAAAGAAGTTTCTCAGAATGCTTCTGTTTAGTTTTTATGTGAAGATATTTCCTTCACAGCTAAAGGCCTCAAACCGCTCCAAATATCCAGTGGCAGATTCTACAAAAAAAGTGTTTCCAAACTGCTCATTCAAAAGACATGTTCAGCTCTGTGAGGTGAATGCACACTTCACAGAGAAGTTTCTCAGAATGCTTCTGCCTAGTTTTTATGTGAAGATATTTCCTTTTTAGCTATAAGCCTGAAAGCGCTCCAAATTCCATTTTCATACACTGCAAAAAGAGTCTTTCCAAACTGCTCAATCAAAAGAAAGTTTAACCTCTGTTAAATGAATGCACGCATCACAAAAAGGTCTATAAGAATGCTTCTGTCTAGATTTTATGTGAGGATATTTCCTGTTCAACCATGGGCCTCAAAGCGCTCCAAATATCCACTTGCAGATTCTACAAAAAGATTCTTACAAAACAGCTCAATCTAAAGAAAACTTCAACTCTCTGTGTTGAATGCAGACATCATAAATAAGTTGTCAAAATGTTTCTGTCTAGTTTCTAAGTGAAGATATTTCCTTTACCACCATAGGCCTCAATGCACTCCAAATATCCATGTGCAGATACTACAAAAAGAGTGTTTCCAAACTGCTCAATCAAAAGAAAGGTTCAACTCTGTGAGTTGCATGCACACATCACAAGGAAGTATCTGAGAATGCTTCTGCGTAGTTTTTAAGTGAAGATATTTCCTTTTCCCCTATAGGCCTCAAAGTGCTCCAAATATGCACTTGCAGTTTCTACAAACGAGTGTTTCAAAATGACCAAATCAAAACAAATGTTCAACTCTGTGAGATGAATGCACAATTCGTAAAGAAGTTTCTCAGAATGCTTTTGTGTAGTTTTTATGTGAAGATATTTAATTCTCCCACATAGGCCTCAAAGCACTCCAAATATCCACTACCAGATTCTCCAAAAACAGTGTTTCAAAACGGCTTAATCAAAAGAAAGGTTCAACTCTGTGAGATGAATGCACATATCACTAGAAGGTTCTCAGAATGCTTCTGTCTCGTTTTTATGTGAAGATATTTCCTTTTCAGCTGTAGGTCTCAAAGCGCTCCAAATATCCATTGGCAGATACGAAAAATAGAGTGTTTCCAAACTGCTAAATCTAAAGAAAGGTTCAACTTTGTGAGTTGAAGGCTGACATTACAAAGAAGTTTCTGAGAATGCTCCTGTCTAGTTTTTAAGTGAAGATATTTCCTTTTCCACCATAGGCCTCAATGCGCTCCAAATATCCATTTGCAGATTCTCCAAAAAGAGTGTTTCCAAACTGCTTAATCAAAAGAAAGGTTCAACTCTGTGAGTTGAATGCACACATCACAAGGAAGTATCTGAGAATGCTTCTGTCCAGTTTTTAAGTGAAGATATTTCGTTTTCCACCATAGGCCACAAAGTGTTACAATTATGCACTTGCAGTTTCTACAAAAGGAGTGTTTCACAATGGCTCAATCAAAACAAAAGTTCAACTCTGTGAGATGAATGCACACATCACAAAGAAGTTTCTCGGAATGCTTCTGTCTGGTTTTTATGTGAAGATATTTCCTTTTAAGCTATAGGCCTCAAAGTGCAAAAAGTATCCATTTGCAGACACTACAAAGAGTGTTTACAAATGGCTCAATCAAAAGAAAGCTTCAACTCTGTCAGTTGAATTCACACATCACAAAGTAGTTTCTGAGAATGCTTCTGTCTAGTTTTTATGTGAAGATATTTCCTTTTCCACCATAGGCCTCAAAGCGCTCCAAATATCCACTTGCAGATTCTGCAAAAAGAGTGTTTCAAAACTCCTCAATCAAAAGAAAGGTTCAACTCTGTGAGATGAATGCACACGTCACAAAGAAGTTTCTCAGAATGCTTCAGTCTAGTTTTTATGTGAAGATATTTCCTTTTCTGCTTTAGGTCTCAAAGCGCTCCGAATACACATTTGCAGATACTACAAAAAGATTGTTTCCAAAGTGCTCAATCAAAAGAAATGTTCAACTCTGTGAGTTGAATACACACATCACAAAGAAGTTTCTGAGAATGCTTCTGTCTATTTTTTATGTGAAGATATGTCCTTTTCCACCAGATGCCACAATCGCTCTTAATATCCACTTGCAAATTCTACAAAAATAGTGTTTTAAAACTGCTCAATCAAACGGAAAGGTCCAACTCTGTTAGTTGAAGGCACACATCAGAAAGAACTTTCTGAGAATGCCTCTGTCTAGTTTTTATGTGAAGATATTTTCTTTTCCACGATAGTCATCAAAGAGCTCCAAATATCTACTTGCAGATTCTACAAAAAGTGTGTTTCAAAACTGCTCAATCAAAAGAATGCTTCAACTCTGTGAGTTGAATGCACACATCACATAGAGGTTTCTGAGAATGCTTCTGTCTAGTTTTTATGTGAAGATATTTGCTTCTGCACCAGAGGCCACAATCGCTCCTACTATTCACTTGCAAATTCTACAAAAATAGTGTTTCAAAACTGCTCAATCAAAAAAACAACTTTCAACTCCGAGAGTTGCATGCACACATCACAAAGAACTTTCTGAGAATGCTTCTGTATAGATTTTATGTGAAGATATTTCCTTTTCCACCACAGGCCTCAAAGCGCTCCAAATATCCACTTGCAGATTCTAAAAAAGAGTATTTCAATACTGATCAATCAAAAGAAAGCTTCAACTCTGTGAGTTGAATGCACACCTTAGAAAGAAGTTTCTGAGAGTGCCTTTGTCTAGTTTTTATGTGAGGATATTTCCCTTTCCAACCTAGGCGTCAAAATGCTCCAAATATTCTCTTGCAGATTCTATTAAAAGAGAGTTTCAAAACTGCTCAATCAAAAGAAAGGTTCAACTCGGTGAGATGAATGCACACATCACAAAGAAGTTCCTCAGAATGATTCTGTCTAGTTTTTATGTGAAGATATTTCCTTATCAGCTGTATGCCTCAAAGGACTCCAAATTTCCATTTGCAGATACTAGAAAAAAAGTAATTTCCAGCTGCCCAATCAAAAGAAAGCTTCAACTCTGTGAGTTGAATGCACACATCACAAAGAAGTTTCTCAGAATGCTTCTGTTTAGTTTTTAAGTGAAGATATTTCCTTCACAGCTAAAGGCCTCAAACCGCTCCAAATATCCAGTGGCAGATTCTACAAAAAAAGTGTTTCCAAACTGCTCATTCAAAAGACATGTTCAGCTCTGTGAGGTGAATGCACACTTCACAGAGAAGTTTCTCAGAATGCTTCTGCCTAGTTTTTATGTGAAGATATTTCCTTTTTAGCTATAAGCCTGAAAGCGCTCCAAATTCCATTTTCATACACTGCAAAAAGAGTCTTTCCAAACTGCTCAATCAAAAGAAAGGTTAACCTCTGTTAAATGAATGCACGCATCACAAAAAGGTCTATCAGAATGCTTCTGTCTAGATTTTATGTGAGGATATTTCCTGTTCAACCATGGGCCTCAAAGCGCTCCAAATATCCACTTGCAGATTCTACAAAAAGATTCTTACAAAACAGCTCAATCTAAAGAAAGCTTCAACTCTCTGTGTTGAATGCAGACATCACAAATAAGTTGTCAAAATGTTTCTGTCTAGTTTCTAAGTGAAGATATTTCCTTTACCACCATAGGCCTCAATGCACTCCAAATATCCATGTGCAGATACTACAAAAAGAGTGTTTCCAAACTGCTCAATCAAAAGAAAGGTTCAACTCTGTGAGTTGCATGCACACATCACAAGGAAGTATCTGAGAATGCTTCTGCGTAGTTTTTAAGTGAAGATATTTCCTTTTCCTCTATAGGCCTCAAAGTGCTCCAAATATGCACTTGCAGTTTCTACAAACGAGTGTTTCAAAATGACCAAATCAAAACAAATGTTCAACTCTGTGAGATGAATGCACAATTCGTAAAGAAGTTTCTCAGAATGCTTTTGTGTAGTTTTTATGTGAAGATATTTAATTCTCCCACATAGGCCTCAAAGCACTCCAAATATCCACTACCAGATTCTCCAAAAACAGTGTTTCAAAACGGCTTAATCAAAAGAAAGGTTCAACTCTGTGAGATGAATGCACACATCACTAGAAGGTTCTCAGAATGCTTCTGTCTCGTTTTTATGTGAAGATATTTCCTTTTCAGCTGTAGGTCTCAAAGCGCTCCAAATATCCATTGGCAGATACGAAAAATAGAGTGCTTCCAAACTGCTAAATCTAAAGAAAGGTTCAACTTTGTGAGTTGAAGGCTGACATTACAAAGAAGTTTCTGAGAATGCTCCTGTCTAGTTTTTAAGTGAAGATATTTCCTTTTCCACCATAGGCCTCAATGCGCTCCAAATATCCATTTGCAGATTCTCCAAAAAGAGTGTTTCAAAACTGCTCAATCAAAAGAATGCTTCAACTCTGTGAGTTGAATGCACACATCACATAGAGGTTTCTGAGAATGCTTCTGTCTAGTTTTTATGTGAAGATATCTGCTTCTGCACCAGAGGCCACGATCGCTCCTACTATTCACTTGCAAATTCTACAAAAACAGTGTTTCAAAACTGCTCAATCAAAAAAACAACTTTCAACTCCGAGAGTTGCATGCACACATCACAAAGAACTTTCTGAGAATGCTTCTGTATAGATTTTATGTGAAGATATTTCCTTTTCCACCACAGGCCTCAAAGCGCTCCAAATATCCACTTGCATATTCTAAAAAAGAGTATTTCAGTACTGATCAATCAAAAGAAAGCTTCAACTCTGTGAGTTGAATGCACACCTTAGAAAGAAGTTTCTGAGAGTGCCTTTGTCTAGTTTTTATGTGAGGATATTTCCCTTTCCAACCTAGGCGTCAAAATGCTCCAAATATTCTCTTGCAGATTCTATTAAAAGAGAGTTTCAAAACTGCTCAATCAAAAGAAAGGTTCAACTCGGTGAGATGAATGCACACATCACAAAGAAGTTCCTCAGAATGATTCTGTCTAGTTTTTATGTGAAGATATTTCCTTATCAGCTGTATGCCTCAAAGGACTCCAAATTTCCATTTGCAGATACTAGAAAAAAAGTAATTTCCAGCTGCCCAATCAAAAGAAAGCTTCAACTCTGTGAGTTGAATGCACACATCACAAAGAAGTTTCTCAGAATGCTTCTGTTTAGTTTTTATGTGAAGATATTTCCTTCACAGCTAAAGGCCTCAAACCGCTCCAAATATCCAGTGGCAGATTCTACAAAAAAAGTGTTTCCAAACTGCTCATTCAAAAGACATGTTCAGCTCTGTGAGGTGAATGCACACTTCACAGAGAAGTTTCTCAGAATGCTTCTGCCTAGTTTTTATGTGAAGATATTTCCTTTTTAACTATAAGCCTGAAAGCGCTCCAAATTCCATTTTCATACACTGCAAAAAGAGTCTTTCCAAACTGCTCAATCAAAAGAAAGGTTAACCTCTGTTAAATGAATGCACGCATCACAAAAAGGTCTATCAGAATGCTTCTGTCTAGATTTTATGTGAGGATATTTCCTGTTCAACCATGGGCCTCAAAGCGCTCCAAATATCCACTTGCAGATTCTACAATAAGATTCTTACAAAACAGCTCAATCTAAAGAAAGCTTCAACTCTCTGTGTTGAATGCAGACATCATAAATAAGTTGTCAAAATGTTTCTGTCTAGTTTCTAAGTGAAGATATTTCCTTTACCACCATAGGCCTCAATGCACTCCAAATATCCATGTGCAGATACTACAAAAAGAGTGTTTCCAAACTGCTCAATCAAAAGAAAGGTTCAACTCTGTGAGTTGCATGCACACATCACAAGGAAGTATCTGAGAATGCTTCTGCGTAGTTTTTAAGTGAAGATATTTCCTTTTCCCCTATAGGCCTCAAAGTGCTCCAAATATGCACTTGCAGTTTCTACAAACGAGTGTTTCAAAATGACCAAATCAAAACAAATGTTCAACTCTGTGAGATGAATGCACAATTCGTAAAGAAGTTTCTCAGAATGCTTTTGTGTAGTTTTTATGTGAAGATATTTAATTCTCCCACATAGGCCTCAAAGCACTCCAAATATCCACTACCAGATTCTCCAAAAACAGTGTTTCAAAACGGCTTAATCAAAAGAAAGGTTCAACTCTGTGAGATGAATGCACACATCACTAGAAGGTTCTCAGAATGCTTCTGTCTCATTTTTATGTGAAGATATTTCCTTTTCTGCTGTAGGTCTCAAAGCGCTCCAAATATCCATTGGCAGATACGAAAAATAGAGTGTTTCCAAACTGCTAAATCTAAAGAAAGGTTCAACTTTGTGAGTTGAAGGCTGACATTACAAAGAAGTTTCTGAGAATGCTCCTGTCTAGTTTTTAAGTGAAGATATTTCCTTTTCCACCTTAGGCCTCAATGCGCTCCAAATATCCATTTGCAGATTCTCCAAAAAGAGTGTTTCAAAACTGCTCAATCAAAAGAATGCTTCAACTCTGTGAGTTGAATGCACACATCACATAGAGGTTTCTGAGAATGCTTCTGTCTAGTTTTTATGTGAAGATATCTGCTTCTGCACCAGAGGCCACAATCTCTCCTACCATTCACTTGCAAATTCTACAAAAATAGTGTTTCAAAACTGCTCAATCAAAAAAACAACTTTCAACTCCGAGAGTTGCATGCACACATCACAAAGAACTTTCTGAGAATGCTTCTGTATAGATTTTATGTGAAGATATTTCCTTTTCCACCACAGGCCTCAAAGCGCTCCAAATATCCACTTGCAGATTCTAAAAAAGAGTATTTCAATACTGATCAATCAAAAGAAAGCTTCAACTCTGTGAGTTGAATGCACACCTTAGAAAGAAGTTTCTGAGAGTGCCTTTGTCTAGTTTTTATGTGAGGATATTTCCCTTTCCAACCTAGGCGTCAAAATGCTGCAAATATTCTCTTGCAGATTTTATTAAAAGAGAGTTTCAAAACTGCTCAATCAAAAGAAAGGTTCAACTCGGTGAGATGAATGCACACATCACAAAGAAGTTCCTCAGAATGATTCTGTCTGGTTTTTATGTGAAGATATTTCCTTATCAGCTGTATGCCTCAAAGGACTCCAAATTTCCATTTGCAGATACTAGAAAAAAAGTAATTTCCAGCTGCCCAATCAAAAGAAAGCTTCAACTCTGTGAGTTGAATGCACACATCACAAAGAAGTTTCTCAGAATGCTTCTGTTTAGTTTTTATGTGAAGATATTTCCTTCACAGCTAAAGGCCTCAAACCGCTCCAAAAATCCAGTGGCAGATTCTACAAAAAAAGTGTTTCCAAACTGCTCATTCAAAAGACATGTTCAGCTCTGTGAGGTGAATGCAAACTTCACAGAGAAGTTTCTCAGAATGCTTCTGCCTAGTTTTTATGTGAAGATATTTCCTTTTTAGCTATAAGCCTGAAAGCGCTCCAAATTCCATTTTCATACACTGCAAAAAGAGTCTTTCCAAACTGCTCAATCAAAAGAAAGGTTAACCTCTGTTAAATGAATGCACGCATCACAAAAAGGTCTATCAGAATGCTTCTGTCTAGATTTTATGTGAGGATATTTCCTGTTCAACCATGGGCCTCAAAGCGCTCCAAATATCCACTTGCAGATTCTACAAAAAGATTCTTACAAAACAGCTCAATCTAAAGAAAGCTTCAACTCTCTGCGTTGAATGCAGACATCATAAATAAGTTGTCAAAATGTTTCTGTCTAGTTTCTAAGTGAAGATATTTCCTTTACCACCATAGGCCTCAATGCACTCCAAATATCCATGTGCAGATACTACAAAAAGAGTGTTTCCAAACTGCTCAATCAAAAGAAAGGTTCAACTCTGTGAGTTGCATGCACACATCACAAGGAAGTATCTGAGAATGCTTCTGCGTAGTTTTTAAGTGAAGATATTTCCTTTTCCCCATAGGCCTCAAAGTGCTCCAAATATGCACTTGCAGTTTCTACAAACGAGTGTTTCAAAATGACCAAATCAAAACAAATGTTCAACTCTGTGAGATGAATGCACAATTCGTAAAGAAGTTTCTCAGAATGCTTTTGTGTAGTTTTTATGTGAAGATATTTAATTCTCCCACATAGGCCTCAAAGCACTCCAAATATCCACTACCAGATTCTCCAAAAACAGTGTTTCAAAACGGCTTAATCAAAAGAAAGGTTCAACTCTGTGAGATGAATGCACACATCACTAGAAGGTTCTCAGAATGCTTCTGTCTCGTTTCTATGTGAAGATATTTCCTTTTCAGCTGTAGGTCTCAAAGCGCTCCAAATATCCATTGGCAGATACGAAAAATAGAGTGTTTCCAAACTGCTAAATCTAAAGAAAGGTTCAACTTTGTGAGTTGAAGGTTGACATTACAAAGAAGTTTCTGAGAATGCTCCTGTCTAGTTTTTAAGTGAAGATATTTCCTTTTCCACCATAGGCCTCAATGCGCTCCAAATATCCATTTGCAGATTCTCCAAAAAGAGTGTTTCAAAACTGCTCAATCAAAAGAATGCTTCAACTCTGTGAGTTGAATGCACACATCACATAGAGGTTTCTGAGAATGCTTCTGTCTAGTTTTTATGTGAAGATATTTGCTTCTGCACCAGAGGCCACAATCGCTCCTACTATTCACTTGCAAATTCTACAAAAATAGTGTTTCAAAACTGCTCAATCAAAAAAACTACTTTCAGCTCCGAGAGTTGCATGCACACATCACAAAGAACTTTCTGAGAATGCTTCTGTATAGATTTTATGTGAAGATATTTCCTTTTCCACCACAGGCCTCAAAGCGCTCCAAATATCCACTTGCAGATTCTAAAAAAGAGTATTTCAATACTGATCAATCAAAAGAAAGCTTCAACTCTGTGAGTTGAATGCACACCTTAGAAAGAAGTTTCTGAGAGTGCCTTTGTCTAGTTTTTATGTGAGGATATTTCCCTTTCCAACCTAGGCGTCAAAATGCTCCAAATATTCTCTTGCAGATTCTATTAAAAGAGAGTTTCAAAACTGCTCAATCAAAAGAAAGGTTCAACTCGGTGAGATGAATGCACACATCACAAAGAAGTTCCTCAGAATGATTCTGTCTAGTTTTTATGTGAAGATATTTCCTTATCAGCTGTATGCCTCAAAGGACTCCAAATTTCCATTTGCAGATACTAGAAAAAAAGTAATTTCCAGCTGCCCAATCAAAAGAAAGCTTCAACTCTGTGAGTTGAATGCACACATCACAAAGAAGTTTCTCAGAATGCTTCTGTTTAGTTTTTATGTGAAGATATTTCCTTCACAGCTAAAGGCCTCAAACCGCTCCAAATATCCAGTTGCAGATTCTACAAAAAAAGTGTTTCCAAACTGCTCATTCAAAAGACATGTTCAGCTCTGTGAGGTGAATGCACACTTCACAGAGAAGTTTCTCAGAATGCTTCTGGCTAGTTTTTATGTGAAGATATTTCCTTTTTAGCTATAAGCCTGAAAGCGCTCCAAATTCCATTTTCATACACTGCAAAAAGAGTCTTTCCAAACTGCTCAATCAAAAGAAAGGTTAACCTCTGTTAAATGAATGCACGCATCACAAAAACGTCTATCAGAATGCTTCTGTCTAGATTTTATGTGAGGATATTTCCTGTTCAACCATGGGCCTCAAAGCGCTCCAAATATCCACTTGCAGATTCTACAAAAAGATTCTTACAAAACAGCTCAATCTAAAGAAAGCTACAACTCTCTGCGTTGAATGCAGACATCATAAATAAGTTGTCAAAACGTTTCTGTCTAGTTTCTAAGTGAAGATATTTCCTTTACCACCATAGGCCTCAATGCACTCCAAATATCCATGTGCAGATACTACAAAAAGAGTGTTTCCAAACTGCTCAATCAAAAGAAAGGTTCAACTCTGTGAGTTGCATGCACACATCACAAGGAAGTATCTGAGAATGCTTCTGCGTAGTTTTTAAGTGAAGATATTTCCTTTTCCCCTATAGGCCTCAAAGTGCTCCAAATATGCACTTGCAGTTTCTACAAACGAGTGTTTCAAAATGACCAAATCAAAACAAATGTTCAACTCTGTGAGATGAATGCACAATTCGTAAAGAAGTTTCTCAGAATGCTTTTGTGTAGTTTTTATGTGAAGATATTTAATTCTCCCACATAGGCCTCAAAGCACTCCAAATATCCACTACCAGATTCTCCAAAAACAGTGTTTCAAAACGGCTTAATCAAAAGAAAGGTTCAACTCTGTGAGATGAATGCACACATCACTAGAAGGTTCTCAGAATGCTTCTGTCTCGTTTTTATGTGAAGATATTTCCTTTTCAGCTGTAGGTCTCAAAGCGCTCCAAATATCCATTGGCAGATACGAAAAATAGAGTGTTTCCAAACTGCTAAATCTAAAGAAAGGTTCAACTTCGTGAGTTGAAGGCTGACATTACAAAGAAGTTTCTGAGAATGCTCCTGTCTAGTTTTTAAGTGAAGATATTTCCTTTTCCACCATAGGCCTCAATGCGCTCCAAATATCCAATTGCGGATTCTCCAAAAAGAGTGTTTCCAAACTGCTTAATCAAAAGAAAGGTTCAACTCTGTGAGTTGAATGCACACATCACAAGGAAGTATCTGAGAATGCTTCTGTCCAGTTTTTAAGTGAAGATATTTCGTTTTCCACCATAGGCCTCAAAGTGCTACAATTATGCACTTGCAGTTTCTACAAAAGGAGTGTTTCACAATGGCTCAATCAAAACAAAAGTTCAACTCTGTGAGATGAATGCACACATCACAAAGAAGTTTCTCGGAATGCTTCTGTCTGGTTTTTATGTGAAGATATTTCCTTTTAAGCTATAGGCCTCAAAGTGCAAAAAGTATCCATTTGCAGACACTACAAAGAGTGTTTACAAATGGCTCAATCAAAAGAAAGCTTCAACTCTGTCAGTTGAATTCACACATCACAAAGTAGTTTCTGAGAATGCTTCTGTCTAGTTTTTATGTGAAGATATTTCCTTTTCCACCAGAGGCCTCAAAGCGCTCCAAATATCCACTTGCAGATTCTGCAAAAAGAGTGTTTCAAAACTCCTCAATCAAAAGAAAGCTTCAACTCTGTGAGATGAATGCACACGTCACAAAGAAGTTTCTCAGAATGCTTCAGTCTAGTTTTTATGTGAAGATATTTCCTTTTCTGCTTTAGGTCTCAAAGCGCTCCGAATACACATTTGCACATACTACAAAAAGATTGTTTCCAAAGTGCTCAATCAAAAGAAATGTTCAACTCTGTGAGTTGAATACACACATCACAAAGAAGTTTCTGAGAATGCTTCTGTCTATTTTTTATGTGAAGATATTTCCTTTTCCACCAGATGCCACAATCGCTCTTAATATCCACTTGCAAATTCTACAAAAATAGTGTTTTAAAACTGGTGAATCAAACGGAAAGGTCCAACTCTGTTAGTTGAATGCACACATCACAAAGAACTTTCTGAGAATGCCTCTGTCTAGTTTTTATGTGAAGATATTTTCTTTTCCACGACAGTCATCAAAGAGCTCCAAATATCTACTTGCAGATTCTACAAAAAGAGTGTTTCAAAACTGCTCAATCCAAAGAATGCTTCAACTCTGTGAGTTGAATGCACACATCACATAGAGGTTTCTGAGAATGCTTCTGTCTAGTTTTTATGTGAAGATATTTGCTTCTGCACCAGAGGCCACAATCGCTCCTACTATTCACTTGCAAATTCTACAAAAATAGTGTTTCAAAACTGCTCAATCAAAAAAAAAAAAACTTTCAACTCCGAGAGTTGCATGCACACATCACAAAGAACTTTCTGAGAATGCTTCTGTGTAGATTTTATGTGAAGATATTTCCTTTTCCACCACAGGCCTCAAAGCGCTCCAAATATCCACTTGCAGATTCTAAAAAAGAGTATTTCAATACTGATCAATCAAAAGAAAGCTTCAACTCTGTGAGTTGAATGCACACCTTAGAAAGAAGTTTCTGAGAGTGCCTTTGTCTAGTTTTTATATGAGGATATTTCCCTTTCCAACCTAGGCGTCAAAATGCTCCAAATATTCTCTTGCAGATTCTATTAAAAGAGAGTTTCAAAACTGCTCAATCAAAAGAAAGGTTCAACTCGGTGAGATGAATGCACACATCACAAAGAAGTTCCTCAGAATGATTCTGTATAGTTTTTATGTGAAGATATTTCCTTATCAGCTGTATGCCTCAAAGGACTCCAAATTTCCATTTGCAGATACTAGACAAGAAGTAATTTCCAGCTGCCCAATCAAAAGAAAGTTTCAACTCTGTGAGTTGAATGCACACATCACAAAGAAGTTTCTCAGAATGCTTCTGTTTAGTTTTTATGTGAAGATATTTCCTTCACAGCTAAAGGCCTCAAACCGCTCCAAATATCCAGTTGCAGATTCTACAAAAAAAGTGTTTCCAAACTGCTCATTCAAAAGACATTTTCAGCTCTGTGAGAAGAATGCACACATCATAGAGAAGTTTGTCAGAATGCTTCTGTCTAGATTTTATGTGAAGATATTTCCTTTTTAGCTATAAGCCTGAAAGCGCTCCAAATTCCATTTTCATACACTGCAAAAAGAGTCTTTCCAAACTGCTCACTCAAAAGAAAGGTTAACCTCTGTTAAATGAATGCACGCATCACAAAAAGGTCTATCAGAATGCTTCTGTCTAGATTTTATGTGAGGATATTTCCTGTTCAACCATGGGCCTCAAAGCGCTCCAAATATCCACTTGCAGATTCTACAAAAAGATTCTTACAAAACAGCTCAATCTAAAGAAAGCTTCAACTCTCTGTGTTGAATGCAGACATCATAAATAAGTTGTCAAAATGTTTCTGTCTAGTTTCTAAGTGAAGATATTTCCTTTACCACCATAGGCCTCAATGCACTCCAAATATCCATGTGCAGATACTACAAAAAGCGTGTTTCCAAACTGCTCAATCAAAAGAAAGGTTCAACTCTGTGAGTTGCATGCACACATCACAAGGAAGTATCTGAGAATGCTTCTGCGTAGTTTTTCAGTGAAGATATTTCCTTTTCCCCTATAGGCCTCAAAGTGCTCCAAATATGCACTTGCAGTTTCTACAAACGAGTGTTTCAAAATGACCAAATCAAAACAAATGTTCAACTCTGTGAGATGAATGCACAATTCGTAAAGAAGTTTCTCAGAATGCTTTTGTGTAGTTTTTATGTGAAGATATTTAATTCTCCCACATAGGCCTCAAAGCACTCCAAATATCCACTACCAGATTCTCCAAAAACAGTGTTTCAAAACGGCTTAATCAAAAGAAAGGTTCAACTCTGTGAGATGAATGCACACATCACTAGAAGGTTCTCAGAATGCTTCTGTCTCGTTTTTATGTGAAGATATTTCCTTTTCAGCTGTAGGTCTCAAAGCGCTCCAAATATCCATTGGCAGATACGAAAAATAGAGTGTTTCCAAACTGCTAAATCTAAAGAAAGGTTCAACTTTGTGAGTTGAAGGCTGACATTACAAAGAAGTTTCTGAGAATGCTCCTGTCTAGTTTTTAAGTGAAGATATTTCCTTTTCCACCATAGGCCTCAATGCGCTCCAAATATCCATTTGCAGATTCTCCAAAAAGAGTGTTTCCAAACTGCTTAATCAAAAGAAAGGTTCAACTCTGTGAGTTGAATGCACACATCACAAGGAAGTATCTGAGAATGCTTCTGTCCAGTTTTTAAGTGAAGATATTTCGTTTTCCACCATAGGCCTCAAAGTGCTACAATTATGCACTTGCAGTTTCTACAAAAGGAGTGTTTCACAATGGCTCAATCAAAACAAAAGTTCAACTCTGTGAGATGAATGCACACATCACAAAGAAGTTTCTCGGAATGCTTCTGTCTGGTTTTTATGTGAAGATATTTCCTTTTAAGCTATAGGCCTCAAAGTGCAAAAAGTATCCATTTGCAGACACTACAAAGAGTGTTTACAAATGGCTCAATCAAAAGAAAGCTTCAACTCTGTCAGTTGAATTCACACATCACAAAGTAGTTTCTGAGAATGCTTCTGTCTAGTTTTTATGTGAAGATATTTCCTTTTCCACCAGAGGCCTCAAAGCGCTCCAAATATCCACTTGCAGATTCTGCAAAAAGAGTGTTTCAAAACTCCTCAATCAAAAGAAAGCTTCAACTCTGTGAGATGAATGCACACGTCACAAAGAAGTTTCTCAGAATGCTTCAGTCTAGTTTTTATGTGAAGATATTTCCTTTTCTGCTTTAGGTCTCAAAGCGCTCCGAATACACATTTGCACATACTACAAAAAGATTGTTTCCAAAGTGCTCAATCAAAAGAAATGTTCAACTCTGTGAGTTGAATACACACATCACAAAGAAGTTTCTGAGAATGCTTCTGTCTATTTTTTATGTGAAGATATTTCCTTTTCCACCAGATGCCACAATCGCTCTTAATATCCACTTGCAAATTCTACAAAAATAGTGTTTTAAAACTGGTGAATCAAACGGAAAGGTCCAACTCTGTTAGTTGAATGCACACATCACAAAGAACTTTCTGAGAATGCCTCTGTCTAGTTTTTATGTGAAGATATTTTCTTTTCCACGACAGTCATCAAAGAGCTCCAAATATCTACTTGCAGATTCTACAAAAAGAGTGTTTCAAAACTGCTCAATCCAAAGAATGCTTCAACTCTGTGAGTTGAATGCACACATCACATAGAGGTTTCTGAGAATGCTTCTGTCTAGTTTTTATGTGAAGATATTTGCTTCTGCACCAGAGGCCACAATCGCTCCTACTATTCACTTGCAAATTCTACAAAAATAGTGTTTCAAAACTGCTCAATCAAAAAAAAAAAAACTTTCAACTCCGAGAGTTGCATGCACACATCACAAAGAACTTTCTGAGAATGCTTCTGTGTAGATTTTATGTGAAGATATTTCCTTTTCCACCACAGGCCTCAAAGCGCTCCAAATATCCACTTGCAGATTCTAAAAAAGAGTATTTCAATACTGATCAATCAAAAGAAAGCTTCAACTCTGTGAGTTGAATGCACACCTTAGAAAGAAGTTTCTGAGAGTGCCTTTGTCTAGTTTTTTATGAGGATATTTGCCTTTCCAACCTAGGCGTCAAAATGCTCCAAATATTCTCTTGCAGATTCTATTAAAAGAGAGTTTCAAAACTGCTCAATCAAAAGAAAGGTTCAACTCGGTGAGATGAATGCACACATCACAAAGAAGTTCCTCAGAATGATTCTGTCTAGTTTTTATGTGAAGATATTTCCTTATCAGCTGTATGCCTCAAAGGACTCCAAATTTCCATTTGCAGATACTAGACAAGAAGTAATTTCCAGCTGCCCAATCAAAAGAAAGCTTCAACTCTGTGAGTTGAATGCACACATCACAAAGAAGTTTCTCAGAATGCTTCTGTTTAGTTTTTATGTGAAGATATTTCCTTCACAGCTAAAGGCCTCAAACCGCTCCAAATATCCAGTTGCAGATTCTACAAAAAAAGTGTTTCCAAACTGCTCATTCAAAAGACATGTTCAGCTCTGTGAGAAGAATGCACACATCACAGAGAAGTTTGTCAGAATGCTTCTGTCTAGATTTTATGTGAAGATATTTCCTTTTTAGCTATAAGCCTGAAAGCGCTCCAAATTCCATTTTCATACACTGCAAAAAGAGTCTTTCCAAACTGCTCAATCAAAAGAAAGGTTAACCTCTGTTAAATGAATGCACGCATCACAAAAAGGTCTATCAGAATGCTTCTGTCTAGATTTTATGTGAGGATATTTCCTGTTCAACCATGGGCCTCAAAGCGCTCCAAATATCCACTTGCAGATTCTACAATAAGATTCTTACAAAACAGCTCAATCTAAAGAAAGCTTCAACTCTCTGTGTTGAATGCAGACATCATAAATAAGTTGTCAAAATGTTTCTGTCTAGTTTCTAAGTGAAGATATTTCCTTTACCACCATAGGCCTCAATGCACTCCAAATATCCATGTGCAGATACTACAAAAAGAGTGTTTCCAAACTGCTCAATCAAAAGAAAGGTTCAACTCTGTGAGTTGCATGCACACATCACAAGGAAGTATCTGAGAATGCTTCTGCGTAGTTTTTAAGTGAAGATATTTCCTTTTCCCCTATAGGCCTCAAAGTGCTCCAAATATGCACTTGCAGTTTCTACAAACGAGTGTTTCAAAATGACCAAATCAAAACAAATGTTCAACTGTGTGAGATGAATGCACAATTCGTAAAGAAGTTTCTCAGAATGCTTTTGTGTAGTTTTTATGTGAAGATATTTAATTCTCCCACATAGGCCTCAAAGCACTCCAAATATCCACTACCAGATTCTCCAAAAACAGTGTTTCAAAACGGCTTAATCAAAAGAAAGGTTCAACTCTGTGAGATGAATGCACACATCACTAGAAGGTTCTCAGAATGCTTCTGTCTCGTTTTTATGTGAAGATATTTCCTTTTCAGCTGTAGGTCTCAAAGCGCTCCAAATATCCATTGGCAGATACGAAAAATAGAGTGTTTCCAAACTGCTAAATCTAAAGAAAGGTTCAACTTTGTGAGTTGAAGGCTGACATTACAAAGAAGTTTCTGAGAATGCTCCTGTCTAGTTTTTAAGTGAAGATATTTCCTTTTCCACCATAGGCCTCAATGCGCTCCAAATATCCATTTGCAGATTCTCCAAAAAGAGTGTTTCCAAACTGCTTAATCAAAAGAAAGGTTCAACTCTGTGAGTTGAATGCACACATCACAAGGAAGTATCTGAGAATGCTTCTGTCCAGTTTTTAAGTGAAGATATTTCGTTTTCCACCATAGGCCTCAAAGGGCTACAATTATGCACTTGCAGTTTCTACAAAAGGAGTGTTTCACAATGGCTCAATCAAAACAAAAGTTCAACTCTGTGAGATGAATGCACACATCACAAAGAAGTTTCTCGGAATGCTTCTGTCTGGTTTTTATGTGAAGATATTTCCTTTTAAGCTATAGGCCTCAAAGTGCAAAAAGTATCCATTTGCAGACACTACAAAGAGTGTTTACAAATGGCTCAATCAAAAGAAAGCTTCAACTCTGTCAGTTGAATTCACACATCACAAAGTAGTTTCTGAGAATGCTTCTGTCTAGTTTTTATGTGAAGATATTTCCTTTTCCACCAGAGGCCTCAAAGCGCTCCAAATATCCACTTGCAGATTCTGCAAAAAGAGTGTTTCAAAACTCCTCAATCAAAAGAAAGGTTCAACTCTGTGAGATGAATGCACACGTCACAAAGAAGTTTCTCAGAATGCTTCAGTCTAGTTTTTATGTGAAGATATTTCCTTTTCTGCTTTAGGTCTCAAAGCGCTCCGAATACACATTTGCAGATACTACAAAAAGATTGTTTCCAAAGTGCTCAATCAAAAGAAATGTTCAACTCTGTGAGTTGAATACACACATCACAAAGAAGTTTCTGAGAATGCTTCTGTCTATTTTTTATGTGAAGATATTTCCTTTTCCACCAGATGCCACAATCGCTCTTAATGTCCACTTGCAAATTCTACAAAAATAGTGTTTTAAAACTGCTCAATCAAACGGAAAGGTCCATCTCTGTTAGTTGAATGCACACATCACAAAGAACTTTCTGAGAATGCCTCTGTCTAGTTTTTATGTGAAGATATTTTCTTTTCCACGATAGTCATCAAAGAGCTCCAAATATCTACTTGCAGATTCTACAAAAAGAGTGTTTCAAAACTGCTCAATCCAAAGAATGCTTCAACTCTGTGAGTTGAATGCACACATCACATAGAGGTTTCTGAGAATGCTTCTGTCTAGTTTTTATGTGAAGATGTTTGCTTCTGCACCAGAGGCCACAATCGCTCCTACTATTCACTTGCAAATTCTACAAAAATAGTGTTTCAAAACTGCTCAATCAAAAAAAAAAACTTTCAACTCCGAGAGTTGCATGCACACATCACAAAGAACTTTCTGAAAATGCTTCTGTGTAGATTTTATGTGAAGATATTTCCTTTTCCACCACAGGCCTCAAAGCGCTCCAAATATCCACTTGCAGATTCTAAAAAAGAGTATTTCAATACTGATCAATCAAAAGAAAGCTTCAACTCTGTGAGTTGAATGCACACCTTAGAAAGAAGTTTCTGAGAGTGCCTTTGTCTAGTTTTTATGTGAGGATATTTCCCTTTCCAACCTAGGCGTCAAAATGCTCCAAATATTCTCTTGCAGATTCTATTAAAAGAGAGTTTCAAAACTGCTCAATCAAAAGAAAGGTTCAACTCGGTGAGATGAATGCACACATCACAAAGAAGTTCCTCAGAATGATTCTGTCTAGTTTTTATGTGAAGATATTTCCTTATCAGCTGTATGCCTCAAAGGACTCCAAATTTCCATTTGCAGATACTAGACAAGAAGTAATTTCCAGCTGCCCAATCAAAAGAAAGCTTCAACTCTGTGAGTTGAATGCACACATCACAAAGAAGTTTCTCAGAATGCTTCTGTTTAGTTTTTATGTGAAGATATTTCCTTCACAGCTAAAGGCCTCAAACCGCTCCAAATATCCAGTGGCAGATTCTACAAAAAAAGTGTTTCCAAACTGCTCATTCAAAAGACATGTTCAGCTCTGTGAGATGAATGCACACTTCACAGAGAAGTTTCTCAGAATGCTTCTGCCTAGTTTTTATGTGAAGATATTTCCTTTTTAGCTATAAGCCTGAAAGTGCTCCAAATTCCATTTTCATACACTGCAAAAAGAGGCTTTCCAAACTGCTCAATCAAAAGAAAGGTTAACCTCTGTTAAATGAATGCACGCATCACAAAAAGGTCTATCAGAATGCTTCTGTCTAGATTTTATGTGAGGATATTTCCTGTTCAACCATGGGCCTGAAAGCGCTCCAAATATCCACTTGCAGATTCTACAATAAGATTCTTACAAAACAGCTCAATCTAAAGAAAGCTTCAACTCTCTGTGTTGAATGCAGACATCATAAATAAGTTGTCAAAATGTTTCTGTCTAGTTTCTAAGTGAAGATATTTCCTTTACCACCATAGGCCTCAATGCACTCCAAATATCCATGTGCAGATACTACAAAAAGAGTGTTTCCAAACTGCTCAATCAAAAGAAAGGTTCAACTCTGTGAGTTGCATGCACACATCACAAGGAAGTATCTGAGAATGCTTCTGCGTAGTTTTTAAGTGAAGATATTTCCTTTTCCCCTATAGGCCTCAAAGTGCTCCAAATATGCACTTGCAGTTTCTACAAACGAGTGTTTCAAAATGACCAAATCAAAACAAATGTTCAACTCTGTGAGATGAATGCACAATTCGTAAAGAAGTTTCTCAGAATGCTTTTGTGTAGTTTTCATGTGAAGATATTTAATTCTCCCACATAGGCCTCAAAGCACTCCAAATATCCACTACCAGATTCTCCAAAAACAGTGTTTCAAAACGGCTCAATCAAAAGAAAGGTTCAACTCTGTGAGATGAATGCACACATCACTAGAAGGTTCTCAGAATGCTTCTGTCTCGTTTTTATGTGAAGATATTTCCTTTTCAGCTGTAGGTCTCAAAGCGCTCCAAATATCCATTGGCAGATACGAAAAATAGAGTGTTTCCAAACTGCTAAATCTAAAGAAAGGTTCAACTTTGTGAGTTGAAGGCTGACATTACAAAGAAGTTTCTGAGAATGCTCCTGTCTAGTTTTTAAGTGAAGATATTTCCTTTTCCACCATAGGCCTCAATGCGCTCCAAATATCCATTTGCAGATTCTCCAAAAAGAGTGTTTCCAAACTGCTTAATCAAAAGAAAGGTTCAACTCTGTGAGTTGAATGCACACATCACAAGGAAGTATCTGAGAATGCTTCTGTCCAGTTTTTAAGTGAAGATATTTCGTTTTCCACCGTAGGCCTCAAAGTGCTACAATTATGCACTTGCAGTTTCTACAAAAGGAGTGTTTCACAATGGCTCAATCAAAACAAAAGTTCAACTCTGTGAGATGAATGCACACATCACAAAGAAGTTTCTCGGAATGCTTCTGTCTGGTTTTTATGTGAAGATATTTCCTTTTAAGCTATAGGCCTCAAAGTGCAAAAAGTATCCATTTGCAGACACTACAAAGAGTGTTTACAAATGGCTCAATCAAAAGAAAGCTTCAACTCTGTCAGTTGAATTCACACATCACAAAGTAGTTTCTGAGAATGCTTCTGTCTAGTTTTTATGTGAAGATATTTCCTTTTCTGCTTTAGGTCTCAAAGCGCTCCGAATACACATTTGCAGATACTACAAAAAGATTGTTTCCAAAGTGCTCAATCAAAAGAAATGTTCAACTCTGTGAGTTGAATACACACATCACAAAGAAGTTTCTGAGAATGCTGCTGTCTATTTTTTATGTGAAGATATTTCCTTTTCCACCAGATGCCACAATCGCTCTTAATGTCCACTTGCAAATTCTACAAAAATAGTGGTTTAAAACTGCTCAATCAAACGGAAAGGTCCAACTCTGTTAGTTGAATGCACACATCACAAAGAACTTTCTGAGAATGCCTCTGTCTAGTTTTTATGTGAAGATATTTTCTTTTCCACGATAGTCATCAAAGAGCTCCAAATATCTACTTGCAGATTCTACAAAAAGAGTGTTTCAAAACTGCTCAATCAAAAGAATGCTTCAACTCTGTGAGTTGAATGCACACATCACATAGAGGTTTCTGAGAATGCTTCTGTCTAGTTTTTATGTGAAGATATTTGCTTCTGCACCAGAGGCCACAATCGCTCCTACTATTCACTTGCAAATTCTACAAAAATAGTGTTTCAAAACTGCTCAATCAAAAAAAAAAACTTTCAACTCCGAGAGTTGCATGCACACATCACAAAGAACTTTCTGAAAATGCTTCTGTGTAGATTTTATGTGAAGATATTTCCTTTTCCACCACAGGCCTCAAAGCGCTCCAAATATCCACTTGCAGATTCTAAAAAAGAGTATTTCAATACTGATCAATCAAAAGAAAGCTTCAACTCTGTGAGTTGAATGCACACCTTAGAAAGAAGTTTCTGAGAGTGCCTTTGTCTAGTTTTTATGTGAGGATATTTCCCTTTCCAACCTAGGCGTCAAAATGCTGCAAATATTCTCTTGCAGATTCTATTAAAAGAGAGTTTCAAAACTGCTCAATCAAAAGAAAGGTTCAACTCGGTGAGATGAATGCACACATCACAAAGAAGTTCCTCAGAATGATTCTGTCTAGTTTTTATGTGAAGATATTTCCTTAACACCTGTATGCCTCAAAGGACTCCAAATTTCCATTTGCAGATACTAGACAAGAAGTAATTTCCAGCTGCCCAATCAAAAGAAAGCTTCAACTCTGTGAGTTGAATGCACACATCACAAAGAAGTTTCTCAGAATGCTTCTGTTTAGTTTTTATGTGAAGATATTTCCTTCACAGCTAAAGGCCTCAAACCGCTCCAAATATCCAGTGGCAGATTCTACAAAAAAAGTGTTTCCAAACTGCTCATTCAAAAGACATGTTCAGCACTGTGAGATGAATGCACACTTCACAGAATAGTTTCTCAGAATGCTTCTGCCTAGTTTTTATGTGAAGATATTTCCTTTTTAGCTATAAGCCTGAAAGTGCTCCAAATTCCATTTTCATACACTGCAAAAAGAGTCTTTCGAAACTGCTCAATCAAAAGAAAGGTTAACCTCTGTTAAATGAATGCACGCATCACAAAAAGGTCTACCAGAATGCTTCTGTCTAGATTTTATGTGAGGATATTTCCTGTTCAACCATGGGCCTCAAAGCGCTCCAAATATCCACTTGCAGATTCTACAATAAGATTCTTACAAAACAGCTCAATCTAAAGAAAGCTTCAACTCTCTGTGTTGAATGCAGACATCATAAATAAGTTGTCAAAATGTTTCTGTCTAGTTTCTAAGTGAAGATATTTCCTTTACCACCATAGGCCTCAATGCACTCCAAATATCCATGTGCAGATACTACAAAAAGAGTGTTTCCAAACTGCTCAATCAAAAGAAAGGTTCAACTCTGTGAGTTGCATGCACACATCACAAGGAAGTATCTGAGAATGCTTCTGCGTAGTTTTTAAGTGAAGATATTTCCTTTTCCCCTATAGGCCTCAAAGTGCTCCAAATATGCACTTGCAGTTTCTACAAACGAGTGTTTCAAAATGACCAAATCAAAACAAATGTTCAACTCTGTGAGATGAATGCACAATTCGTAAAGAAGTTTCTCAGAATGCTTTTGTGTAGTTTTCATGTGAAGATATTTAATTCTCCCACATAGGCCTCAAAGCACTCCAAATATCCACTACCAGATTCTCCAAAAACAGTGTTTCAAAACGGCTCAATCAAAAGAAAGGTTCAACTCTGTGAGATGAATGCACACATCACTAGAAGGTTCTCAGAATGCTTCTGTCTCGTTTTTATGTGAAGATATTTCCTTTTCAGCTGTAGGTCTCAAAGCGCTCCAAATATCCATTGGCAGATACGAAAAATAGAGTGTTTCCAAACTGCTAAATCTAAAGAAAGGTTCAACTTTGTGAGTTGAAGGCTGACATTACAAAGAAGTTTCTGAGAATGCTCCTGTCTAGTTTTTAAGTGAAGATATTTCCTTTTCCACCATAGGCCTCAATGCGCTCCAAATATCCATTTGCAGATTCTCCAAAAAGAGTGTTTCCAAACTGCTTAATCAAAAGAAAGGTTCAACTCTGTGAGTTGAATGCACACATCACAAGGAAGTATCTGAGAATGCTTCTGTCCAGTTTTTAAGTGAAGATATTTCGTTTTCCACCGTAGGCCTCAAAGTGCTACAATTATGCACTTGCAGTTTCTACAAAAGGAGTGTTTCACAATGGCTCAATCAAAACAAAAGTTCAACTCTGTGAGATGAATGCACACATCACAAAGAAGTTTCTCGGAATGCTTCTGTCTGGTTTTTATGTGAAGATATTTCCTTTTAAGCTATAGGCCTCAAAGTGCAAAAAGTATCCATTTGCAGACACTACAAAGAGTGTTTACAAATGGCTCAATCAAAAGAAAGCTTCAACTCTGTCAGTTGAATTCACACATCACAAAGTAGTTTCTGAGAATGCTTCCGTCTAGTTTTTATGTGAAGATATTTCCTTTTCCACCATAGGCCTCAAAGCGCTCCAAATATCCACTTGCAGATTCTGCAAAAAGAGTGTTTCAAAACTCCTCAATCAAAAGAAAGGTTCAACTATGTGAGATGAATGCACACGTCACAAAGAAGTTTCTCAGAATGCTTCAGTCTAGTTTTTATGTGAAGATATTTCCTTTTCTGCTTTAGGTCTCAAAGCGCTCCGAATACACATTTGCAGATACTACAAAAAGATTGTTTCCAAAGTGCTCAATCAAAAGAAATGTTCAACTCTGTGAGTTGAATACACACATCACAAAGAAGTTTCTGAGAATGCTTCTGTCTATTTTTTATGTGAAGATATTTCCTTTTCCACCAGATGCCACAATCGCTCTTAATGTCCACTTGCAAATTCTACAAAAATAGTGTTTTAAAACTGCTCAATCAAACGGAAAGGTCCAACTCTGTTAGTTGAATGCACACATCACAAAGAACTTTCTGAGAATGCCTCTGTCTAGTTTTTATGTGAAGATATTTTCTTTTCCACGATAGTCATCAAAGAGCTCCAAATATCTACTTGCAGATTCTACAAAAAGAGTGTTTCAAAACTGCTCAATCCAAAGAATGCTTCAACTCTGTGAGTTGAATGCACACATCACATAGAGGTTTCTGAGAATGCTTCTGTCTAGTTTTTATGTGAAGATATTTGCTTCTGCACCAGAGGCCACAATCGCTCCTACTATTCACTTGCAAATTCTACAAAAATAGTGTTTCAAAACTGCTCAATTAAAAAAAAAAACTTTCAACTCCGAGAGTTGCATGCACACATCACAAAGAACTTTCTGAGAATGCTTCTGTGTAGATTTTATGTGAAGATATTTCCTTTTCCACCACAGGCCTCAAAGCGCTCAAAATATCCACTTGCAGATTCTAAAAAAGAGTATTTCAATACTGATCAATCAAAAGAAAGCTTCAACTCTGTGAGTTGAATGCACACCTTAGAAAGAAGTTTCTGAGAGTGCCTTTGTCTAGTTTTTATATGAGGATATTTCCCTTTCCAACCTAGGCGTCAAAATGCTGCAAATATTCTCTTGCAGATTCTATTAAAAGAGAGTTTCAAAACTGCTCAATCAAAAGAAAGGTTCAACTCGGTGAGATGAATGCACACATCACAAAGAAGTTCCTCAGAATGATTCTGTCTAGTTTTTATGTGAAGATATTTCCTTATCAGCTGTATGCCTCAAAGGACTCCAAATTTCCATTTGCAGATACTAGACAAGAAGTAATTTCCAGCTGCCCAATCAAAAGAAAGCTTCAATTCTGTGAGTTGAATGCACACATCACAAAGAAGTTTCTCAGAATGCTTCTGTTTAGTTTTTATGTGAAGATATTTCCTTCACAGCTAAAGGCCTCAAACCGCTCCAAATATCCAGTTGCAGATTCTACAAAAAAAGTGTTTCCAAACTGCTCATTCAAAAGACATGTTCAGCTCTGTGAGAAGAATGCACACATCACAGAGAAGTTTGTCAGAATGCTTCTGTCTAGATTTTATGTGAAGATATTTCCTTTTTAGCTATAAGCCTGAAAGCGCTCCAAATTCCATTTTCATACACTGCAAAAAGAGTCTTTCCAAACTGCTCAATCAAAAGAAAGGTTAACCTCTGTTAAATGAATGCACGCATCACAAAAAGGTCTATCAGAATGCTTCTGTCTAGATTTTATGTGAGGATATTTCCTGTTCAACCATGGGCCTCAAAGCGCTCCAAATATCCACTTGCAGATTCTACAATAAGATTCTTACAAAACAGCTCAATCTAAAGAAAGCTTCAACTCACTGTGTTGAATGCAGACATCATAAATAAGTTGTCAAAATGTTTCTGTCTAGTTTCTAAGTGAAGATATTTCCTTTACCACCATAGGCCTCAATGCACTCCAAATATCCATGTGCAGATACTACAAAAAGAGTGTTTCCAAACTGCTCAATCAAAAGAAAGGTTCAACTCTGTGAGTTGCATGCACACATCACAAGGAAGTATCTGAGAATGCTTCTGCGTAGTTTTTAAGTGAAGATATTTCCTTTTCCCCTATAGGCCTCAAAGTGCTCCAAATATGCACTTGCAGTTTCTACAAACGAGTGTTTCAAAATGACCAAATCAAAACAAATGTTCAACTCTGTGAGATGAATGCACAATTCGTAAAGAAGTTTCTCAGAATGCTTTTGTGTAGTTTTTATGTGAAGATATTTAATTCTCCCACATAGGCCTCAAAGCACTCCAAATATCCACTACCAGATTCTCCAAAAACAGTGTTTCAAAACGGCTTAATCAAAAGAAAGGTTCAACTCTGTGAGATGAATGCACACATCACTAGAAGGTTCTCAGAATGCTTCTGTCTCGTTTTTATGTGAAGATATTTCCTTTTCAGCTGTAGGTCTCAAAGCGCTCCAAATATCCATTGGCAGATACGAAAAATAGAGTGTTTCCAAACTGCTAAATCTAAAGAAAGGTTCAACTTTGTGAGTTGAAGGCTGACATTACAAAGAAGTTTCTGAGAATGCTCCTGTCTAGTTTTTAAGTGAAGATATTTCCTTTTCCACCATAGGCCTCAATGCGCTCCAAATATCCATTTGCAGATTCTCCAAAAAGAGTGTTTCCAAACTGCTTAATCAAAAGAAAGGTTCAACTCTGTGAGTTGAATGCACACATCACAAGGAAGTATCTGAGAATGCTTCTGTCCAGTTTTTAAGTGAAGATATTTCGTTTTCCACCGTAGGCCTCAAAGTGCTACAATTATGCACTTGCAGTTTCTACAAAAGGAGTGTTTCACAATGGCTCAATCAAAACAAAAGTTCAACTCTGTGAGATGAATGCACACATCACAAAGAAGTTTCTCGGAATGCTTCTGTCTGGTTTTTATGTGAAGATATTTCCTTTTAAGCTATAGGCCTCAAAGTGCAAAAAGTATCCATTTGCAGACACTACAAAGAGTGTTTACAAATGGCTCAATCAAAAGAAAGCTTCAACTCTGTCAGTTGAATTCACACATCACAAAGTAGTTTCTGAGAATGCTTCCGTCTAGTTTTTATGTGAAGATATTTCCTTTTCCACCATAGGCCTCAAAGCGCTCCAAATATCCACTTGCAGATTCTGCAAAAAGAGTGTTTCAAAACTCCTCAATCAAAAGAAAGGTTCAACTATGTGAGATGAATGCACACGTCACAAAGAAGTTTCTCAGAATGCTTCAGTCTAGTTTTTATGTGAAGATATTTGCTTTTCTGCTTTAGGTCTCAAAGCGCTCCAAATACACATTTGCAGATACTACAAAAAGATTGTTTCCAAAGTGCTCAATCAAAAGAAATGTTCAACTCTGTGAGTTGAATACACACATCACAAAGAAGTTTCTGAGAAGGCTTCTGTCTATTTTTTATGTGAAGATATTTCCTTTTCCACCAGATGCCACAATCGCTCTTAATGTCCACTTGCAAATTCTACAAAAATAGTGTTTTAAAAGTGCTCAATCAAACGGAAAGGTCCAAATCTGTTAGTTGAATGCACACATCACAAAGAACTTTCTGAGAATGCCTCTGTCTAGTTTTTATGTGAAGATATTTTCTTTTCCACGATAGTCATCAAAGAGCTCCAAATATCTACTTGCAGATTCTACAAAAAGAGTGTTTCAAAACTGCTCAATCCAAAGAATGCTTCAACTCTGTGAGTTGAATGCACACATCACATAGAGGTTTCTGAGAATGCTTCTGTCTAGTTTTTATGTGAAGATATTTGCTTCTGCACCAGAGGCCACAATCGCTCCTACTATTCACTTGCAAATTCTACAAAAATAGTGTTTCAAAACTGCTCAATCAAAAAAAAAAACTTTCAAATCCGAGAGTTGCATGCACACATCACAAAGAACTTTCTGAAAATGCTTCTGTGTAGATTTTATGTGAAGATATTTCCTTTTCCACCACAGGCCTCAAAGCGCTCCAAATATCCACTTGCAGATTCTAAAAAAGAGTATTTCAATACTGATCAATCAAAAGAAAGCTTCAACTCTGTGAGTTGAATGCACACCTTAGAAAGAAGTTTCTGAGAGTGCCTTTGTCTAGTTTTTATGTGAGGATATTTCCCTTTCCAACCTAGGCGTCAAAATGCTCCAAATATTCTCTTGCAGATTCTATTAAAAGAGAGTTTCAAAACTGCTCAATCAAAAGAAAGGTTCAACTCGGTGAGATGAATGCAAACATCACAAAGAAGTTCCTCAGAATGATTCTGTCTAGTTTTTATGTGAAGATATTTCCTTATCAGCTGTATGCCTCAAAGGACTCCAAATTTCCATTTGCAGATACTAGACAAGAAGTAATTTCCAGCTGCCCAATCAAAAGAAAGCTTCAACTCTGTGAGTTGAATGCACACATCACAAAGAAGTTTCTCAGAATGCTTCTGTTTAGTTTTTATGTGAAGATATTTCCTTCACAGCTAAAGGCCTGAAACCGCTCCAAATATCCAGTGGCAGATTCTACAAATAAAGTGTTTCCAAACTGCTCATTCAAAAGATATGTTCAGCTCTGTGAGATGAATGCACACTTCACAGAGAAGTTTCACAGAATGCTTCTGCCTAGTTTTTATGTGGAGATATTTCCTTTTTAGCTATAAGCCTGAAAGCGCTCCAAATTCCATTTTCATACACTGCAAAAAGAGTCTTTCCAAACTGCTCAATCAAAAGAAAGGTTAACCTCGGTTAAATGAATGCACGCATCACAAAAAGGTCTATCAGAATGCTTCTGTCTAGATTTTATGTGAGGATATTTCCTGTTCAACCATGGGCCTCAAAGCGCTCCAAATATCCACTTGCAGATTCTACAATAAGATTCTTACAAAACAGCTCAATCTAAAGAAAGCTTCAACTCTCTGTGTTGAATGCAGACATCATAAATAAGTTGTCAAAATGTTTCTGTCTAGTTTCTAAGTGAAGATATTTCCTTTACCACCATAGGCCTCAATGCACTCCAAATATCCATGTGCAGATACTACAAAAAGAGTGTTTCCAAACTGCTCAATCAAAAGAAAGGTTCAACTCTGTGAGTTGCATGCACACATCACAAGGAAGTATCTGAGAATGCTTCTGCGTAGTTTTTAAGTGAAGATATTTCCTTTTCCCCTATAGGCCTCAAAGTGCTCCAAATATGCACTTGCAGATTCTACAAACGAGTGTTTCAAAATGACCAAATCAAAACAAATGTTCAACTCTGTGAGATGAATGCACAATTCGTAAAGAAGTTTCTCAGAATGCTTTTGTGTAGTTTTTATGTGAAGATATTTAATTCTCCCACATAGGCCTCAAAGCACTCCAAATATCCACTACCAGATTCTCCAAAAACAGTGTTTCAAAACGGCTCAATCAAAAGAAAGGTTCAACTCTGTGAGATGAATGCACACATCACTAGAAGGTTCTCAGAATGCTTCTGTCTCGTTTTTATGTGAAGATATTTCCTTTTCAGCTGTAGGTCTCAAAGCGCTCCAAATATCCATTGGCAGATACGAAAAATAGAGTGTTTCCAAACTGCTAAATCTAAAGAAAGGTTCAACTTTGTGAGTTGAAGGCTGACATTACAAAGAAGTTTCTGAGAATGCTCCTGTCTAGTTTTTAAGTGAAGATATTTCCTTTTCCACCATAGGCCTCAATGCGCTCCAAATATCCATTTGCAGATTCTCCAAAAAGAGTGTTTCCAAACTGCTTAATCAAAAGAAAGGTTCAACTCTGTGAGTTGAATGCACACATCACAAGGAAGTATCTGAGAATGCTTCTGTCCAGTTTTTAAGTGAAGATATTTCGTTTTCCACCGTAGGCCTCAAAGTGCTACAATTATGCACTTGCAGTTTCTACAAAAGGAGTGTTTCACAATGGCTCAATCAAAACAAAAGTTCAACTCTGTGAGATGAATGCACACATCACAAAGAAGTTTCTCGGAATGCTTCTGTCTGGTTTTTATGTGAAGATATTTCCTTTTAAGCTATAGGCCTCAAAGTGCAAAAAGTATCCATTTGCAGACACTACAAAGAGTGTTTACAAATGGCTCAATCAAAAGAAAGCTTCAACTCTGTCAGTTGAATTCACACATCACAAAGTAGTTTCTGAGAATGCTTCTGTCTAGTTTTTATGTGAAGATATTTCCTTTTCCACCATAGGCCTCAAAGCGCTCCAAATATCCACTTGCAGATTCTGCAAAAAGAGTGTTTCAAAACTCCTCAATCAAAAGAAAGGTTCAACTCTGTGAGATGAATGCACACGTCACAAAGAAGTTTCTCAGAATGCTTCAGTCTAGTTTTTATGTGAAGATATTTCCTTTTCTGCTTTAGGTCTCAAAGCGCTCCGAATACACATTTGCAGATACTACAAAAAGATTGTTTCCAAAGTGCTCAATCAAAAGAAATGTTCAACTCTGTGAGTTGAATACACACATCACAAAGAAGTTTCTGAGAATGCTTCTGTCTATTTTTTATGTGAAGATATTTCCTTTTCCACCAGATGCCACAATCGCTCTTAATGTCCACTTGCAAATTCTACCAAAATAGTGTTTTAAAACTGCTCAATCAAACGGAAAGGTCCAACTCTGTTAGTTGAATGCACACATCACAAAGAACTTTCTGAGAATGCCTCTGTCTAGTTTTTATGTGAAGATATTTTCTTTTCCACTATAGTCATCAAAGAGCTCCAAATATCTACTTGCAGATTCTACAAAAAGAGTGTTTCAAAACTGCTCAATCCAAAGAATGCTTCAACTCTGTGAGTTGAATGCACACATCACATAGAGGTTTCTGAGAATGCTTCTGTCTAGTTTTTATGTGAAGATATTTGCTTCTGCACCAGAGGCCACAATCGCTCCTACTATTCACTTGCAAATTCTACAAAAATAGTGTTTCAAAACTGCTCAATCAAAAAAAAAACTTTCAAATCCGAGAGTTGCATGCACACATCACAAAGAACTTTCTGAAAATGCTTCTGTGTAGATTTTATGTGAAGATATTTCCTTTTCCACCACAGGCCTCAAAGCGCTCCAAATATCCACTTGCAGATTCTAAAAAAGAGTATTTCAATACTGATCAATCAAAAGAAAGCTTCAACTCTGTGAGTTGAATGCACACCTTAGAAAGAAGTTTCTGAGAGTGCCTTTGTCTAGTTTTTATGTGAGGATATTTCCCTTTCCAACCTAGGCGTCAAAATGCTCCAAATATTCTCTTGCAGATTCTATTAAAAGAGAGTTTCAAAACTGCTCAATCAAAAGAAAGGTTCAACTCGGTGAGATGAATGCACACATCACAAAGAAGTTCCTCAGAATGATTCTGTCTCGTTTTTATGTGAAGATATTTCCTTATCAGCTGTATGCCTCAAAGGATTCCAAATTTCCATTTGCAGATACTAGACAAGAAGTAATTTCCAGCTGCCCAATCAAAAGAAAGCTTCAACTCTGTGAGTTGAATGCACACATCACAAAGAAGTTTCTCAGAATGCTTCTGTTTAGTTTTTATGTGAAGATATTTCCTTCACAGCTAAAGGCCTCAAACCGCTCCAAATATCCAGTGGCAGATTCTAAAAATAAAGTGTTTCCAAACTGCTCATTCAAAAGACGTTTTCAGCTCTGTGAGATGAATGCACACTTCACAGAGAAGTTTCTCAGAATGCTTCTGACTAGTTTTTATGTGAAGATATTTCCTTTTTAGCTATAAGCCTGAAAGCGCTCCAAATTCCATTTTCATACACTGCAAAAAGAGTCTTTCCAAACTGCTCAATCAAAAGAAAGGTTAACCTCTGTTAAATGAATGCACGCATCACAAAAAGGTCTACCAGAATGCTTCTGTCTAGATTTTATGTGAGGATATTTCCTGTTCAACCATGGGCCTCAAAGCGCTCCAAATATCCACTTGCAGATTCTACAATAAGATTCTTACAAAACAGCTCAATCTAAAGAAAGCTTCAACTCTCTGTGTTGAATGCAGACATCATAAATAAGTTGTCAAAATGTTTCTGTCTAGTTTCTAAGTGAAGATATTTCCTTTACCACCATAGGCCTCAATGCGCTCCAAATATCCATGTGCAGATACTACAAAAAGAGTGTTTCCAAACTGCTCAATCAAAAGAAAGGTTCAACTCTGTGAGTTGCATGCACACATCACAAGGAAGTATCTGAGAATGCTTCTGCGAAGTTTTTAAGTGAAGATATTTCCTTTTCCCCTATAGGCCTCAAAGTGCTCCAAATATGCACTTGCAGTTTCTACAAACGAGTGTTTCAAAATGACCAAATCAAAACGAATGTTCAACTCTGTGAGATGAATGCACAATTCGTAAAGAAGTTTCTCAGAATGCTTTTGTGTAGTTTTTATGTGAAGATATTTAATTCTCCCACATAGGCCTCAAAGCACTCCAAATATCCACTACCAGATTCTCCAAAAATAGTGTTTCAAAACGGCTCAATCAAAAGAAAGGTTCAACTCTGTGAGATGAATGCACACATCACTAGAAGGTTCTCAGAATGCTTCTGTCTCGTTTTTATGTGAAGATATTTCCTTTTCAGCTGTAGGTCTCAAAGCGCTCCAAATATCCATTGGCAGATACGAAAAATAGAGTGTTTCCAAACTGCTAAATCTAAAGAAAGGTTCAACTTTGTGAGTTGAAGGCTGACATTACAAAGAAGTTTCTGAGAATGCTCCTGTCTAGTTTTTAAGTGAAGATATTTCCTTTTCCACCATAGGCCTCAATGCGCTCCAAATATCCATTTGCAGATTCTCCAAAAAGAGTGTTTCCAAACTGCTTAATCAAAAGAAAGGTTCAACTCTGTGAGTTGAATGCACACATCACAAGGAAGTATCTGAGAATGCTTCTGTCCAGTTTTTAAGTGAAGATATTTCGTTTTCCACCGTAGGCCTCAAAGTGCTACAATTATGCACTTGCAGTTTCTACAAAAGGAGTGTTTCACAATGGCTCAATCAAAACAAAAGTTCAACTCTGTGAGATGAATGCACACATCACAAAGAAGTTTCTCGGAATGCTTCTGTCTGGTTTTTATGTGAAGATATTTCCTTTTAAGCTATAGGCCTCAAAGTGCAAAAAGTATCCATTTGCAGACACTACAAAGAGTGTTTACAAATGGCTCAATCAAAAGAAAGCTTCAACTCTGTCAGTTGAATTCACACATCACAAAGTAGTTTCTGAGAATGCTTCTGTCTAGTATTTATGTGAAGATATTTCCTTTTCCACCAGAGGCCTCAAAGCGCTCCAAATATCCACTTGCAGATTCTGCAAAAAGAGTGTTTCAAAACTCCTCAATCAAAAGAAAGGTTCAACTCTGTGAGATGAATGCACACGTCACAAAGAAGTTTCTCAGAATGCTTCAGTCTAGTTTTTATGTGAAGATATTTCCTTTTCTGCTTTAGGTCTCAAAGCGCTCCGAATACACATTTGCAGATACTACAAAAACATTGTTTCCAAAGTGCTCAATCAAAAGAAATGTTCAACTCTGTGAGTTGAATACACACATCACAAAGAAGTTTCTGAGAATGCTTCTGTCTATTTTTTATGTGAAGATATTTCCTTTTCCACCAGATGCCACAATCGCTCTTAATGTCCACTTGCAAATTCTACAAAAATAGTGTTTTAAAACTGCTCAATCAAACGGAAAGGTCCAACTCTGTTAGTTGAATGCACACATCACAAAGAACTTTCTGAGAATGCCTCTGTCTAGTTTTTATGTGAAGATATTTTCTTTTCCACTATAGTCATCAAAGAGCTCCAAATATCTACTTGCAGATTCTACAAAAAGAGTGTTTCAAAACTGCTCAATCCAAAGAATGCTTCAACTCTGTGAGTTGAATGCACACATCACATAGAGGTTTCTGAGAATGCTTCTGTCTAGTTTTTATGTGAAGATATTTGCTTCTGCACCAGAGGCCACAATCGCTCCTACTATTCGCTTGCAAATTCTACAAAAATAGTGTTTCAAAACTGCTCAATCAAAAAAAAAACTTTCAACTCCGAGAGTTGCATGCACACATCAAAAAGAACTTTCTGAGAATGCTTCTGTGTAGATTTTATGTGAAGATATTTCCTTTTCCACCACAGGCCTCAAAGCGCTCCAAATATCCACTTGCAGATTCTAAAAAAGAGTATTTCAATACTGATCAATCAAAAGAAAGCTTCAACTCTGTGAGTTGAATGCACACCTTAGAAAGAAGTTTCTGAGAGTGCCTTTGTCTAGTTTTTATGTGAGGATATTTCCCTTTCCAACCTAGGCGTCAAAATGCTCCAAATATTCTCTTGCAGATTCTATTAAAAGAGAGTTTCAAAACTGCTCAATCAAAAGAAAGGTTCAACTCGGTGAGATGAATGCACACATCACAAAGAAGTTCCTCAGAATGATTCTGTCTAGTTTTTATGTGAAGATATTTCCTTATCAGCTGTATGCCTCAAAGGACTCCAAATTTCCATTTGCAGATACTAGACAAGAAGTAATTTCCAGCTGCCCAATCAAAAGAAAGCTTCAACTCTGTGAGTTGAATGCACACATCACAAAGAAGTTTCTCAGAATGCTTCTGTTTAGTTTTTATGTGAAGATATTTCCTTCACAGCTAAAGGCCTCAAACCGCTCCAAATATCCAGTTGCAGATTCTACAAAAAAAGTGTTTCCAAACTGCTCATTCAAAAGACATGTTCAGCTCTGTGAGAAGAATGCACACATCACAGAGAAGTTTGTCAGAATGCTTCTGTCTAGATTTTATGTGAAGATATTTCCTTTTTAGCTATAAGCCTGAAAGCGCTCCAAATTCCATTTTCATACACTGCAAAAAGAGTCTTTCCAAACTGCTCAATCAAAAGAAAGGTTAACCTCGGTTAAATGAATGCACGCATCACAAAAAGGTCTATCAGAATGCTTCTGTCTAGATTTTATGTGAGGATATTTCCTGTTCAACCATGGTCCTCAAAGCGCTCCAAATATCCACTTGCAGATTCTACAATAAGATTCTTACAAAACAGCTCAATCTAAAGAAAGCTTCAACTCTCTGTGTTGAATGCAGACATCATAAATAAGTTGTCAAAATGTTTCTGTCTAGTTTCTAAGTGAAGATATTTCCTTTACCACCATAGGCCTCAATGCACTCCAAATATCCATGTGCAGATACTACAAAAAGAGTGTTTCCAAACTGCTCAATCAAAAGAAAGGTTCAACTCTGTGAGTTGCATGCACACATCACAAGGAAGTATCTGAGAATGCTTCTGCGTAGTTTTTAAGTGAAGATATTTCCTTTTCCCCTATAGGCCTCAAAGTGCTCCAAATATGCACTTGCAGTTTCTACAAACGAGTGTTTCAAAATGACCAAATCAAAACAAATGTTCAACTCTGTGAGATGAATGCACAATTCGTAAAGAAGTTTCTCAGAATGCTTTTGTGTAGTTTTTATGTGAAGATATTTAATTCTCCCACATAGGCCTCAAAGCACTCCAAATATCCACTACCAGATTCTCCAAAAATAGTGTTTCAAAACGGCTCAATCAAAAGAAAGGTTCAACTCTGTGAGATGAATGCACACATCACTAGAAGGTTCTCAGAATGCTTCTGTCTCGTTTTTATGTGAAGATATTTCCTTTTCAGCTGTAGGTCTCAAAGCGCTCCAAATATCCATTGGCAGATACGAAAAATAGAGTGTTTCCAAACTGCTAAATCTAAAGAAAGGTTCAACTTTGTGAGTTGAAGGCTGACATTACAAAGAAGTTTCTGAGAATGCTCCTGTCTAGTTTTTAAGTGAAGATATTTCCTTTTCCACCATAGGCCTCAATGCGCTCCAAATATCCATTTGCAGATTCTCCAAAAAGAGTGTTTCCAAACTGCTTAATCAAAAGAAAGGTTCAACTCTGTGAGTTGAATGCACACATCACAAGGAAGTATCTGAGAATGCTTCTGTCCAGTTTTTAAGTGAAGATATTTCGTTTTCCACCGTAGGCCTCAAAGTGCTACAATTATGCACTTGCAGTTTCTACAAAAGGAGTGTTTCACAATGGCTCAATCAAAACAAAAGTTCAACTCTGTGAGATGAATGCACACATCACAAAGAAGTTTCTCGGAATGCTTCTGTCTGGTTTTTATGTGAAGATATTTCCTTTTAAGCTATAGGCCTCAAAGTGCAAAAAGTATCCATTTGCAGACACTACAAAGAGTGTTTACAAATGGCTCAATCAAAAGAAAGCTTCAACTCTGTCAGTTGAATTCACACATCACAAAGTAGTTTCTGAGAATGCTTCTGTCTAGTATTTATGTGAAGATATTTCCTTTTCCACCATAGGCCTCAAAGCGCTCCAAATATCCACTTGCAGATTCTGCAAAAAGAGTGTTTCAAAACTCCTCAATCAAAAGAAAGGTTCAACTCTGTGAGATGAATGCACACGTCACAAAGAAGTTTCTCAGAATGCTTCAGTGTAGTTTTTATGTGAAGATATTTCCTTTTCTGCTTTAGGTCTCAAAGCGCTCCGAATACACATTTGCAGATACTACAAAAAGATTGTTTCCAAAGTGCTCAATCAAAAGAAATGTTCAACTCTGTGAGTTGAATACACACATCACAAAGAAGTTTCTGAGAAGGCTTCTGTCTATTTTTTATGTGAAGATATTTCCTTTTCCACCAGATGCCACAATCGCTCTTAATGTCCACTTGCAAATTCTACAAAAATAGTGTTTTAAAACTGCTCAATCAAACGGAAAGGTCCAACTCTGTTAGTTGAATGCACACATCACAAAGAACTTTCTGAGAATGCCTCTGTCTAGTTTTTATGTGAAGATATTTTCTTTTCCACTATAGTCATCAAAGAGCTCCAAATATCTACTTGCAGATTCTACAAAAAGAGTGTTTCAAAACTGCTCAATCCAAAGAATGCTTCAACTCTGTGAGTTGAATGCACACATCACATAGAGGTTTCTGAGAATGCTTCTGTCTAGTTTTTATGTGAAGATATTTGCTTCTGCACCAGAGGCCACAATCGCTCCTACTATTCGCTTGCAAATTCTACAAAAATAGTGTTTCAAAACTGCTCAATCAAAAAAAAAAACTTTCAACTCCGAGAGTTGCATGCACACATCAAAAAGAACTTTCTGAGAATGCTTCTGTGTAGATTTTATGTGAAGATATTTCCTTTTCCACCACAGGCCTCAAAGCGCTCCAAATATCCACTTGCAGATTCTAAAAAAGAGTATTTCAATACTGATCAATCAAAAGAAAGCTTCAACTCTGTGAGTTGAATGCACACCTTAGAAAGAAGTTTCTGAGAGTGCCTTTGTCTAGTTTTTATGTGAGGATATTTCCCTTTCCAACCTAGGCGTCAAAATGCTCCAAATATTCTCTTGCAGATTCTATTAAAAGAGAGTTTCAAAACTGCTCAATCAAAAGAAAGGTTCAACTCGGTGAGATGAATGCACACATCACAAAGAAGTTCCTCAGAATGATTCTGTCTAGTTTTTATGTGAAGATATTTCCTTATCAGCTGTATGCCTCAAAGGACTCCAAATTTCCATTTGCAGATACTAGACAAGAAGTAATTTTCAGCTGCCCAATCAAAAGAAAGCTTCAACTCTGTGAGTTGAATGCACACATCACAAAGAAGTTTCTCAGAATGCTTCTGTTTAGTTTTTATGTGAAGATATTTCCTTCACAGCTAAAGGCCTCAAACCGCTCCAAATATCCAGTTGCAGATTCTACAAAAAAAGTGTTTCCAAACTCATTCAAAAGACATGTTCAGCTCTGTGAGAAGAATGCACACATCACAGAGAAGTTTGTCAGAATGCTTCTGTCTAGATTTTATGTGAAGATATTTCCTTTTTAGCTATAAGCCTGAAAGCGCTCCAAATTCCATTTTCATACACTGCAAAAAGAGTCTTTCCAAACTGCTCAATCAAAAGAAAGGTTAACCTCGGTTAAATGAATGCACGCATCACAAAAAGGTCTATCAGAATGCTTCTGTCTAGATTTTATGTGAGGATATTTCCTGTTCAACCATGGTCCTCAAAGCGCTCCAAATATCCACTTGCAGATTCTACAATAAGATTCTTACAAAACAGCTCAATCTAAAGAAAGCTTCAACTCTCTGTGTTGAATGCAGACATCATAAATAAGTTGTCAAAATATTTCTGTCTAGTTTCTAAGTGAAGATATTTCCTTTACCACCATAGGCCTCAATGCACTCCAAATATCCATGTGCAGATACTACAAAAAGAGTGTTTCCAAACTGCTCAATCAAAAGAAAGGTTCAACTCTGTGAGTTGCATGCACACATCACAAGGAAGTATCTGAGAATGCTTCTGCGTAGTTTTTAAGTGAAGATATTTCCTTTTCCCCTATAGGCCTCAAAGTGCTCCAAATATGCACTTGCAGTTTCTACAAACGAGTGTTTCAAAATGACCAAATCAAAACAAATGTTCAACTCTGTGAGATGAATGCACAATTCATAAAGAAGTTTCTCAGAATGCTTTTGTGTAGTTTTTATGTGAAGATATTTAATTCTCCCACATAGGCCTCAAAGCACTCCAAATATCCACTACCAGATTCTCCAAAAATAGTGTTTCAAAACGGCTCAATCAAAAGAAAGGTTCAACTCTGTGAGATGAATGCACACATCACTAGAAGGTTCTCAGAATGCTTCTGTCTCGTTTTTATGTGAAGATATTTCCTTTTCAGCTGTAGGTCTCAAAGCGCTCCAAATATCCATTGGCAGATACGAAAAATAGAGTGTTTCCAAACTGCTAAATCTAAAGAAAGGTTCAACTTTGTGAGTTGAAGGCTGACATTACAAAGAAGTTTCTGAGAATGCTCCTGTCTAGTTTTTAAGTGAAGATATTTCCTTTTCCACCATAGGCCTCAATGCGCTCCAAATATCCATTTGCAGATTCTCCAAAAAGAGTGTTTCCAAACTGCTTAATCAAAAGAAAGGTTCAACTCTGTGAGTTGAATGCACACATCACAAGGAAGTATCTGAGAATGCTTCTGTCCAGTTTTTAAGTGAAGATATTTCGTTTTCCACCGTAGGCCTCAAAGTGCTACAATTATGCACTTGCAGTTTCTACAAAAGGAGTGTTTCACAATGGCTCAATCAAAACAAAAGTTCAACTCTGTGAGATGAATGCACACATCACAAAGAAGTTTCTCGGAATGCTTCTGTCTGGTTTTTATGTGAAGATATTTCCTTTTAAGCTATAGGCCTCAAAGTGCAAAAAGTATCCATTTGCAGACACTACAAAGAGTGTTTACAAATGGCTCAATCAAAAGAAAGCTTCAACTCTGTCAGTTGAATTCACACATCACAAAGTAGTTTCTGAGAATGCTTCTGTCTAGTATTTATGTGAAGATATTTCCTTTTCCACCATAGGCCTCAAAGCGCTCCAAATATCCACTTGCAGATTCTGCAAAAAGAGTGTTTCAAAACTCCTCAATCAAAAGAAAGGTTCAACTCTGTGAGATGAATGCACACGTCACAAAGAAGTTTCTCAGAATGCTTCAGTCTAGTTTTTATGTGAAGATATTTCCTTTTCTGCTTTAGGTCTCAAAGCGCTCCGAATACACTTTTGCAGATACTATAAAAAGATTGTTTCCAAAGTGCTCAATCAAAAGAAATGTTCAACTCTGTGAGTTGAATACACACATCACAAAGAAGTTTCTGAGAAGGCTTCTGTCTATTTTTTATGTGAAGATATTTCCTTTTCCACCAGATGCCACAATCGCTCTTAATGTCCACTTGCAAATTCTACAAAAATAGTGTTTTAAAACTGCTCAATCAAACGGAAAGGTCCAACTCTGTTAGTTGAATGCACACATCACAAAGAACTTTCTGAGAATGCCTCTGTCTAGTTTTTATGTGAAGATATTTTCTTTTCCACTATAGTCATCAAAGAGCTCCAAATATCTACTTGCAGATTCTACAAAAAGAGTGTTTCAAAACTGCTCAATCCAAAGAATGCTTCAACTCTGTGAGTTGAATGCACACATCACATAGAGGTTTCTGAGAATGCTTCTGTCTAGTTTTTATGTGAAGATATTTGCTTCTGCACCAGAGGCCACAATCGCTCCTACTATTCGCTTGCAAATTCTACAAAAATAGTTTTTCAAAACTGCTCAATCAAAAAAAAAACTTTCAACTCCGAGAGTTGCATGCACACATCAAAAAGAACTTTCTGAGAATGCTTCTGTGTAGATTTTATGTGAAGATATTTCCTTTTCCACCACAGGCCTCAAAGCGCTCCAAATATCCACTTGCAGATTCTAAAAAAGAGTATTTCAATACTGATCAATCAAAAGAAAGCTTCAACTCTGTGAGTTGAATGCACACCTTAGAAAGAAGTTTCTGAGAGTGCCTTTGTCTAGTTTTTATGTGAGGATATTTCCCTTTCCAACCTAGGCGTCAAAATGCTCCAAATATTCTCTTGCAGATTCTATTAAAAGAGAGTTTCAAAACTGCTCAATCAAAAGAAAGGTTCAACTCGGTGAGATGAATGCACACATCACAAAGAAGTTCCTCAGAATGATTCTGTCTAGTTTTTATGTGAAGATATTTCCTTATCAGCTGTATGCCTCAAAGGACTCCAAATTTCCATTTGCAGATACTAGACAAGAAGTAATTTCCAGCTGCCCAATCAAAAGAAAGCTTCAACTCTGTGAGTTGAATGCACACATCACAAAGAAGTTTCTCAGAATGCTTCTGTTTAGTTTTTATGTGAAGATATTTCCTTCACAGCTAAAGGCCTCAAACCGCTCCAAATATCCAGTTGCAGATTCTACAAAAAAAGTGTTTCCAAACTGCTCATTCAAAAGACAAGTTCAGCTCTGTGAGAAGAATGCACACATCACAGAGAAGTTTGTCAGAATGCTTCTGTCTAGATTTTATGTGAAGATATTTCCTTTTTAGCTATAAGCCTGAAAGCGCTCCAAATTCCATTTTCATACACTGCAAAAAGAGTCTTTCCAAACTGCTCAATCAAAAGAAAGGTTAACCTCGGTTAAATGAATGCACGCATCACAAAAAGGTCTATCAGAATGCTTCTGTCTAGATTTTATGTGAGGATATTTCCTGTTCAACCATGGTCCTCAAAGCGCTCCAAATATCCACTTGCAGATTCTACAATAAGATTCTTACAAAACAGCTCAATCTAAAGAAAGCTTCAACTCTCTGTGTTGAATGCAGACATCATAAATAAGTTGTCAAAATGTTTCTGTCTAGTTTCTAAGTGAAGATATTTCCTTTACCACCATAGGCCTCAATGCACTCCAAATATCCATGTGCAGATACTACAAAAAGTGTGTTTCCAAACTGCTCAATCAAAAGAAAGGTTCAACTCTGTGAGTTGCATGCACACATCACAAGGAAGTATCTGAGAATGCTTCTGCGTAGTTTTTAAGTGAAGATATTTCCTTTTCCCCTATAGGCCTCAAAGTGCTCCAAATATGCACTTGCAGATTCTACAAACGAGTGTTTCAAAATGACCAAATCAAAACAAATGTTCAACTCTGTGAGATGAATGCACAATTCGTAAAGAAGTTTCTCAGAATGCTTTTGTGTAGTTTTTATGTGAAGATATTTAATTCTCCCACATAGGCCTCAAAGCACTCCAAATATCCACTACCAGATTCTCCAAAAACAGTGTTTCAAAACGGCTCAATCAAAAGAAAGGTTCAACTCTGTGAGATGAATGCACACATCACTAGAAGGTTCTCAGAATGCTTCTGTCTCGTTTTTATGTGAAGATATTTCCTTTTCAGCTGTAGGTCTCAAAGCGCTCCAAATATCCATTGGCAGATACGAAAAATAGAGTGTTTCCAAACTGCTAAATCTAAAGAAAGGTTCAACTTTGTGAGTTGAAGGCTGACATTACAAAGAAGTTTCTGAGAATGCTCCTGTCTAGTTTTTAAGTGAAGATATTTCCTTTTCCACCATAGGCCTCAATGCGCTCCAAATATCCATTTGCAGATTCTCCAAAAAGAGTGTTTCCAAACTGCTTAATCAAAAGAAAGGTTCAACTCTGTGAGTTGAATGCACACATCACAAGGAAGTATCTGAGAATGCTTCTGTCCAGTTTTTAAGTGAAGATATTTCGTTTTCCACCGTAGGCCTCAAAGTGCTACAATTATGCACTTGCAGTTTCTACAAAAGGAGTGTTTCACAATGGCTCAATCAAAACAAAAGTTCAACTCTGTGAGATGAATGCACACATCACAAAGAAGTTTCTCGGAATGCTTCTGTCTGGTTTTTATGTGAAGATATTTCCTTTTAAGCTATAGGCCTCAAAGTGCAAAAAGTATCCATTTGCAGACACTACAAAGAGTGTTTACAAATGGCTCAATCAAAAGAAAGCTTCAACTCTGTCAGTTGAATTCACACATCACAAAGTAGTTTCTGAGAATGCTTCTGTCTAGTATTTATGTGAAGATATTTCCTTTTCCACCAGAGGCCTCAAAGCGCTCCAAATATCCACTTGCAGATTCTGCAAAAAGAGTGTTTCAAAACTCCTCAATCAAAAGAAAGGTTCAACTCTGTGAGATGAATGCACACGTCACAAAGAAGTTTCTCAGAATGCTTCAGTCTAGTTTTTATGTGAAGATATTTCCTTTTCTGCTTTAGGTCTCAAAGCGCTCCGAATACACATTTGCAGATACTACAAAAAGATTGTTTCCAAAGTGCTCAATCAAAAGAAATGTTCAACTCTGTGAGTTGAATACACACATCACAAAGAAGTTTCTGAGAAGGCTTCTGTCTATTTTTTATGTGAAGATATTTCCTTTTCCACCAGATGCCACAATCGCTCTTAATGTCCACTTGCAAATTCTACAAAAATAGTGTTTTAAAACTGCTCAATCAAACGGAAAGGTCCAACTCTGTTAGTTGAATGCACACATCACAAAGAACTTTCTGAGAATGCCTCTGTCTAGTTTTTATGTGAAGATATTTTCTTTTCCACTATAGTCATCAAAGAGCTCCAAATATCTACTTGCAGATTCTACAAAAAGAGTGTTTCAAAACTGCTCAATCCAAAGAATGCTTCAACTCTGTGAGTTGAATGCACACATCACATAGAGGTTTCTGAGAATGCTTCTGTCCAGTTTTTATGTGAAGATATTTGCTTCTGCACCAGAGGCCACAATCGCTCCTACTATTCGCTTGCAAATTCTACAAAAATAGTGTTTCAAAACTTCTCAATCAAAAAAAAAACTTTCAACTCCGAGAGTTGCATGCACACATCAAAAAGAACTTTCTGAGAATGCTTCTGTGTAGATTTTATGTGAAGATATTTCCTTTTCAACCACAGGCCTCAAAGCGCTCCAAATATCCACTTGCAGATTCTAAAAAAGAGTATTTCAATACTGATCAATCAAAAGAAAGCTTCAACTCTGTGAGTTGAATGCACACCTTAGAAAGAAGTTTCTGAGAGTGCCTTTGTCTAGTTTTTATGTGAGGATATTTCCCTTTCCAACCTAGGCGTCAAAATGCTCCAAATATTCTCTTGCAGATTCTATTAAAAGAGAGTTTCAAAACTGCTCAATCAAAAGAAAGGTTCAACTCGGTGAGATGAATGCACACATCACAAAGAAGTTCCTCAGAATGATTCTGTCTAGTTTTTATGTGAAGATATTTCCTTATCAGCTGTATGCCTCAAAGGACTCCAAATTTCCATTTGCAGATACTAGACAAGAAGTAATTTCCAGCTGCCCAATCAAAAGAAAGCTTCAACTCTGTGAGTTGAATGCACACATCACAAAGAAGTTTCTCAGAATGCTTCTGTTTAGTTTTTATGTGAAGATATTTCCTTCACAGCTAAAGGCCTCAAACCGCTCCAAATATCCAGTTGCAGATTCTACAAAAAAAGTGTTTCCAAACTGCTCATTCAAAAGACATGTTCAGCTCTGTGAGAAGAATGCACACATCACAGAGAAGTTTGTCAGAATGCTTCTGTCTAGATTTTATGTGAAGATATTTCCTTTTTAGCTATAAGCCTGAAAGCGCTCCAAATTCCATTTTCATACACTGCAAAAAGAGTCTTTCCAAACTGCTCAATCAAAAGAAAGGTTAACCTCGGTTAAATGAATGCACGCATCACAAAAAGGTCTATCTGAATGCTTCTGTCTAGATTTTATGTGAGGATATTTCCTGTTCAACCATGGTCCTCAAAGCGCTCCAAATATCCACTTGCAGATTCTACAATAAGATTCTTACAAAACAGCTCAATCTAAAGAAAGCTTCAACTCTCTGTGTTGAATGCAGACATCATAAATAAGTTGTCAAAATGTTTCTGTCTAGTTTCTAAGTGAAGATATTTCCTTTACCACCATAGGCCTCAATGCACTCCAAATATCCATGTGCAGATACTACAAAAAGAGTGTTTCCAAACTGCTCAATCAAAAGAAAGGTTCAACTCTGTGAGTTGCATGCACACATCACAAGGAAGTATCTGAGAATGCTTCTGCGTAGTTTTTAAGTGAAGATATTTCCTTTTCCCCTATAGGCCTCAAAGTGCTCCAAATATGCACTTGCAGTTTCTACAAACGAGTGTTTCAAAATGACCAAATCAAAACAAATGTTCAACTCTGTGAGATGAATGCACAATTCGTATAGAAGTTTCTCAGAATGCTTTTGTGTAGTTTTTATGTGAAGATATTTAATTCTCCCACATAGGCCTCAAAGCACTCCAAATATCCACTACCAGATTCTCCAAAAACAGTGTTTCAAAACGGCTCAATCAAAAGAAAGGTTCAACTCTGTGAGATGAATGCACACATCACTAGAAGGTTCTCAGAATGCTTCTGTCTCGTTTTTATGTGAAGATATTTCCTTTTCAGCTGTAGGTCTCAAAGCGCTCCAAATATCCATTGGCAGATACGAAAAATAGAGTGTTTCCAAACTGCTAAATCTAAAGAAAGGTTCAACTTTGTGAGTTGAAGGCTGACATTACAAAGAAGTTTCTGAGAATGCTCCTGTCTAGTTTTTAAGTGAAGATATTTCCTTTTCCACCATAGGCCTCAATGCGCTCCAAATATCCATTTGCAGATTCTCCAAAAAGAGTGTTTCCAAACTGCTTAATCAAAAGAAAGGTTCAACTCTGTGAGTTGAATGCACACATCACAAGGAAGTATCTGAGAATGCTTCTGTCCAGTTTTTAAGTGAAGATATTTCGTTTTCCACCGTAGGCCTCAAAGTGCTACAATTATGCACTTGCAGTTTCTACAAAAGGAGTGTTTCACAATGGCTCAATCAAAACAAAAGTTCAACTCTGTGAGATGAATGCACACATCACAAAGAAGTTTCTCGGAATGCTTCTGTCTGGTTTTTATGTGAAGATATTTCCTTTTAAGCTATAGGCCTCAAAGTGCAAAAAGTATCCATTTGCAGACACTACAAAGAGTGTTTACAAATGGCTCAATCAAAAGAAAGCTTCAACTCTGTCAGTTGAATTCACACATCACAAAGTAGTTTCTGAGAATGCTTCTGTCTAGTATTTATGTGAAGATATTTCCTTTTCCACCAGAGGCCTCAAAGCGCTCCAAATATCCACTTGCAGATTCTGCAAAAAGAGTGTTTCAAAACTCCTCAATCAAAAGAAAGGTTCAACTCTGTGAGATGAATGCACACGTCACAAAGAAGTTTCTCAGAATGCTTCAGTCTAGTTTTTATGTGAAGATATTTCCTTTTCTGCTTTAGGTCTCAAAGCGCTCAGAATACACATTTGCAGATACTACAAAAAGATTGTTTCCAAAGTGCTCAATCAAAAGAAATGTTCAACTCTGTGAGTTGAATACACACATCACAAAGAAGTTTCTGAGAAGGCTTCTGTCTATTTTTTATGTGAAGATATTTCCTTTTCCACCAGATGCCACAATCGCTCTTAATGTCCACTTGCAAATTCTACAAAAATAGTGTTTTAAAACTGCTCAATCAAACGGAAAGGTCCAACTCTGTTAGTTGAATGCACACATCACAAAGAACTTTCTGAGAATGCCTCTGTCTAGTTTTTATGTGAAGATATTTTCTTTTCCACTATAGTCATCAAAGAGCTCCAAATATCTACTTGCAGATTCTACAAAAAGAGTGTTTCAAAACTGCTCAATCCAAAGAATGCTTCAACTCTGTGAGTTGAATGCACACATCACATAGAGGTTTCTGAGAATGCTTCTGTCTAGTTTTTATGTGAAGATATTTGCTTCTGCACCAGAGGCCACAATCGCTCCTACTATTCGCTTGCAAATTCTACAAAAATAGTGTTTCAAAACTGCTCAATCAAAAAAAAAACTTTCAACTCCGAGAGTTGCATGCACACATCAAAAAGAACTTTCTGAGAATGCTTCTGTGTAGATTTTATGTGAAGATATTTCCTTTTCCACCACAGGCCTCAAAGCGCTCCAAATATCCACTTGCAGATTCTAAAAAAGAGTATTTCAATACTGATCAATCAAAAGAAAGCTTCAACTCTGTGAGTTGAATGCACACCTTAGAAAGAAGTTTCTGAGAGTGCCTTTGTCTAGTTTTTATGTGAGGATATTTCCCTTTCCAACCTAGGCGTCAAAATGCTCCAAATATTCTCTTGCAGATTCTATTAAAAGAGAGTTTCAAAACTGCTCAATCAAAAGAAAGGTTCAACTCGGTGAGATGAATGCACACATCACAAAGAAGTTCCTCAGAATGATTCTGTCTAGTTTTTATGTGAAGATATTTCCTTATCAGCTGTATGCCTCAAAGGACTCCAAATTTCCATTTGCAGATACTAGACAAGAAGTAATTTCCAGCTGCCCAATCAAAAGAAAGCTTCAACTCTGTGAGTTGAATGCACACATCACAAAGAAGTTTCTCAGAATGCTTCTGTTTAGTTTTTATGTGAAGATATTTCCTTCACAGCTAAAGGCCTCAAACCGCTCCAAATATCCAGTTGCAGATTCTACAAAAAAAGTGTTTCCAAACTGCTCATTCAAAAGACATGTTCAGCTCTGTGAGAAGAATGCACACATCACAGAGAAGTTTGTCAGAATGCTTCTGTCTAGATTTTATGTGAAGATATTTCCTTTTTAGCTATAAGCCTGAAAGCGCTCCAAATTCCATTTTCATACACTGCAAAAAGAGTCTTTCCAAACTGCTCAATCAAAAGAAAGGTTAACCTCGGTTAAATGAATGCACGCATCACAAAAAGGTCTATCTGAATGCTTCTGTCTAGATTTTATGTGAGGATATTTCCTGTTCAACCATGGTCCTCAAAGCGCTCCAAATATCCACTTGCAGATTCTACAATAAGATTCTTACAAAACAGCTCAATCTAAAGAAAGCTTCAACTCTCTGTGTTGAATGCAGACATCATAAATAAGTTGTCAAAATGTTTCTGTCTAGTTTCTAAGTGAAGATATTTCCTTTACCACCATAGGCCTCAATGCACTCCAAATATCCATGTGCAGATACTACAAAAAGAGTGTTTCCAAACTGCTCAATCAAAAGAAAGGTTCAACTCTGTGAGTTGCATGCACACATCACAAGGAAGTATCTGAGAATGCTTCTGCGTAGTTTTTAAGTGAAGATATTTCCTTTTCCCCTATAGGCCTCAAAGTGCTCCAAATATGCACTTGCAGTTTCTACAAACGAGTGTTTCAAAATGACCAAATCAAAACAAATGTTCAACTCTGTGAGATGAATGCACAATTCGTAAAGAAGTTTCTCAGAATGCTTTTGTGTAGTTTTTATGTGAAGATATTTAATTCTCCCACATAGGCCTCAAAGCACTCCAAATATCCACTACCAGATTCTCCAAAAACAGTGTTTCAAAACGGCTCAATCAAAAGAAAGGTTCAACTCTGTGAGATGAATGCACACATCACTAGAAGGTTCTCAGAATGCTTCTGTCTCGTTTTTATGTGAAGATATTTCCTTTTCAGCTGTAGGTCTCAAAGCGCTCCAAATATCCATTGGCAGATACGAAAAATAGAGTGTTTCCAAACTGCTAAATCTAAAGAAAGGTTCAACTTTGTGAGTTGAAGGCTGACATTACAAAGAAGTTTCTGAGAATGCTCCTGTCTAGTTTTTAAGTGAAGATATTTCCTTTTCCACCATAGGCCTCAATGCGCTCCAAATATCCATTTGCAGATTCTCCAAAAAGAGTGTTTCCAAACTGCTTAATCAAAAGAAAGGTTCAACTCTGTGAGTTGAATGCACACATCACAAGGAAGTATCTGAGAATGCTTCTGTCCAGTTTTTAAGTGAAGATATTTCGTTTTCCACCGTAGGCCTCAAAGTGCTACAATTATGCACTTGCAGTTTCTACAAAAGGAGTGTTTCACAATGGCTCAATCAAAACAAAAGTTCAACTCTGTGAGATGAATGCACACATCACAAAGAAGTTTCTCGGAATGCTTCTGTCTGGTTTTTATGTGAAGATATTTCCTTTTAAGCTATAGGCCTCAAAGTGCAAAAAGTATCCATTTGCAGACACTACAAAGAGTGTTTACAAATGGCTCAATCAAAAGAAAGCTTCAACTCTGTCAGTTGAATTCACACATCACAAAGTAGTTTCTGAGAATGCTTCTGTCTAGTATTTATGTGAAGATATTTCCTTTTCCACCAGAGGCCTCAAAGCGCTCCAAATATCCACTTGCAGATTCTGCAAAAAGAGTGTTTCAAAACTCCTCAATCAAAAGAAAGGTTCAACTCTGTGAGATGAATGCACACGTCACAAAGAAGTTTCTCAGAATGCTTCAGTCTAGTTTTTATGTGAAGATATTTCCTTTTCTGCTTTAGGTCTCAAAGCGCTCCGAATACACATTTGCAGATACTACAAAAACATTGTTTCCAAAGTGCTCAATCAAAAGAAATGTTCAACTCTGTGAGTTGAATACACACATCACAAAGAAGTTTCTGAGAAGGCTTCTGTCTATTTTTTATGTGAAGATATTTCCTTTTCCACCAGATGCCACAATCGCTCTTAATGTCCACTTGCAAATTCTACAAAAATAGTGTTTTAAAACTGCTCAATCAAACGGAAAGGTCCAACTCTGTTAGTTGAATGCACACATCACAAAGAACTTTCTGAGAATGCCTCTGTCTAGTTTTTATGTGAAGATATTTTCTTTTCCACGATAGTCATCAAAGAGCTCCAAATATCTACTTGCAGATTCTACAAAAAGAGTGTTTCAAAACTGCTCAATCCAAAGAATGCTTCAACTCTGTGAGTTGAATGCACACATCACATAGAGGTTTCTGAGAATGCTTCTGTCTAGTTTTTATGTGAAGATATTTGCTTCTGCACCAGAGGCCACAATCGCTCCTACTATTCGCTTTCAAATTCTACAAAAATAGTGTTTCAAAACTGCTCAATCAAAAAAAAAACTTTCAACTCCGAGAGTTGCATGCACACATCAAAAAGAACTTTCTGAGAATGCTTCTGTGTAGATTTTATGTGAAGATATTTCCTTTTCCACCACAGGCCTCAAAGCGCTCCAAATATCCACTTGCAGATTCTAAAAAAGAGTATTTCAATACTGATCAATCAAAAGAAAGCTTCAACTCTGTGAGTTGAATGCACACCTTAGAAAGAAGTTTCTGAGAGTGCCTTTGTCTAGTTTTTATATGAGGATATTTCCCTTTCCAACCTAGGCGTCAAAATGCTCCAAATATTCTCTTGCAGATTATATTAAAAGAGAGTTTCAAAACTGCTCAATCAAAAGAAAGGTTCAACTCGGTGAGATGAATGCACACATCACAAAGAAGTTCCTCAGAATGATTCTGTCTAGTTTTTATGTGAAGATATTTCCTTATCAGCTGTATGCCTCAAAGGACTCCAAATTTCCATTTGCAGATACTAGACAAGAAGTAATTTCCAGCTGCCCAATCAAAAGAAAGCTTCAACTCTGTGAGTTGAATGCACACATCACAAAGAAGTTTCTCAGAATGCTTCTGTTTAGTTTTTATGTGAAGATATTTCCTTCACAGCTAAAGGCCTCAAACCGCTCCAAATATCCAGTTGCAGATTCTACAAAAAAAGTGTTTCGAAACTGCTCATTCAAAAGACATGTTCAGCTCTGTGAGAAGAATGCACACATCACAGAGAAGTTTGTCAGAATGCTTCTGTCTAGATTTTATGTGAAGATATTTCCTTTTTAGCTATAAGCCTGAAAGCGCTCCAAATTCCATTTTCATACACTGCAAAAAGAGTCTTTCCAAACTGCTCAATCAAAAGAAAGGTTAACCTCGGTTAAATGAATGCACGCATCACAAAAAGGTCTATCTGAATGCTTCTGTCTAGATTTTATGTGAGGATATTTCCTGTTCAACCATGGTCCTCAAAGCGCTCCAAATATCCACTTGCAGATTCTACAATAAGATTCTTACAAAACAGCTCAATCTAAAGAAAGCTTCAACTCTCTGTGTTGAATGCAGACATCATAAATAAGTTGTCAAAATGTTTCTGTCTAGTTTCTAAGTGAAGATATTTCCTTTACCACCATAGGCCTCAATGCACTCCAAATATCCATGTGCAGATACTACAAAAAGAGTGTTTCCAAACTGCTCAATCAAAAGAAAGGTTCAACTCTGTGAGTTGCATGCACACATCACAAGGAAGTATCTGAGAATGCTTCTGCGTAGTTTTTAAGTGAAGATATTTCCTTTTCCCCTATAGGCCTCAAAGTGCTCCAAATATGCACTTGCAGTTTCTACAAACGAGTGTTTCAAAATGACCAAATCAAAACAAATGTTCAACTCTGTGAGATGAATGCACAATTCGTATAGAAGTTTCTCAGAATGCTTTTGTGTAGTTTTTATGTGAAGATATTTAATTCTCCCACATAGGCCTCAAAGCACTCCAAATATCCACTACCAGATTCTCCAAAAACAGTGTTTCAAAACGGCTCAATCAAAAGAAAGGTTCAACTCTGTGAGATGAATGCACACATCACTAGAAGGTTCTCAGAATGCTTCTGTCTCGTTTTTATGTGAAGATATTTCCTTTTCAGCTGTAGGTCTCAAAGCGCTCCAAATATCCATTGGCAGATACGAAAAATAGAGTGTTTCCAAACTGCTAAATCTAAAGAAAGGTTCAACTTTGTGAGTTGAAGGCTGACATTACAAAGAAGTTTCTGAGAATGCTCCTGTCTAGTTTTTAAGTGAAGATATTTCCTTTTCCACCATAGGCCTCAATGCGCTCCAAATATCCATTTGCAGATTCTCCAAAAAGAGTGTTTCCAAACTGCTTAATCAAAAGAAAGGTTCAACTCTGTGAGTTGAATGCACACATCACAAGGAAGTATCTGAGAATGCTTCTGTCCAGTTTTTAAGTGAAGATATTTCGTTTTCCACCGTAGGCCTCAAAGTGCTACAATTATGCACTTGCAGTTTCTACAAAAGGAGTGTTTCACAATGGCTCAATCAAAACAAAAGTTCAACTCTGTGAGATGAATGCACACATCACAAAGAAGTTTCTCGGAATGCTTCTGTCTGGTTTTTATGTGAAGATATTTCCTTTTAAGCTATAGGCCTCAAAGTGCAAAAAGTATCCATTTGCAGACACTACAAAGAGTGTTTACAAATGGCTCAATCAAAAGAAAGCTTCAACTCTGTCAGTTGAATTCACACATCACAAAGTAGTTTCTGAGAATGCTTCTGTCTAGTATTTATGTGAAGATATTTCCTTTTCCACCAGAGGCCTCAAAGCGCTCCAAATATCCACTTGCAGATTCTGCAAAAAGAGTGTTTCAAAACTCCTCAATCAAAAGAAAGGTTCAACTCTGTGAGATGAATGCACACGTCACAAAGAAGTTTCTCAGAATGCTTCAGTCTAGTTTTTATGTGAAGATATTTCCTTTTCTGCTTTAGGTCTCAAAGCGCTCAGAATACACATTTGCAGATACTACAAAAAGATTGTTTCCAAAGTGCTCAATCAAAAGAAATGTTCAACTCTGTGAGTTGAATACACACATCACAAAGAAGTTTCTGAGAAGGCTTCTGTCTATTTTTTATGTGAAGATATTTCCTTTTCCACCAGATGCCACAATCGCTCTTAATGTCCACTTGCAAATTCTACAAAAATAGTGTTTTAAAACTGCTCAATCAAACGGAAAGGTCCAACTCTGTTAGTTGAATGCACACATCACAAAGAACTTTCTGAGAATGCCTCTGTCTAGTTTTTATGTGAAGATATTTTCTTTTCCACTATAGTCATCAAAGAGCTCCAAATATCTACTTGCAGATTCTACAAAAAGAGTGTTTCAAAACTGCTCAATCCAAAGAATGCTTCAACTCTGTGAGTTGAATGCACACATCACATAGAGGTTTCTGAGAATGCTTCTGTCTAGTTTTTATGTGAAGATATTTGCTTCTGCACCAGAGGCCACAATCGCTCCTACTATTCGCTTGCAAATTCTACAAAAATAGTGTTTCAAAACTGCTCAATCAAAAAAAAAACTTTCAACTCCGAGAGTTGCATGCACACATCAAAAAGAACTTTCTGAGAATGCTTCTGTGTAGATTTTATGTGAAGATATTTCCTTTTCCACCACAGGCCTCAAAGCGCTCCAAATATCCACTTGCAGATTCTAAAAAAGAGTATTTCAATACTGATCAATCAAAAGAAAGCTTCAACTCTGTGAGTTGAATGCACACCTTAGAAAGAAGTTTCTGAGAGTGCCTTTGTCTAGTTTTTATGTGAGGATATTTCCCTTTCCAACCTAGGCGTCAAAATGCTCCAAATATTCTCTTGCAGATTCTATTAAAAGAGAGTTTCAAAACTGCTCAATCAAAAGAAAGGTTCAACTCGGTGAGATGAATGCACACATCACAAAGAAGTTCCTCAGAATGATTCTGTCTAGTTTTTATGTGAAGATATTTCCTTATCAGCTGTATGCCTCAAAGGACTCCAAATTTCCATTTGCAGATACTAGACAAGAAGTAATTTCCAGCTGCCCAATCAAAAGAAAGCTTCAACTCTGTGAGTTGAATGCACACATCACAAAGAAGTTTCTCAGAATGCTTCTGTTTAGTTTTTATGTGAAGATATTTCCTTCACAGCTAAAGGCCTCAAACCGCTCCAAATATCCAGTTGCAGATTCTACAAAAAAAGTGTTTCCAAACTGCTCATTCAAAAGACATGTTCAGCTCTGTGAGAAGAATGCACACATCACAGAGAAGTTTGTCAGAATGCTTCTGTCTAGATTTTATGTGAAGATATTTCCTTTTTAGCTATAAGCCTGAAAGCGCTCCAAATTCCATTTTCATACACTGCAAAAAGAGTCTTTCCAAACTGCTCAATCAAAAGAAAGGTTAACCTCGGTTAAATGAATGCACGCATCACAAAAAGGTCTATCTGAATGCTTCTGTCTAGATTTTATGTGAGGATATTTCCTGTTCAACCATGGTCCTCAAAGCGCTCCAAATATCCACTTGCAGATTCTACAATAAGATTCTTACAAAACAGCTCAATCTAAAGAAAGCTTCAACTCTCTGTGTTGAATGCAGACATCATAAATAAGTTGTCAAAATGTTTCTGTCTAGTTTCTAAGTGAAGATATTTCCTTTACCACCATAGGCCTCAATGCACTCCAAATATCCATGTGCAGATACTACAAAAAGAGTGTTTCCAAACTGCTCAATCAAAAGAAAGGTTCAACTCTGTGAGTTGCATGCACACATCACAAGGAAGTATCTGAGAATGCTTCTGCGTAGTTTTTAAGTGAAGATATTTCCTTTTCCCCTATAGGCCTCAAAGTGCTCCAAATATGCACTTGCAGTTTCTACAAACGAGTGTTTCAAAATGACCAAATCAAAACAAATGTTCAACTCTGTGAGATGAATGCACAATTCGTAAAGAAGTTTCTCAGAATGCTTTTGTGTAGTTTTTATGTGAAGATATTTAATTCTCCCACATAGGCCTCAAAGCACTCCAAATATCCACTACCAGATTCTCCAAAAACAGTGTTTCAAAACGGCTCAATCAAAAGAAAGGTTCAACTCTGTGAGATGAATGCACACATCACTAGAAGGTTCTCAGAATGCTTCTGTCTCGTTTTTATGTGAAGATATTTCCTTTTCAGCTGTAGGTCTCAAAGCGCTCCAAATATCCATTGGCAGATACGAAAAATAGAGTGTTTCCAAACTGCTAAATCTAAAGAAAGGTTCAACTTTGTGAGTTGAAGGCTGACATTACAAAGAAGTTTCTGAGAATGCTCCTGTCTAGTTTTTAAGTGAAGATATTTCCTTTTCCACCATAGGCCTCAATGCGCTCCAAATATCCATTTGCAGATTCTCCAAAAAGAGTGTTTCCAAACTGCTTAATCAAAAGAAAGGTTCAACTCTGTGAGTTGAATGCACACATCACAAGGAAGTATCTGAGAATGCTTCTGTCCAGTTTTTAAGTGAAGATATTTCGTTTTCCACCGTAGGCCTCAAAGTGCTACAATTATGCACTTGCAGTTTCTACAAAAGGAGTGTTTCACAATGGCTCAATCAAAACAAAAGTTCAACTCTGTGAGATGAATGCACACATCACAAAGAAGTTTCTCGGAATGCTTCTGTCTGGTTTTTATGTGAAGATATTTCCTTTTAAGCTATAGGCCTCAAAGTGCAAAAAGTATCCATTTGCAGACACTACAAAGAGTGTTTACAAATGGCTCAATCAAAAGAAAGCTTCAACTCTGTCAGTTGAATTCACACATCACAAAGTAGTTTCTGAGAATGCTTCTGTCTAGTATTTATGTGAAGATATTTCCTTTTCCACCAGAGGCCTCAAAGCGCTCCAAATATCCACTTGCAGATTCTGCAAAAAGAGTGTTTCAAAACTCCTCAATCAAAAGAAAGGTTCAACTCTGTGAGATGAATGCACACGTCACAAAGAAGTTTCTCAGAATGCTTCAGTCTAGTTTTTATGTGAAGATATTTCCTTTTCTGCTTTAGGTCTCAAAGCGCTCCGAATACACATTTGCAGATACTACAAAAAGATTGTTTCCAAAGTGCTCAATCAAAAGAAATGTTCAACTCTGTGAGTTGAATACACACATCACAAAGAAGTTTCTGAGAATGCTTCTGTCTATTTTTTATGTGAAGATATTTCCTTTTCCACCAGATGCCACAATCGCTCTTAATGTCCACTTGCAAATTCTACAAAAATAGTGTTTTAAAACTGCTCAATCAAACGGAAAGGTCCAACTCTGTTAGTTGAATGCACACATCACAAAGAACTTTCTGAGAATGCCTCTGTCTAGTTTTTATGTGAAGATATTTTCTTTTCCACGATAGTCATCAAAGAGCTCCAAATATCTACTTGCAGATTCTACAAAAAGAGTGTTTCAAAACTGCTCAATCCAAAGAATGCTTCAACTCTGTGAGTTGAATGCACACATCACATAGAGGTTTCTGAGAATGCTTCTGTCTAGATTTTATGTGAGGATATTTCCTGTTCAACCATGGGCCTCAAAGCGCTCCAAATATCCACTTGCAGATTCTACAATAAGATTCTTACAAAACAGCTCAATCTAAAGAAAGCTTCAACTCTCTGTGTTGAATGCAGACATCATAAATAAGTTGTCAAAATGTTTCTGTCTAGTTTCTAAGTGAAGATATTTCCTTTACCACCATAGGCCTCAATGCACTCCAAATATCCATGTGCAGATACTACAAAAAGAGTGTTTCCAAACTGCTCAATCAAAAGAAAGGTTCAACTCTGTGAGTTGCATGCACACATCACAAGGAAGTATCCGAGAACGCTTCTGCGTAGTTTTTAAGTGAAGATATGTCCTTTTCCCCTATAGGCCTCAAAGTGCTCCAAATATGCACTTGCAGTTTCTACAAACGAGTGTTTCAAAATGACCAAATCAAAACAAATGTTCAACTCTGTGAGATGAATGCACAATTCGTAAAGAAGTTTCTCAGAATGCTTTTGTGTAGTTTTTATGTGAAGATATTTAATTCTCCCACATAGGCCTCAAAGCACTCCAAATATCCACTACCAGATTCTCCAAAAACAGTGTTTCAAAACGGCTTAATCAAAAGAAAGGTTCAACTCTGTGAGATGAATGCACACATCACTAAAAGGTTCTCAGAATGCTTCTGTCTCGTTTTTATGTGAAGATATTTCCTTTTCAGCTGTAGGTCTCAAAGCGCTCCAAATATCCATTGGCAGATACGAAAAATAGAGTGTTTCCAAACTGCTAAATCTAAAGAAAGGTTCAACTTTGTGAGTTGAAGGCTGACATTACAAAGAAGTTTCTGAGAATGCTCCTGTCTAGTTTTTAAGTGAAGATATTTCCTTTTCCACCATAGGCCTCAATGCGCTCCAAATATCCATTTGCAGATTCTCCAAAAAGAGTGTTTCCAAACTGCTTAATCAAAAGAAAGGTTCAACTCTGTGAGTTGAATGCACACATCACAAGGAAGTATCTGAGAATGCTTCTGTCCAGTTTTTAAGTGAAGATATTTCGTTTTCCACCGTAGGCCTCAAAGTGCTACAATTATGCACTTGCAGTTTCTACAAAAGGAGTGTTTCACAATGGCTCAATCAAAACAAAAGTTCAACTCTGTGAGATGAATGCACACATCACAAAGAAGTTTCTCGGAATGCTTCTGTCTGGTTTTTATGTGAAGATATTTCCTTTTAAGCTATAGGCCTCAAAGTGCAAAAAGTATCCATTTGCAGACACTACAAAGAGTGTTTACAAATGGCTCAATCAAAAGAAAGCTTCAACTCTGTCAGTTGAATTCACACATCACAAAGTAGTTTCTGAGAATGCTTCTGTCTAGTTTTTATGTGAAGATATTTCCTTTTCCACCAGAGGCCTCAAAGCGCTCCAAATATCCACTTGCAGATTCTGCAAAAAGAGTGTTTCAAAACTCCTCAATCAAAAGCAAGGTTCAAATCTGTGAGATGAATGCACACGTCACAAAGAAGTTTCTCAGAATGCTTCAGTCTAGTTTTTATGTGAAGATATTTCCTTTTCTGCTTTAGGTCTCAAAGCGCTCCGAATACACATTTGCAGATACTACAAAAAGATTGTTTCCAAAGTGCTCAATCAAAAGAAATGTTCAACTCTGTGAGTTGAATACACACATCACAAAGAAGTTTCTGAGAATGCTTCTGTCTATTTTTTATGTGAAGATATTTCCTTTTCCACCAGATGCCACAATCGCTCTTAATGTCCACTTGCAAATTCTACAAAAATAGTGTTTTAAAACTGCTCAATCAAACGGAAAGGTCCAACTCTGTTAGTTGAATGCACACATCACAAAGAACTTTCTGAGAATGCCTCTGTCTAGTTTTTATGTGAAGATATTTTCTTTTCCACGATAGTCATCAAAGAGCTCCAAATATCTACTTGCAGATTCTACAAAAAGAGTGTTTCAAAACTGCTCAATCCAAAGAATGCTTCAACTCTGTGAGTTGAATGCACACATCACATAGAGGTTTCTGAGAATGCTTCTGTCTAGTTTTTATGTGAAGATATTTGCTTCTGCACCAGAGGCCACAATCGCTCCTACTATTCGCTTGCAAATTCTACAAAAATAGTGTTTCAAAACTGCTCAATCAAAAAAAAAACTTTCAACTCCGAGAGTTGCATGCACACATCAAAAAGAACTTTCTGAGAATGCTTCTGTGTAGATTTTATGTGAAGATATTTCCTTTTCCACCACAGGCCTCAAAGCGCTCCAAATATCCACTTGCAGATTCTACAAAAGAGTATTTCAATACTGATCAATCAAAAGAAAGCTTCAACTCTGTGAGTTGAATGCACACCTTAGAAAGAAGTTTCTGAGAGTGCCTTTGTCTAGTTTTTATATGAGGATATTTCCCTTTCCAACCTAGGCGTCAAAATGCTCCAAATATTCTCTTGCAGATTCTATTAAAAGAGAGTTTCAAAACTGCTCAATCAAAAGAAAGGTTCAACTCGGTGAGATGAATGCACACATCACAAAGAAGTTCCTCAGAATGATTCTGTCTAGTTTTTATGTGAAGATATTTCCTTATCAGCTGTATGCCTCAAAGGACTCCAAATTTCCATTTGCAGATACTAGACAAGAAGTAATTTCCAGCTGCCCAATCAAAAGAAAGCTTCAACTCTGTGAGTTGAATGCACACATCACAAAGAAGTTTCTCAGAATGCTTCTGTTTAGTTTTTATGTGAAGATATTTCCTTCACAGCTAAAGGCCTCAAACCGCTCCAAATATCCAGTTGCAGATTCTACAAAAAAAGTGTTTCCAAACTGCTCATTCAAAAGACATGTTCAGCTCTGTGAGAAGAATGCACACATCACAGAGAAGTTTGTCAGAATGCTTCTGTCTAGATTTTATGTGAAGATATTTCCTTTTTAGCTATAAGCCTGAAAGCGCTCCAAATTCCATTTTCATACACTGCAAAAAGAGTCTTTCCAAACTGCTCAATCAAAAGAAAGGTTAACCTCGGTTAAATGAATGCACGCATCACAAAAAGGTCTATCTGAATGCTTCTGTCTAGATTTTATGTGAGGATATTTCCTGTTCAACCATGGTCCTCAAAGCGCTCCAAATATCCACTTGCAGATTCTACAATAAGATTCTTACAAAACAGCTCAATCTAAAGAAAGCTTCAACTCTCTGTGTTGAATGCAGACATCATAAATAAGTTGTCAAAATGTTTCTGTCTAGTTTCTAAGTGAAGATATTTCCTTTACCACCATAGGCCTCAATGCACTCCAAATATCCATGTGCAGATACTACAAAAAGAGTGTTTCCAAACTGCTCAATCAAAAGAAAGGTTCAACTCTGTGAGTTGCATGCACACATCACAAGGAAGTATCTGAGAATGCTTCTGCGTAGTTTTTAAGTGAAGATATTTCCTTTTCCCCTATAGGCCTCAAAGTGCTCCAAATATGCACTTGCAGTTTCTACAAACGAGTGTTTCAAAATGACCAAATCAAAACAAATGTTCAACTCTGTGAGATGAATGCACAATTCGTAAAGAAGTTTCTCAGAATGCTTTTGTGTAGTTTTTATGTGAAGATATTTAATTCTCCCACATAGGCCTCAAAGCACTCCAAATATCCACTACCAGATTCTCCAAAAACAGTGTTTCAAAACGGCTCAATCAAAAGAAAGGTTCAACTCTGTGAGATGAATGCACACATCACTAGAAGGTTCTCAGAATGCTTCTGTCTCGTTTTATGTGAAGATATTTCCTTTTCAGCTGTAGGTCTCAAAGCGCTCCAAATATCCATTGGCAGATACGAAAAATAGAGTGTTTCCAAACTGCTAAATCTAAAGAAAGGTTCAACTTTGTGAGTTGAAGGCTGACATTACAAAGAAGTTTCTGAGAATGCTCCTGTCTAGTTTTTAAGTGAAGATATTTCCTTTTCCACCATAGGCCTCAATGCGCTCCAAATATCCATTTGCAGATTCTCCAAAAAGAGTGTTTCCAAACTGCTTAATCAAAAGAAAGGTTCAACTCTGTGAGTTGAATGCACACATCACAAGGAAGTATCTGAGAATGCTTCTGTCCAGTTTTTAAGTGAAGATATTTCGTTTTCCACCGTAGGCCTCAAAGTGCTACAATTATGCACTTGCAGTTTCTACAAAAGGAGTGTTTCACAATGGCTCAATCAAAACAAAAGTTCAACTCTGTGAGATGAATGCACACATCACAAAGAAGTTTCTCGGAATGCTTCTGTCTGGTTTTTATGTGAAGATATTTCCTTTTAAGCTATAGGCCTCAAAGTGCAAAAAGTATCCATTTGCAGACACTACAAAGAGTGTTTACAAATGGCTCAATCAAAAGAAAGCTTCAACTCTGTCAGTTGAATTCACACATCACAAAGTAGTTTCTGAGAATGCTTCTGTCTAGTTTTTATGTGAAGATATTTCCTTTTCCACCAGAGGCCTCAAAGCGCTCCAAATATCCACTTGCAGATTCTGCAAAAAGAGTGTTTCAAAACTCCTCAATCAAAAGAAAGGTTCAACTCTGTGAGATGAATGCACACGTCACAAAGAAGTTTCTCAGAATGCTTCAGTCTAGTTTTTATGTGAAGATATTTGCTTTTCTGCTTTAGGTCTCAAAGCGCTCCGAATACACATTTGCAGATACTACAAAAAGATTGTTTCCAAAGTGCTCAATCAAAAGAAATGTTCAACTCTGTGAGTTGAATACACACATCACAAAGAAGTTTCTGAGAAGGCTTCTGTCTATTTTTTATCTGAAGATATTTCCTTTTCCACCAGATGCCACAATCGCTCTTAATGTCCACTTGCAAATTCTACCAAAATAGTGTTTTAAAACTGCTCAATCAAACGGAAAGATCCAACTCTGTTAGTTGAATGCACACATCACAAAGAACTTTCTGAGAATGCCTCTGTCTAGTTTTTATGTGAAGATATTTTCTTTTCCACGATAGTCATCAAAGAGCTCCAAATATCTACTTGCAGATTCTACAAAAAGAGTGTTTTAAAACTGCTCAATCCAAAGAATGCTTCAACTCTGTGAGTTGAATGCACACATCACATAGAGGTTTCTGAGAATGCTTCTGTCTAGTTTTTATGTGAAGATATTTGCTTCTGCACCAGAGGCCACAATCGCTCCTACTATTCACTTGCAAATTCTACAAAAATAGTGTTTCAAAACTGCTCAATCAAAAAAAAAACTTTCAACTCCGAGAGTTGCATGCACACATCACAAAGAACTTTCTGAGAATGCTTCTGTGTAGATTTTATGTGAAGATATTTCCTTTTCCACCACAGGCCTCAAAGCGCTCCAAATATCCACTTGCAGATTCTAAAAAAGAGTATTTCAATACTGATCAATCAAAAGAAAGCTTCAACTCTGTGAGTTGAATGCACACCTTAGAAAGAAGTTTCTGAGAGTGCCTTTGTCTAGTTTTTATGTGAGGATATTTCCCTTTCCAACCTAGGCGTCAAAATGCTCCAAATATTCTCTTGCAGATTCTATTAAAAGAGAGTTTCAAAACTGCTCAATCAAAAGAAAGGTTCAACTCGGTGAGATGAATGCACACATCACAAAGAAGTTCCTCAGAATGATTCTGTCTAGTTTTTATGTGAAGATATTTCCTTATCAGCTGTATGCCTCAAAGGACTCCAAATTTCCATTTGCAGATACTAGACAAGAAGTAATTTCCAGCTGCCCAATCAAAAGAAAGCTTCAACTCTGTGAGTTGAATGCACACATCACAAAGAAGTTTCTCAGAATGCTTCTGTTTAGTTTTTATGTGAAGATATTTCCTTCACAGCTAAAGGCCTCAAACCGCTCCAAATATCCAGTTGCAGATTCTACAAAAAAAGTGTTTCCAAACTGCTCATTCAAAAGACATGTTCAGCTCTGTGAGAAGAATGCACACATCACAGGGAAGTTTGTCAGAATGCTTCTGTCTAGATTTTATGTGAAGATATTTCCTTTTTAGCTATAAGCCTGAAAGCGCTCCAAATTCCATTTTCATACACTGCAAAAAGAGTCTTTCCAAACTGCTCAATCAAAAGAAAGGTTAACCTCTGTTAAATGAATGCACGCATCACAAAAAGGTCTATCAGAATGCTTCTGTCTAGATTTTATGTGAGGATATTTCCTGTTCAACCATGGGCCTCAAAGCGCTCCAAATATCCACTTGCAGATTCTACAATAAGATTCTTACAAAACAGCTCAATCTAAAGAAAGCTTCAACTCTCTGTGTTGAATGCAGACATCATAAATAAGTTGTCAAAATGTTTCTGTCTAGTTTCTAAGTGAAGATATTTCCTTTACCACCATAGGCCTCAATGCACTCCAAATATCCATGTGCAGATACTACAAAAAGAGTGTTTCCAAACTGCTCAATCAAAAGAAAGGTTCAACTCTGTGAGTTGCATGCACACATCACAAGGAAGTATCTGAGAATGCTTCTGCGTAGTTTTTAAGTGAAGATATTTCCTTTTCCCCTATAGGCCTCAAAGTGCTCCAAATATGCACTTGCAGTTTCTACAAACGAGTGTTTCAAAATGACCAAATCAAAACAAATGTTCAACTCTGTGAGATGAATGCACAATTCGTAAAGAAGTTTCTCAGAATGCTTTTGTGTAGTTTTTATGTGAAGATATTTAATTCTCCCACATAGGCCTCAAAGCACTCCAAATATCCACTACCAGATTCTCCAAAAACAGTGTTTCAAAACGGCTCAATCAAAAGAAAGGTTCAACTCTGTGAGATGAATGCACACATCACTAGAATGTTCTCAGAATGCTTCTGTCTCGTTTTTATGTGAAGATATTTCCTTTTCAGCTGTAGGTCTCAAAGCGCTCCAAATATCCATTGGCAGATACGAAAAATAGAGTGTTTCCAAACTGCTAAATCTAAAGAAAGGTTCAACTTTGTGAGTTGAAGGCTGACATTACAAAGAAGTTTCTGAGAATGCTCCTGTCTAGTTTTTAAGTGAAGATATTTCCTTTTCCACCATAGGCCTCAATGCGCTCCAAATATCCATTTGCAGATTCTCCAAAAAGAGTGTTTCCAAACTGCTTAAACAAAAGAAAGGTTCAACTCTGTGAGTTGAATGCACACATCACAAGGAAGTATCTGAGAATGCTTCTGTCCAGTTTTTAAGTGAAGATATTTCGTTTTCCACCATAGGCCTCAAAGTGCTACAATTATGCACTTGCAGTTTCTACAAAAGGAGTGTTTCACAATGGCTCAATCAAAACAAAAGTTCAACTCTGTGAGATGAATGCACACATCACAAAGAAGTTTCTCGGAATGCTTCTGTCTGGTTTTTATGTGAAGATATTTCCTTTTAAGCTATAGGCCTCAAAGTGCAAAAAGTATCCATTTGCAGACACTACAAAGAGTGTTTACAAATGGCTCAATCAAAAGAAAGCTTCAACTCTGTCAGTTGAATTCACACATCACAAAGTAGTTTCTGAGAATGTTCTGTCTAGTTTTTATGTGAAGATATTTCCTTTTCCACCATAGGCCTCAAAGTGCTCCAAATATCCACTTGCAGATTCTGCAAAAAGAGTGTTCCAAAACTCCTCAATCAAAAGAAAGGTTCAACTCTGTGAGATGAATGCACACGTCACAAAGAAGTTTCTCAGAATGCTTCAGTCTAGTTTTTATGTGAAGATATTTCCTTTTCTGCTTTAGGTCTCAAAGCGCTCCGAATACACATTTGCAGATACTACAAAAAGATTGTTTCCAAAGTGCTCAATCAAAAGAAATGTTCAACTCTGTGAGTTGAATACACACATCACAAAGAAGTTTCTGAGAAGGCTTCTGTCTATTTTTTATGTGAAGATATTTCCTTTTCCACCAGATGCCACAATCGCTCTTAATGTCCACTTGCAAATTCTACAAAAATAGTGGTTTAAAACTGCTCAATCAAACGGAAAGGTCCAACTCTGTTAGTTGAATGCACACATCACAAAGAACTTTCTGAGAATGCCTCTGTCTAGTTTTTATGTGAAGATATTTTCTTTTCCACGATAGTCATCAAAGAGCTCCAAATATCTACTTGCAGATTCTACAGAAAGAGTGTTTCAAAACTGCTCAATCAAAAGAATGCTTCAACTCTGTGAGTTGAATGCACACATCACATAGAGGTTTCTGAGAATGCTTCTGTCTAGTTTTTATGTGAAGATATTTGCTTCTGCACCAGAGGCCACAATCGCTCCTACTATTCACTTGCAAATTCTACAAAAATAGTGTTTCAAAACTGCTCAATCAAAAAAAAAAACTTTCAACTCCGAGAGTTGCATGCACACATCACAAAGAACTTTCTGAGAATGCTTCTGTGTAGATTTTATGTGAAGATATTTCCTTTTCCACCACAGGCCTCAAAGCGCTCCAAATATCCACTTGCAGATTCTAAAAAAGAGTATTTCAATACTGATCAATCAAAAGAAAGCTTCAAATCTGTGAGTTGAATGCACACCTTAGAAAGAAGTTTCTGAGAGTGCCTTTGTCTAGTTTTTATGTGAGGATATTTCCCTTTCCAACCTAGGCGTCAAAATGCTCCAAATATTCTCTTGCAGATTCTATTAAAAGAGAGTTTCAAAACTGCTCAATCAAAAGAAAGGTTCAACTCAGTGAGATGAATGCACACATCACAAAGAAGTTCCTCAGAATGATTCTGTCTAGTTTTTATGTGAAGATATTTCCTTATCAGCTGTATGCCTCAAAGGACTCCAAATTTCCATTTGCAGATACTAGACAAGAAGTAATTTCCAGCTGCCCAATCAAAAGAAAGCTTCAACTCTGTGAGTTGAATGCACACATCACAAAGAAGTTTCTCAGAATGCTTCTGTTTAGTTTTTATGTGAAGATATTTCCTTCACAGCTAAAGGCCTCAAACCGCTCCAAATATCCAGTTGCAGATTCTACAAAAAAAGTGTTTCCAAACTGCTCATTCAAAAGACATGTTCAGCTCTGTGAGAAGAATGCACACATCACAGAGAAGTTTGTCAGAATGCTTCTGTCTAGATTTTATGTGAAGATATTTCCTTTTTAGCTATAAGCCTGAAAGCGCTCCAAATTCCATTTTCTTACACTGCAAAAAGAGTCTTTCCAAACTGCTCAATCAAAAGAAAGGTTAACCTCGGTTAAATGAATGCACGCATCACAAAAAGGTCTATCAGAATGCTTCTGTCTAGATTTTATGTGAGGATATTTCCTGTTCAACCATGGGCCTCAAAGCGCTCCAAATATCCACTTGCAGATTCTACAATAAGATTCTTACAAAACAGCTCAATCTAAAGAAAGCTTCAACTCTCTGTGTTGAATGCAGACATCATAAATAAGTTGTCAAAATGTTTCTGTCTAGTTTCTAAGTGAAGATATTTCCTTTACCACCATAGGCCTCAATGCACTCCAAATATCCATGTGCAGATACTACAAAAAGAGTGTTTCCAAACTGCTCAATCAAAAGAAAGGTTCAACTCTGTGAGTTGCATGCACACATCACAAGGAAGTATCTGAGAATGCTTCTGCGTAGTTTTTAAGTGAAGATATTTCCTTTTCCCCTATAGGCCTCAAAGTGCTCCAAATATGCACTTGCAGTTTCTACAAACGAGTGTTTCAAAATGACCAAATCAAAACAAATGTTCAACTCTGTGAGATGAATGCACAATTCGTAAAGAAGTTTCTCAGAATGCTTTTGTGTAGTTTTTATGTGAAGATATTTAATTCTCCCACATAGGCCTCAAAGCACTCCAAATATCCACTACCAGATTCTCCAAAAACAGTGTTTCAAAACGGCTTAATCAAAAGAAAGGTTCAACTCTGTGAGATGAATGCACACATCACTAGAAGGTTCTCAGAATGCTTCTGTCTCGTTTTTATGTGAAGATATTTCCTTTTCAGCTGTAGGTCTCAAAGCGCTCCAAATATCCATTGGCAGATACGAAAAATAGAGTGTTTCCAAACTGCTAAATCTAAAGAAAGGTTCAACTTTGTGAGTTGAAGGCTGACATTACAAAGAAGTTTCTGAGAATGCTCCTGTCTAGTTTTTAAGTGAAGATATTTCCTTTTCCACCATAGGCCTCAATGCGCTCCAAATATCCATTTGCAGATTCTCCAAAAAGAGTGTTTCCAAACTGCTTAATCAAAAGAAAGGTTCAACTCTGTGAGTTGAATTCACACATCACAAGGAAGTATCTGAGAATGCTTCTGTCCAGTTTTTAAGTGAAGATATTTCGTTTTCCACCGTAGGCCTCAAAGTGCTACAATTATGCACTTGCAGTTTCTACAAAAGGAGTGTTTCACAATGGCTCAATCAAAACAAAAGTTCAACTCTGTGAGATGAATGCACACATCACAAAGAAGTTTCTCGGAATGCTTCTGTCTGGTTTTTATGTGAAGATATTTCCTTTTAAGCTATAGGCCTCAAAGTGCAAAAAGTATCCATTTGCAGACACTACAAAGAGTGTTTACAAATGGCTCAATCAAAAGAAAGCTTCAACTCTGTCAGTTGAATTCACACATCACAAAGTAGTTTCTGAGAAAGCTTCTGTCTAGTTTTTATGTGAAGATATTTCCTTTTCCACCAGAGGCCTCAAAGCGCTCCAAATATCAACTTGCAGATTCTGCAAAAAGAGTGTTTCAAAACTCCTCAATCAAAAGAAAGGTTCAACTCTGTGAGATGAATGCACACGTCACAAGGAAGTTTCTCAGAATGCTTCAGTCTAGTTTTTATGTGAAGATATTTCCTTTTCTGCTTTAGGTCTGAAAGCGCTCCGAATACACATTTGCAGATACTACAAAAAGATTGTTTCCAAAGTGCTCAATCAAAAGAAATGTTCAACTCTGTGAGTTGAATACACACATCACAAAGAAGTTTCTGAGAATGCTTCTGTCTATTTTTTATGTGAAGATATTTCCTTTTCCACCAGATGCCACAATCGCTCTTAATATCCACTTGCAAATTCTACAAAAATAGTGTTTTAAAACTGCTCAATCAAACGGAAAGGTCCAACTCTGTTAGTTGAATGCACACATCACAAAGAACTTTCTGAGAATGCCTCTGTCTAGTTTTTATGTGAAGATATTTTCTTTTCCACGATAGTCATCAAAGAGCTCCAAATATCTACTTGCAGATTCTACAAAAAGAGTGTTTCAAAACTGCTCAATCAAAAGAATGCTTCAACTCTGTGAGTTGAATGCACACATCACATAGAGGTTTCTGAGAATGCTTCTGTCTAGTTTTTATGTGAAGATATTTGCTTCTGCACCAGAGGCCACAATCGCTCCTACTATTCACTTGCAAATTCTACAAAAATAGTGTTTCAAAACTGCTCAATCAAAAAAAAAAATCTTTCAACTCCGAGAGTTGCATGCACACATCACAAAGAACTTTCTGAGAATGCTTCTGTGTCGATTTTATGTGAAGATATTTCCTTTTCCACCACAGGCCTCAAAGCGCTCCAAATATCCACTTGCAGATTCTAAAAAAGAGTATTTCAATACTGATCAATCAAAAGAAAGCTTCAACTCTGTGAGTTGAATGCACACCTTAGAAAGAAGTTTCTGAGAGTGCCTTTGTCTAGTTTTTATATGAGGATATTTCCCTTTCCAACCTAGGCGTCAAAATGCTCCAAATATTCTCTTGCAGATTCTATTAAAAGAGAGTTTCAAAACTGCTCAATCAAAAGAAAGGTTCAACTCGGTGAGATGAATGCACACATCACAAAGAAGTTCCTCAGAATGATTCTGTCTAGTTTTTATGTGAAGATATTTCCTTATCAGCTGTATGCCTCAAAGGACTCCAAATTTCCATTTGCAGATACTAGACAAGAAGTAATTTCCAGCTGCCCAATCAAAAGAAAGCTTCAACTCTGTGAGTTGAATGCACACATCACAAAGAAGTTTCTCAGAATGCTTCTGTTTAGTTTTTATGTGAAGATATTTCCTTCACAGCTAAAGGCCTCAAACCGCTCCAAATATCCAGTTGCAGATTCTACAAAAAAAGTGTTTCCAAACTGCTCATTCAAAAGACATGTTCAGCTCTGTGAGAAGAATGCACACATCACAGAGAAGTTTGTCAGAATGCTTCTGTCTAGATTTTATGTGAAGATATTTCCTTTTTAGCAATAAGCCTGAAAGCGCTCCAAATTCCATTTTCATACACTGCAAAAAGAGTCTTTCCAAACTGCTCAATCAAAAGAAAGGTTAACCTCTGTTAAATGAATGCACGCATCACAAAAAGGTCTATCAGAATGCTTCTGTCTAGATTTTATGTGAGGATATTTCCTGTTCAACCATGGGCCTCAAAGCGCTCCAAATATCCACTTGCAGATTCTACAATAAGATTCTTACAAAACAGCTCAATCTAAAGAAAGCTTCAACTCTCTGTGTTGAATGCAGACATCATAAATAAGTTGTCAAAATGTTTCTGTGTAGTTTCTAAGTGAAGATATTTCCTTTACCACCATAGGCCTCAATGCACTCCAAATATCCATGTGCAGATACTACAAAAAGAGTGTTTCCAAACTGCTCAATCAAAAGAAAGGTTCAACTCTGTGAGTTGCATGCACACATCACAAGGAAGTATCTGAGAATGCTTCTGCGTAGTTTTTAAGTGAAGATATTTCCTTTTCCCCTATAGGCCTCAAAGTGCTCCAAATATGCACTTGCAGTTTCTACAAACGAGTGTTTCAAAATGACCAAATCAAAACAAATGTTCAACTCTGTGAGATGAATGCACAATTCGTAAAGAAGTTTCTCAGAATGCTTTTGTGTAGTTTTTTTGTGAAGATATTTAATTCTCCCACATAGGTCTCAAAGCACTCCAAATACCCACTACCAGATTCTCCAAAAACAGTGTTTCAAAACGGCTCAATCAAAAGAAAGGTTCAACTCTGTGAGATGAATGCACACATCACTAGAAGGTTCTCAGAATGCTTCTGTCTCGTTTTTATGTGAAGATATTTCCTTTTCAGCTGTAGGTCTCAAAGCGCTCCAAATATCCATTGGCAGATACGAAAAATAGAGTGTTTCCAAACTGCTAAATCTAAAGAAAGGTTCAACTTTGTGAGTTGAAGGCTGACATTACAAAGAAGTTTCTGAGAATGCTCCTGTCTAGTTTTTAAGTGAAGATATTTCCTTTTCCACCATAGGCCTCAATGCGCTCCAAATATCCATTTGCAGATTCTCCAAAAAGAGTGTTTCCAAACTGCTTAATCAAAAGAAAGGTTCAACTCTGTGAGTTGAATGCACACATCACAAGGAAGTATCTGAGAATGCTTCTGTCCAGTTTTTAAGTGAAGATATTTCGTTTTCCACCGTAGGCCTCAAAGTGCTACAATTATGCACTTGCAGTTTCTACAAAAGGAGTGTTTCACAATGGCTCAATCAAAACAAAAGTTCAACTCTGTGAGATGAATGCACACATCACAAAGAAGTTTCTCGGAATGCTTCTGTCTGGTTTTTATGTGAAGATATTTCCTTTTAAGCTATAGGCCTCAAAGTGCAAAAAGTATCCATTTGCAGACACTACAAAGAGTGTTTACAAATGGCTCAATCAAAAGAAAGCTTCAACTCTGTCAGTTGAATTCACACATCACAAAGTAGTTTCTGAGAAAGCTTCTGTCTAGTTTTTATGTGAAGATATTTCCTTTTCCACCAGAGGCCTCAAAGCGCTCCAAATATCCACTTGCAGATTCTGCAAAAAGAGTGTTTCAAAACTCCTCCATCAAAAGAAAGGTTCAACTCTGTGAGATGAATGCACACGTCACAAAGAAGTTTCTCAGAATGCTTCAGTCTAGTTTTTATGTGAAGATATTTCCTTTTCTGCTTTAGGTCTGAAAGCGCTCCGAATACACATTTGCAGATACTACAAAAAGATTGTTTCCAAAGTGCTCAATCAAAAGAAATGTTCAACTCCATGAGTTGAATACACACATCACAAAGAAGTTTCTGAGAATGCTTCTGTCTATTTTTTATGTGAAGATATTTCCTTTTCCACCAGATGCCACTATCTCTCTTAATATCCACTTGCAAATTCTACAAAAATAGTGTTTTAAAACTGCTCAATCAAACGGAAAGGTCCAACTCTGTTAGTTGAATGCACACATCACAAAGAACTTTCTGAGAATGCCTCTGTCTAGTTTTTATGTGAAGATATTTTCTTTTCCACGATAGTCATCAAAGAGCTCCAAATATCTACTTGCAGATTCTACAAAAAGAGTGTTTCAAAACTGCTCAATCAAAAGAATGCTTCAACTCTGTGAGTTGAATGCACACATCACATAGAGGTTTCTGAGAATGCTTCTGTCTAGTTTTTATGTGAAGATATTTGCTTTTGCACCAGAGGCCACAATCGCTCCTACTATTCACTTGCAAATTCTACAAAAATAGTGTTTCAAAACTGCTCAATCAAAAAAAAAATCTTTCAACTCCGAGAGTTGCATGCACACATCACAAAGAACTTTCTGAGAATGCTTCTGTGTAGATTTTATGTGAAGATATTTCCTTTTCCACCACAGGCCTCAAAGCGCTCCAAATATCCACTTGCAGATTCTAAAAAAGAGTATTTCAATACTGATCAATCAAAAGAAAGCTTCAACTCTGTGAGTTGAATGCACACCTTAGAAAGAAGTTTCTGAGAGTGCCTTTGTCTAGTTTTTATATGAGGATATTTCCCTTTCCAACCTAGGCGTCAAAATGCTCCAAATGTTCTCTTGCAGATTCTATTAAAAGAGAGTTTCAAAACTGCTCAATCAAAAGAAAGGTTCAACTCGTGAGATGAATGCACACATCACAAAGAAGTTCCTCAGAATGATTCTGTCTAGTTTTTATGTGAAGATATTTCCTTATCAGCTGTATGCCTCAAAGGACTCCAAATTTCCAATTGCAGATACTAGACAAGAAGTAATTTCCAGCTGCCCAATCAAAAGAAAGCTTCAACTCTGTGAGTTGAATGCACACATCACAAAGAAGTTTCTCAGAATGCTTCTGTTTAGTTTTTATGTGAAGATATTTCCTTCACAGCTAAAGGCCTCAAACCGCTCCAAATATCCAGTGGCAGATTCTACAAAAAAAGTGTTTCCAAACTGCTCATTCAAAAGACATGTTCAGCTCTGTGAGAAGAATGCACACATCACAGAGAAGTTTGTCAGAATGCTTCTGTCTAGATTTTATGTGAAGATATTTCCTTTTTAGCTATAAGCCTGAAAGCGCTCCAAATTCCATTTTCATACACTGCAAAAAGAGTCTTTCCAAACTGCTCAATCAAAAGAAAGGTTAACCTCTGTTAAATGAATGCACGCATCACAAAAAGGTCTATCAGAATGCTTCTGTCTAGATTTTATGTGCGGATATTTCCTGTTCAACCATGGGCCTCAAAGCGCTCCAAATATCCACTTGCAGATTCTACAATAAGATTCTTACAAAACAGCTCAATCTAAAGAAAGCTTCACCTCTCTGTGTTGAATGCAGACATCATAAATAAGTTGTCAAAATGTTTCTGTCTAGTTTCTAAGTGAAGATATTTCCTTTACCACCATAGGCCTCAATGCACTCCAAATATCCATGTGCAGATACTACAAAAAGAGTGTTTCCAAACTGCTCAATCAAAAGAAAGGTTCAACTCTGTGAGTTGCATGCACACATCACAAGGAAGTATCTGAGAATGCTTCTGCGTAGTTTTTAAGTGAAGATATTTCCTTTTCACCTATAGGCCTCAAAGTGCTCCAAATATGCACTTGCAGTTTCTACAAACGAGTGTTTCAAAATGACCAAATCAAAACAAATGTTCAACTCTGTGAGATGAATGCACAATTCGTAAAGAAGTTTCTCAGAATGCTTTTGTGTAGTTTTTATGTGAAGATATTTAATTCTCCCACATAGGCCTCAAAGCACTCCAAATATCCACTACCAGATTCTCCAAAAACAGTGTTTCAAAACGGCTCAATCAAAAGAAAGGTTCAACTCTGTGAGATGAATGCACACATCACTAGAAGGTTCTCAGAATGCTTCTGTCTCGTTTTTATGTGAAGATATTTCCTTTTCAGCTGTAGGTCTCAAAGCGCTCCAAATATCCATTGGCAGATACGAAAAATAGAGTGTTTCCAAACTGCTAAATCTAAAGAAAGGTTCAACTTTGTGAGTTGAAGGCTGACATTACAAAGAAGTTTCTGAGAATGCTCCTGTCTAGTTTTTAAGTGAAGATATTTCCTTTTCCACCATAGGCCTCAATGCGCTCCAAATATCCATTTGCAGATTCTCCAAAAAGAGTGTTTCCAAACTGCTTAATCAAAAGAAAGGTTCAACTCTGTGAGTTGAATGCACACATCACAAGGAAGTATCTGAGAATGCTTCTGTCCAGTTTTTAAGTGAAGATATTTCGTTTTCCACCGTAGGCCTCAAAGTGCTACAATTATGCACTTGCAGTTTCTACAAAAGGAGTGTTTCACAATGGCTCAATCAAAACAAAAGTTCAACTCTGTGAGATGAATGCACACATCACAAAGAAGTTTCTCGGAATGCTTCTGTGTAGTTTTTATGTGAAGATATTTCCTTTTCCACCATAGGCCTCAAAGCGCTCCAAATATCCACTTGCAGATTCTGCAAAAAGAGTGTTTCAAAACTCCTCAATCAAAAGAAAGGTTCAACTCTGTGAGATGAATGCACACGTCACAAAGTAGCTTCTCAGAATGCTTCAGTCTAGTTTTTATGTGAAGATATTTCCTTTTCCACCACAGGCCTCAAAGCGCTCCAAATATCCACTTGCAGATTCTAAAAAAGAGTATTTCAATACTGATCAATCAAAAGAAAGCTTCAACTCTGTGAGTTGAATGCACACCTTAGAAAGAAGTTTCTGAGAGTGCCTTTGTCTAGTTTTTATGTGAGCATATTTCCTGTTCAACCATGGGCCTCAAAGCGCTCCAAATATCCATTTGCAGATTCTACAATAAGATTCTTACAAAACAGCTCAATCTAAAGAAAGCTTCAACTCTCTGTGTTGAATGCAGACATCATAAATAAGTTGTCAAAATGTTTCTGTCTAGTTTCTAAGTGAAGATATTTCCTTTACCACCATAGGCCTCAATGCACTCCAAATATCCATGTGCAGATACTACAAAAAGAGTGTTTCCAAACTGCTCAATCAAAAGAAAGGTTCAACTCTGTGAGTTGCATGCACACATCACAAGGAAGTATCTGAGAATGCTTCTGCGTAGTTTTTCAGTGAAGATATTTCCTTTTCCCCTATAGGCCTCAAAGTGCTCCAAATATGCACTTGCAGTTTCTACAAACGAGTGTTTCAAAATGACCAAATCAAAACAAATGTTCAACTCTGTGAGATGAATGCAAAATTCGTAAAGAAGTTTCTCAGAATGCTTTTGTGTAGTTTTTATGTGAAGATATTTAATTCTCCCACATAGGCCTCAAAGCAATCCAAATATCCACTACCAGATTCTCCAAAAACAGTGTTTCAAAACGGCTTAATCAAAAGAAAGGTTCAACTCTGTGAGATGAATGCACACATCACTAGAAGGTTCTCAGAATGCTTCTGTCTCGTTTTTATGTGAAGATATTTCCTTTTCAGCTGTAGGTCTCAAAGCGCTCCAAATATCCATTGGCAGATACGAAAAATAGAGTGTTTCCAAACTGCTAAATCTAAAGAAAGGTTCAACTTTGTGAGTTGAAGGCTGACATTACAAAGAAGTTTCTGAGAATGCTCCTGTCTAGTTTTTAAGTGAAGATATTTCCTTTTCCACCATAGGCCTCAATGCGCTCCAAATATCCATTTGCAGATTCTCCAAAAAGAGTGTTTCCAAACTGCTTAATCAAAAGAAAGGTTCAACTCTGTGAGTTGAATGCACACATCACAAGGAAGTATCTGAGAATGCTTCTGTCCAGCTTTTAAGTGAAGATATTTCGTTTTCCACCGTAGGCCTCAAAGTGCTACAATTATGCACTTGCAGTTTCTACAAAAGGAGTGTTTCACAATGGCTCAATCAAAACAAAAGTTCAACTCTGTGAGATGAATGCACACATCACAAAGAAGTTTCTCGGAATGCTTCTGTCTGGTTTTTATGTGAAGATATTTCCTTTTAAGCTATAGGCCTCAAAGTGCAAAAAGTATCCATTTGCAGACACTACAAAGAGTGTTTACAAATGGCTCAATCAAAAGAAAGCTTCAACTCTGTCAGTTGAATTCACACATCACAAAGTAGTTTCTGAGAAAGCTTCTGTCTAGTTTTTATGTGAAGATATTTCCTTTTCCACCAGAGGCCTCAAAGCGCTCCAAATATCCACTTGCAGATTCTGCAAAAAGAGTGTTTCAAAACTCCTCAATCAAAAGAAAGGTTCAACTCTGTGAGATGAATACACACGTCACAAAGAAGTTTCTCAGAATGCTTCAGTCTAGTTTTTATGTGAAGATATTTCCTTTTCTGCTTTAGGTCTGAAAGCGCTCCGAATACACATTTGCAGATACTACAAAAAGATTGTTTCCAAAGTGCTCAATCAAAAGAAATGTTCAACTCCATGAGTTGAATACACACATCACAAAGAAGTTTCTGAGAATGCTTCTGTCTATTTTTTATGTGAAGATATTTCCTTTTCCACCAGATGCCACAATCGCTCTTAATATCTACTTGCAAATTCTACAAAAATAGTGTTTTAAAACTGCTGAATCAAACGGAAAGGTCCAACTCTGTTAGTTGAATGCACACATCACAAAGAACTTTCTGAGAATGCCTCTGTCTAGTTTTTATGTGAAGATATTTTCTTTTCCACGATAGTCATCAAAGAGCTCCAAATATCTACTTGCAGATTCTACAAAAAGAGTGTTTCAAAACTGCTCAATCCAAAGAATGCTTCAACTCTGTGAGTTGAATGCACACATCACAAAGAGGTTTCTGAGAATGCTTCTGTCTAGTTTTTATGTGAAGATATTTGCTTCTGCACCAGAGGCCACAATCGCTCCTACTATTCACTTGCAAATTCTACAAAAATAGTGTTTCAAAACTGCTCAATCAAAAAAAAAATCTTTCAACTCCGAGAGTTGCATGCACACATCACAAAGAACTTTCTGAGAATGCTTCTGTGTAGATTTTATGTGAAGATATTTCCTTTTCCACCACAGGCCTCAAAGCGCTCCAAATATCCACTTGCAGATTCTAAAAAAGAGTATTTCAATACTGATCAATCAAAAGAAAGCTTCAACTCTGTGAGTTGAATGCACACCTTAGAAAGAAGTTTCTGAGAGTGCCTTTGTCTAGTTTTTATATGAGGATATTTCCCTTTCCAACCTAGGCGTCAAAATGCTCCAAATATTCTCTTGCAGATTCTATTAAAAGAGAGTTTCAAAACTGCTCAATCAAAAGAAAGGTTCAACTCGGTGAGATGAATGCACACATCACAAAGAAGTTCCTCAGAATGATTCTGTCTAGTTTTTATGTGAAGATATTTCCTTATCAGCTGTATGCCTCAAAGGACTCCAAATTTCCATTTGCAGATACTAGACAAGAAGTAATTTCCAGCTGCCCAATCAAAAGAAAGCTTCAACTCTGTGAGTTGAATGCACACATCACAAAGAAGTTTCTCAGAATGCTTCTGTTTAGTTTTTATGTGAAGATATTTCCTTCACAGCTAAAGGCCTCAAACCGCTCCAAATATCCAGTTGCAGATTCTACAAAAAAAGTGTTTCCAAACTGCTCATTCAAAAGACATGTTCAGCTCTGTGAGAAGAATGCACACATTACAGAGAAGTTTGTCAAAATGCTTCTGTCTAGATTTTATGTGAAGATATTTCCTTTTTAGCTATAAGCCTGAAAGCGCTCCAAATTCCATTTTCATACACTGCAAAAAGAGTCTTTCCAAACTGCTCAATCAAAAGAAAGGTTAACCTCTGTTAAATGAATGCACGCATCACAAAAAGGTCTATCAGAATGCTTCTGTCTAGATTTTATGTGAGGATATTTCCTGTTCAACCATGGGCCCCAAAGCGCTCCAAATATCCACTTGCAGATTCTACAATAAGATTCTTACAAAACAGCTCAATCTAAAGAAAGCTTTAACTCTCTGTGTTGAATGCAGACATCATAAATAAGTTGTCAAAATGTTTCTGTCTAGTTTCTAAGTGAAGATATTTCCTTTACCACCATAGGCCTCAATGCACTCCAAATATCCATGTGCAGATACTACAAAAAGAGTGTTTCCAAACTGCTCAATCAAAAGAAAGGTTCAACTCTGTGAGTTGCATGCACACATCACAAGGAAGTATCTGAGAATGCTTCTGCGTAGTTTATAAGTGAAGATATTTCCTTTTCCCCTATAGGCCTCAAAGTGCTCCAAATATGCACTTGCAGTTTCTACAAACGAGTGTTTCAAAATGACCAAATCAAAACAAATGTTCAACTCTGTGAGATGAATGCACAATTCGTAAAGAAGTTTCTCAGAATGCTTTTGTGTAGTTTTTATGTGAAGATATTTAATTCTCCCACATAGGCCTCAAAGCACTCCAAATATCCACTACCAGATTCTCCAAAAACAGTGTTTCAAAACGGCTTAATCAAAAGAAAGGTTCAACTCTGTGAGATGAATGCACACATCACTAGAAGGTTCTCAGAATGCTTCTGTCTCGTTTTTATGTGAAGATATTTCCTTTTCAGCTGTAGGTCTCAAAGCGCTCCAAATATCCATTGGCAGATACGAAAAATAGAGTGTTTCCAAACTGCTAAATCTAAAGAAAGGTTCAACTTTGTGAGATGAAGGCTGACATTACAAAGAAGTTTCTGAGAATGCTCCTGTCTAGTTTTTAAGTGAAGATATTTCCTTTTCCACCATAGGCCTCAATGCGCTCCAAATATCCATTTGCAGATTCTCCAAAAAGAGTGTTTCCAAACTGCTTAATCAAAAGAAAGGTTCAACTCTGTGAGTTGAATGCACACATCACAAGGAAGTATCTGAGAATGCTTCTGTCCAGTTTTTAAGTGAAGATATTTCGTTTTCCACCGTAGGCCTCAAAGTGCTACAATTATGCACTTGCAGTTTCTACAAAAGGAGTGTTTCACAATGGCTCAATCAAAACAAAAGTTCAACTCTGTGAGATGAATGCACACATCACAAAGAAGTTTCTCGGAATGCTTCTGTCTGGTTTTTATGTGAAGATATTTCCTTTTAAGCTATAGGCCTCAAAGTGCACAAAGTATCCATTTGCAGACACTACAAAGAGTGTTTACAAATGGCTCAATCAAAAGAAAGCTTCAACTCTGTCAGTTGAATTCACACATCACAAAGTAGTTTCTGAGAATGCTTCTGTCTAGTTTTTATGTGAAGATATTTCCTTTTCCACCAGAGGCCTCAAAGCGCTCCAAATATCCACTTGCAGATTCTGCAAAAAGAGTGTTTCAAAACTCCTCCATCAAAAGAAAGGTTCAACTCTGTGAGATGAATGCACACGTCACAAAGAAGTTTCTCAGAATGCTTCAGTCTAGTTTTTATGTGAAGATATTTCCTTTTCTGCTTTAGGTCTGAAAGCGCTCCGAATACACATTTGCAGATACTACAAAAAGATTGTTTCCAAAGTGCTCAATCAAAAGAAATGTTCAACTCCATGAGTTGAATACACACATCACAAAGAAGTTTCTGAGAATGCTTCTGTCTATTTTTTATGTGAAGATATTTCCTTTTCCACCAGATGCCACTATCTCTCTTAATATCCACTTGCAAATTCTACAAAAATAGTGTTTTAAAACTGCTCAATCAAACGGAAAGGTCCAACTCTGTTAGTTGAATGCACACATCACAAAGAACTTTCTGAGAATGCCTCTGTCTAGTTTTTATGTGAAGATATTTTCTTTTCCACGATAGTCATCAAAGAGCTCCAAATATCTACTTGCAGATTCTACAAAAAGAGTGTTTCAAAACTGCTCAATCAAAAGAATGCTTCAACTCTGTGAGTTGAATGCACACATCACATAGAGGTTTCTGAGAATGCTTCTGTCTAGTTTTTATGTGAAGATATTTGCTTTTGCACCAGAGGCCACAATCGCTCCTACTATTCACTTGCAAATTCTACAAAAATAGTGTTTCAAAACTGCTCAATCAAAAAAAAAATCTTTCAACTCCGAGAGTTGCATGCACACATCACAAAGAACTTTCTGAGAATGCTTCTGTGTAGATTTTATGTGAAGATATTTCCTTTTCCACCACAGGCCTCAAAGCGCTCCAAATATCCACTTGCAGATTCTAAAAAAGAGTATTTCAATACTGATCAATCAAAAGAAAGCTTCAACTCTGTGAGTTGAATGCACACCTTAGAAAGAAGTTTCTGAGAGTGCCTTTGTCTAGTTTTTATATGAGGATATTTCCCTTTCCAACCTAGGCGTCAAAATGCTCCAAATGTTCTCTTGCAGATTCTATTAAAAGAGAGTTTCAAAACTGCTCAATCAAAAGAAAGGTTCAACTCGGTGAGATGAATGCACACATCACAAAGAAGTTCCTCAGAATGATTCTGTCTAGTTTTTATGTGAAGATATTTCCTTATCAGCTGTATGCCTCAAAGGACTCCAAATTTCCAATTGCAGATACTAGACAAGAAGTAATTTCCAGCTGCCCAATCAAAAGAAAGCTTCAACTCTGTGAGTTGAATGCACACATCACAAAGAAGTTTCTCAGAATGCTTCTGTTTAGTTTTTATGTGAAGATATTTCCTTCACAGCTAAAGGCCTCAAACCGCTCCAAATATCCAGTGGCAGATTCTACAAAAAAAGTGTTTCCAAACTGCTCATTCAAAAGACATGTTCAGCTCTGTGAGAAGAATGCACACATCACAGAGAAGTTTGTCAGAATGCTTCTGTCTAGATTTTATGTGAAGATATTTCCTTTTTAGCTATAAGCCTGAAAGCGCTCCAAATTCCATTTTCATACACTGCAAAAAGAGTCTTTCCAAACTGCTCAATCAAAAGAAAGGTTAACCTCTGTTAAATGAATGAACGCATCACAAAAAGGTCTATCAGAATGCTTCTGTCTAGATTTTATGTGCGGATATTTCCTGTTCAACCATGGGCCTCAAAGCGCTCCAAATATCCACTTGCAGATTCTACAATAAGATTCTTACAAAACAGCTCAATCTAAAGAAAGCTTCAACTCTCTGTGTTGAATGCAGACATCATAAATAAGTTGTCAAAATGTTTCTGTCTAGTTTCTAAGTGAAGATATTTCCTTTACCACCATAGGCCTCAATGCACTCCAAATATCCATGTGCAGATACTACAAAAAGAGTGTTTCCAAACTGCTCAATCAAAAGAAAGGTTCAACTCTGTGAGTTGCATGCACACATCACAAGGAAGTATCTGAGAATGCTTCTGCGTAGTTTTTAAGTGAAGATATTTCCTTTTCACCTATAGGCCTCAAAGTGCTCCAAATATGCACTTGCAGTTTCTACAAACGAGTGTTTCAAAATGACCAAATCAAAACAAATGTTCAACTCTGTGAGATGAATGCACAATTCGTAAAGAAGTTTCTCAGAATGCTTTTGTGTAGTTTTTATGTGAAGATATTTAATTCTCCCACATAGGCCTCAAAGCACTCCAAATATCCACTACCAGATTCTCCAAAAACAGTGTTTCAAAACGGCTCAATCAAAAGAAAGGTTCAACTCTGTGAGATGAATGCACACATCACTAGAAGGTTCTCAGAATGCTTCTGTCTCGTTTTTATGTGAAGATATTTCCTTTTCAGCTGTAGGTCTCAAAGCGCTCCAAATATCCATTGGCAGATACGAAAAATAGAGTGTTTCCAAACTGCTAAATCTAAAGAAAGGTTCAACTTTGTGAGTTGAAGGCTGACATTACAAAGAAGTTTCTGAGAATGCTCCTGTCTAGTTTTTAAGTGAAGATATTTCCTTTTCCACCATAGGCCTCAATGCGCTCCAAATATCCATTTGCAGATTCTCCAAAAAGAGTGTTTCCAAACTGCTTAATCAAAAGAAAGGTTCAACTCTGTGAGTTGAATGCACACATCACAAGGAAGTATCTGAGAATGCTTCTGTCCAGTTTTTAAGTGAAGATATTTCGTTTTCCACCGTAGGCCTCAAAGTGCTACAATTATGCACTTGCAGTTTCTACAAAAGGAGTGTTTCACAATGGCTCAATCAAAACAAAAGTTCAACTCTGTGAGATGAATGCACACATCACAAAGAAGTTTCTCGGAATGCTTCTGTCTGGTTTTTATGTGAAGATATTTCCTTTTAAGCTATAGGCCTCAAAGTGCAAAAAGTATCCATTTGCAGACACTACAAAGAGTGTTTACAAATGGCTCAATCAAAAGAAAGCTTCAACTCTGTCAGTTGAATTCACACATCACAAAGTAGTTTCTGAGAATGCTTCTGTCTAGTTTTTATGTGAAGATATTTCCTTTTCCACCAGAGGCCTCAAAGCCCTCCAAATATCCACTTGCAGATTCTGCAAAAAGAGTGTTTCAAAACTCCTCAATCAAAAGAAAGGTTCAACTCTGTGAGATGAATGCACACGTCACAAAGAAGTTTCTCAGAATGCTTCAGTCTAGTTTTTATGTGAAGATATTTCCTTTTCTGCTTTAGGTCTCAAAGCGCTCCGAATACACATTTGCAGATACTACAAAAAGATTGTTTCCAAAGTGCTCAATCAAAAGAAATGTTCAACTCTGTGAGTTGAATACACACATCACAAAGAAGTTTCTGAGAATGCTTCTGTCTATTTTTTATGTGAAGATATTTCCTTTTCCACCAGATGCCACAATCGCTCTTAATGTCCACTTGCAAATTCTACAAAAATAGTGGTTTAAAACTGCTCAATCAAACGGAAAGGTCCAACTCTGTTAGTTGAAGGCACACATCACAAAGAACTTTCTGAGAATGCCTCTGTCTAGTTTTTATGTGAAGATATTTTCTTTCCCACGATAGTCATCAAAGAGCTCCAAATATCTACTTGCAGATTCTACAAAAAGAGTGTTTCAAAACTGCTCAATCCAAAGAATGCTTCAACTCTGTGAGTTGAATGCACACATCACATAGAGGTTTCTGAGAATGTTTCTGTCTAGTTTTTATGTGAAGATATTTGCTTCTGCACCAGAGGCCACAATCGCTCCTACTATTCACTTGCAAATTCTACAAAAATAGTGTTTCAAAACTGCTCAATCAAAAAAAAAAAACTTTCAACTCCGAGAGTTGCATGCACACATCACAAAGAACTTTCTGAGAATGCTTCTGTGTAGATTTTATGTGAAGATATTTCCTTTTCCACCACAGGCCTCAAAGCGCTCCAAATATCCACTTGCAGATTCTAAAAAAGATTATTTCAATACTGATCAATCAAAAGAAAGCTTCAACTCTGTGAGTTGAATGCACACCTTAGAAAGAAGTTTCTGAGAGTGCCTTTGTCTAGTTTTTATATGAGGATATTTCCCTTTCCAACCTAGGCGTCAAAATGCTCCAAATATTCTCTTGCAGATTCTATTAAAAGAGAGTTTCAAAACTGCTCAATCAAAAGAAGGGTTCAACTCGGTGAGATGAATACACACATCACAAAGAAGTTCCTCAGAATGATTCTGTCTAGTTTTTATGAGAAGATATTTCCTAATCAGCTGTATGCCTCAAAGGACTCCAAATTTCCATTTGCAGATACTAGACAAGAAGTAATTTCCAGCTGCCCAATCAAAAGAAAGCTTCAACTCTGTGAGTTGAATGCACACATCACAAAGAAGTTTCTCAGAATGCTTCTGTTTAGTTTTTATGTGAAGATATTTCCTTCACAGCTAAAGGCCTCAAACCGCTCCAAATATCCAGATGCAGATTCTACAAAAAAAGTGTTTCCAAACTGCTCATTCAAAAGACATGTTCAGCTCTGTGAGAAGAATGCACACATCACAGAGAAGTTTGTCAGAATGCTTCTGTCTAGATTTTATGTGAAGATATTTCCTTTTTAGCTATAAGCCTGAAAGCGCTCCAAATTCCATTTTCATACACTGCAAAAAGAGTCTTTCCAAACTGCTCAATGAAAAGAAAGGTTAACCTCGGTTAAATGAATGCACGCATCACAAAAAGGTCTATCAGAATGCTTCTGTCTTGATTTTATGTGAGGATATTTCCTGTTCAACCATGGGACTCAAAGCGCTCCAAATATCCATTTGCAGATTCTACAATAAGATTCTTACAAAACAGCTCAATCTAAAGAAAGCTTCAACTCTCTGTGTTGAATGCAGACATCATAAATAAGTTGTCAAAATGTTTCTGTCTAGTTTCTAAGTGAAGATATTTCCTTTACCACCATAGGCCTCAATGCACTCCAAATATCCATGTGCAGATACTACAAAAAGAGTGTTTCCAAACTGCTCAATCAAAAGAAAGGTTCAACTCTGTGAGTTGCATGCACACATCACAAGGAAGTATCTGAGAATGCTTCTGCGTAGTTTTTCAGTGAAGATATTTCCTTTTCCCCTATAGGCCTCAAAGTGCTCCAAATATGCACTTGCAGTTTCTACAAACGAGTGTTTCAAAATGACCAAATCAAAACAAATGTTCAACTCTGTGAGATGAATGCACAATTCGTAAAGAAGTTTCTCAGAATGCTTTTGTGTAGTTTTTATGTGAAGATATTTAATTCTCCCACATAGGCCTCAAAGCAATCCAAATATCCACTACCAGATTCTCCAAAAACAGTGTTTCAAAAGGGCTTAATCAAAAGAAAGGTTCAACTCTGTGAGATGAATGCACACATCACTAGAAGGTTCTCAGAATGCTTCTGTCTCGTTTTTATGTGAAGATATTTCCTTTTCAGCTGTAGGTCTCAAAGCGCTCCAAATATCCATTGGCAGATACGAAAAATAGAGTGTTTCCAAACTGCTAAATCTAAAGAAAGGTTCAACTTTGTGAGTTGAAGGCTGACATTACAAAGAAGTTTCTGAGAATGCTCCTGTCTAGTTTTTAAGTGAAGATATTTCCTTTTCCACCATAGGCCTCAATTCGCTCCAAATATCCATTTGCAGATTCTCCAAAAAGAGTGTTTCCAAACTGCTTAATCAAAAGAAAGGTTCAACTCTGTGAGTTGAATGCACACATCACAAGGAAGTATCTGAGAATGCTTCTGTCCAGTTTTTAAGTGAAGATATTTCGTTTTCCACCGTAGGCCTCAAAGTGCTACAATTATGCACTTGCAGTTTCTACAAAAGGAGTGTTTCACAATGGCTCAATCAAAACAAAAGTTCAACTCTGTGAGATGAATGCACACATCACAAAGAAGTTTCTCGGAATGCTTCTGTCTGGTTTTTATGTGAAGATATTTCCTTTTAAGCTATAGGCCTCAAAGTGCAAAAAGTATCCATTTGCAGACACTACAAAGAGTGTTTACAAATGGCTCAATCAAAAGAAAGCTTCAACTCTGTCAGTTGAATTCACACATCACAAAGTAGTTTCTGAGAATGCTTCTGTCTAGTTTTTATGTGAAGATATTTCCTTTTCCACCAGAGGCCTCAAAGCCCTCCAAATATCCACTTGCAGATTCTGCAAAAAGAGTGTTTCAAAACTCCTCAATCAAAAGAAAGGTTCAACTCTGTGAGATGAATGCACACGTCACAAAGAAGTTTCTCAGAATGCTTCAGTCTAGTTTTTATGTGAAGATATTTCCTTTTCTGCTTTAGGTCTCAAAGCGCTCCGAATACACATTTGCAGATACTACAAAAAGATTGTTTCCAAAGTGCTCAATCAAAAGAAATGTTCAACTCTGTGAGTTGAATACACACATCACAAAGAAGTTTCTGAGAATGCTTCTGTCTATTTTTTATGTGAAGATATTTCCTTTTCCACCAGATGCCACAATCGCTCTTAATGTCCACTTGCAAATTCTACAAAAATAGTGTTTTAAAACTGCCCAATCAAACGGAAAGGTCCAACTCTGTTAGTTGAATGCACACATCACAAAGAACTTTCTGAGAATGCCTCTGTCTAGTTTTTATGTGAAGATATTTTCTTTTCCACGATAGTCATCAAAGAGCTCCCAATATCTACTTGCAGATTCTACAAAAAGAGTGTTTCAAAACTGCTCAATCCAAAGAATGCTTCAACTCTGTGAGTTGAATGCACACATCACATAGAGGTTTCTGAGAATGCTTCTGTCTAGTTTTTATGTGAAGATATTTGCTTCTGCACCAGAGGCCACAATCGCTCCTACTATTCACTTGCAAATTCTACAAAAATAGTGTTTCAAAACTGCTCAATCAAAAAAAAAACTTTCAACTCCGAGAGTTGCATGCACACATCACAAAGAACTTTCTGAGAATGCTTCTGTGTAGATTTTATGTGAAGATATTTCCCTTTCCACCACAGGCCTCAAAGCGCTCCAAATATCCACTTGCAGATTCTAAAAAAGAGTATTTCAATACTGATCAATCAAAAGAAAGCTTCAACTCTGTGAGTTGAATGCACACCTTAGAAAGACGTTTCTGAGAGTGCCTTTGTCTAGTTTTTATGTGAGGATATTTCCCTTTCCAACCTAGGCGTCAAAATGCTCCAAATATTCTCTTGCAGATTCTATTAAAAGAGAGTTTCAAAACTGCTCAATCAAAAGAAAGGTTCAACTCGGTGAGATGAATGCACACATCACAAAGAAGTTCCTCAGAATGATTCTGTCTAGTTTTTATGTGAAGATATTTCCTTATCAGCTGTATGCCTCAAAGGACTCCAAATTTCCATTTGCAGATACTAGACAAGAAGTAATTTCCAGCTGCCCAATCAAAAGAAAGCTTCAACTCTGTGAGTTGAATGCACACATCACAAAGAAGTTTCTCAGAATGCTTCTGTTTAGTTTTTATGTGAAGATATTTCCTTCACAGCTGAAGGCCTCAAACCGCTCCAAATATCCAGTTGCAGATTCTACAAAAAAAGTGTTTCCAAACTGCTCATTCAAAAGACATGTTCAGCTCTGTGAGAAGAATGCACACATCACAGAGAAGTTTGTCAGAATGCTTCTGTCTAGATTTTATGTGAAGATATTTCCTTTTTAGCTATAAGCCTGAAAGCGCTCCAAATTCCATTTTCATACACTGCAAAAAGAGTCTTTCCAAACTGCTCAATCAAAAGAAAGGTTAACCTCTGTTAAATGAATGCACGCATCACAAAAAGGTCTATCAGAATGCTTCTGTCTAGATTTTATGTGAGGATATTTCCTGTTCAACCATGGGCCTCAAAGCGCTCCAAATATCCACTTACAGATTCTACAATACGATTCTTACAAAACAGCTCAATCTAAAGAAAGCTTCAACACTCTGTGTTGAATGCAGACATCATAAATAAGTTCTCAAAATGTTTCTGTCTAGTTTCTAAGTGAAGATATTTCCTTTACCACCATAGGCCTCAATGCACTGCAAATATCCATGTGCAGATACTACAAAAAGAGTGTTTCCAAACTGCTCAATCAAAAGAAAGGTTCAACTCTGTGAGTTGCATGCACACATCACAAGGAAGTATCCGAGAATGCTTCTGCGTAGTTTTTAAGTGAAGATATTTCCTTTTCCCCTATAGGCCTCAAAGTGCTCCAAATATGCACTTGCAGTTTCTACAAACGAGTGTTTCAAAATGACCAAATCAAAACAAATGTTCAACTCTGTGAGATGAATGCACAATTCGTAAAGAAGTTTCTCAGAATGCTTTTGTGTAGTTTTTATGTGAAGATATTTAATTCTCCCACATAGGCCTCAAAGCACTCCAAATATCCACTACCAGATTCTCCAAAAACAGTGTTTCAAAACGGCTTAATCAAAAGAAAGGTTCAACTCTGTGAGATGAATGCACACATCACTAGAAGGTTCTCAGAATGCTTCTGTCTCGTTTTTATGTGAAGATATTTCCTTTTCAGCTGTAGGTCTCAAAGCGCTCCAAATATCCATTGGCAGATACGAAAAATAGAGTGTTTCCAAACTGCTAAATCTAAAGAAAGGTTCAACTTTGTGAGTTGAAGGCTGACATTACAAAGAAGTTTCTGAGAATGCTCCTGTCTAGTTTTTAAGTGAAGATATTTCCTTTTCCACCATAGGCCTCAATGCGCTCCAAATATCCATTTGCAGATTCTCCAAAAAGAGTGTTTCCAAACTGCTTAATCAAAAGAAAGGTTCAACTCTGTGAGTTGAATGCACACATCACAAGGTAGTATCTGAGAATGCTTCTGTCCAGGTTTTAAGTGAAGATATTTCGTTTTCCACCATAGGCCTCAAAGTGCTACAATTATGCACTTGCAGTTTCTACAAAAGGAGTGTTTCACAATGGCTCAATCAAAACAAAAGTTCAACTCTGTGAGATGAATGCACACATCACAAAGAAGTTTCTCGGAATGCTTCTGTCTGGTTTTTATGTGAAGATATTTCCTTTTAAGCTATAGGCCTCAAAGTGCAAAAAGTATCCATTTGCAGACACTACAAAGAGTGTTTACAAATGGCTCAATCAAAAGAAAGCTTCAACTCTGTCAGTTGAATTCACACATCACAAAGTAGTTTCTGAGAATGCTTCTGTCTAGTTTTTATGTGAAGATATTTCCTTTTCCACCAGAGGCCTCAAAGCGCTCCAAATATCCACTTGCAGATTCTGCAAAAAGAGTGTTTCAAAACTCCTCAATCAAAAGAAAGGTTCAACTCTGTGAGATGAATGCACACGTCACAAAGAAGTTTCTCAGAATGCTTCAGTCTAGTTTTTATGTGAAGATATTTCCTTTTCTGCTTTAGGTCTCAAAGCGCTCCGAATACACATTTGCAGATACTACAAAAAGATTGTTTCCAAAGTGCTCAATCAAAAGAAATGTTCAACTCTGTGAGTTGAATACACACATCACAAAGAAGTTTCTGAGAATGCTTCTGTCTATTTTTTATGTGAAGATATTTCCTTTTCCACCAGATGCCACAATCGCTCTTAATGTCCACTTGCAAATTCTACAAAAATAGTGTTTTAAAACTGCCCAATCAAACGGAAAGGTCCAACTCTGTTAGTTGAATGCACACATCACAAAGAACTTTCTGAGAATGCCTCTGTCTAGTTTTTATGTGAAGATATTTTCTTTTCCACGATAGTCATCAAAGAGCTCCAAATATCTACTTGCAGATTCTACAAAAAGAGTGTTTCAAAACTGCTCAATCCAAAGAATGCTTCAACTCTGTGAGTTGAATGCACACATCACATAGAGGTTTCTGAGAATGCTTCTGTCTAGTTTTTATGTGAAGATATTTGCTTCTGCACCAGAGGCCACAATCGCTCCTACTATTCACTTGCAAATTCTACAAAAATAGTGTTTCAAAACTGCTCAATCAAAAAAAAAACTTTCAACTCCGAGAGTTGCATGCACACATCACAAAGAACTTTCTGAGAATGCTTCTGTGTAGATTTTATGTGAAGATATTTCCCTTTCCACCACAGGCCTCAAAGCGCTCCAAATATCCACTTGCAGATTCTAAAAAAGAGTATTTCAATACTGATCAATCAAAAGAAAGCTTCAACTCTGTGAGTTGAATGCACACCTTAGAAAGAAGTTTCTGAGAGTGCCTTTGTCTAGTTTTTATGTGAAGATATTTCCCTTTCCAACCTAGGCGTCAAAATGCTCCAAATATTCTCTTGCAGATTCTATTAAAAGAGAGTTTCAAAACTGCTCAATCAAAAGAAAGGTTCAACTCGGTGAGATGAATGCACACATCACAAAGAAGTTCCTCAGAATGATTCTGTCTAGTTTTTATGTGAAGATATTTCCTTATCAGCTGTATGCCTCAAAGGACTCCAAATTTCCATTTGCAGATACTAGACAAGAAGTAATTTCCAGCTGCCCAATCAAAAGAAAGCTTCAACTCTGTGAGTTGAATGCACACATCACAAAGAAGTTTCTCAGAATGCTTCTGTTTAGTTTTTATGTGAAGATATTTCCTTCACAGCTAAAGGCCTCAAACCGCTCCAAATATCCAGTTGCAGATTCTACAAAAAAAGTGTTTCCAAACTGCTCATTCAAAAGACATGTTCAGCTCTGTGAGAAGAATGCACACATCACAGAGAAGTTTGTCAGAATGCTTCTGTCTAGATTTTATGTGAAGATATTTCCTTTTTAGCTATAAGCCTGAAAGCGCTCCAAATTCCATTTTCATACACTGCAAAAAGAGTCTTTCCAAACTGCTCAATCAAAAGAAATTTTAACCTCTGTTAAATGAATGCACGCATCACAAAAAGGTCTATCAGAATGCTTCTGTCTAGATTTTATGTGAGGATATTTCCTGTTCAACCATGGGCCTCAAAGCGCTCCAAATATCCACTTACAGATTCTACAATACGATTCTTACAAAACAGCTCAATCTAAAGAAAGCTTCAACACTCTGTGTTGAATGCAGACATCATAAATAAGTTCTCAAAATGTTTCTGTCTAGTTTCTAAGTGAAGATATTTCCTTTACCACCATAGGCCTCAATGCACTGCAAATATCCATGTGCAGATACTACAAAAAGAGTGTTTCCAAACTGCTCAATCAAAAGAAAGGTTCAACTCTGTGAGTTGCATGCACACATCACAAGGAAGTATCCGAGAATGCTTCTGCGTAGTTTTTAAGTGAAGATATTTCCTTTTCCCCTATAGGCCTCAAAGTGCTCCAAATATGCACTTGCAGTTTCTACAAACGAGTGTTTCAAAATGACCAAATCAAAACAAATGTTCAACTCTGTGAGATGAATGCACAATTCGTAAAGAAGTTTCTCAGAATGCTTTTGTGTAGTTTTTATGTGAAGATATTTAATTCTCCCACATAGGCCTCAAAGCACTCCAAATATCCACTACCAGATTCTCCAAAAACAGTGTTTCAAAACGGCTTAATCAAAAGAAAGGTTCAACTCTGTGAGATGAAAGCACACATCACTAGAAGGTTCTCAGAATGCTTCTGTCTCGTTTTTATGTGAAGATATTTCCTTTTCAGCTGTAGGTCTCAAAGCGCTCCAAATATCCATTGGCAGATACGAAAAATAGAGTGTTTCCAAACTGCTAAATCTAAAGAAAGGTTCAACTTTGTGAGTTGAAGGCTGACATTACAAAGAAGTTTCTGAGAATGCTCCTGTCTAGTTTTTAAGTGAAGATATTTCCTTTTCCACCATAGGCCTCAATGCGCTCCAAATATCCATTTGCAGATTCTCCAAAAAGAGTGTTTCCAAACTGCTTAATCAAAAGAAAGGTTCAACTCTGTGAGTTGAATGCACACATCACAAGGAAGTATCTGAGAAAGCTTCTGTCCAGGTTTTAAGTGAAGATATTTCGTTTTCCACCGTAGGCCTCAAAGTGCTACAATTATGCACTTGCAGTTTCTACAAAAGGAGTGTTTCACAATGGCTCAATCAAAACAAAAGTTCAACTCTGTGAGATGAATGCACACATCACAAAGAAGTTTCTCGGAATGCTTCTGTCTGGTTTTTATGTGAAGATATTTCCTTTTAAGCTATAGGCCTCAAAGTGCAAAAAGTATCCATTTGCAGACACTACAAAGAGTGTTTACAAATGGCTCAATCAAAAGAAAGCTTCAACTCTGTCAGTTGAATTCACACATCACAAAGTACTTTCTGAGAATGCTTCTGTCTAGTTTTTATGTGAAGATATTTCCTTTTCCACCAGAGGCCTCAAAGCGCTCCAAATATCCACTTGCAGATTCTGCAAAAAGAGTGTTTCAAAACTCCTCAATCAAAAGAAAGGTTCAACTCTGTGAGATGAATGCACACGTCACAAAGAAGTTTCTCAGAATGCTTCAGTCTAGTTTTTATGTGAAGATATTTCCTTTTCTGCTTTAGGTCTCAAAGCGCTCCGAATACACATTTGCAGATACTACAAAAAGATTGTTTCCAAAGTGCTCAATCAGAAGAAATGTTCAACTCTGTGAGTTGAATACACACATCACAAAGAAGTTTCTGAGAATGCTTCTGTCTATTTTTTATGTGAAGATATTTCCTTTTCCACCAGATGCCACAATCGCTCTTAATGTCCACTTGCAAATTCTACAAAAATAGTGTTTTAAAACTGCCCAATCAAACGGAAAGGTCCAACTCTGTTAGTTGAATGCACACATCACAAAGAACTTTCTGAGAATGCCTCTGTCTAGTTTTTATGTGAAGATATTTTCTTTTCCACGATAGTCATCAAAGAGCTCCAAATATCTACTTGCAGATTCTACAAAAAGAGTGTTTCAAAACTGCTCAATCCAAAGAATGCTTCAACTCTGTGAGTTGAATGCACACATCACATAGAGGTTTCTGAGAATGCTTCTGTCTAGTTTTTATGTGAAGATATTTGCTTCTGCACCAGAGGCCACAATCGCTCCTACTATTCACTTGCAAATTCTACAAAAATAGTGTTTCAAAACTGCTCAATCAAAAAAAAAACTTTCAACTCCGAGAGTTGCATGCACACATCACAAAGAACTTTCTGAGAATGCTTCTGTGTAGATTTTATGTGAAGATATTTCCTTTTCCACCACAGGCCTCAAAGCGCTCCAAATATCCACTTGCAGATTCTAAAAAAGAGTATTTCAATACTGATCAATCAAAAGAAAGCTTCAACTCTGTGAGTTGAATGCACACCTTAGAAAGAAGTTTCTGAGAGTGCCTTTGTCTAGTTTTTATGTGAGGATATTTCCCTTTCCAACCTAGGCGTCAAAATGCTCCAAATATTCTCTTGCAGATTCTATTAAAAGAGAGTTTCAAAACTGCTCAATCAAAAGAAAGGTTCAACTCGGTGAGATGAATGCACACATCACAAAGAAGTTCCTCAGAATGATTCTGTCTAGTTTTTATGTGAAGATATTTCCTTATCAGCTGTATGCCTCAAAGGACTCCAAATTTCCATTTGCAGATACTAGACAAGAAGTAATTTCCAGCTGCCCAATCAAAAGAAAGCTTCAACTCTGTGAGTTGAATGCACACATCACAAAGAAGTTTCTCAGAATGCTTCTGTTTAGTTTTTATGTGACGATATTTCCTTCACAGCTGAAGGCCTCAAACCGCTCCAAATATCCAGTTGCAGATTCTACAAATAAAGTGTTTCCAAACTGCTCATTCAAAAGACATGTTCAGCTCTGTGAGAAGAATGCACACATCACAGAGAAGTTTGTCAGAATGCTTCTGTCTAGATTTTATGTGAAGATATTTCCTTTTTAGCTATAAGCCTGAAAGCACTCCAAATTCCATTTTCATACACTGCAAAAAGAGTCTTTCCAAACTGCTCAATCAAAAGAAAGGTTAACTTCTGTTAAATGAATGCACGCATCACAAAAAGGTCTATCAGAATGCTTCTGTCTAGATTTTATGTGAGGATATTTCCTGTTCAACCATGGGCCTCAAAGCGCTCCAAATATCCACTTGCAGATTCTACAATAAGATTCTTACAAAACAGCTCAATCTAAAGAAAGCTTCAACTCTCTGTGTTGAATGCAGACATCATAAATAAGTTGTCAAAATGTTTCTGTCTAGTTTCTAAGTGAAGATATTTCCTTTACCACCATAGGCCTCAATGCACTCCAAATATCCATGTGCAGATACTACAAAAAGAGTGTTTCCAAACTGCTCAATCAAAAGAAAGGTTCAACTCTGTGAGTTGCATGCACACATCACAAGGAAGTATCCGAGAATGCTTCTGCGTAGTTTTTAAGTGAAGATATTTCCTTTTCCCCTATAGGCCTCAAAGTGCTCCAAATATGCACTTGCAGTTTCTACAAACGAGTGTTTCAAAATGACCAAATCAAAACAAATGTTCAACTCTGTGAGATGAATGCACAATTCGTAAAGAAGTTTCTCAGAATGCTTTTGTGTAGTTTTTATGTGAAGATATTTAATTCTCCCACATAGGCCTCAAAGCACTCCAAATATCCACTTGCAGATTCTGCAAAAAGAGTGTTTCAAAACTCCTCAATCAAAAGAAAGGTTCAACTCTGTGAGATGAATGCACACGTCACAAAGAAGTTTCTCAGAATGCTTCAGTCTAGTTTTTATGTGAAGATATTACCTTTTCTGCTTTAGGTCTCAAAGCGCTCCGAATACACATTTGCAGATACTACAAAAAGATTGTTTCCAAAGTGCTCAATCAAAAGAAATGTTCAACTCTGTGAGTTGAATACACACATCACAAAGAAGTTTCTGAGAATGCTTCTGTCTATTTTTTATGTGAAGATATGTCCTTTTCCACCAGATGCCACAATCGCTCTTAATGTCCACTTGCAAATTCTACAAAAATAGTGTTTTAAAACTGCTCAATCAAACGGAAAGGTCCAACTCTGTTAGTTGAATGCACACATCACAAAGAACTTTCTGAGAATGCCTCTGTCTAGTTTTTATGTGAAGATATTTTCTTTTCCACGATAGTCATCAAAGAGCTCCAAATATCTACTTGCAGATTCTACAAAGGAGTGTTTCAAAACTGCTCAATCCAAAGAATGCTTCAACTCTGTGAGTTGAATGCACACATCACATAGAGGTTTCTGAGAATGCTTCTGTCTAGTTTTTATGTGAAGATATTTGCTTCTGCACCAGAGGCCACAATCGCTCCTACTATTCACTTGCAAATTCTACAAAAATAGTGTTTCAAAACTGCTCAATCAAAAAAAAAAAAACTTTCAACTCCGAGAGTTGCATGCACACATCACAAAGAACTTTCTGAGAATGCTTCTGTGTAGATTTTATGTGAAGATATTTCCCTTTCCACCACAGGCCTCAAAGCGCTCCAAATATCCACTTGCAGATTCTAAAAAAGAGTATTTCAATACTGATCAATCAAAAGAAAGCTTCAACTCTGTGAGTTGAATGCACACCTTAGAAAGAAGTTTCTGAGAGTGCCTTTGTCTAGTTTTTATGTGAGAATATTTCCCTTTCCAACCTAGGCGTCAAAATGCTCCAAATATTCTCTTGCAGATTCTATTAAAAGAGAGTTTCAAAACTGCTCAATCAAAAGAAAGGTTCAACTCGGTGAGATGAATGCACACATCACAAAGAAGTTCCTCAGAATGATTCTGTCTAGTTTTTATGTGAAGATATTTCCTTATCAGCTGTATGCCTCAAAGGACTCCAAATTTCCATTTGCAGATACTAGACAAGAAGTAATTTCCAGCTGCCCAATCAAAAGAAAGCTTCAACTCTGTGAGTTGAATGCACACATTACAAAGAAGTTTCTCAGAATGCTTCTGTTTAGTTTTTATGTGAAGATATTTCCTTCACAGCTGAAGGCCTCAAACCGCTCCAAATATCCAGTTGCAGATTCTACAAATAAAATGTTTCCAAACTGCTCATTCAAAAGACATGTTCAGCTCTGTGAGAAGAATGCACACATCACAGAGAAGTTTGTCAGAATGCTTCTGTCTAGATTTTATGTGAAGATATTTCCTTTTTAGCTATAAGCCTGAAAGCGCTCCAAATTCCATTTTCATACACTGCAAAAAGAGTCTTTCCAAACTGCTCAATCAAAAGAAAGGTTAACCTCTGTTAAATGAATGCACGCATCACAAAAAGGTCTATCAGAATGCTTCTGTCTAGATTTTATGTGAGGATATTTCGTGTTCAACCATGGGCCTCAAAGCGCTCCAAATATCCACTTGCAGATTCTACAATAAGATTCTTACAAAACAGCTCAATCTAAAGAAAGCTTCAACTCTCTGTGTTGAATGCAGACATCATAAATAAGTTGTCAAAATGTTTCTGTCTAGTTTCTAAGTGAAGATATTTCCTTTACCACCATAGGCCTCAATGCACTCCAAATATCCATGTGCAGATACTACAAAAAGAGTGTTTCCAAACTGCTCAATCAAAAGAAAGGTTCAACTCTGTGAGTTGCATGCACACATCACAAGGAAGTATCCGAGAATGCTTCTGCGTAGTTTTTAAGTGAAGATATTTCCTTTTCCCCTATAGGCCTCAAAGTGCTCCAAATATGCACTTGCAGTTTCTACAAACGAGTGTTTCAAAATGACCAAATCAAAACAAATGTTCAACTCTGCGAGATGAATGCACAATTCATAAAGAAGTTTCTCAGAATGCTTTTGTGTAGTTTTTATGTGAAGATATTTAATTCTCCCACATAGGCCTCAAAGCACTCCAAATATCCACTACCAGATTCTCCAAAAACAGTGTTTCAAAACGGCTTAATCAAAAGAAAGGTTCAACTCTGTGAGATGAATGCACACATCACTAGAAGGTTCTCAGAATGCTTCTGTCTCGTTTTTATGTGAAGATATTTCCTTTTCAGCTGTAGGTCTCAAAGCGCTCCAAATATCCATTGGCAGATACGAAAAATAGAGTGTTTCCAAACTGCTAAATCTAAAGAAAGGTTCAACTTTGTGAGTTGAAGGCTGACATTACAAAGAAGTTTCTGAGAATGCTCCTGTCTAGTTTTTAAGTGAAGATATTTCCTTTTCCACCATAGGCCTCAATGCGCTCCAAATATCCATTTGCAGATTCTCCAAAAAGAGTGTTTCCAAACTGCTTAATCAAAAGAAAGGTTCAACTCTGTGAGTTGAATGCACACATCACAAGGAAGTATCTGAGAATGCTTCTGTCCAGTTTTTAAGTGAAGATATTTCGTTTTCCACCGTAGGCCTCAAAGTGCTTCAATTATGCACTTGCAGTTTCTACAAAAGGAGTGTTTCACAATGGCTCAATCAAAACAAAAGTTCAACTCTGTGAGATGAATGCACACATCACAAAGAAGTTTCTCGGAATGCTTCTGTCTGGTTTTTATGTGAAGATATTTCCTTTTAAGCTATAGGCCTCCAAGTGCAAAAAGTATCCATTTGCAGACACTACAAAGAGTGTTTACAAATGGCTCAATCAAAAGAAAGCTTCAACTCTGTCAGTTGAATTCACACATCACAAAGTAGTTTCTGAGAATGCTTCTGTCTAGTTTTTATGTGAAGATATTTCCTTTTCCACCATAGGCCTCAAAGCGCTACAAATATCCACTTGCAGATTCTGCAAAAAGAGTGTTTCAAAACTCCTCAATCAAAAGAAAGGTTCAACTCTGTGAGATGAATGCACACATCACTAGAAGGTTCTCAGAATGCTTCAGTCTAGTTTTTATGTGAAGATATTTCCTTTTCAGCTGTAGGTCTCAAAGTGCTCCAAATATCCATTGGCAGATACGAAAAATAGAGTGTTTCCAAACTGCTAAATCTAAAGAAAGGTTCAACTTTGTGAGTTGAAGGCTGACATTACAAAGAAGTTTCTGAGAATGCTCCTGTCTAGTTTTTAAGTGAAGATATTTCCTTTTCCACCATAGGCCTCAATGCGCTCCAAATATCCATTTGCAGATTCTCCATAAAGAGTGTTTCCAAACTGCTTAATCAAAAGAAAGGTTCAACTCTGTGAGTTGAATGCACACATCACAAGGAAGTATCTGAGAATGCTTCTGTCCAGTTTTTAAGTGAAGATATTTCGTTTTCCACCGTAGGCCTCAAAGTGCTACAATTATGCACTTGCAGTTTCTACAAAAGGAGTGTTTCACAATGGCTCAATCAAAACAAAAGTTCAACTCTGTGAGATGAATGCACACATCACAAAGAAGTTTCTCGGAATGCTTCTGTCTGGTTTTTATGTGAAGATATTTCCTTTTAAGCTATAGGCCTCAAAGTGCAAAAAGTATCCATTTGCAGACACTACAAAGAGTGTTTACAAATGGCTCAATCAAAAGAAAGCTTCAACTCTGTCAGTTGAATTCACACATCACAAAGTAGTTTCTGAAAATGCTTCTGTCTAGTTTTTATGTGAAGATATTTCCTTTTCCACCATAGGCCTCAAAGCGCTCCAAATATCCACTTGCAGATTCTGCAAAAAGAGTGTTTCAAAACTCCTCAATCAAAAGAAAGGTTCAACTCTGTGAGATGAATGCACACGTCACAAAGAAGTTTCTCAGAATGCTTCAGTCTAGTTTTTATGTGAAGATATTTTCTTTTCTGCTTTAGGTCTCAAAGCGCTCCGAATACACATTTGCAGATACTACAAAAAGATTGTTTCCAAAGTGCTCAATCTAAAGAAATGTTCAACTCTGTGAGTTGAATACACACTTCACAAAGAAGTTTCTGAGAATGCTTCTGTCTATTTTTTATGTGAAGATATGTCCTTTTCCACCAGATGCCACAATCGCTCTTAATGTCCACTTGCAAATTCTACAAAAATAGTGTTTTAAAACTGCTCAATCAAACGGAAAGGTCCAACTCTGTTAGTTGAATGCACACATCACAAAGAACTTTCTGAGAATGCCTCTGTCTAGTTTTTATGTGAAGATATTTTCTTTTCCACGATAGTCATCAAAGAGCTCCAAATATCTACTTGCAGATTCTACAAAAAGAGTGTTTCAAAACTGCTCAATCCAAAGAATGCTTCAACTCTGTGAGTTGAATGCACACATCACATAGAGGTTTCTGAGAATGCTTCTGTCTAGTTTTTATGTGAAGATATTTGCTTCTGCACCAGAGGCCACAATCGCTCCTACTATTCACTTGCAAATTCTACAAAAATAGTGTTTCAAAACTGCTCAATCAAAAAAAAAACTTTCAACTCCGAGAGTTGCATGCACACATCACAAAGAACTTTCTGAGAATGCTTCTGTGTAGATTTTATGTGAAGATATTTCCTTTTCCACCACAGGCCTCAAAGCGCTCCAAGTATCCACTTGCAGATTCTAAAAAAGAGTATTTCAATACTGATCAATCAAAAGAAAGCTTCAACTCTGTGAGTTGAATGCACACCTTAGAAAGAAGTTTCTGAGAGTGCCTTTGTCTAGTTTTAATATGAGGATATTTCCCTTTCCAACCTAGGCGTCAAAATGCTCCAAATATTCTCTTGCAGATTCTATTAAAAGAGAGTTTCAAAACTGCTCAATCAAAAGAAAGGTTCAACTCGGTGAGATGAATGCACACATCACAAAGAAGTTCCTCAGAATGATTCTGTCTAGTTTTTATGTGAAGATATTTCCTTATCAGCTGTATGCCTCAAAGGACTCCAAATTTCCATTTGCAGATACTAGACAAGAAGTAATTTCCAGCTGCCCAATCAAAAGAAAGCTTCAACTCTGTGAGTTGAATGCACACATCACAAAGAAGTTTCTCAGAATGCTTTTGTTTAGTTTTTATGTGAAGATATTTCCTTCACAGCTAAAGGCCTCAAACCGCTCCAAATATCCAGTTGCAGATTCTACAAAAAAAGTGTTTCCAAACTGCTCATTCAAAAGCCATGTTCAGCTCTGTGAGAAGAATGCACACATCACAGAGAAGTTTGTCAGAATGCTTCTGTCTAGATTTTATGTGAAGATATTTCCTTTTTAGCTATAAGCCTGAAAGCGTTCCAAATTCCATTTTCATACACTGCAAAAAGAGTCTTTCCAAACTGCTCAATCAAAAGAAAGGTTAACCTCGGTTAAATGAATGCACGCATCACAAAAAGGTCTATCAGAATGCTTCTGTCTAGATTTTATGTGAGGATATTTCCTGTTCAACCATGGGCCTCAAAGCGCTCCAAATATCCACTTGCAGATTCTACAATAAGATTCTTACAAAACAGCTCAATCTAAAGAAAGCTTCAACTCTCTGTGTTGAATGCAGACATCATAAATAAGTTGTCAAAATGTTTCTGTCTAGTTTCTAAGTGAAGATATTTCCTTTACCACCATAGGCCTCAATGCACTCCAAATATCCATGTGCAGATACTACAAAAAGAGTGTTTCCAAACTGCTCAATCAAAAGAAAGGTTCAACTCTGTGAGTTGCATGCACACATCACAAGGAAGTATCCGAGAATGCTTCTGCGTAGTTTTTAAGTGAAGATATTTCCTTTTCCCCTATAGGCCTCAAAGTGCTCCAAATATGCACTTGCAGTTTCTACAAACGAGTGTTTCAAAATGACCAAATCAAAACAAATGTTCAACTGTGTGAGATGAATGCACAATTCGTAAAGAAGTTTCTCAGAATGCTTTTGTGTAGTTTTTATGTGAAGATATTTAATTCTCCCACATAGGCCTCAAAGCACTCCAAATATCCACTACCAGATTCTCCAAAAACAGTGTTTCAAAACGGCTTAATCAAAAGAAAGGTTCAACTCTGTGAGATGAATGCACACATCACTAGAAGGTTCTCAGAATGCTTCTGTCTCGTTTTTATGTGAAGATATTTCCTTTTCAGCTGTAGGTCTCAAAGCGCTCCAAATATCCATTGGCAGATACGAAAAATAGAGTGTTTCCAAACTGCTAAATCTAAAGAAAGGTTCAACTTTGTGAGTTGAAGGCTGACATTACAAAGAAGTTTCTGAGAATGCTCCTGTCTAGTTTTTAAGTGAAGATATTTCCTTTTCCACCATAGGCCTCAATGCGCTCCAAATATCCATTTGCAGATTCTCCAAAAAGAGTGTTTCCAAACTGATTAATCAAAAGAAAGGTTCAACTCTGTGAGTTGAATGCACACATCACAAGGAAGTATCTGAGAATGCTTCTGTCCAGTTTTTAAGTGAAGATATTTCAGTTTCCACCGTAGGCCTCAAAGTGCTACAATTATGCACTTGCAGTTTCTACAAAAGGAGTGTTTCACAATGGCTCAATCAAAACAAAAGTTCAACTCTGTGAGATGAATGCACACATCACAAAGAAGTTTCTCGGAATGCTTCTGTCTGGTTTTTATGTGAAGATATTTCCTTTTAAGCTATAGGCCTCAAAGTGCAAAAAGTATCCATTTGCAGACACTACAAAGAGTGTTTACAAATGGCTCAATCAAAAGAAAGCTTCAACTCTGTCAGTTGAATTCACACATCACAAAGTAGTTTCTGAGAATGCTTCTGTCTAGTTTTTATGTGAAGATATTTCCTTTTCCACCAGAGGCCTCAAAGCGCTCCAAATATCCACTTGCAGATTCTGCAAAAAGAGTGTTTCAAAACTCCTCAATCAAAAGAAAGGTTCAACTCTGTGAGATGAATGCACACGTCACAAAGAAGTTTCTCAGAATGCTTCAGTCTAGTTTTTATGTGAAGATATTTCCTTTTCTGCTTTAGGTCTCAAAGCGCTCCGAATACACATTTGCAGATACTACAAAAAGATTGTTTCCAAAGTGCTCAATCAAAAGAAATGTTCAACTCTGTGAGTTGAATACACACATCACAAAGAAGTTTCTGAGAATGCTTCTGTCTATTTTTTATGTGAAGATATTTCCTTTTCCACCAGATGCCACAATCGCTCTTAATGTCCACTTGCAAATTCTACAAAAATAGTGTTTTAAAACTGCTCAATCAAACGGAAAGGTCCAACTCTGTTAGTTGAATGCACACATCACAAAGAACTTTCTGAGAATGCCTCTGTCTAGTTTTTATGTGAAGATATTTTCTTTTCCACGATAGTCATCAAAGAGCTCCAAATATCTACTTGCAGATTCTACAAAAAGAGTGTTTCAAAACTGCTCAATCCAAAGAATGCTTCAACTCTGTGAGTTGAATGCACACATCACATAGAGGTTTCTGAGAATGCTTCTGTCTAGTTTTTATGTGAAGATATTTGCTTCTGCACCAGAGGCCACAATCGCTCCTACTATTCACTTGCAAATTCTACAAAAATAGTGTTTCAAAACTGCTCAATCAAAAAAAAAAACTTTCAACTCCGAGAGTTGCATGCACACATCACAAAGAACTTTCTGAGAATGCTTCTGTGTAGATTTTATGTGAAGATATTTCCTTTTCCACCACAGGCCTCAAAGCGCTCCAAGTATCCACTTGCAGATTCTAAAAAAGAGTATTTCAATACTGATCAATCAAAAGAAAGCTTCAACTCTGTGAGTTGAATGCACACCTTAGAAAGAAGTTTCTGAGAGTGCCTTTGTCTAGTTTTAATATGAGGATATTTCCCTTTCCAACCTAGGCGTCAAAATGCTCCAAATATTCTCTTGCAGATTCTATTAAAAGAGAGTTTCAAAACTGCTCAATCAAAAGAAAGGTTCAACTCGGTGAGATGAATGCACACATCACAAAGAAGTTCCTCAGAATGATTCTGTCTAGTTTTTATGTGAAGATATTTCCTTATCAGCTGTATGCCTCAAAGGACTCCAAATTTCCATTTGCAGATACTAGACAAGAAGTAATTTCCAGCTGCCCAATCAAAAGAAAGCTTCAACTCTGTGAGTTGAATGCACACATCACAAAGAAGTTTCTCAGAATGCTTCTGTTTAGTTTTTATGTGAAGATATTTCCTTCACAGCTAAAGGCCTCAAACCGCTCCAAATATCCAGTTGCAGATTCTACAAAAAAAGTGTTTCCAAACTGCTCATTCAAAAGACATGTTCAGCTCTGTGAGAAGAATGCACACATCACAGAGAAGTTTGTCAGAATGCTTCTGTCTAGATTTTATGTGAAGATATTTCCTTTTTAGCTATAAGCCTGAAAGCGCTCCAAATTCCATTTTCATACACTGCAAAAAGAGTCTTTCCAAACTGCTCAATCAAAAGAAAGGTTAACCTCGGTTAAATGAATGCACGCATCACAAAAAGGTCTATCAGAATGCTTCTGTCTAGATTTTATGTGAGGATATTTCGTGTTCAACCATGGGCCTCAAAGCGCTCCAAATATCCACTTGCAGATTCTACAATAAGATTCTTACAAAACAGCTCAATCTAAAGAAAGCTTCAACTCTCTGTGTTGAATGCAGACATCATAAATAAGTTGTCAAAATGTTTCTGTCTAGTTTCTAAGTGAAGATATTTCCTTTACCACCATAGGCCTCAATGCACTCCAAATATCCATGTGCTGATACTACAAAAAGAGTGTTTCCAAACTGCTCAATCAAAAGAAAGGTTCAACTCTGTGAGTTGCATGAACACATCACAAGGAAGTATCCGAGAATGCTTCTGCGTAGTTTTTAAGTGAAGATATTTCCTTTTCCCCTATAGGCCTCAAAGTGCTCCAAATATGCACTTGCAGTTTCTACAAACGAGTGTTTCAAAATGACCAAATCAAAACAAATGTTCAACTCTGTGAGATGAATGCACAATTCGAAAAGAAGTTTCTCAGAATGCTTTCGTGTAGTTTTCTATGTGAAGATATTTAATTCTCCCACATAGGCCTCAAAGCACTCCAAATATCCACTACCAGATTCTCCAAAAACAGTGTTTCAAAACGGCTTAATCAAAAGAAAGGTTCAACTCTGTGAGATGAATGCACACATCACTAGAAGGTTGTCAGAATGCTTCTGTCTCGTTTTTATGTGAAGATATTTCCTTTTCAGCTGTAGGTCTCAAAGCGCTCCAAATATCCATTGGCAGATACGAAAAATAGAGTGTTTCCAAACTGCTAAATCTAAAGAAAGGTTCAACTTTGTGAGTTGAAGGCTGACATTACAAAGAAGTTTCTGAGAATGCTCCTGTCTAGTTTTTAAGTGAAGATATTTCCTTTTCCACCATAGGCCTCAATGCGCTCCAAATATCCATTTGCAGATTCTCCAAAAAGAGTGTTTCCAAACTGATTAATCAAAAGAAAGGTTCAACTCTGTGAGTTGAATGCACACATCACAAGGAAGTATCTGAGAATGCTTCTGTCCAGTTTTTAAGTGAAGATATTTCAGTTTCCACCGTAGGCCTCAAAGTGCTACAATTATGCACTTGCAGTTTCTACAAAAGGAGTGTTTCACAATGGCTCAATCAAAACAAAAGTTCAACTCTGTGAGATGAATGCACACATCACAAAGAAGTTTCTCGGAATGCTTCTGTCTGGTTTTTATGTGAAGATATTTCCTTTTAAGCTATAGGCCTCAAAGTGCAAAAAGTATCCATTTGCAGACACTACAAAGAGTGTTTACAAATGGCTCAATCAAAAGAAAGCTTCAACTCTGTCAGTTGAATTCACACATCACAAAGTAGTTTCTGAGAATGCTTCTGTCTAGTTTTTATGTGAAGATATTTCCTTTTCCACCAGAGGCCTCAAAGCGCTCCAAATATCCACTTGCAGATTCTGCAAAAAGAGTGTTTCAAAACTCCTCAATCAAAAGAAAGGTTCAACTCTGTGAGATGAATGCACACGTCACAAAGAAGTTTCTCAGAATGCTTCAGTCTAGTTTTTATGTGAAGATATTTCCTTTTCTGCTTTAGGTCTCAAAGCGCTCCGAATACACATTTGCAGATACTACAAAAAGATTGTTTCCAAAGTGCTCAATCAAAAGAAATGTTCAACTCTGTGAGTTGAATACACACATCACAAAGAAGTTTCTGAGAATGCTTCTGTCTATTTTTTATGTGAAGATATTTCCTTTTCCACCAGATGCCACAATCGCTCTTAATGTCCACTTGCAAATTCTACAAAAATAGTGTTTTAAAACTGCTCAATCAAACGGAAAGGTCCAACTCTGTTAGTTGAATGCACACATCACAAAGAACTTTCTGAGAATGCCTCTGTCTAGTTTTTATGTGAAGATATTTTCTTTTCCACGATAGTCATCAAAGAGCTCCAAATATCTACTTGCAGATTCTACAAAAAGAGTGTTTCAAAACTGCTCAATCCAAAGAATGCTTCAACTCTGTGAGTTGAATGCACACATCACATAGAGGTTTCTGAGAATGCTTCTGTCTAGTTTTTATGTGAAGATATTTGCTTCTGCACCAGAGGCCACAATCGCTCCTACTATTCACTTGCAAATTCTACAAAAATAGTGTTTCAAAACTGCTCAATCAAAAAAAAAAACTTTCAACTCCGAGAGTTGCATGCACACATCACAAAGAACTTTCTGAGAATGCTTCTGTGTAGATTTTATGTGAAGATATTTCCTTTTCCACCACAGGCCTCAAAGCGCTCCAAGTATCCACTTGCAGATTCTAAAAAAGAGTATTTCAATACTGATCAATCAAAAGAAAGCTTCAACTCTGTGAGTTGAATGCACACCTTAGAAAGAAGTTTCTGAGAGTGCCTTTGTCTAGTTTTAATATGAGGATATTTCCCTTTCCAACCTAGGCGTCAAAATGCTCCAAATATTCTCTTGCAGATTCTATTAAAAGAGAGTTTCAAAACTGCTCAATCAAAAGAAAGGTTCAACTCGGTGAGATGAATGCACACATCACAAAGAAGTTCCTCAGAATGATTCTGTCTAGTTTTTATGTGAAGATATTTCCTTATCAGCTGTATGCCTCAAAGGACTCCAAATTTCCATTTGCAGATACTAGACAAGAAGTAATTTCCAGCTGCCCAATCAAAAGAAAGCTTCAACTCTGTGAGTTGAATGCACACATCACAAAGAAGTTTCTCAGAATGCTTCTGTTTAGTTTTTATGTGAAGATATTTCCTTCACAGCTAAAGGCCTCAAACCGCTCCAAATATCCAGTTGCAGATTCTACAAAAAAAGTGTTTCCAAACTGCTCATTCAAAAGACATGTTCAGCTCTGTGAGAAGAATGCACACATCACAGAGAAGTTTGTCAGAATGCTTCTGTCTAGATTTTATGTGAAGATATTTCCTTTTTAGCTATAAGCCTGAAAGCGCTCCAAATTCCATTTTCATACACTGCAAAAAGAGTCTTTCCAAACTGCTCAATCAAAAGAAAGGTTAACCTCGGTTAAATGAATGCACGCATCACAAAAAGGTCTATCAGAATGCTTCTGTCTAGATTTTATGTGAGGATATTTCGTGTTCAACCATGGGCCTCAAAGCGCTCCAAATATCCACTTGCAGATTCTACAATAAGATTCTTACAAAACAGCTCAATCTAAAGAAAGCTTCAACTCTCTGTGTTGAATGCAGACATCATAAATAAGTTGTCAAAATGTTTCTGTCTAGTTTCTAAGTGAAGATATTTCCTTTACCACCATAGGCCTCAATGCACTCCAAATATCCATGTGCTGATACTACAAAAAGAGTGTTTCCAAACTGCTCAATCAAAAGAAAGGTTCAACTCTGTGAGTTGCATGAACACATCACAAGGAAGTATCCGAGAATGCTTCTGCGTAGTTTTTAAGTGAAGATATTTCCTTTTCCCCTATAGGCCTCAAAGTGCTCCAAATATGCACTTGCAGTTTCTACAAACGAGTGTTTCAAAATGACCAAATCAAAACAAATGTTCAACTCTGTGAGATGAATGCACAATTCGAAAAGAAGTTTCTCAGAATGCTTTCGTGTAGTTTTCTATGTGAAGATATTTAATTCTCCCACATAGGCCTCAAAGCACTCCAAATATCCACTACCAGATTCTCCAAAAACAGTGTTTCAAAACGGCTTAATCAAAAGAAAGGTTCAACTCTGTGAGATGAATGCACACATCACTAGAAGGTTGTCAGAATGCTTCTGTCTCGTTTTTATGTGAAGATATTTCCTTTTCAGCTGTAGGTCTCAAAGTGCTCCAAATATCCATTGGCAGATACGAAAAATAGAATGTTTCCAAACTGCTAAATCTAAAGAAAGGTTCAACTTTGTGAGTTGAAGGCTGACATTACAAAGAAGTTTCTGAGAATGCTCCTGTCTAGTTTTTAAGTGAAGATATTTCCTTTTCCACCATAGGCCTCAATGCGCTCCAAATATCCATTTGCAGATTCTCCAAAAAGAGTGTTTCCAAACTGATTAATCAAAAGAAAGGTTCAACTCTGTGAGTTGAATGCACACATCACAAGGAAGTATCTGAGAATGCTTCTGTCCAGTTTTTAAGTGAAGATATTTCAGTTTCCACCGTAGGCCTCAAAGTGCTACAATTATGCACTTGCAGTTTCTACAAAAGGAGTGTTTCACAATGGCTCAATCAAAACAAAAGTTCAACTCTGTGAGATGAATGCACACATCACAAAGAAGTTTCTCGGAATGCTTCTGTCTGGTTTTTATGTGAAGATATTTCCTTTTAAGCTATAGGCCTCAAAGTGCAAAAAGTATCCATTTGCAGACACTACAAAGAGTGTTTACAAATGGCTCAATCAAAAGAAAGCTTCAACTCTGTCAGTTGAATTCACACATCACAAAGTAGTTTCTGAGAATGCTTCTGTCTAGTTTTTATGTGAAGATATTTCCTTTTCCACCAGAGGCCTCAAAGCGCTCCAAATATCCACTTGCAGATTCTGCAAAAAGAGTGTTTCAAAACTCCTCAATCAAAAGAAAGGTTCAACTCTGTGAGATGAATGCACACGTCACAAAGAAGTTTCTCAGAATGCTTCAGTCTAGTTTTTATGTGAAGATATTTCCTTTTCTGCTTTAGGTCTCAAAGCGCTCCGAATACACATTTGCAGATACTACAAAAAGATTGTTTCCAAAGTGCTCAATCAAAAGAAATGTTCAACTCTGTGAGTTGAATACACACATCACAAAGAAGTTTCTGAGAATGCTTCTGTCTATTTTTTATGTGAAGATATTTCCTTTTCCACCAGATGCCACAATCGCTCTTAATGTCCACTTGCAAATTCTACAAAAATAGTGTTTTAAAACTGCTCAATCAAACGGAAAGGTCCAACTCTGTTAGTTGAATGCACACATCACAAAGAACTTTCTGAGAATGCCTCTGTCTAGTTTTTATGTGAAGATATTTTCTTTTCCACGATAGTCATCAAAGAGCTCCAAATATCTACTTGCAGATTCTACAAAAAGAGTGTTTCAAAACTGCTCAATCCAAAGAATGCTTCAACTCTGTGAGTTGAATGCACACATCACATAGAGGTTTCTGAGAATGCTTCTGTCTAGTTTTTATGTGAAGATATTTGCTTCTGCACCAGAGGCCACAATCGCTCCTACTATTCACTTGCAAATTCTACAAAAATAGTGTTTCAAAACTGCTCAATCAAAAAAAAAAACTTTCAACTCCGAGAGTTGCATGCACACATCACAAAGAACTTTGTGAGAATGCTTCTGTGTAGATTTTATGTGAAGATATTTCCTTTTCCACCACAGGCCTCAAAGCGCTCCAAGTATCCACTTGCAGATTCTAAAAAAGAGTATTTCAATACTGATCAATCAAAAGAAAGCTTCAACTCTGTGAGTTGAATGCACACCTTAGAAAGAAGTTTCTGAGAGTGCCTTTGTCTAGTTTTAATATGAGGATATTTCCCTTTCCAACCTAGGCGTCAAAATGCTCCAAATATTCTCTTGCAGATTCTATTAAAAGAGAGTTTCAAAACTGCTCAATCAAAAGAAAGGTTCAACTCGGTGAGATGAATGCACACATCACAAAGAAGTTCCTCAGAATGATTCTGTCTAGTTTTTATGTGAAGATATTTCCTTATCAGCTGTATGCCTCAAAGGACTCCAAATTTCCATTTGCAGATACTAGACAAGAAGTAATTTCCAGCTGCCCAATCAAAAGAAAGCTTCAACTCTGTGAGTTGAATGCACACATCACAAAGAAGTTTCTCAGAATGCTTCTGTTTAGTTTTTATGTGAAGATATTTCCTTCACAGCTAAAGGCCTCAAACCGCTCCAAATATCCAGTTGCAGATTCTACAAAAAAAGTGTTTCCAAACTGCTCATTCAAAAGACATGTTCAGCTCTGTGAGAAGAATGCACACATCACAGAGAAGTTTGTCAGAATGCTTCTGTCTAGATTTTATGTGAAGATATTTCCTTTTTAGCTATAAGCCTGAAAGCGCTCCAAATTCCATTTTCATACACTGCAAAAAGAGTCTTTCCAAACTGCTCAATCAAAAGAAAGGTTAACCTCGGTTAAATGAATGCACGCATCACAAAAAGGTCTATCAGAATGCTTCTGTCTAGATTTTATGTGAGGATATTTCGTGTTCAACCATGGGCCTCAAAGCGCTCCAAATATCCACTTGCAGATTCTACAATAAGATTCTTACAAAACAGCTCAATCTAAAGAAAGCTTCAACTCTCTGTGTTGAATGCAGACATCATAAATAAGTTGTCAAAATGTTTCTGTCTAGTTTCTAAGTGAAGATATTTCCTTTACCACCATAGGCCTCAATGCACTCCAAATATCCATGTGCTGATACTACAAAAAGAGTGTTTCCAAACTGCTCAATCAAAAGAAAGGTTCAACTCTGTGAGTTGCATGAACACATCACAAGGAAGTATCCGAGAATGCTTCTGCGTAGTTTTTAAGTGAAGATATTTCCTTTTCCCCTATAGGCCTCAAAGTGCTCCAAATATGCACTTGCAGTTTCTACAAACGAGTGTTTCAAAATGACCAAATCAAAACAAATGTTCAACTCTGTGAGATGAATGCACAATTCGAAAAGAAGTTTCTCAGAATGCTTTCGTGTAGTTTTCTATGTGAAGATATTTAATTCTCCCACATAGGCCTCAAAGCACTCCAAATATCCACTACCAGATTCTCCAAAAACAGTGTTTCAAAACGGCTTAATCAAAAGAAAGGTTCAACTCTGTGAGATGAATGCACACATCACTAGAAGGTTGTCAGAATGCTTCTGTCTCGTTTTTATGTGAAGATATTTCCTTTTCAGCTGTAGGTCTCAAAGTGCTCCAAATATCCATTGGCAGATACGAAAAATAGAGTGTTTCCAAACTGCTAAATCTAAAGAAAGGTTCAACTTTGTGAGTTGAAGGCTGACATTACAAAGAAGTTTCTGAGAATGCTCCTGTCTAGTTTTTAAGTGAAGATATTTCCTTTTCCACCATAGGCCTCAATGCGCTCCAAATATCCATTTGCAGATTCTCCAAAAAGAGTGTTTCCAAACTGCTTAATCAAAAGAAAGGTTCAACTCTGTGAGTTGAATGCACACATCACAAGGAAGTATCTGAGAATGCTTCTGTCCAGTTTTTAAGTGAAGATATTTCGTTTTCCACCGTAGGCCTCAAAGTGCTTCAATTATGCACTTGCAGTTTCTACAAAAGGAGTGTTTCACAATGGCTCAATCAAAACAAAAGTTCAACTCTGTGAGATGAATGCACACATCACAAAGAAGTTTCTCGGAATGCTTCTGTCTGGTTTTTATGTGAAGATATTTCCTTTTAAGCTATAGGCCTCCAAGTGCAAAAAGTATCCATTTGCAGACACTACAAAGAGTGTTTACAAATGGCTCAATCAAAAGAAAGCTTCAACTCTGTCAGTTGAATTCACACATCACAAAGTAGTTTCTGAGAATGCTTCTGTCTAGTTTTTATGTGAAGATATTTCCTTTTCCACCATAGGCCTCAAAGCGCTCCAAATATCCACTTGCAGATTCTGCAAAAAGAGTGTTTCAAAACTCCTCAATCAAAAGAAAGGTTCAACTCTGTGAGATGAATGCACACATCACTAGAAGGTTGTCAGAATGCTTCTGTCTCGTTTTTATGTGAAGATATTTCCTTTTCAGCTGTAGGTCTCAAAGTGCTCCAAATATCCATTGGCAGATACGAAAAATAGAGTGTTTCCAAACTGCTAAATCTAAAGAAAGGTTCAACTTTGTGAGTTGAAGGCTGACATTACAAAGAAGTTTCTGAGAATGCTCCTGTCTAGTTTTTAAGTGAAGATATTTCCTTTTCCACCATAGGCCTCAATGCGCTCCAAATATCCATTTGCAGATTCTCCAAAAAGAGTGTTTCCAAACTGCTTAATCAAAAGAAAGGTTCAACTCTGTGAGTTGAATGCACACATCACAAGGAAGTATCTGAGAATGCTTCTGTCCAGTTTTTAAGTGAAGATATTTCGTTTTCCACCGTAGGCCTCAAAGTGCTACAATTATGCACTTGCAGTTTCTACAAAAGGAGTGTTTCACAATGGCTCAATCAAAACAAAAGTTCAACTCTGTGAGATGAATGCACACATCACAAAGAAGTTTCTCGGAATGCTTCTGTCTGGTTTTTATGTGAAGATATTTCCTTTTAAGCTATAGGCCTCAAAGTGCAAAAAGTATCCATTTGCAGACACTACAAAGAGTGTTTACAAATGGCTCAATCAAAAGAAAGCTTCAACTCTGTCAGTTGAATTCACACGTCACAAAGTAGTTTCTGAAAATGCTTCTGTCTAGTTTTTATGTGAAGATATTTCCTTTTCCACCATAGGCCTCAAAGCGCTCCAAATATCCACTTGCAGATTCTGCAAAAAGAGTGTTTCAAAACTCCTCAATCAAAAGAAAGGTTCAACTCTGTGAGATGAATGCACACGTCACAAAGAAGTTTCTCAGAATGCTTCAGTCTAGTTTTTATGTGAAGATATTTCCTTTTCTGCTTTAGGTCTCAAAGCGCTCCGAATACACATTTGCAGATACTACAAAAAGATTGTTTCCAAAGTGCTCAATCAAAAGAAATGTTCAACTCTGTGAGTTGAATACACACATCACAAAGAAGTTTCTGAGAATGCTTCTGTCTATTTTTTATGTGAAGATATGTCCTTTTCCACCAGATGCCACAATCGCTCTTAATGTCCACTTGCAAATTCTACAAAAATAGTGTTTTAAAACTGCTCAATCAAACGGAAAGGTCCAACTCTGTTAGTTGAATGCACACATCACAAAGAACTTTCTGAGAATGCCTCTGTCTAGTTTTTATGTGAAGATATTTTCTTTTCCACGATAGTCATCAAAGAGCTCCAAATATCTACTTGCAGATTCTACAAAAAGAGTGTTTCAAAACTGCTCAATCCAAAGAATGCTTCAACTCTGTGAGTTGAATGCACACATCACATAGAGGTTTCTGAGAATGCTTCTGTCTAGTTTTTATGTGAAGATATTTGCTTCTGCACCAGAGGCCACAATCGCTCCTACTATTCACTTGCAAATTCTACAAAAATAGTGTTTCAAAACTGCTCAATCAAAAAAAAAAACTTTCAACTCCGAGAGTTGCATGCACACATCACAAAGAACTTTCTGAGAATGCTTCTGTGTAGATTTTATGTGAAGATATTTCCTTTTCCACCACAGGCCTCAAAGCGCTCCAAGTATCCACTTGCAGATTCTAAAAAAGAGTATTTCAATACTGATCAATCAAAAGAAAGCTTCAACTCTGTGAGTTGAATGCACACCTTAGAAAGAAGTTTCTGAGAGTGCCTTTGTCTAGTTTTAATATGAGGATATTTCCCTTTCCAACCTAGGCGTCAAAATGCTCCAAATATTCTCTTGCAGATTCTATTAAAAGAGAGTTTCAAAACTGCTCAATCAAAAGAAAGGTTCAACTCGGTGAGATGAATGCACACATCACAAAGAAGTTCCTCAGAATGATTCTGTCTAGTTTTTATGTGAAGATATTTCCTTATCAGCTGTATGCCTCAAAGGACTCCAAATTTCCATTTGCAGATACTAGACAAGAAGTAATTTCCAGCTGCCCAATCAAAAGAAAGCTTCAACTCTGTGAGTTGAATGCACACATCACAAAGAAGTTTCTCAGAATGCTTCTGTTTAGTTTTTATGTGAAGATATTTCCTTCACAGCTAAAGGCCTCAAACCGCTCCAAATATCCAGTTGCAGATTCTACAAAAAAAGTGTTTCCAAACTGCTCATTCAAAAGACATGTTCAGCTCTGTGAGAAGAATGCACACATCACAGAGAAGTTTGTCAGAATGCTTCTGTCTAGATTTTATGTGAAGATATTTCCTTTTTAGCTATAAGCCTGAAAGCGCTCCAAATTCCATTTTCATACACTGCAAAAAGAGTCTTTCCAAACTGCTCAATCAAAAGAAAGGTTAACCTCGGTTAAATGAATGCACGCATCACAAAAAGGTCTATCAGAATGCTTCTGTCTAGATTTTATGTGAGGATATTTCGTGTTCAACCATGGGCCTCAAAGCGCTCCAAATATCCACTTGCAGATTCTACAATAAGATTCTTACAAAACAGCTCAATCTAAAGAAAGCTTCAACTCTCTGTGTTGAATGCAGACATCATAAATAAGTTGTCAAAATGTTTCTGTCTAGTTTCTAAGTGAAGATATTTCCTTTACCACCATAGGCCTCAATGCACTCCAAATATCCATGTGCAGATACTACAAAAAGAGTGTTTCCAAACTGCTCAATCAAAAGAAAGGTTCAACTCTGTGAGTTGCATGCACACATCACAAGGAAGTATCCGAGAATGCTTCTGCGTAGTTCTTAAGTGAAGATATTTCCTTTTCCCCTATAGGCCTCAAAGTGCTCCAAATATGCACTTGCAGTTTCTACAAACGAGTGTTTCAAAATGACCAAATCAAAACAAATGTTCAACTCTGTGAGATGAATGCACAATTCGAAAAGAAGTTTCTCAGAATGCTTTCGTGTAGTTTTTATGTGAAGATATTTAATTCTCCCACATAGGCCTCAAAGCACTCCAAATATCCACTACCAGATTCTCCAAAAACAGTGTTTCAAAACGGCTTAATCAAAAGAAAGGTTCAACTCTGTGAGATGAATGCACACATCACTAGAAGGTTGTCAGAATGCTTCTGTCTTGTTTTTATGTGAAGATATTTCCTTTTCAGCTGTAGGTCTCAAAGTGCTCCAAATATCCATTGGCAGATACGAAAAATAGAGTGTTTCCAAACTGCTAAATCTAAAGAAAGGTTCAACTTTGTGAGTTGAAGGCTGACATTACAAAGAAGTTTCTGAGAATGCTCCTGTCTAGTTTTTAAGTGAAGATATTTCCTTTTCCACCATAGGCCTCAATGCGCTCCAAATATCCATTTGCAGATTCTCCAAAAAGAGTGTTTCCAAACTGCTTAATCAAAAGAAAGGTTCAACTCTGTGAGTTGAATGCACACATCACAAGGAAGTATCTGAGAATGCTTCTGTCCAGTTTTTAAGTGAAGATATTTCAGTTTCCACCGTAGGCCTCAAAGTGCTACAATTATGCACTTGCAGTTTCTACAAAAGGAGTGTTTCACAATGGCTCAATCAAAACAAAAGTTCAACTCTGTGAGATGAATGCACACATCACAAAGAAGTTTCTCGGAATGCTTCTGTCTGGTTTTTATGTGAAGATATTTCCTTTTAAGCTATAGGCCTCAAAGTGCAAAAAGTATCCATTTGCAGACACTACAAAGAGTGTTTACAAATGGCTCAATCAAAAGAAAGCTTCAACTCTGTCAGTTGAATTCACACATCACAAAGTAGTTTCTGAGAATGCTTCTGTCTAGTTTTTATGTGAAGATATTTCCTTTTCCACCAGAGGCCTCAAAGCGCTCCAAATATCCACTTGCAGATTCTGCAAAAAGAGTGTTTCAAAACTCCTCAATCAAAAGAAAGGTTCAACTCTGTGAGATGAATGCACACGTCACAAAGAAGTTTCTCAGAATGCTTCAGTCTAGTTTTTATGTGAAGATATTTCCTTTTCTGCTTTAGGTCTCAAAGCGCTCCGAATACACATTTGCAGATACTACAAAAAGATTGTTTCCAAAGTGCTCAATCAAAAGAAATGTTCAACTCTGTGAGTTGAATACACACATCACAAAGAAGTTTCTGAGAATGCTTCTGTCTATTTTTTATGTGAAGATATGTCCTTTTCCACCAGATGCCACAATCGCTCTTAATGTCCACTTGCAAATTCTACAAAAATAGTGTTTTAAAACTGCTCAATCAAACGGAAAGGTCCAACTCTGTTAGTTGAATGCACACATCACAAAGAACTTTCTGAGAATGCCTCTGTCTAGTTTTTATGTGAAGATATTTTCTTTTCCACGATAGTCATCAAAGAGCTCCAAATATCTACTTGCAGATTCTACAAAAAGAGTGTTTCAAAACTGCTCAATCCAAAGAATGCTTCAACTCTGTGAGTTGAATGCACACATCACATAGAGGTTTCTGAGAATGCTTCTGTCTAGTTTTTATGTGAAGATATTTGCTTCTGCACCAGAGGCCACAATCGCTCCTACTATTCACTTGCAAATTCTACAAAAATAGTGTTTCAAAACTGCTCAATCAAAAAAAAAAACTTTCAACTCCGAGAGTTGCATGCACACATCACAAAGAACTTTGTGAGAATGCTTCTGTGTAGATTTTATGTGAAGATATTTCCTTTTCCACCACAGGCCTCAAAGCGCTCCAAGTATCCACTTGCAGATTCTAAAAAAGAGTATTTCAATACTGATCAATCAAAAGAAAGCTTCAACTCTGTGAGTTGAATGCACACCTTAGAAAGAAGTTTCTGAGAGTGCCTTTGTCTAGTTTTAATATGAGGATATTTCCCTTTCCAACCTAGGCGTCAAAATGCTCCAAATATTCTCTTGCAGATTCTATTAAAAGAGAGTTTCAAAACTGCTCAATCAAAAGAAAGGTTCAACTCGGTGAGATGAATGCACACATCACAAAGAAGTTCCTCAGAATGATTCTGTCTAGTTTTTATGTGAAGATATTTCCTTATCAGCTGTATGCCTCAAAGGACTCCAAATTTCCATTTGCAGATACTAGACAAGAAGTAATTTCCAGCTGCCCAATCAAAAGAAAGCTTCAACTCTGTGAGTTGAATGCACACATCACAAAGAAGTTTCTCAGAATGCTTCTGTTTAGTTTTTATGTGAAGATATTTCCTTCACAGCTAAAGGCCTCAAACCGCTCCAAATATCCAGTTGCAGATTCTACAAAAAAAGTGTTTCCAAACTGCTCATTCAAAAGACATGTTCAGCTCTGTGAGAAGAATGCACACATCACAGAGAAGTTTGTCAGAATGCTTCTGTCTAGATTTTATGTGAAGATATTTCCTTTTTAGCTATAAGCCTGAAAGCGCTCCAAATTCCATTTTCATACACTGCAAAAAGAGTCTTTCCAAACTGCTCAATCAAAAGAAAGGTTAACCTCGGTTAAATGAATGCACGCATCACAAAAAGGTCTATCAGAATGCTTCTGTCTAGATTTTATGTGAGGATATTTCGTGTTCAACCATGGGCCTCAAAGCGCTCCAAATATCCACTTGCAGATTCTACAATAAGATTCTTACAAAACAGCTCAATCTAAAGAAAGCTTCAACTCTCTGTGTTGAATGCAGACATCATAAATAAGTTGTCAAAATGTTTCTGTCTAGTTTCTAAGTGAAGATATTTCCTTTACCACCATAGGCCTCAATGCACTCCAAATATCCATGTGCAGATACTACAAAAAGAGTGTTTCCAAACTGCTCAATCAAAAGAAAGGTTCAACTCTGTGAGTTGCATGAACACATCACAAGGAAGTATCCGAGAATGCTTCTGCGTAGTTTTTAAGTGAAGATATTTCCTTTTCCCCTATAGGCCTCAAAGTGCTCCAAATATGCACTTGCAGTTTCTACAAACGAGTGTTTCAAAATGACCAAATCAAAACAAATGTTCAACTCTGTGAGATGAATGCACAATTCGAAAAGAAGTTTCTCAGAATGCTTTCGTGTAGTTTTTATGTGAAGATATTTAATTCTCCCACATAGGCCTCAAAGCACTCCAAATATCCACTACCAGATTCTCCAAAAACAGTGTTTCAAAACGGCTTAATCAAAAGAAAGGTTCAACTCTGTGAGATGAATGCACACATCACTAGAAGGTTGTCAGAATGTTTCTGTCTCGTTTTTATGTGAAGATATTTCCTTTTCAGCTGTAGGTCTCAAAGTGCTCCAAATATCCATTGGCAGATACGAAAAATAGAGTGTTTCCAAACTGCTAAATCTAAAGAAAGGTTCAACTTTGTGAGTTGAAGGCTGACATTACAAAGAAGTTTCTGAGAATGCTCCTGTCTAGTTTTTAAGTGAAGATATTTCCTTTTCCACCATAGGCCTCAATGCGCTCCAAATATCCATTTGCAGATTCTCCAAAAAGAGTGTTTCCAAACTGCTTAATCAAAAGAAAGGTTCAACTCTGTGAGTTGAATGCACACATCACAAGGAAGTATCTGAGAATGCTTCTGTCCAGTTTTTAAGTGAAGATATTTCGTTTTCCACCGTAGGCCTCAAAGTGCTTCAATTATGCACTTGCAGTTTCTACAAAAGGAGTGTTTCACAATGGCTCAATCAAAACAAAAGTTCAACTCTGTGAGATGAATGCACACATCACAAAGAAGTTTCTCGGAATGCTTCTGTCTGGTTTTTATGTGAAGATATTTCCTTTTAAGCTATAGGCCTCCAAGTGCAAAAAGTATCCATTTGAAGACACTACAAAGAGTGTTTACAAATGGCTCAATCAAAAGAAAGCTTCAACTCTGTCAGTTGAATTCACACATCACAAAGTAGTTTCTGAGAATGCTTCTGTCTAGTTTTTATGTGAAGATATTTCCTTTTCCACCATAGGCCTCAAAGCGCTCCAAATATCCACTTGCAGATTCTGCAAAAAGAGTGTTTCAAAACTCCTCAATCAAAAGAAAGGTTCAACTCTGTGAGATGAATGCACACATCACTAGAAGGTTCTCAGAATGCTTCTGTCTCGTTTTTATGTGAAGATATTTCCTTTTCAGCTGTAGGTCTCAAAGTGCTCCAAATATCCATTGGCAGATACGAAAAATAGAGTGTTTCCAAACTGCTAAATCTAAAGAAAGGTTCAACTTTGTGAGTTGAAGGCTGACATTACAAAGAAGTTTCTGAGAATGCTCCTGTCTAGTTTTTAAGTGAAGATATTTCCTTTTCCACCATAGGCCTCAATGCGCTCCAAATATCCATTTGCAGATTCTCCAAAAAGAGTGTTTCCAAACTGCTTAATCAAAAGAAAGGTTCAACTCCGTGAGTTGAATGCACACATCACAAGGAAGTATCTGAGAATGCTTCTGTCCAGTTTTTAAGTGAAGATATTTCGTTTTCCACCGTAGGCCTCAAAGTGCTACAATTATGCACTTGCAGTTTCTACAAAAGGAGTGTTTCACAATGGCTCAATCAAAACAAAAGTTCAACTCTGTGAGATGAATGCACACATCACAAAGAAGTTTCTCGGAATGCTTCTGTCTGGTTTTTATGTGAAGATATTTCCTTTTAAGCTATAGGCCTCAAAGTGCAAAAAGTATCCATTTGCAGACACTACAAAGAGTGTTTACAAATGGCTCAATCAAAAGAAAGCTTCAACTCTGTCAGTTGAATTCACACGTCACAAAGTAGTTTCTGAAAATGCTTCTGTCTAGTTTTTATGTGAAGATATTTCCTTTTCCACCATAGGCCTCAAAGCGCTCCAAATATCCACTTGCAGATTCTGCAAAAAGAGTGTTTCAAAACTCCTCAATCAAAAGAAAGCTTCAACTCTGTGAGATGAATGCACACGTCACAAAGAAGTTTCTCAGAATGCTTCAGTCTAGTTTTTATGTGAAGATATTTCCTTTTCTGCTTTAGGTCTCAAAGCGCTCCGAATACACATTTGCAGATACTACAAAAAGATTGTTTCCAAAGTGCTCAATCAAAAGAAATGTTCAACTCTGTGAGTTGAATACACACATCACAAAGAAGTTTCTGAGAATGCTTCTGTCTATTTTTTATGTGAAGATATGTCCTTTTCCACCAGATGCCACAATCGCTCTTAATGTCCACTTGCAAATTCTACAAAAATAGTGTTTTAAAACTGCTCAATCAAACGGAAAGGTCCAACTCTGTTAGTTGAATGCACACATCACAAAGAACTTTCTGAGAATGCCTCTGTCTAGTTTTTATGTGAAGATATTTTCTTTTCCACGATAGTCATCAAAGAGCTCCAAATATCTACTTGCAGATTCTACAAAAAGAGTGTTTCAAAACTGCTCAATCCAAAGAATGCTTCAACTCTGTGAGTTGAATGCACACATCACATAGAGGTTTCTGAGAATGCTTCTGTCTAGTTTTTATGTGAAGATATTTGCTTCTGCACCAGAGGCCACAATCGCTCCTACTATTCACTTGCAAATTCTACAAAAATAGTGTTTCAAAACTGCTCAATCAAAAAAAAAAACTTTCAACTCCGAGAGTTGCATGCACACATCACAAAGAACTTTCTGAGAATGCTTCTGTGTAGATTTTATGTGAAGATATTTCCTTTTCCACCACAGGCCTCAAAGCGCTCCAAGTATCCACTTGCAGATTCTAAAAAAGAGTATTTCAATACTGATCAATCAAAAGAAAGCTTCAACTCTGTGAGTTGAATGCACACCTTAGAAAGAAGTTTCTGAGAGTGCCTTTGTCTAGTTTTAATATGAGGATATTTCCCTTTCCAACCTAGGCGTCAAAATGCTCCAAATATTCTCTTGCAGATTCTATTAAAAGAGAGTTTCAAAACTGCTCAATCAAAAGAAAGGTTCAACTCGGTGAGATGAATGCACACATCACAAAGAAGTTCCTCAGAATGATTCTGTCTAGTTTTTATGTGAAGATATTTCCTTATCAGCTGTATGCCTCAAAGGACTCCAAATTTCCATTTGCAGATACTAGACAAGAAGTAATTTCCAGCTGCCCAATCAAAAGAAAGCTTCAACTCTGTGAGTTGAATGCACACATCACAAAGAAGTTTCTCAGAATGCTTCTGTTTAGTTTTTATGTGAAGATATTTCCTTCACAGCTAAAGGCCTCAAACCGCTCCAAATATCCAGTTGCAGATTCTACAAAAAAAGTGTTTGCAAACTGCTCATTCAAAAGACATGTTCAGCTCTGTGAGAAGAATGCACACATCACAGAGAAGTTTGTCAGAATGCTTCTGTCTAGATTTTATGTGAAGATATTTCCTTTTTAGCTATAAGCCTGAAAGCGCTCCAAATTCCATTTTCATACACTGCAAAAAGAGTCTTTCCAAACTGCTCAATCAAAAGAAAGGTTAACCTCGGTTAAATGAATGCACGCATCACAAAAAGGTCTATCAGAATGCTTCTGTCTAGATTTTATGTGAGGATATTTCGTGTTCAACCATGGGCCTCAAAGCGCTCCAAATATCCACTTGCAGATTCTACAATAAGATTCTTACAAAACAGCTCAATCTAAAGAAAGCTTCAACTCTCTGTGTTGAATGCAGACATCATAAATAAGTTGTCAAAATGTTTCTGTCTAGTTTCTAAGTGAAGATATTTCCTTTACCACCATAGGCCTCAATGCACTCCAAATATCCATGTGCAGATACTACAAAAAGAGTGTTTCCAAACTGCTCAATCAAAAGAAAGGTTCAACTCTGTGAGTTGCATGAACACATCACAAGGAAGTATCCGAGAATGCTTCTGCGTAGTTTTTAAGTGAAGATATTTCCTTTTCCCCTATAGGCCTCAAAGTGCTCCAAATATGCACTTGCAGTTTCTACAAACGAGTGTTTCAAAATGACCAAATCAAAACAAATGTTCAACTCTGTGAGATGAATGCACAATTCGAAAAGAAGTTTCTCAGAATGCTTTCGTGTAGTTTTTATGTGAAGATATTTAATTCTCCCACATAGGCCTCAAAGCACTCCAAATATCCACTACCAGATCCTCCAAAAACAGTGTTTCAAAACGGCTTAATCAAAAGAAAGGTTCAACTCTGTGAGATGAATGCACACATCACTAGAAGGTTGTCAGAATGCTTCTGTCTCGTTTTTATGTGAAGATATTTCCTTTTCAGCTGTAGGTCTCAAAGTGCTCCAAATATCCATTGGCAGATACGAAAAATAGAGTGTTTCCAAACTGCTAAATCTAAAGAAAGGTTCAACTTTGTGAGTTGAAGGCTGACATTACAAAGAAGTTTCTGAGAATGCTCCTGTCTAGTTTTTAAGTGAAGATATTTCCTTTTCCACCATAGGCCTCAATGCGCTCCAAATATCCATTTGCAGATTCTCCAAAAAGAGTGTTTCCAAACTGCTTAATCAAAAGAAAGGTTCAACTCTGTGAGTTGAATGCACACATCACAAGGAAGTATCTGAGAATGCTTCTGTCCAGTTTTTAAGTGAAGATATTTCGTTTTCCACCGTAGGCCTCAAAGTGCTACAATTATGCACTTGCAGTTTCTACAAAAGGAGTGTTTCACAATGGCTCAATCAAAACAAAAGTTCAACTCTGTGAGATGAATGCACACATCACAAAGAAGTTTCTCGGAATGCTTCTGTCTGGTTTTTATGTGAAGATATTTCCTTTTAAGCTATAGGCCTCAAAGTGCAAAAAGTATCCATTTGCAGACACTACAAAGAGTGTTTACAAATGGCTCAATCAAAAGAAAGCTTCAACTCTGTCAGTTGAATTCACACATCACAAAGTAGTTTCTGACAATGCTTCTGTCTAGTTTTTATGTGAAGATATTTCCTTTTCCACCAGAGGCCTCAAAGCGCTCCAAATATCCACTTGCAGATTCTGCAAAAAGAGTGTTTCAAAACTCCTCAATCAAAAGAAAGGTTCAACTCTGTGAGATGAATGCACACGTCACAAAGAAGTTTCTCAGAATGCTTCAGTCTAGTTTTTATGTGAAGATATTTCCTTTTCTGCTTTAGGTCTCAAAGCGCTCCGAATACACATTTGCAGATACTACAAAAAGATTGTTTCCAAAGTGCTCAATCAAAAGAAATGTTCAACTCTGTGAGTTGAATACACACATCACAAAGAAGTTTCTGAGAATGCTTCTGTCTATTTTTTATGTGAAGATATTTCCTTTTCCACCAGATGCCACAATCGCTCTTAATGTCCACTTGCAAATTCTACAAAAATAGTGTTTTAAAACTGCTCAATCAAACGGAAAGGTCCAACTCTGTTAGTTGAATGCACACATCACAAAGAACTTTCTGAGAATGCCTCTGTCTAGTTTTTATGTGAAGATATTTTCTTTTCCACGATAGTCATCAAAGAGCTCCAAATATCTACTTGCAGATTCTACAAAAAGAGTGTTTCAAAACTGCTCAATCCAAAGAATGCTTCAACTCTGTGAGTTGAATGCACACATCACATAGAGGTTTCTGAGAATGCTTCTGTCTAGTTTTTATGTGAAGATATTTGCTTCTGCACCAGAGGCCACAATCGCTCCTACTATTCACTTGCAAATTCTACAAAAATAGTGTTTCAAAACTGCTCAATCAAAAAAAAAAACTTTCAACTCCGAGAGTTGCATGCACACATCACAAAGAACTTTCTGAGAATGCTTCTGTGTAGATTTTATGTGAAGATATTTCCTTTTCCACCACAGGCCTCAAAGCGCTCCAAGTATCCACTTGCAGATTCTAAAAAAGAGTATTTCAATACTGATCAATCAAAAGAAAGCTTCAACTCTGTGAGTTGAATGCACACCTTAGAAAGAAGTTTCTGAGAGTGCCTTTGTCTAGTTTTAATATGAGGATATTTCCCTTTCCAACCTAGGCGTCAAAATGCTCCAAATATTCTCTTGCAGATTCTATTAAAAGAGAGTTTCAAAACTGCTCAATCAAAAGAAAGGTTCAACTCGGTGAGATGAATGCACACATCACAAAGAAGTTCCTCAGAATGATTCTGTCTAGTTTTTATGTGAAGATATTTCCTTATCAGCTGTATGCCTCAAAGGACTCCAAATTTCCATTTGCAGATACTAGACAAGAAGTAATTTCCAGCTGCCCAATCAAAAGAAAGCTTCAACTCTGTGAGTTGAATGCACACATCACAAAGAAGTTTCTCAGAATGCTTCTGTTTAGTTTTTATGTGAAGATATTTCCTTCACAGCTAAAGGCCTCAAACCGCTCCAAATATCCAGTTGCAGATTCTACAAAAAAAGTGTTTCCAAACTGCTCATTCAAAAGACATGTTCAGCTCTGTGAGAAGAATGCACACATCACAGAGAAGTTTGTCAGAATGCTTCTGTCTAGATTTTATGTGAAGATATTTCCTTTTTAGCTATAAGCCTGAAAGCGCTCCAAATTCCATTTTCATACACTGCAAAAAGAGTCTTTCCAAACTGCTCAATCAAAAGAAAGGTTAACCTCGGTTAAATGAATGCACGCATCACAAAAAGGTCTATCAGAATGCTTCTGTCTAGATTTTATGTGAGGATATTTCGTGTTCAACCATGGGCCTCAAAGCGCTCCAAATATCCACTTGCAGATTCTACAATAAGATTCTTACAAAACAGCTCAATCTAAAGAAAGCTTCAACTCTCTGTGTTGAATGCAGACATCATAAATAAGTTGTCAAAATGTTTCTGTCTAGTTTCTAAGTGAAGATATTTCCTTTACCACCATAGGCCTTAATGCACTCCAAATATCCATGTGCAGATACTACAAAAAGAGTGTTTCCAAACTGCTCAATCAAAAGAAAGGTTCAACTCTGTGAGTTGCATGAACACATCACAAGGAAGTATCCGAGAATGCTTCTGCGTAGTTTTTAAGTGAAGATATTTCCTTTTCCCCTATAGGCCTCAAAGTGCTCCAAATATGCACTTGCAGTTTCTACAAACGAGTGTTTCAAAATGACCAAATCAAAACAAATGTTCAACTCTGTGAGATGAATGCACAATTCGAAAAGAAGTTTCTCAGAATGCTTTCGTGTAGTTTTTATGTGAAGATATTTAATTCTCCCACATAGGCCTCAAAGCACTCCAAATATCCACTACCAGATTCTCCAAAAACAGTGTTTCAAAACGGCTTAATCAAAAGAAAGGTTCAACTCTGTGAGATGAATGCACACATCACTAGAAGGTTGTCAGAATGCTTCTGTCTCGTTTTTATGTGAAGATATTTCCTTTTCAGCTGTAGGTCTCAAAGTGCTCCAAATATCCATTGGCAGATACGAAAAATAGAGTGTTTCCAAACTGCTAAATCTAAAGAAAGGTTCAACTTTGTGAGTTGAAGGCTGACATTACAAAGAAGTTTCTGAGAATGCTCCTGTCTAGTTTTTAAGTGAAGATATTTCCTTTTCCACCATAGGCCTCAATGCGCTCCAAATATCCATTTGCAGATTCTCCAAAAAGAGTGTTTCCAAACTGCTTAATCAAAAGAAAGGTTCAACTCTGTGAGTTGAATGCACACATCACAAGGAAGTATCTGAGAATGCTTCTGTCCAGTTTTTAAGTGAAGATATTTCGTTTTCCACCGTAGGCCTCAAAGTGCTTCAATTATGCACTTGCAGTTTCTACAAAAGGAGTGTTTCACAATGGCTCAATCAAAACAAAAGTTCAACTCTGTGAGATGAATGCACACATCACAAAGAAGTTTCTCGGAATGCTTCTGTCTGGTTTTTATGTGAAGATATTTCCTTTTAAGCTATAGGCCTCCAAGTGCAAAAAGTATCCATTTGCAGACACTACAAAGAGTGTTTACAAATGGCTCAATCAAAAGAAAGCTTCAACTCTGTCAGTTGAATTCACACATCACAAAGTAGTTTCTGAGAATGCTTCTGTCTAGTTTTTATGTGAAGATATTTCCTTTTCCACCATAGGCCTCAAAGCGCTCCAAATATCCACTTGCAGATTCTGCAAAAAGAGTGTTTCAAAACTCCTCAATCAAAAGAAAGGTTCAACTCTGTGAGATGAATGCACACATCACTAGAAGGTTCTCAGAATGCTTCTGTCTCGTTTTTATGTGAAGATATTTCCTTTTCAGCTGTAGGTCTCAAAGTGCTCCAAATATCCATTGGCAGATACGAAAAATAGAGTGTTTCCAAACTGCTAAATCTAAAGAAAGGTTCAACTTTGTGAGTTGAAGGCTGACATTACAAAGAAGTTTCTGAGAATGCTCCTGTCTAGTTTTTAAGTGAAGATATTTCCTTTTCCACCATAGGCCTCAATGCGCTCCAAATATCCATTTGCAGATTCTCCAAAAAGAGTGTTTCCAAACTGCTTAATCAAAAGAAAGGTTCAACTCTGTGAGTTGAATGCACACATCACAAGGAAGTATCTGAGAATGCTTCTGTCCAGTTTTTAAGTGAAGATATTTCGGTTTCCACCGTAGGCCTCAAAGTGCTACAATTATGCACTTGCAGTTTCTACAAAAGGAGTGTTTCACAATGGCTCAATCAAAACAAAAGTTCAACTCTGTGAGATGAATGCACACATCACAAAGAAGTTTCTCGGAATGCTTCTGTCTGGTTTTTATGTGAAGTTATTTCCTTTTAAGCTATAGGCCTCAAAGTGCAAAAAGTATCCATTTGCAGACACTACAAAGAGTGTTTACAAATGGCTCAATCAAAAGAAAGCTTCAACTCTGTCAGTTGAATTCACACATCACAAAGTAGTTTCTGAAAATGCTTCTGTCTAGTTTTTATGTGAAGATATTTCCTTTTCCACCATAGGCCTCAAAGCGCTCCAAATATCCACTTGCAGATTCTGCAAAAAGAGTGTTTCAAAACTCCTCAATCAAAAGAAAGGTTCAACTCTGTGAGATGAATGCACACGTCAAAAAGAAGTTTCTCAGAATGCTTCAGTCTAGTTTTTATGTGAAGATATTTCCTTTTCTGCTTTAGGTCTCAAAGCGCTCCGAATACACATTTGCAGATACTACAAAAAGATTGTTTCCAAAGTGCTCAATCAAAAGAAATGTTCAACTCTGTGAGTTGAATACACACATCACAAAGAAGTTTCTGAGAATGCTTCTGTCTATTTTTTATGTGAAGATATGTCCTTTTCCACCAGATGCCACAATCGCTCTTAATGTCCACTTGCAAATTCTACAAAAATAGTGTTTTAAAACTGCTCAATCAAACGGAAAGGTCCAACTCTGTTAGTTGAATGCACACATCACAAAGAACTTTCTGAGAATGCCTCTGTCTAGTTTTTATGTGAAGATATTTTCTTTTCCACGATAGTCATCAAAGAGCTCCAAATATCTACTTGCAGATTCTACAAAAAGAGTGTTTCAAAACTGCTCAATCAAAAGAATGCTTCAACTCTGTGAGTTGAATGCACACATCACATAGAGGTTTCTGAGAATGCTTCTGTCTAGTTTTTATGTGAAGATATTTGCTTCTGCACCAGAGGCCACAATCGCTCCTACTATTCACTTGCAAATTCTACAAAAATAGTGTTTCAAAACTGCTCAATCAAAAAAAAAAAACTTTCAACTCCGAGAGTTGCATGCACACATCACAAAGAACTCTCTGAGAATGCTTCTGTGTAGATTTTATGTGAAGATATTTCCTTTTCCACCACAGGCCTCAAAGCGCTCCAAGTATCCACTTGCAGATTCTAAAAAAGAGTATTTCAATACTGATCAATCAAAAGAATGCTTCAACTCTGTGAGTTGAATGCACACCTTAGAAAGAAGTTTCTGAGAGTGCCTTTGTCTAGTTTTAATATGAGGATATTTCCCTTTCCAACCTAGGCGTCAAAATGCTCCAAATATTCTCTTGCAGATTCTATTAAAAGAGAGTTTCAAAACTGCTCAATCAAAAGAAACGTTCAACTCGGTGAGATGAATGCACACATCACAAAGAAGTTCCTCAGAATGATTCTGTCTAGTTTTTATGTGAAGATATTTCCTTATCAGCTGTATGCCTCAAAGGACTCCAAATTTCCATTTGCAGATACTAGACAAGAAGTAATTTCCAGCTGCCCAATCAAAAGAAAGCTTCAACTCTGTGAGTTGAATGCACACATCACAAAGAAGTTTCTCAGAATGCTTCTGTTTAGTTTTTATGTAAAGATATTTCCTTCACAGCTAAAGGCCTCAAACCGCTCCAAATATCCAGTTGCAGATTCTACAAAAAAAGTGTTTCCAAACTGCTCATTCAAAAGACATGTTCAGCTCTGTGAGAAGAATGCACACATCACAGAGAAGTTTGTCAGAATGCTTCTGTCTAGATTTTATGTGAAGATATTTCCTTTTTAGCTATAAGCCTGAAAGCGCTCCAAATTCCATTTTCATACACTGCAAAAAGAGTCTTTCCAAACTGCTCAATCAAAAGAAAGGTTAACCTCGGTTAAATGAATGCACGCATCACAAAAAGGTCTATCAGAATGCTTCTGTCTAGATTTTATGTGAGGATATTTCGTGTTCAACCATGGGCCTCAAAGCGCTCCAAATATCCACTTGCAGATTCTACAATAAGATTCTTACAAAACAGCTCAATCTAAAGAAAGCTTCAACTCTCTGTGTTGAATGCAGACATCATAAATAAGTTGTCAAAATGTTTCTGTCTAGTTTCTAAGTGAAGATATTTCCTTTACCACCATAGGCCTCAATGCACTCCAAATATCCATGTGCAGATACTACAAAAAGAGTGTTTCCAAACTGCTCAATCAAAAGAAAGGTTCAACTCTGTGAGTTGCATGAACACATCACAAGGAAGTATCCGAGAATGCTTCTGTGTAGTTTTTAAGTGAAGATATTTCCTTTTCCCCTATAGGCCTCAAAGTGCTCCAAATATGCACTTGCAGTTTCTACAAACGAGTGTTTCAAAATGACCAAATCAAAACAAATGTTCAACTCTGTGAGATGAATGCACAATTCGAAAAGAAGTTTCTCAGAATGCTTTCGTGTAGTTTTTATGTGAAGATATTTAATTCTCCCACATAGGCCTCAAAGCACTCCAAATATCCACTACCAGATTCTCCAAAAACAGTGTTTCAAAACGGCTTAATCAAAAGAAAGGTTCAACTCTGTGAGATGAATGCACACATCACTAGAAGGTTGTCAGAATGCTTCTGTCTCGTTTTTATGTGAAGATATTTCCTTTTCAGCTGTAGGTCTCAAAGTGCTCCAAATATCCATTGGCAGATACGAAAAATAGAGTGTTTCCAAACTGCTAAATCTAAAGAAAGGTTCAACTTTGTGAGTTGAAGGCTGACATTACAAAGAAGTTTCTGAGAATGCTCCTGTCTAGTTTTTAAGTGAAGATATTTCCTTTTCCACCATAGGCCTCAATGCGCTCCAAATATCCATTTGCAGATTCTCCAAAAAGAGTGTTTCCAAACTGCTTAATCAAAAGAAAGGTTCAACTCTGTGAGTTGAATGCACACATCACGAGGAAGTATCTGAGAATGCTTCTGTCCAGTTTTTAAGTGAAGATATTTCGTTTTCCACCGTAGGCCTCAAAGTGCTACAATTATGCACTTGCAGTTTCTACAAAAGGAGTGTTTCACAATGGCTCAATCAAAACAAAAGTTCAACTCTGTGAGATGAATGCACACATCACAAAGAAGTTTCTCGGAATGCTTCTGTCTGGTTTTTATGTGAAGATATTTCCTTTTAAGCTATAGGCCTCAAAGTGCAAAAAGTATCCATTTGCAGACACTACAAAGAGTGTTTACAAATGGCTCAATCAAAAGAAAGCTTCAACTCTGTCAGTTGAATTCACACATCACAAAGTAGTTTCTGACAATGCTTCTGTCTAGTTTTATGTGAAGATATTTCCTTTTCCACCATAGGCCTCAAAGCGCTCCAAATATCCACTTGCAGATTCTGCAAAAAGAGTGTTTCAAAACTCCTCAATCAAAAGAAAGGTTCAACTCTGTGAGATGAATGCACACGTCACAAAGAAGTTTCTCAGAATGCTTCAGTCTAGTTTTTATGTGAAGATATTTCCTTTTCTGCTTTAGGTCTCAAAGCGCTCCGAATACACATTTGCAGATACTACAAAAAGATTGTTTCCAAAGTGCTCAATCAAAAGAAATGTTCAACTCTGTGAGTTGAATACACACATCACAAAGAAGTTTCTGAGAATGCTTCTGTCTATTTTTTATGTGAAGATATGTCCTTTTCCACCAGATGCCACAATCGCTCTTAATGTCCACTTGCAAATTCTACAAAAATAGTGTTTTAAAACTGCTCAATCAAACGGAAAGGTCCAACTCTGTTAGTTGAATGCACACATCACAAAGAACTTTCTGAGAATGCCTCTGTCTAGTTTTTATGTGAAGATATTTTCTTTTCCACGATAGTCATCAAAGAGCTCCAAATATCTACTTGCAGATTCTACAAAAAGAGTGTTTCAAAACTGCTCAATCCAAAGAATGCTTCAACTCTGTGAGTTGAATGCACACATCACATAGAGGTTTCTGAGAATGCTTCTGTCTAGTTTTTATGTGAAGATATTTGCTTCTGCACCAGAGGCCACAATCGCTCCTACTATTCACTTGCAAATTCTACAAAAATAGTGTTTCAAAACTGCTCAATCAAAAAAAAAAACTTTCAACTCCGAGAGTTGCATGCACACATCACAAAGAAGTTTCTGAGAATGCTTCTGTGTAGATTTTATGGGAAGATATTTCCTTTTCCACCACAGGCCTCAAAGCGCTCCAAGTATCCACTTGCAGATTCTAAAAAAGAGTATTTCAATACTGATCAATCAAAAGAAAGCTTCAACTCTGTGAGTTGAATGCACACCTTAGAAAGAAGTTTCTGAGAGTGCCTTTGTCTAGTTTTTATATGAGGATATTTCCCTTTCCAACCTAGGCGTCAAAATGCTCCAAATATTCTCTTGCAGATTCTATTAAAAGAGAGTTTCAAAACTGCTCAATCAAAAGAAAGGTTCAACTCGGTGAGATGAATGCACACATCACAAAGAAGTTCCTCAGAATGATTCTGTCTAGTTTTTATGTGAAGATATTTCCTTATCAGCTGTATGCCTCAAAGGACTCCAAATTTCCATTTGCAGATACTAGACAAGAAGTAATTTCCAGCTGCCCAATCAAAAGAAAGCTTCAACTCTGTGAGTTGAATGCACACATCACAAAGAAGTTTCTCAGAATGCTTCTGTTTAGTTTTTATGTGAAGATATTTCCTTCACAGCTAAAGGCCTCAAACCTCTCCAAATATCCAGTTGCAGATTCTACAAAAAAAGTGTTTCCAAACTGCTCATTCAAAAGCCATGTTCAGCTCTGTGAGAAGAATGCACACATCACAGAGAAGTTTGTCAGAATGCTTCTGTCTAGATTTTATGTGAAGATATTTCCTTTTTAGCTATAAGCCTGAAAGCGCTCCAAATTCCATTTTCATACACTGCAAAAAGAGTCTTTCCAAACTGCTCAATCAAAAGAAAGGTTAACCTCGGTTAAATGAATGCACGCATCACAAAAAGGTCTATCAGAATGCTTCTGTCTAGATTTTATGTGAGGATATTTCCTGTTCAACCATGGGCCTCAAAGCGCTCCAAATATCCACTTGCAGATTCTACAATAAGATTCTTACAAAACAGCTCAATCTAAAGAAAGCTTCAACTCTCTGTGTTGAATGCAGACATCATAAATAAGTTGTCAAAATGTTTCTGTCTAGTTTCTAAGTGAAGATATTTCCTTTACCACCATAGGCCTCAATGCACTCCAAATATCCATGTGCAGATACTACAAAAAGAGTGTTTCCAAACTGCTCAATCAAAAGAAAGGTTCAACTCTGTGAGTTGCATGCACACATCACAAGGAAGTATCCGAGAACGCTTCTGCGTAGTTTTTAAGTGAAGATATGTCCTTTTCCCCTATAGGCCTCAAAGTGCTCCAAATATGCACTTGCAGTTTCTACAAACGAGTGTTTCAAAATGACCAAATCAAAACAAATGTTCAACTCTGTGAGATGAATGCACAATTCGTAAAGAAGTTTCTCAGAATGCTTTTGTGTAGTTTTTATGTGAAGATATTTAATTCTCCCACATAGGCCTCAAAGCACTCCAAATATCCACTACCAGATTCTCCAAAAACAGTGTTTCAAAACGGCTTAATCAAAAGAAAGGTTCAACTCTGTGAGATGAATGCACACATCACTAAAAGGTTCTCAGAATGCTTCTGTCTCGTTTTTATGTGAAGATATTTCCTTTTCAGCTGTAGGTCTCAAAGCGCTCCAAATATCCATTGGCAGATACGAAAAATAGAGTGTTTCCAAACTGCTAAATCTAAAGAAAGGTTCAACTTTGTGAGTTGAAGGCTGACATTACAAAGAAGTTTCTGAGAATGCTCCTGTCTAGTTTTTAAGTGAAGATATTTCCTTTTCCACCATAGGCCTCAATGCGCTCCAAATATCCATTTGCAGATTCTCCAAAAAGAGTGTTTCCAAACTGCTTAATCAAAAGAAAGGTTCAACTCTGTGAGTTGAATGCACACATCACAAGGAAGTATCTGAGAATGCTTCTGTCCAGTTTTTAAGTGAAGATATTTCGTTTTCCACCGTAGGCCTCAAAGTGCTACAATTATGCACTTGCAGTTTCTACAAAAGGAGTGTTTCACAATGGCTCAATCAAAACAAAAGTTCAACTCTGTGAGATGAATGCACACATCACAAAGAAGTTTCTCGGAATGCTTCTGTCTGGTTTTTATGTGAAGATATTTCCTTTTAAGCTATAGGCCTCAAAGTGCAAAAAGTATCCATTTGCAGACACTACAAAGAGTGTTTACAAATGGCTCAATCAAAAGAAAGCTTCAACTCTGTCAGTTGAATTCACACATCACAAAGTAGTTTCTGAGAATGCTTCTGTCTAGTTTTTATGTGAAGATATTTCCTTTTCCACCAGAGGCCTCAAAGCGCTCCAAATATCCACTTGCAGATTCTGCAAAAAGAGTGTTTCAAAACTCCTCAATCAAAAGCAAGGTTCAAATCTGTGAGATGAATGCACACGTCACAAAGAAGTTTCTCAGAATGCTTCAGTCTAGTTTTTATGTGAAGATATTTCCTTTTCTGCTTTAGGTCTCAAAGCGCTCCGAATACACATTTGCAGATACTACAAAAAGATTGTTTCCAAAGTGCTCAATCAAAAGAAATGTTCAACTCTGTGAGTTGAATACACACATCACAAAGAAGTTTCTGAGAATGCTTCTGTCTATTTTTTATGTGAAGATATTTCCTTTTCCACCAGATGCCACAATCGCTCTTAATGTCCACTTGCAAATTCTACAAAAATAGTGTTTTAAAACTGCTCAATCAAACGGAAAGGTCCAACTCTGTTAGTTGAATGCACACATCACAAAGAACTTTCTGAGAATGCCTCTGTCTAGTTTTTATGTGAAGATATTTTCTTTTCCACGATAGTCATCAAAGAGCTCCAAATATCTACTTGCAGATTCTACAAAAAGAGTGTTTCAAAACTGCTCAATCCAAAGAATGCTTCAACTCTGTGAGTTGAATGCACACATCACATAGAGGTTTCTGAGAATGCTTCTGTCTAGATTTTATGTGAGGATATTTCCTGTTCAACCATGGGCCTCAAAGCGCTCCAAATATCCACTTGCAGATTCTACAATAAGATTCTTACAAAACAGCTCAATCTTAAGAAAGCTTCAACTCTCTGTGTTGAATGCAGACATCATAAATAAGTTGTCAAAATGTTTCTGTCTAGTTTCTAAGTGAAGATATTTCCTTTACCACCATAGGCCTCAATGCACTCCAAATATCCATGTGCAGATACTACAAAAAGAGTGTTTCCAAACTGCTCAATCAAAAGAAAGGTTCAACTCTGTGAGTTGCATGCACACATCACAAGGAAGTATCCGAGAACGCTTCTGCGTAGTTTTTAAGTGAAGATATGTCCTTTTCCCCTATAGGCCTCAAAGTGCTCCAAATATGCACTTGCAGTTTCTACAAACGAGTGTTTCAAAATGACCAAATCAAAACAAATGTTCAACTCTGTGAGATGAATGCACAATTCGTAAAGAAGTTTCTCAGAATGCTTTTGTGTAGTTTTTATGTGAAGATATTTAATTCTCCCACATAGGCCTCAAAGCACTCCAAATATCCACTACCAGATTCTCCAAAAACAGTGTTTCAAAACGGCTTAATCAAAAGAAAGGTTCAACTCTGTGAGATGAATGCACACATCACTAAAAGGTTCTCAGAATGCTTCTGTCTCGTTTTTATGTGAAGATATTTCCTTTTCAGCTGTAGGTCTCAAAGCGCTCCAAATATCCATTGGCAGATACGAAAAATAGAGTGTTTCCAAACTGCTAAATCTAAAGAAAGGTTCAACTTTGTGAGTTGAAGGCTGACATTACAAAGAAGTTTCTGAGAATGCTCCTGTCTAGTTTTTAAGTGAAGATATTTCCTTTTCCACCATAGGCCTCAATGCGCTCCAAATATCCATTTGCAGATTCTCCAAAAAGAGTGTTTCCAAACTGCTTAATCAAAAGAAAGGTTCAACTCTGTGAGTTGAATGCACACATCACAAAGAAGTTTCTCAGAATGCTTCTGTTTAGTTTTTATGTGAAGATATTTCCTTCACAGCTAAAGGCCTCAAACCTCTCCAAATATCCAGTTGCAGATTCTACAAAAAAAGTGTTTCCAAACTGCTCATTCAAAAGCCATGTTCAGCTCTGTGAGAAGAATGCACACATCACAGAGAAGTTTGTCAGAATGCTTCTGTCTAGATTTTATGTGAAGATATTTCCTTTTTAGCTATAAGCCTGAAAGCGCTCCAAATTCCATTTTCATACACTGCAAAAAGAGTCTTTCCAAACTGCTCAATCAAAAGAAAGGTTAACCTCGGTTAAATGAATGCACGCATCACAAAAAGGTCTATCAGAATGCTTCTGTCTAGATTTTATGTGAGGATATTTCGTGTTCAACCATGGGCCTCAAAGCGCTCCAAATATCCACTTGCAGATTCTACAATAAGATTCTTACAAAACAGCTCAATCTAAAGAAAGCTTCAACTCTCTGTGTTGAATGCAGACATCATAAATAAGTTGTCAAAATGTTTCTGTCTAGTTTCTAAGTGAAGATATTTCCTTTACCACCATAGGCCTCAATGCACTCCAAATATCCATGTGCAGATACTACAAAAAGAGTGTTTCCAAACTGCTCAATCAAAAGAAAGGTTCAACTCTGTGAGTTGCATGCACACATCACAAGGAAGTATCCGAGAACGCTTCTGCGTAGTTTTTAAGTGAAGATATGTCCTTTTCCCCTATAGGCCTCAAAGTGCTCCAAATATGCACTTGCAGTTTCTACAAACGAGTGTTTCAAAATGACCAAATCAAAACAAATGTTCAACTCTGTGAGATGAATGCACAATTCGTAAAGAAGTTTCTCAGAATGCTTTTGTGTAGTTTTTATGTGAAGATATTTAATTCTCCCACATAGGCCTCAAAGCACTCCAAATATCCACTACCAGATTCTCCAAAAACAGTGTTTCAAAACGGCTTAATCAAAAGAAAGGTTCAACTCTGTGAGATGAATGCACACATCACTAAAAGGTTCTCAGAATGCTTCTGTCTCGTTTTTATGTGAAGATATTTCCTTTTCAGCTGTAGGTCTCAAAGCGCTCCAAATATCCATTGGCAGATACGAAAAATAGAGTGTTTCCAAACTGCTAAATCTAAAGAAAGGTTCAACTTTGTGAGTTGAAGGCTGACATTACAAAGAAGTTTCTGAGAATGCTCCTGTCTAGTTTTTAAGTGAAGATATTTCCTTTTCCACCATAGGCCTCAATGCGCTCCAAATATCCATTTGCAGATTCTCCAAAAAGAGTGTTTCCAAACTGCTTAATCAAAAGAAAGGTTCAACTCTGTGAGTTGAATGCACACATCACAAGGAAGTATCTGAGAATGCTTCTGTCCAGTTTTTAAGTGAAGATATTTCGTTTTCCACCGTAGGCCTCAAAGTGCTACAATTATGCACTTGCAGTTTCTACAAAAGGAGTGTTTCACAATGGCTCAATCAAAACAAAAGTTCAACTCTGTGAGATGAATGCACACATCACAAAGAAGTTTCTCGGAATGCTTCTGTCTGGTTTTTATGTGAAGATATTTCCTTTTAAGCTATAGGCCTCAAAGTGCAAAAAGTATCCATTTGCAGACACTACAAAGAGTGTTTACAAATGGCTCAATCAAAAGAAAGCTTCAACTCTGTCAGTTGAATTCACACATCACAAAGTAGTTTCTGAGAATGCTTCTGTCTAGTTTTTATGTGAAGATATTTCCTTTTCCACCAGAGGCCTCAAAGCGCTCCAAATATCCACTTGCAGATTCTGCAAAAAGAGTGTTTCAAAACTCCTCAATCAAAAGCAAGGTTCAAATCTGTGAGATGAATGCACACGTCACAAAGAAGTTTCTCAGAATGCTTCAGTCTAGTTTTTATGTGAAGATATTTCCTTTTCTGCTTTAGGTCTCAAAGCGCTCCGAATACACATTTGCAGATACTACAAAAAGATTGTTTCCAAAGTGCTCAATCAAAAGAAATGTTCAACTCTGTGAGTTGAATACACACATCACAAAGAAGTTTCTGAGAATGCTTCTGTCTATTTTTTATGTGAAGATATTTCCTTTTCCACCAGATGCCACAATCGCTCTTAATGTCCACTTGCAAATTCTACAAAAATAGTGTTTTAAAACTGCTCAATCAAACGGAAAGGTCCAACTCTGTTAGTTGAATGCACACATCACAAAGAACTTTCTGAGAATGCCTCTGTCTAGTTTTTATGTGAAGATATTTTCTTTTCCACGATAGTCATCAAAGAGCTCCAAATATCTACTTGCAGATTCTACAAAAAGAGTGTTTCAAAACTGCTCAATCCAAAGAATGCTTCAACTCTGTGAGTTGAATGCACACATCACATAGAGGTTTCTGAGAATGCTTCTGTCTAGATTTTATGTGAGGATATTTCCTGTTCAACCATGGGCCTCAAAGCGCTCCAAATATCCACTTGCAGATTCTACAATAAGATTCTTACAAAACAGCTCAATCTAAAGAAAGCTTCAACTCTCTGTGTTGAATGCAGACATCATAAATAAGTTGTCAAAATGTTTCTGTCTAGTTTCTAAGTGAAGATATTTCCTTTACCACCATAGGCCTCAATGCACTCCAAATATCCATGTGCAGATACTACAAAAAGAGTGTTTCCAAACTGCTCAATCAAAAGAAAGGTTCAACTCTGTGAGTTGCATGCACACATCACAAGGAAGTATCCGAGAATGCTTCTGCGTAGTTTTTAAGTGAAGATATGTCCTTTTCCCCTATAGGCCTCAAAGTGCTCCAAATATGCACTTGCAGTTTCTACAAACGAGTGTTTCAAAATGACCAAATCAAAACAAATGTTCAACTCTGTGAGATGAATGCACAATTCGTAAAGAAGTTTCTCAGAATGCTTTTGTGTAGTTTTTATGTGAAGATATTTAATTCTCCCACATAGGCCTCAAAGCACTCCAAATATCCACTACCAGATTCTCCAAAAACAGTGTTTCAAAACGGCTTAATCAAAAGAAAGGTTCAACTCTGTGAGATGAATGCACACATCACTAAAAGGTTCTCAGAATGCTTCTGTCTCGTTTTTATGTGAAGATATTTCCTTTTCAGCTGTAGGTCTCAAAGCGCTCCAAATATCCATTGGCAGATACGAAAAATAGAGTGTTTCCAAACTGCTAAATCTAAAGAAAGGTTCAACTTTGTGAGTTGAAGGCTGACATTACAAAGAAGTTTCTGAGAATGCTCCTGTCTAGTTTTTAAGTGAAGATATTTCCTTTTCCACCATAGGCCTCAATGCGCTCCAAATATCCATTTGCAGATTCTCCAAAAAGAGTGTTTCCAAACTGCTTAATCAAAAGAAAGGTTCAACTCTGTGAGTTGAATGCACACATCACAAGGAAGTATCTGAGAATGCTTCTGTCCAGTTTTTAAGTGAAGATATTTCGTTTTCCACCGTAGGCCTCAAAGTGCTACAATTATGCACTTGCAGTTTCTACAAAAGGAGTGTTTCACAATGGCTCAATCAAAACAAAAGTTCAACTCTGTGAGATGAATGCACACATCACAAAGAAGTTTCTCGGAATGCTTCTGTCTGGTTTTTATGTGAAGATATTTCCTTTTAAGCTATAGGCCTCAAAGTGCAAAAAGTATCCATTTGCAGACACTACAAAGAGTGTTTACAAATGGCTCAATCAAAAGAAAGCTTCAACTCTGTCAGTTGAATTCACACATCACAAAGTAGTTTCTGAGAATGCTTCTGTCTAGTTTTTATGTGAAGATATTTCCTTTTCCACCAGAGGCCTCAAAGCGCTCCAAATATCCACTTGCAGATTCTGCAAAAAGAGTGTTTCAAAACTCCTCAATCAAAAGCAAGGTTCAAATCTGTGAGATGAATGCACACGTCACAAAGAAGTTTCTCAGAATGCTTCAGTCTAGTTTTTATGTGAAGATATTTCCTTTTCTGCTTTAGGTCTCAAAGCGCTCCGAATACACATTTGCAGATACTACAAAAAGATTGTTTCCAAAGTGCTCAATCAAAAGAAATGTTCAACTCTGTGAGTTGAATACACACATCACAAAGAAGTTTCTGAGAATGCTTCTGTCTATTTTTTATGTGAAGATATTTCCTTTTCCACCAGATGCCACAATCGCTCTTAATGTCCACTTGCAAATTCTACAAAAATAGTGTTTTAAAACTGCTCAATCAAACGGAAAGGTCCAACTCTGTTAGTTGAATGCACACATCACAAAGAACTTTCTGAGAATGCCTCTGTCTAGTTTTTATGTGAAGATATTTTCTTTTCCACGATAGTCATCAAAGAGCTCCAAATATCTACTTGCAGATTCTACAAAAAGAGTGTTTCAAAACTGCTCAATCCAAAGAATGCTTCAACTCTGTGAGTTGAATGCACACATCACATAGAGGTTTCTGAGAATGCTTCTGTCTAGATTTTATGTGAGGATATTTCCTGTTCAACCATGGGCCTCAAAGCGCTCCAAATATCCACTTGCAGATTCTACAAAAAGATTCTTACAAAACAGCTCAATCTAAAGAAAGCTTCAACTCTCTGTGTTGAATGCAGACATCATAAATAAGTTGTCAAAATGTTTCTGTCTAGTTTCTAAGTGAAGATATTTCCTTTACCACCATAGGCCTCAATGCACTCCAAATATCCATGTGCAGATACTACAAAAAGAGTGTTTCCAAACTGCTCAATCAAAAGAAAGGTTCAACTCTGTGAGTTGCATGCACACATCACAAGGAAGTATCCGAGAACGCTTCTGCGTAGTTTTTAAGTGAAGATATGTCCTTTTCCCCTATAGGCCTCAAAGTGCTCCAAATATGCACTTGCAGTTTCTACAAACGAGTGTTTCAAAATGACCAAATCAAAACAAATGTTCAACTCTGTGAGATGAATGCACAATTCGTAAAGAAGTTTCTCAGAATGCTTTTGTGTAGTTTTTATGTGAAGATATTTAATTCTCCCACATAGGCCTCAAAGCACTCCAAATATCCACTACCAGATTCTCCAAAAACAGTGTTTCAAAACGGCTTAATCAAAAGAAAGGTTCAACTCTGTGAGATGAATGCACACATCACTAAAAGGTTCTCAGAATGCTTCTGTCTCGTTTTTATGTGAAGATATTTCCTTTTCAGCTGTAGGTCTCAAAGCGCTCCAAATATCCATTGGCAGATACGAAAAATAGAGTGTTTCCAAACTGCTAAATCTAAAGAAAGGTTCAACTTTGTGAGTTGAAGGCTGACATTACAAAGAAGTTTCTGAGAATGCTCCTGTCTAGTTTTTAAGTGAAGATATTTCCTTTTCCACCATAGGCCTCAATGCGCTCCAAATATCCATTTGCAGATTCTCCAAAAAGAGTGTTTCCAAACTGCTTAATCAAAAGAAAGGTTCAACTCTGTGAGTTGAATGCACACATCACAAGGAAGTATCTGAGAATGCTTCTGTCCAGTTTTTAAGTGAAGATATTTCGTTTTCCACCGTAGGCCTCAAAGTGCTACAATTATGCACTTGCAGTTTCTACAAAAGGAGTGTTTCACAATGGCTCAATCAAAACAAAAGTTCAACTCTGTGAGATGAATGCACACATCACAAAGAAGTTTCTCGGAATGCTTCTGTCTGGTTTTTATGTGAAGATATTTCCTTTTAAGCTATAGGCCTCAAAGTGCAAAAAGTATCCATTTGCAGACACTACAAAGAGTGTTTACAAATGGCTCAATCAAAAGAAAGCTTCAACTCTGTCAGTTGAATTCACACATCACAAAGTAGTTTCTGAGAATGCTTCTGTCTAGTTTTTATGTGAAGATATTTCCTTTTCCACCAGAGGCCTCAAAGCGCTCCAAATATCCACTTGCAGATTCTGCAAAAAGAGTGTTTCAAAACTCCTCAATCAAAAGCAAGGTTCAAATCTGTGAGATGAATGCACACGTCACAAAGAAGTTTCTCAGAATGCTTCAGTCTAGTTTTTATGTGAAGATATTTCCTTTTCTGCTTTAGGTCTCAAAGCGCTCCGAATACACATTTGCAGATACTACAAAAAGATTGTTTCCAAAGTGCTCAATCAAAAGAAATGTTCAACTCTGTGAGTTGAATACACACATCACAAAGAAGTTTCTGAGAATGCTTCTGTCTATTTTTTATGTGAAGATATTTCCTTTTCCACCAGATGCCACAATCGCTCTTAATGTCCACTTGCAAATTCTACAAAAATAGTGTTTTAAAACTGCTCAATCAAACGGAAAGGTCCAACTCTGTTAGTTGAATGCACACATCACAAAGAACTTTCTGAGAATGCCTCTGTCTAGTTTTTATGTGAAGATATTTTCTTTTCCACGATAGTCATCAAAGAGCTCCAAATATCTACTTGCAGATTCTACAAAAAGAGTGTTTCAAAACTGCTCAATCCAAAGAATGCTTCAACTCTGTGAGTTGAATGCACACATCACATAGAGGTTTCTGAGAATGCTTCTGTCTAGATTTTATGTGAGGATATTTCCTGTTCAACCATGGGCCTCAAAGCGCTCCAAATATCCACTTGCAGATTCTACAATAAGATTCTTACAAAACAGCTCAATCTAAAGAAAGCTTCAACTCTCTGTGTTGAATGCAGACATCATAAATAAGTTGTCAAAATGTTTCTGTCTAGTTTCTAAGTGAAGATATTTCCTTTACCACCATAGGCCTCAATGCACTCCAAATATCCATGTGCAGATACTACAAAAAGAGTGTTTCCAAACTGCTCAATCAAAAGAAAGGTTCAACTCTGTGAGTTGCATGCACACATCACAAGGAAGTATCCGAGAACGCTTCTGCGTAGTTTTTAAGTGAAGATATGTCCTTTTCCCCTATAGGCCTCAAAGTGCTCCAAATATGCACTTGCAGTTTCTACAAACGAGTGTTTCAAAATGACCAAATCAAAACAAATGTTCAACTCTGTGAGATGAATGCACAATTCGTAAAGAAGTTTCTCAGAATGCTTTTGTGTAGTTTTTATGTGAAGATATTTAATTCTCCCACATAGGCCTCAAAGCACTCCAAATATCCACTACCAGATTCTCCAAAAACAGTGTTTCAAAACGGCTTAATCAAAAGAAAGGTTCAACTCTGTGAGATGAATGCACACATCACTAAAAGGTTCTCAGAATGCTTCTGTCTCGTTTTTATGTGAAGATATTTCCTTTTCAGCTGTAGGTCTCAAAGCGCTCCAAATATCCATTGGCAGATACGAAAAATAGAGTGTTTCCAAACTGCTAAATCTAAAGAAAGGTTCAACTTTGTGAGTTGAAGGCTGACATTACAAAGAAGTTTCTGAGAATGCTCCTGTCTAGTTTTTAAGTGAAGATATTTCCTTTTCCACCATAGGCCTCAATGCGCTCCAAATATCCATTTGCAGATTCTCCAAAAAGAGTGTTTCCAAACTGCTTAATCAAAAGAAAGGTTCAACTCTGTGAGTTGAATGCACACATCACAAGGAAGTATCTGAGAATGCTTCTGTCCAGTTTTTAAGTGAAGATATTTCGTTTTCCACCGTAGGCCTCAAAGTGCTACAATTATGCACTTGCAGTTTCTACAAAAGGAGTGTTTCACAATGGCTCAATCAAAACAAAAGTTCAACTCTGTGAGATGAATGCACACATCACAAAGAAGTTTCTCGGAATGCTTCTGTCTGGTTTTTATGTGAAGATATTTCCTTTTAAGCTATAGGCCTCAAAGTGCAAAAAGTATCCATTTGCAGACACTACAAAGAGTGTTTACAAATGGCTCAATCAAAAGAAAGCTTCAACTCTGTCAGTTGAATTCACACATCACAAAGTAGTTTCTGAGAATGCTTCTGTCTAGTTTTTATGTGAAGATATTTCCTTTTCCACCAGAGGCCTCAAAGCGCTCCAAATATCCACTTGCAGATTCTGCAAAAAGAGTGTTTCAAAACTCCTCAATCAAAAGCAAGGTTCAAATCTGTGAGATGAATGCACACGTCACAAAGAAGTTTCTCAGAATGCTTCAGTCTAGTTTTTATGTGAAGATATTTCCTTTTCTGCTTTAGGTCTCAAAGCGCTCCGAATACACATTTGCAGATACTACAAAAAGATTGTTTCCAAAGTGCTCAATCAAAAGAAATGTTCAACTCTGTGAGTTGAATACACACATCACAAAGAAGTTTCTGAGAATGCTTCTGTCTATTTTTTATGTGAAGATATTTCCTTTTCCACCAGATGCCACAATCGCTCTTAATGTCCACTTGCAAATTCTACAAAAATAGTGTTTTAAAACTGCTCAATCAAACGGAAAGGTCCAACTCTGTTAGTTGAATGCACACATCACAAAGAACTTTCTGAGAATGCCTCTGTCTAGTTTTTATGTGAAGATATTTTCTTTTCCACGATAGTCATCAAAGAGCTCCAAATATCTACTTGCAGATTCTACAAAAAGAGTGTTTCAAAACTGCTCAATCCAAAGAATGCTTCAACTCTGTGAGTTGAATGCACACATCACATAGAGGTTTCTGAGAATGCTTCTGTCTAGATTTTATGTGAGGATATTTCCTGTTCAACCATGGGCCTCAAAGCGCTCCAAATATCCACTTGCAGATTCTACAATAAGATTCTTACAAAACAGCTCAATCTAAAGAAAGCTTCAACTCTCTGTGTTGAATGCAGACATCATAAATAAGTTGTCAAAATGTTTCTGTCTAGTTTCTAAGTGAAGATATTTCCTTTACCACCATAGGCCTCAATGCACTCCAAATATCCATGTGCAGATACTACAAAAAGAGTGTTTCCAAACTGCTCAATCAAAAGAAAGGTTCAACTCTGTGAGTTGCATGCACACATCACAAGGAAGTATCCGAGAACGCTTCTGCGTAGTTTTTAAGTGAAGATATGTCCTTTTCCCCTATAGGCCTCAAAGTGCTCCAAATATGCACTTGCAGTTTCTACAAACGAGTGTTTCAAAATGACCAAATCAAAACAAATGTTCAACTCTGTGAGATGAATGCACAATTCGTAAAGAAGTTTCTCAGAATGCTTTTGTGTAGTTTTTATGTGAAGATATTTAATTCTCCCACATAGGCCTCAAAGCACTCCAAATATCCACTACCAGATTCTCCAAAAACAGTGTTTCAAAACGGCTTAATCAAAAGAAAGGTTCAACTCTGTGAGATGAATGCACACATCACTAAAAGGTTCTCAGAATGCTTCTGTCTCGTTTTTATGTGAAGATATTTCCTTTTCAGCTGTAGGTCTCAAAGCGCTCCAAATATCCATTGGCAGATACGAAAAATAGAGTGTTTCCAAACTGCTAAATCTAAAGAAAGGTTCAACTTTGTGAGTTGAAGGCTGACATTACAAAGAAGTTTCTGAGAATGCTCCTGTCTAGTTTTTAAGTGAAGATATTTCCTTTTCCACCATAGGCCTCAATGCGCTCCAAATATCCATTTGCAGATTCTCCAAAAAGAGTGTTTCCAAACTGCTTAATCAAAAGAAAGGTTCAACTCTGTGAGTTGAATGCACACATCACAAGGAAGTATCTGAGAATGCTTCTGTCCAGTTTTTAAGTGAAGATATTTCGTTTTCCACCGTAGGCCTCAAAGTGCTACAATTATGCACTTGCAGTTTCTACAAAAGGAGTGTTTCACAATGGCTCAATCAAAACAAAAGTTCAACTCTGTGAGATGAATGCACACATCACAAAGAAGTTTCTCGGAATGCTTCTGTCTGGTTTTTATGTGAAGATATTTCCTTTTAAGCTATAGGCCTCAAAGTGCAAAAAGTATCCATTTGCAGACACTACAAAGAGTGTTTACAAATGGCTCAATCAAAAGAAAGCTTCAACTCTGTCAGTTGAATTCACACATCACAAAGTAGTTTCTGAGAATGCTTCTGTCTAGTTTTTATGTGAAGATATTTCCTTTTCCACCAGAGGCCTCAAAGCGCTCCAAATATCCACTTGCAGATTCTGCAAAAAGAGTGTTTCAAAACTCCTCAATCAAAAGCAAGGTTCAAATCTGTGAGATGAATGCACACGTCACAAAGAAGTTTCTCAGAATGCTTCAGTCTAGTTTTTATGTGAAGATATTTCCTTTTCTGCTTTAGGTCTCAAAGCGCTCCGAATACACATTTGCAGATACTACAAAAAGATTGTTTCCAAAGTGCTCAATCAAAAGAAATGTTCAACTCTGTGAGTTGAATACACACATCACAAAGAAGTTTCTGAGAATGCTTCTGTCTATTTTTTATGTGAAGATATTTCCTTTTCCACCAGATGCCACAATCGCTCTTAATGTCCACTTGCAAATTCTACAAAAATAGTGTTTTAAAACTGCTCAATCAAACGGAAAGGTCCAACTCTGTTAGTTGAATGCACACATCACAAAGAACTTTCTGAGAATGCCTCTGTCTAGTTTTTATGTGAAGATATTTTCTTTTCCACGATAGTCATCAAAGAGCTCCAAATATCTACTTGCAGATTCTACAAAAAGAGTGTTTCAAAACTGCTCAATCCAAAGAATGCTTCAACTCTGTGAGTTGAATGCACACATCACATAGAGGTTTCTGAGAATGCTTCTGTCTAGATTTTATGTGAGGATATTTCCTGTTCAACCATGGGCCTCAAAGCGCTCCAAATATCCACTTGCAGATTCTACAAAAAGATTCTTACAAAACAGCTCAATCTAAAGAAAGCTTCAACTCTCTGTGTTGAATGCAGACATCATAAATAAGTTGTCAAAATGTTTCTGTCTAGTTTCTAAGTGAAGATATTTCCTTTACCACCATAGGCCTCAATGCACTCCAAATATCCATGTGCAGATACTACAAAAAGAGTGTTTCCAAACTGCTCAATCAAAAGAAAGGTTCAACTCTGTGAGTTGCATGCACACATCACAAGGAAGTATCCGAGAACGCTTCTGCGTAGTTTTTAAGTGAAGATATGTCCTTTTCCCCTATAGGCCTCAAAGTGCTCCAAATATGCACTTGCAGTTTCTACAAACGAGTGTTTCAAAATGACCAAATCAAAACAAATGTTCAACTCTGTGAGATGAATGCACAATTCGTAAAGAAGTTTCTCAGAATGCTTTTGTGTAGTTTTTATGTGAAGATATTTAATTCTCCCACATAGGCCTCAAAGCACTCCAAATATCCACTACCAGATTCTCCAAAAACAGTGTTTCAAAACGGCTTAATCAAAAGAAAGGTTCAACTCTGTGAGATGAATGCACACATCACTAAAAGGTTCTCAGAATGCTTCTGTCTCGTTTTTATGTGAAGATATTTCCTTTTCAGCTGTAGGTCTCAAAGCGCTCCAAATATCCATTGGCAGATACGAAAAATAGAGTGTTTCCAAACTGCTAAATCTAAAGAAAGGTTCAACTTTGTGAGTTGAAGGCTGACATTACAAAGAAGTTTCTGAGAATGCTCCTGTCTAGTTTTTAAGTGAAGATATTTCCTTTTCCACCATAGGCCTCAATGCGCTCCAAATATCCATTTGCAGATTCTCCAAAAAGAGTGTTTCCAAACTGCTTAATCAAAAGAAAGGTTCAACTCTGTGAGTTGAATGCACACATCACAAGGAAGTATCTGAGAATGCTTCTGTCCAGTTTTTAAGTGAAGATATTTCGTTTTCCACCGTAGGCCTCAAAGTGCTACAATTATGCACTTGCAGTTTCTACAAAAGGAGTGTTTCACAATGGCTCAATCAAAACAAAAGTTCAACTCTGTGAGATGAATGCACACATCACAAAGAAGTTTCTCGGAATGCTTCTGTCTGGTTTTTATGTGAAGATATTTCCTTTTAAGCTATAGGCCTCAAAGTGCAAAAAGTATCCATTTGCAGACACTACAAAGAGTGTTTACAAATGGCTCAATCAAAAGAAAGCTTCAACTCTGTCAGTTGAATTCACACATCACAAAGTAGTTTCTGAGAATGCTTCTGTCTAGTTTTTATGTGAAGATATTTCCTTTTCCACCAGAGGCCTCAAAGCGCTCCAAATATCCACTTGCAGATTCTGCAAAAAGAGTGTTTCAAAACTCCTCAATCAAAAGCAAGGTTCAAATCTGTGAGATGAATGCACACGTCACAAAGAAGTTTCTCAGAATGCTTCAGTCTAGTTTTTATGTGAAGATATTTCCTTTTCTGCTTTAGGTCTCAAAGCGCTCCGAATACACATTTGCAGATACTACAAAAAGATTGTTTCCAAAGTGCTCAATCAAAAGAAATGTTCAACTCTGTGAGTTGAATACACACATCACAAAGAAGTTTCTGAGAATGCTTCTGTCTATTTTTTATGTGAAGATATTTCCTTTTCCACCAGATGCCACAATCGCTCTTAATGTCCACTTGCAAATTCTACAAAAATAGTGTTTTAAAACTGCTCAATCAAACGGAAAGGTCCAACTCTGTTAGTTGAATGCACACATCACAAAGAACTTTCTGAGAATGCCTCTGTCTAGTTTTTATGTGAAGATATTTTCTTTTCCACGATAGTCATCAAAGAGCTCCAAATATCTACTTGCAGATTCTACAAAAAGAGTGTTTCAAAACTGCTCAATCCAAAGAATGCTTCAACTCTGTGAGTTGAATGCACACATCACATAGAGGTTTCTGAGAATGCTTCTGTCTAGATTTTATGTGAGGATATTTCCTGTTCAACCATGGGCCTCAAAGCGCTCCAAATATCCACTTGCAGATTCTACAATAAGATTCTTACAAAACAGCTCAATCTAAAGAAAGCTTCAACTCTCTGTGTTGAATGCAGACATCATAAATAAGTTGTCAAAATGTTTCTGTCTAGTTTCTAAGTGAAGATATTTCCTTTACCACCATAGGCCTCAATGCACTCCAAATATCCATGTGCAGATACTACAAAAAGAGTGTTTCCAAACTGCTCAATCAAAAGAAAGGTTCAACTCTGTGAGTTGCATGCACACATCACAAGGAAGTATCCGAGAACGCTTCTGCGTAGTTTTTAAGTGAAGATATGTCCTTTTCCCCTATAGGCCTCAAAGTGCTCCAAATATGCACTTGCAGTTTCTACAAACGAGTGTTTCAAAATGACCAAATCAAAACAAATGTTCAACTCTGTGAGATGAATGCACAATTCGTAAAGAAGTTTCTCAGAATGCTTTTGTGTAGTTTTTATGTGAAGATATTTAATTCTCCCACATAGGCCTCAAAGCACTCCAAATATCCACTACCAGATTCTCCAAAAACAGTGTTTCAAAACGGCTTAATCAAAAGAAAGGTTCAACTCTGTGAGATGAATGCACACATCACTAAAAGGTTCTCAGAATGCTTCTGTCTCGTTTTTATGTGAAGATATTTCCTTTTCAGCTGTAGGTCTCAAAGCGCTCCAAATATCCATTGGCAGATACGAAAAATAGAGTGTTTCCAAACTGCTAAATCTAAAGAAAGGTTCAACTTTGTGAGTTGAAGGCTGACATTACAAAGAAGTTTCTGAGAATGCTCCTGTCTAGTTTTTAAGTGAAGATATTTCCTTTTCCACCATAGGCCTCAATGCGCTCCAAATATCCATTTGCAGATTCTCCAAAAAGAGTGTTTCCAAACTGCTTAATCAAAAGAAAGGTTCAACTCTGTGAGTTGAATGCACACATCACAAGGAAGTATCTGAGAATGCTTCTGTCCAGTTTTTAAGTGAAGATATTTCGTTTTCCACCGTAGGCCTCAAAGTGCTACAATTATGCACTTGCAGTTTCTACAAAAGGAGTGTTTCACAATGGCTCAATCAAAACAAAAGTTCAACTCTGTGAGATGAATGCACACATCACAAAGAAGTTTCTCGGAATGCTTCTGTCTGGTTTTTATGTGAAGATATTTCCTTTTAAGCTATAGGCCTCAAAGTGCAAAAAGTATCCATTTGCAGACACTACAAAGAGTGTTTACAAATGGCTCAATCAAAAGAAAGCTTCAACTCTGTCAGTTGAATTCACACATCACAAAGTAGTTTCTGAGAATGCTTCTGTCTAGTTTTTATGTGAAGATATTTCCTTTTCCACCAGAGGCCTCAAAGCGCTCCAAATATCCACTTGCAGATTCTGCAAAAAGAGTGTTTCAAAACTCCTCAATCAAAAGCAAGGTTCAAATCTGTGAGATGAATGCACACGTCACAAAGAAGTTTCTCAGAATGCTTCAGTCTAGTTTTTATGTGAAGATATTTCCTTTTCTGCTTTAGGTCTCAAAGCGCTCCGAATACACATTTGCAGATACTACAAAAAGATTGTTTCCAAAGTGCTCAATCAAAAGAAATGTTCAACTCTGTGAGTTGAATACACACATCACAAAGAAGTTTCTGAGAATGCTTCTGTCTATTTTTTATGTGAAGATATTTCCTTTTCCACCAGATGCCACAATCGCTCTTAATGTCCACTTGCAAATTCTACAAAAATAGTGTTTTAAAACTGCTCAATCAAACGGAAAGGTCCAACTCTGTTAGTTGAATGCACACATCACAAAGAACTTTCTGAGAATGCCTCTGTCTAGTTTTTATGTGAAGATATTTTCTTTTCCACGATAGTCATCAAAGAGCTCCAAATATCTACTTGCAGATTCTACAAAAAGAGTGTTTCAAAACTGCTCAATCCAAAGAATGCTTCAACTCTGTGAGTTGAATGCACACATCACATAGAGGTTTCTGAGAATGCTTCTGTCTAGATTTTATGTGAGGATATTTCCTGTTCAACCATGGGCCTCAAAGCGCTCCAAATATCCACTTGCAGATTCTACAATAAGATTCTTACAAAACAGCTCAATCTAAAGAAAGCTTCAACTCTCTGTGTTGAATGCAGACATCATAAATAAGTTGTCAAAATGTTTCTGTCTAGTTTCTAAGTGAAGATATTTCCTTTACCACCATAGGCCTCAATGCACTCCAAATATCCATGTGCAGATACTACAAAAAGAGTGTTTCCAAACTGCTCAATCAAAAGAAAGGTTCAACTCTGTGAGTTGCATGCACACATCACAAGGAAGTATCCGAGAACGCTTCTGCGTAGTTTTTAAGTGAAGATATGTCCTTTTCCCCTATAGGCCTCAAAGTGCTCCAAATATGCACTTGCAGTTTCTACAAACGAGTGTTTCAAAATGACCAAATCAAAACAAATGTTCAACTCTGTGAGATGAATGCACAATTCGTAAAGAAGTTTCTCAGAATGCTTTTGTGTAGTTTTTATGTGAAGATATTTAATTCTCCCACATAGGCCTCAAAGCACTCCAAATATCCACTACCAGATTCTCCAAAAACAGTGTTTCAAAACGGCTTAATCAAAAGAAAGGTTCAACTCTGTGAGATGAATGCACACATCACTAAAAGGTTCTCAGAATGCTTCTGTCTCGTTTTTATGTGAAGATATTTCCTTTTCAGCTGTAGGTCTCAAAGCGCTCCAAATATCCATTGGCAGATACGAAAAATAGAGTGTTTCCAAACTGCTAAATCTAAAGAAAGGTTCAACTTTGTGAGTTGAAGGCTGACATTACAAAGAAGTTTCTGAGAATGCTCCTGTCTAGTTTTTAAGTGAAGATATTTCCTTTTCCACCATAGGCCTCAATGCGCTCCAAATATCCATTTGCAGATTCTCCAAAAAGAGTGTTTCCAAACTGCTTAATCAAAAGAAAGGTTCAACTCTGTGAGTTGAATGCACACATCACAAGGAAGTATCTGAGAATGCTTCTGTCCAGTTTTTAAGTGAAGATATTTCGTTTTCCACCGTAGGCCTCAAAGTGCTACAATTATGCACTTGCAGTTTCTACAAAAGGAGTGTTTCACAATGGCTCAATCAAAACAAAAGTTCAACTCTGTGAGATGAATGCACACATCACAAAGAAGTTTCTCGGAATGCTTCTGTCTGGTTTTTATGTGAAGATATTTCCTTTTAAGCTATAGGCCTCAAAGTGCAAAAAGTATCCATTTGCAGACACTACAAAGAGTGTTTACAAATGGCTCAATCAAAAGAAAGCTTCAACTCTGTCAGTTGAATTCACACATCACAAAGTAGTTTCTGAGAATGCTTCTGTCTAGTTTTTATGTGAAGATATTTCCTTTTCCACCAGAGGCCTCAAAGCGCTCCAAATATCCACTTGCAGATTCTGCAAAAAGAGTGTTTCAAAACTCCTCAATCAAAAGCAAGGTTCAAATCTGTGAGATGAATGCACACGTCACAAAGAAGTTTCTCAGAATGCTTCAGTCTAGTTTTTATGTGAAGATATTTCCTTTTCTGCTTTAGGTCTCAAAGCGCTCCGAATACACATTTGCAGATACTACAAAAAGATTGTTTCCAAAGTGCTCAATCAAAAGAAATGTTCAACTCTGTGAGTTGAATACACACATCACAAAGAAGTTTCTGAGAATGCTTCTGTCTATTTTTTATGTGAAGATATTTCCTTTTCCACCAGATGCCACAATCGCTCTTAATGTCCACTTGCAAATTCTACAAAAATAGTGTTTTAAAACTGCTCAATCAAACGGAAAGGTCCAACTCTGTTAGTTGAATGCACACATCACAAAGAACTTTCTGAGAATGCCTCTGTCTAGTTTTTATGTGAAGATATTTTCTTTTCCACGATAGTCATCAAAGAGCTCCAAATATCTACTTGCAGATTCTACAAAAAGAGTGTTTCAAAACTGCTCAATCCAAAGAATGCTTCAACTCTGTGAGTTGAATGCACACATCACATAGAGGTTTCTGAGAATGCTTCTGTCTAGATTTTATGTGAGGATATTTCCTGTTCAACCATGGGCCTCAAAGCGCTCCAAATATCCACTTGCAGATTCTACAAAAAGATTCTTACAAAACAGCTCAATCTAAAGAAAGCTTCAACTCTCTTTGTTGAATGCAGACATCATAAATAAGTTCTCAAAATGTTTCTGTCTAGTTTCTAAGTGAAGATATTTCCTTTACCACCATAGGCCTCAATGCACTCCAAATATCCATGTGCAGATACTACAAAAAGAATGTTTCCAAACTGCTCAATCAAAAGAAAGGTTCAACTCTGTGAGTTGCATGCACACATCACAAGGAAGTATCCGAGAACGCTTCTGCGTAGTTTTTAAGTGAAGATATGTCCTTTTACCCTATAGGCCTCAAAGTGCTCCAAATATGCACTTGCAGTTTCTACAAACGAGTGTTTCAAAATGACCAAATCAAAACAAATGTTCAACTCTGTGAGATGAATGCACAATTCGTAAAGAAGTTTCTCAGAATGCTTTTGTGTAGTTTTGATGTGAAGATATTTAATTCTCCCACATAGGCCTCAAAACACTCCAAATATCCACTACCAGATTCTCTAAAAACAGTGTTTCAAAACGACTTAATCAAAAGAAAGGTTCAACTCTGTGAGATGAATGCACACATCACTAGAAGGTTCTCAGAATGCTTCTGTCTCGTTTTTATGTGAAGATATTTCCTTTTCAGCCGTAGGTCTCAAAGCGCTCCAAATATCCATTGGCAGATACGAAAAATAGAGTGTTTCCAAACTGCTAAATCTAAAGAAAGGTTCAACTTTGTGAGTTGAAGGCTGACATTACAAAGAAGTTTCTGAGAATGCTCCTGTCTAGTTTTTAAGTGAAGATATTTCCTTTTCCACCATAGGCCTCAATGCGCTCCAAATATCCATTTGCAGATTCTCCAAAAAGAGTGTTTCCAAACTGCTTAATCAAAAGAAAGGTTCAACTCTGTGAGTTGAATGCACACATCACAAGGAAGTATCTGAGAATGCTTCTGTCCAGTTTTTAAGTGAAGATATTTCGTTTTCCACCATAGGCCTCAAAGTGCTACAATTATGCACTTGCAGTTTCTACAAAAGGAGTGTTTCACAATGGCTCAATCAAAACAAAAGTTCAACTCTGTGAGATGAATGCACACATCACAAAGAAGTTTCTCGGAATGCTTCTGTCTGGTTTTTATGTGAAGATATTTCCTTTTAAGCTATAGGCCTCAAAGTGCAAAAAGTATCCATTTGCAGACACTACAAAGAGTGTTTACAAATGGCTCAATCAAAAGAAAGCTTCAACTCTGTCAGTTGAATTCACACATCACAAAGTAGTTTCTGAGAATGCTTCTGTCTAGTTTTTATGTGAAGATATTTCCTTTTCCACCAGAGGCCTCAAAGCGCTCCAAATATCCACTTGCAGATTCTGCAAAAAGAGTGTTTCAAAACTCCTCAATCAAAAGCAAGGTTCAAATCTGTGAGATGAATGCACACGTCACAAAGAAGTTTCTCAGAATGCTTCAGTCTAGTTTTTATGTGAAGATATTTCCTTTTCTGCTTTAGGTCTCAAAGCGCTCCGAATACACATTTGCAGATACTACAAAAAGATTGTTTCCAAAGTGCTCAATCAAAAGAAATGTTCAACTCTGTGAGTTGAATACACACATCACAAAGAAGTTTCTGAGAATGCTTCTGTCTATTTTTTATGTGAAGATATTTCCTTTTCCACCAGATGCCACAATCGCTCTTAATGTCCACTTGCAAATTCTACAAAAATAGTGTTTTAAAACTGCTCAATCAAACGGAAAGGTCCAACTCTGTTAGTTGAATGCACACATCACAAAGAACTTTCTGAGAATGCCTCTGTCTAGTTTTTATGTGAAGATATTTTCTTTTCCACGATAGTCATCAAAGAGCTCCAAATATCTACTTGCAGATTCTACAAAAAGAGTGTTTCAAAACTGCTCAATCCAAAGAATGCTTCAACTCTGTGAGTTGAATGCACACATCACATAGAGGTTTCTGAGAATGCTTCTGTCTAGATTTTATGTGAGGATATTTCCTGTTCAACCATGGGCCTCAAAGCGCTCCAAATATCCACTTGCAGATTCTACAAAAAGATTCTTACAAAACAGCTCAATCTAAAGAAAGCTTCAACTCTCTTTGTTGAATGCAGACATCATAAATAAGTTCTCAAAATGTTTCTGTCTAGTTTCTAAGTGAAGATATTTCCTTTACCACCATAGGCCTCAATGCACTCCAAATATCCATGTGCAGATACTACAAAAAGAATGTTTCCAAACTGCTCAATCAAAAGAAAGGTTCAACTCTGTGAGTTGCATGCACACATCACAAGGAAGTATCTGAGAATGCTTCTGCGTAGTTTTTAAGTGAAGATATTTCCTTTTACCCTATAGGCCTCAAAGTGCTCCAAATATGCATTTGCAGTTTCTACAAACGAGTGTTTCAAAATGACCAAATCAAAACAAATGTTCAACTCTGTGAGATGAATGCACAATTCGTAAAGAAGTTTCTCAGAATGCTTTTGTGTAGTTTTGATGTGAAGATATTTAATTCTCCCACATAGGCCTCAAAACACTCCAAATATCCACTACCAGATTCTCCAAAAACAGTGTTTCAAAACGACTTAATCAAAAGAAAGGTTCAACTCTGTGAGATGAATGCACACATCACTAGAAGGTTCTCAGAATGCTTCTGTCTCGTTTTTATGTGAAGATATTTCCTTTTCAGCCGTAGGTCTCAAAGCGCTCCAAATATCCATTGGCAGATACGAAAAATAGAGTGTTTCCAAACTGCTAAATCTAAAGAAAGGTTCAACTTTGTGAGTTGAAGGCTGACATTACAAAGAAGTTTCTGAGAATGCTCCTGTCTAGTTTTTAAGTGAAGATATTTCCTTTTCCACCATAGGCCTCAATGCGCTCCAAATATCCATTTGCAGATTCTCCAAAAAGAGTGTTTCCAAACTGCTTAATCAAAAGAAAGGTTCAACTCTGTGAGTTGAATGCACACATCACAAGGAAGTATCTGAGAATGCTTCTGTCCAGTTTTTAAGTGAAGATATTTCGTTTTCCACCGTAGGCCTCAAAGTGCTACAATTATGCACTTGCAGTTTCTACAAAAGGAGTGTTTCACAATGGCTCAATCAAAACAAAAGTTCAACTCTGTGAGATGAATGCACACATCACAAAGAAGTTTCTCGGAATGCTTCTGTCTGGTTTTTATGTGAAGATATTTCCTTTTAAGCTATAGGCCTCAAAGTGCAAAAAGTATCCATTTGCAGACACTACAAAGAGTGTTTACAAATGGCTCAATCAAAAGAAAGCTTCAACTCTGTCAGTTGAATTCACACATCACAAAGTAGTTTCTGAGAATGCTTCTGTCTAGTTTTTATGTGAAGATATTTCCTTTTCCACCAGAGGCCTCAAAGCGCTCCAAATATCCACTTGCAGATTCTGCAAAAAGAGTGTTTCAAAACTCCTCAATCAAAAGCAAGGTTCAAATCTGTGAGATGAATGCACACGTCACAAAGAAGTTTCTCAGAATGCTTCAGTCTAGTTTTTATGTGAAGATATTTCCTTTTCTGCTTTAGGTCTCAAAGCGCTCCGAATACACATTTGCAGATACTACAAAAAGATTGTTTCCAAAGTGCTCAATCAAAAGAAATGTTCAACTCTGTGAGTTGAATACACACATCACAAAGAAGTTTCTGAGAATGCTTCTGTCTATTTTTTATGTGAAGATATTTCCTTTTCCACCAGATGCCACAATCGCTCTTAATGTCCACTTGCAAATTCTACAAAAATAGTGTTTTAAAACTGCTCAATCAAACGGAAAGGTCCAACTCTGTTAGTTGAATGCACACATCACAAAGAACTTTCTGAGAATGCCTCTGTCTAGTTTTTATGTGAAGATATTTTCTTTTCCACGATAGTCATCAAAGAGCTCCAAATATCTACTTGCAGATTCTACAAAAAGAGTGTTTCAAAACTGCTCAATCCAAAGAATGCTTCAACTCTGTGAGTTGAATGCACACATCACATAGAGGTTTCTGAGAATGCTTCTGTCTAGATTTTATGTGAGGATATTTCCTGTTCAACCATGGGCCTCAAAGCGCTCCAAATATCCACTTGCAGATTCTACAATAAGATTCTTACAAAACAGCTCAATCTAAAGAAAGCTTCAACTCTCTGTGTTGAATGCAGACATCATAAATAAGTTGTCAAAATGTTTCTGTCTAGTTTCTAAGTGAAGATATTTCCTTTACCACCATAGGCCTCAATGCACTCCAAATATCCATGTGCAGATACTACAAAAAGAGTGTTTCCAAACTGCTCAATCAAAAGAAAGGTTCAACTCTGTGAGTTGCATGCACACATCACAAGGAAGTATCCGAGAACGCTTCTGCGTAGTTTTTAAGTGAAGATATGTCCTTTTCCCCTATAGGCCTCAAAGTGCTCCAAATATGCACTTGCAGTTTCTACAAACGAGTGTTTCAAAATGACCAAATCAAAACAAATGTTCAACTCTGTGAGATGAATGCACAATTCGTAAAGAAGTTTCTCAGAATGCTTTTGTGTAGTTTTTATGTGAAGATATTTAATTCTCCCACATAGGCCTCAAAGCACTCCAAATATCCACTACCAGATTCTCCAAAAACAGTGTTTCAAAACGGCTTAATCAAAAGAAAGGTTCAACTCTGTGAGATGAATGCACACATCACTAAAAGGTTCTCAGAATGCTTCTGTCTCGTTTTTATGTGAAGATATTTCCTTTTCAGCTGTAGGTCTCAAAGCGCTCCAAATATCCATTGGCAGATACGAAAAATAGAGTGTTTCCAAACTGCTAAATCTAAAGAAAGGTTCAACTTTGTGAGTTGAAGGCTGACATTACAAAGAAGTTTCTGAGAATGCTCCTGTCTAGTTTTTAAGTGAAGATATTTCCTTTTCCACCATAGGCCTCAATGCGCTCCAAATATCCATTTGCAGATTCTCCAAAAAGAGTGTTTCCAAACTGCTTAATCAAAAGAAAGGTTCAACTCTGTGAGTTGAATGCACACATCACAAGGAAGTATCTGAGAATGCTTCTGTCCAGTTTTTAAGTGAAGATATTTCGTTTTCCACCGTAGGCCTCAAAGTGCTACAATTATGCACTTGCAGTTTCTACAAAAGGAGTGTTTCACAATGGCTCAATCAAAACAAAAGTTCAACTCTGTGAGATGAATGCACACATCACAAAGAAGTTTCTCGGAATGCTTCTGTCTGGTTTTTATGTGAAGATATTTCCTTTTAAGCTATAGGCCTCAAAGTGCAAAAAGTATCCATTTGCAGACACTACAAAGAGTGTTTACAAATGGCTCAATCAAAAGAAAGCTTCAACTCTGTCAGTTGAATTCACACATCACAAAGTAGTTTCTGAGAATGCTTCTGTCTAGTTTTTATGTGAAGATATTTCCTTTTCCACCAGAGGCCTCAAAGCGCTCCAAATATCCACTTGCAGATTCTGCAAAAAGAGTGTTTCAAAACTCCTCAATCAAAAGCAAGGTTCAAATCTGTGAGATGAATGCACACGTCACAAAGAAGTTTCTCAGAATGCTTCAGTCTAGTTTTTATGTGAAGATATTTCCTTTTCTGCTTTAGGTCTCAAAGCGCTCCGAATACACATTTGCAGATACTACAAAAAGATTGTTTCCAAAGTGCTCAATCAAAAGAAATGTTCAACTCTGTGAGTTGAATACACACATCACAAAGAAGTTTCTGAGAATGCTTCTGTCTATTTTTTATGTGAAGATATTTCCTTTTCCACCAGATGCCACAATCGCTCTTAATGTCCACTTGCAAATTCTACAAAAATAGTGTTTTAAAACTGCTCAATCAAACGGAAAGGTCCAACTCTGTTAGTTGAATGCACACATCACAAAGAACTTTCTGAGAATGCCTCTGTCTAGTTTTTATGTGAAGATATTTTCTTTTCCACGATAGTCATCAAAGAGCTCCAAATATCTACTTGCAGATTCTACAAAAAGAGTGTTTCAAAACTGCTCAATCCAAAGAATGCTTCAACTCTGTGAGTTGAATGCACACATCACATAGAGGTTTCTGAGAATGCTTCTGTCTAGATTTTATGTGAGGATATTTCCTGTTCAACCATGGGCCTCAAAGCGCTCCAAATATCCACTTGCAGATTCTACAAAAAGATTCTTACAAAACAGCTCAATCTAAAGAAAGCTTCAACTCTCTTTGTTGAATGCAGACATCATAAATAAGTTCTCAAAATGTTTCTGTCTAGTTTCTAAGTGAAGATATTTCCTTTACCACCATAGGCCTCAATGCACTCCAAATATCCATGTGCAGATACTACAAAAAGAATGTTTCCAAACTGCTCAATCAAAAGAAAGGTTCAACTCTGTGAGTTGCATGCACACATCACAAGGAAGTATCCGAGAACGCTTCTGCGTAGTTTTTAAGTGAAGATATGTCCTTTTACCCTATAGGCCTCAAAGTGCTCCAAATATGCACTTGCAGTTTCTACAAACGAGTGTTTCAAAATGACCAAATCAAAACAAATGTTCAACTCTGTGAGATGAATGCACAATTCGTAAAGAAGTTTCTCAGAATGCTTTTGTGTAGTTTTGATGTGAAGATATTTAATTCTCCCACATAGGCCTCAAAACACTCCAAATATCCACTACCAGATTCTCTAAAAACAGTGTTTCAAAACGACTTAATCAAAAGAAAGGTTCAACTCTGTGAGATGAATGCACACATCACTAGAAGGTTCTCAGAATGCTTCTGTCTCGTTTTTATGTGAAGATATTTCCTTTTCAGCCGTAGGTCTCAAAGCGCTCCAAATATCCATTGGCAGATACGAAAAATAGAGTGTTTCCAAACTGCTAAATCTAAAGAAAGGTTCAACTTTGTGAGTTGAAGGCTGACATTACAAAGAAGTTTCTGAGAATGCTCCTGTCTAGTTTTTAAGTGAAGATATTTCCTTTTCCACCATAGGCCTCAATGCGCTCCAAATATCCATTTGCAGATTCTCCAAAAAGAGTGTTTCCAAACTGCTTAATCAAAAGAAAGGTTCAACTCTGTGAGTTGAATGCACACATCACAAGGAAGTATCTGAGAATGCTTCTGTCCAGTTTTTAAGTGAAGATATTTCGTTTTCCACCATAGGCCTCAAAGTGCTACAATTATGCACTTGCAGTTTCTACAAAAGGAGTGTTTCACAATGGCTCAATCAAAACAAAAGTTCAACTCTGTGAGATGAATGCACACATCACAAAGAAGTTTCTCGGAATGCTTCTGTCTGGTTTTTATGTGAAGATATTTCCTTTTAAGCTATAGGCCTCAAAGTGCAAAAAGTATCCATTTGCAGACACTACAAAGAGTGTTTACAAATGGCTCAATCAAAAGAAAGCTTCAACTCTGTCAGTTGAATTCACACATCACAAAGTAGTTTCTGAGAATGCTTCTGTCTAGTTTTTATGTGAAGATATTTCCTTTTCCACCAGAGGCCTCAAAGCGCTCCAAATATCCACTTGCAGATTCTGCAAAAAGAGTGTTTCAAAACTCCTCAATCAAAAGCAAGGTTCAAATCTGTGAGATGAATGCACACGTCACAAAGAAGTTTCTCAGAATGCTTCAGTCTAGTTTTTATGTGAAGATATTTCCTTTTCTGCTTTAGGTCTCAAAGCGCTCCGAATACACATTTGCAGATACTACAAAAAGATTGTTTCCAAAGTGCTCAATCAAAAGAAATGTTCAACTCTGTGAGTTGAATACACACATCACAAAGAAGTTTCTGAGAATGCTTCTGTCTATTTTTTATGTGAAGATATTTCCTTTTCCACCAGATGCCACAATCGCTCTTAATGTCCACTTGCAAATTCTACAAAAATAGTGTTTTAAAACTGCTCAATCAAACGGAAAGGTCCAACTCTGTTAGTTGAATGCACACATCACAAAGAACTTTCTGAGAATGCCTCTGTCTAGTTTTTATGTGAAGATATTTTCTTTTCCACGATAGTCATCAAAGAGCTCCAAATATCTACTTGCAGATTCTACAAAAAGAGTGTTTCAAAACTGCTCAATCCAAAGAATGCTTCAACTCTGTGAGTTGAATGCACACATCACATAGAGGTTTCTGAGAATGCTTCTGTCTAGATTTTATGTGAGGATATTTCCTGTTCAACCATGGGCCTCAAAGCGCTCCAAATATCCACTTGCAGATTCTACAAAAAGATTCTTACAAAACAGCTCAATCTAAAGAAAGCTTCAACTCTCTTTGTTGAATGCAGACATCATAAATAAGTTCTCAAAATGTTTCTGTCTAGTTTCTAAGTGAAGATATTTCCTTTACCACCATAGGCCTCAATGCACTCCAAATATCCATGTGCAGATACTACAAAAAGAATGTTTCCAAACTGCTCAATCAAAAGAAAGGTTCAACTCTGTGAGTTGCATGCACACATCACAAGGAAGTATCTGAGAATGCTTCTGCGTAGTTTTTAAGTGAAGATATTTCCTTTTACCCTATAGGCCTCAAAGTGCTCCAAATATGCATTTGCAGTTTCTACAAACGAGTGTTTCAAAATGACCAAATCAAAACAAATGTTCAACTCTGTGAGATGAATGCACAATTCGTAAAGAAGTTTCTCAGAATGCTTTTGTGTAGTTTTGATGTGAAGATATTTAATTCTCCCACATAGGCCTCAAAACACTCCAAATATCCACTACCAGATTCTCCAAAAACAGTGTTTCAAAACGACTTAATCAAAAGAAAGGTTCAACTCTGTGAGATGAATGCACACATCACTAGAAGGTTCTCAGAATGCTTCTGTCTCGTTTTTATGTGAAGATATTTCCTTTTCAGCCGTAGGTCTCAAAGCGCTCCAAATATCCATTGGCAGATACGAAAAATAGAGTGTTTCCAAACTGCTAAATCTAAAGAAAGGTTCAACTTTGTGAGTTGAAGGCTGACATTACAAAGAAGTTTCTGAGAATGCTCCTGTCTAGTTTTTAAGTGAAGATATTTCCTTTTCCACCATAGGCCTCAATGCGCTCCAAATATCCATTTGCAGATTCTCCAAAAAGAGTGTTTCCAAACTGCTTAATCAAAAGAAAGGTTCAACTCTGTGAGTTGAATGCACACATCACAAGGAAGTATCTGAGAATGCTTCTGTCCAGTTTTTAAGTGAAGATATTTCGTTTTCCACCATAGGCCTCAAAGTGCTACAATTATGCACTTGCAGTTTCTACAAAAGGAGTGTTTCACAATGGCTCAATCAAAACAAAAGTTCAACTCTGTGAGATGAATGCACACATCACAAAGAAGTTTCTCGGAATGCTTCTGTCTGGTTTTTATGTGAAGATATTTCCTTTTAAGCTATAGGCCTCAAAGTGCAAAAAGTATCCATTTGCAGACACTACAAAGAGTGTTTACAAATGGCTCAATCAAAAGAAAGCTTCAACTCTGTCAGTTGAATTCACACATCACAAAGTAGTTTCTGAGAATGCTTCTGTCTAGTTTTTATGTGAAGATATTTCCTTTTCCACCAGAGGCCTCAAAGCGCTCCAAATATCCACTTGCAGATTCTGCAAAAAGAGTGTTTCAAAACTCCTCAATCAAAAGCAAGGTTCAAATCTGTGAGATGAATGCACACGTCACAAAGAAGTTTCTCAGAATGCTTCAGTCTAGTTTTTATGTGAAGATATTTCCTTTTCTGCTTTAGGTCTCAAAGCGCTCCGAATACACATTTGCAGATACTACAAAAAGATTGTTTCCAAAGTGCTCAATCAAAAGAAATGTTCAACTCTGTGAGTTGAATACACACATCACAAAGAAGTTTCTGAGAATGCTTCTGTCTATTTTTTATGTGAAGATATTTCCTTTTCCACCAGATGCCACAATCGCTCTTAATGTCCACTTGCAAATTCTACAAAAATAGTGTTTTAAAACTGCTCAATCAAACGGAAAGGTCCAACTCTGTTAGTTGAATGCACACATCACAAAGAACTTTCTGAGAATGCCTCTGTCTAGTTTTTATGTGAAGATATTTTCTTTTCCACGATAGTCATCAAAGAGCTCCAAATATCTACTTGCAGATTCTACAAAAAGAGTGTTTCAAAACTGCTCAATCCAAAGAATGCTTCAACTCTGTGAGTTGAATGCACACATCACATAGAGGTTTCTGAGAATGCTTCTGTCTAGATTTTATGTGAGGATATTTCCTGTTCAACCATGGGCCTCAAAGCGCTCCAAATATCCACTTGCAGATTCTACAAAAAGATTCTTACAAAACAGCTCAATCTAAAGAAAGCTTCAACTCTCTTTGTTGAATGCAGACATCATAAATAAGTTCTCAAAATGTTTCTGTCTAGTTTCTAAGTGAAGATATTTCCTTTACCACCATAGGCCTCAATGCACTCCAAATATCCATGTGCAGATACTACAAAAAGAATGTTTCCAAACTGCTCAATCAAAAGAAAGGTTCAACTCTGTGAGTTGCATGCACACATCACAAGGAAGTATCTGAGAATGCTTCTGCGTAGTTTTTAAGTGAAGATATTTCCTTTTACCCTATAGGCCTCAAAGTGCTCCAAATATGCATTTGCAGTTTCTACAAACGAGTGTTTCAAAATGACCAAATCAAAACAAATGTTCAACTCTGTGAGATGAATGCACAATTCGTAAAGAAGTTTCTCAGAATGCTTTTGTGTAGTTTTGATGTGAAGATATTTAATTCTCCCACATAGGCCTCAAAACACTCCAAATATCCACTACCAGATTCTCCAAAAACAGTGTTTCAAAACGACTTAATCAAAAGAAAGGTTCAACTCTGTGAGATGAATGCACACATCACTAGAAGGTTCTCAGAATGCTTCTGTCTCGTTTTTATGTGAAGATATTTCCTTTTCAGCCGTAGGTCTCAAAGCGCTCCAAATATCCATTGGCAGATACGAAAAATAGAGTGTTTCCAAACTGCTAAATCTAAAGAAAGGTTCAACTTTGTGAGTTGAAGGCTGACATTACAAAGAAGTTTCTGAGAATGCTCCTGTCTAGTTTTTAAGTGAAGATATTTCCTTTTCCACCATAGGCCTCAATGCGCTCCAAATATCCATTTGCAGATTCTCCAAAAAGAGTGTTTCCAAACTGCTTAATCAAAAGAAAGGTTCAACTCTGTGAGTTGAATGCACACATCACAAGGAAGTATCTGAGAATGCTTCTGTCCAGTTTTTAAGTGAAGATATTTCGTTTTCCACCATAGGCCTCAAAGTGCTACAATTATGCACTTGCAGTTTCTACAAAAGGAGTGTTTCACAATGGCTCAATCAAAACAAAAGTTCAACTCTGTGAGATGAATGCACACATCACAAAGAAGTTTCTCGGAATGCTTCTGTCTGGTTTTTATGTGAAGATATTTCCTTTTAAGCTATAGGCCTCAAAGTGCAAAAAGTATCCATTTGCAGACACTACAAAGAGTGTTTACAAATGGCTCAATCAAAAGAAAGCTTCAACTCTGTCAGTTGAATTCACACATCACAAAGTAGTTTCTGAGAATGCTTCTGTCTAGTTTTTATGTGAAGATATTTCCTTTTCCACCAGAGGCCTCAAAGCGCTCCAAATATCCACTTGCAGATTCTGCAAAAAGAGTGTTTCAAAACTCCTCAATCAAAAGCAAGGTTCAAATCTGTGAGATGAATGCACACGTCACAAAGAAGTTTCTCAGAATGCTTCAGTCTAGTTTTTATGTGAAGATATTTCCTTTTCTGCTTTAGGTCTCAAAGCGCTCCGAATACACATTTGCAGATACTACAAAAAGATTGTTTCCAAAGTGCTCAATCAAAAGAAATGTTCAACTCTGTGAGTTGAATACACACATCACAAAGAAGTTTCTGAGAATGCTTCTGTCTATTTTTTATGTGAAGATATTTCCTTTTCCACCAGATGCCACAATCGCTCTTAATGTCCACTTGCAAATTCTACAAAAATAGTGTTTTAAAACTGCTCAATCAAACGGAAAGGTCCAACTCTGTTAGTTGAATGCACACATCACAAAGAACTTTCTGAGAATGCCTCTGTCTAGTTTTTATGTGAAGATATTTTCTTTTCCACGATAGTCATCAAAGAGCTCCAAATATCTACTTGCAGATTCTACAAAAAGAGTGTTTCAAAACTGCTCAATCCAAAGAATGCTTCAACTCTGTGAGTTGAATGCACACATCACATAGAGGTTTCTGAGAATGCTTCTGTCTAGATTTTATGTGAGGATATTTCCTGTTCAACCATGGGCCTCAAAGCGCTCCAAATATCCACTTGCAGATTCTACAAAAAGATTCTTACAAAACAGCTCAATCTAAAGAAAGCTTCAACTCTCTTTGTTGAATGCAGACATCATAAATAAGTTCTCAAAATGTTTCTGTCTAGTTTCTAAGTGAAGATATTTCCTTTACCACCATAGGCCTCAATGCACTCCAAATATCCATGTGCAGATACTACAAAAAGAATGTTTCCAAACTGCTCAATCAAAAGAAAGGTTCAACTCTGTGAGTTGCATGCACACATCACAAGGAAGTATCTGAGAATGCTTCTGCGTAGTTTTTAAGTGAAGATATTTCCTTTTACCCTATAGGCCTCAAAGTGCTCCAAATATGCATTTGCAGTTTCTACAAACGAGTGTTTCAAAATGACCAAATCAAAACAAATGTTCAACTCTGTGAGATGAATGCACAATTCGTAAAGAAGTTTCTCAGAATGCTTTTGTGTAGTTTTGATGTGAAGATATTTAATTCTCCCACATAGGCCTCAAAACACTCCAAATATCCACTACCAGATTCTCCAAAAACAGTGTTTCAAAACGACTTAATCAAAAGAAAGGTTCAACTCTGTGAGATGAATGCACACATCACTAGAAGGTTCTCAGAATGCTTCTGTCTCGTTTTTATGTGAAGATATTTCCTTTTCAGCCGTAGGTCTCAAAGCGCTCCAAATATCCACTTGCAGATTCTGCAAAAAGAGTGTTTCAAAACTCCTCAATCAAAAGAAAGGTTCAACTCTGTGAGATGAATGCACACGTCACAAAGAAGTTTCTCAGAATGCTTCAGTCTAGTTTTTATGTGAAGATATTTCCTTTTCTGCTTTAGGTCTCAAAGCGCTCCGAATACACATTTGCAGATACTACAAAAAGATTGTTTCCAAAGTGCTCAATCAAAAGAAATGTTCAACTCTGTGAGTTGAATACACACATCACAAAGAAGTTTCTGAGAATGCTTCTGTCTATTTTTTATGTGAAGATATGTCCTTTTCCACCAGATGCCACAATCGCTCTTAATGTCCACTTGCAAATTCTACAAAAATAGTGTTTTAAAACTGCTCAATCAAACGGAAAGGTCCAACTCTGTTAGTTGAATGCACACATCACAAAGAACTTTCTGAGAATGCCTCTGTCTAGTTTTTATGTGAAGATATTTTCTTTTCCACGATAGTCATCAAAGAGCTCCAAATATCTACTTGCAGATTCTACAAAAAGAGTGTTTCAAAACTGCTCAATCCAAAGAATGCTTCAACTCTGTGAGTTGAATGCACACATCACATAGAGGTTTCTGAGAATGCTTCTGTCTAGTTTTTATGTGAAGATATTTGCTTCTGCACCAGAGGCCACAATCGCTCCTACTATTCACTTGCAAATTCTACAAAAATAGTGTTTCAAAACTGCTCAATCAAAAAAAAAAACTTTCAACTCCGAGAGTTGCATGCACACATCACAAAGAAGTTTCTGAGAATGCTTCTGTGTAGATTTTATGGGAAGATATTTCCTTTTCCACCACAGGCCTCAAAGCGCTCCAAGTATCCACTTGCAGATTCTAAAAAAGAGTATTTCAATACTGATCAATCAAAAGAAAGCTTCAACTCTGTGAGTTGAATGCACACCTTAGAAAGAAGTTTCTGAGAGTGCCTTTGTCTAGTTTTTATATGAGGATATTTCCCTTTCCAACCTAGGCGTCAAAATGCTCCAAATATTCTCTTGCAGATTCTATTAAAAGAGAGTTTCAAAACTGCTCAATCAAAAGAAAGTTTCAACTCGGTGAGATGAATGCACACATCACAAAGAAGTTCCTCAGAATGATTCTGTCTAGTTTTTATGTGAAGATATTTCCTTATCAGCTGTATGCCTCAAAGGACTCCAAATTTCCATTTGCAGATACTAGACAAGAAGTAATTTCCAGCTGCCCAATCAAAAGAAAGCTTCAACTCTGTGAGTTGAATGCACACATCACAAAGAAGTTTCTCAGAATGCTTCTGTTTAGTTTTTATGTGAAGATATTTCCTTCACAGCTAAAGGCCTCAAACCTCTCCAAATATCCAGTTGCAGATTCTACAAAAAAAGTGTTTCCAAACTGCTCATTCAAAAGCCATGTTCAGCTCTGTGAGAAGAATGCACACATCACAGAGAAGTTTGTCAGAATGCTTCTGTCTAGATTTTATGTGAAGATATTTCCTTTTTAGCTATAAGCCTGAAAGCGCTCCAAATTCCATTTTCATACACTGCAAAAAGAGTCTTTCCAAACTGCTCAATCAAAAGAAAGGTTAACCTCGGTTAAATGAATGCACGCATCACAAAAAGGTCTATCAGAATGCTTCTGTCTAGATTTTATGTGAGGATATTTCCTGTTCAACCATGGGCCTCAAAGCGCTCCAAATATCCACTTGCAGATTCTACAATAAGATTCTTACAAAACAGCTCAATCTAAAGAAAGCTTCAACTCTCTGTGTTGAATGCAGACATCATAAATAAGTTGTCAAAATGTTTCTGTCTAGTTTCTAAGTGAAGATATTTCCTTTACCACCATAGGCCTCAATGCACTCCAAATATCCATGTGCAGATACTACAAAAAGAGTGTTTCCAAACTGCTCAATCAAAAGAAAGGTTCAACTCTGTGAGTTGCATGCACACATCACAAGGAAGTATCCGAGAACGCTTCTGCGTAGTTTTTAAGTGAAGATATGTCCTTTTCCCCTATAGGCCTCAAAGTGCTCCAAATATGCACTTGCAGTTTCTACAAACGAGTGTTTCAAAATGACCAAATCAAAACAAATGTTCAACTCTGTGAGATGAATGCACAATTCGTAAAGAAGTTTCTCAGAATGCTTTTGTGTAGTTTTTATGTGAAGATATTTAATTCTCCCACATAGGCCTCAAAGCACTCCAAATATCCACTACCAGATTCTCCAAAAACAGTGTTTCAAAACGGCTTAATCAAAAGAAAGGTTCAACTCTGTGAGATGAATGCACACATCACTAAAAGGTTCTCAGAATGCTTCTGTCTCGTTTTTATGTGAAGATATTTCCTTTTCAGCTGTAGGTCTCAAAGCGCTCCAAATATCCATTGGCAGATACGAAAAATAGAGTGTTTCCAAACTGCTAAATCTAAAGAAAGGTTCAACTTTGTGAGTTGAAGGCTGACATTACAAAGAAGTTTCTGAGAATGCTCCTGTCTAGTTTTTAAGTGAAGATATTTCCTTTTCCACCATAGGCCTCAATGCGCTCCAAATATCCATTTGCAGATTCTCCAAAAAGAGTGTTTCCAAACTGCTTAATCAAAAGAAAGGTTCAACTCTGTGAGTTGAATGCACACATCACAAGGAAGTATCTGAGAATGCTTCTGTCCAGTTTTTAAGTGAAGATATTTCGTTTTCCACCGTAGGCCTCAAAGTGCTACAATTATGCACTTGCAGTTTCTACAAAAGGAGTGTTTCACAATGGCTCAATCAAAACAAAAGTTCAACTCTGTGAGATGAATGCACACATCACAAAGAAGTTTCTCGGAATGCTTCTGTCTGGTTTTTATGTGAAGATATTTCCTTTTAAGCTATAGGCCTCAAAGTGCAAAAAGTATCCATTTGCAGACACTACAAAGAGTGTTTACAAATGGCTCAATCAAAAGAAAGCTTCAACTCTGTCAGTTGAATTCACACATCACAAAGTAGTTTCTGAGAATGCTTCTGTCTAGTTTTTATGTGAAGATATTTCCTTTTCCACCAGAGGCCTCAAAGCGCTCCAAATATCCACTTGCAGATTCTGCAAAAAGAGTGTTTCAAAACTCCTCAATCAAAAGCAAGGTTCAAATCTGTGAGATGAATGCACACGTCACAAAGAAGTTTCTCAGAATGCTTCAGTCTAGTTTTTATGTGAAGATATTTCCTTTTCTGCTTTAGGTCTCAAAGCGCTCCGAATACACATTTGCAGATACTACAAAAAGATTGTTTCCAAAGTGCTCAATCAAAAGAAATGTTCAACTCTGTGAGTTGAATACACACATCACAAAGAAGTTTCTGAGAATGCTTCTGTCTATTTTTTATGTGAAGATATTTCCTTTTCCACCAGATGCCACAATCGCTCTTAATGTCCACTTGCAAATTCTACAAAAATAGTGTTTTAAAACTGCTCAATCAAACGGAAAGGTCCAACTCTGTTAGTTGAATGCACACATCACAAAGAACTTTCTGAGAATGCCTCTGTCTAGTTTTTATGTGAAGATATTTTCTTTTCCACGATAGTCATCAAAGAGCTCCAAATATCTACTTGCAAATTCTACAAAAAGAGTGTTTCAAAACTGCTCAATCCAAAGAATGCTTCAACTCTGTGAGTTGAATGCACACATCACATAGAGGTTTCTGAGAATGCTTCTGTCTAGATTTTATGTGAGGATATTTCCTGTTCAACCATGGGCCTCAAAGCGCTCCAAATATCCACTTGCAGATTCTACAAAAAGATTCTTACAAAACAGCTCAATCTAAAGAAAGCTTCAACTCTCTTTGTTGAATGCAGACATCATAAATAAGTTCTCAAAATGTTTCTGTCTAGTTTCTAAGTGAAGATATTTCCTTTACCACCATAGGCCTCAATGCACTCCAAATATCCATGTGCAGATACTACAAAAAGAATGTTTCCAAACTGCTCAATCAAAAGAAAGGTTCAACTCTGTGAGTTGCATGCACACATCACAAGGAAGTATCTGAGAATGCTTCTGCGTAGTTTTTAAGTGAAGATATTTCCTTTTCCCCTATAGGCCTCAAAGTGCTCCAAATATGCATTTGCAGTTTCTACAAACGAGTGTTTCAAAATGACCAAATCAAAACAAATGTTCAACTCTGTGAGATGAATGCACAATTCGTAAAGAAGTTTCTCAGAATGCTTTTGTGTAGTTTTGATGTGAAGATATTTAATTCTCCCACATAGGCCTCAAAACACTCCAAATATCCACTACCAGATTCTCCAAAAACAGTGTTTCAAAACGACTTAATCAAAAGAAAGGTTCAACTCTGTGAGATGAATGCACACATCACTAGAAGGTTCTCAGAATGCTTCTGTCTCGTTTTTATGTGAAGATATTTCCTTTTCAGCCGTAGGTCTCAAAGCGCTCCAAATATCCATTGGCAGATACGAAAAATAGAGTGTTTCCAAACTGCTAAATCTAAAGAAAGGTTCAACTTTGTGAGTTGAAGGCTGACATTACAAAGAAGTTTCTGAGAATGCTCCTGTCTAGTTTTTAAGTGAAGATATTTCCTTTTCCACCATAGGCCTCAATGCGCTCCAAATATCCATTTGCAGATTCTCCAAAAAGAGTGTTTCCAAACTGCTTAATCAAAAGAAAGGTTCAACTCTGTGAGTTGAATGCACACATCACAAGGAAGTATCTGAGAATGCTTCTGTCCAGTTTTTAAGTGAAGATATTTCGTTTTCCACCGTAGGCCTCAAAGTGCTACAATTATGCACTTGCAGTTTCTACAAAAGGAGTGTTTCACAATGGCTCAATCAAAACAAAAGTTCAACTCTGTGAGATGAATGCACACATCACAAAGAAGTTTCTCGGAATGCTTCTGTCTGGTTTTTATGTGAAGATATTTCCTTTTAAGCTATAGGCCTCAAAGTGCAAAAAGTATCCATTTGCAGACACTACAAAGAGTGTTTACAAATGGCTCAATCAAAAGAAAGCTTCAACTCTGTCAGTTGAATTCACACATCACAAAGTAGTTTCTGAGAATGCTTCTGTCTAGTTTTTATGTGAAGATATTTCCTTTTCCACCAGAGGCCTCAAAGCGCTCCAAATATCCACTTGCAGATTCTGCAAAAAGAGTGTTTCAAAACTCCTCAATCAAAAGCAAGGTTCAAATCTGTGAGATGAATGCACACGTCACAAAGAAGTTTCTCAGAATGCTTCAGTCTAGTTTTTATGTGAAGATATTTCCTTTTCTGCTTTAGGTCTCAAAGCGCTCCGAATACACATTTGCAGATACTACAAAAAGATTGTTTCCAAAGTGCTCAATCAAAAGAAATGTTCAACTCTGTGAGTTGAATACACACATCACAAAGAAGTTTCTGAGAATGCTTCTGTCTATTTTTTATGTGAAGATATTTCCTTTTCCACCAGATGCCACAATCGCTCTTAATGTCCACTTGCAAATTCTACAAAAATAGTGTTTTAAAACTGCTCAATCAAACGGAAAGGTCCAACTCTGTTAGTTGAATGCACACATCACAAAGAACTTTCTGAGAATGCCTCTGTCTAGTTTTTATGTGAAGATATTTTCTTTTCCACGATAGTCATCAAAGAGCTCCAAATATCTACTTGCAGATTCTACAAAAAGAGTGTTTCAAAACTGCTCAATCCAAAGAATGCTTCAACTCTGTGAGTTGAATGCACACATCACATAGAGGTTTCTGAGAATGCTTCTGTCTAGATTTTATGTGAGGATATTTCCTGTTCAACCATGGGCCTCAAAGCGCTCCAAATATCCACTTGCAGATTCTACAAAAAGATTCTTACAAAACAGCTCAATCTAAAGAAAGCTTCAACTCTCTTTGTTGAATGCAGACATCATAAATAAGTTCTCAAAATGTTTCTGTCTAGTTTCTAAGTGAAGATATTTCCTTTACCACCATAGGCCTCAATGCACTCCAAATATCCATGTGCAGATACTACAAAAAGAATGTTTCCAAACTGCTCAATCAAAAGAAAGGTTCAACTCTGTGAGTTGCATGCACACATCACAAGGAAGTATCTGAGAATGCTTCTGCGTAGTTTTTAAGTGAAGATATTTCCTTTTACCCTATAGGCCTCAAAGTGCTCCAAATATGCATTTGCAGTTTCTACAAACGAGTGTTTCAAAATGACCAAATCAAAACAAATGTTCAACTCTGTGAGATGAATGCACAATTCGTAAAGAAGTTTCTCAGAATGCTTTTGTGTAGTTTTGATGTGAAGATATTTAATTCTCCCACATAGGCCTCAAAACACTCCAAATATCCACTACCAGATTCTCCAAAAACAGTGTTTCAAAACGACTTAATCAAAAGAAAGGTTCAACTCTGTGAGATGAATGCACACATCACTAGAAGGTTCTCAGAATGCTTCTGTCTCGTTTTTATGTGAAGATATTTCCTTTTCAGCCGTAGGTCTCAAAGCGCTCCAAATATCCATTGGCAGATACGAAAAATAGAGTGTTTCCAAACTGCTAAATCTAAAGAAAGGTTCAACTTTGTGAGTTGAAGGCTGACATTACAAAGAAGTTTCTGAGAATGCTTCTGTCTAGTTTTTATGTGAAGATATTTCCTTTTCCACCACAGGCCTCAAAGCGCTCCAAGTATCCACTTGCAGATTCTAAAAAAGAGTATTTCAATACTGATCAATCAAAAGAAAGCTTCAACTCTGTGAGTTGAATGCACACCTTAGAAAGAAGTTTCTGAGAGTGCCTTTGTCTAGTTTTTATATGAGGATATTTCCCTTTCCAACCTAGGCGTCAAAATGCTCCAAATATTCTCTTGCAGATTCTATTAAAAGAGAGTTTCAAAACTGCTCAATCAAAAGAAAGTTTCAACTCGGTGAGATGAATGCACACATCACAAAGAAGTTCCTCAGAATGATTCTGTCTAGTTTTTATGTGAAGATATTTCCTTATCAGCTGTATGCCTCAAAGGACTCCAAATTTCCATTTGCAGATACTAGACAAGAAGTAATTTCCAGCTGCCCAATCAAAAGAAAGCTTCAACTCTGTGAGTTGAATGCACACATCACAAAGAAGTTTCTCAGAATGCTTCTGTTTAGTTTTTATGTGAAGATATTTCCTTCACAGCTAAAGGCCTCAAACCTCTCCAAATATCCAGTTGCAGATTCTACAAAAAAAGTGTTTCCAAACTGCTCATTCAAAAGCCATGTTCAGCTCTGTGAGAAGAATGCACACATCACAGAGAAGTTTGTCAGAATGCTTCTGTCTAGATTTTATGTGAAGATATTTCCTTTTTAGCTATAAGCCTGAAAGCGCTCCAAATTCCATTTTCATACACTGCAAAAAGAGTCTTTCCAAACTGCTCAATCAAAAGAAAGGTTAACCTCGGTTAAATGAATGCACGCATCACAAAAAGGTCTATCAGAATGCTTCTGTCTAGATTTTATGTGAGGATATTTCCTGTTCAACCATGGGCCTCAAAGCGCTCCAAATATCCACTTGCAGATTCTACAATAAGATTCTTACAAAACAGCTCAATCTAAAGAAAGCTTCAACTCTCTGTGTTGAATGCAGACATCATAAATAAGTTGTCAAAATGTTTCTGTCTAGTTTCTAAGTGAAGATATTTCCTTTACCACCATAGGCCTCAATGCACTCCAAATATCCATGTGCAGATACTACAAAAAGAGTGTTTCCAAACTGCTCAATCAAAAGAAAGGTTCAACTCTGTGAGTTGCATGCACACATCACAAGGAAGTATCCGAGAACGCTTCTGCGTAGTTTTTAAGTGAAGATATGTCCTTTTCCCCTATAGGCCTCAAAGTGCTCCAAATATGCACTTGCAGTTTCTACAAACGAGTGTTTCAAAATGACCAAATCAAAACAAATGTTCAACTCTGTGAGATGAATGCACAATTCGTAAAGAAGTTTCTCAGAATGCTTTTGTGTAGTTTTTATGTGAAGATATTTAATTCTCCCACATAGGCCTCAAAGCACTCCAAATATCCACTACCAGATTCTCCAAAAACAGTGTTTCAAAACGGCTTAATCAAAAGAAAGGTTCAACTCTGTGAGATGAATGCACACATCACTAAAAGGTTCTCAGAATGCTTCTGTCTCGTTTTTATGTGAAGATATTTCCTTTTCAGCTGTAGGTCTCAAAGCGCTCCAAATATCCATTGGCAGATACGAAAAATAGAGTGTTTCCAAACTGCTAAATCTAAAGAAAGGTTCAACTTTGTGAGTTGAAGGCTGACATTACAAAGAAGTTTCTGAGAATGCTCCTGTCTAGTTTTTAAGTGAAGATATTTCCTTTTCCACCATAGGCCTCAATGCGCTCCAAATATCCATTTGCAGATTCTCCAAAAAGAGTGTTTCCAAACTGCTTAATCAAAAGAAAGGTTCAACTCTGTGAGTTGAATGCACACATCACAAGGAAGTATCTGAGAATGCTTCTGTCCAGTTTTTAAGTGAAGATATTTCGTTTTCCACCGTAGGCCTCAAAGTGCTACAATTATGCACTTGCAGTTTCTACAAAAGGAGTGTTTCACAATGGCTCAATCAAAACAAAAGTTCAACTCTGTGAGATGAATGCACACATCACAAAGAAGTTTCTCGGAATGCTTCTGTCTGGTTTTTATGTGAAGATATTTCCTTTTAAGCTATAGGCCTCAAAGTGCAAAAAGTATCCATTTGCAGACACTACAAAGAGTGTTTACAAATGGCTCAATCAAAAGAAAGCTTCAACTCTGTCAGTTGAATTCACACATCACAAAGTAGTTTCTGAGAATGCTTCTGTCTAGTTTTTATGTGAAGATATTTCCTTTTCCACCAGAGGCCTCAAAGCGCTCCAAATATCCACTTGCAGATTCTGCAAAAAGAGTGTTTCAAAACTCCTCAATCAAAAGCAAGGTTCAAATCTGTGAGATGAATGCACACGTCACAAAGAAGTTTCTCAGAATGCTTCAGTCTAGTTTTTATGTGAAGATATTTCCTTTTCTGCTTTAGGTCTCAAAGCGCTCCGAATACACATTTGCAGATACTACAAAAAGATTGTTTCCAAAGTGCTCAATCAAAAGAAATGTTCAACTCTGTGAGTTGAATACACACATCACAAAGAAGTTTCTGAGAATGCTTCTGTCTATTTTTTATGTGAAGATATTTCCTTTTCCACCAGATGCCACAATCGCTCTTAATGTCCACTTGCAAATTCTACAAAAATAGTGTTTTAAAACTGCTCAATCAAACGGAAAGGTCCAACTCTGTTAGTTGAATGCACACATCACAAAGAACTTTCTGAGAATGCCTCTGTCTAGTTTTTATGTGAAGATATTTTCTTTTCCACGATAGTCATCAAAGAGCTCCAAATATCTACTTGCAAATTCTACAAAAAGAGTGTTTCAAAACTGCTCAATCCAAAGAATGCTTCAACTCTGTGAGTTGAATGCACACATCACATAGAGGTTTCTGAGAATGCTTCTGTCTAGATTTTATGTGAGGATATTTCCTGTTCAACCATGGGCCTCAAAGCGCTCCAAATATCCACTTGCAGATTCTACAAAAAGATTCTTACAAAACAGCTCAATCTAAAGAAAGCTTCAACTCTCTTTGTTGAATGCAGACATCATAAATAAGTTCTCAAAATGTTTCTGTCTAGTTTCTAAGTGAAGATATTTCCTTTACCACCATAGGCCTCAATGCACTCCAAATATCCATGTGCAGATACTACAAAAAGAATGTTTCCAAACTGCTCAATCAAAAGAAAGGTTCAACTCTGTGAGTTGCATGCACACATCACAAGGAAGTATCTGAGAATGCTTCTGCGTAGTTTTTAAGTGAAGATATTTCCTTTTCCCCTATAGGCCTCAAAGTGCTCCAAATATGCATTTGCAGTTTCTACAAACGAGTGTTTCAAAATGACCAAATCAAAACAAATGTTCAACTCTGTGAGATGAATGCACAATTCGTAAAGAAGTTTCTCAGAATGCTTTTGTGTAGTTTTGATGTGAAGATATTTAATTCTCCCACATAGGCCTCAAAACACTCCAAATATCCACTACCAGATTCTCCAAAAACAGTGTTTCAAAACGACTTAATCAAAAGAAAGGTTCAACTCTGTGAGATGAATGCACACATCACTAGAAGGTTCTCAGAATGCTTCTGTCTCGTTTTTATGTGAAGATATTTCCTTTTCAGCCGTAGGTCTCAAAGCGCTCCAAATATCCATTGGCAGATACGAAAAATAGAGTGTTTCCAAACTGCTAAATCTAAAGAAAGGTTCAACTTTGTGAGTTGAAGGCTGACATTACAAAGAAGTTTCTGAGAATGCTCCTGTCTAGTTTTTAAGTGAAGATATTTCCTTTTCCACCATAGGCCTCAATGCGCTCCAAATATCCATTTGCAGATTCTCCAAAAAGAGTGTTTCCAAACTGCTTAATCAAAAGAAAGGTTCAACTCTGTGAGTTGAATGCACACATCACAAGGAAGTATCTGAGAATGCTTCTGTCCAGTTTTTAAGTGAAGATATTTCGTTTTCCACCGTAGGCCTCAAAGTGCTACAATTATGCACTTGCAGTTTCTACAAAAGGAGTGTTTCACAATGGCTCAATCAAAACAAAAGTTCAACTCTGTGAGATGAATGCACACATCACAAAGAAGTTTCTCGGAATGCTTCTGTCTGGTTTTTATGTGAAGATATTTCCTTTTAAGCTATAGGCCTCAAAGTGCAAAAAGTATCCATTTGCAGACACTACAAAGAGTGTTTACAAATGGCTCAATCAAAAGAAAGCTTCAACTCTGTCAGTTGAATTCACACATCACAAAGTAGTTTCTGAGAATGCTTCTGTCTAGTTTTTATGTGAAGATATTTCCTTTTCCACCAGAGGCCTCAAAGCGCTCCAAATATCCACTTGCAGATTCTGCAAAAAGAGTGTTTCAAAACTCCTCAATCAAAAGCAAGGTTCAAATCTGTGAGATGAATGCACACGTCACAAAGAAGTTTCTCAGAATGCTTCAGTCTAGTTTTTATGTGAAGATATTTCCTTTTCTGCTTTAGGTCTCAAAGCGCTCCGAATACACATTTGCAGATACTACAAAAAGATTGTTTCCAAAGTGCTCAATCAAAAGAAATGTTCAACTCTGTGAGTTGAATACACACATCACAAAGAAGTTTCTGAGAATGCTTCTGTCTATTTTTTATGTGAAGATATTTCCTTTTCCACCAGATGCCACAATCGCTCTTAATGTCCACTTGCAAATTCTACAAAAATAGTGTTTTAAAACTGCTCAATCAAACGGAAAGGTCCAACTCTGTTAGTTGAATGCACACATCACAAAGAACTTTCTGAGAATGCCTCTGTCTAGTTTTTATGTGAAGATATTTTCTTTTCCACGATAGTCATCAAAGAGCTCCAAATATCTACTTGCAGATTCTACAAAAAGAGTGTTTCAAAACTGCTCAATCCAAAGAATGCTTCAACTCTGTGAGTTGAATGCACACATCACATAGAGGTTTCTGAGAATGCTTCTGTCTAGATTTTATGTGAGGATATTTCCTGTTCAACCATGGGCCTCAAAGCGCTCCAAATATCCACTTGCAGATTCTACAAAAAGATTCTTACAAAACAGCTCAATCTAAAGAAAGCTTCAACTCTCTTTGTTGAATGCAGACATCATAAATAAGTTCTCAAAATGTTTCTGTCTAGTTTCTAAGTGAAGATATTTCCTTTACCACCATAGGCCTCAATGCACTCCAAATATCCATGTGCAGATACTACAAAAAGAATGTTTCCAAACTGCTCAATCAAAAGAAAGGTTCAACTCTGTGAGTTGCATGCACACATCACAAGGAAGTATCTGAGAATGCTTCTGCGTAGTTTTTAAGTGAAGATATTTCCTTTTACCCTATAGGCCTCAAAGTGCTCCAAATATGCATTTGCAGTTTCTACAAACGAGTGTTTCAAAATGACCAAATCAAAACAAATGTTCAACTCTGTGAGATGAATGCACAATTCGTAAAGAAGTTTCTCAGAATGCTTTTGTGTAGTTTTGATGTGAAGATATTTAATTCTCCCACATAGGCCTCAAAACACTCCAAATATCCACTACCAGATTCTCCAAAAACAGTGTTTCAAAACGACTTAATCAAAAGAAAGGTTCAACTCTGTGAGATGAATGCACACATCACTAGAAGGTTCTCAGAATGCTTCTGTCTCGTTTTTATGTGAAGATATTTCCTTTTCAGCCGTAGGTCTCAAAGCGCTCCAAATATCCATTGGCAGATACGAAAAATAGAGTGTTTCCAAACTGCTAAATCTAAAGAAAGGTTCAACTTTGTGAGTTGAAGGCTGACATTACAAAGAAGTTTCTGAGAATGCTCCTGTCTAGTTTTTAAGTGAAGATATTTACTTTTCCACCATAGGCCTCAATGCGCTCCAAATATCCATTTGCAGATTCTCCAAAAAGAGTGTTTCCAAACTGCTTAATCAAAAGAAAGGTTCAACTCTGTGAGTTGAATGCACACATCACAAGGAAGTATCTGAGAATGCTTCTGTCCAGTTTTTAAGTGAAGATATTTCGTTTTCCACCGTAGGCCTCAAAGTGCTAAAATTATGCACTTGCAGTTTCTACAAAAGGAGTGTTTCACAATGGCTCAATCAAAACAAAAGTTCAACTCTGTGAGATGAATGCACACATCACAAAGAAGTTTCTCGGAATGCTTCTGTCTGGTTTTTATGTGAAGATATTTCCTTTTAAGCTATAGGCCTCAAAGTGCAAAAAGTATCCATTTGCAGACACTACAAAGAGTGTTTACAAATGGCTCAATCAAAAGAAAGCTTCAACTCTGTCAGTTGAATTCACACATCACAAAGTAGTTTCTGAGAATGCTTCTGTCTAGTTTTTATGTGAAGATATTTCCTTTTCCACCAGAGGCCTCAAAGCGCTCCAAATATCCACTTGCAGATTCTGCAAAAAGAGTGTTTCAAAACTCCTCAATCAAAAGCAAGGTTCAAATCTGTGAGATGAATGCACACGTCACAAAGAAGTTTCTCAGAATGCTTCAGTCTAGTTTTTATGTGAAGATATTTCCTTTTCTGCTTTAGGTCTCAAAGCGCTCCGAATACACATTTGCAGATACTACAAAAAGATTGTTTCCAAAGTGCTCAATCAAAAGAAATGTTCAACTCTGTGAGTTGAATACACACATCACAAAGAAGTTTCTGAGAATGCTTCTGTCTATTTTTTATGTGAAGATATTTCCTTTTCCACCAGATGCCACAATCGCTCTTAATGTCCACTTGCAAATTCTACAAAAATAGTGTTTTAAAACTGCTCAATCAAACGGAAAGGTCCAACTCTGTTAGTTGAATGCACACATCACAAAGAACTTTCTGAGAATGCCTCTGTCTAGTTTTTATGTGAAGATATTTTCTTTTCCACGATAGTCATCAAAGAGCTCCAAATATCTACTTGCAGATTCTACAAAAAGAGTGTTTCAAAACTGCTCAATCCAAAGAATGCTTCAACTCTGTGAGTTGAATGCACACATCACATAGAGGTTTCTGAGAATGCTTCTGTCTAGATTTTATGTGAGGATATTTCCTGTTCAACCATGGGCCTCAAAGCGCTCCAAATATCCACTTGCAGATTCTACAAAAAGATTCTTACAAAACAGCTCAATCTAAAGAAAGCTTCAACTCTCTTTGTTGAATGCAGACATCATAAATAAGTTCTCAAAATGTTTCTGTCTAGTTTCTAAGTGAAGATATTTCCTTTACCACCATAGGCCTCAATGCACTCCAAATATCCATGTGCAGATACTACAAAAAGAATGTTTCCAAACTGCTCAATCAAAAGAAAGGTTCAACTCTGTGAGTTGCATGCACACATCACAAGGAAGTATCTGAGAATGCTTCTGCGTAGTTTTTAAGTGAAGATATTTCCTTTTACCCTATAGGCCTCAAAGTGCTCCAAATATGCATTTGCAGTTTCTACAAACGAGTGTTTCAAAATGACCAAATCAAAACAAATGTTCAACTCTGTGAGATGAATGCACAATTCGTAAAGAAGTTTCTCAGAATGCTTTTGTGTAGTTTTGATGTGAAGATATTTAATTCTCCCACATAGGCCTCAAAACACTCCAAATATCCACTACCAGATTCTCCAAAAACAGTGTTTCAAAACGACTTAATCAAAAGAAAGGTTCAACTCTGTGAGATGAATGCACACATCACTAGAAGGTTCTCAGAATGCTTCTGTCTCGTTTTTATGTGAAGATATTTCCTTTTCAGCCGTAGGTCTCAAAGCGCTCCAAATATCCATTGGCAGATACGAAAAATAGAGTGTTTCCAAACTGCTAAATCTAAAGAAAGGTTCAACTTTGTGAGTTGAAGGCTGACATTACAAAGAAGTTTCTGAGAATGCTCCTGTCTAGTTTTTAAGTGAAGATATTTCCTTTTCCACCATAGGCCTCAATGCGCTCCAAATATCCATTTGCAGATTCTCCAAAAAGAGTGTTTCCAAACTGCTTAATCAAAAGAAAGGTTCAACTCTGTGAGTTGAATGCACACATCACAAGGAAGTATCTGAGAATGCTTCTGTCCAGTTTTTAAGTGAAGATATTTCGTTTTCCACCGTAGGCCTCAAAGTGCTACAATTATGCACTTGCAGTTTCTACAAAAGGAGTGTTTCACAATGGCTCAATCAAAACAAAAGTTCAACTCTGTGAGATGAATGCACACATCACAAAGAAGTTTCTCGGAATGCTTCTGTCTGGTTTTTATGTGAAGATATTTCCTTTTAAGCTATAGGCCTCAAAGTGCAAAAAGTATCCATTTGCAGACACTACAAAGAGTGTTTACAAATGGCTCAATCAAAAGAAAGCTTCAACTCTGTCAGTTGAATTCACACATCACAAAGTAGTTTCTGAGAATGCTTCTGTCTAGTTTTTATGTGAAGATATTTCCTTTTCCACCAGAGGCCTCAAAGCGCTCCAAATATCCACTTGCAGATTCTGCAAAAAGAGTGTTTCAAAACTCCTCAATCAAAAGCAAGGTTCAAATCTGTGAGATGAATGCACACGTCACAAAGAAGTTTCTCAGAATGCTTCAGTCTAGTTTTTATGTGAAGATATTTCCTTTTCTGCTTTAGGTCTCAAAGCGCTCCGAATACACATTTGCAGATACTACAAAAAGATTGTTTCCAAAGTGCTCAATCAAAAGAAATGTTCAACTCTGTGAGTTGAATACACACATCACAAAGAAGTTTCTGAGAATGCTTCTGTCTATTTTTTATGTGAAGATATTTCCTTTTCCACCAGATGCCACAATCGCTCTTAATGTCCACTTGCAAATTCTACAAAAATAGTGTTTTAAAACTGCTCAATCAAACGGAAAGGTCCAACTCTGTTAGTTGAATGCACACATCACAAAGAACTTTCTCAGAATGCCTCTGTCTAGTTTTTATGTGAAGATATTTTCTTTTCCACGATAGTCATCAAAGAGCTCCAAATATCTACTTGCAGATTCTACAAAAAGAGTGTTTCAAAACTGCTCAATCCAAAGAATGCTTCAACTCTGTGAGTTGAATGCACACATCACATAGAGGTTTCTGAGAATGCTTCTGTCTAGATTTTATGTGAGGATATTTCCTGTTCAACCATGGGCCTCAAAGCGCTCCAAATATCCACTTGCAGATTCTACAAAAAGATTCTTACAAAACAGCTCAATCTAAAGAAAGCTTCAACTCTCTTTGTTGAATGCAGACATCATAAATAAGTTCTCAAAATGTTTCTGTCTAGTTTCTAAGTGAAGATATTTCCTTTACCACCATAGGCCTCAATGCACTCCAAATATCCATGTGCAGATACTACAAAAAGAATGTTTCCAAACTGCTCAATCAAAAGAAAGGTTCAACTCTGTGAGTTGCATGCACACATCACAAGGAAGTATCTGAGAATGCTTCTGCGTAGTTTTTAAGTGAAGATATTTCCTTTTCCCCTATAGGCCTCAAAGTGCTCCAAATATGCATTTGCAGTTTCTACAAACGAGTGTTTCAAAATGACCAAATCAAAACAAATGTTCAACTGTGTGAGATGAATGCACAATTCGTAAAGAAGTTTCTCAGAATGCTTTTGTGTAGTTTTTATGTGAAGATATTTAATTCTCCCACATAGGCCTCAAAGCACTCCAAATATCCACTACCAGATTCTCCAAAAACAGTGTTTCAAAACGACTTAATCAAAAGAAAGGTTCAACTCTGTGAGATGAATGCACACATCACTAGAAGGTTCTCAGAATGCTTCTGTCTCGTTTTTATGTGAAGATATTTCCTTTTCAGCCGTAGGTCTCAAAGCGCTCCAAATATCCATTGGCAGATACGAAAAATAGAGTGTTTCCAAACTGCTAAATCTAAAGAAAGGTTCAACTTTGTGAGTTGAAGGCTGACATTACAAAGAAGTTTCTGAGAATGCTCCTGTCTAGTTTTTAAGTGAAGATATTTCCTTTTCCACCATAGGCCTCAATGCGCTCCAAATATCCATTTGCAGATTCTCCAAAAAGAGTGTTTCCAAACTGCTTAATCAAAAGAAAGGTTCAACTCTGTGAGTTGAATGCACACATCACAAGGAAGTATCTGAGAATGCTTCTGTCCAGTTTTTAAGTGAAGATATTTCGTTTTCCACCGTAGGCCTCAAAGTGCTAAAATTATGCACTTGCAGTTTCTACAAAAGGAGTGTTTCACAATGGCTCAATCAAAACAAAAGTTCAACTCTGTGAGATGAATGCACACATCACAAAGAAGTTTCTCGGAATGCTTCTGTCTGGTTTTTATGTGAAGATATTTCCTTTTAAGCTATAGGCCTCAAAGTGCAAAAAGTATCCATTTGCAGACACTACAAAGAGTGTTTACAAATGGCTCAATCAAAAGAAAGCTTCAACTCTGTCAGTTGAATTCACACATCACAAAGTAGTTTCTGAGAATGCTTCTGTCTAGTTTTTATGTGAAGATATTTCCTTTTCCACCAGAGGCCTCAAAGCGCTCCAAATATCCACTTGCAGATTCTGCAAAAAGAGTGTTTCAAAACTCCTCAATCAAAAGCAAGGTTCAAATCTGTGAGATGAATGCACACGTCACAAAGAAGTTTCTCAGAATGCTTCAGTCTAGTTTTTATGTGAAGATATTTCCTTTTCTGCTTTAGGTCTCAAAGCGCTCCGAATACACATTTGCAGATACTACAAAAAGATTGTTTCCAAAGTGCTCAATCAAAAGAAATGTTCAACTCTGTGAGTTGAATACACACATCACAAAGAAGTTTCTGAGAATGCTTCTGTCTATTTTTTATGTGAAGATATTTCCTTTTCCACCAGATGCCACAATCGCTCTTAATGTCCACTTGCAAATTCTACAAAAATAGTGTTTTAAAACTGCTCAATCAAACGGAAAGGTCCAACTCTGTTAGTTGAATGCACACATCACAAAGAACTTTCTGAGAATGCCTCTGTCTAGTTTTTATGTGAAGATATTTTCTTTTCCACGATAGTCATCAAAGAGCTCCAAATATCTACTTGCAGATTCTACAAAAAGAGTGTTTCAAAACTGCTCAATCCAAAGAATGCTTCAACTCTGTGAGTTGAATGCACACATCACATAGAGGTTTCTGAGAATGCTTCTGTCTAGATTTTATGTGAGGATATTTCCTGTTCAACCATGGGCCTCAAAGCGCTCCAAATATCCACTTGCAGATTCTACAAAAAGATTCTTACAAAACAGCTCAATCTAAAGAAAGCTTCAACTCTCTTTGTTGAATGCAGACATCATAAATAAGTTCTCAAAATGTTTCTGTCTAGTTTCTAAGTGAAGATATTTCCTTTACCACCATAGGCCTCAATGCACTCCAAATATCCATGTGCAGATACTACAAAAAGAATGTTTCCAAACTGCTCAATCAAAAGAAAGGTTCAACTCTGTGAGTTGCATGCACACATCACAAGGAAGTATCTGAGAATGCTTCTGCGTAGTTTTTAAGTGAAGATATTTCCTTTTCCCCTATAGGCCTCAAAGTGCTCCAAATATGCATTTGCAGTTTCTACAAACGAGTGTTTCAAAATGACCAAATCAAAACAAATGTTCAACTCTGTGAGATGAATGCACAATTCGTAAAGAAGTTTCTCAGAATGCTTTTGTGTAGTTTTGATGTGAAGATATTTAATTCTCCCACATAGGCCTCAAAACACTCCAAATATCCACTACCAGATTCTCCAAAAACAGTGTTTCAAAACGACTTAATCAAAAGAAAGGTTCAACTCTGTGAGATGAATGCACACATCACTAGAAGGTTCTCAGAATGCTTCTGTCTCGTTTTTATGTGAAGATATTTCCTTTTCAGCCGTAGGTCTCAAAGCGCTCCAAATATCCATTGGCAGATACGAAAAATAGAGTGTTTCCAAACTGCTAAATCTAAAGAAAGGTTCAACTTTGTGAGTTGAAGGCTGACATTACAAAGAAGTTTCTGAGAATGCTCCTGTCTAGTTTTTAAGTGAAGATATTTCCTTTTCCACCATAGGCCTCAATGCGCTCCAAATATCCATTTGCAGATTCTCCAAAAAGAGTGTTTCCAAACTGCTTAATCAAAAGAAAGGTTCAACTCTGTGAGTTGAATGCACACATCACAAGGAAGTATCTGAGAATGCTTCTGTCCAGTTTTTAAGTGAAGATATTTCGTTTTCCACCGTAGGCCTCAAAGTGCTACAATTATGCACTTGCAGTTTCTACAAAAGGAGTGTTTCACAATGGCTCAATCAAAACAAAAGTTCAACTCTGTGAGATGAATGCACACATCACAAAGAAGTTTCTCGGAATGCTTCTGTCTGGTTTTTATGTGAAGATATTTCCTTTTAAGCTATAGGCCTCAAAGTGCAAAAAGTATCCATTTGCAGACACTACAAAGAGTGTTTACAAATGGCTCAATCAAAAGAAAGCTTCAACTCTGTCAGTTGAATTCACACATCACAAAGTAGTTTCTGAGAATGCTTCTGTCTAGTTTTTATGTGAAGATATTTCCTTTTCCACCAGAGGCCTCAAAGCGCTCCAAATATCCACTTGCAGATTCTGCAAAAAGAGTGTTTCAAAACTCCTCAATCAAAAGCAAGGTTCAAATCTGTGAGATGAATGCACACGTCACAAAGAAGTTTCTCAGAATGCTTCAGTCTAGTTTTTATGTGAAGATATTTCCTTTTCTGCTTTAGGTCTCAAAGCGCTCCGAATACACATTTGCAGATACTACAAAAAGATTGTTTCCAAAGTGCTCAATCAAAAGAAATGTTCAACTCTGTGAGTTGAATACACACATCACAAAGAAGTTTCTGAGAATGCTTCTGTCTATTTTTTATGTGAAGATATTTCCTTTTCCACCAGATGCCACAATCGCTCTTAATGTCCACTTGCAAATTCTACAAAAATAGTGTTTTAAAACTGCTCAATCAAACGGAAAGGTCCAACTCTGTTAGTTGAATGCACACATCACAAAGAACTTTCTCAGAATGCCTCTGTCTAGTTTTTATGTGAAGATATTTTCTTTTCCACGATAGTCATCAAAGAGCTCCAAATATCTACTTGCAGATTCTACAAAAAGAGTGTTTCAAAACTGCTCAATCCAAAGAATGCTTCAACTCTGTGAGTTGAATGCACACATCACATAGAGGTTTCTGAGAATGCTTCTGTCTAGATTTTATGTGAGGATATTTCCTGTTCAACCATGGGCCTCAAAGCGCTCCAAATATCCACTTGCAGATTCTACAAAAAGATTCTTACAAAACAGCTCAATCTAAAGAAAGCTTCAACTCTCTTTGTTGAATGCAGACATCATAAATAAGTTCTCAAAATGTTTCTGTCTAGTTTCTAAGTGAAGATATTTCCTTTACCACCATAGGCCTCAATGCACTCCAAATATCCATGTGCAGATACTACAAAAAGAATGTTTCCAAACTGCTCAATCAAAAGAAAGGTTCAACTCTGTGAGTTGCATGCACACATCACAAGGAAGTATCTGAGAATGCTTCTGCGTAGTTTTTAAGTGAAGATATTTCCTTTTCCCCTATAGGCCTCAAAGTGCTCCAAATATGCATTTGCAGTTTCTACAAACGAGTGTTTCAAAATAACCAAATCAAAACAAATGTTCAACTCTGTGAGATGAATGCACAATTCGTAAAGAAGTTTCTCAGAATGCTTTTGTGTAGTTTTGATGTGAAGATATTTAATTCTCCCACATAGGCCTCAAAACACTCCAAATATCCACTACCAGATTCTCCAAAAACAGTGTTTCAAAACGACTTAATCAAAAGAAAGGTTCAACTCTGTGAGATGAATGCACACATCACTAGAAGGTTCTCAGAATGCTTCTGTCTCGTTTTTATGTGAAGATATTTCCTTTTCAGCCGTAGGTCTCAAAGCGCTCCAAATATCCATTGGCAGATACGAAAAATAGAGTGTTTCCAAACTGCTAAATCTAAAGAAAGGTTCAACTTTGTGAGTTGAAGGCTGACATTACAAAGAAGTTTCTGAGAATGCTCCTGTCTAGTTTTTAAGTGAAGATATTTCCTTTTCCACCATAGGCCTCAATGCGCTCCAAATATCCATTTGCAGATTCTCCAAAAAGAGTGTTTCCAAACTGCTTAATCAAAAGAAAGGTTCAACTCTGTGAGTTGAATGCACACATCACAAGGAAGTATCTGAGAATGCTTCTGTCCAGTTTTTAAGTGAAGATATTTCGTTTTCCACCATAGGCCTCAAAGTGCTACAATTATGCACTTGCAGTTTCTACAAAAGGAGTGTTTCACAATGGCTCAATCAAAACAAAAGTTCAACTCTGTGAGATGAATGCACACATCACAAAGAAGTTTCTCGGAATGCTTCTGTCTGGTTTTTATGTGAAGATATTTCCTTTTAAGCTATAGGCCTCAAAGTGCAAAAAGTATCCATTTGCAGACACTACAAAGAGTGTTTACAAATGGCTCAATCAAAAGAAAGCTTCAACTCTGTCAGTTGAATTCACACATCACAAAGTAGTTTCTGAGAATGCTTCTGTCTAGTTTTTATGTGAAGATATTTCCTTTTCCACCAGAGGCCTCAAAGCGCTCCAAATATCCACTTGCAGATTCTGCAAAAAGAGTGTTTCAAAACTCCTCAATCAAAAGCAAGGTTCAAATCTGTGAGATGAATGCACACGTCACAAAGAAGTTTCTCAGAATGCTTCAGTCTAGTTTTTATGTGAAGATATTTCCTTTTCTGCTTTAGGTCTCAAAGCGCTCCGAATACACATTTGCAGATACTACAAAAAGATTGTTTCCAAAGTGCTCAATCAAAAGAAATGTTCAACTCTGTGAGTTGAATACACACATCACAAAGAAGTTTCTGAGAATGCTTCTGTCTATTTTTTATGTGAAGATATTTCCTTTTCCACCAGATGCCACAATCGCTCTTAATGTCCACTTGCAAATTCTACAAAAATAGTGTTTTAAAACTGCTCAATCAAACGGAAAGGTCCAACTCTGTTAGTTGAATGCACACATCACAAAGAACTTTCTGAGAATGCCTCTGTCTAGTTTTTATGTGAAGATATTTTCTTTTCCACGATAGTCATCAAAGAGCTCCAAATATCTACTTGCAGATTCTACAAAAAGAGTGTTTCAAAACTGCTCAATCCAAAGAATGCTTCAACTCTGTGAGTTGAATGCACACATCACATAGAGGTTTCTGAGAATGCTTCTGTCTAGCTTTTATGTGAAGATATTTGCTTCTGCACCAGAGGCCACAATCGCTCCTACTATTCACTTGCAAATTCTACAAAAATAGTGTTTCAAAACTGCTCAATCAAAAAAAAAAACTTTCAACTCCGAGAGTTGCATGCACACATCACAAAGAACTTTCTGAGAATGCTTCTGTGTAGATTTTATGTGAAGATATTTCCTTTTCCACCACAGGCCTCAAAGCGCTCCAAATATCCACTTGCAGATTCTAAAAAAGAGTATTTCAATACTGATCAATCAAAAGAAAGCTTCAACTCTGTGAGTTGAATGCACACCTTAGAAAGAAGTTTCTGAGAGTGCCTTTGTCTAGTTTTTATATGAGGATATTTCCCTTTCCAACCTAGGCGTCAAAATGCTCCAAATATTCTCTTGCAGATTCTATTAAAAGAGAGTTTCAAAACTGCTCAATCAAAAGAAAGGTTCAACTCGGTGAGATGAATGCACACATCACAAAGAAGTTCCTCAGAATGATTCTGTCTAGTTTTTATGTGAAGATATTTCCTTATCAGCTCTATGCCTCAAATGACTCCAAATTTCCATTTGCAGATACTAGACAAGAAGTAATTTCCAGCTGCCCAATCAAAAGAAAGCTTCAACTCTGTGAGTTGAATGCACACATCACAAAGAAGTTTCTCCGAATGCTTCTGTTTAGTTTTTATGTGAGGATATTTCCTTCACAGCTAAAGGCCTCAAACCGCTCCAAATATCCAGTTGCAGATTCTACAAAAAAAGTGTTTCCAAACTGCTCATTCAAAAGACATGTTCAGCTCTGTGAGAAGAATGCACACATCACAGAGAAGTTTGTCAGAATGCTTCTGTCTAGATTTTATGTGAAGATATTTCCTTTTTAGCTATAAGCTTGAAAGCGCTCCAAATTCCATTTTCATACACTGCAAAAAGAGTCTTTCCAAACTGCTCAATCAAAAGAAAGTTTAACCTCGGTTAAATGAATGCACGCATCACAAAAAGGTCTATCAGAATGCTTCTGTCTAGATTTTATGTGAGGATATTTCCTGTTCAACCATGGGCCTCAAAGCGCTCCAAATATCCACTTGCAGATTCTACAATAAGATTCTTACAAAACAGCTCAATCTAAAGAAAGCTTCAACTCTCTGTGTTGAATGCAGACATCATAAATAAGTTCTCAAAATGTTTCTGTCTAGTTTCTAAGTGAAGATATTTCCTTTACCACCATAGGCCTCAATGCACTCCAAATATCCATGTGCAGATACTACAAAAAGAGTGTTTCCAAACTGCTCAATCAAAAGAAAGGTTCAACTCTGTGAGTTGCATGCACACATCACAAGGAAGTATCTGAGAATGCTTCTGCGTAGTTTTTAAGTGAAGATATTTCCTTTTCCCCTATAGGCCTCAAAGTGCTCCAAATATGCACTTGCAGTTTCTACAAACGAGTGTTTCAACATGACCAAATCAAAACAAATGTTCAACTCTGTGAGATGAATGCACAATTCGTAAAGAAGTTTCTCAGAATGCTTTTGTGTAGTTTTGATGTGAAGATATTTAATTCTCCCACATAGGCCTCAAAGCACTCCAAATATCCACTACCAGATTCTCCAAAAACAGTGTTTCAAAACGGCTTAATCAAAAGAAAGGTTCAACTCTGTGAGATGAATGCACACATCACTAGAAGGTTCTCAGAATGCTTCTGTCTCGTTTTTATGTGAAGATATTTCCTTTTCAGCTGTAGGTCTCAAAGCGCTCCAAATATCCATTGGCAGATACGAAAAATAGAGTGTTTCCAAACTGCTAAATCTAAAGAAAGGTTCAACTTTGTGAGTTGAAGGCTGACATTACAAAGAAGTTTCTGAGAATGCTCCTGTCTAGTTTTTAAGTGAAGATATTTCCTTTTCCACCATAGGCCTCAATGCGCTCCAAATATCCATTTGCAGATTCTCCAAAAAGAGTGTTTCCAAACTGCTTAATCAAAAGAAAGATTCAACTCTGTGAGTTGAATGCACACATCACAAGGAAGTATCTGAGAATGCTTCTGTCCAGTTTTTAAGTGAAGATATTTCGTTTTCCACCGTAGGCCTCAAAGTGCTACAATTATGCACTTGCAGTTTCTACAAAAGGAGTGTTTCACAATGGCTCAATCAAAACAAAAGTTCAACTCTGTGAGATGAATGCACACATCACAAAGAAGTTTCTCGGAATGCTTCTGTCTGGTTTTTATGTGAAGATATTTCCTTTTAAGCTATAGGCCTCAAAGTGCAAAAAGTATCCATTTGCAGACACTACAAAGAGTGTTTACAAATGGCTCAATCAAAAGAAAGCTTCAACTCTGTCAGTTGAATTCACACATCACAAAGTAGTTTCTGACAATGCTTCTGTCTAGTTTTTATGTGAAGATATTTCCTTTTCCACCAGAGGCCTCAAAGCGCTCCAAATATCCACTTGCAGATTCTGCAAAAAGAGTGTTTCAAAACTCCTCAATCAAAAGAAAGGTTCAACTCTGTGAGATGAATGCACACGTCACAAAGAAGTTTCTCAGAATGCTTCAGTCTAGTTTTTATGTGAAGATATTTCCTTTTCTGCTTTAGGTCTCAAAGCGCTCCGAATACACATTTGCAGATACTACAAAAAGATTGTTTCCAAAGTGCTCAATCAAAAGAAATGTTCAACTCTGTGAGTTGAATACACACATCACAAAGAAGTTTCTGAGAATGCTTCTGTCTATTTTTTATGTGAAGATATTTCCTTTTCCACCAGATGCCACAATCGCTCTTAATGTCCACTTGCAAATTCTACAAAAATAGTGGTTTAAAACTGCTCAATCAAACGGAAAGGTCCAACTCTGTTAGTTGAATGCACACATCACAAAGAACTTTCAGAGAATGCCTCTGTCTAGTTTTTATGTGAAGATATTTTCTTTTCCACGATAGTCATCAAAGAGCTCCAAATATCTACTTGCAGATTCTACAAAAAGAGTGTTTCAAAACTGCTCAATCCAAAGAATGCTTCAACTCTATGAGTTGAATGCACACATCACATAGAGGTTTCTGAGAATGCTTCTGTCTAGTTTTTATGTGAAGATATTTGCTTCTGCACCAGAGGCCACAATCGCTCCTACTATTCACTTGCAAATTCTACAAAAATAGTGTTTCAAAACTGCTCAATCAAAAAAAAAAACTTTCAACTCTGAGAGTTGCATGCACACATCACAAAGAAATTTCTGAGAATGCTTCTGTGTAGATTTTATGTGAAGATATTTCCTTTTCCACCACAGGCCTCAAAGCGCTCCAAATATCCACTTGCAGATTCTACAAAAGAGTATTTCAATACTGATCAATCAAAAGAAAGCTTCAACTCTGTGAGTTGAATGCACACCTTAGAAAGAAGTTTCTGAGAGTGCCTTTGTCTAGTTTTTATATGAGGATATTTCCCTTTCCAACCTAGGCGTCAAAATGCTCCAAATATTCTCTTGCAGATTCTATTAAAAGAGAGTTTCAAAACTGCTCAATCAAAAGAAAGGTTCAACTCGGTGAGATGAATGCACACATCACAAAGAAGTTCCTCAGAATGATTCTGTCTAGTTTTTATGTGAAGATATTTCCTTATCAGCTGTATGCCTCAAAGGACTCCAAATTTCCATTTGCAGATACTAGACAAGAAGTAATTTCCAGCTGCCCAATCAAAAGAAAGCTTCAACTCTGTGAGTTGAATGCACACATCACAAAGAAGTTTCTCAGAATGCTTCTGTTTAGTTTTTATGTGAAGATATTTCCTTCACAGCTAAAGGCCTCAAACCGCTCCAAATATCCAGTTGCAGATTCTACAAAAAAAGTGTTTCCAAACTGCTCATTCAAAAGACATGTTCAGCTCTGTGAGAAGAATTCACACATCACAGAGAAGTTTGTCAGAATGCTTCTGTCTAGATTTTATGTGAAGATATTTCCTTTTTAGCTATAAGCCTGAAAGCGCTCCAAATTCCATTTTCATACACTGCAAAAAGACTCTTTCCAAACTGCTCAATCAAAAGAAAGGTTAACCTCGGTTAAATGAATGCACGCATCACAAAATGGTCTATCAGAATGCTTCTGTCTAGATTTTATGTGAGGATATTTCCTGTTCAACCATGGGCCTCAAAGCGCTCCAAATATCCACTTGCAGATTCTACAATAAGATTCTTACAAAACAGCTCAATCTAAAGAAAGCTTCAACTCTCTGTGTTGAATGCAGACATCATAAATAAGTTGTCAAAATGTTTCTGTGTAGTTTCTAAGTGAAGATATTTCCTTTACCACCATAGGCCTCAATGCACTCCAAATATCCATGTGCAGATACTACAAAAAGAGTGTTTCCAAACTGCTCAATCAAAAGAAAGGTTCAACTCTGTGAGTTGCATGCACACATCACAAGGAAGTATCTGAGAATGCTTCTGCGTAGTTTTTAAGTGAAGATATTTCCTTTTCCCCTATAGGCCTCAAAGTGCTCCAAATATGCACTTGCAGTTTCTACAAACGAGTGTTTCAAAATGACCAAATCAAAACAAATGTTCAACTCTGTGAGATGAATGCACAATTCGTAAAGAAGTTTCTCAGAATGCTTTTGTGTAGTTTTTATGTGAAGATATTTAATTCTCCCACATAGGCCTCAAAGCACTCCAAATATCCACTACCAGATTCTCCAAAAACAGTGTTTCAAAACGACTTAATCAAAAGAAAGGTTCAACTCTGTGAGATGAATGCACACATCACTAGAAGGTTCTCAGAATGCTTCTGTCTCGTTTTTATGTGAAGATATTTCCTTTTCAGCTGTAGGTCTCAAAGCGCTCCAAATATCCATTGGCAGATACGAAAAATAGAGTGTTTCCAAACTGCTAAATCTAAAGAAAGGTTCAACTTTGTGAGTTGAAGGCTGACATTACAAAGAAGTTTCTGAGAATGCTCCTGTCTAGTTTTTAAGTGAAGATATTTCCTTTTCCACCAGAGGCCTCAATGCGCTCCAAATATCCATTTGCAGATTCTCCAAAAAGAGTTTTTCCAAACTGCTTAATCAAAAGAAAGGTTCAACTGTGTGAGTTGAATGCACACATCACAAGGAAGTATCTGAGAATGCTTCTGTCCAGTTTTTAAGTGAAGATATTTCGTTTTCCACCGTAGGCCTCAAAGTGCTACAATTATGCACTTGCAGTTTCTACAAAAGGAGTGTTTCACAATGGCTCAATCAAAACAAAAGTTCAACTCTGTGAGGTGAATGCACACATCACAAAGAAGTTTCTCGGAATGCTTCTGTCTGGTTTTTATGTGAAGATATTTCCTTTTAAGCTATAGGCCTCAAAGTGCAAAAAGTATCCATTTGCAGACACTACAAAGAGTGTTTACAAATGGCTCAATCAAAAGAAAGCTTCAACTCTGTCAGTTGAATTCACACATCACAAAGTAGTTTCTGAGAATGCTTCTGTCTAGTTTTTATGTGAAGATATTTCCTTTTCCACCAGAGGCCTCAAAGCGCTCCAAATATCCACTTGCAGATTCTGCAAAAAGAGTGTTTCAAAACTCCTCAATCAAAAGAAAGGTTCAACTCTGTGAGATGAATGCACACGTCACAAAGAAGTTTCTCAGAATGCTTCAGTCTAGTTTTTATGTGAAGATATTTCCTTTTCTGCTTTAGGTCTCAAAGCGCTCCGAATACACATTTGCAGATACTACAAAAAGATTGTTTCCAAAGTGCTCAATCAAAAGAAATGTTCAACTCTGTGAGTTGAATACACACATCACAAAGAAGTTTCTGAGAATGCTTCTGTCTATTATTTATGTGAAGATATTTCCTTTTCCACCAGATGCCACAATCGCTCTTAATGTCCACTTGCAAATTCTACAAAAATAGTGTTTTAAAACTGCTCAATCAAACGGAAAGGTCCAACTCTGTTAGTTGAATGCACACATCACAAAGAACTTTCTGAGAATGCCTCTGTCTAGTTTTTATGTGAAGATATTTTCTTTTCCACGATAGTCATCAAAGAGCTCCAAATATCTACTTGCAGATTCTACAAAAAGAGTGTTTCAAAACTGCTCAATCCAAAGAATGGTTCAACTCTGTGAGTTGAATGCACACATCACATAGAGGTTTCTGAGAATGCTTCTGTCTAGTTTTTATGTGAAGATATTTGCTTCTGCAGCAGAGGCCACAATCGCTCCTACTATTCACTTGCAAATTCTACAAAAATAGTGTTACAAAACTGCTCAATCAAAAAAAAAAAAATTCAACTCCGAGAGTTGCATGCACACATCACAAAGAACTTTCTGAGAATGCTTCTGTGTAGATTTTATGTGAAGATATTTCCTTTTCCACCACAGGCCTCAAAGCGCTCCAAATATCCACTTGCAGATTCTAAAAAAGAGTATTTCAATACTGATCAATCAAAAGAAAGCTTCAACTCTGTGAGTTGAATGCACACCTTAGAAAGAAGTTTCTGAGAGTGCCTTTGTCTAGTTTTTATATGAGGATATTTCCCTTTCCAACCTAGGCGTCAAAATGCTCCAAATATTCTCTTGCAGATTCTATTAAAAGAGAGTTTCAAAACTGCTCAATCAAAAGAAAGGTTCAACTCGGTGAGATGAATGCACACATCACAAAGAAGTTCCTCAGAATGATTCTGTCTAGTTTTTATGTGAAGATATTTCCTTATCAGCTGTATGCCTCAAAGGACTCCAAATTTCCATTTGCAGATAGTAGACAAGAAGTAATTTCCAGCTGCCCAATCAAAAGAAAGCTTCAACTCTGTGAGTTGAATGCACACATCACAAAGAAGTTTCTCAGAATGCTTCTGTTTAGTTTTTATGTGAAGATATTTCCTTCACAGCTAAAGGCCTCAAACCGCTCCAAATATCCAGTTGCAGATTCTACAAAAAAAGTGTTTCCAAACTGCTCATTCAAAAGACATGTTCAGCTCTGTGAGAAGAATGCACACATCACAGAGAAGTTTGTCAGAATGCTTCTGTCTAGATTTTATGTGAAGATATTTCCTTTTTAGCTATAAGCCTGAAAGCGCTCCAAATTCCATTTTCATACACTGCAAAAAGAGTCTTTCCAAACTGCTCAATCAAAAGAAAGGTTAACCTCGGTTAAATGAATGCACGCATCACAAAAAGGTCTATCAGAATGCTTCTGTCTAGATTTAATGTGAGGATATTTCCTGTTCAACCATGGGCCTCAAAGCGCTCCAAATATCCACTTGCAGATTCTGCAATAAGATTCTTACAAAACAGCTCAATCTAAAGAAAGCTTCAACTCTCTGTGTTGAATGCAGACATCATAAATAAGTTGTCAAAATGTTTCTGTCTAGTTTCTAAGTGAAGATATTTCCTTTACCACCATAGGCCTCAATGCACTGCAAATATCCATGTGCAGATACTACAAAAAGAGTGTTTCCAAACTGCTCAATCAAAAGAAAGGTTCAACTCTGTGAGTTGCATGCACACATCACAAGGAAGTATCTGAGAATGCTTTTGCGTAGTTGTTAAGTGAAGATATTTCCTTTTCCCCTATAGGCCTCAAAGTGCTCCAAATATGCACTTGCAGTTTCTACAAACGAGTGTTTCAAAATGACCAAATCAAAACAAATGTTCAACTCTGTGAGATGAATGCACAATTCGTAAAGAAGTTTCTCAGAATGCTTTTGTGTAGTTTTTATGTGAAGATATTTAATTCTCCCACATAGGCCTCAAAGCACTCCAAATATCCACTACCAGATTCTCCAAAAACAGTGTTTCAAAACGGCTTAATCAAAAGAAAGGTTCAACTCTGTGAGATGAATGCACACATCACTAGAATGTTCTCAGAATGCTTCTGTCTCGTTTTTATGTGAAGATATTTCCTTTTCAGCTGTAGGTCTCAAAGCGCTCCAAATATCCATTGGCAGATACGAAAAATAGAGTGTTTCCAAACTGCTAAATCTAAAGAAAGGTTCAACTTTGTGAGTTGAAGGCTGACATTACAAAGAAGTTTCTGAGAATGCTCCTGTCTAGTTTTTAAGTGAAGATATTTCCTTTTCCACCATAGGCCTCAATGCGCTCCAAATATCCATTTGCAGATTCTCCAAAAAGAGTGTTTCCAAACTGCTTAATCAAAAGAAAGGTTCAACTCTGTGAGTTGAATGCACACATCACAAGGAAGTATCTGAGAATGCTTCTGTCCAGTTTTTAAGTGAAGATATTTCGTTTTCCACCGTAGGCCTCAAAGTGCTACAATTATGCACTTGCAGTTTCTACAAAAGGAGTGTTTCACAATGGCTCAATCAAAACAAAAGTTCAACTCTGTGAGATGAATGCACACATCACAAAGAAGTTTCTCGGAATGCTTCTGTCTGGTTTTTATGTGAAGATATTTCCTTTTAAGCTATAGGCCTCAAAGTGCAAAAAGTATCCATTTGCAGACACTACAAAGAGTGTTTACAAATGGCTCAATCAAAAGAAAGCTTCAACTCTCTCAGTTGAATTCATACATCACAAAGTAGTTTCTGACAATGCTTCTGTCTAGTTTTTATGTGAAGATATTTCCTTTTCCACCAGAGGCCTGAAAGCGCTCCAAATATCCACTTGCAGATTCTGCAAAACGAGTGTTTCAAAACTCCTCAATCAAAAGAAAGCTTCAACTCTGTGAGATGAATGCACACGTCACAAAGAAGTTTCTCAGAATGCTTCAGTCTAGTTTTTATGTGAAGATATTTCCTTTTCTGCTTTAGGTCTCAAAGCGCTCCAAATACACATTTGCAGATACTACAAAAAGATTGTTTCCAAAGTGCTCAATCAAAAGAAATGTTCAACTCTGTGAGTTGAATACACACATCACAAAGAAGTTTCTGAGAATGCTTCTGTCTATTTTTTATGTGAAGATATTTCCTTTTCCACCAGATGCCACAATCGCTCTTAATGTCCACTTGCAAATTCTACCAAAATAGTGGTTTAAAACTGCTCAATCAAAGGGAAAGGTCCAACTCTGTTAGTTGAATGCACACATCACAAAGAACTTTCTGAGAATGCCTCTGTCTAGTTTTTATGTGAAGATATTTTCTTTTCCACGATAGTCATCAAAGAGCTCCAAATATCTACTTGCAGATTCTACAAAAAGAGTGTTTCAAAACTGCTCAATCCAAAGAATGCTTCAACTCTGTGAGTTGAATGCACACATCACATAGAGGTTTCTGAGAATGCTTCTGTCTAGCTTTTATGTGAAGATATTTGCTTCTGCACCAGAGGCCACAATCGCTCCTACTATTCACTTGCAAATTCTACAAAAATAGTGTTTCAAAACTGCTCAATCAAAAAAAAAAACTTTCAACTCCGAGAGTTGCATGCACACATCACAAAGAACTTTCTGAGAATGCTTCTGTGTAGATTTTATGTGAAGATATTTCCTTTTCCACCACAGGCCTCAAAGCGCTCCAAATATCCACTTGCAGATTCTAAAAAAGAGTATTTCAATACTGATCAATCAAAAGAAAGCTTCAACTCTGTGAGTTGAATGCACACCTTAGAAAGAAGTTTCTGAGAGTGCCTTTGTCTAGTTTTTATATGAGGATATTTCCCTTTCCAACCTAGGCGTCAAAATGCTCCAAATATTCTCTTGCAGATTCTATTAAAAGAGAGTTTCAAAACTGCTCAATCAAAAGAAAGGTTCAACTCGGTGAGATGAATGCACACATCACAAAGAAGTTCCTCAGAATGATTCTGTCTAGTTTTTATGTGAAGATATTTCCTTATCAGCTGTATGCCTCAAAGGACTCCAAATTTCCATTTGCAGATACTAGACAAGAAGTAATTTCCAGCTGCCCAATCAAAAGAAAGCTTCAACTCTGTGAGTTGAATGCACACATCACAAAGAAGTTTCTCAGAATGCTTCTGTTTAGTTTTTATGTGAAGATATTTCCTTCACAGCTAAAGGCCTCAAACCGCTCCAAATATCCAGTTGCAGATTCTACAAAAAAAGTGTTTCCAAACTGCTCATTCAAAAGACATGTTCAGCTCTGTGAGAAGAATGCACACATCACAGAGAAGTTTGTCAGAATGCTTCTGTCTAGATTTTATGTGAAGATATTTCCTTTTTAGCTATAAGCCTGAAAGCGCTCCAAATTCCATTTTCATACACTGCAAAAAGAGTCTTTCCAAACTGCTCAATCAAAAGAAAGGTTAACCTCGGTTAAATGAATGCACGCATCACAAAATGGTCTATCAGAATGCTTCTGTCTAGATTTTATGTGAGGATATTTCCTGTTCAACCATGGGCCTCAAAGCGCTCCAAATATCCACTTGCAGATTCTACAATAAGATTCTTACAAAACAGCTCAATCTAAAGAAAGCTTCAACTCTCTGTGTTGAATGCAGACATCATAAATAAGTTGTCAAAATGTTTCTGTCTAGTTTCTAAGTGAAGATATTTCCTTTACCACCATAGGCCTCAATGCACTCCAAATATCCATGTGCAGATACTACAAAAAGAGTGTTTCCAAACTGCTCAATCAAAAGAAAGGTTCAACTCTGTGAGTTGCATGCACACATCACAAGGAAGTATCTGAGAATGCTTCTGTGTAGTTTTTAAGTGAAGATATTTCCTTTTCCCCTATAGGCCTCAAAGTGCTCCAAATATGCACTTGCAGTTTCTACAAACGAGTGTTTCAAAATGACCAAATCAAAACAAATGTTCAACTCTGTGAGATGAATGCACAATTCGTAAAGAAGTTTCTCAGAATGCTTTTGTGTAGTTTTTATGTGAAGATATTTAATTCTCCCACATAGGCCTCAAAGCACTCCAAATATCCACTACCAGATTCTCCAAAAACAGTGTTTCAAAACGACTTAATCAAAAGAAAGGTTCAACTCTGTGAGATGAATGCACACATCACTAGAAGGTTCTCAGAATGCTTCTGTCTCGTTTTTATGTGAAGATATTTCCTTTTCAGCTGTAGGTCTCAAAGCGCTCCAAATATCCATTGGCAGATACGAAAAATAGAGTGTTTCCAAACTGCTAAATCTAAAGAAAGGTTCAACTTTGTGAGTTGAAGGCTGACATTACAAAGAAGTTTCTGAGAATGCTCCTGTCTAGTTTTTAAGTGAAGATATTTCCTTTTCCACCAGAGGCCTCAATGCGCTCCAAATATCCATTTGCAGATTCTCCAAAAAGAGTTTTTCCAAACTGCTTAATCAAAAGAAAGGTTCAACTCTGTGAGTTGAATGCACACATCACAAGGAAGTATCTGAGAATGCTTCTGTCCAGTTTTTAAGTGAAGATATTTCGTTTTCCACCGTAGGCCTCAAAGTGCTACAATTATGCACTTGCAGTTTCTACAAAAGGAGTGTTTCACAATGGCTCAATCAAAACAAAAGTTCAACTCTGTGAGGTGAATGCACACATCACAAAGAAGTTTCTCGGAATGCTTCTGTCTGGTTTTTATGTGAAGATATTTCCTTTTAAGCTATAGGCCTCAAAGTGCAAAAAGTATCCATTTGCAGACACTACAAAGAGTGTTTACAAATGGCTCAATCAAAAGAAAGCTTCAACTCTGTCAGTTGAATTCACACATCACAAAGTAGTTTCTGAGAATGCTTCTGTCTAGTTTTTATGTGAAGATATTTCCTTTTCCACCAGAGGCCTCAAAGCGCTCCAAATATCCACTTGCAGATTCTGCAAAAAGAGTGTTTCAAAACTCCTCAATCAAAAGAAAGGTTCAACTCTGTGAGATGAATGCACACGTCACAAAGAAGTTTCTCAGAATGCTTCAGTCTAGTTTTTATGTGAAGATATTTCCTTTTCTGCTTTAGGTCTCAAAGCGCTCCGAATACACATTTGCAGATACTACAAAAAGATTGTTTCCAAAGTGCTCAATCAAAAGAAATGTTCAACTCTGTGAGTTGAATACACACATCACAAAGAAGTTTCTGAGAATGCTTCTGTCTATTATTTATGTGAAGATATTTCCTTTTCCACCAGATGCCACAATCGCTCTTAATGTCCACTTGCAAATTCTACAAAAATAGTGTTTTAAAACTGCTCAATCAAACGGAAAGGTCCAACTCTGTTAGTTGAATGCACACATCACAAAGAACTTTCTGAGAATGCCTCTGTCTAGTTTTTATGTGAAGATATTTTCTTTTCCACGATAGTCATCAAAGAGCTCCAAATATCTACTTGCAGATTCTACAAAAAGAGTGTTTCAAAACTGCTCAATCCAAAGAATGGTTCAACTCTGTGAGTTGAATGCACACATCACATAGAGGTTTCTGAGAATGCTTCTGTCTAGTTTTTATGTGAAGATATTTGCTTCTGCAGCAGAGGCCACAATCGCTCCTACTATTCACTTGCAAATTCTACAAAAATAGTGTTACAATACTGCTCAATCAAAAAAAAAAAAATTCAACTCCGAGAGTTGCATGCACACATCACAAAGAACTTTCTGAGAATGCTTCTGTGTAGATTTTATGTGAAGATATTTCCTTTTCCACCACAGGCCTCAAAGCGCTCCAAATATCCACTTGCAGATTCTAAAAAAGAGTATTTCAATACTGATCAATCAAAAGAAAGCTTCAACTCTGTGAGTTGAATGCACACCTTAGAAAGAAGTTTCTGAGAGTGCCTTTGTCTAGTTTTTATATGAGGATATTTCCCTTTCCAACCTAGGCGTCAAAATGCTCCAAATATTCTCTTGCAGATTCTATTAAAAGAGAGTTTCAAAACTGCTCAATCAAAAGAAAGGTTCAACTCGGTGAGATGAATGCACACATCACAAAGAAGTTCCTCAGAATGATTCTGTCTAGTTTTTATGTGAAGATATTTCCTTATCAGCTGTATGCCTCAAAGGACTCCAAATTTCCATTTGCAGATAGTAGACAAGAAGTAATTTCCAGCTGCCCAATCAAAAGAAAGCTTCAACTCTGTGAGTTGAATGCACACATCACAAAGAAGTTTCTCAGAATGCTTCTGTTTAGTTTTTATGTGAAGATATTTCCTTCACAGCTAAAGGCCTCAAACCTCTCCAAATATCCAGTTGCAGATTCTACAAAAAAAGTGTTTCCAAACTGCTCATTCAAAAGACATGTTCAGCTCTGTGAGAAGAATGCACACATCACAGAGAAGTTTGTCAGAATGCTTCTGTCTAGATTTTATGTGAAGATATTTCCTTTTTAGCTATAAGCCTGAAAGCGCTCCAAATTCCATTTTCATACACTGCAAAAAGAGTCTTTCCAAACTGCTCAATCAAAAGAAAGGTTAACCTCGGTTAAATGAATGCACGCATCACAAAAAGGTCTATCAGAATGCTTCTGTCTAGATTTAATGTGAGGATATTTCCTGTTCAACCATGGGCCTCAAAGCGCTCCAAATATCCACTTGCAGATTCTACAATAAGATTCTTACAAAACAGCTCAATCTAAAGAAAGCTTCAACTCTCTGTGTTGAATGCAGACATCATAAATAAGTTGTCAAAATGTTTCTGTCTAGTTTCTAAGTGAAGATATTTCCTTTACCACCATAGGCCTCAATGCACTGCAAATATCCATGTGCAGATACTACAAAAAGTGTGTTTCCAAACTGCTCAATCAAAAGAAAGGTTCAACTCTGTGAGTTGCATGCACACATCACAAGGAAGTATCTGAGAATGCTTCTGCGTAGTTTTTAAGTGAAGATATTTCCTTTTCCCCTATAGGCCTCAAAGTGCTCCAAATATGCACTTGCAGTTTCTACAAACGAGTGTTTCAAAATGACCAAATCAAAACAAATGTTCAACTCTGTGAGATGAATGCACAATTCATAAAGAAGTTTCTCAGAATGCTTTTGTGTAGTTTTTATGTGAAGATATTTAATTCTCCCACATAGGCCTCAAAGCACTCCAAATATCCACTACCAGATTCTCCAAAAACAGTGTTTCAAAACGACTTAATCAAAAGAAAGGTTCAACTCTGTGAGATGAATGCACACATCACTAGAAGGTTCTCAGAATGCTTCTGTCTCGTTTTTATGTGAAGATATTTCCTTTTCAGCTGTAGGTCTCAAAGCGCTCCAAATATCCATTGGCAGATACGAAAAATAGAGTGTTTCCAAACTGCTAAATCTAAAGAAAGGTTCAACTTTGTGAGTTGAAGGCTGACATTACAAAGAAGTTTCTGAGAATGCTCCTGTCTAGTTTTTAAGTGAAGATATTTCCTTTTCCACCAGAGGCCTCAATGCGCTCCAAATATCCATTTGCAGATTCTCCAAAAAGAGTTTTTCCAAACTGCTTAATCAAAAGAAAGGTTCAACTCTGTGAGTTGAATGCACACATCACAAGGAAGTATCTGAGAATGCTTCTGTCCAGTTTTTAAGTGAAGATATTTCGTTTTCCACCGTAGGCCTCAAAGTGCTACAATTATGCACTTGCAGTTTCTACAAAAGGAGTGTTTCACAATGGCTCAATCAAAACAAAAGTTCAACTCTGTGAGGTGAATGCACACATCACAAAGAAGTTTCTCGGAATGCTTCTGTCTGGTTTTTATGTGAAGATATTTCCTTTTAAGCTATAGGCCTCAAAGTGCAAAAAGTATCCATTTGCAGACACTACAAAGAGTGTTTACAAATGGCTCAATCAAAAGAAAGCTTCAACTCTGTCAGTTGAATTCACACATCACAAAGTAGTTTCTGAGAATGCTTCTGTCTAGTTTTTATGTGAAGATATTTCCTTTTCCACCATAGGCCTCAAAGCGCTCCAAATATCCACTTGCAGATTCTGCAAAAAGAGTGTTTCAAAACTCCTCAATCAAAAGAAAGGTTCAACTCTGTGAGATGAATGCACACGTCACAAAGAAGTTTCTCAGAATGCTTCAGTCTAGTTTTTATGTGAAGATATTTCCTTTTCTGCTTTAGGTCTCAAAGCGCTCCGAATACACATTTGCAGATACTACAAAAAGATTGTTTCCAAAGTGCTCAATCAAAAGAAATGTTCAACTCTGTGAGTTGAATACACACATCACAAAGAAGTTTCTGAGAATGCTTCTGTCTATTTTTTATGTGAAGATATTTCCTTTTCCACCAGATGCCACAATCGCTCTTAATGTCCACTTGCAAATTCTACAAAAATAGTGGTTTAAAACTGCTCAATCAAACGGAAAGGTCCAACTCTGTTAGTTGAATGCACACTTCACAAAGAACTTTCTGAGAATGCCTCTGTCTAGTTTTTATGTGAAGATATTTTCTTTTCCACGATAGTCATCAAAGAGCTCCAAATATCTACTTGCAGATTCTACAAAAAGAGTGTTTCAAAACTGCTCAATCCAAAGAATGCTTCAACTCTGTGAGTTGAATGCACACATCACATAGAGGTTTCTGAGAATGCTTCTGTCTAGTTTTTATGTGAAGATATTTGCTTATGCACCAGAGGCCACAATCGCTCCTACTATTCACTTGCAAATTCTACAAAAATAGTGTTTCAAAACTGCTCAAACAAACAAAAAAAAACTTTCAACTCCGAGAGTTGCATGCACACATCACAAAGAACTTTCTGAGAATGCTTCTGTGTAGATTTTATGTGAAGATATTTCCTTTTCCACCACAGGCCTCAAAGCGCTCCAAATATCCACTTGCAGATTCTACAAAAGAGTATTTCAATACTGATCAATCAAAAGAAAGCTTCAACTCTGTGAGTTGAATGCACACCTTAGAAAGAAGTTTCTGAGAGTGCCTTTGTCTAGTTTTTATATGAGGATATTTCCCTTTCCAACCTAGGCGTCAAAATGCTCCAAATATTCTCTTGCAGATTCTATTAAAAGAGAGTTTCAAAACTGCTCAATCAAAAGAAAGGTTCAACTCGGTGAGATGAATGCACACATCACAAAGAAGTTCCTCAGAATGATTCTGTCTAGTTTTTATGTGAAGATATTTCCTTATCAGCTGTATGCCTCAAAGGACTCCAAATTTCCATTTGCAGATACTAGACAAGAAGTAATTTCCAGCTGCCCAATCAAAAGAAAGCTTCAACTCTGTGAGTTGAATGCACACATCACAAAGAAGTTTCTCAGAATGCTTCTGTTTAGTTTTTATGTGAAGATATTTCCTTCACAGCTAAAGGCCACAAACCGCTCCAAATATCCAGTTGCAGATTCTACAAAAAAAGTGTTTCCAAACTGCTCATTCAAAAGACATGTTCAGCTCTGTGAGAAGAATGCACACATCACAGAGAAGTTTGTCAGAATGCTTCTGTCTAGATTTTATGTGAAGATATTTCCTTTTTAGCTATAAGCCTGAAAGCGCTCCAAATTCCATTTTCATACACTGCAAAAAGAGTCTTTCCAAACTGCTCAATCAAAAGAAAGGTTAACCTCGGTTAAATGAATGCACGCATCACAAAAAGGTCTATCAGAATGCTTCTGTCTAGATTTTATGTGAGGATATTTCCTGTTCAACCATGGGCCTCAAAGCGCTCCAAATATCCACTTGCAGATTCTACAATAAGATTCTTACAAAACAGCTCAATCTAAAGAAAGCTTCAACTCTCTGTGTTGAATGCAGACATCATAAATAAGTTGTCAAAATGTTTCTGTCTAGTTTCTAAGTGAAGGTATTTCCTTTACCACCATAGGCCTCAATGCACTCCAAATATCCATGTGCAGATACTACAAAAAGAGTGTTTCCAAACTGCTCAATCAAAAGAAAGGTTCAACTCTGTGAGTTGCATGCACACATCACAAGGAAGTATCTGAGAATGCTTCTGCGTAGTTTTTAAGTGAAGATATTTCCTTTTCCCCTATAGGCCTCAAAGTGCTCCAAATATGCACTTGCAGTTTCTACAAACGAGTGTTTCAAAATGACCAAATCAAAACAAATGTTCAACTCTGTGAGATGAATGCACAATTCGTAAAGAAGTTTCTCAGAATGCTTTTGTGTAGTTTTTATGTGAAGATATTTAATTCTCCCACATAGGCCTCAAAGCACTCCAAATATCCACTACCAGATTCTCCAGAAACAGTGTTTCAAAACGACTTAATCAAAAGAAAGGTTCAACTCTGTGAGATGAATGCACACATCACTAGAAGGTTCTCAGAATGCTTCTGTCTCGTTTTTATGTGAAGATATTTCCTTTTCAGCTGTAGGTCTCAAAGCGCTCCAAATATCCATTGGCAGATACGAAAAATAGAGTGTTTCCAAACTGCTAAATCTAAAGAAAGGTTCAACTTTGTGAGTTGAAGGCTGACATTACAAAGAAGTTTCTGAGAATGCTCCTGTCTAGTTTTTAAGTGAAGATATTTCCTTTTCCACCAGAGGGCTCAATGCGCTCCAAATATCCATTTGCAGATTCTCCAAAAAGAGTTTTTCCAAACTGCTTAATCAAAAGAAAGGTTCAACTCTGTGAGTTGAATGCACACATCACAAGGAAGTATCTGAGAATGCTTCTGTCCAGTTTTTAAGTGAAGATATTTCGTTTTCCACCGTAGGCCTCAAAGTGCTACAATTATGCACTTGCAGTTTCTACAAAAGGAGTGTTTCACAATGGCTCAATCAAAACAAAAGTTCAACTCTGTGAGGTGAATGCACACATCACAAAGAAGTTTCTCGGAATGCTTCTGTCTGGTTTTTATGTGAAGATATTTCCTTTTAAGCTATAGGCCTCAAAGTGCAAAAAGTATCCATTTGCAGACACTACAAAGAGTGTTTACAAATGGCTCAATCAAAAGAAAGCTTCAACTCTGTCAGTTGAATTCACACATCACAAAGTAGTTTCTGAGAAGGCTTCTGTCTAGTTTTTATGTGAAGATATTTCCTTTTCCACCAGAGGCCTCAAAGCGCTCCAAATATCCACTTGCAGATTCTGCAAAAAGAGTGTTTCAAAACTCCTCAATCAAAAGAAAGGTTCAACTCTGTGAGATGAATGCACACGTCACAAAGAAGTTTCTCAGAATGCTTCGGTCTAGTTTTTATGTGAAGATATTTCCTTTTCTGCTTTAGGTCTCAAAGCGCTCCGAATACACATTTGCAGATACTACAAAAAGATTGTTTCCAAAGTGCTCAATCAAAAGAAATGTTCAACTCTGTGAGTTGAATACACACATCACAAAGAAGTTTCTGAGAATGCTTCTGTCTATTTTTTATGTGAAGATATTTCCTTTTCCACCAGATGCCACAATCGCTCTTAATGTCCACTTGCAAATTCTACAAAAATAGTGGTTTAAAACTGCTCAATCAAACGGAAAGGTCCAACTCTGTTAGTTGAATGCACACTTCACAAAGAACTTTCTGAGAATGCCTCTGTCTAGTTTTTATGTGAAGATATTTTCTTTTCCACGATAGTCATCAAAGAGCTCCAAATATCTACTTGCAGATTCTACAAAAAGAGTGTTTCAAAACTGCTCAATCCAAAGAATGCTTCAACTCTGTGAGTTGAATGCACACATCACATAGAGGTTTCTGAGAATGCTTCTGTCTAGTTTTTATGTGAAGATATTTGCTTATGCACCAGAGGCCACAATCGCTCCTACTATTCACTTGCAAATTCTACAAAAATAGTGTTTCAAAACTGCTCAAACAAACAAAAAAAAACTTTCAACTCCGAGAGTTGCATGCACACATCACAAAGAACTTTCTGAGAATGCTTCTGTGTAGATTTTATGTGAAGATATTTCCTTTTCCACCACAGGCCTCAAAGCGCTCCAAATATCCACTTGCAGATTCTACAAAAGAGTATTTCAATACTGATCAATCAAAAGAAAGCTTCAACTCTGTGAGTTGAATGCACACCTTAGAAAGAAGTTTCTGAGAGTGCCTTTGTCTAGTTTTTATATGAGGATATTTCCCTTTCCAACCTAGGCGTCAAAATGCTCCAAATATTCTCTTGCAGATTCTATTAAAAGAGAGTTTCAAAACTGCTCAATCAAAAGAAAGGTTCAACTCGGTGAGATGAATGCACACATCACAAAGAAGTTCCTCAGAATGATTCTGTCTAGTTTTTATGTGAAGATATTTCCTTATCAGCTGTATGCCTCAAAGGACTCCAAATTTCCATTTGCAGATACTAGACAAGAAGTAATTTCCAGCTGCCCAATCAAAAGAAAGCTTCAACTCTGTGAGTTGAATGCACACATCACAAAGAAGTTTCTCAGAATGCTTCTGTTTAGTTTTTATGTGAAGATATTTCCTTCACAGCTAAAGGCCACAAACCGCTCCAAATATCCAGTTGCAGATTCTACAAAAAAAGTGTTTCCAAACTGCTCATTCAAAAGACATGTTCAGCTCTGTGAGAAGAATGCACACATCACAGAGAAGTTTGTCAGAATGCTTCTGTCTAGATTTTATGTGAAGATATTTCCTTTTTAGCTATAAGCCTGAAAGCGCTCCAATTTCCATTTTCATACACTGCAAAAAGACTCTTTCCAAACTGCTCAATCAAAAGAAAGGTTAACCTCGGTTAAATGAATGCACGCATCACAAAATGGTCTATCAGAATGCTTCTGTCTAGATTTTATGTGAGGATATTTCCTGTTCAACCATGGGCCTCAAAGCGCTCCAAATATCCACTTGCAGATTCTACAATAAGATTCTTACAAAACAGCTCAATCTAAAGAAAGCTTCAACTCTCTGTGTTGAATGCAGACATCATAAATAAGTTGTCAAAATGTTTCTGTCTAGTTTCTAAGTGAAGGTATTTCCTTTACCACCATAGGCCTCAATGCACTCCAAATATCCATGTGCAGATACTACAAAAAGAGTGTTTCCAAACTGCTCAATCAAAAGAAAGGTTCAACTCTGTGAGTTGCATGCACACATCACAAGGAAGTATCTGAGAATGCTTCTGCGTAGTTTTTAAGTGAAGATATTTCCTTTTCCCCTATAGGCCTCAAAGTGCTCCAAATATGCACTTGCAGTTTCTACAAACGAGTGTTTCAAAATGACCAAATCAAAACAAATGTTCAACTCTGTGAGATGAATGCACAATTCGTAAAGAAGTTTCTCAGAATGCTTTTGTGTAGTTTTTATGTGAAGATATTTAATTCTCCCACATAGGCCTCAAAGCACTCCAAATATCCACTACCAGATTCTCCAAAAACAGTGTTTCAAAACGACTTAATCAAAAGAAAGGTTCAACTCTGTGAGATGAATGCACACATCACTAGAAGGTTCTCAGAATGCTTCTGTCTCGTTTTTATGTGAAGATATTTCCTTTTCAGCTGTAGGTCTCAAAGCGCTCCAAATATCCATTGGCAGATACGAAAAATAGAGTGTTTCCAAACTGCTAAATCTAAAGAAAGGTTCAACTTTGTGAGTTGAAGGCTGACATTACAAAGAAGTTTCTGAGAATGCTCCTGTCTAGTTTTTAAGTGAAGATATTTCCTTTTCCACCAGAGGGCTCAATGCGCTCCAAATATCCATTTGCAGATTCTCCAAAAAGAGTTTTTCCAAACTGCTTAATCAAAAGAAAGGTTCAACTCTGTGAGTTGAATGCACACATCACAAGGAAGTATCTGAGAATGCTTCTGTCCAGTTTTTAAGTGAAGATATTTCGTTTTCCACCGTAGGCCTCAAAGTGCTACAATTATGCACTTGCAGTTTCTACAAAAGGAGTGTTTCACAATGGCTCAATCAAAACAAAAGTTCAACTCTGTGAGGTGAATGCACACATCACAAAGAAGTTTCTCGGAATGCTTCTGTCTGGTTTTTATGTGAAGATATTTCCTTTTAATCTATAGGCCTCAAAGTGCAAAAAGTATCCATTTGCAGACACTACAAAGAGTGTTTACAAATGGCTCAATCAAAAGAAAGCTTCAACTCTGTCAGTTGAATTCACACATCACAAAGTAGTTTCTGAGAATGCTTCTGTCTAGTTTTTATGTGAAGATATTTCCTTTTCCACCAGAGGCCTCAAAGCGCTCCAAATATCCACTTGCAGATTCTGCAAAAAGAGTGTTTCAAAACTCCTCAATCAAAAGAAAGGTTCAACTCTGTGAGATGAATGCACACGTCACAAAGAAGTTTCTCAGAATGCTTCGGTCTAGTTTTTATGTGAAGATATTTCCTTTTCTGCTTTAGGTCTCAAAGCGCTCCGAATACACATTTGCAGATACTACAAAAAGATTGTTTCCAAAGTGCTCAATCAAAAGAAATGTTCAACTCTGTGAGTTGAATACACACATCACAAAGAAGTTTCTGAGAATGCTTCTGTCTATTTTTATGTGAAGATATTTCCTTTTCCACCAGATGCCACAATCGCTCTTAATGTCCACTTGCAAATTCTACAAAAATAGTGGTTTAAAACTGCTCAATCAAACGGAAAGGTCCAACTCTGTTAGTTGAATGCACACTTCACAAAGAACTTTCTGAGAATGCCTCTGTCTAGTTTTTATGTGAAGATATTTTCTTTTCCACGATAGTCATCAAAGAGCTCCAAATATCTACTTGCAGATTCTACAAAAAGAGTGTTTCAAAACTGCTCAATCCAAAGAATGGTTCAACTCTGTGAGTTGAATGCACACATCACATAGAGGTTTCTGAGAATGCTTCTGTCTAGTTTTTATGTGAAGATATTTGCTTCTGCACCAGAGGCCACAATCGCTCCTACTATTCACTTGCAAATTCTACAAAAATAGTGTTTCAAAACTGCTCAAACAAACAAAAAAAAACTTTCAACTCCGAGAGTTGCATGCACACATCACAAAGAACTTTCTGAGAATGCTTCTGTGTAGATTTTATGTGAAGATATTTCCTTTTCCACCACAGGCCTCAAAGCGCTCCAAATATCCACTTGCAGATTCTAAAAAAGAGTATTTCAATACTGATCAATCAAAAGAAAGCTTCAACTCTGTGAGTTGAATGCACACCTTAGAAAGAAGTTTCTGAGAGTGCCTTTGTCTAGTTTTTATATGAGGATATTTCCCTTTCCAACCTAGGCGTCAAAATGCTCCAAATATTCTCTTGCAGATTCTATTAAAAGAGAGTTTCAAAACTGCTCAATCAAAAGAAAGGTTCAACTCGGTGAGATGAATGCACACATCACAAAGAAGTTCCTCAGAATGATTCTGTCTAGTTTTTATGTGAAGATATTTCCTTATCAGCTGTATGCCTCAAAGGACTCCAAATTTCCATTTGCAGATACTAGACAAGAAGTAATTTCCAGCTGCCCAATCAAAAGAAAGCTTCAACTCTGTGAGTTGAATGCACACATCACAAAGAAGTTTCTCAGAATGCTTCTGTTTAGTTTTTATGTGAAGATATTTCCTTCACAGCTAAAGGCCTCAAACCGCTCCAAATATCCAGTTGCAGATTCTACAAAAAAAGTGTTTCCAAACTGCTCATTCAAAAGACATGTTCAGCTCTGTGAGAAGAATGCACACATCACAGAGAAGTTTGTCAGAATGCTTCTGTCTAGATTTTATGTGAAGATATTTCCTTTTTAGCTATAAGCCTGAAAGCGCTCCAAATTCCATTTTCATACACTGCAAAAAGAGTCTTTCCAAACTGCTCAATCAAAAGAAAGGTTAACCTCGGTTAAATGAATGCACGCATCACAAAAAGGTCTATCAGAATGCTTCTGTCTAGATTTTATGTGAGGATATTTCCTGTTCAACCATGGGCCTCAAAGCGCTCCAAATATCCACTTGCAGATTCTACAATAAGATTCTTACAAAACAGCTCAATCTAAAGAAAGCTTCAACTCTCTGTGTTGAATGCAGACATCATAAATAAGTTGTCAAAATGTTTCTGTCTAGTTTCTAAGTGAAGATATTTCCTTTACCACCATAGGCCTCAATGCACTCCAAATATCCATGTGCAGATACTACAAAAAGAGTGTTTCCAAACTGCTCAATCAAAAGAAAGGTTCAACTCTGTGAGTTGCATGCACACATCACAAGGAAGTATCTGAGAATGCTTCTGCGTAGTTTTTAAGTGAAGATATTTCCTTTTCCCCTATAGGCCTCAAAGTGCTCCAAATATGCACTTGCAGTTTCTACAAACGAGTGTTTCAAAATGACCAAATCAAAACAAATGTTCAACTCTGTGAGATGAATGCACAATTCGTAAAGAAGTTTCTCAGAATGCTTTTGTGTAGTTTTTATGTGAAGATATTTAATTCTCCCACATAGGCCTCAAAGCACTCCAAATATCCACTACCAGATTCTCCAAAAACAGTGTTTCAAAACGACTTAATCAAAAGAAAGGTTCAACTCTGTGAGATGAATGCACACATCACTAGAAGGTTCTCAGAATGCTTCTGTCTCGTTTTTATGTGAAGATATTTCCTTTTCAGCTGTGGGTCTCAAAGCGCTCCAAATATCCATTGGCAGATACGAAAAATAGAGTGTTTCCAAACTGCTAAATCTAAAGAAAGGTTCAACTTTGTGAGTTGAAGGCTGACATTACAAAGAAGTTTCTGAGAATGCTCCTGTCTAGTTTTTAAGTGAAGATATTTCCTTTTCCACCATAGGCCTCAATGTGCTCCAAATATCCATTTGCAGATTCTCCAAAAAGAGTGTTTCCAAACTGCTTAATCAAAAGAAAGGTTCAACTCTGTGAGTTGAATGCACACATCACAAGGAAGTATCTGAGAATGCTTCTGTCCAGTTTTTAAGTGAAGATATTTCGTTTTCCACCGTAGGCCTCAAAGTGCTACAATTATGCACTTGCAGTTTCTACAAAAGGAGTGTTTCACAATGGCTCAATCAAAACAAAAGTTCAACTCTGTGAGATGAATGCACACATCACAAAGAAGTTTCTCGGAATGCTTCTGTCTGGTTTTTATGTGAAGATATTTCCTTTTAAGCTATAGGCCTCAAAGTGCAAAAAGTATCCATTTGCAGACACTACAAAGAGTGTTTACAAATGGCTCAATCAAAAGAAAGCTTCAACTCTGTCAGTTGAATTCACACATCACAAAGTAGTTTCTGAGAATGCTTCTGTCTAGTTTTTATGTGAAGATATTTCCTTTTCCACCATAGGCCTCAAAGCGCTCCAAATATCCACTTGCAGATTCTGCAAAAAGAGTGTTTCAAAACTCCTCAATCAAAAGAAAGGTTCAACTCTGTGAGATGAATGCACACGTCACAAAGAAGTTTCTCAGAATGCTTCAGTCTAGTTTTTATGTGAAGATATTTCCTTTTCTGCTTTAGGTCTCAAAGCGCTCCAAATACACATTTGCAGATACTACAAAAAGATTGTTTCCAAAGTGCTCAATCAAAAGAAATGTTCAACTCTGTGAGTTGAATACACACATCACAAAGAAGTTTCTGAGAATGCTTCTGTCTATTTTTTATGTGAAGATATTTCCTTTTCCACCAGATGCCACAATCGCTCTTAATGTCCACTTGCAAATTCTACAAAAATAGTGTTTTAAAACTGCTCAATCAAACGGAAAGGTCCAACTCTGTTAGTTGAATGCACACATCACAAAGAACTTTCTGAGAATGCCTCTGTCTAGTTTTTATGTGAAGATATTTTCTTTTCCACGATAGTCATCAAAGAGCTCCAAATATCTACTTGCAGATTCTACAAAAAGTGTGTTTCAAAACTGCTCAATCCAAAGAATGCTTCAACTCTGTGAGTTGAATGCACACATCACATAGAGGTTTCTGAGAATGCTTCTGTCTAGTTTTTATGTGAAGATATTTGCTTCTGCACCAGAGGCCACAATCGCTCCTACTATTCACTTGCAAATTCTACAAAAATAGTGTTTCAAAACTGCTCAAACAAACAAAAAAAAACTTTCAACTCCGAGAGTTGCATGCACACATCACAAAGAACTTTCTGAGAATGCTTCTGTGTAGATTTTATGTGAAGATATTTCCTTTTCCACCACAGGCCTGAAAGCGCTCCAAATATCCACTTGCAGATTCTACAAAAGAGTATTTCAATACTGATCAATCAAAAGAAAGCTTCAACTCTGTGAGTTGAATGCACACCTTAGAAAGAAGTTTCTGAGAGTGCCTTTGTCTAGTTTTTATATGAGGATATTTCCCTTTCCAACCTAGGCGTCAAAATGCTCCAAATATTCTCTTGCAGATTCTATTAAAAGAGAGTTTCAAAACTGCTCAATCAAAAGAAAGGTTCAACTCGGTGAGATGAATGCACACATCACAAAGAAGTTCCTCAGAATGATTCTGTCTAGTTTTTATGTGAAGATATTTCCTTATCAGCTGTATGCCTCAAAGGACTCCAAATTTCCATTTGCAGATACTAGACAAGAAGTAATTTCCAGCTGCCCAATCAAAAGAAAGCTTCAACTCTGTGAGTTGAATGCACACATCACAAAGAAGTTTCTCAGAATGCTTCTGTTTAGTTTTTATGTGAAGATATTTCCTTCACAGCTAAAGGCCTCAAACCGCTCCAAATATCCAGTTGCAGATTCTACAAAAAAAGTGTTTCCAAACTGCTCATTCAAAAGACATGTTCAGCTCTGTGAGAAGAATGCACACATCACAGAGAAGTTTGTCAGAATGCTTCTGTCTAGATTTTATGTGAAGATATTTCCTTTTTAGCTATAAGCCTGAAAGCGCTCCAAATTCCATTTTCATACACTGCAAAAAGAGTCTTTCCAAACTGCTCAATCAAAAGAAAGGTTAACCTCGGTTAAATGAATGCACGCATCACAAAAAGGTCTATCAGAATGCTTCTGTCTAGATTTTATGTGAGGATATTTCCTGTTCAACCATGGGCCTCAAAGCGCTCCAAATATCCACTTGCAGATTCTACAATAAGATTCTTACAAAACAGCTCAATCTAAAGAAAGCTTCAACTCTCTGTGTTGAATGCAGACATCATAAATAAGTTGTCAAAATGTTTCTGTCTAGTTTCTAAGTGAAGATATTTCCTTTACCACCATAGGCCTCAATGCACTCCAAATATCCATGTGCAGATACTACAAAAAGAGTGTTTCCAAACTGCTCAATCAAAAGAAAGGTTCAACTCTGTGAGTTGCATGCACACATCACAAGGAAGTATCCGAGAACGCTTCTGCGTAGTTTTTAAGTGAAGATATGTCCTTTTCCCCTATAGGCCTCAAAGTGCTCCAAATATGCACTTGCAGTTTCTACAAACGAGTGTTTCAAAATGACCAAATCAAAACAAATGTTCAACTCTGTGAGATGAATGCACAATTCGTAAAGAAGTTTCTCAGAATGCTTTTGTGTAGTTTTTATGTGAAGATATTTAATTCTCCCACATAGGCCTCAAAGCACTCCAAATATCCACTACCAGATTCTCCAAAAACAGTGTTTCAAAACGGCTTAATCAAAAGAAAGGTTCAACTCTGTGAGATGAATGCACACATCACTAGAAGGTTCTCAGAATGCTTCTGTCTCGTTTTTATGTGAAGATATTTCCTTTTCAGCTGTAGGTCTCAAAGCGCTCCAAATATCCATTGGCAGATACGAAAAATAGAGTGTTTCCAAACTGCTAAATCTAAAGAAAGGTTCAACTTTGTGAGTTGAAGGCTGACATTACAAAGAAGTTTCTGAGAATGCTCCTGTCTAGTTTTTAAGTGAAGATATTTCCTTTTCCACCATAGGCCTCAATGCGCTCCAAATATCCATTTGCAGATTCTCCAAAAAGAGTGTTTCCAAACTGCTTAATCAAAAGAAAGGTTCAACTCTGTGAGTTGAATGCACACATCACAAGGAAGTATCTGAGAATGCTTCTGTCCAGTTTTTAAGTGAAGATATTTCGTTTTCCACCGTAGGCCTCAAAGTGCTACAATTATGCACTTGCAGTTTCTACAAAAGGAGTGTTTCACAATGGCTCAATCAAAACAAAAGTTCAACTCTGTGAGATGAATGCACACATCACAAAGAAGTTTCTCGGAAAGCTTCTGTCTGGTTTTTATGTGAAGATATTTCCTTTTAAGCTATAGGCCTCAAAGTGCAAAAAGTATCCATTTGCAGACACTACAAAGAGTGTTTACAAATGGCTCAATCGAAAGAAAGCTTCAACTCTGTCAGTTGAATTCACACATCACAAAGTAGTTTCTGAGAATGCTTCTGTCTAGTTTTTATGTGAAGATATTTCCTTTTCCACCATAGGCCTCAAAGCGCTCCAAATATCCACTTGCAGATTCTGCAAAAAGAGTGTTTCAAAACTCCTCAATCAAAAGAAAGCTTCAACTCTGTGAGATGAATGCACACGTCACAAAGAAGTTTCTCAGAATGCTTCAGTCTAGTTTTTATGTGAAGATATTTCCTTTTCTGCTTTAGGTCTCAAAGCGCTCCGAATACACATTTGCAGATACTACAAAAAGATTGTTTCCAAAGTGCTCAATCAAAAGAAATGTTCAACTCTGTGAGTTGAATACACACATCACAAAGAAGTTTCTGAGAATGCTTCTGTCTATTTTTTATGTGAAGATATTTCCTTTTCCACCAGATGCCACAATCGCTCTTAATGTCCACTTGCAAATTCTACAAAAATAGTGGTTTAAAACTGCTCAATCAAACGGAAAGGTCCAACTCTGTTAGTTGAATGCACACATCACAAAGAACTTTCTGAGAATGCCTCTGTCTAGTTTTTATGTGAAGATATTTTCTTTTCCACGATAGTCATCAAAGAGCTCCAAATATCTACTTGCAGATTCTACAAAAAGTGTGTTTCAAAACTGCTCAATCCAAAGAATGCTTCAACTCTGTGAGTTGAATGCACACATCACATAGAGGTTTCTGAGAATGCTTCTGTCTAGTTTTTATGTGAAGATATTTGCTTCTGCACCAGAGGCCACAATCGCTCCTACTATTCACTTGCAAATTCTACAAAAATAGTGTTTCAAAACTGCTCAAACAAACAAAAAAAAACTTTCAACTCCGAGAGTTGCATGCACACATCACAAAGAACTTTCTGAGAATGCTTCTGTGTAGATTTTATGTGAAGATATTTCCTTTTCCACCACAGGCCTCAAAGCGCTCCAAATATCCACTTGCAGATTCTAAAAAAGAGTATTTCAATACTGATCAATCAAAATAAAGCTTCAACTCTGTGAGTTGAATGCACACCTTAGAAAGAAGTTTCTGAGAGTGCCTTTGTCTAGTTTTTATATGAGGATATTTCCCTTTCCAACCTAGGCGTCAAAATGCTCCAAATATTCTCTTGCAGATTCTATTAAAAGAGAGTTTCAAAACTGCTCAATCAAAAGAAAGGTTCAACTCGGTGAGATGAATGCACACATCACAAAGAAGTTCCTCAGAATGATTCTGTCTAGTTTTTATGTGAAGATATTTCCTTATCAGCTGTATGCCTCAAAGGACTCCAAATTTCCATTTGCAGATACTAGACAAGAAGTAATTTCCAGCTGCCCAATCAAAAGAAAGCTTCAACTCTGTGAGTTGAATGCACACATCACAAAGAAGTTTCTCAGAATGCTTCTGTTTAGTTTTTATGTGAAGATATTTCCTTCACAGCTAAAGGCCTCAAACCGCTCCAAATATCCAGTTGCAGATTCTACAAAAAAAGTGTTTCCAAACTGCTCATTCAAAAGACATGTTCAGCTCTGTGAGAAGAATGCACACATCACAGAGAAGTTTGTCAGAATGCTTCTGTCTAGATTTTATGTGAAGATATTTCCTTTTTAGCTATAAGCCTGAAAGCGCTCCAAATTCCATTTTCATACACTGCAAAAAGAGTCTTTCCAAACTGCTCAATCAAAAGAAAGGTTAACCTCGGTTAAATGAATGCACGCATCACAAAAAGGTCTATCAGAATGCTTCTGTCTAGATTTTATGTGAGGATATTTCCTGTTCAACCATGGGCCTCAAAGCGCTCCAAATATCCACTTGCAGATTCTACAATAAGATTCTTACAAAACAGCTCAATCTAAAGAAAGCTTCAACTCTCTGTGTTGAATGCAGACATCATAAATAAGTTGTCAAAATGTTTCTGTCTAGTTTCTAAGTGAAGATATTTCCTTTACCACCATAGGCCTCAATGCACTCCAAATATCCATGTGCAGATACTACAAAAAGAGTGTTTCCAAACTGCTCAATCAAAAGAAAGGTTCAACTCTGTGAGTTGCATGCACACATCACAAGGAAGTATCTGAGAATGCTTCTGCGCAGTTTTTAAGTGAAGATATTTCCTTTTCCCCTATAGGCCTCAAAGTGCTCCAAATATGCACTTGCAGTTTCTACAAACGAGTGTTTCAAAATGACCAAATCAAAACAAATGTTCAACTCTGTGAGATGAATGCACAATTCGTAAAGAAGTTTCTCAGAATGCTTTTGTGTAGTTTTTATGTGAAGATATTTAATTCTCCCACATAGGCCTCAAAGCACTCCAAATATCCACTACCAGATTCTCCAAAAACAGTGTTTCAAAACGGCTTAATCAAAAGAAAGGTTCAACTCTGTGAGATGAATGCACACATCACTAGAAGGTTCTCAGAATGCTTCTGTCTCGTTTTTATGTGAAGATATTTCCTTTTCAGCTGTAGGTCTCAAAGTGCTCCAAATATCCATTGGCAGATACGAAAAATAGAGTGTTTCCAAACTGCTAAATCTAAAGAAAGGTTCAACTTTGTGAGTTGAAGGCTGACATTACAAAGAAGTTTCTGAGAATGCTCCTGTCTAGTTTTTAAGTGAAGATATTTCCTTTTCCACCATAGGCCTCAATGCGCTCCAAATATCCATTTGCAGATTCTCCAAAAAGAGTGTTTCCAAACTGCTTAATCAAAAGAAAGGTTCAACTCTGTGAGTTGAATGCACACATCACAAGGAAGTATCTGAGAATGCTTCTGTCCAGGTTTTAAGTGAAGATATTTCGTTTTCCACCGTAGGCCTCAAAGTGCTACAATTATGCACTTGCAGTTTCTACAAAAGGAGTGTTTCACAATGGCTCAATCAAAACAAAAGTTCAACTCTGTGAGATGAATGCACACATCACAAAGAAGTTTCTCGGAATGCTTCTGTCTGGTTTTTATGTGAAGATATTTCCTTTAAAGCTATAGGCCTCAAAGTGCAAAAAGTATCCATTTGCAGACACTACAAAGAGTGTTTACAAATGGCTCAATCAAAAGAAAGCTTCAACTCTGTCAGTTGAATTCACACATCACAAAGTAGTTTCTGAGAATGCTTCGGTCTAGTTTTTATGTGAAGATATTTCCTTTTCCACCAGAGGCCTCAAAGCGCTCCAAATATCCACTTGCAGATTCTGCAAAAAGAGTGTTTCAAAACTCCTCAATCAAAAGAAAGGTTCAACTCTGTGAGATGAATGCACACGTCACAAAGAAGTTTCTCAGAATGCTTCAGTCTAGTTTTTATGTGAAGATATTTCCTTTTCTGCTTTAGGTCTCAAAGCGCTCCGAATACTCATTTGCAGATACTACAAAAAGATTGTTTCCAAAGTGCTCAATCAAAGAAATGTTCAACTCTGTGAGTTGAATACACACATCACAAAGAAGTTTCTGAGAATGCTTCTGTCTATTTTTTATGTGAAGATATGTCCTTTTCCACCAGATTCCACAATCGCTCTTAATGTCCACTTGCAAATTCTACAAAAATAGTGTTTTAAAACTGCTCAATCAAACGGAAAGGTCCAACTCTGTTAGTTGAATGCACACATCACAAAGAACTTTCTGAGAATGCCTCTGTCTAGTTTTTATGTGAAGATATTTTCTTTTCCACGATAGTCATCAAAGAGCTCCAAATATCTACTTGCAGATTCTACAAAAAGAGTGTTTCAAAACTGCTCAATCCAAAGAATGCTTCAACTCTGTGAGTTGAATGCACACATCACATAGAGGTTTCTGAGAATGCTTCTGTCTAGTTTTTATGTGAAGATATTTGCTTCTGCACCAGAGGCCACAATCGCTCCTACTATTCACTTGCAAATTCTACAAAAATAGTGTTTCAAAACTGCTCAAACAAACAAAAAAAAACTTTCAACTCCGAGAGTTGCATGCACACATCACAAAGAACTTTCTGAGAATGCTTCTGTGTAGATTTTATGTGAAGATATTTCCTTTTCCACCACAGGCCTCAAAGCGCTCCAAATATCCACTTGCAGATTCTAAAAAAGAGTATTTCAATACTGATCAATCAAAAGAAAGCTTCAACTCTGTGAGTTGAATGCACACCTTAGAAAGAAGTTTCTGAGAGTGCCTTTGTCTAGTTTTTATGTGAGGATATTTCCCTTTCCAACCTAGGCGTCAAAATGCTCCAAATATTCTCTTGCAGATTCTATTAAAAGAGAGTTTCAAAACTGCTCAATCAAAAGAAAGGTTCAACTCGGTGAGATGAATGCACACATCACAAAGAAGTTCCTCAGAATGATTCTGTCTTGTTTTTATGTGAAGATATTTCCTTATCAGCTGTATGCCTCAAAGGACTCCAAATTTCCATTTGCAGATACTAGAAAAAGAAGTAATTTCCAGCTGCCCAATCAAAAGAAAGCTTCAACTCTGTGAGTTGAATGCACACATCACAAAGAAGTTTCTCAGAATGCTTCTGTTTAGTTTTTATGTGAAGATATTTCCTTCACAGCTAAAGGCCTCAAACCGCTCCAAATATCCAGTTGCAGATTCTACAAAAAAAGTGTTTCCAAACTGCTCATTCAAAAGACATGTTCAGCTCTGTGAGGTGAATGCACACTTCACAGAGAAGTTTCTCAGAATGCTTCTGTCTAGTTTTTATGTGAAGATATTTCCTTTTTAGCTATAAGCCTGAAAGCGCTCCAAATTCCATTTTCATACACTGCAAAAAGAGTCTTTCCAAACTGCTCAATCAAAAGAAAGGTTAACCTCTGTTAAATGAATGCACGCATCACAAAAAGGTCTATCAGAATGCTTCTGTCTAGATTTTATGTGAGGATATTTCCTGTTCAACCATGGGCCTCAAAGCGCTCCAAATATCCACTTGCAGATTCTACAAAAAGATTCTTACAAAACAGCTCAATCTAAAGAAAGCTTCAACTCTCTGTGTTGAATGCAGACATCATAAATAAGTTCTCAAAATGTTTCTATCTAGTTTCTAAGTGAAGATATTTCCTTTACCACCATAGGCCTCAATGCACTCCAAATATCCATGTGCAGATACTACAAAAAGAGTGTTTCCAAACTGCTCAATCAAAAGAAAGGTTCAACTCTGTGAGTTGCATGCACACATCACAAGGAAGTATCTGAGAATGCTTCTGCGCAGTTTTTAAGTGAAGATATTTCCTTTTCCCCTATAGGCCTCAAAGTGCTCCAAATATGCACTTGCAGTTTCTACAAACGAGTGTTTCAAAATGACCAAATCAAAACAAATGTTCAACTCTGTGAGATGAATGCACAATTCGTAAAGAAGTTTCTCAGAATGCTTTTGTGTAGTTTTTATGTGAAGATATTTAATTCTCCCACTTAGGCCTCAAAGCACTCCAAATATCCACTACCAGATTCTCCAAAAACAGTGTTTCAAAACGGCTTAATCAAAAGAAAGGTTCAACTCTGTGAGATGAATGCACACATCACTAGAAGGTTCTCAGAATGCTTCTGTCTCGTTTTTATGTGAAGATATTTCCTTTTCAGCTGTAGGTCTCAAAGCGCTCCAAATATCCATTGGCAGATACGAAAAATAGAGTGTTTCCAAACTGCTAAATCTAAAGAAAGGTTCAACTTTGTGAGTTGAAGGCTGACATTACAAAGAAGTTTCTGAGAATGCTCCTGTCTAGTTTTTAAGTGAAGATATTTCCTTTTCCACCATAGGCCTCAAAGCGCTCCAAATATCCACTTGCAGATTCTACAAAAAGATTCTTACAAAACAGCTCAATCTAAAGAAAGCTTCAACTCTCTGTGTTGAATGCAGACATCATAAATAAGTTGTCAAAATGTTTCTGTCTAGTTTCTAAGTGAAGATATTTCCTTTACCACCATAGGCCTCAATGCACTCCAAATATCCATGTGCAGATACTACAAAAAGAGTGTTTCCAAACTGCTCAATCAAAAGAAAGGTTCAACTCTGTGAGTTGCATGCACACATCACAAGGGAGTATCTGAGAATGCTTCTGCATAGTTTTTAAGTGAAGATATTTCCTTTTCCCCTATAGGCCTCAAAGTGCTCCAAATATGCACTTGCAGTTTCTACAAACGAGTGTTTCAAAATGACCAAATTAAAACAAATGTTCAACTCTGTGAGATGAATGCACAATTCGTAAAGAAGTTTCTCAGAATGCTTTTGTGTAGTTTTTATGTGAAGATATTTAATTCTCCCACATAGGCCTCAAAGCACTCCAAATATCCACTACCAGATTCTCCAAAAACAGTGTTTCAAAATGGCTTAATCAAAAGAAAGGTTCAACTCTGTGAGATGAATGCACACATCACTAGAAGGTTCTCAGAATGCTTCTGTCTCGTTTTTATGTGAAGATATTTCCTTTTCAGCTGTAGGTCTCAAAGCGCTCCAAATATCCATTGGCAGATACGAAAAATAGAGTGTTTCCAATCTGCTAAATCTAAAGAAAGGTTCAACTTTGTGAGTTGAAGGCTGACATTACAAAGAAGTTTCTGAGAATGCTCCTGTCTAGTTTTTAAGTGAAGATATTTCCTTTTCCACCATAGGCCTCAATGCGCTCCAAATATCCATTTGCAGATTCTCCCAAAAGAGTGTTTCCAAACTGCTTAATCAAAAGAAAGGTTCAACTCTGTGAGTTGAATGCACACATCACAAGGAAGTATCTGAGAATGCTTCTGTCCAGTTTTTAAGTGAAGATATTTCGTTTTCCACCATAGGCCTCAAAGTGCTACAATTATGCACTTGCAGTTTCTACAAAAGGAGTGTTTCACAATGGCTCAATCAAAACAAAAGTTCAACTCTGTGAGATGAATGCACACATCACAAAGAAGTTTCTCGGAAAGCTTCTGTCTGGTTTTTATGTGAAGATATTTCCTTTTAAGCTATAGGCCTCAAAGTGCAAAAAGTATCCATTTGCAGACAATACAAAGAGTGTTTACAAATGGCTCAATCAAAAGAAAGCTTCAACTCTGTCAGTTGAATTCACACATCACAAAGTAGTTTCTGAGAATGCTTCTGTCTAGTTTTTATGTGAAGATATTTCCTTTTCCACCAGAGGCCTCAAAGCGCTCCAAATATCCACTTGCAGATTCTGCAAAAAGAGTGTTTCAAAACTCCTCAATCAAAAGAAAGGTTCAACTCTGTGAGATGAATGCGCACGTCACAAAGAAGTTTCTCAGAATGCTTCAGTCTAGTTTTTATGTGAAGATATTTCCTTTTCTGCTTTAGGTCTCAAAGCGCTCCGAATACACATTTGCAGATACTACAAAAAGATTGTTTCCAAAGTGCTCAATCAAAAGAAATGTTCAACTCTGTGAGTTGAATACACACATCACAAAGAAGTTTCTGAGAATGCTTCTGTCTATTTTTTATGTGAAGATATGTCCTTTTCCACCAGATGCCACAATCGCTCTTAATATCCACTTGCAAATTCTACAAAAATAGTGTTTTAAAACTGCTCAATCAAACGGAAAGGTCCAACTCTGTTAGTTGAATGCACACATCACAAAGAACTTTCTGAGAATGCCTCTGTCTAGTTTTTATGTGAAGATATTTTCTTTTCCACGATAGTCATCAAAGAGCTCCAAATATCTACTTGCAGATTCTACAAAAAGAGTGTTTCAAAACTGCTCAATCCAAAGAATGCTTCAACTCTGTGAGTTGAATGCACACATCACATAGAGGTTTCTGAGAATGCTTCTGTCTAGTTTTTATGTGAAGATATTTGCTTCTGCACCAGAGGCCACAATCGCTCCTACTATTCACTTGCAAATTCTACAAAAATAGTGTTTCAAAACTGCTCAATCAAAAAAAAAAACTTTCAACTCCGAGAGTTGCATGCACACATCACAAAGAACTTTCTGAGAATGCTTCTGTGTAGATTTTATGTGAAGATATTTCCTTTTCCACCACAGGCCTCAAAGCGCTCCAAATATCCACTTGCAGATTCTAAAAAAGAGTATTTCAATACTGATCAATCAAAAGAAAGCTTCAACTCTGTGAGTTGAACGCACACCTTAGAAAGAAGTTTCTGAGAGTGCCTTTGTCTAGTTTTTATGTGAGGATATTTCCCTTTCCAACCTAGGCGTCAAAATGCTCCAAATATTCTCTTGCAGATTCTATTAAAAGAGAGTTTCAAAACTGCTCAATCAAAAGAAAGGTTCAACTCGGTGAGATGAATGCACACATCACAAAGAAGTTCCTCAGAATGATTCTGTCTTGTTTTTATGTGAAGATATTTCCTTATCAGCTGTATGCCTCAAAGGACTCCAAATTTCCATTTGCAGATACTAGAAAAAGAAGTAATTTCCAGCTGCCCAATCAAAAGAAAGCTTCAACTCTGTGAGTTGAATGCACACATCACAAAGAAGTTTCTCAGAATGCTTCTGTTTAGTTTTTATGTGAAGATATTTCCTTCACAGCTAAAGGCCTCAAACCGCTCCAAATATCCAGTTGCAGATTCTACAAAAAAAGTGTTTCCAAACTGCTCATTCAAAAGACATGTTCAGCTCTGTGAGGTGAATGCACACTTCACAGAGAAGTTTCTCAGAATGCTTCTGTCTAGATTTTATGTGAAGATATTTCCTTTTTAGCTATAAGCCTGAAAGCGCTCCAAATTCCATTTTCATACACTGCAAAAAGAGTCTTTCCAAACTGCTCAATCAAAAGAAAGGTTAACCTCTGTTAAATGAATGCACGCATCACAAAAAGGTCTATCAGAATGCTTCTGTCTAGATTTTATGTGAGGATATTTCCTGTTCAACCATGGGCCTCAAAGCGCTCCAAATATCCACTTGCAGATTCTACAAAAAGATTCTTACAAAACAGCTCAATCTAAAGAAAGCTTCAACTCTCTGTGTTGAATGCAGACATCATAAATAAGTTCTCAAAATGTTTCTATCTAGTTTCTAAGTGAAGATATTTCCTTTACCACCATAGGCCTCAATGCACTCCAAATATCCATGTGCAGATACTACAAAAAGAGTGTTTCCAAACTGCTCAATCAAAAGAAAGGTTCAACTCTGTGAGTTGCATGCACACATCACAAGGAAGTATCTGAGAATGCTTCTGCGCAGTTTTTAAGTGAAGATATTTCCTTTTCCCCTATAGGCCTCAAAGTGCTCCAAATATGCACTTGCAGTTTCTACAAACGAGTGTTTCAAAATGACCAAATCAAAACAAATGTTCAACTCTGTGAGATGAATGCACAATTCGTAAAGAAGTTTCTCAGAATGCTTTTGTGTAGTTTTTATGTGAAGATATTTAATTCTCCCACTTAGGCCTCAAAGCACTCCAAATATCCACTACCAGATTCTCCAAAAACAGTGTTTCAAAACGGCTTAATCAAAAGAAAGGTTCAACTCTGTGAGATGAATGCACACATCACTAGAAGGTTCTCAGAATGCTTCTGTCTCGTTTTTATGTGAAGATATTTCCTTTTCAGCTGTAGGTCTCAAAGCGCTCCAAATATCCATTGGCAGATACGAAAAATAGAGTGTTTCCAAACTGCTAAATCTAAAGAAAGGTTCAACTTTGTGAGTTGAAGGCTGACATTACAAAGAAGTTTCTGAGAGTGCTCCTGTCTAGTTTTTAAGTGAAGATATTTCCTTTTCCACCATAGGCCTCAAAGCGCTCCAAATATCCACTTGCAGATTCTACAAAAAGATTCTTACAAAACAGCTCAATCTAAAGAAAGCTTCAACTCTCTGTGTTGAATGCAGACATCATAAATAAGTTGTCAAAATGTTTCTGTCTAGTTTCTAAGTGAAGATATTTCCTTTACCACCATAGGCCTCAATGCACTCCAAATATCCATGTGCAGATACTACAAAAAGAGTGTTTCCAAACTGCTCAATCAAAAGAAAGGTTCAACTCTGTGAGTTGCATGCACACATCACAAGGGAGTATCTGAGAATGCTTCTGCATAGTTTTTAAGTGAAGATATTTCCTTTTCCCCTATAGGCCTCAAAGTGCTCCAAATATGCACTTGCAGTTTCTACAAACGAGTGTTTCAAAATGACCAAATTAAAACAAATGTTCAACTCTGTGAGATGAATGCACAATTCGTAAAGAAGTTTCTCAGAATGCTTTTGTGTAGTTTTTATGTGAAGATATTTAATTCTCCCACATAGTCCTCAAAGCACTCCAAATATCCACTACCAGATTCTCCAAAAACAGTGTTTCAAAATGGCTTAATCAAAAGAAAGGTTCAACTCTGTGAGATGAATGCACACATCACTAGAAGGTTCTCAGAATGCTTCTGTCTCGTTTTTATGTGAAGATATTTCCTTTTCAGCTGTAGGTCTCAAAGCGCTCCAAATATCCATTGGCAGATACGAAAAATAGAGTGTTTCCAATCTGCTAAATCTAAAGAAAGGTTCAACTTTGTGAGTTGAAGGCTGACATTACAAAGAAGTTTCTGAGAATGCTCCTGTCTAGTTTTTAAGTGAAGATATTTCCTTTTCCACCATAGGCCTCAATGCGCTCCAAATATCCATTTGCAGATTCTCCCAAAAGAGTGTTTCCAAACTGCTTAATCAAAAGAAAGGTTCAACTCTGTGAGTTGAATGCACACATCACAAGGAAGTATCTGAGAATGCTTCTGTCCAGTTTTTAAGTGAAGATATTTCGTTTTCCACCATAGGCCTCAAAGTGCTACAATTATGCACTTGCAGTTTCTACAAAAGGAGTGTTTCACAATGGCTCAATCAAAACAAAAGTTCAACTCTGTGAGATGAATGCACACATCACAAAGAAGTTTCTCGGAAAGCTTCTGTCTGGTTTTTATGTGAAGATATTTCCTTTTAAGCTATAGGCCTCAAAGTGCAAAAAGTATCCATTTGCAGACAATACAAAGAGTGTTTACAAATGGCTCAATCAAAAGAAAGCTTCAACTCTGTCAGTTGAATTCACACATCACAAAGTAGTTTCTGAGAATGCTTCTGTCTAGTTTTTATGTGAAGATATTTCCTTTTCCACCAGAGGCCTCAAAGCGCTCCAAATATCCACTTGCAGATTCTGCAAAAAGAGTGTTTCAAAACTCCTCAATCAAAAGAAAGGTTCAACTCTGTGAGATGAATGCGCACGTCACAAAGAAGTTTCTCAGAATGCTTCAGTCTAGTTTTTATGTGAAGATATTTCCTTTTCTGCTTTAGGTCTCAAAGCGCTCCGAATACACATTTGCAGATACTACAAAAAGATTGTTTCCAAAGTGCTCAATCAAAAGAAATGTTCAACTCTGTGAGTTGAATACACACATCACAAAGAAGTTTCTGAGAATGCTTCTGTCTATTTTTTATGTGAAGGTATGTCCTTTTCCACCAGATGCCACAATCGCTCTTAATATCCACTTGCAAATTCTACAAAAATAGTGTTTTAAAACTGCTCAATCAAACGGAAAGGTCCAACTCTGTTAGTTGAATGCACACATCACAAAGAACTTTCTGAGAATGCCTCTGTCTAGTTTTTATGTGAAGATATTTTCTTTTCCACGATAGTCATCAAAGAGCTCCAAATATCTACTTGCAGATTCTACAAAAAGAGTGTTTCAAAACTGCTCAATCCAAAGAATGCTTCAACTCTGTGAGTTGAATGCACACATCACATAGAGGTTTCTGAGAATGCTTCTGTCTAGTTTTTATGTGAAGATATTTGCTTCTGCACCAGAGGCCACAATCGCTCCTACTATTCACTTGCAAATTCTACAAAAATAGTGTTTCAAAACTGCTCAATCAAAAAAAAAAACTTTCAACTCCGAGAGTTGCATGCACACATCACAAAGAACTTTCTGAGAATGCTTCTGTGTAGATTTTATGTGAAGATATTTCCTTTTCCACCACAGGCCTCAAAGCGCTCCAAATATCCACTTGCAGATTCTAAAAAAGAGTATTTCAATACTGATCAATCAAAAGAAAGCTTCAACTCTGTGAGTTGAATGCACACCTTAGAAAGAAGTTTCTGAGAGTGCCTTTGTCTAGTTTTTATGTGAGGATATTTCCCTTTCCAACCTAGGCGTCAAAATGCTCCAAATATTCTCTTGCAGATTCTATTAAAAGAGAGTTTCAAAACTGCTCAATCAAAAGAAAGGTTCAACTCGGTGAGATGAATGCACACATCACAAAGAAGTTCCTCAGAATGATTCTGTCTAGTTTTTATGTGAAGATATTTCCTTATCAGCTGAATGCTTCAAAGGACTCCAAATTTCCATTTGCAGATACTAGAAAAGAAGTAATTTCCAGCTGCCCAATCAAAAGAAAGCTTCAACTCTGTGAGTTGAATGCACACATCACAAAGAAGTTTCTCAGAATGCTTCTGTTTAGTTTTTATGTGAAGATATTTCCTTCACAGCTAAAGGCCTCAAACCGCTCCAAATATCCAGTTGCAGATTCTACAAAAAAAGTGTTTCCAAACTGCTCATTCAAAAGACATGTTCAGCTCTGTGAGGTGAATGCACACTTCACAGAGAAGTTTCTCAGAATGCTTCTGTCTAGTTTTTATGTGAAGATATTTCCTTTTTAGCTATAAGCCTGAAAGCGCTCCAAATTCCATTTTCATACACTGCAAAAAGAGTCTTTCCAAACTGCTCAATCAAAAGAAAGGTTAACCTCTGTTAAATGAATGCACGCATCACAAAAAGGTCTATCAGAATGCTTCTGTCTAGATTTTATGTGAGGATATTTCCTGTTCAACCATGGGCCTCAAAGCGCTCCAAATATCCACTTGCAGATTCTACAAAAAGATTCTTACAAAACAGCTCAATCTAAAGAAAGCTTCAACTCTCTGTGTTGAATGCAGACATCATAAATAAGTTGTCAAAATGTTTCTGTCTAGTTTCTAAGTGAAGATATTTCCTTTACCACCATAGGCCTCAATGCACTCCAAATATCCATGTGCAGATACTACAAAAAGAGTGTTTCCAAACTGCTCAATCAAAAGAAAGGTTCAACTCTGTGAGTTGCATGCACACATCACAAGGAAGTATCTGAGAATGCTTCTGCGTAGTTTTTAAGTGAAGATATTTCCTTTTCCCCTATAGGCCTCAAAGTGCTCCAAATATGCACTTGCAGTTTCTACAAACGAGTGTTTCAAAATGACCAAATCAAAACAAATGTTCAACTCTGTGAGATGAATGCACAATTCGTAAAGAAGTTTCTCAGAATGCTTTTGTGTAGTTTTTATGTGAAGATATTTAATTCTCCCACATAGGCCTCAAAGCACTCCAAATATCCACTACCAGATTCTCCAAAAACAGTGTTTCAAAACGGCTCAATCAAAAGAAAGGTTCAACTCTGTGAGATGAATGCACACATCACTAGAAGGTTCTCAGAATGCTTCTGTCTCGTTTTTATGTGAAGATATTTCCTTTTCAGCTGTAGGTCTCAAAGCGCTCCAAATATCCATTGGCAGATACGAAAAATAGAGTGTTTCCAAACTGCTAAATCTAAAGAAAGGTTCAACTTTGTGAGTTGAAGGCTGACATTACAAAGAAGTTTCTGAGAATGCTCCTGTCTAGTTTTTAAGTGAAGATATTTCCTTTTCCACCATAGGCCTCAATGCGCTCCAAATATCCATTTGCAGATTCTCCAAAAAGAGTGTTTCCAAACTGCTTAATCAAAAGAAAGGTTCAACTCTGTGAGTTGAATGCACACATCACAAGGAAGTATCTGAGAATGCTTCTGTCCAGTTTTTAAGTGAAGATATTTCGTTTTCCACCATAGGCCTCAAAGTGCTACAATTATGCACTTGCAGTTTCTACAAAAGGAGTGTTTCACAATGGCTCAATCAAAACAAAAGTTCAACTCTGTGAGATGAATGCACACATCACAAAGAAGTTTCTCGGAATGCTTCTGTCTGGTTTTTATGTGAAGATATTTCCTTTTAAGCTACAGGCCTCAAAGTGCAAAAAGCATCCATTTGTAGACACTACAAAGAGTGTTTACAAATGGCTCAATCAAAAGAAAGCTTCAACTCTGTCAGTTGAATTCACACATCACAAAGTAGTTTCTGAGAATGCTTCTGTCTAGTTTTTATGTGAAGATATTTCCTTTTCCACCAGAGGCCTCAAAGCGCTCCAAATATCCACTTGCAGATTCTGCAAAAAGAGTGTTTCAAAACTCCTCAATCAAAAGAAAGCTTCAACTCTGTGAGATGAATGAGCACGTCACAAAGAAGTTTCTCAGAATGCTTCAGTCTAGTTTTTATGTGAAGATATTTCCTTTCTGCTTTAGGTCTCAAAGCGCTCCGAATACACATTTGCAGATACTACAAAAAGATTGTTTCCAAAGTGCTCAATCAAAAGAAATGTTCAACTCTGTGAGTTGAATACACACATCACAAAGAAGTTTCTGAGAATGCTTCTGTCTATTTTTTATGTGAAGGTATGTCCTTTTCCACCAGATGCCACAATCGCTCTTAATATCCACTTGCAAATTCTACAAAAATAGTGTTTTAAAACTGCTCAATCAAACGGAAAGGTCCAACTCTGTTAGTTGAATGCACACATCACAAAGAACTTTCTGAGAATGCCTCTGTCTAGTTTTTATGTGAAGATATTTTCTTTTCCACGATAGTCATCAAAGAGCTCCAAATATCTACTTGCAGATTCTACAAAAAGAGTGTTTCAAAACTGCTCAATCCAAAGAATGCTTCAACTCTGTGAGTTGAATGCACACATCACATAGAGGTTTCTGAGAATGCTTCTGTCTAGTTTTTATGTGAAGATATTTGCTTCTGCACCAGAGGCCACAATCGCTCCTACTATTCACTTGCAAATTCTACAAAAATAGTGTTTCAGAACTGCTGAATGAAAAAAAAAACTTTCAACTCCGAGAGTTGCATGCACACATCACAAAGAACTTTCTGAGAATGCTTCTGTGTAGATTTTATGTGAAGATATTTCCTTTTCCACCACAGGCCTCAAAGCGCTCCAAATATCCACTTGCAGATTCTAAAAAAGAGTATTTCAATACTGATCAATCAAAAGAAAGCTTCAACTCTGTGAGTTGAATGCACACCTTAGAAAGAAGTTTCTGAGAGTGCCTTTGTCTAGTTTTTATGTGAGGATATTTCCCTTTCCAACCTAGGCGTCAAAATGCTCCAAATATTCTCTTGCAGATTCTATTAAAAGAGAGTTTCAAAACTGCTCAATCAAAAGAAAGGTTCAACTCGGTGAGATGAATGCACACATCACAAAGAAGTTCCTCAGAATGATTCTGTCTAGTTTTTATGTGAAGATATTTCCTTATCAGCTGAATGCTTCAAAGGACTCCAAATTTCCATTTGCAGATACTAGAAAAGAAGTAATTTCCAGCTGCCCAATCAAAAGAAAGCTTCAACTCTGTGAGTTGAATGCACACATCACAAAGAAGTTTCTCAGAATGCTTCTGTTTAGTTTTTATGTGAAGATATTTCCTTCACAGCTAAAGGCCTCAAACCGCTCCAAATATCCAGTTGCAGATTCTACAAAAAAAGTGTTTCCAAACTGCTCATTCAAAAGACATGTTCAGCTCTGTGAGGTGAATGCACACTTCACAGAGAAGTTTCTCAGAATGCTTCTGTCTAGTTTTTATGTGAAGATATTTCCTTTTTAGCTATAAGCCTGAAAGCGCTCCAAATTCCATTTTCATACACTGCAAAAAGAGTCTTTCCAAACTGCTCAATCAAAAGAAAGGTTAACCTCTGTTAAATGAATGCACGCATCACAAAAAGGTCTATCAGAATGCTTCTGTCTAGATTTTATGTGAGGATATTTCCTGTTCAACCATGGGCCTCAAAGCGCTCCAAATATCCACTTGCAGATTCTACAAAAAGATTCTTACAAAACAGCTCAATCTAAAGAAAGCTTCAACTCTCTGTGTTGAATGCAGACATCATAAGTAATTTGTCAAAATATTTCTGTCTAGTTTCTAAGTGAAGATATTTCCTTTACCACCATAGGCCTCAATGCACTCCAAATATCCATGTGCAGATACTACAAAAAGAGTGTTTCCAAACTGCTCAATCAAAAGAAAGGTTCAACTCTGTGAGTTGCATGCACACATCACAAGGAAGTATCTGAGAATGCTTCTGCGTAGTTTTTCAGTGAAGATATTTCCTTTTCCCCTATAGGCCTCAAAGTGCTCCAAATATGCACTTGCAGTTTCTACAAACGAGTGTTTCAAAATGACCAAATCAAAACAAATGTTCAACTCTGTGAGATGAATGCACAATTCGTAAAGAAGTTTCTCAGAATGCTTTTGTGTAGTTTTTATGTGAAGATATTTAATTCTCCCACATAGGCCTCAAAGCACTCCAAATATCCACTACCAGATTCTCCAAAAACAGTGTTTCAGAACGGCTCAATCAAAAGAAAGGTTCAACTCTGTGAGATGAATGCACACATCACTAGAAGGTTCTCAGAATGCTTCTGTCTCGTTTTTATGTGAAGATATTTCCTTTTCAGCTGTAGGTCTCAAAGCGCTCCAAATATCCATTGGCAGATACGAAAAATAGAGTGTTTCCAAACTGCTAAATCTAAAGAAAGGTTCAACTTTGTGAGTTGAAGGCTGACATTACAAAGAAGTTTCTGAGAATGCTCCTGTCTAGTTTTTAAGTGAAGATATTTCCTTTTCCACCATAGGCCTCAATGCGCTCCAAATATCCATTTGCAGATTCTCCAAAAAGAGTGTTTCCAAACTGCTTAATCAAAAGAAAGGTTCAACTCTGTGAGTTGAATGCACACATCACAAGGAAGTATCTGAGAATGCTTCTGTCCAGTTTTTAAGTGAAGATATTTCGTTTTCCACCATAGGCCTCAAAGTGCTACAATTATGCACTTGCAGTTTCTACAAAAGGAGTGTTTCACAATGGCTCAATCAAAACAAAAGTTCAACTCTGTGAGATGAATGCACACATCACAAAGAAGTTTCTCGGAATGCTTCTGTCTGGTTTTTATGTGAAGATATTTCCTTTTAAGCTATAGGCCTCAAAGTGCAAAAAGTATCCATTTGCAGACACTACAAAGAGTGTTTACAAATGGCTCAATCAAAAGAAAGCTTCAACTCTGTCAGTTGAATTCACACATCACAAAGTAGTTTCTGAGAATGCTTCTGTCTAGTTTTTATGTGAAGATATTTCCTTTTCCACCAGAGGCCTCAAAGCGCTCCAAATATCCACTTGCAGATTCTGCAAAAAGAGTGTTTCAAAACTCCTCAATCAAAAGAAAGGTTCAACTCTGTGAGATGAATGCACACGTCACAAAGAAGTTTCTCAGAATGCTTCAGTCTAGTTTTTATGTGAAGATATTTCCTTTTCTGCTTTAGGTCTCAAAGCGCTCCGAATACACATTTGCAGATACTACAAAAAGATTGTTTCCAAAGTGCTCAATCAAAAGAAATGTTCAACTCTGTGAGTTGAATACACACATCACAAAGAAGTTTCTGAGAATGCTTCTGTCTATTTTTTATGTGAAGATATGTCCTTTTCCACTAGATGCCACAATCGCTCTTAATATCCACTTGCAAATTCTACAAAAATAGTGTTTTAAAACTGCTCAATCAAACGGAAAGGTCCAACTCTGTTAGTTGAATGCACACATCACAAAGAACTTTCTGAGAATGCTTCTGTCTAGTTTTTATGTGAAGATATTTTCTTTTCCACGATAGTCATCAAAGAGCTCCAAATATCTACTTGCAGATTCTACAAAAAGAGTGTTTCAAAACTGCTCAATCCAAAGAATGCTTCAACTCTGTGAGTTGAATGCACACATCACATAGAGGTTTCTGAGAATGCTTCTGTCTAGTTTTTATGTGAAGATATTTGCTTCTGCACCAGAGGCCACAATCGCTCCTACTATTCACTTGCAAATTCTACAAAAATAGTGTTTCAAACCTGCTCAATCAAAAAAAAATAACTTTCAACTCCGAGAGTTGCATGCACACATCACAAAGAACTTTCTGAGAATGCTTCTGTGTAGATTTTATGTGAAGATATTTCCTTTTCCACCACAGGCCTCAAAGCGCTCCAAATATCCACTTGCAGATTCTAAAAAAGAGTATTTCAATACTGATCAATCAAAAGAAAGCTTCAACTCTGTGAGTTGAATGCACACCTTAGAAAGAAGTTTCTGAGAGTGCCTTTGTCTAGTTTTTATGTGAGGATATTTCCCTTTCCAACCTAGGCGTCAAAATGCTCCAAATATTCTCTTGCAGATTCTATTAAAAGAGAGTTTCAAAACTGCTCAATCAAAAGAAAGGTTCAACTCGGTGAGATGAATGCACACATCACAAAGAAGTTCCTCAGAATGATTCTGTCTAGTTTTTATGTGAAGATATTTCCTTATCAGCTGTATGCCTCAAAGGACTCCAAATTTCCATTTGCAGATACTAGAAAAGAAGTAATTTCCAGCTGCCCAATCAAAAGAAAGCTTCAACTCTGTGAGTTGAATGCACACATCACAAAGAAGTTTCTCAGAATGCTTCTGTTTAGTTTTTATGTGAAGATATTTCCTTCACAGCTAAAGGCCTCAAACCGCTCCAAATATCCAGTTGCAGATTCTACAAAAAAAGTGTTTCCAAACTGCTCATTCAAAAGACATGTTCAGCTCTGTGAGGTGAATGCGCACTTCACAGAGAAGTTTCTCAGAATGCTTCTGTCTAGTTTTTATGTGAAGATATTTCCTTTTTAGCTATAAGCCTGAAAGCGCTCCAAATTCCATTTTCATACACTGCAAAAAGAGTCTGCCCAAACTGCTCAATCAAAAGAAAGGTTAACCTCTGTTAAATGAATGCACGCATCACAAAAAGGTCTATCAGAATGCTTCTGTCTAGATTTTATGTGAGGATATTTCCTGTTCAACCATGGGCCTCAAAGCGCTCCAAATATCCACTTGCAGATTCTACAAAAAGATTCTTACAAAACAGCTCAATCTAAAGAAAGCTTCAAATCTCTGTGTTGAATGCAGACATCATAAGTAATTTGTCAAAATGTTTCTGTCTAGTTTCTAAGTGAAGATATTTCCTTTACCACCATAGGCCTCAATGCACTCCAAATATCCATGTGCAGAAACTACAAAAAGAGTGTTTCCAAACTGCTCAATCAAAAGAAAGGTTCAACTCTGTGAGTTGCATGCACACATCACAAGGAAGTATCTGAGAATGCTTCTGCGTAGTTTTTAAGTGAAGATATTTCCTTTTCCCCTATAGGCCTCAAAGTGCTCCAAATATGCACTTGCAGTTTCTACAAACGAGTGTTTCAAAATGACCAAATCAAAACAAATGTTCAACTCTGTGAGATGAATGCACAATTCGTAAAGAAGTTTCTCAGAATGCTTTTGTGTAGTTTTTATGTGAAGATATTTAATTCTCCCACATAGGCCTCAAAGCACTCCAAATATCCACTACCAGATTCTCCAAAAACAGTGTTTCAGAACGGCTCAATCAAAAGAAAGGTTCAACTCTGTGAGATGAATGCACACATCACTAGAAGGTTCTCAGAATGCTTCTGTCTCGTTTTTATGTGAAGATATTTCCTTTTCAGCTGTAGGTCTCAAGCGCTCCAAATATCCATTGGCAGATACGAAAAATAGAGTGTTTCCAAACTGCTAAATCTAAAGAAAGGTTCAACTTTGTGAGTTGAAGGCTGACATTACAAAGAAGTTTCTGAGAATGCTCCTGTCTAGTTTTTAAGTGAAGATATTTCCTTTTCCACCATAGGCCTCAATGCGCTCCAAATATCCATTTGCAGATTCTCCAAAAAGAGTGTTTCCAAACTGCTTAATCAAAAGAAAGGTTCAACTCTGTGAGTTGAATGCACACATCACAAGGAAGTATCTGAGAATGCTTCTGTCCAGTTTTTAAGTGAAGATATTTCGTTTTCCACCATAGGCCTCAAAGTGCTACAATTATGCACTTGCAGTTTCTACAAAAGGAGTGTTTCACAATGGCTCAATCAAAACAAAAGTTCAACTCTGTGAGATGAATGCACACATCACAAAGAAGTTTCTCGGAATGCTTCTGTCTGGTTTTTATGTGAAGATATTTCCTTTTAAGCTATAGGCCTCAAAGTGCAAAAAGTATCCATTTGCAGACACTACAAAGAGTGTTTACAAATGGCTCAATCAAAAGAAAGCTTCAACTCTGTCAGTTGAATTCACACATCACAAAGTAGTTTCTGAGAATGCTTCTGTCTAGTTTTTATGTGAAGATATTTCCTTTTCCACCAGAGGCCTCAAAGCGCTCCAAATATCCACTTGCAGATTCTGCAAAAAGAGTGTTTCAAAACTCCTCAATCAAAAGAAAGGTTCAACTCTGTGAGATGAATGCACACGTCACAAAGAAGTTTCTCAGAATGCTTCAGTCTAGTTTTTATGTGAAGATATTTCCTTTTCTGCTTTAGGTCTCAAAGCGCTCCGAATACACATTTGCAGATACTACAAAAAGATTGTTTCCAAAGTGCTCAATCAAAAGAAATGTTCAACTCTGTGAGTTGAATACACACATCACAAAGAAGTTTCTGAGAATGCTTCTGTCTATTTTTTATGTGAAGATATGTCCTTTTCCACCAGATGCCACAATCGCTCTTAATATCCACTTGCAAATTCTACAAAAATAGTGTTTTAAAACTGCTCAATCAAACGGAAAGGTCCAACTCTGTTAGTTGAATGCACACATCACAAAGAACTTTCTGAGAATGCTTCTGTCTAGTTTTTATGTGAAGATATTTTCTTTTCCACGATAGTCATCAAAGAGCTCCAAATATCTACTTGCAGATTCTACAAAAAGAGTGTTTCAAAACTGCTCAATCCAAAGAATGCTTCAACTCTGTGAGTTGAATGCACACATCACATAGAGGTTTCTGAGAATGCTTCTGTCTAGTTTATATGTGAAGATATTTGCTTCTGCACCAGAGGCCACAATCGCTCCTACTATTCACTTGCAAATTCTACAAAAATAGTGTTTCAAACCTGCTCAATCAAAAAAAAAAAACTTTCAACTCCGAGAGTTGCATGCACACATCACAAAGAACTTTCTGAGAATGCTTCTGTGTAGATTTTATGTGAAGATATTTCCTTTTCCACCACAGGCCTCAAAGCGCTCCAAATATCCACTTGCAGATTCTAAAAAAGAGTATTTCAATACTGATCAATCAAAAGAAAGCTTCAACTCTGTGAGTTGAATGCACACCTTAGAAAGAAGTTTCTGAGAGTGCCTTTGTCTAGTTTTTATGTGAGGATATTTCCCTTTCCAACCTAGGCGTCAAAATGCTCCAAATATTCTCTTGCAGATTCTATTAAAAGAGAGTTTCAAAACTGCTCAATCAAAAGAAAGGTTCAACTCGGTGAGATGAATGCACACATCACAAAGAAGTTCCTCAGAATGATTCTGTCTAGTTTTTATGTGAAGATATTTCCTTATCAGCTGTATGCCTCAAAGGACTCCAAATTTCCATTTGCAGATACTAGAAAAGAAGTAATTTCCAGCTGCCCAATCAAAAGAAAGCTTCAACTCTGTGAGTTGAATGCACACATCACAAAGAAGTTTCTCAGAATGCTTCTGTTTAGTTTTTATGTGAAGATATTTCCTTCACAGCTAAAGGCCTCAAACCGCTCCAAATATCCAGTTGCAGATTCTACAAAAAAAGTGTTTCCAAACTGCTCATTCAAAAGACATGTTCAGCTCTGTGAGGTGAATGCACACTTCACAGAGAAGTTTCTCAGAATGCTTCTGTCTAGTTTTTATGTGAAGATATTTCCTTTTTAGCTATAAGCCTGAAAGCGCTCCAAATTCCATTTTCATACACTGCAAAAAGAGTCTGCCCAAACTGCTCAATCAAAAGAACGGTTAACCTCTGTTAAATGAATGCACGCATCACAAAAAGGTCTATCAGAATGCTTCTGTCTAGATTTTATGTGAGGATATTTCCTGTTCAACCATGGGCCTCAAAGCGCTCCAAATATCCACTTGCAGATTCTACAAAAAGATTCTTACAAAACAGCTCAATCTAAAGAAAGCTTCAACTCTCTGTGTTGAATGCAGACATCATAAGTAATTTGTCAAAATGTTTCTGTCTAGTTTCTAAGTGAAGATATTTCCTTTACCACCATAGGCCTCAATGCACTCCAAATATCCATGTGCAGAAACTACAAAAAGAGTGTTTCCAAACTGCTCAATCAAAAGAAAGGTTCAACTCTGTGAGTTGCATGCACACATCACAAGGAAGTATCTGAGAATGCTTCTGCGTAGTTTTTAAGTGAAGATATTTCCTTTTCCCCTATAGGCCTCAAAGTGCTCCAAATATGCACTTGCAGTTTCTACAAACGAGTGTTTCAAAATGACCAAATCAAAACAAATGTTCAACTCTGTGAGATGAATGCACAATTCGTAAAGAAGTTTCTCAGAATGCTTTTGTGTAGTTTTTATGTGAAGATATTTAATTCTCCCACATAGGCCTCAAAGCACTCCAAATATCCACTACCAGATTCTCCAAAAACAGTGTTTCAGAACGGCTCAATCAAAAGAAAGGTTCAACTCTGTGAGATGAATGCACACATCACTAGAAGGTTCTCAGAATGCTTCTGTCTCGTTTTTATGTGAAGATATTTCCTTTTCAGCTGTAGGTCTCAAAGCGCTCCAAATATCCATTGGCAGATACGAAAAATAGAGTGTTTCCAAACTGCTAAATCTAAAGAAAGGTTCAACTTTGTGAGTTGAAGGCTGACATTACAAAGAAGTTTCTGAGAATGCTCCTGTCTAGTTTTTAAGTGAAGATATTTCCTTTTCCACCATAGGCCTCAATGTGCTCCAAATATCCATTTGCAGATTCTCCAAAAAGAGTGTTTCCAAACTGCTTAATCAAAAGAAAGGTTCAACTCTGTGAGTTGAATGCACACATCACAAGGAAGTATCTGAGAATGCTTCTGTCCAGTTTTTAAGTGAAGATATTTCGTTTTCCACCATAGGCCTCAAAGTGCTACAATTATGCACTTGCAGTTTCTACAAAAGGAGTGTTTCACAATGGCTCAATCAAAACAAAAGTTCAACTCTGTGAGATGAATGCACACATCACAAAGAAGTTTCTCGGAATGCTTCTGTCTGGTTTTTATGTGAAGATATTTCCTTTTAAGCTATAGGCCTCAAAGTGCAAAAAGTATCCATTTGCAGACACTACAAAGAGTGTTTACAAATGGCTCAATCAAAAGAAAGCTTCAACTCTGTCAGTTGAATTCACACATCACAAAGTAGTTTCTGAGAATGCTTCTGTCTAGTTTTTATGTGAAGATATTTCCTTTTCCACCAGAGGCCTCAAAGCGCTCCAAATATCCACTTGCAGATTCTGCAAAAAGAGTGTTTCAAAACTCCTCAATCAAAAGAAAGCTTCAACTCTGTGAGATGAATGCACGCATCACAAAGAAGTTTCTCAGAATGCTTCAGTCTAGTTTTTATGTGAAGATATTTCCTTTTCTGCTTTAGGTCTCAAAGCGCTCCGAATACACATTTGCAGATACTACAAAAAGATTGTTTCCAAAGTGCTCAATCAAAAGAAATGTTCAACTCTGTGAGTTGAATACACACATCACAAAGAAGTTTCTGAGAATGCTTCTGTCTATTTTTTATGTGAAGATATGTCCTTTTCCACCAGATGCCACAATCGCTCTTAATATCCACTTGCAAATTCTACAAAAATAGTGTTTCAAACCTGCTCAATCAAAAAAAAAAAACTTTCAACTCCGAGAGTTGCATGCACACATCACAAAGAACTTTGTGAGAATGCTTCTGTGTAGATTTTATGTGAAGATATTTCCTTTTCCACCACAGGCCTCAAAGCGCTCCAAATATCCACTTGCAGATTCTAAAAAAGAGTATTTCAATACTGATCAATCAAAAGAAAGCTTCAACTCTGTGAGTTGAATGCACACCTTAGAAAGAAGTTTCTGAGAGTGCCTTTGTCTAGTTTTTATGTGAGGATATTTCCCTTTCCAACCTAGGCGTCAAAATGCTCCAAATATTCTCTTGCAGATTCTATTAAAAGAGAGTTTCAAAACTGCTCAATCAAAAGAAAGGTTCAACTCGGTGAGATGAATGCACACATCACAAAGAAGTTCCTCAGAATGATTCTGTCTAGTTTTTATGTGAAGATATTTCCTTATCAGCTGTATGCCTCAAAGGACTCCAAATTTCCATTTGCAGATACTAGAAAAGAAGTAATTTCCAGCTGCCCAATCAAAAGAAAGCTTCAACTCTGTGAGTTGAATGCACACATCACAAAGAAGTTTCTCAGAATGCTTCTGTTTAGTTTTTATGTGAAGATATTTCCTTCACAGCTAAAGGCCTCAAACCGCTCCAAATATCCAGTTGCAGATTCTACAAAAAAAGTGTTTCCAAACTGCTCATTCAAAAGACATGTTCAGCTCTGTGAGGTGAATGCACACTTCACAGAGAAGTTTCTCAGAATGCTTCTGTCTAGTTTTTATGTGAAGATATTTCCTTTTTAGCTATAAGCCTGAAAGCGCTCCAAATTCCATTTTCATACACTGCAAAAAGAGTCTGCCCAAACTGCTCAATCAAAAGAAAGGTTAACCTCTGTTAAATGAATGCACGCATCACAAAAAGGTCTATCAGAATGCTTCTGTCTAGATTTTATGTGAGGATATTTCCTGTTCAACCATGGGCCTCAAAGCGCTCCAAATATCCACTTGCAGATTCTACAAAAAGATTCTTACAAAACAGCTCAATCTAAAGAAAGCTTCAACTCTCTGTGTTGAATGCAGACATCATAAGTAATTTGTCAAAATGTTTCTGTCTAGTTTCTAAGTGAAGATATTTCCTTTACCACCATAGGCCTCAATGCACTCCAAATATCCATGTGCAGAAACTACAAAAAGAGTGTTTCCAAACTGCTCAATCAAAAGAAAGGTTCAACTCTGTGAGTTGCATGCACACATCACAAGGAAGTATCTGAGAATGCTTCTGCGTAGTTTTTAAGTGAAGATATTTCCTTTTCCCCTATAGGCCTCAAAGTGCTCCAAATATGCACTTGCAGTTTCTACAAACGAGTGTTTCAAAATGACCAAATCAAAACAAATGTTCAACTCTGTGAGATGAATGCACAATTCGTAAAGAAGTTTCTCAGAATGCTTTTGTGTAGTTTTTATGTGAAGATATTTAATTCTCCCACATAGGCCTCAAAGCACTCCAAATATCCACTACCAGATTCTCCAAAAACAGTGTTTCAGAACGGCTCAATCAAAAGAAAGGTTCAACTCTGTGAGATGAATGCACACATCACTAGAAGGTTCTCAGAATGCTTCTGTCTCGTTTTTATGTGAAGATATTTCCTTTTCAGCTGTAGGTCTCAAAGCGCTCCAAATATCCATTGGCAGATACGAAAAATAGAGTGTTTCCAAACTGCTAAATCTAAAGAAAGGTTCAACTTTGTGAGTTGAAGGCTGACATTACAAAGAAGTTTCTGAGAATGCTCCTGTCTAGTTTTTAAGTGAAGATATTTCCTTTTCCACCATAGGCCTCAATGCGCTCCAAATATCCATTTGCAGATTCTCCAAAAAGAGTGTTTCCAAACTGCTTAATCAAAAGAAAGGTTCAACTCTGTGAGTTGAATGCACACATCACAAGGAAGTATCTGAGAATGCTTCTGTCCAGTTTTTAAGTGAAGATATTTCGTTTTCCACCATAGGCCTCAAAGTGCTACAATTATGCACTTGCAGTTTCTACAAAAGGAGTGTTTCACAATGGCTCAATCAAAACAAAAGTTCAACTCTGTGAGATGAATGCACACATCACAAAGAAGTTTCTCGGAATGCTTCTGTCTGGTTTTTATGGGAAGATATTTCCTTTTAAGCTATAGGCCTCAAAGTGCAAAAAGTATCCATTTGCAGACACTACAAAGAGTGTTTACAAATGGCTCAATCAAAAGAAAGCTTCAACTCTGTCAGTTGAATTCACACATCACAAAGTAGTTTCTGAGAATGCTTCTGTCTAGTTTTTATGTGAAGATATTTCCTTTTCCACCAGAGGCCTCAAAGCGCTCCAAATATCCACTTGCAGATTCTGCAAAAAGAGTGTTTCAAAACTCCTCAATCAAAAGAAAGCTTCAACTCTGTGAGATGAATGCACGCGTCACAAAGAAGTTTCTCAGAATGCTTCAGTCTAGTTTTTATGTGAAGATATTTCCTTTTCTGCTTTAGGTCTCAAAGCGCTCCGAATACACATTTGCAGATACTACAAAAAGATTGTTTCCAAAGTGCTCAATCAAAAGAAATGTTCAACTGTGTGAGTTGAATACACACATCACAAAGAAGTTTCTGAGAATGCTTCTGTCTATTTTTTATCTGAAGATATGTCCTTTTCCACCAGATGCCACAATCGCTCTTAATATCCACTTGCAAATTCTACAAAAATAGTGTTTTAAAACTGCTCAATCAAACGGAAAGGTCCAACTCTGTTAGTTGAATGCACACATCACAAAGAACTTTCTGAGAATGCCTCTGTCTAGTTTTTATGTGAAGATATTTTCTTTTCCACGATAGTCATCAAAGAGCTCCAAATATCTACTTGCAGATTCTACAAAAAGAGTGTTTCAAAACTGCTCAATCAAAAGAATGCTTCAACTCTGTGAGTTGAATGAACACATCACATAGAGGTTTCTGAGAAAGCTTCTGTCTAGTTTTTATGTGAAGATATTTGCTTCTGCACCAGAGGCCACAATCGCTCCTACTATTCACTTGCAAATTCTACAAAAATAGTGTTTCAAAACTGCTCAATCAAAAAAAAAAATCTTTCAACTCCGAGAGTTGCATGCACACATCACAAAGAACTTTCTGAGAATGCTTCTGTGTAGATTTTATGTGAAGATATTTCCTTTTCCACCACAGGCCTCAAAGCGCTCCAAATATCCACTTGCAGATTCTAAAAAAGAGTATTTCAATACTGATCAATCAAAAGAAAGCTTCAACTCTGTGAGTTGAATGCACACCTTAGAAAGAAGTTTCTGAGAGTGCCTTTGTCTAGTTTTTATGTGAGGATATTTCCCTTTCCAACCTAGGCGTCAAAATGCTCCAAATATTCTCTTGCAGATTCTATTAAAAGAGAGTTTCAAAACTGCTCAATCAAAAGAAAGGTTCAACTCGGTGAGATGAATGCACACATCACAAAGAAGTTCCTCAGAATGATTCTGTCTAGTTTTTATGTGAAGATATTTCCTTATCAGCTGTATGCCTCAAAGGACTCCAAATTTCCATTTGCAGATACTACAAAAGAAGTAATTTACAGCTGCCCAATCAAAAGAAAGCTTCAACTCTGTGAGTTGAATGCACACATCAGAAAGAAGTTTCTCAGAATGCTTCTGTTTAGTTTTTATGTGAAGATATTTCCTTCACAGCTAAAGGCCTCAAACCGCTCCAAATATACAGTTGCAGATTCTACAAAAAAAGTGTTTCCAAACTGCTCATTCAAAAGACGTGTTCAGCTCTGTGAGGTGAATGCACACTTCACAGAGAAGTTTCTCAGAATGCTTCTGTCTAGTTTTTATGTGAAGATATTCCCTTTTTAGCTATAAGCCTGAAAGCGCTCCAAATTCCATTTTCATACACTGCAAAAAGAGTCTTTCGAAACTGCTCAATCAAAAGAAAGGTTAACCTCTGTTAAATGAATGCACGCATCACAAAAAGGTCTATCAGAATGCTTCTGTCTAGATTTTATGTGAGGATATTTCCTGTTCAACCATGGGCCTCAAAGCGCTCCAAATATCCACTTGCAGATTCTACAAAAAGATTCTTACAAAACAGCTCAATCTAAAGAAAGCTTCAACTCTCTGTGTTGAATGCAGACATCATAAGTAATTTGTCAAAATGTTTCTGTCTAGTTTCTAAGTGAAGATATTTCCTTTACCACCATAGGCCTCAATGCACTCCAAATATCCATGTGCAGATACTACAAAAAGAGTGTTTCCAAACTGCTCAATCAAAAGAAAGGTTCAACTCTGTGAGTTGCATGCACACATCACAAGGAAGTATCTGAGAATGCTTCTGCGCAGTTTTTAAGTGAAGATATTTCCTTTTCCCCTATAGGCCTCAAAGTGCTCCAAATATGCACTTGCAGTTTCTACAAACGAGTGTTTCAAAATGACCAAATCAAAACAAATGTTCAACTCTGTGAGATGAATGCACAATTCGTAAAGAAGTTTCTCAGAATGCTTTTGTGTAGTTTTTATGTGAAGATATTTAATTCTCCCACATAGGCCTCAAAGCACTCCAAATATCCACTACCAGATTCTCCAAAAACAGTGTTTCAGAACGGCTCAATCAAAAGAAAGGTTCAACTCTGTGAGATGAATGCACACATCACTAGAAGGTTCTCAGAATGCTTCTGTCTCGTTTTTATGTGAAGATATTTCCTTTTCAGCTGTAGGTCTCAAAGCGCTCCAAATATCCATTGGCAGATACGAAAAATAGAGTGTTTCCAAACTGCTAAATCTAAAGAAAGGTTCAACTTTGTGAGTTGAAGGCTGACATTACAAAGAAGTTTCTGAGAATGCTCCTGTCTAGTTTTTAAGTGAAGATATTTCCTTTTCCACCATAGGCCTCAATGCGCTCCAAATATCCATTTGCAGATTCTCCAAAAAGAGTGTTTCCAAACTGCTTAATCAAAAGAAAGGTTCAACTCTGTGAGTTGAATGCACACATCACAAGGAAGTATCTGAGAATGCTTCTGTCCAGTTTTTAAGTGAAGATATTTCGTTTTCCACCATAGGCCTCAAAGTGCTACAATTATGCACTTGCAGTTTCTACAAAAGGAGTGTTTCACAATGGCTCAATCAAAACAAAAGTTCAACTCTGTGAGATGAATGCACACATCACAAAGAAGTTTCTCGGAATGCTTCTGTCTGGTTTTTATGTGAAGATATTTCCTTTTAAGCTATAGGCCTCAAAGTGCAAAAAGTATCCATTTGCAGACGCTACAAAGAGTGTTTACAAATGGCTCAATCAAAAGAAAGCTTCAACTCTGTCAGTTGAATTCACACATCACAAAGTAGTTTCTGAGAATGCTTCTGTCTAGTTTTTATGTGAAGATAATTCCTTTTCCACCAGAGGCCTCAAAGCGCTCCAAATATCCACTTGCAGATTCTGCAAAAAGAGTGTTTCAAAACTCCTCAATCAAAAGAAAGGTTGAACTCTGTGAGATGAATGCACACGTCACAAAGAAGTTTCTCAGAATGCTTCAGTCTAGTTTTTATGTGAAGATATTTCCTTTTCTGCTTTAGGTCTCAAAGCGCTCCGAATACACATTTGCAGATACTACAAAAAGATTGTTTCCAAAGTGCTCAATCAAAAGAAATGTTCAACTGTGTGAGTTGAATACACACATCACAAAGAAGTTTCTGAGAATGCTTCTGTCTATTTTTTATGTGAAGATATGTCCTTTTCCACCAGATGCCACAATCGCTCTTAATATCCACTTGCAAATTCTACAAAAATAGTGTTTTAAAACTGCTCAATCAAACGGAAAGGTCCAACTCTGTTAGTTGAATGCACACATCACAAAGAAGTTTCTGAGAATGCCTCTGTCTAGTTTTTATGTGAAGATATTTTCTTTTCCACGATAGTCATCAAAGAGCTCCAAATATCTACTTGCAGATTTTACAAAAAGAGTGTTTCAAAACTGCTCAATCCAAAGAATGCTTCAACTCTGTGAGTTGAATGCACACATCACATAGAGGTTTCTGAGAATGCTTCTGTCTAGTTTTTATGTGAAGATATTTGCTTCTGCACCAGAGGCCACAATCGCTCCTACTTTTCACTTGCAAATTCTACAAAAATAGTGTTTCAAAACTGCTCAATCAAAAAAAAAAAAACTTTCAACTCCGTGAGTTGCATGCACACATCACAAAGAACTTTCTGAGAATGCTTCTGTGTAGATTTTATGTGAAGATATTTCCTTTTCCACCACAGGCCTCAAAGCGCTCCAAATATCCACTTGCAGATTCTAAAAAAGAGTATTTCAATACTGATCAATCAAAAGAAAGCTTCAACTCTGTGAGTTGAATGCACACCTTAGAAAGAAGTTTCTGAGAGTGCCTTTGTCTAGTTTTTATGTGAGGATATTTCCCTTTCCAACCTAGGCGTCAAAATGCTCCAAATATTCTCTTGCAGATTCTATTAAAAGAGAGTTTCAAAACTGCTCAATCAAAAGAAAGGTTCAACTCGGTGAGATGAATGCACACATCACAAAGAAGTTCCTCAGAATGATTCTGTCTAGTTTTTATGTGAAGATATTTCCTTATCAGCTGTATGCCTCAAAGGACTCCAAATTTCCATTTGCAGATACTAGACAAGAAGTAATTTCCAGCTGCCCAATCAAAAGAAAGCTTCAACTCTGTGAGTTGAATGCACACATCACAAAGAAGTTTCTCAGAATGCTTCTGTTTAGTTTTTATGTGAAGATATTTCCTTCACAGCTAAAGGCCTCAAACCGCTCCAAATATCCAGTTGCAGATTCTACAAAAAAAGTGTTTCCAAACTGCTCATTCAAAAGACATGTTCAGCTCTGTGAGGTGAATGCACACTTCACAGAGAAGTTTCTCAGAATGCTTCTGTCTAGTTTCTATGTGAAGATATTTCCTTTTTAGCTATAAGCCTGAAAGCGCTCCAAATTCCATTTTCATACACTGCAAAAAGAGTCTTTCCAAACTGCTCAATCAAAAGAAAGGTTAACCTCTGTTAAATGAATGCACGCATCACAAAAAGGTCTATAAGAATGCTTCTGTCTAGATTTTATGTGAGGATATTTCCTGTTCAACCATGGGCCTCAAAGCGCTCCAAATATCCACTTGCAGATTCTACAAAAAGATTCTTACAAAACAGCTCAATCTAAAGAAAGCTTCAACTCTCTGTGTTGAATGCAGACATCATAAGTAATTTGTCAAAATGTTTCTGTCTAGTTTCTAAGTGAAGATATTTCCTTTACCACCATAGGCCTCAATGCATTCCAAATATCCATGTGCAGATACTACAAAAAGAGTGTTTCCAAACTGCTCAATCAAAAGAAAGGTTCAACTCTGTGAGTTGCATGCACACATCACAAGGAAGTATCTGAGAATGCTTCTGCGTAGTTTTTCAGTGAAGATATTTCCTTTTCCCCTATAGGCCTCAAAGTGCTCCAAATATGCACTTGCAGTTTCTACAAACGAGTGTTTCAAAATGACCAAATCAAAACAAATGTTCAACTCTGTGAGATGAATGCACAATTCGTAAAGAAGTTTCTCAGAATGCTTTTGTGTAGTTTTTATGTGAAGATATTTAACTCTCCCACATAGGCCTCAAAGCACTCCAAATATCCACTACCAGATTCTCCAAAAACAGTGTTTCAGAACGGCTCAATCAAAAAAAAGGTTCAACTCTGTGAGATGAATGCACACATCACTAGAAGGTTGTCAGAATGCTTCTGTCTCGTTTTTATGTGAAGATATTTCCTTTTCAGCTGTAGGTCTCAAAGCGCTCCCAATATCCATTGGCAGATACGAAAAATAGAGTGTTTCCAAACTGCTAAATCTAAAGAAAGGTTCAACTTTGTGAGTTGAAGGCTGACATTACAAAGAAGTTTCTGAGAATGCTCCTGTCTAGTTTTTAAGTGAAGATATTTCCTTTTCCACCATAGGCCTCAATGCGCTCCAAATATCCATTTGCAGATTCTCCAAAAAGAGTGTTTCCAAACTGCTTAATCAAAAGAAAGGTTCAACTCTGTGAGTTGAATGCACACATCACAAGGAAGTATCTGAGAATGCTTCTGTCCAGTTTTTAAGTGAAGATATTTCGTTTTCCACCATAGGCCTCAAAGTGCTACAATTATGCACTTGCAGTTTCTACAAAAGGAGTGTTTCACAATGGCTCAATCAAAACAAAAGTTCAACTCTGTGAGATGAATGCACACATCACAAAGAAGTTTCTCGGAATGCTTCTGTCTGGTTTTTATGTGAAGATATTTCCTTTTAAGCTATAGGCCTCAAATTGCAAAAAGTATCCATTTGCAGACGCTACAAAGAGTGTTTACAAATGGCTCAATCAAAAGAATGCTTCAACTCTGTCAGTTGAATTCACACATCACAAAGTAGTTTCTGAGAATGCTTCTGTCTAGTTTTTATGTGAAGATATTTCCTTTTCCACCAGAGGCCTCAAAGCGCTCCAAATATCCACTTGCAGATTCTGCAAAAAGAGTGTTTCAAAACTCCTCAATCAAAAGAAAGCTTCAACTCTGTGAGATGAATGCACACGTCACAAAGAAGTTTCTCAGAATGCTTCAGTCTAGTTTTTATGTGAAGATATTTCCTTTTCTGCTTTAGGTCTCAAAGCGCTCCGAATACACATTTGCAGATACTACAAAAAGATTGTTTCCAAAGTGCTCAATCAAAAGAAATGTTCAACTGTGTGAGTTGAATACACACATCACAAAGAAGTTTCTGAGAATGCTTCTGTCTATTTTTTATGTGAAGATATGTCCTTTTCCACCAGATGCCACAATCGCTCTTAATATCCACTTGCAAATTCTACAAAAATAGTGTTTTAAAACTGCTCAATCAAACGGAAAGGTCCAACTCTGTTAGTTGAATGCACACATCACAAAGAACTTTCTGAGAATGCCTCTGTCTAGTTTTTATGTGAAGATATTTTCTTTTCCACGATAGTCATCAAAGAGCTCCAAATATCTACTTGCAGATTCTACAAAAAGAGTGTTTCAAAACTGCTCAATCCAAAGAATGCTTCAACTCTGTGAGTTGAATGCACACATCACATAGAGGTTTCTGAGAATGCTTCTGTCTAGTTTTTATGTGAAGATATTTGCTTCTGCACCAGAGGCCACAATCGCTCCTACTATTCACTTGCAAATTCTACAAAAATAGTGTTTCAAAACTGCTCAATCAAAAAAAAAAAACTTTCAAATCCGAGAGTTGCATGCACACATCACAAAGAACTCTCTGAGAATGCTTCTGTGTAGATTTTATGTGAAGATATTTCCTTTTCCACCACAGGCCTCAAAGCGCTCCAAATATCCACTTGCAGATTCTAAAAAAGAGTATTTCAATACTGATCAATCAAAAGAAAGCTTCAACTCTGTGAGTTGAATGCACACCTTAGAAAGAAGTTTCTGAGAGTGCCTTTGTCTAGTTTTTATGTGAGGATATTTCCCTTTCCATCCTAGGCGTCAAAATGCTCCAAATATTCTCTTGCAGATTCTATTAAAAGAGAGTTTCAACACTGCTCAATCAAAAGAAAGGTTCAACTCGGTGAGATGAATGCACACATCACAAAGAAGTTCCTCAGAATGATTCTGTCTAGTTTTTATGTGAAGATATTTCCTTATCAGCTGTATGCCTCAAAGGACTCCAAATTTCCATTTGCAGATACTAGAAAAGAAGTAATTTCCAGCTGCCCAATCAAAAGAAAGCTTCAACTCTGTGAGTTGAATGCACACATCACAAAGAAGTTTCTCAGAATGCTTCTGTTTAGTTTTTATGTGAAGATATTTCCTTCACAGCTAAAGGCCTCAAACCGCTCCAAATATACAGTTGCAGATTCTACAAAAAAAGTGTTTCCAAACTGCTCATTCAAAAGACGTGTTCAGCTCTGTGAGGTGAATGCACACTTCACAGAGAAGTTTCTCAGAATGCTTCTGTCTAGTTTTTATGTGAAGATATTCCCTTTTTAGCTATAAGCCTGAAAGCGCTCCAAATTCCATTTTCATACACTGCAAAAAGAGTCTTTCGAAACTGCTCAATCAAAAGAAAGGTGAACCTCTGTTAAATGAATGCACGCATCACAAAAAGGTCTATCAGAATGCTTCTGTCTAGATTTTATGTGAGGATATTTCCTGTTCAACCATGGGCCTCAAAGCGCTCCAAATATCCACTTGCAGATTCTACAAAAAGATTCTTACAAAACAGCTCAATCTAAAGAAAGCTTCAACTCTCTGTGTTGAATGCAGACATCATAAGTAATTTGTCAAAATGTTTCTGTCTAGTTTCTAAGTGAAGATATTTCCTTTACCACCATAGGCCTCAATGCACTCCAAATATCCATGTGCAGATACTACAAAAAGAGTGTTTCCAAACTGCTCAATCAAAAGAAAGGTTCAACTCTGTGAGTTGCATGCACACATCACAAGGAAGTATCTGAGAATGCTTCCGCGCAGTTTTTAAGTGAAGATATTTCCTTTTCCCCTATAGGCCTCAAAGTGCTCCAAATATGCACTTGCAGTTTCTACAAACGAGTGTTTCAAAATGACCAAATCAAAACAAATGTTCAACTCTGTGAGATGAATGCACAATTCGTAAAGAAGTTTCTCAGAATGCTTTTGTGTAGTTTTTATGTGAAGATATTTAATTCTCCCACATAGGCCTCAAAGCACTCCAAATATCCACTACCAGATTCTCCAAAAACAGTGTTTCAGAACGGCTCAATCAAAAGAAAGGTTCAACTCTGTGAGATGAATGCACACATCACTAGAAGGTTCTCAGAATGCTTCTGTCTCGTTTTTATGTGAAGATATTTCCTTTTCAGCTGTAGGTCTCAAAGCGCTCCAAATATCCATTGGCAGATACGAAAAATAGAGTGTTTCCAAACTGCTAAATCTAAAGAAAGGTTCAACTTTGTGAGTTGAAGGCTGACATTACAAAGAAGTTTCTGAGAATGCTCCTGTCTAGTTTTTAAGTGAAGATATTTCCTTTTCCACCATAGGCCTCAATGCGCTCCAAATATCCATTTGCAGATTCTCCAAAAAGAGTGTTTCCAAACTGCTTAATCAAAAGAAAGGTTCAACTCTGTGAGTTGAATGCACACATCACAAGGAAGTATCTGAGAATGCTTCTGTCCAGTTTTTAAGTGAAGATATTTCGTTTTCCACCATAGGCCTCAAAGTGCTACAATTATGCACTTGCAGTTTCTACAAAAGGAGTGTTTCACAATGGCTCAATCAAAACAAAAGTTCAACTCTGTGAGATGAATGCACACATCACAAAGAAGTTTCTCGGAATGCTTCTGTCTGGTTTTTATGTGAAGATATTTCCTTTTAAGCTATAGGCCTCAAAGTGCAAAAAGTATCCATTTGCAGACGCTACAAAGAGTGTTTACAAATGGCTCAATCAAAAGAAAGCTTCAACTCTGTCAGTTGAATTCACACATCACAAAGTAGTTTCTGAGAATGCTTCTGTCTAGTTTTTATGTGAAGATATTTCCTTTTCCACCAGAGGCCTCAAAGCGCTCCAAATATCCACTTGCAGATTCTGCAAAAAGAGTGTTTCAAAACTCCTCAATCAAAAGAAAGCTTCAACTCTGTGAGATGAATGCACACGTCACAAAGAAGTTTCTCAGAATGCTTCAGTCTAGTTTTTATGTGAAGATATTTCCTTTTCTGCTTTAGGTCTCAAAGCGCTCCGAATACACATTTGCAGATACTACAAAAAGATTGTTTCCAAAGTGCTCAATCAAAAGAAATGTTCAACTGTGTGAGTTGAATACACACATCACAAAGAAGTTTCTGAGAATGCTTCTGTCTATTTTTTATGTGAAGATATGTCCTTTTCCACCAGATGCCACAATCGCTCTTAATATCCACTTGCAAATTCTACAAAAATAGTGTTTTAAAACTGCTCAATCAAACGGAAAGGTCCAACTCTGTTAGTTGAATGCACACATCACAAAGAAGTTTCTGAGAATGCCTCTGTCTAGTTTTTATGTGAAGATATTTTCTTTTCCACGATAGTCATCAAAGAGCTCCAAATATCTACTTGCAGATTTTACAAAAAGAGTGTTTCAAAACTGCTCAATCCAAAGAATGCTTCAACTCTGTGAGTTGAATGCACACATCACATAGAGGTTTCTGAGAATGCTTCTGTCTAGTTTTTATGTGAAGATATTTGCTTCTGCACCAGAGGCCACAATCGCTCCTACTTTTCACTTGCAAATTCTACAAAAATAGTGTTTCAAAACTGCTCAATCAAAAAAAAAAAAACTTTCAACTCCGTGAGTTGCATGCACACATCACAAAGAACTTTCTGAGAATGCTTCTGTGTAGATTTTATGTGAAGATATTTCCTTTTCCACCACAGGCCTCAAAGCGCTCCAAATATCCACTTGCAGATTCTAAAAAAGAGTATTTCAATACTGATCAATCAAAAGAAAGCTTCAACTCTGTGAGTTGAATGCACACCTTAGAAAGAAGTTTCTGAGAGTGCCTTTGTCTAGTTTTTATGTGAGGATATTTCCCTTTCCAACCTAGGCGTCAAAATGCTCCAAATATTCTCTTGCAGATTCTATTAAAAGAGAGTTTCAAAACTGCTCAATCAAAAGAAAGGTTCAACTCGGTGAGATGAATGCACACATCACAAAGAAGTTCCTCAGAATGATTCTGTCTAGTTTTTATGTGAAGATATTTCCTTATCAGCTGTATGCCTCAAAGGACTCCAAATTTCCATTTGCAGATACTAGACAAGAAGTAATTTCCAGCTGCCCAATCAAAAGAAAGCTTCAACTCTGTGAGTTGAATGCACACATCACAAAGAAGTTTCTCAGAATGCTTCTGTTTAGTTTTTATGTGAAGATATTTCCTTCACAGCTAAAGGCCTCAAACCGCTCCAAATATCCAGTTGCAGATTCTACAAAAAAAGTGTTTCCAAACTGCTCATTCAAAAGACATGTTCAGCTCTGTGAGGTGAATGCACACTTCACAGAGAAGTTTCTCAGAATGCTTCTGTCTAGTTTCTATGTGAAGATATTTCCTTTTTAGCTATAAGCCTGAAAGCGCTCCAAATTCCATTTTCATACACTGCAAAAAGAGTCTTTCCAAACTGCTCAATCAAAAGAAAGGTTAACCTCTGTTAAATGAATGCACGCATCACAAAAAGGTCTATAAGAATGCTTCTGTCTAGATTTTATGTGAGGATATTTCCTGTTCAACCATGGGCCTCAAAGCGCTCCAAATATCCACTTGCAGATTCTACAAAAAGATTCTTACAAAACAGCTCAATCTAAAGAAAGCTTCAACTCTCTGTGTTGAATGCAGACATCATAAGTAATTTGTCAAAATGTTTCTGTCTAGTTTCTAAGTGAAGATATTTCCTTTACCACCATAGGCCTCAATGCATTCCAAATATCCATGTGCAGATACTACAAAAAGAGTGTTTCCAAACTGCTCAATCAAAAGAAAGGTTCAACTCTGTGAGTTGCATGCACACATCACAAGGAAGTATCTGAGAATGCTTCTGCGTAGTTTTTCAGTGAAGATATTTCCTTTTCCCCTATAGGCCTCAAAGTGCTCCAAATATGCACTTGCAGTTTCTACAAACGAGTGTTTCAAAATGACCAAATCAAAACAAATGTTCAACTCTGTGAGATGAATGCACAATTCGTAAAGAAGTTTCTCAGAATGCTTTTGTGTAGTTTTTATGTGAAGATATTTAACTCTCCCACATAGGCCTCAAAGCACTCCAAATATCCACTACCAGATTCTCCAAAAACAGTGTTTCAGAACGGCTCAATCAAAAAAAAGGTTCAACTCTGTGAGATGAATGCACACATCACTAGAAGGTTGTCAGAATGCTTCTGTCTCGTTTTTATGTGAAGATATTTCCTTTTCAGCTGTAGGTCTCAAAGCGCTCCCAATATCCATTGGCAGATACGAAAAATAGAGTGTTTCCAAACTGCTAAATCTAAAGAAAGGTTCAACTTTGTGAGTTGAAGGCTGACATTACAAAGAAGTTTCTGAGAATGCTCCTGTCTAGTTTTTAAGTGAAGATATTTCCTTTTCCACCATAGGCCTCAATGCGCTCCAAATATCCATTTGCAGATTCTCCAAAAAGAGTGTTTCCAAACTGCTTAATCAAAAGAAAGGTTCAACTCTGTGAGTTGAATGCACACATCACAAGGAAGTATCTGAGAATGCTTCTGTCCAGTTTTTAAGTGAAGATATTTCGTTTTCCACCATAGGCCTCAAAGTGCTACAATTATGCACTTGCAGTTTCTACAAAAGGAGTGTTTCACAATGGCTCAATCAAAACAAAAGTTCAACTCTGTGAGATGAATGCACACATCACAAAGAAGTTTCTCGGAATGCTTCTGTCTGGTTTTTATGTGAAGATATTTCCTTTTAAGCTATAGGCCTCAAATTGCAAAAAGTATCCATTTGCAGACGCTACAAAGAGTGTTTACAAATGGCTCAATCAAAAGAATGCTTCAACTCTGTCAGTTGAATTCACACATCACAAAGTAGTTTCTGAGAATGCTTCTGTCTAGTTTTTATGTGAAGATATTTCCTTTTCCACCAGAGGCCTCAAAGCGCTCCAAATATCCACTTGCAGATTCTGCAAAAAGAGTGTTTCAAAACTCCTCAATCAAAAGAAAGCTTCAACTCTGTGAGATGAATGCACACGTCACAAAGAAGTTTCTCAGAATGCTTCAGTCTAGTTTTTATGTGAAGATATTTCCTTTTCTGCTTTAGGTCTCAAAGCGCTCCGAATACACATTTGCAGATACTACAAAAAGATTGTTTCCAAAGTGCTCAATCAAAAGAAATGTTCAACTGTGTGAGTTGAATACACACATCACAAAGAAGTTTCTGAGAATGCTTCTGTCTATTTTTTATGTGAAGATATGTCCTTTTCCACCAGATGCCACAATCGCTCTTAATATCCACTTGCAAATTCTACAAAAATAGTGTTTTAAAACTGCTCAATCAAACGGAAAGGTCCAACTCTGTTAGTTGAATGCACACATCACAAAGAACTTTCTGAGAATGCCTCTGTCTAGTTTTTATGTGAAGATATTTTCTTTTCCACGATAGTCATCAAAGAGCTCCAAATATCTACTTGCAGATTCTACAAAAAGAGTGTTTCAAAACTGCTCAATCCAAAGAATGCTTCAACTCTGTGAGTTGAATGCACACATCACATAGAGGTTTCTGAGAATGCTTCTGTCTAGTTTTTATGTGAAGATATTTGCTTCTGCACCAGAGGCCACAATCGCTCCTACTATTCACTTGCAAATTCTACAAAAATAGTGTTTCAAAACTGCTCAATCAAAAAAAAAAAACTTTCAAATCCGAGAGTTGCATGCACACATCACAAAGAACTCTCTGAGAATGCTTCTGTGTAGATTTTATGTGAAGATATTTCCTTTTCCACCACAGGCCTCAAAGCGCTCCAAATATCCACTTGCAGATTCTAAAAAAGAGTATTTCAATACTGATCAATCAAAAGAAAGCTTCAAATCTGTGAGTTGAATGCACACCTTAGAAAGAAGTTTCTGAGAGTGCCTTTGTCTAGTTTTTATGTGAGGATATTTCCCTTTCCATCCTAGGCGTCAAAATGCTCCAAATATTCTCTTGCAGATTCTATTAAAAGAGAGTTTCAACACTGCTCAATCAAAAGAAAGGTTCAACTCGGTGAGATGAATGCACACATCACAAAGAAGTTCCTCAGAATGATTCTGTCTAGTTTTTATGTGAAGATATTTCCTTATCAGCTGTATGCCTCAAAGGACTCCAAATTTCCATTTGCAGATACTAGAAAAGAAGTAATTTCCAGCTGCCCAATCAAAAGAAAGCTTCAACTCTGTGAGTTGAATGCACACATCACAAAGAAGTTTCTCAGAATGCTTCTGTTTAGTTTTTATGTGAAGATATTTCCTTCACAGCTAAAGGCCTCAAACCGCTCCAAATATACAGTTGCAGATTCTACAAAAAAAGTGTTTCCAAACTGCTCATTCAAAAGACGTGTTCAGCTCTGTGAGGTGAATGCACACTTCACAGAGAAGTTTCTCAGAATGCTTCTGTCTAGTTTTTATGTGAAGATATTCCCTTTTTAGCTATAAGCCTGAAAGCGCTCCAAATTCCATTTTCATACACTGCAAAAAGAGTCTTTCGAAACTGCTCAATCAAAAGAAAGGTGAACCTCTGTTAAATGAATGCACGCATCACAAAAAGGTCTATCAGAATGCTTCTGTCTAGATTTTATGTGAGGATATTTCCTGTTCAACCATGGGCCTCAAAGCGCTCCAAATATCCACTTGCAGATTCTACAAAAAGATTCTTACAAAACAGCTCAATCTAAAGAAAGCTTCAACTCTCTGTGTTGAATGCAGACATCATAAGTAATTTGTCAAAATGTTTCTGTCTAGTTTCTAAGTGAAGATATTTCCTTTACCACCATAGGCCTCAATGCACTCCAAATATCCATGTGCAGATACTACAAAAAGAGTGTTTCCAAACTGCTCAATCAAAAGAAAGGTTCAACTCTGTGAGTTGCATGCACACATCACAAGGAAGTATCTGAGAATGCTTCCGCGCAGTTTTTAAGTGAAGATATTTCCTTTTCCCCTATAGGCCTCAAAGTGCTCCAAATATGCACTTGCAGTTTCTACAAACGAGTGTTTCAAAATGACCAAATCAAAACAAATGTTCAACTCTGTGAGATGAATGCACAATTCGTAAAGAAGTTTCTCAGAATGCTTTTGTGTAGTTTTTATGTGAAGATATTTAATTCTCCCACATAGGCCTCAAAGCACTCCAAATATCCACTACCAGATTCTCCAAAAACAGTGTTTCAGAACGGCTCAATCAAAAGAAAGGTTCAACTCTGTGAGATGAATGCACACATCACTAGAAGGTTCTCAGAATGCTTCTGTCTCGTTTTTATGTGAAGATATTTCCTTTTCAGCTGTAGGTCTCAAAGCGCTCCAAATATCCATTGGCAGATACGAAAAATAGAGTGTTTCCAAACTGCTAAATCTAAAGAAAGGTTCAACTTTGTGAGTTGAAGGCTGACATTACAAAGAAGTTTCTGAGAATGCTCCTGTCTAGTTTTTAAGTGAAGATATTTCCTTTTCCACCATAGGCCTCAATGCGCTCCAAATATCCATTTGCAGATTCTCCAAAAAGAGTGTTTCCAAACTGCTTAATCAAAAGAAAGGTTCAACTCTGTGAGTTGAATGCACACATCACAAGGAAGTATCTGAGAATGCTTCTGTCCAGTTTTTAAGTGAAGATATTTCGTTTTCCACCATAGGCCTCAAAGTGCTACAATTATGCACTTGCAGTTTCTACAAAAGGAGTGTTTCACAATGGCTCAATCAAAACAAAAGTTCAACTCTGTGAGATGAATGCACACATCACAAAGAAGTTTCTCGGAATGCTTCTGTCTGGTTTTTATGTGAAGATATTTCCTTTTAAGCTATAGGCCTCAAAGTGCAAAAAGTATCCATTTGCAGACGCTACAAAGAGTGTTTACAAATGGCTCAATCAAAAGAAAGCTTCAACTCTGTCAGTTGAATTCACACATCACAAAGTAGTTTCTGAGAATGCTTCTGTCTAGTTTTTATGTGAAGATATTTCCTTTTCCACCAGAGGCCTCAAAGCGCTCCAAATATCCACTTGCAGATTCTGCAAAAAGAGTGTTTCAAAACTCCTCAATCAAAAGAAAGCTTCAACTCTGTGAGATGAATGCACACGTCACAAAGAAGTTTCTCAGAATGCTTCAGTCTAGTTTTTATGTGAAGATATTTCCTTTTCTGCTTTAGGTCTCAAAGCGCTCCGAATACACATTTGCAGATACTACAAAAAGATTGTTTCCAAAGTGCTCAATCAAAAGAAATGTTCAACTGTGTGAGTTGAATACACACATCACAAAGAAGTTTCTGAGAATGCTTCTGTCTATTTTTTATGTGAAGATATGTCCTTTTCCACCAGATGCCACAATCGCTCTTAATATCCACTTGCAAATTCTACAAAAATAGTGTTTTAAAACTGCTCAATCAAACGGAAAGGTCCAACTCTGTTAGTTGAATGCACACATCACAAAGAACTTTCTGAGAATGCCTCTGTCTAGTTTTTATGTGAAGATATTTTCTTTTCCACGATAGTCATCAAAGAGCTCCAAATATCTACTTGCAGATTCTACAAAAAGAGTGTTTCAAAACTGCTCAATCCAAAGAATGCTTCAACTCTGTGAGTTGAATGCACACATCACATAGAGGTTTCTGAGAATGCTTCTGTCTAGTTTTTATGTGAAGATATTTGCTTCTGCACCAGAGGCCACAATCGCTCCTACTATTCACTTGCAAATTCTACAAAAATAGTGTTTCAAAACTGCTCAATCAAAAAAAAAAAACTTTCAAATCCGAGAGTTGCATGCACACATCACAAAGAACTCTCTGAGAATGCTTCTGTGTAGATTTTATGTGAAGATATTTCCTTTTCCACCACAGGCCTCAAAGCGCTCCAAATATCCACTTGCAGATTCTAAAAAAGAGTATTTCAATACTGATCAATCAAAAGAAAGCTTCAAATCTGTGAGTTGAATGCACACCTTAGAAAGAAGTTTCTGAGAGTGCCTTTGTCTAGTTTTTATGTGAGGATATTTCCCTTTCCATCCTAGGCGTCAAAATGCTCCAAATATTCTCTTGCAGATTCTATTAAAAGAGAGTTTCAACACTGCTCAATCAAAAGAAAGGTTCAACTCGGTGAGATGAATGCACACATCACAAAGAAGTTCCTCAGAATGATTCTGTCTAGTTTTTATGTGAAGATATTTCCTTATCAGCTGTATGCCTCAAAGGACTCCAAATTTCCATTTGCAGATACTAGAAAAGAAGTAATTTCCAGCTGCCCAATCAAAAGAAAGCTTCAACTCTGTGAGTTGAATGCACACATCACAAAGAAGTTTCTCAGAATGCTTCTGTTTAGTTTTTATGTGAAGATATTTCCTTCACAGCTAAAGGCCTCAAACCGCTCCAAATATACAGTTGCAGATTCTACAAAAAAAGTGTTTCCAAACTGCTCATTCAAAAGACGTGTTCAGCTCTGTGAGGTGAATGCACACTTCACAGAGAAGTTTCTCAGAATGCTTCTGTCTAGTTTTTATGTGAAGATATTCCCTTTTTAGCTATAAGCCTGAAAGCGCTCCAAATTCCATTTTCATACACTGCAAAAAGAGTCTTTCGAAACTGCTCAATCAAAAGAAAGGTGAACCTCTGTTAAATGAATGCACGCATCACAAAAAGGTCTATCAGAATGCTTCTGTCTAGATTTTATGTGAGGATATTTCCTGTTCAACCATGGGCCTCAAAGCGCTCCAAATATCCACTTGCAGATTCTACAAAAAGATTCTTACAAAACAGCTCAATCTAAAGAAAGCTTCAACTCTCTGTGTTGAATGCAGACATCATAAGTAATTTGTCAAAATGTTTCTGTCTAGTTTCTAAGTGAAGATATTTCCTTTACCACCATAGGCCTCAATGCACTCCAAATATCCATGTGCAGATACTACAAAAAGAGTGTTTCCAAACTGCTCAATCAAAAGAAAGGTTCAACTCTGTGAGTTGCATGCACACATCACAAGGAAGTATCTGAGAATGCTTCCGCGCAGTTTTTAAGTGAAGATATTTCCTTTTCCCCTATAGGCCTCAAAGTGCTCCAAATATGCACTTGCAGTTTCTACAAACGAGTGTTTCAAAATGACCAAATCAAAACAAATGTTCAACTCTGTGAGATGAATGCACAATTCGTAAAGAAGTTTCTCAGAATGCTTTTGTGTAGTTTTTATGTGAAGATATTTAATTCTCCCACATAGGCCTCAAAGCACTCCAAATATCCACTACCAGATTCTCCAAAAACAGTGTTTCAGAACGGCTCAATCAAAAGAAAGGTTCAACTCTGTGAGATGAATGCACACATCACTAGAAGGTTCTCAGAATGCTTCTGTCTCGTTTTTATGTGAAGATATTTCCTTTTCAGCTGTAGGTCTCAAAGCGCTCCAAATATCCATTGGCAGATACGAAAAATAGAGTGTTTCCAAACTGCTAAATCTAAAGAAAGGTTCAACTTTGTGAGTTGAAGGCTGACATTACAAAGAAGTTTCTGAGAATGCTCCTGTCTAGTTTTTAAGTGAAGATATTTCCTTTTCCACCATAGGCCTCAATGCGCTCCAAATATCCATTTGCAGATTCTCCAAAAAGAGTGTTTCCAAACTGCTTAATCAAAAGAAAGGTTCAACTCTGTGAGTTGAATGCACACATCACAAGGAAGTATCTGAGAATGCTTCTGTCCAGTTTTTAAGTGAAGATATTTCGTTTTCCACCATAGGCCTCAAAGTGCTACAATTATGCACTTGCAGTTTCTACAAAAGGAGTGTTTCACAATGGCTCAATCAAAACAAAAGTTCAACTCTGTGAGATGAATGCACACATCACAAAGAAGTTTCTCGGAATGCTTCTGTCTGGTTTTTATGTGAAGATATTTCCTTTTAAGCTATAGGCCTCAAAGTGCAAAAAGTATCCATTTGCAGACGCTACAAAGAGTGTTTACAAATGGCTCAATCAAAAGAAAGCTTCAACTCTGTCAGTTGAATTCACACATCACAAAGTAGTTTCTGAGAATGCTTCTGTCTAGTTTTTATGTGAAGATAATTCCTTTTCCACCAGAGGCCTCAAAGCGCTCCAAATATCCACTTGCAGATTCTGCAAAAAGAGTGTTTCAAAACTCCTCAATCAAAAGAAAGGTTGAACTCTGTGAGATGAATGCACACGTCACAAAGAAGTTTCTCAGAATGCTTCAGTCTAGTTTTTATGTGAAGATATTTCCTTTTCTGCTTTAGGTCTCAAAGCGCTCCGAATACACATTTGCAGATACTACAAAAAGATTGTTTCCAAAGTGCTCAATCAAAAGAAATGTTCAACTGTGTGAGTTGAATACACACATCACAAAGAAGTTTCTGAGAATGCTTCTGTCTATTTTTTATGTGAAGATATGTCCTTTTCCACCAGATGCCACAATCGCTCTTAATATCCACTTGCAAATTCTACAAAAATAGTGTTTTAAAACTGCTCAATCAAACGGAAAGGTCCAACTCTGTTAGTTGAATGCACACATCACAAAGAACTTTCTGAGAATGCCTCTGTCTAGTTTTTATGTGAAGATATTTTCTTTTCCACGATAGTCATCAAAGAGCTCCAAATATCTACTTGCAGATTTTACAAAAAGAGTGTTTCAAAACTGCTCAATCCAAAGAATGCTTCAACTCTGTGAGTTGAATGCACACATCACATAGAGGTTTCTGAGAATGCTTCTGTCTAGTTTTTATGTGAAGATATTTGCTTCTGCACCAGAGGCCACAATCGCTCCTACTTTTCACTTGCAAATTCTACAAAAATAGTGTTTCAAAACTGCTCAATCAAAAAAAAAAAAACTTTCAACTCCGTGAGTTGCATGCACACATCACAAAGAACTTTCTGAGAATGCTTCTGTGTAGATTTTATGTGAAGATATTTCCTTTTCCACCACAGGCCTCAAAGCGCTCCAAATATCCACTTGCAGATTCTAAAAAAGAGTATTTCAATACTGATCAATCAAAAGAAAGCTTCAACTCTGTGAGTTGAATGCACACCTTAGAAAGAAGTTTCTGAGAGTGCCTTTGTCTAGTTTTTATGTGAGGATATTTCCCTTTCCAACCTAGGCGTCAAAATGCTCCAAATATTCTCTTGCAGATTCTATTAAAAGAGAGTTTCAAAACTGCTCAATCAAAAGAAAGGTTCAACTCGGTGAGATGAATGCACACATCACAAAGAAGTTCCTCAGAATGATTCTGTCTAGTTTTTATGTGAAGATATTTCCTTATCAGCTGTATGCCTCAAAGGACTCCAAATTTCCATTTGCAGATACTAGACAAGAAGTAATTTCCAGCTGCCCAATCAAAAGAAAGCTTCAACTCTGTGAGTTGAATGCACACATCACAAAGAAGTTTCTCAGAATGCTTCTGTTTAGTTTTTATGTGAAGATATTTCCTTCACAGCTAAAGGCCTCAAACCGCTCCAAATATCCAGTTGCAGATTCTACAAAAAAAGTGTTTCCAAACTGCTCATTCAAAAGACATGTTCAGCTCTGTGAGGTGAATGCACACTTCACAGAGAAGTTTCTCAGAATGCTTCTGTCTAGTTTCTATGTGAAGATATTTCCTTTTTAGCTATAAGCCTGAAAGCGCTCCAAATTCCATTTTCATACACTGCAAAAAGAGTCTTTCCAAACTGCTCAATCAAAAGAAAGGTTAACCTCTGTTAAATGAATGCACGCATCACAAAAAGGTCTATAAGAATGCTTCTGTCTAGATTTTATGTGAGGATATTTCCTGTTCAACCATGGGCCTCAAAGCGCTCCAAATATCCACTTGCAGATTCTACAAAAAGATTCTTACAAAACAGCTCAATCTAAAGAAAGCTTCAACTCTCTGTGTTGAATGCAGACATCATAAGTAATTTGTCAAAATGTTTCTGTCTAGTTTCTAAGTGAAGATATTTCCTTTACCACCATAGGCCTCAATGCACTCCAAATATCCATGTGCAGATACTACAAAAAGAGTGTTTCCAAACTGCTCAATCAAAAGAAAGGTTCAACTCTGTGAGTTGCATGCACACATCACAAGGAAGTATCTGAGAATGCTTCTGCGTAGTTTTTCAGTGAAGATATTTCCTTTTCCCCTATAGGCCTCAAAGTGCTCCAAATATGCACTTGCAGTTTCTACAAACGAGTGTTTCAAAATGACCAAATCAAAACAAATGTTCAACTCTGTGAGATGAATGCACAATTCGTAAAGAAGTTTCTCAGAATGCTTTTGTGTAGTTTTTATGTGAAGATATTTAACTCTCCCACATAGGCCTCAAAGCACTCCAAATATCCACTACCAGATTCTCCAAAAACAGTGTTTCAGAACGGCTCAATCAAAAAAAAGGTTCAACTCTGTGAGATGAATGCACACATCACTAGAAGGTTGTCAGAATGCTTCTGTCTCGTTTTTATGTGAAGATATTTCCTTTTCAGCTGTAGGTCTCAAAGCGCTCCCAATATCCATTGGCAGATACGAAAAATAGAGTGTTTCCAAACTGCTAAATCTAAAGAAATGTTCAACTTTGTGAGTTGAAGGCTGACATTACAAAGAAGTTTCTGAGAATGCTCCTGTCTAGTTTTTAAGTGAAGATATTTCCTTTTCCACCATAGGCCTCAATGCGCTCCAAATATCCATTTGCAGATTCTCCAAAAAGAGTGTTTCCAAACTGCTTAATCAAAAGAAAGGTTCAACTCTGTGAGTTGAATGCACACATCACAAGGAAGTATCTGAGAATGCTTCTGTCCAGTTTTTAAGTGAAGATATTTCGTTTTCCACCATAGGCCTCAAAGTGCTACAATTATGCACTTGCAGTTTCTACAAAAGGAGTGTTTCACAATGGCTCAATCAAAACAAAAGTTCAACTCTGTGAGATGAATGCACACATCACAAAGAAGTTTCTCGGAATGCTTCTGTCTGGTTTTTATGTGAAGATATTTCCTTTTAAGCTATAGGCCTCAAAGTGCAAAAAGTATCCATTTGCAGACGCTACAAAGAGTGTTTACAAATGGCTCAATCAAAAGAATGCTTCAACTCTGTCAGTTGAATTCACACATCACAAAGTAGTTTCTGAGAATGCTTCTGTCTAGTTTTTATGTGAAGATATTTCCTTTTCCACCAGAGGCCTCAAAGCGCTCCAAATATCCACTTGCAGATTCTGCAAAAAGAGTGTTTCAAAACTCCTCAATCAAAAGAAAGCTTCAACTCTGTGAGATGAATGCACACGTCACAAAGAAGTTTCTCAGAATGCTTCAGTCTAGTTTTTATGTGAAGATATTTCCTTTTCTGCTTTAGGTCTCAAAGCGCTCCGAATACACATTTGCAGATACTACAAAAAGATTGTTTCCAAAGTGCTCAATCAAAAGAAATGTTCAACTCTGTGAGTTGAATACACACATCACAAAGAAGTTTCTGAGAATGCTTCTGTCTATTTTTTATGTGAAGATATGTCCTTTTCCACCAGATGCCACAATCGCTCTTAATATCCACTTGCAAATTCTACAAAAATAGTGTTTTAAAACTGCTCAATCAAACGGAAAGGTCCAACTCTGTTAGTTGAATGCACACATCACAAAGAACTTTCTGAGAATGCCTCTGTCTAGTTTTTATGTGAAGATATTTTCTTTTCCACGATAGTCATCAAAGAGCTCCAAATATCTACTTGCAGATTCTACAAAAAGAGTGTTTCAAAACTGCTCAATCCAAAGAATGCTTCAACTCTGTGAGTTGAATGCACACATCACATAGAGGTTTCTGAGAATGCTTCTGTCTAGTTTTTATGTGAAGATATTTGCTTCTGCACCAGAGGCCACAATCGCTCCTACTATTCACTTGCAAATTCTACAAAAATAGTGTTTCAAAACTGCTCAATCAAAAAAAAAAAAACTTTCAAATCCGAGAGTTGCATGCACACATCACAAAGAACTCTCTGAGAATGCTTCTGTGTAGATTTTATGTGAAGATATTTCCTTTTCCACCACAGGCCTCAAAGCGCTCCAAATATCCACTTGCAGATTCTAAAAAAGAGTATTTCAATACTGATCAATCAAAAGAAAGCTTCAAATCTGTGAGTTGAATGCACACCTTAGAAAGAAGTTTCTGAGAGTGCCTTTGTCTAGTTTTTATGTGGGGATATTTCCCTTTCCATCCTAGGCGTCAAAATGCTCCAAATATTCTCTTGCAGATTCTATTAAAAGAGAGTTTCAACACTGCTCAATCAAAAGAAAGGTTCAACTCGGTGAGATGAATGCACACATCACAAAGAAGTTCCTCAGAATGATTCTGTCTAGTTTTTATGTGAAGATATTTCCTTATCAGCTGTATGCCTCAAAGGACTCCAAATTTCCATTTGCAGATACTAGAAAAGAAGTAATTTCCAGCTGCCCAATCAAAAGAAAGCTTCAACTCTGTGAGTTGAATGCACACATCACAAAGAAGTTTCTCAGAATGCTTCTGTTTAGTTTTTATGTGAAGATATTTCCTTCACAGCTAAAGGCCTCAAACCGCTCCAAATATCCAGTTGCAGATTCTACAAAAAAAGTGTTTCCAAACTGCTCATTCAAAAGACATGTTCAGCTCTGTGAGGTGAATGCACACTTCACAGAGAAGTTTCTCAGAATGCTTCTGTCTAGTTTTTATGTGAAGATATTTCCTTTTTAGCTATAAGCCTGAAAGCGCTCCAAATTCCATTTTCATACACTGCAAAAAGAGTCTGCCCAAACTGCTCAATCAAAAGAAAGGTTAACCTCTGTTAAATGAATGCACGCATCACAAAAAGGTCTATCAGAATGCTTCTGTCTAGATTTTATGTGAGGATATTTCCTGTTCAACCATGGGCCTCAAAGCGCTCCAAATATCCACTTGCAGATTCTACAAAAAGATTCTTACAAAACAGCTCAATCTAAAGAAAGCTTCAACTCTCTGTGTTGAATGCAGACATCATAAGTAATTTGTCAAAATGTTTCTGTCTAGTTTCTAAGTGAAGATATTTCCTTTACCACCATAGGCCTCAATGCACTCCAAATATCCATGTGCAGAAACTACAAAAAGAGTGTTTCCAAACTGCTCAATCAAAAGAAAGGTTCAACTCTGTGAGTTGCATGCACACATCACAAGGAACTATCTGAGAATGCTTCTGCGTAGTTTTTAAGTGAAGATATTTCCTTTTCCCCTATAGGCCTCAAAGTGCTCCAAATATGCACTTGCAGTTTCTACAAACGAGTGTTTCAAAATGACCAAATCAAAACAAATGTTCAACTCTGTGAGATGAATGCACAATTCGTAAAGAAGTTTCTCAGAATGCTTTTGTGTAGTTTTTATGTGAAGATATTTAATTCTCCCACATAGGCCTCAAAGCACTCCAAATATCCACTACCAGATTCTCCAAAAACAGTGTTTCAGAACGGCTCAATCAAAAGAAAGGTTCAACTCTGTGAGATGAATGCACACATCACTAGAAGGTTCTCAGAATGCTTCTGTCTCGTTTTTATGTGAAGATATTTCCTTTTCAGCTGTAGGTCTCAAAGCGCTCCAAATATCCATTGGCAGATACGAAAAATAGAGTGTTTCCAAACTGCTAAATCTAAAGAAAGGTTCAACTTTGTGAGTTGAAGGCTGACATTACAAAGAAGTTTCTGAGAATGCTCCTGTCTAGTTTTTAAGTGAAGATATTTCCTTTTCCACCATAGGCCTCAATGCGCTCCAAATATCCATTTGCAGATTCTCCAAAAAGAGTGTTTCCAAACTGCTTAATCAAAAGAAAGGTTCAACTCTGTGAGTTGAATGCACACATCACAAGGAAGTATCTGAGAATGCTTCTGTCCAGTTTTTAAGTGAAGATATTTCGTTTTCCACCATAGGCCTCAAAGTGCTACAATTATGCACTTGCAGTTTCTACAAAAGGAGTGTTTCACAATGGCTCAATCAAAACAAAAGTTCAACTCTGTGAGATGAATGCACACATCACAAAGAAGTTTCTCGGAATGCTTCTGTCTGGTTTTTATGGGAAGATATTTCCTTTTAAGCTATAGGCCTCAAAGTGCAAAAAGTATCCATTTGCAGACACTACAAAGAGTGTTTACAAATGGCTCAATCAAAAGAAAGCTTCAACTCTGTCAGTTGAATTCACACATCACAAAGTAGTTTCTGAGAATGCTTCTGTCTAGTTTTTATGTGAAGATATTTCCTTTTCCACCAGAGGCCTCAAAGCGCTCCAAATATCCACTTGCAGATTCTGCAAAAAGAGTGTTTCAAAACTCCTCAATCAAAAGAAAGCTTCAACTCTGTGAGATGAATGCACGCGTCACAAAGAAGTTTCTCAGAATGCTTCAGTCTAGTTTTTATGTGAAGATATTTCCTTTTCTGCTTTAGGTCTCAAAGCGCTCCGAATACACATTTGCAGATACTACAAAAAGATTGTTTCCAAAGTGCTCAATCAAAAGAAATGTTCAACTGTGTGAGTTGAATACACACATCACAAAGAAGTTTCTGAGAATGCTTCTGTCTATTTTTTATCTGAAGATATGTCCTTTTCCACCAGATGCCACAATCGCTCTTAATATCCACTTGCAAATTCTACAAAAATAGTGTTTTAAAACTGCTCAATCAAACGGAAAGGTCCAACTCTGTTAGTTGAATGCACACATCACAAAGAACTTTCTGAGAATGCCTCTGTCTAGTTTTTATGTGAAGATATTTTCTTTTCCACGATAGTCATCAAAGAGCTCCAAATATCTACTTGCAGATTCTACAAAAAGAGTGTTTCAAAACTGCTCAATCAAAAGAATGCTTCAACTCTGTGAGTTGAATGAACACATCACATAGAGGTTTCTGAGAAAGCTTCTGTCTAGTTTTTATGTGAAGATATTTGCTTCTGCACCAGAGGCCACAATCGCTCCTACTATTCACTTGCAAATTCTACAAAAATAGTGTTTCAAAACTGCTCAATCAAAAAAAAAAATCTTTCAACTCCGAGAGTTGCATGCACACATCACAAAGAACTTTCTGAGAATGCTTCTGTGTAGATTTTATGTGAAGATATTTCCTTTTCCACCACAGGCCTCAAAGCGCTCCAAATATCCACTTGCAGATTCTAAAAAAGAGTATTTCAATACTGATCAATCAAAAGAAAGCTTCAACTCTGTGAGTTGAATGCACACCTTAGAAAGAAGTTTCTGAGAGTGCCTTTGTCTAGTTTTTATGTGAGGATATTTCCCTTTCCAACCTAGGCGTCAAAATGCTCCAAATATTCTCTTGCAGATTCTATTAAAAGAGAGTTTCAAAACTGCTCAATCAAAAGAAAGGTTCAACTCGGTGAGATGAATGCACACATCACAAAGAAGTTCCTCAGAATGATTCTGTCTAGTTTTTATGTGAAGATATTTCCTTATCAGCTGTATGCCTCAAAGGACTCCAAATTTCCATTTGCAGATACTACAAAAGAAGTAATTTACAGCTGCCCAATCAAAAGAAAGCTTCAACTCTGTGAGTTGAATGCACACATCAGAAAGAAGTTTCTCAGAATGCTTCTGTTTAGTTTTTATGTGAAGATATTTCCTTCACAGCTAAAGGCCTCAAACCGCTCCAAATATACAGTTGCAGATTCTACAAAAAAAGTGTTTCCAAACTGCTCATTCAAAAGACGTGTTCAGCTCTGTGAGGTGAATGCACACTTCACAGAGAAGTTTCTCAGAATGCTTCTGTCTAGTTTTTATGTGAAGATATTCCCTTTTTAGCTATAAGCCTGAAAGCGCTCCAAATTCCATTTTCATACACTGCAAAAAGAGTCTTTCGAAACTGCTCAATCAAAAGAAAGGTTAACCTCTGTTAAATGAATGCACGCATCACAAAAAGGTCTATCAGAATGCTTCTGTCTAGATTTTATGTGAGGATATTTCCTGTTCAACCATGGGCCTCAAAGCGCTCCAAATATCCACTTGCAGATTCTACAAAAAGATTCTTACAAAACAGCTCAATCTAAAGAAAGCTTCAACTCTCTGTGTTGAATGCAGACATCATAAGTAATTTGTCAAAATGTTTCTGTCTAGTTTCTAAGTGAAGATATTTCCTTTACCACCATAGGCCTCAATGCACTCCAAATATCCATGTGCAGATACTACAAAAAGAGTGTTTCCAAACTGCTCAATCAAAAGAAAGGTTCAACTCTGTGAGTTGCATGCACACATCACAAGGAAGTATCTGAGAATGCTTCTGCGCAGTTTTTAAGTGAAGATATTTCCTTTTCCCCTATAGGCCTCAAAGTGCTCCAAATATGCACTTGCAGTTTCTACAAACGAGTGTTTCAAAATGACCAAATCAAAACAAATGTTCAACTCTGTGAGATGAATGCACAATTCGTAAAGAAGTTTCTCAGAATGCTTTTGTGTAGTTTTTATGTGAAGATATTTAATTCTCCCACATAGGCCTCAAAGCACTCCAAATATCCACTACCAGATTCTCCAAAAACAGTGTTTCAGAACGGCTCAATCAAAAGAAAGGTTCAACTCTGTGAGATGAATGCACACATCACTAGAAGGTTCTCAGAATGCTTCTGTCTCGTTTTTATGTGAAGATATTTCCTTTTCAGCTGTAGGTCTCAAAGCGCTCCAAATATCCATTGGCAGATACGAAAAATAGAGTGTTTCCAAACTGCTAAATCTAAAGAAAGGTTCAACTTTGTGAGTTGAAGGCTGACATTACAAAGAAGTTTCTGAGAATGCTCCTGTCTAGTTTTTAAGTGAAGATATTTCCTTTTCCACCATAGGCCTCAATGCGCTCCAAATATCCATTTGCAGATTCTCCAAAAAGAGTGTTTCCAAACTGCTTAATCAAAAGGAAGGTTCAACTCTGTGAGTTGAATGCACACATCACAAGGAAGTATCTGAGAATGCTTCTGTCCAGTTTTTAAGTGAAGATATTTCGTTTTCCACCGTAGGCCTCAAAGTGCTACAATTATGCACTTGCAGTTTCTACAAAAGGAGTGTTTCACAATGGCTCAATCAAAACAAAAGTTCAACTCTGTGAGATGAATGCACACATCACAAAGAAGTTTCTCGGAATGCTTCTGTCTGGTTTTTATGTGAAGATATTTCCTTTTAAGCTATAGGCCTCAAAGTGCAAAAAGTATCCATTTGCAGACGCTACAAAGAGTGTTTACAAATGGCTCAATCAAAAGAAAGCTTCAACTCTGTCAGTTGAATTCACACATCACAAAGTAGTTTCTGAGAATGCTTCTGTCTAGTTTTTATGTGAAGATAATTCCTTTTCCACCAGAGGCCTCAAAGCGCTCCAAATATCCACTTGCAGATTCTGCAAAAAGAGTGTTTCAAAACTCCTCAATCAAAAGAAAGGTTGAACTCTGTGAGATGAATGCACACGTCACAAAGAAGTTTCTCAGAATGCTTCAGTCTAGTTTTTATGTGAAGATATTTCCTTTTCTGCTTTAGGTCTCAAAGCGCTCCGAATACACATTTGCAGATACTACAAAAAGATTGTTTCCAAAGTGCTCAATCAAAAGAAATGTTCAACTGTGTGAGTTGAATACACACATCACAAAGAAGTTTCTGAGAATGCTTCTGTCTATTTTTTATGTGAAGATATGTCCTTTTCCACCAGATGCCACAATCGCTCTTAATATCCACTTGCAAATTCTACAAAAATAGTGTTTTAAAACTGCTCAATCAAACGGAAAGGTCCAACTCTGTTAGTTGAATGCACACATCACAAAGAACTTTCTGAGAATGCCTCTGTCTAGTTTTTATGTGAAGATATTTTCTTTTCCACGATAGTCATCAAAGAGCTCCAAATATCTACTTGCAGATTTTACAAAAAGAGTGTTTCAAAACTGCTCAATCCAAAGAATGCTTCAACTCTGTGAGTTGAATGCACACATCACATAGAGGTTTCTGAGAATGCTTCTGTCTAGTTTTTATGTGAAGATATTTGCTTCTGCACCAGAGGCCACAATCGCTCCTACTTTTCACTTGCAAATTCTACAAAAATAGTGTTTCAAAACTGCTCAATCAAAAAAAAAAAAACTTTCAACTCCGTGAGTTGCATGCACACATCACAAAGAACTTTCTGAGAATGCTTCTGTGTAGATTTTATGTGAAGATATTTCCTTTTCCACCACAGGCCTCAAAGCGCTCCAAATATCCACTTGCAGATTCTAAAAAAGAGTATTTCAATACTGATCAATCAAAAGAAAGCTTCAACTCTGTGAGTTGAATGCACACCTTAGAAAGAAGTTTCTGAGAGTGCCTTTGTCTAGTTTTTATGTGAGGATATTTCCCTTTCCAACCTAGGCGTCAAAATGCTCCAAATATTCTCTTGCAGATTCTATTAAAAGAGAGTTTCAAAACTGCTCAATCAAAAGAAAGGTTCAACTCGGTGAGATGAATGCACACATCACAAAGAAGTTCCTCAGAATGATTCTGTCTAGTTTTTATGTGAAGATATTTCCTTATCAGCTGTATGCCTCAAAGGACTCCAAATTTCCATTTGCAGATACTAGACAAGAAGTAATTTCCAGCTGCCCAATCAAAAGAAATCTTCAACTCTGTGAGTTGAATGCACACATCACAAAGAAGTTTCTCAGAATGCTTCTGTTTAGTTTTTATGTGAAGATATTTCCTTCACAGCTAAAGGCCTCAAACCGCTCCAAATATCCAGTTGCAGATTCTACAAAAAAAGTGTTTCCAAACTGCTCATTCAAAAGACATGTTCAGCTCTGTGAGGTGAATGCACACTTCACAGAGAAGTTTCTCAGAATGCTTCTGTCTAGTTTCTATGTGAAGATATTTCCTTTTTAGCTATAAGCCTGAAAGCGCTCCAAATTCCATTTTCATACACTGCAAAAAGAGTCTTTCCAAACTGCTCAATCAAAAGAAAGGTTAACCTCTGTTAAATGAATGCACGCATCACAAAAAGGTCTATCAGAATGCTTCTGTCTAGATTTTATGTGAGGATATTTCCTGTTCAACCATGGGCCTCAAAGCGCTCCAAATATCCACTTGCAGATTCTACAAAAAGATTCTTACAAAACAGCTCAATCTAAAGAAAGCTTCAACTCTCTGTGTTGAATGCAGACATCATAAGTAATTTGTCAAAATGTTTCTGTCTAGTTTCTAAGTGAAGATATTTCCTTTACCACCATAGGCCTCAATGCACTCCAAATATCCATGTGCAGATACTACAAAAAGAGTGTTTCCAAACTGCTCAATCAAAAGAAAGGTTCAACTCTGTGAGTTGCATGCACACATCACAAGGAAGTATCTGAGAATGCTTCTGCGTAGTTTTTCAGTGAAGATATTTCCTTTTCCCCTATAGGCCTCAAAGTGCTCCAAATATGCACTTGCAGTTTCTACAAACGAGTGTTTCAAAATGACCAAATCAAAACAAATGTTCAACTCTGTGAGATGAATGCACAATTCGTAAAGAAGTTTCTCAGAATGCTTTTGTGTAGTTTTTATGTGAAGATATTTAATTCTCCCACGTAGGCCTCAAAGCACTCCAAATATCCACTACCAGATTCTCCAAAAACAGTGTTTCAAAACGGCTCAATCAAAAGAAAGGTTCAACTCTGTGAGATGAATGCACACATCACTAGAAGGTTGTCAGAATGCTTCTGTCTCGTTTTTATGTGAAGATATTTCCTTTTCAGCTGTAGGTCTCAAAGCGCTCCCAATATCCATTGGCAGATACGAAAAATAGAGTGTTTCCAAACTGCTAAATCTAAAGAAAGGTTCAACTTTGTGAGTTGAAGGCTGACATTACAAAGAAGTTTCTGAGAATGCTCCTGTCTAGTTTTTAAGTGAAGATATTTCCTTTTCCACCATAGGCCTCAATGCGCTCCAAATATCCATTTGCAGATTCTCCAAAAAGAGTGTTTCCAAACTGCTTAATCAAAAGAAAGGTTCAACTCTGTGAGTTGAATGCACACATCACAAGGAAGTATCTGAGAATGCTTCTGTCCAGTTTTTAAGTGAAGATATTTCGTTTTCCACCATAGGCCTCAAAGTGCTACAATTATGCACTTGCAGTTTCTACAAAAGGAGTGTTTCACAATGGCTCAATCAAAACAAAAGTTCAACTCTGTGAGATGAATGCACACATCACAAAGAAGTTTCTCGGAATGCTTCTGTCTGGTTTTTATGTGAAGATATTTCCTTTTAAGCTATAGGCCTCAAAGTGCAAAAAGTATCCATTTGCAGACGCTACAAAGAGTGTTTACAAATGGCTCAATCAAAAGAATGCTTCAACTCTGTCAGTTGAATTCACACATCACAAAGTAGTTTCTGAGAATGCTTCTGTCTAGTTTTTATGTGAAGATATTTCCTTTTCCACCAGAGGCCTCAAAGCGCTCCAAATATCCACTTGCAGATTCTGCAAAAAGAGTGTTTCAAAACTCCTCAATCAAAAGAAAGCTTCAACTCTGTGAGATGAATGCACACGTCACAAAGAAGTTTCTCAGAATGCTTCAGTCTAGTTTTTATGTGAAGATATTTCCTTTTCTGCTTTAGGTCTCAAAGCGCTCCGAATACACATTTGCAGATACTACAAAAAGATTGTTTCCAAAGTGCTCAATCAAAAGAAATGTTCAACTCTGTGAGTTGAATACACACATCACAAAGAAGTTTCTGAGAATGCTTCTGTCTATTTTTTATGTGAAGATATGTCCTTTTCCACCAGATGCCACAATCGCTCTTAATATCCACTTGCAAATTCTACAAAAATAGTGTTTTAAAACTGCTCAATCAAACGGAAAGGTCCAACTCTGTTAGTTGAATGCACACATCACAAAGAACTTTCTGAGAATGCCTCTGTCTAGTTTTTATGTGAAGATATTTTCTTTTCCACGATAGTCATCAAAGAGCTCCAAATATCTACTTGCAGATTCTACAAAAAGAGTGTTTCAAAACTGCTCAATCCAAAGAATGCTTCAACTCTGTGAGTTGAATGCACACATCACATAGAGGTTTCTGAGAATGCTTCTGTCTAGTTTTTATGTGAAGATATTTGCTTCTGCACCAGAGGCCACAATCGCTCCTACTATTCACTTGCAAATTCTACAAAAATAGTGTTTCAAAACTGCTCAATCAAAAAAAAAAAACTTTCAAATCCGAGAGTTGCATGCACACATCACAAAGAACTCTCTGAGAATGCTTCTGTGTAGATTTTATGTGAAGATATTTCCTTTTCCACCACAGGCCTCAAAGCGCTCCAAATATCCACTTGCAGATTCTAAAAAAGAGTATTTCAATACTGATCAATCAAAAGAAAGCTTCAACTCTGTGAGTTGAATGCACACCTTAGAAAGAAGTTTCTGAGAGTGCCTTTGTCTAGTTTTTATGTGAGGATATTTCCCTTTCCAACCTAGGCGTCAAAATGCTCCAAATATTCTCTTGCAGATTCTATTAAAAGAGAGTTTCAAAACTGCTCAATCAAAAGAAAGGTTCAACTCGGTGAGATGAATGCACACATCACAAAGAAGTTCCTCAGAATGATTCTGTCTAGTTTTTATGTGAAGATATTTCCTTATCAGCTGTATGCCTCAAAGGACTCCAAATTTCCATTTGCAGATACTAGAAAAGAAGTAATTTCCAGCTGCCCAATCAAAAGAAAGCTTCAACTCTGTGAGTTGAATGCACACATCACAAAGAAGTTTCTCAGAATGCTTCTGTTTAGTTTTTATGTGAAGATATTTCCTTCACAGCTAAAGGCCTCAAACCGCTCCAAATATCCAGTTGCAGATTCTACAAAAAAAGTGTTTCCAAACTGCTCATTCAAAAGACATGTTCAGCTCTGTGAGGTGAATGCACACTTCACAGAGAAGTTTCTCAGAATGCTTCTGTCTAGTTTTTATGTGAAGATATTTCCTTTTTAGCTATAAGCCTGAAAGCGCTCCAAATTCCATTTTCATACACTGCCAAAAGAGTCTTTCCAAACTGCTCAATCAAAAGAAAGGTTAACCTCTGTTAAATGAATGCACGCATCACAAAAAGGTCTATCAGAATGCTTCTGTCTAGATTTTATGTGAGGATATTTCCTGTTCAACCATGGGCCTCAAAGCGCTCCAAATATCCACTTGCAGATTCTACAAAAAGATTCTTACAAAACAGCTCAATCTAAAGAAAGCTTCAACTCTCTGTGTTGAATGCAGACATCATAAGTAATTTGTCAAAATGTTTCTGTCTAGTTTCTAAGTGAAGATATTTCCTTTACCACCATAGGCCTCAATGCACTCCAAATATCCATGTGCAGAAACTACAAAAAGAGTGTTTCCAAACTGCTCAATCAAAAGAAAGGTTCAACTCTGTGAGTTGCATGCACACATCACAAGGAACTATCTGAGAATGCTTCTGCGTAGTTTTTAAGTGAAGATATTTCCTTTTCCCCTATATGCCTCAAAGTGCTCCAAATATGCACTTGCAGTTTCTACAAACGAGTGTTTCAAAATGACCAAATCAAAACAAATGTTCAACTCTGTGAGATGAATGCACAATTCGTAAAGAAGTTTCTCAGAATGCTTTTGTGTAGTTTTTATGTGAAGATATTTAACTCTCCCACATAGGCCTCAAAGCACTCCAAATATCCACTACCAGATTCTCCAAAAACAGTGTTTCAGAACGGCTCGATCAAAAGAAAGGTTCAACTCTGTGAGATGAATGCACACATCACTAGAAGGTTGTCAGAATGCTTCTGTCTCGTTTTTATGTGAAGATATTTCCTTTTCAGCTGTAGGTCTCAAAGCGCTCCAAATATCCATTGGCAGATACGAAAAATAGAGTGTTTCCAAACTGCTAAATCTAAAGAAAGGTTCAACTTTGTGAGTTGAAGGCTGACATTACAAAGAAGTTTCTGAGAATGCTCCTGTCTAGTTTTTAAGTGAAGATATTTCCTTTTCCACCATAGGCCTCAATGCGCTCCAAATATCCATTTGCAGATTCTCCAAAAAGAGTGTTTCCAAACTGCTTAATCAAAAGAAAGGTTCAACTCTGTGAGTTGAATGCACACATCACAAGGAAGTATCTGAGAATGCTTCTGTCCAGTTTTTAAGTGAAGATATTTCGTTTTCCACCATAGGCCTCAAAGTGCTACAATTATGCACTTGCAGTTTCTACAAAAGGAGTGTTTCACAATGGCTCAATCAAAACAAAAGTTCAACTCTGTGAGATGAATGCACACATCACAAAGAAGTTTCTCGGAATGCTTCTGTCTGGTTTTTATGGGAAGATATTTCCTTTTAAGCTATAGGCCTCAAAGTGCAAAAAGTATCCATTTGCAGACACTACAAAGAGTGTTTACAAATGGCTCAATCAAAAGAAAGCTTCAACTCTGTCAGTTGAATTCACACATCACAAAGTAGTTTCTGAGAATGCTTCTGTCTAGTTTTTATGTGAAGATATTTCCTTTTCCACCAGAGGCCTCAAAGCGCTCCAAATATCCACTTGCAGATTCTGCAAAAAGAGTGTTTCAAAACTCCTCAATCAAAAGAAAGCTTCAACTCTGTGAGATGAATGCACGCGTCACAAAGAAGTTTCTCAGAATGCTTCAGTCTAGTTTTTATGTGAAGATATTTCCTTTTCTGCTTTAGGTCTCAAAGCGCTCCGAATACACATTTGCAGATACTACAAAAAGATTGTTTCCAAAGTGCTCAATCAAAAGAAATGTTCAACTGTGTGAGTTGAATACACACATCACAAAGAAGTTTCTGAGAATGCTTCTGTCTATTTTTTATCTGAAGATATGTCCTTTTCCACCAGATGCCACAATCGCTCTTAATATCCACTTGCAAATTCTACAAAAATAGTGTTTTAAAACTGCTCAATCAAACGGAAAGGTCCAACTCTGTTAGTTGAATGCACACATCACAAAGAACTTTCTGAGAATGCCTCTGTCTAGTTTTTATGTGAAGATATTTTCTTTTCCACGATAGTCATCAAAGAGCTCCAAATATCTACTTGCAGATTCTACAAAAAGAGTGTTTCAAAACTGCTCAATCAAAAGAATGCTTCAACTCTGTGAGTTGAATGAACACATCACATAGAGGTTTCTGAGAAAGCTTCTGTCTAGTTTTTATGTGAAGATATTTGCTTCTGCACCAGAGGCCACAATCGCTCCTACTATTCACTTGCAAATTCTACAAAAATAGTGTTTCAAAACTGCTCAATCAAAAAAAAAAATCTTTCAACTCCGAGAGTTGCATGCACACATCACAAAGAACTTTCTGAGAATGCTTCTGTGTAGATTTTATGTGAAGATATTTCCTTTTCCACCACAGGCCTCAAAGCGCTCCAAATATCCACTTGCAGATTCTAAAAAAGAGTATTTCAATACTGATCAATCAAAAGAAAGCTTCAACTCTGTGAGTTGAATGCACACCTTAGAAAGAAGTTTCTGAGAGTGCCTTTGTCTAGTTTTTATGTGAGGATATTTCCCTTTCCAACCTAGGCGTCAAAATGCTCCAAATATTCTCTTGCAGATTCTATTAAAAGAGAGTTTCAAAACTGCTCAATCAAAAGAAAGGTTCAACTCGGTGAGATGAATGCACACATCACAAAGAAGTTCCTCAGAATGATTCTGTCTAGTTTTTATGTGAAGATATTTCCTTATCAGCTGTATGCCTCAAAGGACTCCAAATTTCCATTTGCAGATACTACAAAAGAAGTAATTTACAGCTGCCCAATCAAAAGAAAGCTTCAACTCTGTGAGTTGAATGCACACATCAGAAAGAAGTTTCTCAGAATGCTTCTGTTTAGTTTTTATGTGAAGATATTTCCTTCACAGCTAAAGGCCTCAAACCGCTCCAAATATACAGTTGCAGATTCTACAAAAAAAGTGTTTCCAAACTGCTCATTCAAAAGACGTGTTCAGCTCTGTGAGGTGAATGCACACTTCACAGAGAAGTTTCTCAGAATGCTTCTGTCTAGTTTTTATGTGAAGATATTCCCTTTTTAGCTATAAGCCTGAAAGCGCTCCAAATTCCATTTTCATACACTGCAAAAAGAGTCTTTCCAAACTGCTCAATCAAAAGAAAGGTTAACCTCTGTTAAATGAATGCACGCATCACAAAAAGGTCTATCAGAATGCTTCTGTCTAGATTTTATGTGAGGATATTTCCTGTTCAACCATGGGCCTCAAAGCGCTCCAAATATCCACTTGCAGATTCTACAAAAAGATTCTTACAAAACAGCTCAATCTAAAGAAAGCTTCAACTCTCTGTGTTGAATGCAGACATCATAAGTAATTTGTCAAAATGTTTCTGTCTAGTTTCTAAGTGAAGATATTTCCTTTACCACCATAGGCCTCAATGCACTCCAAATATCCATGTGCAGAAACTACAAAAAGAGTGTTTCCAAACTGCTCAATCAAAAGAAAGGTTCAACTCTGTGAGTTGCATGCACACATCACAAGGAAGTATCTGAGAATGCTTCTGCGTAGTTTTTAAGTGAAGATATTTCCTTTTCCCCTATAGGCCTCAAAGTGCTCCAAATATGCACTTGCAGTTTCTACAAACGAGTGTTTCAAAATGACCAAATCAAAACAAATGTTCAACTCTGTGAGATGAATGCACAATTCGTAAAGAAGTTTCTCAGAATGCTTTTGTGTAGTTTTTATGTGAAGATATTTAACTCTCCCACATAGGCCTCAAAGCACTCCAAATATCCACTACCAGATTCTCCAAAAACAGTGTTTCAGAACGGCTCAATCAAAAGAAAGGTTCAACTCTGTGAGATGAATGCACACATCACTAGAAGGTTCTCAGAATGCTTCTGTCTCGTTTTTATGTGAAGATATTTCCTTTTCATCTGTAGGTCTCAAAGCGCTCCAAATATCCATTGGCAGATACGAAAAATAGATTGTTTCCAAACTGCTAAATCTAAAGAAAGGTTCAACTTTGTGAGTTGAAGGCTGACATTACAAAGAAGTTTCTGAGAATGCTCCTGTCTAGTTTTTAAGTGAAGATATTTCCTTTTCCACCATAGGCCTCAATGCGCTCCAAATATCCATTTGCAGATTCTCCAAAAAGAGTGTTTCCAAACTGCTTAATCAAAAGAAAGGTTCAACTCTGTGAATTGAATGCACACATCACAAGGAAGTATCTGAGAATGCTTCTGTCCAGTTTTTAAGTGAAGATATTTCGTTTTCCACCGTAGGCCTCAAAGTGCTACAATTATGCACTTGCAGTTTCTACAAAAGGAGTGTTTCACAATGGCTCAATCAAAACAAAAGTTCAACTCTGTGAGATGAATGCACACATCACAAAGAAGTTTCTCGGAATGCTTCTGTCTGGTTTTTATGTGAAGATATTTCCTTTTAAGCTATAGGCCTCAAAGTGCAAAAAGTATCCATTTGCAGACACTACAAAGAGTGTTTACAAATGGCTCAATCAAAAGAAAGCTTCAACTCTGTCAGTTGAATTCACACATCACAAAGTAGTTTCTGAGAATGCTTCTGTCTAGTTTTTATGTGAAGATATTTCCTTTTCCACCAGAGGCCTCAAAGCGCTCCAAATATCCACTTGCAGATTCTGCAAAAAGAGTTTTTCAAAACTCCTCAATCAAAAGAAAGGTTCAACTCTGTGAGATGAATGCACACGTCACAAAGAAGTTTCTCAGAATGCTTCAGTCTAGTTTTTATGTGAAGATATTTCCTTTTCTGCTTTAGGTCTCAAAGCGCTCCGAATACACATTTGCAGATACTACAAAAAGATTGTTTCCAAAGTGCTCAATCAAAAGAAATGTTCAACTCTGTGAGTTGAATACACACATCACAAAGAAGTTTCTGAGAATGCTTCTGTCTATTTTTTATGTGAAGATATGTCCTTTTCCACCAGATGCCACAATCGCACTTAATATCCACTTGCAAATTCTACAAAAATAGTGTTTTAAAACTGCTCAATCAAACGGAAAGGTCCAACTCTGTTAGTTGAATGCACACATCACAAAGAACTTTCTGAGAATGCCTCTGTCTAGTTTTTATGTGAAGATATTTTCTTTTCCACGATAGTCATCAAAGAGCTCCAAATATCTACTTGCAGATTCTACAAAAAGAGTGTTTCAAAACTGCTCAATCCAAAGAATGCTTCAACTCCGTGAGTTGAATGCACACATCACATAGAGGTTTCTGAGAATGCTTCTGTCTAGTTTTTATGTGAAGATATTTGCTTCTGCACCAGAGGCCACAATCGCTCCTACTATTCACTTGCAAATTCTACAAAAATAGTGTTTCAAAACTGCTCAATCAAAAAAAAAAACTTTCAACTCCGAGAGTTGCATGCACACATCACAAAGAACTTTGTGAGAATGCTTCTGTGTAGATTTTATGTGAAGATATTTCCTTTTCCACTACAGGCCTCAAAGCGCTCCAAATATCCACTTGCAGATTCTAAAAAAGAGTATTTCAATACTGATCAATCAAAAGAAAGCTTCAACTCTGTGAGTTGAATGCACACCTTAGAAAGAAGTTTCTGAGAGTGCCTTTGTCTAGTTTTTATGTGAGGATATTTCCCTTTCCAACATAGGCGTCAAAATGCTCCAAATATTCTCTTGCAGATTCTATTAAAAGAGAGTTTCAAAACTACTCAATCAAAAGAAAGGTTCAACTCGGTGAGATGAATGCACACATCACAAAGAAGTTCCTCAGAATGATTCTGTCTAGTTTTTATGTGAAGATATTTCCTTATCAGCTGTATGCCTCAAAGGACTCCAAATTTCCATTTGCAGATACTAGACAAGAAGTAATTTCCAGCTGCCCAATCAAAAGAAAGCTTCAACTCTGTGAGTTGAATGCACACATCACAAAGAAGTTTCTCAGAATGCTTCTGTTTAGTTTTTATGTGAAGATATTTCCTTCACAGCTAAAGGCCTCAAACCGCTCCAAATATCCAGTTGCAGATTCTACAAAAAAAGTGTTTCCAAACTGCTCATTCAAAAGACATGTTCAGCTCTGTGAGGTGAATGCACACTTCACAGCGAAGTTTCTCAGAATGCTTCTGTCTAGTTTCTATGTGAAGATATTTCCTTTTTAGCTATAAGCCTGAAAGCGCTCCAAATTCCATTTTCATACACTGCAAAAAGAGTCTTTCCAAACTGCTCAATCAAAAGAAAGGATAACCTCTGTTAAATGAATGCACGCATCACAAAAAGGTCTATCAGAATGCTTCTGTCTAGATTTTATGTGAGGATATTTCCTGTTCAACCATGGGCCTCAAAGCGCTCCAAATATCCACTTGCAGATTCTACAAAAAGATTCTTACAAAACAGCTCAATCTAAAGAAAGCTTCAACTCTCTGTGTTGAATGCAGACGTCATAAGTAATTTGTCAAAATGTTTCTGTCTAGTTTCTAAGTGAAGATATTTCCTTTACCACCATAGGCCTCAATGCACTCCAAATATCCATGTGCAGATACTACAAAAAGAGTGTTTCCAAACTGCTCAATCAAAAGAAAGGTTCAACTCTGTGAGTTGCATGCACACATCACAAGGAAGTATCTGAGAATGCTTCTGCGTAGTTTTTAAGTGAAGATATTTCCTTTTCCCCTATAGGCCTCAAAGTGCTCCAAATATGCACTTGCAGTTTCTACAAACGAGTGTTTCAAAATGACCAAATCAAAACAAATGTTCAACTCTGTGAGATGAATGCACAATTCGTAAAGAAGTTTCTCAGAATGCTTTTGTGTAGTTTTTATGTGAAGATATTTAATTCTCCCACATAGGCCTCAAAGCACTCCAAATATCCACTACCAGATTCTCCAAAAACAGTGTTTCAAAACGGCTCAATCAAAAGAAAGGTTCAACTCTGTGAGATGAATGCACACATCACTAGAAGGTTCTCAGAATGCTTCTGTCTCGTTTTTATGTGAAGATATTTCCTTTTCAGCTGTAGGTCTCAAAGTGCTCCAAATATCCATTGGCAGATACGAAAAATAGAGTGTTTCCAAACTGCTAAATCTAAAGAAAGGTTCAACTTTGTGAGTTGAAGGCTGACATTACAAAGAAGTTTCTGAGAATGCTCCTGTCTAGTTTTTAAGTGAAGATATTTCCTTTTCCACCATAGGCCTCAATGCGCTCCAAATATCCATTTGCAGATTCTCCAAAAAGAGTGTTTCCAAACTGCTTAATCAAAAGAAAGGTTCAACTCTGTGAGTTGAATGCACACATCACAAGGAAGTATCTGAGAATGCTTCTGTCCAGTTTTTAAGTGAAGGTATTTCGTTTTCCACCATAGGCCTCAAAGTGCTACAATTATGCACTTGCAGTTTCTACAAAAGGAGTGTTTCACAATGGCTCAATCAAAACAAAAGTTCAACTCTGTGAGATGAATGCACACATCACAAAGAAGTTTCTCGGAATGCTTCTGTCTGGTTTTTATGGGAAGATATTTCCTTTTAAGCTATAGGCCTCAAAGTGCAAAAAGTATCCATTTGCAGACACTACAAAGAGTGTTTACAAATGGCTCAATCAAAAGAAAGCTTCAACTCTGTCAGTTGAATTCACACATCACAAAGTAGTTTCTGAGAATGCTTCGGTCTAGTTTTTATGTGAAGATATTTCCTTTTCCACGATAGTCATCAAAGAGCTCCAAATATCTACTTGCAGATTCTACAAAAAGAGTGTTTCAAAACTGCTCAATCCAAAGAATGCTTCAACTCTGTGAGTTGAATGCACACATCACATAGAGGTTTCTGAGAATGCTTCTGTCTAGTTTTTATGTGAAGATATTTGCTTCTGCATCAGAGGCCACAATCGCTCCTACTATTCACTTGCAAATTCTACAAAAATAGTGTTTCAAAACTGCTCAATCAAAAAAAAAAAACTTTCAACTCCGAGAGTTGCATGCACACATCACAAAGAACTTTCTGAGAATGCTTCTGTGTAGATTTTATGTGAAGATATTTCCTTTTCCACCACAGGCCTCAAAGCGCTCCAAATATCCACTTGCAGATTCTAAAAAAGAGTATTTCAATACTGATCAATCAAAAGAAAGCTTCAACTCTGTGAGTTGAATGCACACCTTAGAAAGAAGTTTCTGAGAGTGCCTTTGTCTAGTTTTTATGTGAGGATATTTCCCTTTCCAACCTAGGCGTCAAAATGCTCCAAATATTCTCTTGCAGATTCTATTAAAAGAGAGTTTCAAAACTGCTCAATCAAAAGAAAGGTTCAACTCGGTGAGATGAATGCACACATCACAAAGAAGTTCCTCAGAATGATTCTGTCTAGTTTTTATGTGAAGATATTTCCTTATCAGCTGTATGCCTCAAAGGACTCCAAATTTCCATTTGCAGATACTAGACAAGAAGTAATTTCCAGCTGCCCAATCAAAAGAAAGCTTCAACTCTGTGAGTTGAATGCACACATCACAAAGAAGTTTCTCAGAATGCTTCTGTTTAGTTTTTATGTGAAGATATTTCCTTCACAGCTAAAGGCCTCAAACCGCTCCAAATATCCAGTTGCAGATTCTACAAAAAAAGTGTTTCCAAACTGCTCATTCAAAAGACATGTTCAGCTCTGTGAGGTGAATGCACACTTCACAGAGAAGTTTCTCAGAATGCTTCTGTCTAGTTTTTATGTGAAGATATTTCCTTTTTAGCTATAAGCCTGAAAGCGCTCCAAATTCCATTTTCATACACTGCAAAAAGAGTCTTTCCAAACTGCTCAATCAAAAGAAAGGTTAACCTCGGTTAAATGAATGCACGCATCACAAAAAGGTCTATCAGAATGCTTCTGTCTAGATTTTATGTGAGGATATTTCCTGTTCAACCATGGGCCTCAAAGCGCTCCAAATATCCACTTGCAGATTCTACAAAAAGATTCTTACAAAACAGCTCAATCTAAAGAAAGCTTCAACTCTCTGTGTTGAATGCAAACATCATAAGTAATTTGTCAAAATGTTTCTGTCTAGTTTCTAAGTGAAGATATTTCCTTTACCACCATAGGCCTCAATGCACTCCAAATATCCATGTGCAGATACTACAAAAAGAGTGTTTCCAAACTGCTCAATCAAAAGAAAGGTTCAACTCTGTGAGTTGCATGCACACATCACAAGGAAGTATCTGAGAATGCTTCTGCGTAGTTTTTAAGTGAAGATATTTCCTTTTCCCCTATAGGCCTCAAAGTGCTCCGAATATGCACTTGCAGTTTCTACAAACGAGTGTTTCAAAATGACCAAATCAAAACAAATGTTCAACTCTGTGAGATGAATGCACAATTCGTAAAGAAGTTTCTCAGAATGCTTTTGTGTAGTTTTTATGTGAAGATATTTAATTCTCCCACGTAGGCCTCAAAGCACACCAAATATCCACTACCAGATTCTCCAAAAACAGTGTTTCAAAACGGCTCAATCAAAAGAAAGGTTCAACTCTGTGAGATGAATGCACACATCACTAGAAGGTTCTCAGAATGCTTCTGTCTCGTTTTTATGTGAAGATATTTCCTTTTCAGCTGTAGGTCTCAAAGTGCTCCAAATATCCATTGGCAGATACGAAAAATAGAGTGTTTCCAAACTGCTAAATCTAAAGAAAGGTTCAACTTTGTGAGTTGAAGGCTGACATTACAAACAAGTTTCTGAGAATGCTCCTGTCTAGTTTTTAAGTGAAGATATTTCCTTTTCCACCATAGGCCTCAATGCGCTCCAAATATCCATTTGCAGATTCTCCAAAAAGAGTGTTTCCAAACTGCTTAATCAAAAGAAAGGTTCAACTCTGTGAATTGAATGCACACATCACAAGGAAGTATCTGAGAATGCTTCTGTCCAGTTTTTAAGTGAAGATATTTCGTTTTCCACCATAGGCCTCAAAGTGCTACAATTATGCACTTGCAGTTTCTACAAAAGGAGTGTTTCACAATGGCTCAATCAAAACAAAAGTTCAACTCTGTGAGATGAATGCACACATCACAAAGAAGTTTCTCGGAATGCTTCTGTCTGGTTTTTATGTGAAGATATTTCCTTTTAAGCTATAGGCCTCAAAGTGCAAAAAGTATCCATTTGCAGACACTACAAAGAGTGTTTACAAATGGCTCAATCAAAAGAAAGCTTCAACTCTGTCAGTTGAATTCACACATCACAAAGTAGTTTCTGAGAATGCTTCTGTCTAGTTTTTATGTGAAGATATTTCCTTTTCCACGATAGTCATCAAAGAGCTCCAAATATCTACTTGCAGATTCTACAAAAAGAGTGTTTCAAAACTGCTCAATCCAAAGAATGCTTCAACTCTGTGAGTTGAATGCACACATCACATAGAGGTTTCTGAGAATGCTACTGTCTAGTTTTTATGTGAAGATATTTGCTTCTGCACCAGAGGCCACAATCGCTCCTACTATTCACTTGCAAATTCTACAAAAATAGTGTTTCAAAACTGCTCAATCAAAAAAAAAAAAACTTTCAACTCCGATAGTTGCATGCACACATCACAAAGAACTTTCTGAGAATGCTTCTGTGTAGATTTTTGTGAAGATATTTCCTTTTCCACCACAGGCCTCAAAGCGCTCCAAATATCCACTTGCAGATTCTAAAAAAGAGTATTTCAATACTGATCAATCAAAAGAAAGCTTCAACTCTGTGAGTTGAATGCACACCTTAGAAAGAAGTTTCTGAGAGTGCCTTTGTCTAGTTTTTATGTGAGGATATTTCCCTTTCCAACCTAGGCGTCAAAATGCTCCAAATATTCTCTTGCAGATTCTATTAAAAGAGAGTTTCAAAACTGCTCAATCAAAAGAAAGGTTCAACTCGGTGAGATGAATGCACACATCACAAAGAAGTTCCTCAGAATGATTCTGTCTAGTTTTTATGTGAAGATATTTCCTTATCAGCTGTATGCCTCAAAGGACTCCAAATTTCCATTTGCAGATACTAGACAAGAAGTAATTTCCAGCTGCCCAATCAAAAGAAAGCTTCAACTCTGTGAGTTGAATGCACACATCACAAAGAAGTTTCTCAGAATGCTTCTGTTTAGTTTTTATGTGAAGATATTTCCTTCACAGCTAAAGGCCTCAAACCGCTCCAAATATCCAGTTGCAGATTCTACAAAAAAAGTGTTTCCAAACTGCTCATTCAAAAGACATGTTCAGCTCTGTGAGGTGAATGCACACTTCACAGAGAAGTTTCTCAGAATGCTTCTGTCTAGTTTCTATGTGAAGATATTTCCTTTTTAGCTATAAGCCTGAAAGCGCTCCAAATTCCATTTTCATACACTGCAAAAAGAGTCTTTCCAAACTGCTCAATCAAAAGAAAGGTTAACCTCTGTTAAATGAATGCACGCATCACAAAAAGGTCTATCAGAATGCTTCTGTCTAGATTTTATGTGAGGATATTTCCTGTTCAACCATGGGCCTCAAAGCGCTCCAAATATCCACTTGCAGATTCTACAAAAAGATTCTTACAAAACAGCTCAATCTAAAGAAAGCTTCAACTCTCTGTGTTGAATGCAGACATCATAAGTAATTTGTCAAAATGTTTCTGTCTAGTTTCTAAGTGAAGATATTTCCTTTACCACCATAGGCCTCAATGCACTCCAAATATCCATGTGCAGATACTACAAAAAGAGTGTTTCCAAACTGCTCAATCAAAAGAAAGGTTCAACTCTGTGAGTTGCATGCACACATCACAAGGAAGTATCTGAGAATGCTTCTGCGTAGTTTTTAAGTGAAGATATTTCCTTTTCCCCTATAGGCCTCAAAGTGCTCCGAATATGCACTTGCAGTTTCTACAAACGAGTGTTTCAAAATGACCAAATCAAAACAAATGTTCAACTCTGTGAGATGAATGCACAATTCGTAAAGAAGTTTCTCAGAATGCTTTTGTGTAGTTTTTATGTGAAGATATTTAATTCTCCCACGTAGGCCTCAAAGCACTCCAAATATCCACTACCAGATTCTCCAAAAACAGTGTTTCAAAACGGCTCAATCAAAAGAAAGGTTCAACTCTGTGAGATGAATGCACACATCACTAGAAGGTTCTCAGAATGCTTCTGTCTCGTTTTTATGTGAAGATATTTCCTTTTCAGCTGTAGGTCTCAAAGTGCTCCAAATATCCATTGGCAGATACGAAAAATAGAGTGTTTCCAAACTGCTAAATCTAAAGAAAGGTTCAACTTTGTGAGTTGAAGGCTGACATTACAAACAAGTTTCTGAGAATGCTCCTGTCTAGTTTTTAAGTGAAGATATTTCCTTTTCCACCATAGGCCTCAATGCGCTCCAAATATCCATTTGCAGATTCTCCAAAAAGAGTGTTTCCAAACTGCTTAATCAAAAGAAAGGTTCAACTCTGTGAGTTGAATGCACACATCACAAGGAAGTATCTGAGAATGCTTCTGTCCAGTTTTTAAGTGAAGATATTTCGTTTTCCACCGTAGGCCTCAAAGTGCTACAATTATGCACTTGCAGTTTCTACAAAAGGAGTGTTTCACAATGGCTCAATCAAAACAAATGTTCAACTCTGTGAGATGAATGCACACATCACAAAGAAGTTTCTCGGAATGTTTCTGTCTGGTTTTTATGTGAAGATATTTCCTTTAAAGCTATAGGCCTCAAAGTGCAAAAAGTATCCATTTGCAGACACTACAAAGAGTGTTTACAAATGGCTCAATCAAAAGAAAGCTTCAACTCTGTCAGTTGAATTCACACATCACAAAGTAGTTTCTGAGAATGCTTCGGTCTAGTTTTTATGTGAAGATATTTCCTTTTCCACCAGAGGCCTCAAAGCGCTCCAAATATCCACTTGCAGATTCTGCAAAAAGAGTGTTTCAAAACTCCTCAATCAAAAGAAAGGTTCAACTCTGTGAGATGAATGCACACGTCACAAAGAAGTTTCTCAGAATGCTTCAGTCTAGTTTTTATGTGAAGATATTTCCTTTTCTGCTTTAGGTCTCAAAGCGCTCCGAATACACATTTGCAGATACTACAAAAAGATTGTTTCCAAAGTGCTCAATCAAAAGAAATGTTCAACTCTGTGAGTTGAATACACACATCACAAAGAAGTTTCTGAGAATGCTTCTGTCTATTTTTTATGTGAAGATATGTCCTTTTCCACCAGATGCCACAATCGCTCTTAATATCCACTTGCAAATTCTACAAAAATAGTGTTTTAAAACTGCTCAATCAAACGGAAAGGTCCAACTCTGTTAGTTGAATGCACTCATCACAAAGAACTTTCTGAGAATGCCTCTGTCTAGTTTTTATGTGAAGATATTTTCTTTTCCACGATAGTCATCAAAGAGCTCCAAATATCTACTTGCAGATTCTACAAAAAGAGTGTTTCAAAACTGCTCAATCCAAAGAATGCTTCAACTCTGTGAGTTGAATGCACACATCACATAGAGGTTTCTGAGAATGCTTCTGTCTAGTTTTTATGTGAAGATATTTGCTTCTGCATCAGAGGCCACAATCGCTCCTACTATTCACTTGCAAATTCTACAAAAATAGTGTTTCAAAACTGCTCAATCAAAAAAAAAAAACTTTCAACTCCGAGAGTTGCATGCACACATCACAAAGAACTTTCTGAGAATGCTTCTGTGTAGATTTTATGTGAAGATATTTCCTTTTCCACCACAGGCCTCAAAGCGCTCCAAATATCCACTTGCAGATTCTAAAAAAGAGTATTTCAATACTGATCAATCAAAAGAAAGCTTCAACTCTGTGAGTTGAATGCACACCTTAGAAAGAAGTTTCTGAGAGTGCCTTTGTCTAGTTTTTATGTGAGGATATTTCCCTTTCCAACCTAGGCGTCAAAATGCTCCAAATATTCTCTTGCAGATTCTATTAAAAGAGAGTTTCAAAACTGCTCAATCAAAAGAAAGGTTCAACTCGGTGAGATGAATGCACACATCACAAAGAAGTTCCTCAGAATGATTCTGTCTAGTTTTTATGTGAAGATATTTCCTTATCAGCTGTATGCCTCAAAGGACTCCAAATTTCCATTTGCAGATACTAGACAAGAAGTAATTTCCAGCTGCCCAATCAAAAGAAAGCTTCAACTCTGTGAGTTGAATGCACACATCACAAAGAAGTTTCTCAGAATGCTTCTGTTTAGTTTTTATGTGAAGATATTTCCTTCACAGCTAAAGGCCTCAAACCGCTCCAAATATCCAGTTGCAGATTCTACAAAAAAAGTGTTTCCAAACTGCTCATTCAAAAGACATGTTCAGCTCTGTGAGGTGAATGCACACTTCACAGAGAAGTTTCTCAGAATGCTTCTGTCTAGTTTCTATGTGAAGATATTTCCTTTTTAGCTATAAGCCTGAAAGCGCTCCAAATTCCATTTTCATACACTGCAAAAAGAGTCTTTCCAAACTGCTCAATCAAAAGAAAGGTTAACCTCTGTTAAATGAATGCACGCATCACAAAAAGGTCTATCAGAATGCTTCTGTCTAGATTTTATGTGAGGATATTTCCTGTTCAACCATGGGCCTCAAAGCGCTCCAAATATCCACTTGCAGATTCTACAAAAAGATTCTTACAAAACAGCTCAATCTAAAGAAAGCTTCAACTCTCTGTGTTGAATGCAGACATCATAAGTAATTTGTCAAAATGTTTCTGTCTAGTTTCTAAGTGAAGATATTTCCTTTACCACCATAGGCCTCAATGCACTCCAAATATCCATGTGCAGATACTACAAAAAGAGTGTTTCCAAACTGCTCAATCAAAAGAAAGGTTCAACTCTGTGAGTTGCATGCACACATCACAAGGAAGTATCTGAGAATGCTTCTGCGTAGTTTTTAAGTGAAGATATTTCCTTTTCCCCTATAGGCCTCAAAGTGCTCCGAATATGCACTTGCAGTTTCTACAAACGAGTGTTTCAAAATGACCAAATCAAAACAAATGTTCAACTCTGTGAGATGAATGCACAATTCGTAAAGAAGTTTCTCAGAATGCTTTTGTGTAGTTTTTATGTGAAGATATTTAATTCTCCCACGTAGGCCTCAAAGCACTCCAAATATCCACTACCAGATTCTCCAAAAACAGTGTTTCAAAACGGCTCAATCAAAAGAAAGGTTCAACTCTGTGAGATGAATGCACACATCACTAGAAGGTTCTCAGAATGCTTCTGTCTCGTTTTTATGTGAAGATATTTCCTTTTCAGCTGTAGGTCTCAAAGTGCTCCAAATATCCATTGGCAGATACGAAAAATAGAGTGTTTCCAAACTGCTAAATCTAAAGAAAGGTTCAACTTTGTGAGTTGAAGGCTGACATTACAAACAAGTTTCTGAGAATGCTCCTGTCTAGTTTTTAAGTGAAGATATTTCCTTTTCCACCATAGGCCTCAATGCGCTCCAAATATCCATTTGCAGATTCTCCAAAAAGAGTGTTTCCAAACTGCTTAATCAAAAGAAAGGTTCAACTCTGTGAGTTGAATGCACACATCACAAGGAAGTATCTGAGAATGCTTCTGTCCAGTTTTTAAGTGAAGATATTTCGTTTTCCACCGTAGGCCTCAAAGTGCTACAATTATGCACTTGCAGTTTCTACAAAAGGAGTGTTTCACAATGGCTCAATCAAAACAAATGTTCAACTCTGTGAGATGAATGCACACATCACAAAGAAGTTTCTCGGAATGTTTCTGTCTGGTTTTTATGTGAAGATATTTCCTTTAAAGCTATAGGCCTCAAAGTGCAAAAAGTATCCATTTGCAGACACTACAAAGAGTGTTTACAAATGGCTCAATCAAAAGAAAGCTTCAACTCTGTCAGTTGAATTCACACATCACAAAGTAGTTTCTGAGAATGCTTCGGTCTAGTTTTTATGTGAAGATATTTCCTTTTCCACCAGAGGCCTCAAAGCGCTCCAAATATCCACTTGCAGATTCTGCAAAAAGAGTGTTTCAAAACTCCTCAATCAAAAGAAAGGTTCAACTCTGTGAGATGAATGCACACGTCACAAAGAAGTTTCTCAGAATGCTTCAGTCTAGTTTTTATGTGAAGATATTTCCTTTTCTGCTTTAGGTCTCAAAGCGCTCCGAATACACATTTGCAGATACTACAAAAAGATTGTTTCCAAAGTGCTCAATCAAAAGAAATGTTCAACTCTGTGAGTTGAATACACACATCACAAAGAAGTTTCTGAGAATGCTTCTGTCTATTTTTTATGTGAAGATATGTCCTTTTCCACCAGATGCCACAATCGCTCTTAATATCCACTTGCAAATTCTACAAAAATAGTGTTTTAAAACTGCTCAATCAAACGGAAAGGTCCAACTCTGTTAGTTGAATGCACTCATCACAAAGAACTTTCTGAGAATGCCTCTGTCTAGTTTTTATGTGAAGATATTTTCTTTTCCACGATAGTCATCAAAGAGCTCCAAATATCTACTTGCAGATTCTACAAAAAGAGTGTTTCAAAACTGCTCAATCCAAAGAATGCTTCAACTCTGTGAGTTGAATGCACACATCACATAGAGGTTTCTGAGAATGCTTCTGTCTAGTTTTTATGTGAAGATATTTGCTTCTGCATCAGAGGCCACAATCGCTCCTACTATTCACTTGCAAATTCTACAAAAATAGTGTTTCAAAACTGCTCAATCAAAAAAAAAAAACTTTCAACTCCGAGAGTTGCATGCACACATCACAAAGAACTTTCTGAGAATGCTTCTGTGTAGATTTTATGTGAAGATATTTCCTTTTCCACCACAGGCCTCAAAGCGCTCCAAATATCCACTTGCAGATTCTAAAAAAGAGTATTTCAATACTGATCAATCAAAAGAAAGCTTCAACTCTGTGAGTTGAATGCACACCTTAGAAAGAAGTTTCTGAGAGTGCCTTTGTCTAGTTTTTATGTGAGGATATTTCCCTTTCCAACCTAGGCGTCAAAATGCTCCAAATATTCTCTTGCAGATTCTATTAAAAGAGAGTTTCAAAACTGCTCAATCAAAAGAAAGGTTCAACTCGGTGAGATGAATGCACACATCACAAAGAAGTTCCTCAGAATGATTCTGTCTAGTTTTTATGTGAAGATATTTCCTTATCAGCTGTATGCCTCAAAGGACTCCAAATTTCCATTTGCAGATACTAGACAAGAAGTAATTTCCAGCTGCCCAATCAAAAGAAAGCTTCAACTCTGTGAGTTGAATGCACACATCACAAAGAAGTTTCTCAGAATGCTTCTGTTTAGTTTTTATGTGAAGATATTTCCTTCACAGCTAAAGGCCTCAAACCGCTCCAAATATCCAGTTGCAGATTCTACAAAAAAAGTGTTTCCAAACTGCTCATTCAAAAGACATGTTCAGCTCTGTGAGGTGAATGCACACTTCACAGAGAAGTTTCTCAGAATGCTTCTGTCTAGTTTTTATGTGAAGATATTTCCTTTTTAGCTATAAGCCTGAAAGCGCTCCAAATTCCATTTTCATACACTGCAAAAAGAGTCTTTCCAAACTGCTCAATCAAAAGAAAGGTTAACCTCGGTTAAATGAATGCACGCATCACAAAAAGGTCTATCAGAATGCTTCTGTCTAGATTTTATGTGAGGATATTTCCTGTTCAACCATGGGCCTCAAAGCGCTCCAAATATCCACTTGCAGATTCTACAAAAAGATTCTTACAAAACAGCTCAATCTAAAGAAAGCTTCAACTCTCTGTGTTGAATGCAAACATCATAAGTAATTTGTCAAAATGTTTCTGTCTAGTTTCTAAGTGAAGATATTTCCTTTACCACCATAGGCCTCAATGCACTCCAAATATCCATGTGCAGATACTACAAAAAGAGTGTTTCCAAACTGCTCAATCAAAAGAAAGGTTCAACTCTGTGAGTTGCATGCACACATCACAAGGAAGTATCTGAGAATGCTTCTGCGTAGTTTTTAAGTGAAGATATTTCCTTTTCCCCTATAGGCCTCAAAGTGCTCCGAATATGCACTTGCAGTTTCTACAAACGAGTGTTTCAAAATGACCAAATCAAAACAAATGTTCAACTCTGTGAGATGAATGCACAATTCGTAAAGAAGTTTCTCAGAATGCTTTTGTGTAGTTTTTATGTGAAGATATTTAATTCTCCCACGTAGGCCTCAAAGCACTCCAAATATCCACTACCAGATTCTCCAAAAACAGTGTTTCAAAACGGCTCAATCAAAAGAAAGGTTCAACTCTGTGAGATGAATGCACACATCACTAGAAGGTTCTCAGAATGCTTCTGTCTCGTTTTTATGTGAAGATATTTCCTTTTCAGCTGTAGGTCTCAAAGTGCTCCAAATATCCATTGGCAGATACGAAAAATAGAGTGTTTCCAAACTGCTAAATCTAAAGAAAGGTTCAACTTTGTGAGTTGAAGGCTGACATTACAAACAAGTTTCTGAGAATGCTCCTGTCTAGTTTTTAAGTGAAGATATTTCCTTTTCCACCATAGGCCTCAATGCGCTCCAAATATCCATTTGCAGATTCTCCAAAAAGAGTGTTTCCAAACTGCTTAATCAAAAGAAAGGTTCAACTCTGTGAATTGAATGCACACATCACAAGGAAGTATCTGAGAATGCTTCTGTCCAGTTTTTAAGTGAAGATATTTCGTTTTCCACCATAGGCCTCAAAGTGCTACAATTATGCACTTGCAGTTTCTACAAAAGGAGTGTTTCACAATGGCTCAATCAAAACAAAAGTTCAACTCTGTGAGATGAATGCACACATCACAAAGAAGTTTCTCGGAATGCTTCTGTCTGGTTTTTATGTGAAGATATTTCCTTTTAAGCTATAGGCCTCAAAGTGCAAAAAGTATCCATTTGCAGACACTACAAAGAGTGTTTACAAATGGCTCAATCAAAAGAAAGCTTCAACTCTGTCAGTTGAATTCACACATCACAAAGTAGTTTCTGAGAATGCTTCTGTCTAGTTTTTATGTGAAGATATTTCCTTTTCCACGATAGTCATCAAAGAGCTCCAAATATCTACTTGCAGATTCTACAAAAAGAGTGTTTCAAAACTGCTCAATCCAAAGAATGCTTCAACTCTGTGAGTTGAATGCACACATCACATAGAGGTTTCTGAGAATGCTACTGTCTAGTTTTTATGTGAAGATATTTGCTTCTGCACCAGAGGCCACAATCGCTCCTACTATTCACTTGCAAATTCTACAAAAATAGTGTTTCAAAACTGCTCAATCAAAAAAAAAAAAACTTTCAACTCCGATAGTTGCATGCACACATCACAAAGAACTTTCTGAGAATGCTTCTGTGTAGATTTTTGTGAAGATATTTCCTTTTCCACCACAGGCCTCAAAGCGCTCCAAATATCCACTTGCAGATTCTAAAAAAGAGTATTTCAATACTGATCAATCAAAAGAAAGCTTCAACTCTGTGAGTTGAATGCACACCTTAGAAAGAAGTTTCTGAGAGTGCCTTTGTCTAGTTTTTATGTGAGGATATTTCCCTTTCCAACCTAGGCGTCAAAATGCTCCAAATATTCTCTTGCAGATTCTATTAAAAGAGAGTTTCAAAACTGCTCAATCAAAAGAAAGGTTCAACTCGGTGAGATGAATGCACACATCACAAAGAAGTTCCTCAGAATGATTCTGTCTAGTTTTTATGTGAAGATATTTCCTTATCAGCTGTATGCCTCAAAGGACTCCAAATTTCCATTTGCAGATACTAGACAAGAAGTAATTTCCAGCTGCCCAATCAAAAGAAAGCTTCAACTCTGTGAGTTGAATGCACACATCACAAAGAAGTTTCTCAGAATGCTTCTGTTTAGTTTTTATGTGAAGATATTTCCTTCACAGCTAAAGGCCTCAAACCGCTCCAAATATCCAGTTGCAGATTCTACAAAAAAAGTGTTTCCAAACTGCTCATTCAAAAGACATGTTCAGCTCTGTGAGGTGAATGCACACTTCACAGAGAAGTTTCTCAGAATGCTTCTGTCTAGTTTCTATGTGAAGATATTTCCTTTTTAGCTATAAGCCTGAAAGCGCTCCAAATTCCATTTTCATACACTGCAAAAAGAGTCTTTCCAAACTGCTCAATCAAAAGAAAGGTTAACCTCTGTTAAATGAATGCACGCATCACAAAAAGGTCTATCAGAATGCTTCTGTCTAGATTTTATGTGAGGATATTTCCTGTTCAACCATGGGCCTCAAAGCGCTCCAAATATCCACTTGCAGATTCTACAAAAAGATTCTTACAAAACAGCTCAATCTAAAGAAAGCTTCAACTCTCTGTGTTGAATGCAGACATCATAAGTAATTTGTCAAAATGTTTCTGTCTAGTTTCTAAGTGAAGATATTTCCTTTACCACCATAGGCCTCAATGCACTCCAAATATCCATGTGCAGATACTACAAAAAGAGTGTTTCCAAACTGCTCAATCAAAAGAAAGGTTCAACTCTGTGAGTTGCATGCACACATCACAAGGAAGTATCTGAGAATGCTTCTGCGTAGTTTTTAAGTGAAGATATTTCCTTTTCCCCTATAGGCCTCAAAGTGCTCCGAATATGCACTTGCAGTTTCTACAAACGAGTGTTTCAAAATGACCAAATCAAAACAAATGTTCAACTCTGTGAGATGAATGCACAATTCGTAAAGAAGTTTCTCAGAATGCTTTTGTGTAGTTTTTATGTGAAGATATTTAATTCTCCCACGTAGGCCTCAAAGCACTCCAAATATCCACTACCAGATTCTCCAAAAACAGTGTTTCAAAACGGCTCAATCAAAAGAAAGGTTCAACTCTGTGAGATGAATGCACACATCACTAGAAGGTTCTCAGAATGCTTCTGTCTCGTTTTTATGTGAAGATATTTCCTTTTCAGCTGTAGGTCTCAAAGTGCTCCAAATATCCATTGGCAGATACGAAAAATAGAGTGTTTCCAAACTGCTAAATCTAAAGAAAGGTTCAACTTTGTGAGTTGAAGGCTGACATTACAAACAAGTTTCTGAGAATGCTCCTGTCTAGTTTTTAAGTGAAGATATTTCCTTTTCCACCATAGGCCTCAATGCGCTCCAAATATCCATTTGCAGATTCTCCAAAAAGAGTGTTTCCAAACTGCTTAATCAAAAGAAAGGTTCAACTCTGTGAGTTGAATGCACACATCACAAGGAAGTATCTGAGAATGCTTCTGTCCAGTTTTTAAGTGAAGATATTTCGTTTTCCACCGTAGGCCTCAAAGTGCTACAATTATGCACTTGCAGTTTCTACAAAAGGAGTGTTTCACAATGGCTCAATCAAAACAAATGTTCAACTCTGTGAGATGAATGCACACATCACAAAGAAGTTTCTCGGAATGTTTCTGTCTGGTTTTTATGTGAAGATATTTCCTTTAAAGCTATAGGCCTCAAAGTGCAAAAAGTATCCATTTGCAGACACTACAAAGAGTGTTTACAAATGGCTCAATCAAAAGAAAGCTTCAACTCTGTCAGTTGAATTCACACATCACAAAGTAGTTTCTGAGAATGCTTCGGTCTAGTTTTTATGTGAAGATATTTCCTTTTCCACCAGAGGCCTCAAAGCGCTCCAAATATCCACTTGCAGATTCTGCAAAAAGAGTGTTTCAAAACTCCTCAATCAAAAGAAAGGTTCAACTCTGTGAGATGAATGCACACGTCACAAAGAAGTTTCTCAGAATGCTTCAGTCTAGTTTTTATGTGAAGATATTTCCTTTTCTGCTTTAGGTCTCAAAGCGCTCCGAATACACATTTGCAGATACTACAAAAAGATTGTTTCCAAAGTGCTCAATCAAAAGAAATGTTCAACTCTGTGAGTTGAATACACACATCACAAAGAAGTTTCTGAGAATGCTTCTGTCTATTTTTTATGTGAAGATATGTCCTTTTCCACCAGATGCCACAATCGCTCTTAATATCCACTTGCAAATTCTACAAAAATAGTGTTTTAAAACTGCTCAATCAAACGGAAAGGTCCAACTCTGTTAGTTGAATGCACTCATCACAAAGAACTTTCTGAGAATGCCTCTGTCTAGTTTTTATGTGAAGATATTTTCTTTTCCACGATAGTCATCAAAGAGCTCCAAATATCTACTTGCAGATTCTACAAAAAGAGTGTTTCAAAACTGCTCAATCCAAAGAATGCTTCAACTCTGTGAGTTGAATGCACACATCACATAGAGGTTTCTGAGAATGCTTCTGTCTAGTTTTTATGTGAAGATATTTGCTTCTGCACCAGAGGCCACAATCGCTCCTACTATTCACTTGCAAATTCTACAAAAATAGTGTTTCAAAATAGCTCAAACAAAAAAAAAAACTTTCAACGCCGAGAGTTGCATGCACACATCACAAAGAACTTTGTGAGAATGCTTCTGTGTAGATTTTATGTGAAGATATTTCCTTTTCCACCACAGGCCTCAAAGCGCTCCAAATATCCACTTGCAGATTCTAAAAAAGAGTATTTCAATACTGATCAATCAAAAGAAAGCTTCAACTCTGTGAGTTGAATGCACACCTTAGAAAGAAGTTTCTGAGAGTGCCTTTGTCTAGTTTTTATGTGAGGATATTTCCCTTTCCAACCTAGGCGTCAAAATGCTCCAAATATTCTCTTGCAGATTCTATTAAAAGAGAGTTTCAAAACTGCTCAATCAAAAGAAAGGTTCAACTCGGTGAGATGAATGCACACATCACAAAGAAGTTCCTCAGAATGATTCTGTCTAGTTTTTATGTGAAGATATTTCCTTATCAGCTGTATGCCTCAAAGGACTCCAAATTTCCATTTGCAGATACTAGAAAAAAAGTAATTTCCAGCTGCCCAATCAAAAGAAAGCTTCAACTCTGTGAGTTGAATGCACACATCACAAAGAAGTTTCTCAGAATGCTTCTGTTTAGTTTTTATATGAAGATATTTCCTTCACAGCTAAAGGCCTCAAACCGCTCCAAATATCCAGTTGCAGATTCTACAAAAAAAGTGTTTCCAAACTGCTCATTCAAAAGACATGTTCAGCTCTGTGAGGTGAATGCACACTTCACAGAGAAGTTTCTCAGAATGCTTCTGTCTAGTTTTTATGTGAAGATATTTCCTTTTTAGCTATAAGCCTGAAAGCGCTCCAAATTCCATTTTCATACACTGCAAAAAGAGTCTTTCCAAACTGCTCAATCAAAAGAAAGGTTAACCTCTGTTAAATGAATGCACGCATCACAAAAAGGTCTATCAGAATGCTTCTGTCTAGATTTTATGTGAGGATATTTCCTGTTCAACCATGGGCCTCAAAGCGCTCCAAATATCCACTTGCAGATTCTACAAAAAGATTCTTACAAAACAGCTCAATCTAAAGAAAGCTTCAACACTCTGTGTTGAATGCAGACATCATAAGTAATTTGTCAAAATGTTTCTGTCTAGTTTCTAAGTGAAGATATTTCCTTTACCACCATAGGCCTCAATGCACTCCAAATATCCATGTGCAGATACTACAAAAAGAGTGTTTCCAAACTGCTCAATCAAAAGAAAGGTTCAACTCTGTGAGTTGCATGCACACATCACAAGGAAGTATCTGAGAATGCTTCTGCGTAGTTTTTAAGTGAAGATATTTCCTTTTCCCCTGTAGGCCTCAAAGTGCTCCAAATATGCACTTGCAGTTTCTACAAACGAGTGTTTCAAAATGACCAAATCAAAACAAATGTTCAACTCTGTGAGATGAATGCACAATTCGTAAAGAAGTTTCTCAGAATGCTTTTGTGTAGTTTTTATGTGAAGATATTTAATTCTCCCACGTAGGCCTCAAAGCACTCCAAATATCCACTACCAGATTCTCCAAAAACAGTGTTTCAAAACGGCTCAATCAAAAGAAAGGTTCAACTCTGTGAGATGAATGCACACATCACTAGAAGGTTCTCAGAATGCTTCTGTCTCGTTTTTATGTGAAGATATTTCCTTTTCAGCTGTAGGTCTCAAAGCGCTCCAAATATCCATTGGCAGATACGAAAAATAGAGTGTTTCCAAACTGCTAAATCTAAAGAAAGGTTCAACTTTGTGAGTTGAAGGCTGACATTACAAAGAAGTTTCTGAGAATGCTCCTGTCTAGTTTTTAAGTGAAGATATTTCCTTTTCCACCATAGGCCTCAATGCGCTCCAAATATCCATTTGCAGATTCTCCAAAAAGAGTGTTTCCAAACTGCTTAATCAAAAGAAAGGTTCAACTCTGTGAGTTGAATGCACACATCACAAGGAAGTATCTGAGAATGCTTCTGTCCAGTTTTTAAGTGAAGATATTTCGTTTTCCACCGTAGGTCTCAAAGTGATACAATTATGCACTTGCAGTTTCTACAAAAGGAGTGTTTCACAATGGCTCAATCAAAACAAAAGTTCAACTCTGTGAGATGAATGCACACATCACAAAGAAGTTTCTCGGAATGCTTCTGTCTGGTTTTTATGTGAAGATATTTCCTTTTAAGCTATAGGCCTCAAAGTGCAAAAAGCATCCATTTGCAGACACTACAAAGAGTGTTTACAAATGGCTCAATCAAAAGAAAGCTTCAACTCTGTCAGTTGAATTCACACATCACAAAGTAGTTTCTGAGAATGCTTCGGTCTAGTTTTTATGTGAAGATATTTCCTTTTCCACGATAGTCATCAAAGAGCTCCAAATATATACTTGCAGATTCTACAAAAGGGTGTTTCAAAACTGCTCAATCAAAAGAATGCTTCAACTCTGTGAATTGAATGCACACATCACATAGAGGTTTCTGAGAATGCTTCTGTCTAGTTTTTATGTGAAGATATTTGCTTCTGCACCAGAGGCCACAATCGCTCCTACTATTCACTTGCAAATTCTACAAAAATAGTGTTTCAAAACTGCTCAATCAAAAAAAAAAAACTTTCAACTCCGAGAGTTGCATGCACACATCACAAAGAACTTTCTGAGAATGCTTCTGTGTAGATTTTATGTGAAGATATTTCCTTTTCCACCACAGGCCTCAAAGCGCTCCAAATATCCACTTGCAGATTCTAAAAAAGAGTATTTCAATACTGATCAATCAAAAGAAAGCTTCAACTCTGTGAGTTGAATGCACACCTTAGAAAGAAGTTTCTGAGAGTGCCTTTGTCTAGTTTTTATGTGAGGATATTTCCCTTTCCAACCTAGGCGTCAAAATGCTCCAAATATTCTCTTGCAGATTCTATTAAAAGAGAGTTTCAAAACTGCTCAATCAAAAGAAAGGTTCAACTCGGTGAGATGAATGCACACATCACAAAGAAGTTCCTCAGAATGATTCTGTCTAGTTTTTATGTGAAGATATTTCCTTATCAGCTGTATGCCTCAAAGGACTCCAAATTTCCATTTGCAGATACTAGACAAGAAGTAATTTCCAGCTGCCCAATCAAAAGAAAGCTTCAACTCTGTGAGTTGAATGCACACATCACAAAGAAGTTTCTCAGAATGCTTCTGTTTAGTTTTTATGTGAAGATATTTCCTTCACAGCTAAAGGCCTCAAACCGCTCCAAATATCCAGTTGCAGATTCTACAAAAAAAGTGTTTCCAAACTGCTCATTCAAAAGACATGTTCAGGTCTGTGAGGTGAATGCACACTTCACAGAGAAGTTTCTCAGAATGCTTCTGTCTAGTTTTTATGTGAAGATATTTCCTTTTTAGCTATAAGCCTGAAAGCGTTCCAAATTCCATTTTCATACACTGCAAAAAGAGTCTTTCCAAACTGCTCAATCAAAAGAAAGGTTAACCTCTGTTAAATGAATGCACGCATCACAAAAAGGTCTATCAGAATGCTTCTGTCTAGATTTTATGTGAGGATATTTCCTGTTCAACCATGGGCCTCAAAGCGCTCCAAATATCCACTTGCAGATTCTACAAAAAGATTCTTACAAAACAGCTCAATCTAAAGAAAGCTTCAACTCTCTGTGTTGAATGCAGACATCATAAGTAATTTGTCAAAATATTTCTGTCTAGTTTCTAAGTGAAGATATTTCCTTTACCACCATAGGCCTCAATGCACTCCAAATATCCATGTGCAGATACTACAAAAAGAGTGTTTCCAAACTGCTCAATCAAAAGAAAGGTTCAACTCTGTGAGTTGCATGCACACATCACAAGGAAGTATCTGAGAATGCTTCTGCATAGTTTTTAAGTGAAGATATTTCCTTTTCCCCTGTAGGCCTCAAAGTGCTCCAAATATGCACTTGCAGTTTCTACAAACGAGTGTATCAAAATGACCAAATCAAAACAAATGTTCAACTCTGTGAGATGAATGCACAATTCGTAAAGAAGTTTCTCAGAATGCTTTTGTGTAGTTTTTATGTGAAGATATTTAATTCTCCCACATAGGCCTCAAAGCACTCCAAATATCCACTACCAGATTCTCCAAAAACAGTGTTTCAAAACGGCTCAATCAAAAGAAAGGTTCAACTCTGTGAGATGAATGCACACATCACTAGAAGGTTCTCAGAATGCTTCTGTCTCGTTTTTATGTGAAGATATTTCCTTTTCAGCTGTAGGTCTCAAAGCGCTCCAAATATCCATTGGCAGATACGAAAAATAGAGTGTTTCCAAACTGCTAAATCTAAAGAAAGGTTCAACTTTGTGAGTTGAAGGCTGACATTACAAAGAAGTTTCTGAGAATGCTCCTGTCTAGTTTTTAAGTGAAGATATTTCCTTTTCCACCATAGGCCTCAATGCGCTCCAAATATCCATTTGCAGATTCTCCAAAAAGAGTGTTTCCAAACTGCTTAATCAAAAGAAAGGTTCAACTCTGTGAGTTGAATGCACACATCACAAGGAAGTATCTGTTAATGCTTCTGTCCAGTTTTTAAGTGAAGATATTTCGTTTTCCACCATAGGCCTCAAAGTGCTACAATTATGCACTTGCAGTTTCTACAAAAGGAGTGTTTCACAATGGCTCAATCAAAACAAAAGTTCAACTCTGTGAGATGAATGCACACATCACAAAGAAGTTTCTCGGAATGCTTCTGTCTGGTTTTTATGTGAAGATATTTCCTTTTAAGCTATAGGCCTCAAAGTGCAAAAAGTATCCATTTGCAGACACTACAAAGAGTGTTTACAAATGGCTCAATCAAAAGAAAGCTTCAACTCTGTCAGTTGAATTCACACATCACAAAGTAGTTTCTGAGAATGCTTCGGTCTAGTTTTTATGTGAAGATATTTCCTTTTCCACGATAGTCATCAAAGAGCTCCAAATATCGACTTGCAGATTCTACAAAAAGAGTGTTTCAAAACTGCTCAATCCAAAGAATGCTTCAACTCTGTGAGTTGAATGCACACATCACATAGAGGTTTCTGAGAATGCTTCTGTCAAGTTTTTATGTGAAGATATTTGCTTCTGCACCAGATGCCACAATCGCTCCTACTATTCACTTGCAAATTCTTCAAAAATAGTGTTTCAAAACTGCTCAATCAAAAAAAAAACTTTCAACTCCGAGAGTTGCATGCACACATCACAAAGAACTTTCTGAGAATGCTTCTGTGTAGATTTTATGTGAAGATATTTCCTTTTCCACCACAGGCCTCAAAGCGCTCCAAATATCCACTTGCAGATTCTAAAAAAGAGTATTTCAATACTGATCAATCAAAAGAAAGCTTCAACTCTGTCAGTTGAATTCACACATCACAAAGTAGTTTCTGAGAATGCTTCTGTCTAGTTTTTATGTGAAGATATTTCCTTTTCCACCAGAGGCCTCAAAGCGCTCCAAATATCCACTTGCAGATTCTGCAAAAAGAGTGTTTCAAAACTCCTCAATCAAAAGAAAGGTTCAACTCTGTGGGATGAATGCACACGTCACAAAGAAGTTTCTCAGAATGCTTCAGTCTAGTTTTTATGTGAAGATATTTCCTTTTCTGCTTTAGGTCTCAAAGCGCTCCGAATACACATTTGCAGATACTACAGAAAGATGGTTTCCAAAGTGCTCAATCAAAAGAAATGTTCAACTCTGTGAGGTGAATACACACATCACAAAGATGTTTCTGAGAATGCTTCTGTCTATTTTTTATGTGAAGATATTTCCTTTTCCACCAGATGCCACAATTGCTCTTAATATCCACTTGCAAATTCTACAAAAATAGTGTTTTAAAACTGCTCAATCAAACGGAAAGGTCCAACTCTGTTAGTTGAATGCACACATCACAAAGAACTTTCTGAGAATGCCTCTGTCTAGTTTTTATGTGAAGATATTTTCTTTTCCACGATAGTCATCGAAGAGCTCCAAATATCTACTTGCAGATTCTACAAAAAGAGTGTTTCAAAACTGCTCAATCAAAAGAATGCTTCAACTCTGTGAGTTGAATGCACACATCACATAGTGGTTTCTGAGAATGCTTCTGTCTAGTTTTTATGTGAAGATATTTGCTTCTGCACCAGAGGCCACAATCGCTCCTACTATTCACTTGCAAATTCTACAAAAATAGTGTTTCAAAACTGCTCAATCAAAAAAAAAACTTTCAACTCCGAGAGTTGCATGCACACATCACAAAGACATTTCTGAGAATGCTTCTGTGTAGATTTTAAGTGAAGATATTTCCTTTTCCACCATAGGCCTCAATGCGCTCCAAATATCCATTTGCAGATTCTCCAAAAAGAGTGTTTCCAAACTGCTTAATCAAAAGAAAGGTTCAACTCTGTGAGTTGAATGCACACATCACAAGGAAGTATCTGAGAATGATTCTGTCCAGTTTTTAAGTGAAGATATTTCGTTTTCCACCATAGGCCTCAAAGTGCTACAATTATGCACTTGCAGTTTCTACAAATGGAGTGTTTCACAATGGCTCAATCAAAACAAAAGTTCAACTCTGTGAGATGAATGCACACATCACAAAGAAGTTTCTCGGAATGCTTCTGTCTGGTTTTTATGTGAAGATATTTCCTTTTAAGCTATAGGCCTCAAAGTGCAAAAAGTATCCATTTGCAGACTCTACAAAGAGTGTTTACAAATGGCTCAATCAAAAGAAAGCTTCAACTCTGTCAGTTGAATTCACACATCACAAAGTAGTTTCTGAGAATGCTTCTGTGTAGATTTTATGTGAAGATATTTCCATTTCCACCACAGGCCTCAAAGCGCTCCAAATATCCACTTGCAGATTCTAAAAAAGAGTATTTCAATATTGATCAATCAAAAGAAAACTTCAACTCTGTGAGTTGAATGCACACCTTAGAAAGAAGTTTCTGAGAGTGCCTTTGTCTAGTTTTTATGTGAGGATATTTCCCTTTCCAACCTAGGCGTCAAAATGCTCCAAATATTCTCTTGCAGATTCTATTAAAAGAGAGTTTCAAAACTGCTCAATCAAAAGAAAGGTTCAACTCAGTGAGATGAATGCACACATCACAAAGAAGTTCCTCAGAATGATTCTGTCTAGTTTTTATGTGAAGATATTTCCTTATCAGCTGTATGCCTCAAAGGACTCCAAATTTCCATTTGCAGATACTAGACAAGAAGTAATTTCCAGCTGCCCAATCAAAAGAAAGCTTCAACTCTGTGAGTTGAATGCACACATCACAAAGAAGTTTCTCAGAATGCTTCTGTTTAGTTTTTATGTGAAGATATTTCCTTCACAGCTAAAGGCCTCAAACCGCTCCAAATATCCAGTTGCAGATTCTACAAAAAAAGTGTTTCCAAACTGCTCATTCAAAAGACATGTTCAGCTCTGTGAGGTGAATGCACACTTCACAGAGAAGTTTCTCAGAATGCTTCTGTCTAGTTTTTATGTGAAGATATTTCCTTTTTAGCTGTAAGCCTGAAAGCGCTCCAAATTCCATTTTCATACACTGCAAAAAGAGTCTTTCCAAACTGCTCAATCAAAAGAAAGGTTAACCTCTGTTAAATGAATGCACGCATCACAAAAAGGTCTATCAGAATGCTTCTGTCTAGATTTTATGTGAGGATATTTCCTGTTCAACCATGGGCCTCAAAGCGCTCCAAATATCCACTTGCAGATTCTACAAAAAGATTCTTACAAAAGAGCTCAATCTAAAGAAAGCTTCAACTCTCTGTGTTGAATGCAGACATCATAAATAAGTTCTCAAAATGTTTCTGTCTAGTTTCTAAGTGAAGATATTTCCTTTACCACCATAGGCCTCAATGCACTCCAAATATCCATGTGCAGATACTACAAAAAGAGTGTTTCCAAACTGCTCAATCAAAAGAAAGGTTCAACTCTGTGAGTTGCATGCACACATCACAAGGAAGTATCTGAGAATGCTTCTGCGTAGTTTTTAAGTGAAGATATTTCCTTTTCCCCTATAGGCCTCAAAGTGCTCCAAATATGCACTTGCAGTTTCTACAAATGAGTGTTTCAAAATGACCAAATCAAAACATATGTTCAACTCTGTGAGATGAATGCACAATTCGTAAAGAAGTTTCTCAGAATGCTTTTGTGTAGTTTTTATGTGAAGATATTTAATTCTCCCACATAGGCCTCAAAGCACTCCAAATATCCACTACCAGATTCTCCAAAAACAGTGTTTCAAAAGGGCTTAATCAAAACAAAGGTTCAACTCTGTGAGATGAATGCACACATCACTAGAAGGTTCTCAGAATGCTTCTGTCTCGTTTTTATGTGAAGATATTTCCTTTTCAGCTGTAGGTCTCAAAGCGCTCCAAATATCCATTGGCAGATACGAAAAATAGAGTGTTTCCAAACTGCTAAATCTAAAGAAAGGTTCAACTTTGTGAGTTGAAGGCTGACATTACAAAGAAGTTTCTGAGAATGCTCCTGTCTAGTTTTTAAGTGAAGATATTTCCTTTTCCACCATAGGCCTCAATGCGCTCCAAATATCCATTTGCAGATTCTCCAAAAAGAGTGTTTCCAAACTGCTTAATCAAAAGAAAGGTTCAACTCTGTGAGTTGAATGCACACATCACAAGGAAGTATCTGAGAATGCTTCTGTCCAGTTTTTAAGTGAAGATATTTCGTTTTCCACCATAGGCCTCAAAGTGCTACAATTATGCACTTGCAGTTTCTACAAAAGGAGTGTTTCACAATGGCTCAATCAAAACAAAAGTTCAACTCTGTGAGATGAATGCACACATCACAAAGAAGTTTCTCGGAATGCTTCTGTCTGGTTTTTATGGGAAGATATTTCCTTTTAAGCTATAGGCCTCAAAGTGCAAAAAGTATCCATTTGCAGACACTACAAAGAGTGTTTACAAATGGCTCAATCAAAAGAAAGCTTCAACTCTGTCAGTTGAATTCACACATCACAAAGTAGTTTCTGAGAATGCTTCTGTCTAGTTTTTATGTGAAGATATTTCCTTTTCCACCAGAGGCCTCAAAGCGCTCCAAATATCCACTTGCAGATTCTGCAAAAAGAGTGTTTCAAAACTCCTCAATCAAAAGAAAGCTTCAACTCTGTGAGATGAATGCACACGTCACAAAGAAGTTTCTCAGAATGCTTCAGTCTAGTTTTTATGTGAAGATATTTCCTTTTCTGCTTTAGGTCTCAAAGCGCTCCGAATACTCATTTGCAGATACTACAAAAAGATTGTTTCCAAAGTGCTCAATCAAAAGAAATGTTCAACTGTGTGAGTTGAATACACACATCACAAAGAAGTTTCTGAGAATGCTTCTGTCTATTTTTTATGTGAAGATATGTCCTTTTCCACAAGATGCCACAATCGCTCTTAATATCCACTTGCAAATTCTACAAAAATAGTGTTTTAAAACTGCTCAATCAAACGGAAAGGTCCAACTCTGTTAGTTGAATGCACACATCACAAAGAACTTTCTGAGAATGCCTCTGTCTAGTTTTTATGTGAAGATATTTTCTTTTCCACGATAGTCATCAAAGAGCTCCAAATATCTACTTGCAGATTCTACAAAAAGGGTGTGTCAAAACTGCTCAATCAAAAGAATGCTTCAACTCTGTGAGTTGAATGCACACATCACATAGAGGTTTCTGAGAATGCTTCTGTCTAGTTTTTATGTGAAGATATTTCCTTTTTAGCTGTAAGCCTGAAAGCGCTCCAAATTCCATTTTCATACACTGCAAAAAGAGTCTTTCCAAACTGCTCAATCAAAAGAAAGGTTAACCTCTGTTAAATGAATGCATGCATCACAAAAAGGTCTATCGGAATGCTTCTGTCTAGATTTTATGTGAGGATATTTCCTGTTCAACCATGGGCCTCAAAGCACTCCAAATATCCACTTGCAGATTCTACAAAAAGATTCTTACAAAACAGCTCAATCTAAAGAAAGCTTCAACTCTCTGTGTTGAATGCAGACATCATAAATAAGTTGTCAAAATGTTTCTGTCTAGTTTCTAAGTGAAGATATTTCGTTTACCACCATAGGCCTCAATGCACTCCAAATATCCATGTGCAGATACTACAAAAAGAGTGTTTCCATACTGCTCAATCAAAAGAAAGGTTCAACTCTGTGAGTTGCATGCACACATCACAAGGAAGTATCTGAGAATGCTTCTGCGTAGTTTTTAAGTGGAGATATTTCCTTTTCCCCTAAATGCCTCAAAGTGCTCCAAATATGCACTTGCAGTTTCTACAAACGAGTGTTTCAAAACGACCAAATCAAAACAAATTTTCAACTCTGTGAGATGAATGCACACATCGCAAAGTAGTTTCCTGGAATGCATCTGTCTGGTTTTTATGTGAAGATATTTCCTTTTCAGCTTTAGGTCTCAAAGTGCTCCGAATACACATTTGCAGATACTACAAAAAGATTGTTTCCAAAGTGCTCAATCAAAAGAAATGTTCAACTCTGTGATTTGAATGCACACATCACATAGAGGTTTCTGAGAATGCTTCTGTCTAGTTTTTATGTGAAGATATTTGCTTCTGCACCAGAGGCCACAATCGCTCCTACTATTCACTTGCAAATTCTACAAAAATAATGTTTCAAAACTTCTCAATCAAAAAAAAAACTTTCAACTCCGAGAGTTGCATGCACACATCACAAAGAACTTTCTGAGAATGCTTCTGTGTAGAATTTATGAGAAGATATTTCCTTTTCCACCGTAGGCCTCAAAGCGCTCCAAGTATCCACTTGCAGATTCTAAAAAAGAGTATTTCAATACTGATCAATCAAAAGAAAGCTTCAACTCTGTGAGTTGAATGCACACCTTAGTAAGAAGTTTCTGAGAGTGCCTTTGTCTAGTTTTTATGTGCGGACATTTCCCTTTCCAACCTAGGTGTCAAAATGCTCCAAATATTCTTTTGCAGATTCTATTAAAAGAGAGTTTCAAAACTGCTCAATCAAAAGAAAGGTTCAACTCGGTGAGATGAATGCACACATCACAAAGAAGTTCCTCAGAATGATTCTGTCTAGTTTTTATGTGAAGATATTTCCTTATCAGCTGTATGCCTCAAAGGACTCCAAATTTCCATTTGCAGATACTAGAGAAAAAGTAATTTCCAGCTGCCCAATCAAAAGAAAGCTTCAACTCTGTGAGTTGAATGCACACATCACAAAGAAGTTTCTCAGAATGCTTCTGTTTAGTTTTTATGTGAAGATATTTCCTTCACAGCTAAAGGCCTAAATCCGCTCCAAATATCCAGTGGCAGATTCTACAAAAAAAGTGTTTCCAAACTGCTCATTCGAAAGACATGTTCAGTTCTGTGAGATGAATGCACACTTCACAGAGAAGTTTGTCAGAATGCTTCTGTCTAGATTTTATGTGAAGATATTTCCTTTTTAGCTATAAGCCTGAAAGCGCTCCAAATTCCATTTTCATACACTGCCAAAAGAGTCTTTCCAAACTGCTCAATCAAAAGAAAGGTTAACCTCTGTTAAATGAATGCACGCATCACAAAAAGGTCTATCAGAATGCTTCTGTCTAGATTTTATGTGAGGATATTTCCTGTTCAACCATGGGCCTCAAAGCGCTCCAAATATCCACTTGCAGATTCTACAATAAGATTCTTACAAAACAGCTCAATCTAAAGAAAGCTTCAACTCTCTGTGTTGAAATCAGACATCATAAATAAGTTGTCAAAATGTTTCTGTCTGGTTTCTAAGTGAAGATATTTCCTTTACCACCATAGGCCTCAATGCACTCCAAATATCCATGTGCAGATACTACAAAAAGAGTGTTTCCAAACTGCTCAATCAAAAGAAAGGTTCAACTCTGTGAGTTGCATGCACACATCACAAGGAAGTATCTGAGAATGCTTCTGTCCAGTTTTTAAGTGAAGATATTTCGTTTTCCACCATAGGCCTCAAAGTGCTACAATTATGCACTTGCAGTTTCTACAAAAGGAGTGTTTCACAATGGCTCAATCAAAACAAAAGTTCAACTCTGTGAGATGAATGCACACTTCACAAAGAAGTTTCTTGGAATGCTTCTGTCTGGTTTTTATGTGAAGATACTTCCTTTTAAGCTATAGGCCTCAAAGTGCAAAAAGTATCCATTTGCAGACACTACAAAGAGTGTTTACAAATGGCTCAATCAAAAGAAAGCTTCAACTCTGTCAGTTGAATTCACACATCACAAAGTAGTTTCTGAGAATGCTTCTGTCTAGTTTTTATGTGAAGATATTTCCTTTTCCACCAGAGGCCTCAAAGCGCTCCAAATATCCACTTGCAGATTCTGCAAAAAGAGTGTTTCAAAACTCCTCAATCAAAAGAAAGGTTCAACTCTGTGAGATGAATGCACACGTCACAAAGAAGTTTCTCAGAATGCTTCAGTCTAGTTTTTATGTGAAGATATTTCCTTTTCTGCTTTAGGTCTCAAAGCGCTCCGAATACACATTTGCAGATACTACAAAAAGATTGTTTCCAAAGTGCTCAATCAAAGGAAATGTTCAACTCTGTGAGTTGAATACACACATCACAAAGAAGTTTCTGAGAATGCTTCTGTCTATTTTCTATGTGAAGGTATTTCCTTTTCCACCAGATGCCACAATCGCTCTTAATATCCACTTGCAAATTCTACAAAAATAGTGTTTTAAAACTGCTCAATCAAACGGAAAGGTCCAACTCTGTTAGTTGAATGCACACATCACAAAGAACTTTCTGAGAATGCCTCTGTCTAGTTTTTATGTGAAGATATTTTCTTTTCCACGATAGTCATCAAAGAGCTCCAAATATCTACTTGCAGATTCTACAAAAAGTGTGTTTCAAAACTGCTCAATCCAAAGAATGCTTCAACTCTGTGAGTTGAATGCACACATCACATAGAGGTTTCTGAGAATGCTTCTGTCTAGTTTTTATGTGAAGATATTTGCTTCTGCACCAGAGGCCACAATCGCTCCTACTATTCACTTGCAAATTCTACAAAAACAGTGTTTCAAAACTGCTCAATCGAAAAAATGAATTTTCAACTCCGAGAGTTGCATGCACACATCAAAAAGAACTTTCTGAGAATGCTTCTGTATAGATTTTATGTGAAGATATTTCCTTTTCCACCACAGGCCTCAAAGCGCTCCAAATATCGACTTGCAGATTCTAAAAAAGAGTATTTCAATACTGATCAATCAAAAGAAAGCTTCAATTCTGTGATTTGAATGCACACCTTAGAAAGAAGTTTCTGAGAGTGCCTTTGTCTAGTTTTTATGTGAGGATATTTCCCTTTCCAACCTAGGCGTCAAAATGCTCCAAATATTCTCTTGCAGATTCTATTAAAAGAGAGTTTCAAAACTGCTCAATCAAAAGAAAGGTTCAACTCGGTGAGATGAATGCACACATCACAAAGAAGTTCCTCAGAATGATTCTGTCTAGTTTTTATATGAAGATATATCCTTATCAGCTGTATGCCTCAAAGGACTCCAAATTTCCATTTGCAGATACTAGAAAAGAAGTAATTTCCAGCTGCCCAATCAAAAGAAAGCTTCAACTCTGTGAGTTGAATGCACACATCACAAAGAAGTTTCTCAGAATGCTTCTGTTTAGTTTTTATGTGAAGATATTTCCTTCACAGCTAAAGGCCTCAAACCGCTCCAAATATCCAGTTGCGGATTCTACAAAAAAAGTGTTTCCAAACTGCTCATTCAAAAGACATGTTCAGCTCCGTGAGGTGAATGCACACTTCACAGAGAAGTTTCTCAGAATGCTTCTGTCTAGTTGTTATGTGAAGATATTTGCTTCTGCACCAGAGGCCACAATCGTTCCTACTATTCACTTGCAAATTCTACAAAAATAGTGTTTCAAAACTGCTCAATCAAACGGAAAGGTCCAACTCTGTTAGTTGAATGCACACATCACAAAGAACTTTCTGAGAATGCCTCTGTCTAGTTTTTATGTGAAGATATTTTCTTTTCCATGATAGTCATCAAAGAGCTCCAAATATCTACTTGCAGATTCTACAAAAAGAGTGTTTCAAAACTGCTCAATCAAAAGAATGCTTCAACTATGTGAGTTGAATGCACACATCACATAGAGGTTTCTGAGAATGCTTCTGTCTAGTTTTTATGTGAAGATATTTCCTTTTTAGCTATCAGCCTGAAAGCACTCCAAATTCCATTTTCATACACTGCAAAAAGAGTCTTTCCAAACTGCTCAATCAAAAGAAAGGTTAACCTCTGTTAAATGAATGCACGCATCACAAAATGGTCTATCAGAATGCTTCTGTCTAGATTTTATGTGAGGATATTTCCTGTTCAACCATGGGCCTCAAAGCGCTCCAAATATCCACTTGCAGATTCTACAAAAAGATTCTTACAAAACAGCTCAATCTAAAGAAAGCTTCAACTCTCTGTGTTGAATGCAGACATCATAAGTAATTTGTCAAAATGTTTCTGTCTAGTTTCTAAGTGAAGATATTTCCTTTACCACCATAGGCCTCAATGCACTCCAAATATCCATGTGCAGATACTACAAAAAGAGTGTTTCCAAACTGCTCAATCAAAAGAAATGTTCAACTCTGTGAGTTGCATGCACACATCACAAGGAAGTATCTGAGAATGCTTCTGCGTAGTTTTTAAGGGAAGATATTTCCATTTCCCCTATAGGCCTCAAAGTGCTCCAAATATGCACTTGCAGTTTCTACAAACGAGTGTTTCAAACGACCAAATCAAAACAAAGTTTCAACTCTGTGAGATGAATGCGCACATGGCAAAGAAGTTTCCTGGAATGCATCTGTCTGGTTTTTATGTGAAGATATTTCCTTTTCAGCTTTAGGTCTCAAAGTGCTCCGAATACACATTTGCAGATACTACAAAAAGATTGTTTCCAAAGTGCTCAATCAAAAGAAAGGTTCAACTCTGTGATTTGAATGCACACATCACATAGAGGTTTCTGACAATGTTTCTGTCTAGTTTTTATGTGAAGATGTTTGCTTCTGCACCAGAGGCCACAATCGCTCCTACTATTCAGTTGCAAATTCTACAAAAATAATGTTTCAAAACTTCTCAATCAAAGAAAAAACTTTCAACTCCGAGAGTTGCATGCACACATCACAAAGAACTTTCTGAGAATGCTTCTGTGTAGATTTTATGAGAAGATATTTCCTTTTCCACCATAGGCCTCAAAGCGCTCCAAATATCCACTTGCAGATTCTTAAAAAGAGTATTTCAATACTGATCAATCAAAAGAAAGCTTCAACTCTGTGAGTTGAATGCACACCTTAGAAAGAAGTTTCTGAGAGTGCCTTTGTCTAGTTTTTATGTGCGGACATTTCCCTTTCCAACCTAGGTGTCAAAATTCTCCAAATATTCTTTTGCAGATTCTATTAAAAGAGAGTTTCAAAACTGCTCAATCAAAAGAAAGGTTCAACTCGGTGAGATGAATGCACACATCACAAAGAAGTTCCTCAGAATGATTCTGTCTAGTTTTTATGTGAAGATATTTCCTTATCAGCTGTATGCCTCAAAGGACTCCAAATTTCCATTTGCAGATACTAGAAAAAAAGTAATTTCCAGCTGCCCAATCAAAAGAAAGCTTCAACTCTGTAAGTTGAATGCACACATCACAAAGAAGTTTCTCAGAATGCTTCTGTTTAGTTTTTATGTGAAGATATTTCCTTCACAGCTAAAGGCCTCAATCCGCTCCAAATATCCAGTGGCAGATTCTACAAAAAAAGTGTTTCCAAACTGCTCATTCAAAAGACATGTTCAGCTCTGTGAGAAGAATGAACACATCACATAGAAGTTTGTCAGAATGCTTCTGTCTAGATTTTATGTGAAGATATTTCCTTTTTAGCTATAAGCCTGAAAGCGCTCCAAATTCCATTTTCATACACTGCAAAAAGAGTCTTTCCAAACTGCTCAATCAAAAGAAAGGTTAACCTCTGTTAAATGAATGCACGCATCACAAAAAGGTCTATCAGAATGCTTCTGTCTAGATTTTATGTGAGGATATTTCCTGTTCAACCATGGGCCTCAAAGCGCTCCAAATATCCACTTGCAGATTCTACAATAAGATTCTTACAAAACAGCTCAATCTAAAGAAAGCTTCAACTCTCTCTGTTGAATGCAGACATCATAAATAAGTTGTCAAAATGTTTCTGTCTAGTTTCTAAGTGAAGATATTTCCTTTACCACCATAGGCCTCAATGCACTCCAAATATCCATGTGCAGATACTACAAAAAGAGTGTTTCCAAACTGCTCAATCAAAAGAAAGGTTCAACTCTGTGAGTTGCATGCACACATCACAAGGAAGTATCTGAGAATGCTTCTGCGTAGTTTTTAAGTGAAGATATTTCCTTTTCCCCTATAGGCCTCAAAGTGCTCCAAATATGCACTTGCAGTTTCTACAAACGAGTGTTTCAAAACGACCAAATCAAAACAAAGGTTCAACTCTGTGAGATGAATGCACACATCACAAAGAAGTTTCTTGGAATGCATCTGTCTGGTTTTTATGTGAAGATATTTCCTTTTCTGCTTTAGGTCTCAAAGTGCTCCGAATACACATTTGCAGATACTACAAAAAGATTGTTTCCAAAGTGCTCATTCAAAAGAAATGTTCAACTCTGTGAGTTGAATACACACATCACAAAGAAGTTTCTGAGAATGCTTCTGTCTGTTTTTTATGTGAAGATATTTCCTTTTCCACCAGATGCCACAGTCCCTCCTAATATGCACTTGCAAATTCTACGAAAAGACTGTTTCAAAACTTCTCAATCAATGATAAGTTTCAACTCTGTGAGTTGAATGCTCACATCACAAAGGACTTTCTGAGAATGCTTCTGTCTAGTTTTTATGTGAAGATATTTCCTTTTCCACCATAGGCCTCAAAGCACTCCAAATGTCTAGTTGCAGATTCTATAAAAAGAGTGTTTCAAAACTGTTCAACCAAAAGAAAGCTTCAACTCTGTGAGTTGATTGCACGCATCACAAAGATTCTGAGAATGCTTCTCTCCAGTTTTTATTTGAAGATATATACTTCTCCACAAGAGGCCGCAATCGCTCCTAATATCCACTTGCAAATTCTTCAAAAAGAGTGTTTCAAAACTGCTCAATCAAAAGAAACGTTCAAGTTTTTGAGTTGAATGCATGCATCACAAAGAACTTCCTGAGAATGCTTCTGTGTAGATTTTATGTGAAGATATTTCCTTTTCCACCATGGGCTTCAAAGCACTCCAAAAAGCCACTTGCGGGTTCTAAAAAAGAGTATTTCAAAACCGCTCAATCAAAAGAAAGCTTCAACTCTGTGAGTTGAATGCACACCTTAGAAAGAAGGTTCTGAGAGTTCTTCTGTCTCATTTTTATTTGGGGACATTTCCTTTTCCAACATAGGCCTCAAAGTTCTCCAAATATTCTCCTGCAGATTCTACAAAAAGAGAGTTTCAAAACCGCTCAAAAGAAAGGTTCAACTCGGTGAGATGAATGCACACATATGAAAGTTGTTCCTCAGAATGCTTCTGTATAGTTTTTATGTGAAGATAATTCCTTATCAGCTATAGGCCTCAAAGAACTCCAAAGAACTCCAAATATCCATTTGCAGATACTACCAAAAGAGTGCTTCCAAGCTGCCCAATCAAAAGAAAGCTTCAACTCTGTGAGTTGGATGCATATATCACAAAGAAGTTTCTCAGAATGCTCTGCCTTGTTTTTATGTGAAGATATTTCCTTTTCCACCATAGGCCTCAAACCACTCCAAATATCCACTTGCAGATTCCGCAAAAAGAGTGTTTCAAAACTGCTGAGTCAAAAGAATGGTTCAACTCTGCGAGATGAATGAGCACATCACAAAGTAGTTTCTCACAATGCTTCTGTCTAGTTTTTATGTGAAGATATTTCCTTTTCAGCTATAGACCTCAAAGAGTTCCAAATATTGATCTGCAGATACTACAAAAAGAATGTTTCCAAACTGCTCAATCAAAAAAAAGGTTCAACTCTGTGAGGTGAATGCACACATCAGAAAGAAATTTCTGAGAATTCTTCCATCAAGTTTTTATGTGAAGATATTTCCTTTTCCACCACAGGCCTTAAAGCGCTCCAGATATCCACTTGCAGATTCTACAAAAAGACTGTTACAAAGTGGCTCAATCAAAAGAAAGGTTCAACTCTTTGAGATGAATGCACACATCACAAAGGAGTTTCTCAGAATGCTTCTGTCTAGGTTTATGTAAGGATGTTTCCTTTTCAGCAGTGGCCACACAGCACTCAAAATATCCATTTGCAGATACTACAAAAAGCGTGTTTTGAAACTGCTCAATCAAAACAAAGCTTCAACTCTGTTAGGTGAATGCACACATCACAAAGAAGCTTTTGACAATGCCTCTGTCTGGATTTTAGGGAAGATATTTCTTTTTCCACCATAGACCTCAAAGTGCTCCAAATATCCACTTGCAGATTCTATGAAAAGAATGTTTCCAAACTGCTCAATCAAAAGAAAGGTTCAAATCTGTGAGTTGAATGCACGCAACACAACGAAGTATCTGGGAATGCCTCTGTCCAGTTTTTATGTGAAGATATTTCCTTTCTACTAAAGGCATCAAAGCACTTCAAATATCTACTTGCAGATTCTACAAAAAGAGTGTTTCAAAACTGCTCAATCAAAAGAAATGTTCAACTCTGTGAGATGAATGCACACATCACAAAGTAGTTTTTCAGAATGCTTCTGTCTATTTTTTATGTGAAGATATTTCCTTTTCAGCTATAGGCCTCATGGCGCTGAAAATATCCATTTGCAGACACAACAAAAAAAGTTTTTCCAAACTGCTCAATCAAAGGAAAGGTTCAACTCTGTGAGTTGAATGCACACATCACAAAGAAGTTTCTGACAATGCTTCTGTGTAGTTTTTATGTGAGGATATTTCCTTTTCCACCATAGGACAAAAAGTGCTCCAAATATCCACATGTAGATTCTAGAAAAAGAGTGTTTCAAAACTCCTCAATTGAAAGAGAGATTCACCTCTCTGAGATGAATGCACACATCACAAAGAAGTTTCTCAGAATGCTTCTATCTAGTTTTTATGTGAAGATATTTCCTTCTCAGCTATAGATCTCAAACTGCTCCAAATATCCAGTTGCAGACTCTACAAAAAGAGGGTTTCCAAACTGTGCATTCAAAAGAAATTTTAAACTCTGTGTGATGAATGCACACATCTCAAAGAAGTTTCTCAGAATGCTTCTGTCTGGTTTTTATTAGAGGATATTTCCTTTTTAGCTATAGGCCTGAAAGAGCTCCAAATATCCATTTTCAGACACTACAAAAAGAGTGTATCCAAACTGCTCAATCAAAAGAAAGTTAAACTCTGTTAGATGAATGCACTCATCACAAAGAAGTCTATCAGAATGCTTCTGTCTAGATTTTATTTGACGACATTTCCTGTTCAACCATGGGCCTCAAAGCGCTCCAAATATCCACTTGCAGTTTCCACAAAAAGAGTGTTTCAAAACAGCTCAGTCTAAAGAAAGCTTCAATTCTGTGGGTTGAATGCCCACATCAGAAATAAGTTTCTAATAATGCTTCTGTCTAATTTTTTAGTGAAGATATTTCCTTTTCCACCATTGGCCTCAAAGAGCTCCAAATATCCACTTGCAGATTCTACGAAAAGGGTGTTTCAAAACTGCTCAATAAAAAGAAAGCTTCAACTTTGTGAGATGAATGCATACATCACAAAGAAGTTTCTCAGAAAGTTTCTGACTAGTTTTTATATAAAGATATTTCCTTCTCAGCTATAGGTCTCAAACTGCTCCAAATATCCAGTTGCAGATTCTGAAAAAAAGAGTGTTTCCAAACTGCTCATTCAAAAGAAAGTTTACACTCTGTGAGATGAATGCATACATCACAAAGAAGTTTCTCAGAATGCTTCTGTCTGTTTTTTATTTGAAGATATTTCCTTTTTAGCTATAGGCCTATAAGTGCTCCAAATATCCATTTGCAGATACTACAAAAAAGTGTTTCCCAACTGCTTAATCAAAAGAAATGTTCAACTCTGTGAGATGAATGGACACATCACAAGGAACTTTCTCAGAATGCTTCTGTCTGGTTTTTATGTGAAGATATACCCTTTTCAGCTATAGACCTCAAAGCTCACCAAATATCCATTTGCAGATACTTCAAAAAGAGTGTTTCCAAACTGCTCAATAAAAAGAAAGGTTCAACTCTGTGAGTTGAATGCACATATCACAGAGAAGTTTCTGAGAATGCTTCTGTCTAGTTTTTATGTGAAGGTATTTTCTTTCTCACCACAGGCCTCAAAGCGTTCCAAATATCCACATGCAGATTCTACAAAAAGAGTGTTTCAAAACTGCTCAATGAAAGGAAAGGTTCAACTCTCTGAGTTGAATGAGCATACCACAAAGAAGTTTCTGAGAATGCTTCTTTCTAGTTTTTATATGAAGATATTTCCTTTTCCACCATAGGACCCACAGCACTACAAATAACCACTTGCAGATTCTACAAAGAGACTGTTTCAAAACTGCTCAATTAAAAGAAAAGTTCAACCCTGTGAGATGAATGCACACATCACAAAGAAGTTTTTCAGAATGCTACTGTGTAGTTTTCATGTGAGGATATTTCCCTTTGAGCTATAGGCCTATAAGCGCTCCAAATATCCATTTGCAGATACCACAAAAAAGTGTTTCCCAAATGCTTAATCAAAGGAAATGTTCAACTCTGTGAGATGAATGGACACATCATAAGGAACTTTCTCAGAATGCTTCTGTCTAGTTTTTATGTGAGGATATTTCCTTTCCAGCTATAGGCCTCAAAGCACTCCAAATATCCATTTGCAGATACTACAAAAAGAGTGTTTCCAAACTGCTCAATCAAAAGAAATGTTCAACTCTGTGACTTCAACGCACACATCACAAAGTAGTTTCTGAGAATGCTCTGTCTCGTTTTTATGTGAAGATAATACCTTTTCCACCTTAGGCCTCAAAGCACTCCAAATATCCACTTGAAGATTCTACAAAAACAGTGATTCATAACTGCTCAATCAAAAGAAAGGTTCAACTCTGTGAGACGAATGCACACATCACAAAGAAGTTTCTCAGAGTGCTTCTGTCTGGATTTTATGTGAAGATATTTCCTTTTCAGCTTTAGGCCTCAAAGCACTCCAAATAACCATTTGTAGATACTAAAAAAGGAGTGTTTCCAAATTGGTCAGTCTAAAGAAATGTTCAAAACTGTGAGTTGAATGCAGACATTACAAAGAAGTTTCTGAGAATGCTTCTGTCTAGTTTTTAAGTGAAAATATTTCCTTTTCCACCAAAGGCCTCAATGTGTTCCAGTTATCCATTTGCAGATACTGCAAAAAGACTGTTTCCAAACTGCTCAATGAAAAGAAATGTTCAACTCTGTGAGTTGAATGCACACACCAAAAGGAAGCGTCTGAGAATGCTTCTGTCTAGTTTTTATGTGAAGATATTTACTTTCCACAGTAGGCCTCAAAGCACTTCAAATATCCACTTCCAGATTCTACAAAAAGAGTGTTTCAAAACTGCTCCATCAAAAGAAAGGTGCAACTCTGTGAGTTGAATGCACACATCACAAAGAAGTTTTTCAGAATGCTTCTGTCTAGTTTTATGTGAAGATATTTCCTTTTCAGGTATTGGCCTCAAAGCACTCCAAATATCCATTTACAGATACTACAAATAGAGTGTTTGTAAACAGCTCAATGAAAATAAAGGCTCAACTCTGTGAGTTGAATGCACATATCAAAAAGGAGTTTCTGAGAATGCTTCAGTCTAGTTTTTATGTGAGGATGTTTCCTTCTCAGCTACAGGCATCAAAGCACCCCAAAAATCCATTTGCAAATACTAAAAAAGAGTGTTTCCAAACTGCTCAATCAAAAGAAAGGTTCAACTCTGTGACTTGAACACACACATCACAAAGAAGTTTCTGAGAATGCTTCTATCTAGTTTTTATGTGAAGATATTTCCTTTTCCACCATAGTCCTGTAAGCACTCTAAATATCCACCTGCAGGTTCTACAAAAAGACTGATTCAAAATTGCTCAATCAAAAGAAAGGTTCATCTCGGTGAGAAGAATGAACACATCATAGAGAAGTTTCCCAGAATGCTTCTGTCTATTTTTTATGTGAAGATATTTCCTTTTCCACCAGATGCCACAATCACTCTTAATATCCACTTGCAAATTCTACAAAAATAGTGTTTTAAAACTGCTCAATCAAACGGAAAGGTCCAACTCTGTTAGTTGAATGCACACATCACAAAGAACTTTCTGAGAATGCCTCTGTCTAGTTTTTATGTGAAGATATTTTCTTTTCCACGATAGTCATCAAAGAGCTCCAAATATCTACTTGCAGATTCTACAAAAAGAGTGTTTCAAAACTGCTCAATCAAAAGAATGCTTCAACTCTGTGAGTTGAATGCACACATCACATAGAGGTTTCTGAGAATGCTTCTGTCTAGTTTTTATGTGAAGATATTTGCTTCTGCACCAGAGGCGACAATCGCTCCTACTATTCACTTGCAAATTCTACAAAGAAAGTGTTTCAAAACTGCTCAATCAAAAAAAAAACTTTCAACTCCGAGAGTTGAATGCACACATCACAAAGAACTTTCTGAGAATGCTTCTGTATAGATTTTATGTGAAGATATTTCCTTTTCCACACAGGCCTCAAAGCGCTCCAAATGTACACTTGGAGATCCTACAAAAAGAGTGTTCCAAAAGGGCTCTATCAAAACAAAGTTGAACACTGTTTGTTGAATGCACACATCACAAAGAAGTTTCTGAGAATGCTTCCGTCGACTTTTTATGTGAAGCCATTCCCGTTTCCAAAGAAGGCCTCAAAGCACTCCAAATATCCACTTGCAGATTCTTCAAAGGAGTGTTTCAAAACTGCTCTATCAAAAGGAAGGTTCAACTCTGTTAGTTGAATGCTCACATCACAAGGAAGTTTCTGAGAATGCTTCTGTCTACTTTTTATGTGAAGCTACTCCTGTTTCCAAAGAAAACCTCAAAGCACTCTAAATATCCACTTGCAGATTCTTCAGAAAGAGTGTTTCAAAACTAATGTATCAAAGGGAAGGTTCAACTCTGGGAGTTGAATGCACACATCACAAAGTAGCTTCTGAGAATGTTTCTGTCAACTTTTTGTATGAAGATATTTCCTTTTCTACTGTAGGCCTCAATACTGTCCTAATATCCACTTGCAGATCCTCCAAAAAGAGTGTTCAGAACGGCACATTCAAAACGAAGGTTCAAATCTTTGAGTTGAATGCTCATATCACAAAGAAGTTTCTGAGAATGCTTCTGTCTAGTTTCTATGTGAAGATATATGCTTTTCCACCACAGGCCTCAGAGTGCTCCAAATGTCCAAATGCAGATGTTACAAAAAGAGTGCTTCAAAACTGCTATGTCAAAGGGAATATTCTACTCTGTGAATTGAATGCACACACCACAAACAAGTTTCTGAGAACGCTTCTGTCTCCTTTTTATGTGAAGCTATTCCCTTTTCCAACGAAGGCCTCAAATCGGTCCAAATATCCACATGCAGTTTCTACAAAAAGAGTGTTTCAAAACTGCTCTATCAAAAGGAAGGTTCAACTGTGTAAGTTTAATGCACACATCACAAAGTAGTTTCTGAGAATGCTTCTCTCTAGTTTCCATATGAAGTTATTTCCTTTTCCACCACATGCTTCAAAGAGCTCCAAATGTCCACTTACACATTCTACAAAAAGAGTGTTTGAAAACTCTTCTATCAGAAGAAAGGTTCAAGTCTGTGAGTTGAATGAACACATCCCAAAGAAGTTTCTGAGAATGCTTCTGTCTAGTTTCTATGTGAGGATATTTCCTTTTCCACCACAGGCCTCAAAAAGCTCCAAATGTCCACTTACAAAATCTACAAAAAGAGTGTTTCAAAACTGCTCTGTCAAAAGGAATGTTCTAATCTGTGAGTTGAATGCACACATCCAAAGAATTTTCTGAGAATGCTTCTGTCTACTTTTTATGTGAAGCTCTTCCCTTTTCCAATGAAGGCCTCAAATCGGTCCAAATATCTACATGCAGTTTCTACAAAAAGAGTGTTTCAAAACTGCTCTATCAAAAGAAAGGTTCAACTCTGTAAGTTGAACGCACACATCACAAATTAATTTCTGCGAATGCTTCTCTGTAGTTTCTATATGAAGATATCTCCTTTTCCACCACAGACATCAAAGAGCTCCAAATGTCCACTTACAAATTCTACAAAAAGGGTGTTTCAAAACTGCTCTATCAGAAGAAAGTTTCAACTCTGTGAGTTGAATGCACACATCACAAAGAAGTTTCTGAGAATGCTTCTGTCTACTTTCTATGTGAGGATATTTCCTTTTCCACCACAGGCCTCAAAAAGCTCCAAATGTCCACTTGCAAATTCTACAAAAAGAGTGTTTCAAAACTGCTCTGTCAAAACGAAGGTTCAACTCTGTGAGTTGAATGCACACATCACAAAGAAGATTCTGAGAATGTTTCTGTCTACTTTCTATGTGAGGATATTTCCTTTTCCACCACAGGCTTCAAAAAGCTCCAAATGTCCACTTGCAAATTCTACAAAAAGAGTGTTTCAAAACTGCTCTGTCAAAATGAAGGTTCAACTCTGTGAGTTGAATGCACACATCACAAAGAAGATTCTGAAAATGCTTCCGTCCAGTTTCTATGTGAAGATATTTCCTTTTCAACCACAGGCTTCAAAGCGCTCAAAATGTACACTTCCAGATTCTACAAGAAGAGTGTTTCAAAAACGGCACTTTCAAAATGAAAGTTCAATTCTGTGAGTTGAATGCACACATCAAAAAGAAGTTTCTGAGAATGCTTCTCCCTACTTTCTATGTGAAGTTATATCCTTTTCCACCACAGTCCTGAAAGAGCTCCAAATGTCCACTTGCAAATTCTACAAAAATAGTGATTCAAAACTGCTCTATCAAAAGGAAGTTTCAATTCTGTGAGCTGAATGCACACATCACAAAGAAGTTTCTGAGAATGCTTCCGTCTAGTTTCTATGCGAAGATATTCCCTTTTCAACCACAGGCCTCAAAGCACTCTGAATGTCCACTTGCAGATTCTACAAAAAGAGTGTTTCAAAACTGCTCTGTCAAAAGGAATGTTGTACTCTGTGAGTTGAATGCACACCTCACAAAGAGGTTTCTGAGAATGCTTCTGTTTACTTTTTATGTGAAGCTATTCCCTTTTCCAACGAATGCCTCAAAGAGCTCCAAATGTCCATTTACAAATTCTACAAAAAGAGTGTTTGAAAACTGCTCTATCAGAAGAAAGGTTCAACTGTGTGAGTTGAATATACACATGACAATGATGTTTCTGAGAATACTTCTTTCTAGTTTCTATGTGAGGATATTCCCTTTTCCACCACAGGTCTCAAACAGCTCCAAATGGCCACATGCAAATTCTACAAAAAGAATGTTTCAAAACTGCTCTGTCAAAAAGAAGGTTCACCTGTGTGAGTCGAATGCACACGTCACAAAGTAGTTTCTGAGAATGCTTCTGTCTAGTTTCTATGTAAAGGTATTTCCTTTTTCACCACAGGCCTCAAAACGATCGAAATGACCAATTGCAGATTCTACAAAAAGAGTGTTTCAAAACAGCTCTGTCAAAGGGAATGTTCAACTCTGTGAGTTGAATGCACACATCACAGAGAAGTTTCTGAGAATGCTTCCATCTACTTTTTATGTGAAGCTATTCCCGTTTCCAGTGAAGGCCTCAAAGCCGTCCAAATATCCACTTGCAGATTCTACAAAAAGAGTGTTTCAATACTGCTCTATGAAAAGGAATGTTCAACTCTGTGAGTTGAATGTACACAACACAAAGTATTTTCTGAGAATGCTTAGGTCTAGTTTTTATATGAAGATATTTCCTTTTCTACTGTAGGCCTCAAAACGTTCCAAATATCCACTTGCAGATTCTACAAAAAGAGTGTTTCAAGACTGCTCTATCAGAAGAAAGCTTCAATTCTGTGAGTTGAATGCACACATCACAAACTAGTGTCTGAGAATGCTTCGGTCTAGTTTTTATATGAAGATTTTTCCTTTTCTACCATAGTCCTCAAAAAGCTCCAAATGTCAACTTGCACATACTCCAAAAAGAGGGTTTCAAAACTGCTGCATCAAAAGAAAGGTTCAACTCAGTGAGTTGAATGCAAACATCACAAAGTAGCTTCTGAGAATGCTTGTGTCTACCTTTTATATGAAGATATTTCATTTTCTACTGTATGCCTCAAAGCAGTCCAAATATTCACTTGCAGATTGTACAAAAAGAGTGTTTCAAAACTGCACCTTCAAAACGAAGGTTCATTTCTGTGAGGAGAATGCACACATCACAAAGAAGCTTCTGAGAATGCTTCTCTCTAGTTTCTATGTGAAGATATACCCTTATCCACCACAGTCCTGAAAGAGGTCCAAGTGTCCACTTGCAACTACTACAAAAAGAGTGATTCAAAACTGCTCTAACAGAAGGAAGGTTCAACTCTGTGAGCTGAATGCACACATCACAAAGAAGCTTTTGAGAATGCTTCTGTCTACTTTTTATGTGAAGATATTTCCTTTTCCACCACAAGCCTTATGGACTCAAAATATCCACCTGCAGATTCTACAAAAAGAGTGTTTGAAAACGGCTCTATCAAAAGGAATGTTTAACTCCGTGTGTTGAATGCACACATCACAAAGAAGTTTCTTAGAATGCTTCTATCTACTTTTCATGTGAAGCTAATCCCATTTCCAACGAAGGCCTCAGAGTGTGAAAGATATCCACTTGCAGAGTATACAGAAAGAGTGTTTCAAAACTGCTCTATCAAACGGAAGGTTCAACTCTGTGAGTTTAATGCACACATCACAAAGTAGTTTCTGAGAATGCTTCTGTCTAGTTTTTATATGAAGATATTTTCTTTTCTTTTGAAGTCCTCAAAGTGGTACAAAAATCCACTTGCAGATTCTACAAAAAGAGTGTTTCAAAACTGCTCTATGAAAAGAAAGGTTCAACTCTGTGAGTTGAATGCACACATAAAATATTTTTTTCTGAGAATGCTTCTGTCTCCTTTTTATGTGAAGCTACTCCCTTTTCCAACGAAGGTCTCAAATCAGTCCAAATATCCACGTACAGTTTCTACAAAAAGAGTGTTTCAAGTCTGCTCTATCAAAGGGAAGGTTCAACACTGTAAGTTTAATGCACACATCACAAAGAAGTTTCTGAGAATTCTTCTCTCTAGTTTCTATGTGAAGATATTTCCTTTTCCACGACAAGCCTCAAAGAGTTTCAAATTTCCATTTGTAAATTCTACAAAAAGAGTGTTTCAAAACTGTTCTATCAAAAGGAAGGTTCAACTCTGTGAGGTGAATGCACACATCACAAAGGAGTTTCTGAGAAAGCTTCTGTCTAGTTTCTATGTGAAGATATTTCCTTTTCCACCACAGGTCTCAAAGCGCTCCAAATGTCCACTTGCAGATTCTACAAAAACAGTGTTTCAAAACTGCTCTTTCAAAAGAAATGTTCAACTCTGTGAGTTGAATGCACATATAACAAAGAAGTTTCTGATAATGCTTCTATCTAGTTTCTATGTGAAGATACTTCCTTTTCCACCACAGGCCTCATAAAGCTCAAAATGTAAACTTGCAAATTATATAAAAAGAGTGTTTCAAAACTGCTCTGTCAAAAGGAAGGTTCAACTCTGTGTGTTGAATGCATACATCACAAAGAAGTTTCTGAGAATGCTTCTGTCTACTTTTTATGAGAAGCTATTACCGTTTCCTACGAAGACCTCAAAGTCTAAATATCCACTTGCATATTCCACAAAAAGAGTGTTTCAAAAGAGCTCTATCAAAAGTGATGTTCAACTCTGTCAGCTGAATGTACACATCACAAAGAAGTCCCTGAGAATGCTTCTGTCTAGTTTTTATATGAAGATATTTCCTTTTCTACGATAGACCTCAAAGCACTCCAAATATCCACTTGCAGATTCTTCAAATGAGTGTTTCAAAACTTCTCTGTCAAAAGGAAGGTTAAACTCTTAGTTGAATGGACACATCAAAAAGAAGTTTCGGAGAATGCTTCTGTCTACTTTTTATGTGAAGCTACACCCTTTTCCAATGAAGGCCTGAAAGCACTCCAAATATGCGCTTGCAGATCCTTCAAAAAGAGTGTTTCAAAACTGCTCTATCAAAAGGAAAGTTCAACTCTGTGAGTTGAATACACACATCAAAAAGTAGCTTCTGAGAATGCCTTTGTCTAGTTTTTGTATGAAGATATTTCTTTTTTCAACTGTAGGCCTCAAAACGGTCCAAATATCCACTTGCAGATACTACAAAAAGAGTGGTTCAAAACGGCACTTTCAAAACGAAGGTTCAATTCTGTGAGATGAATGCACACATCACAAAGAAGTTTCTGAGAATGCTTCTCTCAGGTTTTTATGTGAAGATATATCCTTTTCCACCACAGTCCTCAAAGAGCTCCAAATGTTCACTTGCAAATTCTACAAAAAGAGTGATTCAAATCTACTCTGTCAAAAGGAAGGTTCAACTCTGTGAGCTGAATGCACACATCACAAAGAAGGTTCTGAGAATGCTTCTGTCTAGTTTCTATGGGAAGATATTTCCTTTTCCACCACAGGCCTCAAAGCGCACTTAATGTCCACTTGCAGATTCTACAAAAAGAGTGTTTCAAAACGGTACTTAAACAAAGAAGGTTCAATTCTGTGAGTTAAATGCACACATCACAAAGAAGTTTCTGAGAATGCTTCTCTCTAGTTTCTATGTGTAGATATATCCTTTGCCACCTTGGGATTCGAAGTGCTCCTAATGTCCACTTGCAGATTCTACAAAAAGAGTGTTTCAAAACTGCTCTGTCAAAAAGAAGTTTCAACTCTGTGAGTTGAATGCACACATCACAAAGAAGTTTCTGAGAATGCTTCTGTCTCTTCTTTATGTGAAGCTATTCCCTTTTCCAACGAAGGCCTCAAATCGGTGCAAATATTCACAGGCAGTTTCTACAAAAAGAGTGTTTCAAGACTGCTCTATCAAAAGGAAGGTTCAGGTCTCTATGTTTAATGCACACATCACAGAGAAGTTTCTGAGAATTCTTCTCTGTAGTTTCTATGTGAAGATATTTCCTTTTCCACCACAGGCCTCAAAGCACTCCAAATGTCCGTATGCAGATTTTAAAAAAAGAGTGTTTCAAAACGGCACCTTGAAAACGAAGGATCAATTATGTGAGTTGAATGCACACATCACAGAGAAGTTTCTGAGAACATTTCTGTTTAATTTTTATGTGTAGCTCTTCCCGTTTCCACCGAAGGCCTCAAAGCCATCCAAATATCCACTTGCATATTCTACAAAAAGAGTGTTTCAATACTTCTCTATGAAAGTGAATGTTCCACTCTGTGAGTTGAATGCACATATCACAAAGTAGTTTCTGAGAATGCTTCGGTCTAATACTTATATGAAGATAATTCCTTTTCTACCATAGGCTTCAAAACGGTCCAAATATACACTTACACATTCTACAAAAAGAGTGTTTCAAAACTGCTCTTTCAAAAATAAGGTTCAGTTCTTGGAGTTGAATGCACACGTCACAAAGAAGTTTTTGAGAATGCTTTTGTCTAGATTTATGTGAAGACATTCCCATTTACACTGAAGGCCTCAAAGCAGTCAAAATATCCAATTGCCCATTCTACAAAAAACCTGTTTCAAAACTGCTCCATCAAAAGGAAGGTTCAACTCTGTTACTTCAATGCACACATGACAAAGAACTTTCTGAGAATGCTTCTGTCTAGTTTCCATGTGAAGATAATTCCTTTTCCCCATAGACCTCAAAGTGCTCCAAATGTACTCTTGTAGTTTCTACAAAAAGAGTGTTTCAATACTGCTCGGTCAAAAGGAATGTTCAACTCTCTGAGTTGAATGCACACATCACAAAGAAGTTTCTGAGAATGCTTCTGTCTACTTTTTATGTGAAGCTATTCCCGTTTCATAAGAAGACCTCAAAGCGCTCCAAATATCTACTTGCAGATTTTACAAAAAGAGTGTTTCAAAAGGGCTCCATAAAAATGGACGTTCACCTGAGTGAGTTGAATGGACACATCACAAAGGAGTCTCTGAGAATGCTTCTGTCTAATTTTTACATGAACATATTTCCTTTTATACCATACGCCTCAAAGCAGTCCAAATGTCCACTTGCAGATTCTTCAAACTGAGTGTTTCAAAACTGCTCAATCAAAAGGAAGGTTCAACTCTGTTAGTTAAATGCACACATCACAAAGAAGTTGTGAGAATGCTTCTGTCTACTTTTGATGTGAAGCTATTCCCGTTTCCAATGAAGGCCTCAAAGCACTCCAAATATCCACATGCAGATTCTGCAAAAAGAGTGTTTAAAAACTGCTCTATCAGAAGGAAGGTTCAACACTGTGAGTTGAACGCGCACATCACAATGTAGCTTCTGGGAACGCTTCTGTCTAGTTTTTGTATGAAGATATTTCCTTTTCTATTGTAGGCCTCAAACCAGTTCAAATATCCACTTTCAAATTCTACAAAAAGAGTGTATCAATACGGCTCTTTCAAAACGAAGGTTCAATTCTGTGAGTTGAACGCACACATCACAAAGAGGTTTCTGAAAATGCTTCTCTCTAGTTTCTATGTGAAGATATATCCTTTTCTACCACAGTCCTCAAAGAGCTCCTAATGTCCACTTGCAAATTCTACAAAAAGAGTGATTAAAAACTACACTATCAAAAGGAAGTTTCAACTCTGTGAGTTGAACACACCCATAACAAAGAAGTTTTTGAGAATGCTTTTGCCAAGTTTTTATGCGAAGACATTCCCATTTCACGAAAGCCCCAAAGCCGTCAAAATGTCCACTTTCAGATTCCATAAAAAGTGTGTTTCAAAACTGCTCTATCAAAAGGAAGGTTCAACTCTGTTGGTTGAATGCACACATCACAAAGAAGTTTCTGAGAATGCTTCTGTCTAGTTTCTATGTGAAGATATTTCCTTTTCCACAACAGGCCTCAAAGCACTCCATATGTACACTTACAGATTCTACAAAAAGAGTGTTTCAAAATTGCTCTGTCAAAAGTGATGTACTACTCTTTGAGTTGAATGCACACATCACAAAGTGGTTTCTGAGAATGCCTCTGTCTACTTTTTATGTGAAGCCATTCCCTTTCCCAATGAAGGCCTCAAATTGGTCCAATATCCACATGCAGTTTCTACAAAAAGAGTGTTTCAAAACTGCTCTGTCAAAAGGAAGGTTAAACTCTGTGAGTTGAATGCACAGATCATAAAGAAGTTTCTGAGAATGCTTCTGTCTAGTTTTTATGTGAAGCTGTTTCTGTTTCCAACGAAGGTCTCAAAATTGCTCCAAATATCCACTTCCAGATTCTACAAAAAAAAAGTTTTTCCCATCTGCTCTATCAAAAGAGGGTTCAACTCTGTAAGTTGAATGCACAAATCACAGGGAAGTTTCTGACAATGCTTCTGTCTAGTTTCTTTGTGAAGATATATCCTTTTCCACAACAGGCCTCAAATCACTACAAATTTCCACTTGCAGATTCTACCAAAAGAGTGTTTCAAAACTGCTCTATCAAAAGGAAGGTTCAACTCAGTAAGTTGAATGCACACATCACAAATAAGTTCCTGAGAATGCTTCATCCTAGATTCCATGAGTAGATATTTCCTTTTCCACCACAGGCCTCAAAGCCCTCCAAATGTACTCTTGCAAATTCTGCAAAAAGTGTGTTTCAAAACTGCTCTGTCAAAAGAAAGGTTCAACTCTGTTAGATGAATGCACACATCAGAAAGAAGTTTCTGAGAATGCTTCTGTCTAGTTTTTATGTGAAGCTATTCTCGTTTCCACTGTAGGTCTCAAATCACTGCAAATATTCACTTCCAAATTCTCCAAAAAGAGTCTTTAAAAACTGCTCTATTAAAAGGAATGTTCTACTCTGTGAGATGAATGCAAACATCCAAAGTAGTTTTTGAGAATGCTTCTGTCTAGTGTTTATATGAAAACTATCTACTCTTTATGTCAAGCTATTTTGGTTTCCACCGCAGGCCTCAAAGTGGTCCAAATATCCACTTGCAGATTCCACAAAAAGAGTGTTTCAACGCTGCTCTTTTAAAAGGAAGGTTGAATTCTGTGGGTTGAATGCACACTCCTCAAAGACGTTTTTGAGAATGATTCTGTCTAGTTTTTATGTGAAGAAACTCCCATTTCCACCCAAGGCCTCAAATCCATCAAAATATCCACTTGCAGATACTTCAAAAAGCGTGTTTCAAAAATGCTGTATCAAAAGAAAGGTTTAACTCTGTAAGATGAATGCACATATCAAAAAGAAATTTCTGAGAATGCTTCTGTCTAGTTTCTATGTGAAGATATTTCCTTTTCCACCCAGGCCTCAAAGCGCTCCAAAGGTACACTTGCAGATTCTACAAAAAGAGGGTTTCAAAACTGCTCTGTCAAAAGGAATGTTCAACTATGTGAGTTGAATTCACACATCGCAAAGAAGTTACTGAGAATGTTTCTGTCTACTTTTTATGTGAAGCTATTCCCATTTCCTAAGAAGGCCTCAAAGCGCTCCAAATATCCACTTGCAGATTCTACAAAAAGACTGTTTCAAAAGGGCTCTATCAAAAGGGATGTTCAACTCTGTCAGTTGAATGTACACATCACAAAGAAGTCTCTGAGAGTGCTTCTGTCAAGTTTTTATATGAAGATATTTCCTTTTCTAACATAGGCCTCAAACCACTCGAAATATCCACTTGCAGATTCTTCAAAAAGTGTTTCAAAACTGCTCTATCAAAAGGAAGGTTCAACTCTGTTAGCTGAATGCACATATCACAAAGAAGTTTCTGAGAATGATTCTGTCTAAGTTATAGGTGATGCTTTTCCCGTTTCCAACGAAGGCCTCAAAGCAGTCCAAATATCCACTTGCAGATACTTCAAAAAGAGTGTTTCTAAACTGCTCTATCAAAAGGAAGGATCACCACTGTTAGTTGAATGCACACATCACAAATAAGTTTCTGAGAATGCTTCTGTCAACTTTTTATGTGAAGCTATTCCGTTTCAAATGAAGACCTAAAAGTACTCAAAATATCCACTTGCAGATCTACAAAAAGAGTGTTTCAAAACTGCTCTGTCAAAAAGAATGTTCAACTCGGTGAGTTGAATGTGCACATCACAAAGTAGCTTCTGAGAATGCTTCTGTCTAGTTTTTGTATGAAGATATTTCCTTTTTTTTTGTAGGCCTCTAAACGGTCCAAATATCCACTTGCAGATTCTACAAAAAGAGTGTTTCAAAAGGGCACTTTCAAAACGAAGGTTCAATTCTGTCAGTTGAATGCACACATCACAAAGTAGTTTCTGAGAAACTACTTTTCTCCATAGGTGCTTTTCTCTATATGGTACTTTTCTACCATAGGCATCAAAGCACTCCAAACAGCCACATGGAGGTAGTTCAAAATGAGTGTTTCAAAACTGCGGTATCAAAAGGAAGGTTCAACTCTGGTAGTTGAATGCACACATCACAAAGTAGTTTCTGAGAATGCTTCTCTCTACTTTTTATGTGATGCTATTCCCGTTTCAAACGAAGGCTTCAAAGCAGTCCAAATATCCACTTGCAGATTCTCCAAAAACAGTGTTTCAAAATTTCTCTATCAAAAGGAAGGTTCAACTCTGTAAGTTGAATGCATACATCACAAAAAAGTTTTTAAGAATGCTTCTGTCTACTTTTTATGTGAAGCTATTGCCGTTTCCAACGAAGGCCTCAAAGCACTCCAAATATCCACATGCAGATTATTCAACAAGAGTGTTTCAAAACTGCTCTATCAAAAGGAAGGTTCAACACCGTGAGTTGAATGCACACATCACAAAGTAGCTTGTGAGAATGCTTCTGTCTAGTTTTTCTATGAAGATACTTCCTTTTCTACTGTAGGTCTCAAAACGCTACAAATACCCACTTGCAGATTCTACAAAAAGAGTGTTTCAAAACGACACTTTCACAACGAAGGTTCAATTCTGTGAGTTGAATGCACACGTCATGAAGAAGTTTCTGAGAATGCTTCTCTCTAGTTTCTATGTGAAGATATATCCTTTTCCACCACAGGCCTCAAATCGCTCCTAATGTCCACTTGCAGATTCTACAAAAAGAGTGTTTCAAAACTGCTCTGTCAAAAGGAATGTTCTATTCTGAGAGTTGAATGCACACATCACCAAGAAGTTTCTGAGAATGCTTCTGTCTAGTTTTTATGTGAAGCTATTCCCTTTTCCAATGAAGGCCTCAAATCGGTCCAAATATCCACAGGCAGTTTCTACAAAAAGAGTGTTTCAAAACTGCTCTAACAAAAGGAAGGTTCAACTCTGTATGTTTAATGCACACATCACAAAGTAGTTTCTGAGAATGCCTCTCTCCAGTTTCTATATGAAGATATTTCCTTTTCCACCACAGGCCTCAAAGAGCTCCAAATGTCCACTTACAAATTTTACAAAAAGTGTGTTTCAAAACTGCTCTATCAGAAGAAAGGTCTACCCTAGGAATCAAAGTTGTCCAAATATCCACTTGCAGATCCTACAAAAAGAGTGTTTCAAAACTCCTCTTTCAAAAGGAACGTTCAATTCTGTGAGTTGAATGCACATATCACAAAGAAGTTCTTGAGAATGCTTTTCTCTAGTTTTACCTGAAGATATTCCCATTTATACCGAAGGCCACAAAGCTGTCAAAATATCCACTTGCAGATTCTACAAAAAGCGTGTTTCAAAACTGCTCTATCAAAAGGACGGTTCAACTCTGTTAGTTGAATGCACACATCACAAAGAAGTTTCTGAGAATGCTTCTATCTAGTTTCAATGTGAAGATATTTCCTTTTTGACACAGGCCTCAAAGCACTCCAAATGTACACTTGCAGATTCTACAATAGGCGTGTTTCAAAACTGCTATGTCAAAAGGAACGTTCAACTCTTTGAGTTGAATGCACACATCACAAAGAAGTTTCTGAGAATGCTTCTGTCGACTTTTTAAGTGAACCTATTCCCGTTTCCTACAAAGGCCTCAAAGCGCTCCAAATATCTACTTGCAGATGCTACAAAAAGAATATTTCCAAAGGGCTCTCTCAAAAGGGGTGTTCAACTCTGCCAGTTGAATGTGCACATCACAAAGAAGTCTCTGAGAATGCTTCTGTCTTGTTTTTATATAAAGATACTTCCTTTTCTACCATAGGCCTGAAATTACTCCAAATATCCACATGCAGATTATTCAAAAACAGTGTTTCAAAACTGCTCTACCAAATGGAAGGTTCAACTCTGTAAGTTGAATGCACACATCACAAAAAAGTTTCTATGAATGCTTTGTCTACTTTTTATGTGACGCCATTCCCATCTCAACCGAAGGCCTCAAAGCACTCCAAATATCCACTTGCAGATTCTTCAAAAAGAGTGTTTCAAAACTCCTCTATCAAAAGGAAGGTTCAACTCTGTTAGTTGAATGCACACATCAAAAACAAGTTTCTGAGAATGTTTCTGTCTACTTTTTATGTGAAGCTATTCCTGTTTCCAACGAAGGCCTCAAAGCACTCCAAATATCCACTTGCAGATTCGTCAAAAAGAGTGTTTAAAACTGCTCTGTCAAAAGAAAGGTTCAATTCTGTTAGTTGAATGCACACATCCAAAACAAGTTTCTGAGAATGCTTCTGTCTACTTTTTATGTGAAGATATTCCCGTTTCCAACAAAGGCCTCAAAGCACTCCAAATATCCACTTGCAGATTCTTGAAAAACAGTTTCAAAACTGCCTATCAAAAGGAATGTTCAACTCTGTGAGTTGAATGCACACATCACAAAGAAGTTTCTGAGACTGCCTCTGTCTACTTTTTATGTGAAGATATTCCCGTTTCCAATGAAGGCCTCAAAGCGGTCAAAATATCCACTTGCAAACTATACAAAAAGAGTGTTTCCAAGCTGCTCTATCAAAAGGAAAGTTCAACTCTGTGAGTTAAATGCACGCATCACAAAGAAGTTTCTTAGAATGCGTCTGTCCAGTTTTTATGTGAAGATATCCCCTTTTCCACCATCGGCCTCAAAGCACTCCAAACATCCACTTGCAGACTCTACAAAAAGAGTGTATCAAAAGTGCTCTATCAAAAGAAAGGTTCAAATTCGTGAGTTGAATGCATACATCAGAAAGAAGTTTCTGAGAATGCTTCTGTCTAGTTTCTATGTGAAGCTATTTCCTTTTCCACCACAGTCCTCAAAGCGCTCCAAATGTCCAGTTTCAGATTCTACAAAAAGAGTGTTTCAAAACTGCTCCATCAAAAGAAAGGTTCAACTCTGTGAGTTGAATGCGCACATCACAAAGAAGTTTCTGAGACTGCTTCTGTCTCCTTTTTATGTGAAGATATTCCCGTTTCCAACGAAAGCCTCAAAGCGGTCCAAATATCCACTCACAGATTCTGCAAAAGAGTGTTTCAAAACTGCTCTATCAAAGGAATGTTCAACCCTTTCGTTGACGCAAACATCACAAAGCAGTTTCTGAGAATGCTTCTGTCTAGTATTTATGTGAAGATTCTTTCTTTTCCATAATAGGCCTCAAAGCTCTGCATTTATACACTTGCAGATTCTAAGAAAAGTGTTTCGAAACTGCTCTGTCAAATGGAAGGTTCAACACTGTGAGTTGAATGCAGACATCACAAATGGGTTTCTGAGAATGATTCTGTCTAGTTTCTATGTGAAGATATTTCCTCTTCCACCACAGGGCTCAAAGCTGTCTAAATACGGACTTGCACATTCCACAAAAGTGTGTTTAAAAACTGCCCTTTCAAAAGGAAGGTTCAGCTCTGTGAGTTGAATGCACACAACACAAAGAAGTTTCTGAGAATGTTTCTATCTAATTTGTATGTGAAGATATTTCCTTTTCCACCACAGGCCTCAAAGCGCTCCAAATGTCCACTTGCAGATTCTACCAAAATAGTGTTCTAAAACTGGTCTATCAAAAGAAAGGTTCAACTCTGTGAGTTGAATGCACAAATCATAAATAAGCTTCTGAAAATGCTTCTGTCTACTTTTTATGTTAAGATATTACCATTTCCAACGAATACCTCAAAGTGCTTTAAATATCCACCTGCAGATTCTACAAAAAGAGTGTTTCATAACTGCTGTATAAAAAGGAAGGTTCAACTCTGTGAATTAAATGCACACATCACACAGTAGTTTCTGAGAATGCTTCTGTCTAGTTTCTATGTGATGTTATTCCCGTTTCCAACTAAGGCCTGAAAGTGACCCAAATATCCACTTGCAGATTCTACAAAAACAGTGTTTCAAACTGCTTTATTAAAAGGAGGGTACATTTCTATGTGTTGAATGTAGACATCACAAAGAAGATTCTGAGATTGCTTCTGTCTAGTTTTTTGTGTGAAGATTTTTTTTTGCACCTCAGGCCACAAAGCTCTCCAAATGTCCTCTTGCAGAGTCTACAAAAAGTGAGTTTCAAAACTGTTCTGTCAAAGCAAAGCTTCAACTCTGTGAGTTGAACACACATATCACAAAGGAGTTTCTGAGAATGCTTCTGTATAGTTTTTATATGAAGATATTTCCGTTTCCAACGAAGGCATCAAAGCACTCAAAATATCCACTTGCAGATTCTACAAAAAGCATGTTTCAAGACTGCTCTGTCAAAACGAAAGTTCAAATCCATGAGTTAAATGCAAACTTCACAAAGTAGTTTCTGAGAATGCTTCTTTCTAGCTTTTATATGAAAATGTTTCCTTTTGTACCATAGGCCTCAAAGTGGTCCAAATATCCACTTGCAGATTCTACAAAAAGACTGTTTCCAAACTGCTCTATCAAAAGGAAGGTTCAACTCTGTGAGTTGAATGCACACATCGCAAAGAAGTTTCTGAGACTGCTTCTGTCTAGATTTTATTCAAAGATATTCCTTTTCCACGGTAGGTCTTAAAGCACTGCAAATATCCCCTTGCAGATTCTTTAAAAAAGAGTGTTTCAAAACTGCTCTATCAAAAGGAATGTTCAACTTTTTGAGTTGAATGCAAACATCATAAAGTAGTTTCTGAGAATGCTTCTGTCTAGTTTTAATATGAATATATTTCCGTTACTACCATAGGCCTCAAAGTGCTCCAAATATCCACTTGCAGATTCTTCAAAAAGAGTGTTTCAAAACTGCTGTATCAAAAGGAAGGTTCAACTCTGTGAGTTGAATGCACATATCACAAAGAAGTTTCTGAGAATTCTTCTGTCTAGTTTCTATGTGGAGATATTTCCATTTCCACAAAAGGCCTCAAAGTGCTCCTAATGTCCACTTGCAGATTCTACAAAAAGAGTGTTTCAAAACTGCTCTATCAAAAGAAAGGTTCACCTCTGTGAGTTGAATGCACACATCAAAAAGAAGTTTCTGAGAATACTTCTGTCTGGTTTTTATATGAAGATATTTCCTTTTCCACCAGAGTCCTCAAAGTGCGCCAAATGTCCACTTTCAGATTCTACAAAAAGTGTGTTTCAAAGCTGCTGTGTCAAAAGAAAGTTTCAACTCTGTGAGTAGAATGCACACATCTCAATGTAGACTCTGAGAATGCTGCTGTCTACTTTTTATGTGAAGTTATTCCCATTTCCAAAGAAGGCCTCAAAGTGGTCAAAATAGCCACTTGCAGATTCTGCAAAAAGTGTATTTCAAAACTGCTCTATCAAGAGGAATGTTCAAATGTGGGGGTTGAATGCAAACATCCCAAAGTAGTTTCTGAGAATGCTTCTGTCTAGTTTTTATATGAGGATTCTTCCTTTTCTACCATAGGCCTGAAAGCACTCAAATTAACCCCTTGCAGATTCTACAAAAAAAAGTGTTAAAAACTGCTCTGTCAAAAGGAAGGTTCAACTCTGTAATTGAATGCACACATTCCAAAGATGTTTCTGAGAATGCTTCTGTCTAGTTTTTATTCAAAGATATTCCCGTTGCCACCACAGGCCTCAAAGCAATCCAAATATCCACTTGCAGATTCTACAAAAAGTGTGTTTCAAAACTGCTCTATCAAAAGGAAGGTGCAAATCTGTGTGTTGAAAGCACACATCACAAAGAAGTTTCTGAGAATGCTTCTGTTTAGTTTGTGTGTGAATATATTTACTTTTCCACCTCCAGCTACAAAGCGCTCCAGATGTCCACTTGCAGATTTTACAAAAGGAGTGTTTCAAAACTGCTCTAATCAAAGAAAGGTTCAACTCTGTGAGCTGAATGCACACATCACAAAGAAGTTTCTGAGAATCCTTCTCTCTGGTTTCTATATGAAGATATTTCCTTTTCCACCACAGGCTTTAAAGCGCTCCAGATGTCCACTTGCAGATTCTACAAAAAGAGTGTTTCAAAACTGTTCTATCAAAAGAAATGTACAGTTCTGTGAGTTGAATGCACACATCACAAATATGTTTCTGAGAATGTTTCTATCTACTTTTTATGTGAAGGTATTTCCGTTTCCAATGAAGGCCTCAAACTGCTCCAAATATCCACTTGCAGATTTTCCAGAAAGATTTTCAAAACTGCTCTATCGAAAGGAAGGTTCAACTCTGTGAGTTGAATGCACACATCAAAAATAACTTTCTGAGAATGTTTCTGTCTACTTTTAATGTGAAGATATTCCAGTTTCCAACGAAGTCCTCAAACCGCTCCAAATATCTACTTGTTGATTATGCAAAAAGAGTGTTTCAAAGCTGCTCTATCCAAAGGAATGTTCAACTCTGTGAGGTGAATGCACACATCACAAAGAAGTTTCTGAGAATGCTTCTATTTTCTATGTGAAGATATTTCCTTTTCCACCACAGGCCTCAAAGTGCTCCAAATGTCCACTTGCAGTCTCTACAAAAAGAGTGTTTCAAAACTGTTGTATCAAAAGAAAGATTCAACTCTGTAAGTTGAAGGCACACATCACAAAGCAGATTCTGAGAATGCTTCTGTCTACTTTTTATGTGAATATATTCCCGTTTCCAACATAGGCCTCAAAGCGGTCCAAACATCCACTTGCAGATTCTGCAAAAGAGTGTTTCAAGACAGCTCTATCAAAAGGAATATTCAGCTCTGGGGGCTCAATGCAAACATCACAAAGTAGTTTCTCAGAACGCTTCCGTCTAGTTTTTGTATGAAGATTCTTCCTTTTCTACCATAGGCCTCAAAGCGCTCAAATTATCCACTTGCAGATACTACAAAAAGAGTGTTTCAAAACTACCCTGTCAAAAGGAAAGTTCAACTCTGTGAGTTGAATGGACACATCACAAAGAAGTTTCTAAGAATGCTTCTGTCTAGTTTCTATGTGAAGACATTCCCGTTTCCAACGCAGGCTTCAAAGCGCTCCAAATATCCACTTGCAGATTCTACAAAAAGAGTGTTTCAAAGCTACTCTATCAAAAGGAAGGTTCAACTCTGTGAGTTGAATGCACACATCACAAAGAAGTATCTAGGAATGCTTCTGTCTAGTTTTTATATGAAGATATTTCCTTTTCCACTGTAGGCATCACAGTGCTGCAAATATCCACTTGCAGATTCCAAACAGAAGAGTGTTTCAAAACTGCTCAATCAAAAGAAAGTTTCAGCTCTATGAGTTGAATGCACACATCACAAAATAGTTTATCAGAATGCTTCTGTCTAGTTTTTATGTGAAGATATTTCCTTTTCCACCATAGGCTTCAAAGTGCTCAAATTATCCATTGGCAGATACTACAAAAAAGTGTTTCCAAACTGCTCAATCAAAAGAAATTGTCAACTCTGACAGTTGAATGCACACTTCAGAAGGAAGTTTCAGAGAATGCTTCTATCTAGTCTTTATGTGAAGGTATTTCGTTTTCCACCGTAGGCCTCAAAGCACTCCAAATATCCACTTGCAGAGTCTACAGAAGTGTGTTTCAAAACTACACCATCAAAAAATAGTTTCAACTCTGTGAGATGAATGCACACATCACAAAGGAGTTTCTCAGAATGCTTCTGTCTAGTTTTTATGTGAAGATATTTCCTTTTCAGCTATGCGCCTCAAAGCTCTCCAAATATCCACTTGCAGATTCTACAAAAAAGAGTGTTTCAAAACTTGTCAATCAAAAGAAAGTTTCAACTCTGTGAGTTGAATGCACACATCACAAAGAAGTTTCTGAGAATGCTTCTTTCTAGTTTTAATGTAAAGATATTTCCTTTTCAGCTATAGGCCTAAAAGAGCTCCAATTATCCATTTGCAGATACTACAAAGAGAGTGTTTCCAAACTGCTCAATCAAAAAAAGTTCAACTCTGTGAGTTGAATGAACACATCACAAAGAAGTATCTGAGAATACTTCTGTCTATTTTTTATCTGAAGATATTTCCTTCTCCACCAAAGGCCTTAAAGCCCTCCAAATATCCACTTGTAAGTTCTACAAAAACAGTGTTTCAAAACTGCTCATTCAAAGAAAGGTTCAACTCTTTGAGATAAATGCACACATCACCAAAATAATTTCTCAGAATGCTTCTGTCTAGTTTTTTTGTGAAGATATTTTCTTTTCAGCTATAGGCCTCAAAGCCCTCCAAATATGCTCTTGCAGATACTACAAAAAGAGTGTTTCCACACTGCTCAATCAAAAGAGAGTTTCAACTCTGTGAATTGAATGCACACAGCACAGGCAGTATCTGAGAATGCTGATGTCTAGTTTTTATGTGATGATATTTCCTTTTCCACCATGGGCCTCAAAGGCCTCCAAATATCCACTTGCAGATTCTACAAAATGATGTTTCAAAACTGCTCAATCAAAAGATTAGTACAACTCTGTGAGATGAATGCACACATCACAAAGAAGTTTCTCAGAATGTTCTGTCTGGTTTTTATGTGATGATGTTTCCTTTTCAGCTACAGGCCTCAAAGCGCTCCAAATATCCATTTGCAGACACTACAAAAAGAGTGTTTTGAAACTGCTCAATCAAAAGAAAGGTTCAACTTTGTGAGTTGAATGCACAGATCACAAAGAAGTTTCTGAGAATGCTTCTTTGTAGTTTTTATGTGAAAGCATTGCCCTTTCGAGCATTGGCGTCAAAGTGCTCCAAATATCCACTTGCAGATTCTACAAAAAGAGTGTTTCCAAACTGCTCCATCAAAAGAAAGTTTCCAGTCTGTGAGTTGATTACACACATCACAAAGAAGTTTCATACAATGCTTCTGTCTAGTTTTTATGTGAAGATATTTCCTTTTCCTCAACAGTCCTCAAAGTGCTCCAAATATCCACATGCAGATTGTAAAAAAAGTGTTTTTCAAAACTGCTCAATCAACAGAAAGTTTCAACTCTGTGAGTTGAATGTACACATCACAAAGAAGTATCTGAAAATGCTGTTGTCTAGTTTTTATGTGAAGATATTCCTTTTCCACCATAGACCTCAAAGCACTCCAAATATCCACTTGCAGATTCTCCAAAAACAGTGTTTCAAAACTGCTCAATCAACAGAAAGTTTAAACTCTGTGAGATGAATGCACACATCACAAAGAAGTTTCACAGAATGCTTCTGTGTAGTTTTTATGTGAAGATATTTCGTTTTTCACCATAGGCCTCAAAGCGCTCCAATTGTCCTCTTGCAGATTCTACAAAGAGAGTGTTTCAAATTTGCTCAATCAAAAAAAAAGTTCTACTCTGTTAGATGAATGCACACATCACAAATAAATATCTCAGAAGGCTTTTGTCTAGTTTTTATTTGTAGATATTTCCTTTTCAGCTATAAGCCTCACAGTGCTCAAAATATCCATTTACTGATACTACAAGAGTGTTTCCAAACTGCTGAATCAAAAGAAAGGTTCAACTCTGTGAGTTGAATGCACACATCATGAAGGAGTTTCTCAGAATACTTCAGTCTAGTTTTTATGCAAAGATATTTCCTTCTCCACCATAGGCCTCAAAGCGCTCCAAATATCCACTGGGAGATTCTACAAAAAGAGTGTTTCAAAACTGCTCATTCCAGAGAAAGTTTCAACTCTGTGAGATGAATGAATACATCACAAAGTAGTTTCTCAGAATGATTCTGTCTAGTTTTTATGTGAAGATATTTCCTTTTCAGCTATAGGTCCAAAAGAGCTCCAAATATCCATTTGCAGATACTTCAAAGAGAGTGTTTCCAAACTTCTCAATCAAAAGAAAGTTCAAATCTGTGAGTTCAATGCACACATCACTAAGAAGTTTCTGAGAATTCTTCTGTTTGGTTTTTATTTGAAGGTATTTGCCTTTCCAACATTGGCCTCAAAGTGCTCCAAATATCCATTTGCAGATTCTACAAAAAGAGTGTTTCAAAACTGCTCAATCAAAAGAAAGGTTGAACTCCGTCAGATGAATGCACACCTCAACAAGAATTTTCTGACAATGCTTCTGTCTAGTTTTTCTGTGAAGATATTTCCTTCTCTACCATAGACCACAAAGTGCTTCAAATATCGACTTGCAGATCTTACCAAAGGAGTGTTTCAAATCTGCTCAATCAGAAAAAAATTTCAACACTGGGAGATAAATGCACACATTGCAAAGATGTTTCTTGCAATTCTTCTGTCTAGTTTTTATGTGAAGATATTTCCTTTTCAGCTATAGGCTCCAACGTTCTCCAATTATTCATTGGCAGATACTACAAGAAGAGTGTTTCCAAACTGCTCAATCAAAAGAAAGTGTCAACTCTGTGAGTTGAATGCACACTTCACAAGGAAGTTTCTAACAATGCTTCTGTCGAGTTTTTATGTGAAGATATACCATTTTCCACAATAGGCCTCAAAGCGCTCCAAATATCCACTTGCAGATTCTACAAAAAGAGGGTTTCCAAACTGCTCAATCAAAAGAAAGTTTCAACTCTGTGAGATGAATGTACACATTCCGATGAAGTTTTTCAGAATGCTTCTGTCTAGTTTTGATGTGAAGATATTACCTTTTCAGTTATAGATCTCAAAGACCTCTAAATATCCAATTACAGATTCTACAAAAAGTGTGTTTCAAAACTGCTCAATCAAAAAAACTTTTCAACTCTGTGAGTTGAATGCATACACCACAAAGAAGTTTCGGAGAATGCTCCTGTCTAGTTTTTATGTGAGGATATTTCCTTTTCCACCATAGTCCTCAAAGCGCTCCAAATATCCACTTGCACATTCTACGAAAATTGTTTTTCAAAACTGCTCAATCAACAGAAAGGTCCAACTCTGTGAGTTGAATGCACAAATCACAAAGGAATTTCTGAGAATGCTTTTGTGTGTTTTTTATGTAATGGTATTTCCTTTTCCACCATAGGCCTCAAAGCGCTCCAAATATCCACTTGCAGATTCTACAAAAAGAGTTTTTCAAATCTGCTCAATCAAAAGAAAGGTTCCACTATGTAAGATGAATGCACACATCAAGAAGAAATTTCTCAGAATACTTCTGTCTAGTTTTTCTTGGTAGATATTTCCTTTTCAGGTATAAGCCTCTAAGTGCTCAAAATATCCATTTACAGATACTACAACATGAGTGTTTCCAAACTGCTCAATCTAAAGAAAGACTCAACTCTGTGAGATGAATGCACACATAACAAAGAAGTTTCTGAGAATGCTTCTGTCTAGTTTTTTTGTGAAGATATTACATTTTCCACCAGAGGCCACAATCGCTGCAAATATTCACTTGCAGATTCTACAAAAAGACTGTTTCAAAACTGCTCAATCAAAAGAAATGTTCAGCTCTGTGAGATGAATGCACACATCACAAAGTACTTTCTCAGAATGCTTCTGTCTAGTTTTTATGTGAAGATATTTCCTTTTCCACCATAGGCCTCAAAGGGCTCCAAATATCCACTTGCAGATTCTACAAAAAGAGTGTTTCAAAACTGCTCAATAAAAAGAAAGGTTCAACTCTGTGAGATGAATGCACAAGGCATGAAGAAGTTTCTCAGAAGGCTTCTGTCTAGTTTTCAAATGAAGATATTTCCAATTCAGTTAAAGGCCTCAAAGGTCTCCAAATATCCACTTGCAGATTCTAGAAAAAGAGTGTTTCAAGACGGCTCAAACAAAAGAAAGGTTCAACTTTGTGAGATGAATGCACACGTCACAACGTAATTTCTCAAAATGCTTCTGTAGTTTTTATGTATAGATATTTCGATTTCAGATATAGGCCTCAAAGCGCTCAAAATATCCATTTGCAGACACTACAAAAAGACCGTTTCCAAACTGCTCAATGAAAACCAAGGTTCAACTCCATGAGTTGAATACACACATCACAAAGAAGTTTCTGATAATGCTTCTGTCTAATTTTTATGTGAAGATATTTCCTTTTCCACAGTAGGACTCAAAGTGCTCCAAATATCCCCTTGCATATTTCAAAAAAACAGTGTTTCAAAAGTACTCAATAAAAAGAAAGGTTCAAATCTGTGAGTTGAGTGCACACATCACAAAGAACTTTCTGAGAATGCTTTCGTCTAGTTTCTATGTGAAGATATTTCCTTTTCAGCTATTTGCCCCAAAGCGCTGCAAATATCTACTTGCAGATACAACAAAAAGAGTGCTTCCAAACTGCTCAATCAAAAGAAAGTTTCAACGCTCTGAGTTGAATGCACAGATCACAAAGTAGTTTTGGAGAATGCTGCTGTCCAGTTTTTATATGAAGATATTTCCTTTTCCACCGTAGGCCTCAAAGCGCTCCAAATATCCTCTTGCAGATTCTACAAAAAGATTGATTCAAAACTGCTCAGTCAAAAGTAAGGTTCAATTCTGTGAGTTGAATGCACACATCACAAACAAGTTTCTCAGAATGCTTCTGTCCAGTTTTTATGTGTAGATATTTCCTTTTCAGCTATAAGCTTCAAAGCACCCCAAATATCCATTTGCATATACTACAAAAAGAGTGTTTCAAAACTGCTCAATCAAAGAAAGTTTCAACTCCATGAGTTGAATGCATACATCACAAAGAAGTTTCTCCAAATCCTTTTCTCTAGTTTTTATGAGAAGATATTTCGTTTTCATCTATAGGCCTCAAAGGTCTCCAAATATCCACTTGCAGATTCTACAAAAAGAGGGTTTAAAAACTGCTCAATCAAAAGAAAAGTTCAACTCTGTGAGATGAATGCACACATCACAAAGAAGTTTCTGAGAATGCTTCTGTCTAGTTTTTATGTGAAAATATTCCCTTTCCCACAATAGACCTCAAAGTGCTCCAAATATCTCCTTCTAGATTCCACAAAAAGAGTGTTTCCAAACTACTCAATCAAAAGAAAGGTTCAAATCTGGGACTACAATGCACACATCATAAAGAAGTTTCTGAGAATGCTTCTGTCTAGTTTTGATGTGAAGATATTTCCTTTTGCAGCAGAGGCCACAATCGCTCCAAATTTCCACTTGCAGATTCTACAAAAATAGTGTTTCAAAACTGCTCTATCAAATAAAGTTTCAACTCTGTGAGATGAATGCAAGCATCACAAAGAAGTTTTTCAGAATGCTTCTGACTAGTTTTCATGTGAAGATATTTCCTTTTCAGGTGTAGGCCTCAAAGCACTCCAAATATCATCTTGGAGATTCTCCAAAAACAGTTTATAAACAGCCCCATCAAAAGAAAGGTTCAAATCTGTGAGTTGAATGCACACATCACAAAGAAGTTCCTGAGAATGCTTCTGTCTAGTTTTTATGTGAAGATATTTCCTTTTCAGCTATAGGCCACAAAGCGCTGCAAATATCCATTTGCAGATACTAAAAAAATAGTGTTTCCAAACTGCTCAATCAAAGGAAATGTTCAATGCTCTGAGTTGAATGCACACATCACAAAGAAGTCTCTGAGAATACTTTTGTCTAATTTTTATTGGAAGATATTTCCTTTTCCACCATAGGCCTCAAAGCTCTCCAAATATCCACTTGCAGATTCAACAAAAAGAGTGTTTCAAAACTGCTCCATTAAAAGAAAAGTCCACTCTGTGAGTTGAACGCACACATCAAAAAGAAGTTTCTGAGAACGCTTCTGTCTACTTTTTATGTTAAGATGTTTCCTTTTCCACCATAGACCTCAAAGCAATCCAAATATCCCCTAGCAGATACTAGAAAAATAATTTATAAAACTACTCAATGAGAAGAAAGTTTCAACTCTGTGACGTGAATGCGCACATCACAAAGAAGTTTCTCAGAATGCTTCTTTCTAGTTTTTATGTGCCAATATTTCCTTTTCAGCCATAGGCCTCAAAGCGCTCCAAATATCCGTTTGCAGATACTGCAAAAAGTGTGGTTCAAAACTGCTCATCAAAAGAAAGATTCAACTTTGTGAGTTGAATGAACAATTCAAAAAGTAGTTTCTGAGAATGCTTCTGTCTAGTTTTTATGTGAAGATATTTCCTTTTCCACCAGGGGCCACAATGACTCAAAATATCCATTTGCAGATTCTACAAAAAAAGTGTTTCAAAATTGATCTATCAAAAGAAAGTTTCAAGTCTGTGAGTTGAATGCACACATCACAGAGAAGTTTCTGAGAATGCTTCAGTCTACTTTTTATGCACAGATATTTCCTTTTCCACCAGGGGCTGCAATCGCTACAAATATCCACTTCCAGATTCTACAAAAAGAGTGTTTCAGAATTGCTCAATCAAAAGAAAGGTTCAACTCTGTGAGATGAATGCACACATCACAAAGAAGTTTCTCAGAATGCTTCTGTCTCGTAAAAACAAGATATTTCATATTCAGCTATAGGCCTCAAAGAGCTCCAAATATCCATTTGCAAATACTATGAAAAGAGTGTTTCCAAACTGCTCAATCAAAAGAAAGGTTCAACTCTGTGAGATGAATGCGCACATCATAAAGAAGTTTCTGAGAATGCTTCTGTCTAGTTTTTATGTGAAGATATTTCCTTTTCCACCACAGGCCTCAAATCGCTGCAAATATCCACATGCAGATACTACAAAAAGAGTGTTTAAAAACTGCTCAATCAAAAGAAACGTTCAACTCTGAGATGAATGCACACATCACAAAGAAGTTTCTGAGAATGCTTCTGTCTAGCTTTTATTGGAAGATATTTCCTTTTCACCTATAGGCCTCAAAGTCCTCCAAATATCCATTTGCAGATATTACAAAGAGAGTTTTTCCAAATTGCTCAATCAAAAGAAAATTTCGTATCTGTGTGTTGAATGCACACATCACAAAGTAGTATCTGAGAATGCTTCTGTCTAATTTTTATGTGAAGATATTTACTTTTCCAGCATAGGCTACAAAGCGATCTAAATATCCACTTGCAGATTCCACAAAAAGAGTGTTTCGAAACTGCTCAATCAAAAGAAAAGTTCAACTCTGTGAGATGAATGCACACGTGTCAAGGAAGTTTCTCAGAATGCTTCTGTATAGTTTTTTTATGAAGATAATTCCTTTTCATCTGTATGCCTCAAAGTGCTCCAAATATCATTTGCAGACACTACAAAAAGAGTGCTTCCAAACTGCTCAATCAATGAAAAGGTCCAACTCTGTGAGTTGAATGTACACATCTCAAAGTAGTTTCTGAGAATGCTTCTGTCTGGTTTTTATGTGAAGATATTTTCTTTTCCACTGTAGGCCTCAAAGCACTCCAAATATCGAGTTGCAGATTCAACAAAAAGAGTGTTTCCAAACTCCTCAATCAAAAGTAAGGTTCCACTCCGTGTGTTTAATGCACACATCACAAAGAAGTATCTGAGAATGCTTCCGTCTAGTTTCTCTGTGAAGATATTTCCTTTTCCACCATAGGCCTCAAAGCACTCCAAATATCCAACTGCAGGTTCTACAAAAAGAGTGTTTCAATACTGCTCAATTAAAAGAAAGATTTAACTCTGTGAGATTAATGCACACATCACAAAGAAGTTTCTGAGAATGCTTCTGTCTAATTTTTATGTGAAGATATTTCCTTTTCCAACATATTCCTGAATGCACTCCAAATATCCACTAGCTGATTCTACAAAAAGTGTATCAAATCTCCTCAATCAAAAGAAAGATTCAACTCTGTGAGATGAAGTTATGCATCACAAAGAAGTTTCTCAGATTGCTTCTGTCTACTTTTTATGTGAAGATATTTGCTTTTCAGCCTTAGGCCTCAAAGCACTCCAGATATACATTTGCAGATACTACAAAAAGATCGCTTGCCAACTGCTCTATCAAAAGAAAGCCTCAACTTTGTGAATTGAATGCACACTTCACAAAGAAGTATCTGAGAATGCTTCTCTCTAGTTTTTATGTGAAGATATTTCCTTTTCCACTATAGGCCTCAAAGAGCTCCAAATATTTCCTTGAGCGGTGGTTTGTAGTTCTCCTTGAAGAGGTCCTTCGCATCCCTTGTAAGTTGGATTCCTAGGTATTTTATTCTCTTTGAAGCAATTGTGAATGGGAGTTCACTCATGATTTGGCTCTCTGTTTGTCTGTTGTTGGTGTATAGGAATGCTTGTGATTTTTGTACATTGATTTTGTATCCTGAGACTTTGCTGAAGTTGCTTATCAGCTTAAGGAGATTTTGGGCAGAGATGATGGGGTTTTCTAGATAAACAATCATGTCGTCTGCAAACAGGGACAATTTGACTTCCTCTTTTCCTAATTGAATACCCTTTATTTCCTTCTCCTGCCTGATTGCCCTGGCCAGAACTTCCAACACTATGTTGAATAGGAGCGGTGAGAGAGGGCATCCCTGTCTTGTGCCAGTTTTCAAAGGGAATGCTTCCAGTTTTTGCCCATTCAGTATGATATTGGCTGTGGGTTTGTCATAGATAGCTCTTATTATTTTGAAATACGTCCAATCAATACCTAATTTATTGAGAGTTTTTAGCATGAAGGGTTGTTGAATTTTGTCAGAGGCCTTTTCTGCATCTATTGAGATAATCATGTGGTTTTGGTCTTTGGCTCTGTTTATATGCTGGATTACATTTATTGATTTGCGTATATTGAACCAGCCTTGCATCCCAGGGATGAAGCCCACTTGATCATGGTGGATAAGCTTTTTGATGTGCTGCTGGATTCGGTTTGCCAGTATTTTATTGAGGATTTTTGCATTAATGTTCATCAAGGATATTGGTCTAAAATTCTCTTTTTTGGTTGTGTCTCTGCCCAGCTTTGGTATCAGAATGATGCTGGCCTCATAAAATGAGTTAAGGAGGATTCCCTCTTTTTCTATTGATTGGAATAGTTTCAGAAGGAATGGTACCAGTTCCTCCTTGTACCTCTGGTAGAATTCGGCTGTGAATCCATCTGGTACTGGACTCTTTTTGGTTGGTAAACTATTGATTATTGCCACAATTTCAGCTCCTGTTATTGGTCTATTCAGAGATTCAACTTCTTCCTGGTTTAGTCTTGGGAGAGTGTATGTGTCGAGGAATGTATCCATTTCTTCTAGATTTTCTAGTTTATTTGCATAGAGGTGTTTGTAGTATTCTCTGATGGTAGTTTGTATTTCTGTGGGATCGGTGGTGATATCCCCTTTATCATTTTTTATTGTGTCTATTTGATTCTTCTCTCTTTTTTTCTTTATTAGTCTTGCTAGCGGTCTATCAATTTTGTTGATCCTTTCAAAAAACCAGCTCCTGGATTCATTGATTTTTTGAAGGGTTTTTTGTGTCTCTATTTCCTTCAGTTCTTCTCTGATTTTAGTTATTTCTTGCCTTCTGCTAGCTTTTGAATGTGTTTGCTCTTGCTTTTCTAGTTCTTTTAATTGTGATGTTAGGGTGTCAATTTTGGATCTTTCCTGCTTTCTCTTGTGGGCATTTAGTGCTATAAATTTCCCTCTACACATTGCTTTGAATGCGTCCCAGAGATTCTGGTATGTTGTGTCTTTGTTCTCGTTGGTTTCAAAGAACATCTTTATTTCTGCCTTCATTTCGTTATGTACCCAGCAGTCATTCAGGAGCAGGTTGCTCAGTTTCCATGTAGTTGAGCGGCTTTGAGTGAGATTCTTAATCCTGAGTTCATATCCAGAATCTACAATGAACTCAAACAAATTTACAAGAAAAAAACAAACAACCCCATCAAAAAGTGGGCGAGGGACATGAACAGACACTTCTCAAAAGAAGACATGTATGCAGCCAAAAACACATGAAAAAATGCTCATCATCACTGGCCATCAGAGAAATGCAAATCAAAACCACTATGAGATATCATCTCACACCAGTTAGAATGGCAGTCATTAAAAAGTCAGGAAACAACAGGTGCTGGAGAGGATGTGGAGAAATAGGAACACTTTTACACTGTTGGTGAGACTGTAAACTAGTTCAACCATTGTGGAAGTCAGTGTGGCGAATTCTCAGGGATCTAGAACTAGAAATACCATTTGACCCAGCCATCCCATTACTGGGTATATACCCAAATGACTATAAATCATGCTGCTATAAAGACACATGCACACGTATGTTTATTGTGGCACTATTCACGATAGCAAAGACTTGGAACCAACCCAAATGTCCAACAATGATAGACTGGATTAAGAAAATGTGGCACATGTACACCATGGAATACTATGCAGCCATAAAAAATGATGAGTTCATGTCCTTTGTAGGGACATGGATGAAATTGGAAATCATCATTCTCAGTAAACTATCGCAAGAACAAAAAACCAAACACCGCATATTCTCACTCATAGGTGGGAATTGAACAATGAGATCACATGGACACAGGAAGGGGAATATCACACTCTGGGGACTGTGGTGGGGAGGGGGGAGGGGGGAGGGATAGCATTGGGAGATATACCTAATGCTAGATGACGAGTTAGTGGGTGCAGCGCACCAGCATGGCACATGTATACATATGTAACTAACCTGCACAATGTGCACATGTACCCTAAAACTTAAAATATAATAAAAAAAAGAAAAAAAAAGTTCATCTGGAAGAGAAAACAAAACAAAACAAAACAAAACAAAAAAAAAAGAGCTCCAAATATCCACTTACAGATTCTACAAAAAGAGTGTTTCAAGACGGCTCAATCAAAAGAAAGGTTCAATTCTGTGAGATGAATGCACACATCACAAAAAATTTTCTCAGAATGCTTCTGTCAACTTTGTGATGTGTGCATTCAACTCACAGAGTTGAACCTTTCTGTTGATTGAGCAGTTTTGAAAAACTCTTTTCGTAGAATCTGCAATAGGATATTTGGAGTGCTTTGAGGCCTATGGTGGAAAAGGAAATATTTTCACATAAATGCTAGAAAGAACGATTCTCAGAAACTTGTTTTGATGTGTGCATTCAACTCACAGAGTTGAACCTTTCTTTTTATTGAGCAGTTTTGAAACACTCTTTTTGTATTATCTGCAAGTGGATATTTGGAGCGCTTTGAGGCCTGTGTCTGAAAAGGAAGTATCTTCACATAAAAACATGACAGAAGCACTCTGAGAAACTTCTTTGTGATTTGTGCATTCATCTCACAGAGTGGAACCTTTGTTTGATTGAGCAGTTTTGAAACACACTTTTTGTAGAATCTGCAAGTGGATATTTGGAGAGCTTTGAGGCCTATGGTGGAAAAGGAAATATCTTCACATAAAAAGTAGACAGAAGCATTCTCACAAACTTCCTTGTGATGTGTGCATTCAACTCACATAGTTGAATCTTTCCTTTCATTTTGCAGTTTGAAAACACTCTTTTGGTAGTATCTGTCTGCCAATGGATATGTGCAGCGCTTTGTGGCCTGCATGTGGAAAGGAAATATTTTCATATAAAAACTAGACAGAAGCATTCTCAGAAACTTCTTTGTGATATGCGCATTCAACTCATGGAGTTGAACCTTTCTTTTGATTGAGCAGTTTTGAAACACTGTTTTTGTAGTATCCGCAAGTGGATATTAGGAGTGCTTTGAGGCCTATGGTGGAAAAGGAAATATCTTCACATAAAAAGTAGACAGAAGCATTCTCACAAACTTCCTTGTGATGTGTGCATTCAACTCACATAGTTGAATCTTTCCTTTCATTTTGCAGTTTGAAAACACTCTTTTGGTAGTATCTGTCTGCCAATGGATATGTGCAGCGCTTTGTGGCCTGCATGTGGAAAGGAAATATTTTCATATAAAAACTAGACAGAAGCATTCTCAGAAACTTCTTTGTGATATGCGCATTCAACTCATGGAGTTGAACCTTTCTTTTGATTGAGCAGTTTTGAAACACTGTTTTTGTAGTATCCGCAAGTGGATATTAGGAGTGCTTTGAGGCCTATGGTGGAAAAGGAAATATCTTCACATAAAAACTAGACAGAAGCATTCTCAGAAACTTCTTTGTGATATGTGCATTCAACTTACAGAGTTGAATCTGTCTTTTGATTGAGCAGTTTGGAAACACTCTTTTTGTAGTGTCTGCAAATGGATATTTGGAGCGCTTTGAGGCCTATGGTAGAAAAGTAAATATCTTCACATAAAAACTGGACAGAAGCATTATCACAAACTTCTTTGTGATGTGTGCACTCAACTCACAGAATCAAACCTTTCTTTTGATTTAGCAGCTTGGAAGCACTCATTTTGCAGTATCTGCCAATGGATATTTGCAGCGCTTTGAGGCCTGTAGGTGAAAAGGAAATATCTTCACATAAAAATTAGACAGAAGCATTTAGAGAAACTTCTTTGTGATGTGTGCATTCATGTTACATAGTTTAACCTTTCTTTTGATTAAACAGTTTTGAAACCCTCTTTTTGTATAATCTGCAAGTGGATATTTGCAGTGCTTTGAGTCATATGGTTGAAAAGTAAATATCTTCATATAAAAACCAGACAGAAGAATTCTCAGAAACTTCTTTGTGATGTGTGCATTCAACTCACAGAGTTGAACCTTTCTTTGGATTGAGCAGTTTGGAAACACTCTTTTTGTAGTATCAGGAAATGGATATTTGGAAGGCTTTGAGGACTATAGCTGAAAAAGAAATAACTTCACATAAAAACTAGAAAGAAGCATTTTGAGAAACTCCTTTTTGAAATGTGCATTCATCTCACAGAGTAGAATATTTCTTTTGATTGAACAGTTTTGAAACACTCTTTGTAGAATCTGCGAGTGGATATTGGGAGAGCTTTGAGGCCTATGGTGGAAAAGGAAATATCTTCACAAAAAAACTAGACAGAGGCACCCTCAGAAACTTCTTTGTGATGTGTGCACTAAACTCGCAGAGTTCAATCTTTCTTTTGATTGAGCAGTTTTGAAAAACTCTTTTTGTAGAATATGCAAGCGGATATTTGGAGCAATTTGAGGCCTTTGGTGGAAAAATAACATGACAGAAGCATTCTCAGAAACATCTTTCTGATGAGTGCATTAAACTCACAGAGTTGAAGTAATCTTTTGATTGTGCAGTTTTGAAACACTCTGTTTTTAAACCTGCAAGTGGATATTTGGAGCACTTTGAGGTCTATGGTGGAAAAGGAAATATCTTCACATAAAAACTACACAGAAGCATTCTCAGAAACTTCTTTGGATGTGTACATTCATCTCACAGAGTTGAAACTTTCTTTTGATAGAGCAGTTTTGATACACACTTTTGGAAAATCTGCAAGAGAAAACTTGGAGCGCTTTGTGGCCCATGGTGGAAAAGGAAATATCTTCACATAAAAACTGGACAGAAGCATTTTCAGAAACTTCTTTGTGATGTGTGCACTCAACTCACAGAACTGAAGCTTTCTTTTGATTGAGCAGTTTGGAAACACTCTTTTTGAAGTATCTGCAAATGGATATTTGGCACGATTTGAGGCCTATTGATGAAAAGATCATATCTTCCCATAAAAACTAGACAGAAGCATTCTGAGAAACTTTCTTGTGATGTGTCCTTTCATCTCACAGAGTTGAACATTTCTTTTGATTGAGCCGTTGGGAAACACTTTTTTGTAGTATCTGCAAAAGGATATTTGGAGTGCTTAGAGGACTGCAGCGGAAACGGAAATATCTTCACATAAAACTACACAGAAGCATTCTGAAAAACATCTTTGTGATGTGTGCATTCATCTCACAGAGCTGAATCTTTCTTTTGATTGAGCAGTTTTGAAAAACTCTTTTTGTAGAATATGCAAGTGGACATTTGGAGCAATTTGAGGCCTTTGGTGAAAAAGGAACCTGACAGAAGCATTCTCAGAAACTTCTTTGTGATGAATGCATTAAACTCACAGAGTTGAAGTAATCTTTTCATTGAGCAGCTTTTAAACACTCCATTTTCAAACCTGCAAGTGGATATTTGGAGCACTTTGAGGCCTATGATGGAAAAGGAAATATCTTCACATAAAAACTAAACAGAAGCATTCTCAGAAACTTCTTTGGTTGTGTACATTCATGTCACAGAGTTGAAACTTTCCTTTTACAGAGCAGTATTGATTCACTCTTTTGGAGAATCTGCAAGAGGATATTTGGAGGGCTTTGAGGCCTATGGTGGAAAAGGAAATATCTTCACATAAAAACTGGGCAGAAGCATTCTCAGAAACTTCTTTGTGATGTGTGCACTCAACTCGCAGAATCGAACATTTCTTTTTATTTAGTAGTTTGGAAGCACTCTTTTTGTAGTATCTGAGAATGGATATTTGCAGCGCTTTGAGGCCTGTAGGTCAAAAGGAAATATCTTCACATAAAAACTAGACAGAAGCATTTAGAGAAACTTCTTTGTTATGTGTGCATTCATATTACATAGTTGAACCTTTCTTTTGATTGAGCAGTTTTGAAACCCTCTTTTTGTGGAATCTGCAAGTGGATATTTGCAGCGCTTTGAGTCGTATGGTTGAAAAGTAAGTATCTTCATATAAAAACTAGAGAGGAGCATTCTTACACACTTCTTTGTGATGTGTGCATTCAACTCACAGAGTTGAAACTTTCTTTTGATTGAGCAGTTTGGAAACACTTTTTGTGTATCTGCAAGTGGATATTTGGAAGGCTTTGAGGCTATAACTGAAAAAAAAAACTTGACATAAAAACTAGAGAGAGGCATTTTGAGAACCTCCTTTGTGACGTGTGCATGCATCTCACAGAGTTGAACATTTCTTTTGATTGAGCAGTTTTGAAACATACTTTGTAGAATCTGCAAGTGGATATTGGAAGAGCTTTGAGGACTGTGTTGCAAAAGGAAATATCTTCACATAAAAATTAGACAGAAGCATACTGAGAAACTTCTTTGTGATGTGTGCATTCATCTCACAGATTTGAAACTTTCTTTTGATTGAGCAGTTTTGAAACCCTCTTTTTGTAGAATCTGCAAGTGGATATTTGGAGTGCTTTGAGGCCTATGGTGGAAAAGGACATATCCTCACATAAAAACTATACAGAAACATTCTCAGAAACTTCTTTGTGATGTGTGCATTCAACACACAGAGGTGAACCTTTCTTTTTATGGAGCAGTTTTGAAACACTATTTTTGTAGAATCTGCAAGTGGATATTTTCAGCGCGTGTGGCCTTTGATTGAAAAGGAAATATCTTCAAATAAAAAACAGACAGAAGCATTCTGAGAAAATTCTTCATGATGTGTGCACTCATCTCACAGAGGTGAACCTTTCTTTTGATTGACGTGTTTTGAAACACACATTTTGCAGTATCTGCAAGTGGATATTTGCAGCGCTTTGAGGTCTATGGTGGAAAAGGAAATATCTTCACATGAAAACTAGACAGAAGTATTCTCAGAAACTTCTTTATGATGTGTGTATTCAGCTCACAAAGTTGAACCTTTCTTTTGATTGAGCAGTTTGGAAACACTCTTTTTGTAGTATCTGCAAATGGATATTTGGAGCGCTTTGAGGCCTGTAGCTAAAAAGGAAATATTTTCACATAAAAACTACACAGAAGCATTATCACAAACTTCTTTGTGATGCGTGCATTCATCTCAGAGAGTTGAACTTTTCTTTTGATTGAGCAGCTTTGAAGCACTCTTTTTGTAGAGTCTGCAAGTGGATATTTGGAGTGCATTGAGGCCTATTGTGGAAAAGGAAATATCTCCATATAAAAACTAGACAGTAGCATTCAAAGAAACTTCTTCGTGATGTGTACATTCAACTCACAGAGTTGAAACTTTCTTTTGATTGAGTAGTTGGGAAACACTTTTTTGTAGTAACTGCAAATGGGTATTTAGAGGGCTTAGAGGCCTGTAGCTGAAAACGAAATATCTTCACATAAAAACTACACAGAAGCATGCTGAAAACATCTTTGTGATGTGTGCATTCATCTCACAGAGTTAAATCTTTTGATTGAGCAGTTTTGAAACACTCTTTTTGTAGAATCTGCAAGTGGATATTTAGAGTGCTGTGAGGTCTTTGGTGGAAAGGGAAATATCTTCACATAAAAACTAGACAGAAGCATTCTCAGAAACTTGTTTGTGATGTGTGCATTCAACTCACAGAGTTGAACATTTCTTTGGGTTGAGCAGTTTGGAAACACTCTTTTTGTAGTATCTGAAAATGGATATTTGGAGCTCTTTGTCGGCTGGAGCTGAAAAGGATATATCTTCATATGAAAACTAGATGGAAGAATTCTGAGAAACTTCTTTGTGATGTGAGCATTCATTTCACAGGGTTGAACCTTTCATTTGATTGAGCAGTTTTGAAACAATCTTTTTGTAGAATCTGCATGTGGATATTTGGAATGCTTTGAGGGCTATGGTGAAAAAGGAAATATCTTCACATAGAAACTAGACAGAAGCATTCTCGGAGTCTTCTCTGTGATATGTGCATTCAACTCACAGAGTTGAAACTTTCTTTTGGTTGAGCAGTTTGGAAACACTCTTTTTGAAGTATCTGAAAGTGAATAATTGGCATGCCTTGAGGCCTATAGCTGAAAAGGATATATCTTCACATAAAAACTAGACAGAAGCATTCTGAGAAACGTCCTTGTGATGTGTCCATTCATCTCACAGAGTTGAACATTTCTTTTGATTGAGCAGTTGGGAAACACTTTTTTGTAGTATCTGCAAATGGACATTTGGAGTGCTTAGAAGACTGTAGCTGAAAAGGAAATTTCTTCACATAAACACTACACAGAAGCATTCTGAAAAACAACTTTGTTATGTGTGCATTTATCTCACAGAGTGAAATATTTCTTTTGATTGAGCAGTTTCAAAAAACGTTTTTTGTAGAATATGCAAGTTGATATTTTGAGCGATTTGAGGACTTTGGTAGAAAAGAAACCTGACAGAATCATTCTCAGAAACTTCTTTGTGACTAGTGCATTAAACTCACAGAGTTGAAGTAATCTTTTGATTGAGCCGTTTTGAAACACTCTGTTTTAAAACCTGCAAGTGGATATTTGGAGCACTTTGAGGCCTATGGTGGAAAAGGAAATATCTTAACATAGAAATTACATAGAAGCATTCTCAGAAACTTCTTTGGATGTGTGCATTCATTTCACAGAGTTGAAACTTTCTTTTGATAGAGCAGTTTTGATACACTCTTTTGGAGAATCTGCAAGAGGATATTTGGCGTGCTTTGATGCCTATGGTGGAAAATGAAATATCTTCACATAAAAACAGGACAGAAGCATTCTCAGAAACTTCTTAGTGATGTGTGCACTCAACTCACAGAATCGAACCTTTCTTTTGATTTAGCAGTTTTGGAGCACTCTTTTTGTAGTGTCTGAAAATGGATGTTTGGAGCTCTTTGACACCTATAGCTGAAAAGGATATATCTTCATAGAAAAACTAGACAGAAGCATTCTGAGAAACTTCTTTGTGATGTGAGGATTTATCTCACAGAGTTGAACCTTCTTTTGAGTGAGCAGTTTTGAAACACTCTTTTTAAAAAATCTGTATGTGGATATTTGGAACGCTTTGAGGTCTATGGTGAAAAAGGAAATATCTTCACACAAAAACTAGACAGAAGCACTCTCAGAAACTTCTCTGTGATATGTGCATTCAACTCTCCGAGTTGAACCTTTGTTTTGATTGAGCAGTTTGGAAACACTCTTTTTGAAGTATCTGCAAATGGATATTTGACATGCTTTGAGGCTTATAGCTGAAAAGGATATATCTTCACATAAAAACTAGACAGAAGCATTCTGAGAAACTTCCTTGTGATGGGTCCATTCATCTTACAGAGTTGAACATTTCTTTTGATTGAGCAGTTGGGAAACACTTTTTTGTAGTATCTGCAAATGGATATTGGTAGTGCTTAGAAGACTGTAGCTGATAAGGAAATATCTTCACCTAAAAACTACACAGAAGCATTTGGAAAAACATCTCTGTGATGTGTCCATTCATCTCACAGAGTTGAATCTTTCTTTTGATTGAGCAGTTTTGAAAAACTCTTTTTGTAGAATATGCAAGTGGATATTTGGAGTGATTTGAGGCCTTTGGTGGATAATGAACCTGACAGAAGCATTCTCAGAAACTTCTTTGTGATGAGTATACTAAACTCACAGAGTTGGCCTAATCTTTTGATTGAGCAGTTTTGAAACACTCTGTTTTAAAACCTGCAAGTGGATATTTGGAGCACTTTGAGGCCTATGTTGGAAAAGAAAATATCTTCACATAAAAACTACACAGAAGCATTCTCTGAAACTTCTTTGGATGTGTGCATTCATTTCACAGAGTTGAAACTTTCTTTTGATAGAGCAGTTTTAATACACTGTTTTGGAGAATCTGCAAGAGGATATTTGGAATGCTTTGAGGCCTATGGTGGAAAAGGAAATATCTTAACATAAAACCAACACAGAAGCATTCTCAGAAACTTCTTTGTATGTGTGCATTCATGTCACAGAGTTGAAACTTTCTTTTGATAGAGCAGTTTTGATACACTCTTTTGGAGAATCTGCAAGAGGATATTTGGAGCACTTTGAGGCCTATGGTGGAAAAGGAAATATCTTCAAATAAAAACTGGACAGAAGCATTCTCAGAAACAACTTTGTGATTTGTGCACTCTACTCACAGAATGGAATTTTTCTTTTGATTTAACAGTTTGGAAGCACTCTTTTCGTAGTATCTGCCAATGGATATTTGCAGCACTTTGAGGTGAAAAGGCAATATCCTCACATAAAAACTAGACAGAAGCATTTAGAGAAACTTCTTTGTGATGTGCGCATTCATGTTACATAGTTGAACCTGTCTTTTGACGGAGCCATTTTGACACAATCTTTTTGTAGAATCTGCAAGTGGATTCTTCATGCGCTTTGACACCTATGGTGGAAAAGGGTGTATCTTCACAAAAAACTAGACAACAGCATTCTCAGAAACTTATTTGTGATGTGTGCATTGAACTCACAGATTTGAACCTTTCTTTGGATTGAGCAGTTTGGAAACACGCTTTTTGTAGTATCTGCAAATGGATATTTGGAGCTTTTTGATGCCTATAGCTGAAAAGAAGATATCTTTATATAAAAATTAGACAGAAGAATTCTGAGAAACTTTTTGTGATGTGAGCATTCATCTCACATAGTTGAACCTCTCATTTGATTGAGCAGTTTTGAAACACTCTTTTTGTAGAATCTGCATGTTGATATTTGGAACGCTTTGAGGCCTGTGGTGAAAAAGAAAATATCTTCACATAAAAACTAGACAGAAGCATTCTCAGTAACTTCTCTGTGATATGTGCATTCAACTTTCAGAGTTGAAACTTTCTTTTGATTGAGTAGTTTGGAAACAATCTTTTTGAAGTATCTGCAAATGAATATTTGGCGTGCTTTGAGGCCTATAGCTGAAAAGGTTATATCTTCACCTAAAAACTAGACAGAAGCATTCTGAGAAACTTCCTTGTGATGTGTCCATTCATTTCACAGAGGTGAACAATTCTTTTTATTAAGCAGTTGGGAAACACTTTTTTGTAGTATCTGCAAATGGATATTTGGAGCGCTTAGAAGCATATAGCTCAAAAGGAAATATCTTCACATAAAAACTACACAGAAGCATTATGAAAAACATCTTTGTGATGTGAGCATTCATCTCACAGAGTTGAATCTTTCTTTTGATTGAGCAGTTTTGAAACACTCTCTTTGTAGTATCTGCAAGTGGATATTTGGAGTGCTGTGAGGCCTATGGTGGAAAACGAAATATCTTCATATAAAAACTAGACAGAAGCATTCTCAGAAACTTCTTTGTGATATGTGCATTCAACACACAGAGTTGAACCTTTCTTTTGATTGAGGAGTTTGGAAACACTCTTTTTATAGTGTTTTCAAATGGTTATTTGGAATGCTTTGAGACCTACAGCTGAAAAGGAAATATCTTCACATAAAAAGGAGACAGAAGCATCCTCAGAAACTTCTTTGTGATGTGTGCTTTCAACTCACAGAGTTGAAGCTTCCTTTTGATTGAGCAGTTTTAAAACACTCCTTTTGTAGTATCTGCAAATGGATATTTGGTGTGTTTGAGGCCTATAGCTGAAAGGGAAATATGTTCACATAAAACCTAGACAGAAGCATTCTGAGAAACTTCTTTGTGATGTGTGCATTCATCTCACAGAGTTGAACCTTTCTTTTGATTGAGTCATTTTGAAACACTTTTTCTAGAATTGGCAAGTGGATACTTGGAGTTCTTTGAGGCCTATGGTGGAGAAGGATACATCTTCATATAAAAACAAGACAGAAGCATTCAGAGAAACTTCCTTGTGATGTGTCCATTCATGTCACAGAGTTGAACATTTCTTTTGTTTGAACCGTTTTGAAACACTCTTTTTGTTGAATCTACAAGTGGATATTTGGAGCGCTTTGAGGCCTAAGGTGTGAAAGGAAATATCTTCACAGAAAAACAAGACAGAATCATTTTGAGAAACTTCTTTGTGATGTGTGCATTCATCTCACAGAGTAGAAACATTCTTTTGATTTAGCAGTTCTGAAGCCCACATTTTTTAGAATCTAAAAATGGATATTTGGAGCGCGTTGAGGCCTACAGCTGAAGAGGAAATATCTTCACATAAAAACTACACAGAAGTATTCTGAGAATCTCCTTTATGATCCGTGCGTTCATCTCACAGAGTTAAACCTTTCTTTTGATTGAGCCGATTTGAAACAATCTTTTTGTAAAATCTCTAAGTGGATACTTGGATCGCTTTGAGGCCCATGTTGGAAAAGGAAAAATCTTCACATTAAAACTAGACAGAAGCATTCTCAGAAACTTATTTTTGATGTGTACATTCAACTCACAGAGATGAACATGTCTTTGGATTGAGCAGTTTGGAAACACACTTTTTGTAGTATCTGAAAATGGATATTTGGAGCGCTTTAATGCCTATAGCTGAAAAGGATATATCTTCATATAAAAACTAGACAGAAGGATTCTCAGATGATTCCTTTTGGTGTATGCATGCAACTCACAGAGTTGAACCTTTCTTTTGATTGAGCAGTTTGGAAACACTCTTTCTGTAGTATCTGCAAATGGATATTTGGAGTGCACTGAGGCCTATGGTGGTAAAGGAAATATCTTCACTTAGAAACTAGACAGAAACATTTTGAGAACTTATTTATGATATCTGCATTCAACACAGAGAGTTGAAGCTTTCTTTAGGTTGAGCTGCTTTGTAACAATCTTTTTGTAGAATCTGCACGTGGATATTCAGAGCGCTTTTAGGCCCATGGTAGAACAGGAAATAATCTCACATAAAATATAGACAGAAGCATTCTGATAGACCTTTTTGTGATGCGTGCATTCATTTAACAGAGGTTAACCTTTCTTTTGATTGAGCAGTTTGGAAAGACTCTTTTTGCAGTGTATGAAAATGGAATTTGGAGCGCTTTCAGGCTTATAGCTAAAAAGGAAATATCTCCAAATAAAAACTAGACAGAAGCATTCTGAGAAACTTCTTTGTGATGTGTGCATTCATCTCACAGAGCTGAACATGTCTTTTGAATGAGCAGTTTGGAAACACTTTTTTTGTAGAATCTGCAACTGGATATTTGGAGCGGTTTGAGGCCTTTAGCTGTGAAGGAAATATCTTCACATAAAAACTAAACAGAAGCATTCTAAGAAACTTCTTTGTGATGTGTGCATTCAACTCACAGAGTTGAAGCTTTCTTTTGATTGGGCAGCTGGAAATTACTTTTTTTCTACTATCTGCAAATGGAAATTTGGAGTCCTTTGAGGCATACAGCTGATAAGGAAATATCTTCACATAAAAACTAGACAGAATCATTCTGAGGAACTTCTTTGGGATGTGTGCATTCATCTCACCGAGTTGAACCTTTCATTTGATTGAGAAGTTTTGAAACTCTCTTCTAATAGAATCTGCAAGAGAATATTTGGAGCATTTTGATGCATACTCTAAGGAATATCTTTCTACGGTGTGCATTCAACTCACAGAGTTGAAGCTTTCTTTTGATTGATCAGTATTGAAATACTCTTTTTTAGAATCTGCAAGTGGATATTTGGAGCGCTTTGAGGCATATGGTGGAAAAGGAAATATCTTCACATAAAATCTACACAGAAGCATTCTCAGAAAGTTCTTTGTGATGTGAACATTCAACTCTCGGAGTTGAAAGTTTTTTTTTTTTGATTGAGCAGTTTTGAAACACTTTTTTTTGTAGAATTTCCAAGTGAATAGCAGGAGCGATTGTGGCCTCTGGTGCAGAAGCAAATATCTTCACATAAATACTAGACAAGCATTCTCGGAAACCTCTTTGTGATGTGTGCATTCAACTCACAGAGTTGAAGCATTCTGTTGATTGAGCAGTTTTGAAACACTCTTTTTGTAGAATCTGCAAGTAGATATTTGGAGCTCTTTGATGACTATCGTGGAAAAGAAAATATCTTCACATAAAAACTAGACAGAGGCATTCTCAGAAAGTTCTTTGTGATGTGTGCATTCAACTAACAGAGTTGGACCTTTCCGTTTGATTGAGCAGTTTTAAAACACTATTTTTGTAGAATTTGCAAGTGGATATTAAGTGCGATTGTGGCATCTGGTGGAAAAGGAGATATCTTCACATAAAAAATAGACAGAAGCATTCTCAGAAACTTCTTTGTGATGTGTGTATTCAACTCACAGAGTTGAACATTTCTTTTGATTGAGCACTTTGGAAACAATCTTTTTGTGGTATCTGCAAATGTGTATTTGGAGCGCTTTGAGACCTAAAGTTGAAAAGGAAATATCTTCACATAAAAACTAGACAGAAGCATTCTGAGAAACTTCTTTGTGACGTGTGCATTCATCTCACAGAGTTGAACCTTTCTTTTGATTGAGCAGTTTTGAAAAACTCTTTTTGGAGAATCTCCAAGTGGATATTTGGAGCGCTTTGAGGCCTATGGTGGAAAAGGAAATATCTTCACATAAAAACTAGACAGAAGCATTCTCAGAAACTACTTTGTGATGTGTGAATTCAACTGACAGAGTTGAAGCTTTCTTTTGATTGAGCCATTTGTAAACACTCTTTGTAGTGTCTGCAAATGGATACTTTTTGCACTTTGAGGCCTATAGCTTAAAAGGAAATATCTTCACATAAAAACCAGACAGAAGCATTCCGAGAAACTTCTTTGTGATGTGTGCATTCATCTCACAGAGTTGAACTTTTGTTTTGATTGAGCCATTGTGAAACACTCCTTTTGTAGAAACTGCAAGTGCATAATTGTAGCACTTTGAGGCCTATGGTGGAAAACGAAATATCTTCACTTAAAAACTGGACAGAAGCATTCTCAGATACTTCCTTGTGATGTGTGCATTCAACTCACAGAGTTGAACCTTTCTTTTGATTAAGCAGTTTGGAAACACTCTTTTTGGAGAATCTGCAAATGGATATTTGGAGCGCATTGAGGCCTATGGTGGAAAAGGAAATATCTTCAATTAAAAACTAGACAGGAGCATTCTCAGAAACTTCTTTGTAATGTCAGCCTTCAACTCACAAAGTTGAACCTTTCTTTAGATTTAGCAGTTTGGAAACACTCTATTTTTCGTATCTGCCAATGGATATTTGGAGCGCTTTGAGACCTACAGCTGAAAAGGAAATATCTTCACATAAAAACGAGACAGAAGCATTCTGAGAACCTTCTAGTGATGTGTGCATTCATCTCACAGAGTTGAACCTTTCTTTTGATTAAGCCGTTTTGAAACACTGTTTTTGGAGAATCTGGTAGTGGATATTTGGAGTGCTTTGAGGCCTATGTGGGAGAATTAAATATCTTCACATAAAAACTACACAAAAGCATTCTGAGAAACTTCTTTACGAATTGTGCATTCATCTCACAGAGTTGAACATTTGTTTTGATTTGGTCATTTTGAAACACTCGTTTGTAGAATCTGCAAGTGCATATTTGGAGCACTTTGAGGCCTATAGGGGAAAAGGAAATATCTTCACTTAAAAACTACGCAGAAGCATTCTCAGATACTTCCTTGTGATGTGTGCATGCAACTCACAGAGTTGAACCTTTCTTTTGATTGAGCAGTTTGGAAACACTCTTTTTGTAGTATCTGCACATGGATGTTTGGAGTGCATTGAGGCCTATGGTGGTAAAGGAAATATCTTCACTTAGAAACTAGACAGAAACATTTTGACAACTTATTTATGATGTCTGCATTCAACACAGAGAGTTGAAGCTTTCTTTAGATTCAGCTGTTTCGTAAGAATTTTATTGTAGAATCTGCAAGTGGATATTTGGAGCGCTTTGAGGCCCATGGTTGAACAGGAAATATCCTCACATAAAATCTAGACAGAAGCATTCTGATAGACCTTTTTGTGATGCGTGCATTCATTTAACAGAGGTTAACCTTTCTTTTGATTGAGCAGTTTGGAAAGACTCTTTTTGCAGTGTATGAAAATGGAATTTGGAGTGCTTTCAGGCTTATAGCTAAAAAGGAAATATCTTCACATAAAAACTAGGCAGAAGCATTCTGAGAAACTTCTCTGTGAAGTGTGCATTCATCTCACAGAGCTGAACATGTCTTTTGAATGAGCAGTTTGGAAACACTTTTTTTGTAGGATCTGCCACTGGATATTTGGAGCGGTTTGAGGCCTTTAGCTGTGAAGGAAATATCTTCCCATAAAAACTAAACAGAAGCATTCTGAGAAACTTCTTTGTGATGTGTGCATTCAACTCACAGAGTTGAAGCTTTCTTTTGATTGGGCAGCTGGAAATTACTTTTTTTCTAGTATCTGCAAAAGGAAATTTGGAATCCTTTGAGGCATACAGCTGATAAGGAAATATCTTCACATAAAAACTAGACAGAATCATTCTGAGGAACTTCTTTGTGATGTGTGCATTCATCTCACCGAGTTGAACCTTTCTTTTGATTGAGCAGTTTTGAAACTCTCTTTTAATAGAATCTGCAAGAGAATATTTGGAGCATTTTGACGCCTAGGTTGGAAAGGGAAATATCCTCACATAAAAACTAGACAAAGGCACTCTCAGAAACTTCTTTCTAAGGTGTGCATTCAACTCACAGAGTTGAAGCTTTCTTTTGATTGATCAGTATTGAAATACTCTTTTTTAGAATCTGCAAGTGGATATTTGGAGTGCTTTGAGGCCTGTGGTGGAAAAGGAAATATCTTCACATAAAATCTACACAGAAGGATTCTCAGAAAGTTCTTTGTGATGTGTGCATGCAACTCTCGGAGTTGAAAGTTTTTTTTTTTTTTGATTGAGCAGTTTTGAAACACTATTTTTGTAGAATTTGCAAGTGAATAGTAGGAGCGATTGTGGCCTCTGGTGCAGAAGCAAATATCTTCACATAAAAACTAGACAGAAGCATTCTCAGAAACCTCTATGTGATGTGTGCATTCAACTCACAGAGTTGAAGCATTCTTTTGATTGAGCAGTTTTGAAACACTCTTTTTGTAGAATCTGCAAGTAGATATTTGGAGCTCTTTGATGACTATCGTGGAAAAGAAAATATCTTCACATAAAAACTAGACAGAGGCATTCTCAGAAAGTTCTTTGTGATGTGTGCATTCAACTAACAGAGTTGGACCTTTCCGTTTGATTGAGCAGTGTTAAAACACTATTTTTGTAGAATTTGCAAGTGGATATTAAGAGCGATTGTGGCATCTGGTGGAAAAGGAAATATCTTCACATAAAAAATAGACAGAAGCATTCTCAGAAACTTCTTTGTGATGTGTGTATTCAACTCACAGAGTTGAACATTTCTTTCGATTGAGCACTTTGGAAACAATCTTTCTGTAGTATCTGCAAATGTGTATTCGGAGCGCTTTGAGACCTAAAGCAGAAAAGGAAATATCTTCACATAAAAACTAGACTGAAGCATTCTGAGAAACTTCTTTGTGACGTGTGCATTCATCTCACAGATTTGAACCTTTCTTTTGATTGAGGAGTTTTGAAACACTGTTTTTGCAGAATCTGCAAGTGGATATTTGGAGCGCTTTGAGGCCTATGGTGGAAAAGGAAATATCTTCACATAAAAACTAGACAGAAGCATTCTCAGAAACTACTTTGAGATGTGTGAATGCAACTGACAGAGTTGAAGCTTTCTTTTGATTGAGCCATTTGTAAACACTCTTTGTAGTGTCTGCAAATGGATACTTTTTGCACTTTGAGGCCTATAGCTTAAAAGGAAATATCTTCACATAAAAACCAGACAGAAGCATTCCGAGAAACTTCTTTGTGATGTGTGCATTCATCTCACAGAGTTGAACTTTTGTTTTGATTGAGCCATTGTGAAACACTCCTTTTGTAGAAACTGCAAGTGCATAATTGTAGCACTTTGAGGCCTATGGTGGAAAACGAAATATCTTCACTTAAAAACTGGACAGAAGCATTCTCAGATACTTCCTTGTGATGTGTGCATTCAACTCACAGAGTTGAACCTTTCTTTTGATTAAGCAGTTTGGAAACACTCTTTTTGGAGAATCTGCAAATGGATATTTGGAGCGCATTGAGGCCTATGGTGGAAAAGGAAATATCTTCACTTAAAAACTAGACAGGAGCATTCTCAGAAACTTCTTTGTAATGTCAGCCTTCAACTCACAAAGTTGAACCTTTCTTTAGATTTAGCAGTTTGGAAACACTCTATTTTTCGTATCTGCCAATGGATATTTGGAGCGCTTTGAGACCTACAGCTGAAAAGGAAATATCTTCACATAAAAATGAGACAGAAGCATTCTGAGAACCTTCTAGTGATGTGTGCATTCATCTCACAGAGTTGAACCTTTCTTTTGATTAAGCCCTTTTGAAACACTGTTTTTGGAGAATCTGGTAGTGGATATTTTTTAGTGCTTTGAGGCCTATGTGGGAGAATTAAATATCTTCACATAAAAACTACACAAAAGCATTCTGAGAAACTTCTTTACGAATTGTGCATTCATCTCACACAGTTGAACATTTGTTTTGATTTGGTCATTTTGAAACACTCGTTTGTAGAAACTGCAAGTGCATATTTGGAGCACTTTGAGGCCTATAGGGGAAAAGGAAATATCTTCACTTAAAAACTACGCAGAAGCATTCTCAGATACTTCCTTGTGATGTGTGCATGCAACTCACAGAGTTGAACCTTTCTTTTGATTGAGCAGTTTGGAAACACTCTTTTTGTAGTATCTGCACATGGATATTTGGAGTGCATTGAGGCCTATGGTGGTAAAGGAAATATCTTCACTTAGAAACTAGACAGAAACATTTTGACAACTTATTTATGATGTCTGCATTCAACACAGAGAGTTGAAGCTTTCTTTAGATTGAGCTGTTTTGTAAGAATCTTATTGTAGAATCTGCAAGTGGATATTTGGAGCGCTTTGAGGCCCATGGTTGAACAGGAAATATCCTCACATAAAATCTAGACAGAAGCATTCTGATAGACCTTTTTGTGATGCGTGCATTCATTTAACAGAGGTTAACCTTTCTTTTGATTGAGCAGTTTGGAAAGACTCCTTTTGCAGTGTATGAAAATGGAATTTGGAGTGCTTTCAGGCTTATAGCTAAAAAGGAAATATCTTCACATAAAAACTAGGCAGAAGCATTCTGAGAAACTTCTCTGTGAAGTGTGCATTCATCTCACAGAGCTGAACATGTCTTTTGAATGAGCAGTTTGGAAACACTTTTTTTGTAGGATCTGCCACTGGATATTTGGAGCGGTTTGAGGCCTTTAGCTGTGAAGGAAATATCTTCACATAAAAACTAAACAGAAGCATTCTGAGAAACTTCTTTGTGATGTGTGCATTCAACTCACAGAGTTGAAGCTTTCTTTTGATTGGGCAGCTGGAAATTACTTTTTTTCTAGTATCTGCAAATGGAAATTTGGAGTCCTTTGAGGCATACAGCTGATAAGGAAATATCTTCACATAAAAACTAGACAGAATCATTCTGAGGAACTTCTTTGTGATGTGTGCATTCATCTCACCGAGTTGAACCTTTCTTTTGATTGAGCAGTTTTGAAACTCTCTTTTAATAGAATCTGCAAGAGAATATTTGGAGCATTTTGACGCCTAGGTTGGAAAGGGAAATATCCTCACATAAAAACTAGACAAAGGCACTCTCAGAAACTTCTTTCTAAGGTGTGCATTCAACTCACAGAGTTGAAGCTTTCTTTTGATTGATCAGTTTTGAAATACTCTTTTTTAGAATCTGCAAGTGGATATTTTGAGCGCTTTGAGGCCTGTGGTGGAAAAGGAAATATCTTCACATAAAATCTACACAGAAGCATTCTCAGAGAGTTCTTTGTGATGTGTGCATGCAACTCTCGGAGTTGAAAGTTTTTTTTTTTTTTGATTGAGCAGTTTTGAAACACTATTTTTGTAGAATTTGCAAGTGAATAGTAGGAGCGATTGTGGCCTCTGGTGCAGAAGCAAATACCTTCACATAAAAACTAGACAGAAGCATTCTCAGAAACCTCTATGTGATGTGTGCATTCGACTCACAGAGTTGAAGCATTCTTTTGATTGAGCAGTTTTGAAACACTCTTTTTGTAGAATCTGCAAGTAGATATTTGGAGCTCTTTGATGACTATCGTGGAAAAGAAAATATCTTCACATAAAAACTAGACAGAGGCATTCTCAGAAAGTTCTTTGTGATGTGTGCATTCAACTAACAGAGTTGGACCTTTCCGTTTGATTGAGCAGTGTTAAAACACTATTTTTGTAGAATTTGCAAGTGGATATTAAGAGCGATTGTGGCATCTGGTGGAAAAGGAAATATCTTCACATAAAAAATAGACAGAAGCATTCTCAGAAACTTCTTTGTGATGTGTGTATTCAACTCACAGAGTTGAACATTTCTTTCGATTGAGCACTTTGGAAACAATCTTTCTGTAGTATCTGCAAATGTGTATTCGGAGCGCTTTGAGACCTAAAGCAGAAAAGGAAATATCTTCACATAAAAACTAGACTGAAGCATTCTGAGAAACTTCTTTGTGACGTGTGCATTCATCTCACCGAGTTGAACCTTTCTTTTGATTGAGGAGTTTTGAAACACTGTTTTTGCAGAATCTGCAAGTGGATATTTGGAGCGCTTTGAGGCCTATGGTGGAAAAGGAAATATCTTCACATAAAAACTAGACAGAAGCATTCTCAGAAACTGCTTTGAGATGTGTGAATTCAACTGACAGAGTTGAAGCTTTCTTTTGATTGAGCCATTTGTAAACACTCTTTGTAGTGTCTGCAAATGGATACTTTTTGCACTTTGAGGCCTATAGCTTAAAAGGAAATATCTTCCCATAAAAACCAGACAGAAGCATTCCGAGAAACTTCTTTGTGATGTGTGCATTCATCTCACAGAGTTGAACTTTTGTTTTGATTGAGCCATTGTGAAACACTCCTTTTGTAGAAACTGCAAGTGCATAATTGTAGCACTTTGAGGCCTATGGTGGAAAACGAAATATCTTCACTTAAAAACTGGACAGAAGCATTCTCAGATACTTCCTTGTGATGTGTGCATTCAACTCACAGAGTTGAACCTTTCTTTTGATTAAGCAGTTTGGAAACACTCTTTTTGGAGAATCTGCAAATGGATATTTGGAGCGCATTGAGGCCTATGGTGGAAAAGGAAATATCTTCACTTAAAAACTAGACAGGAGCATTCTCAGAAACTTCTTTGTAATGTCAGCCTTCAACTCACAAAGTTGAACCTTTCTTTAGATTTAGCAGTTTGGAAACACTCTATTTTTCGTATCTGCCAATGGATATTTGGAGCGCTTTGAGACCTGCAGCTGAAAAGGAAATATCTTCACATAAAAATGAGACAGAAGCATTCTGAGAACCTTCTAGTGATGTGTGCATTCATCTCACAGAGTTGAACCTTTCTTTTGATTAAGCCCTTTTGAAACACTGTTTTTGGAGAATCTGGTAGTGGATATTTTTTAGTGCTTTGAGGCCTATGTGGGAGAATTAAATATCTTCACATAAAAACTACACAAAAGCATTCTGAGAAACTTCTTTACGAATTGTGCATTCATCTCACACAGTTGAACATTTGTTTTGATTTGGTCATTTTGAAACACTCGTTTGTAGAAACTGCAAGTGCATATTTGGAGCACTTTGAGGCCTATAGGGAAAAAGGAAATATCTTCACTTAAAAACTACGCAGAAGCATTCTCAGATACTTCCTTGTGATGTGTGCATGCAACTCACAGAGTTGAACCTTTCTTTTGATTGAGCAGTTTGGAAACACTCTTTTTGTAGTATCTGCACATGGATATTTGGAGTGCATTGAGGCCTATGGTGGTAAAGGAAATATCTTCACTTAGAAACTAGACAGAAACATTTTGACAACTTATTTATGATGTCTGCATTCAACACAGAGAGTTGAAGCTTTCTTTAGATTGAGCTGTTTTGTAAGAATCTTATTGTAGAATCTGCAAGTGGATATTTGGAGCGCTTTGAGGCCCATGGTTGAACAGGAAATATCCTCACATAAAATCTAGACAGAAGCATTCTGATAGACCTTTTTGTGATGCGTGCATTCATTTAACAGAGGTTAACCTTTCTTTCGATTGAGCAGTTTGGAAAGACTCCTTTTGCAGTGTATGAAAATGGAATTTGGAGTGCTTTCAGGCTTATAGCTAAAAAGGAAATATCTTCACATAAAAACTAGGCAGAAGCATTCTGAGAAACTTCTCTGTGAAGTGTGCATTCATCTCACAGAGCTGAACATGTCTTTTGAATGAGCAGTTTGGAAACACTTTTTTTGTAGGATCTGCCACTGGATATTTGGAGCGGTTTGAGGCCTTTAGCTGTGAAGGAAATATCTTCACATAAAAACTAAACAGAAGCATTCTGAGAAACTTCTTTGTGATGTGTGCATTCAACTCACAGAGTTGAAGCTTTCTTTTGATTGGGCAGCTGGAAATTACTTTTTTTCTAGTATCTGCAAATGGAAATTTGGAGTCCTTTGAGGCATACAGCTGATAAGGAAATATCTTCACATAAAAACTAGACAGAATCATTCTGAGGAACTTCTTTGTGATGTGTGCATTCATCTCACCGAGTTGAACCTTTCTTTTGATTGAGCAGTTTTGAAACTCTCTTTTAATAGAATCTGCAAGAGAATATTTGGAGCCTTTTGACGCCTAGGTTGGAAAGGGAAATATCCTCACATAAAAACTAGACAAAGGCACTCTCAGAAACTTCTTTCTAAGGTGTGCATTCAACTCACAGAGTTGAAGCTTTCTTTTGATTGATCAGTATTGAAATACTCTTTTTTAGAATCTGCAAGTGGATATTTGGAGTGCTTTGAGGCCTGTGGTGGAAAAGGAAATATCTTCACATAAAATCTACACAGAAGGATTCTCAGAAAGTTCTTTGGATGTGTGCATGCAACTCTCGGAGTTGAAAGTTTTTTTTTTTTTTGATTGAGCAGTTTTGAAACACTATTTTTGTAGAATTTGCAAGTGAATAGTAGGAGCGATTGTGGCCTCTGGTGCAGAAGCAAATATCTTCACATAAAAACTAGACAGAAGCATTCTCAGAAACCTCTATGTGATGTGTGCATTCAACTCACAGAGTTGAAGCATTCTTTTGATTGAGCAGTTTTGAAACATTCTTTTTGTAGAATCTGCAAGTAGATATTTGGAGCTCTTTGATGACTATCGTGGAAAAGAAAATATCTTCACATAAAAACTAGACGGAGGCATTCTCAGAAAGTTCTTTGTGATGTGTGCATTCAACTAACAGAGATGGACCTTTCCGTTTGATTGAGCAGTTTTAAAACACTATTTTTGTAGAATTTGCAAGTGGATATTAAGAGCGATTGTGGCATCTGGTGGAAAAGGAAATATCTTCACATAAAAAATAGACAGAAGCATTCTCAGAAACTTCTTTGTGATGTGTGTATTCAACTCACAGAGTTGAACATTTCTTTCGATTGAGCACTTTGGAAACAATCTTTCTGTAGTATCTGCAAATGTGTATTCGGAGCGCTTTGAGACCTAAAGCAGAAAAGGAAATATCTTCACATAAAAACTAGACTGAAGCATTCTGAGAAACTTCTTTGTGACGTGTGCATTCATCTCACAGAGTTGAACCTTTCTTTTGATTGAGGAGTTTTGAAACACTGTTTTTGCAGAATCTGCAAGTGGATATTTGGAGCGCTTTGAGGCCTATGGTGGAAAAGGAAATATCTTCACATAAAAACTAGACAGAAGCATTCTCAGAAACTGCTTTGAGATGTGTGAATTCAACTGACAGAGTTGAAGCTTTCTTTTGATTGAGCCATTTGTAAACACTCTTTGTAGTGTCTGCAAATGGATACTTTTTGCACTTTGAGGCCTATAGCTTAAAAGGAAATATCTTCCCATAAAAACCAGACAGAAGCATTCCGAGAAACTTCTTTGTGATGTGTGCATTCATCTCACAGAGTTGAACTTTTGTTTTGATTGAGCCATTGTGAAACACTCCTTTTGTAGAAACTGCAAGTGCATAATTGTAGCACTTTGAGGCCTATGGTGGAAAACGAAATATCTTCACTTAAAAACTGGACAGAAGCATTCTCAGATACTTCCTTGTGATGTGTGCATTCAACTCACAGAGTTGAACCTTTCTTTTGATTAAGCAGTTTGGAAACACTCTTTTTGGAGAATCTGCAAATGGATATTTGGAGCGCATTGAGGCCTATGGTGGAAAAGGAAATATCTTCACTTAAAAACTAGACAGGAGCATTCTCAGAAACTTCTTTGTAATGTCAGCCTTCAACTCACAAAGTTGAACCTTTCTTTAGATTTAGCAGTTTGGAAACACTCTATTTTTCGTATCTGCCAATGGATATTTGGAGCGCTTTGAGACCTGCAGCTGAAAAGGAAATATCTTCACATAAAAATGAGACAGAAGCATTCTGAGAACCTTCTAGTGATGTGTGCATTCATCTCACAGAGTTGAACCTTTCTTTTGATTAAGCCCTTTTGAAACACTGTTTTTGGAGAATCTGGTAGTGGATATTTTTTAGTGCTTTGAGGCCTATGTGGGAGAATTAAATATCTTCACATAAAAACTACACAAAAGCATTCTGAGAAACTTCTTTACGAATTGTGCATTCATCTCACACAGTTGAACATTTGTTTTGATTTGGTCATTTTGAAACACTCGTTTGTAGAAACTGCAAGTGCATATTTGGAGCACTTTGAGTCCTATAGGGAAAAAGGAAATATCTTCACTTAAAAACTACGCAGAAGCATTCTCAGATACTTCCTTGTGATGTGTGCATGCAACTCACAGAGTTGAACCTTTCTTTTGATTGAGCAGTTTGGAAACACTCTTTTTGTAGTATCTGCACATGGATATTTGGAGTGCATTGAGGCCTATGGTGGTAAAGGAAATATCTTCACTTAGAAACTAGACAGAAACATTTTGACAACTTATTTATGATGTCTGCATTCAACACAGAGAGTTGAAGCTTTCTTTAGATTGAGCTGTTTTGTAAGAATCTTATTGTAGAATCTGCAAGTGGATATTTGGAGCGCTTTGAGGCCCATGGTTGAACAGGAAATATCCTCACATAAAATCTAGACAGAAGCATTCTGATAGACCTTTTTGTGATGCGTGCATTCATTTAACAGAGGTTAACCTTTCTTTCGATTGAGCAGTTTGGAAAGACTCTTTTTGCAGTGTATGAAAATGGAATTTGGAGTGCTTTCAGGCTTATAGCTAAAAAGGAAATATCTTCACATAAAAACTAGGCAGAAGCATTCTGAGAAACTTCTCTGTGAAGTGTGCATTCATCTCACAGAGCTGAACATGTCTTTTGAATGAGCAGTTTGGAAACACTTTTTTTGTAGGATCTGCCACTGGATATTTGGAGCGGTTTGAGGCCTTTAGCTGTGAAGGAAATATCTTCACATAAAAACTAAACAGAAGCATTCTGAGAAACTTCTTTGTGATGTGTGCATTCAACTCACAGAGTTGAAGCTTTCTTTTGATTGGGCAGCTGGAAATTACTTTTTTTCTAGTATCTGCAAATGGAAATTTGGAGTCCTTTGAGGCATACAGCTGATAAGGAAATATCTTCACATAAAAACTAGACAGAATCATTCTGAGGAACTTCTTTGTGATGTGTGCATTCATCTCACCGAGTTGAACCTTTCTTTTGATTGAGCAGTTTTGAAACTCTCTTTTAATAGAATCTGCAAGAGAATATTTGGAGCATTTTGACGCCTAGGTTGGAAAGGGAAATATCCTCACATAAAAACTAGACAAAGGCACTCTCAGAAACTTCTTTCTAAGGTGTGCATTCAACTCACAGAGCTGAAGCTTTCTTTTGATTGATCAGTATTGAAATACTCTTTTTTAGAATCTGCAAGTGGATATTTGGAGTGCTTTGAGGCCTGTGGTGGAAAAGGAAATATCTTCACATAAAATCTACACAGAAGGATTCTCAGAAAGTTCTTTGGATGTGTGCATGCAACTCTCGGAGTTGAAAGTTTTTTTTTTTTTTGATTGAGCAGTTTTGAAACACTATTTTTGTAGAATTTGCAAGTGAATAGTAGGAGCGATTGTGGCCTCTGGTGCAGAAGCAAATATCTTCACATAAAAACTAGACAGAAGCATTCTCAGAAACCTCTATGTGATGTGTGCATTCGACTCACAGAGTTGAAGCATTCTTTTGATTGAGCAGTTTTGAAACACTCTTTTTGTAGAATCTGCAAGTAGATATTTGGAGCTCTTTGATGACTATCGTGGAAAAGAAAATATCTTCACATAAAAACTAGACGGAGGCATTCTCAGAAAGTTCTTTGTGATGTGTGCATTCAACTAACAGAGATGGACCTTTCCGTTTGATTGAGCAGTTTTAAAACACTATTTTTGTAGAATTTGCAAGTGGATATTAAGAGCGATTGTGGCATCTGGTGGAAAAGGAAATATCTTCACATAAAAAAAAGACAGAAGCATTCTCAGAAACTTCTTTGTGATGTGTGTATTCAACTCACAGAGTTGAACATTTCTTTCGATTGAGCACTTTGGAAACAATCTTTCTGTAGTATCTGCAAATGTGTATTCGGAGCGCTTTGAGACCTAAAGCAGAAAAGGAAATATCTTCACATAAAAACTAGACTGAAGCATTCTGAGAAACTTCTTTGTGACGTGTGCATTCATCTCACCGAGTTGAACCTTTCTTTTGATTGAGGAGTTTTGAAACACTGTTTTTGCAGAATCTGCAAGTGGATATTTGGAGCGCTTTGAGGCCTATGGTGGAAAAGGAAATATCTTCACATAAAAACTAGACAGAAGCATTCTCAGAAACTACTTTGAGATGTGTGAATTCAACTGACAGAGTTGAAGCTTTCTTTTGATTGAGCCATTTGTAAACACTCTTTGTAGTGTCTGCAAATGGATACTTTTTGCACTTTGAGGCCTATAGCTTAAAAGGAAATATCTTCCCATAAAAACCAGACAGAAGCATTCCGAGAAACTTCTTTGTGATGTGTGCATTCATCTCACAGAGTTGAACTTTTGTTTTGATTGAGCCATTGTGAAACACTCCTTTTGTAGAAACTGCAAGTGCATAATTGTAGCACTTTGAGGCCTATGGTGGAAAACGAAATATCTTCACTTAAAAACTGGACAGAAGCATTCTCAGATACTTCCTTGTGATGTGTGCATTCAACTCACAGAGTTGAACCTTTCTTTTGATTAAGCAGTTTGGAAACACTCTTTTTGGAGAATCTGCAAATGGATATTTGGAGCGCATTGAGGCCTATGGTGGAAAAGGAAATATCTTCACTTAAAAACTAGACAGGAGCATTCTCAGAAACTTCTTTGTAATGTCAGCCTTCAACTCACAAAGTTGAACCTTTCTTTAGATTTAGCAGTTTGGAAACACTCTATTTTTCGTATCTGCCAATGGATATTTGGAGCGCTTTGAGACCTACAGCTGAAAAGGAAATATCTTCACATAAAAACGAGACAGAAGCATTCTGAGAACCTTCTAGTGATGTGTGCATTCATCTCACAGAGTTGAACCTTTCTTTTGATTAAGCCCTTTTGAAACACTGTTTTTGGAGAATCTGGTAGTGGATATTTTTTAGTGCTTTGAGGCCTATGTGGGAGAATTAAATATCTTCACATAAAAACTACACAAAAGCATTCTGAGAAACTTCTTTACGAATTGTGCATTCATCTCACACAGTTGAACATTTGTTTTGATTTGGTCATTTGGAAACACTCGTTTGTAGAAACTGCAAGTGCATATTTGGAGCACTTTGAGGCCTATAGGGGAAAAGGAAATATCTTCACTTAAAAACTACGCAGAAGCATTCTCAGATACTTCCTTGTGATGTGTGCATGCGACTCACAGAGTTGAACCTTTCTTTTGATTGAGCAGTTTGGAAACACTCTTTTTGTAGTATCTGCACATGGATATTTGGAGTGCATTGAGGCCTATGGTGGTAAAGGAAATATCTTCACTTAGAAACTAGACAGAAACATTTTGACAACTTATTTATGATGTCTGCATTCAACACAGAGAGTTGAAGCTTTCTTTAGATTGAGCTGTTTTGTAAGAATCTTATTGTGGAATCTGCAAGTGGATATTTGGAGCGCTTTGAGGCCCATGGTTGAACAGGAAATATCCTCACATAAAATCTAGACAGAAGCATTCTGATAGACCTTTTTGTGATGCGTGCATTCATTTAACAGAGGTTAACCTTTCTTTTGATTGAGCAGTTTGGAAAGACTCTTTTTGCAGTGTATGAAAATGGAATTTGGAGTGCTTTCAGGCTTATAGCTAAAAAGGAAATATCTTCACATAAAAACTAGGCAGAAGCATTCTGAGAAACTTCTCTGTGAAGTGTGCATTCATCTCACAGAGCTGAACATGTCTTTTGAATGAGCAGTTTGGAAACACTTTTTTTGTACGATCTGCCACTGGATATTTGGAGCGGTTTGAGGCCTTTAGCTGTGAAGGAAATATCTTCACATAAAAACTAAACAGAAGCATTCTGAGAAACTTCTTTGTGATGTGTGCATTCAACTCACAGAGTTGAAGCTTTCTTTTGATTGGGCAGCTGGAAATTACTTTTTTTCTAGTATCTGCAAATGGAAATTTGGAGTCCTTTGAGGCATACAGCTGATAAGGAAATATCTTCACATAAAAACTAGACAGAATCATTCTGAGGAACTTCTTTGTGATGTGTGCATTCATCTCACCGAGTTGAACCTTTCTTTTGATTGAGCAGTTTTGAAACTCTCTTTTAATAGAATCTGCAAGAGAATATTTGGAGCATTTTGACGCCTAGGTTGGAAAGGGAAATATCCTCACATAAAAACTAGACAAAGGCACTCTCAGAAACTTCTTTCTAAGGTGTGCATTCAACTCACAGAGTTGAAGCTTTCTTTTGATTGATCAGTATTGAAATACTCTTTTTTAGAATCTGCAAGTGGATATTTGGAGCGCTTTGAGGCCTGTGGTGGAAAAGGAAATATCTTCACATAAAATCTACACAGAAGCATTCTCAGAGAGTTCTTTGTGATGTGTGCATGCAACTCTCGGAGTTGAAAGTTTTTTTTTTTTTGATTGAGCAGTTTTGAAACACTATTTTTGTAGAATTTGCAAGTGAATAGTAGGAGCGATTGTGGCCTCTGGTGCAGAAGCAAATATCTTCACATAAAAACTAGACAGAAGCATTCTCAGAAACCTCTATGTGATGTGTGCATTCAACTCACAGAGTTGAAGCATTCTTTGGATTGAGCAGTTTTGAAACACTCTTTTTGTAGAATCTGCAAGTAGATATTTGGAGCTCTTTGATGACTATCGTGGAAAAGAAAATATCTTCACATAAAAACTAGACGGAGGCATTCTCAGAAAGTTCTTTGTGATGTGTGCATTCAACTAACAGAGATGGACCTTTCCGTTTGATTGAGCAGTTTTAAAACACTATTTTTGTAGAATTTGCAAGTGGATATTAAGAGCGATTGTGGCATCTGGTGGAAAAGGAAATATCTTCACATAAAAAATAGACAGAAGCATTCTCAGAAACTTCTTTGTGATGTGTGTATTCAACTCACAGAGTTGAACATTTCTTTCGATTGAGCACTTTGGAAACAATCTTTCTGTAGTATCTGCAAATGTGTATTCGGAGCGCTTTGAGACCTAAAGCAGAAAAGGAAATATCTTCACATAAAAACTAGACTGAAGCATTCTGAGAAACTTCTTTGTGACGTGTGCATTCATCTCACCGAGTTGAACCTTTCTTTTGATTGAGGAGTTTTGAAACACTGTTTTTGCAGAATCTGCAAGTGGATATTTGGAGCGCTTTGAGGCCTATGGTGGAAAAGGAAATATCTTCACATAAAAACTAGACAGAAGCATTCTCAGAAACTACTTTGAGATGTGTGAATTCAACTGACAGAGTTGAAGCTTTCTTTTGATTGAGCCATTTGTAAACACTCTTTGTAGTGTCTGCAAATGGATACTTTTTGCACTTTGAGGCCTATAGCTAAAAAGGAAATATCTTCACATAAAAACCAGACAGAAGCATTCCGAGAAACTTCTTTGTGATGTGTGCATTCATCTCACAGAGTTGAACTTTTGTTTTGATTGAGCCATTGTGAAACACTCCTTTTGTAGAAACTGCAAGTGCATAATTGTAGCACTTTGAGGCCTATGGTGGAAAACGAAATATCTTCACTTAAAAACTGGACAGAAGCATTCTCAGATACTTCCTTGTGATGTGTGCCTTCAACTCACAGAGTTGAACCTTTCTTTTGATTAAGCAGTTTGGAAACACTCTTTTTGGAGAATCTGCAAATGGATATTTGGAGCGCATTGAGGCCTATGGTGGAAAAGGAAATATCTTCACTTAAAAACTAGACAGGAGCATTCTCAGAAACTTCTTTGTAATGTCAGCCTTCAACTCACAAAGTTGAACCTTTCTTTAGATTTAGCAGTTTGGAAACACTCTATTTTTCGTATCTGCCAATGGATATTTGGAGCGCTTTGAGACCTACAGCTGAAAAGGAAATATCTTCACATAAAAACGAGACAGAAGCATTCTGAGAACCTTCTAGTGATGTGTGCATTCATCTCACAGAGTTGAATCTTTCTTTTGATTAAGCCGTTTTGAAACACTGTTTTTGGAGAATCTGGTAGTGGATATTTTTTAGTGCTTTGAGGCCTATGTGGGAGAATTAAATATCTTCACATAAAAACTACACAAAAGCATTCTGAGAAACTTCTTTACGAATTGTGCATTCATCTCACACAGTTGAACATTTGTTTTGATTTGGTCATTTTGAAACACTCGTTTGTAGAAACTGCAAGTGCATATTTGGAGCACTTTGAGGCCTATAGGGGAAAAGGAAATATCTTCACTTAAAAACTACACAGAAGCATTCTCAGATACTTCCTTGTGATGTGTGCATGCAACTCACAGAGTTGAACCTTTCTTTTGATTGAGCAGTTTGGAAACACTCTTTTTGTAGTATCTGCACATGGATATTTGGAGTGCATTGAGGCCTATGGTGGTAAAGGAAATATCTTCACTTAGAAACTAGACAGAAACATTTTGACAACTTATTTATGATGTCTGCATTCAACACAGAGAGTTGAAGCTTTCTTTAGATTGAGCTGTTTTGTAAGAATCTTATTGTAGAATCTGCAAGTGGATATTTGGAGCGCTTTGAGGCCCATGGTTGAACAGGAAATATCCTCACATAAAATCTAGACAGAAGCATTCTGATAGACCTTTTTGTGATGCGTGCATTCATTTAACAGAGGTTAACCTTTCTTTTGATTGAGCAGTTTGGAAAGACTCTTTTTGCAGTGTATGAAAATGGAATTTGGAGTGCTTTCAGGCTTATAGCTAAAAAGGAAATATCTTCACATAAAAACTAGGCAGAAGCATTCTGAGAAACTTCTCTGTGAAGTGTGCATTCATCTCACAGAGCTGAACATGTCTTTTGAATGAGCAGTTTGGAAACACTTTTTTTGTAGGATCTGCCACTGGATATTTGGAGCGGTTTGAGGCCTTTAGCTGTGAAGGAAATATCTTCACATAAAAACTAAACAGAAGCATTCTGAGAAACTTCTTTGTGATGTGTGCATTCAACTCACAGAGTTGAAGCTTTCTTTTGATTGGGCAGCTGGAAATTACTTTTTTTCTAGTATCTGCAAATGGAAATTTGGAGTCCTTTGAGGCATACAGCTGATAAGGAAATATCTTCACATAAAAACTAGACAGAATCATTCTGAGGAACTTCTTTGTGATGTGTGCATTCATCTCACCGAGTTGAACCTTTCTTTTGATTGAGCAGTTTTGAAACTCTCTTTTAATAGAATCTGCAAGAGAATATTTGGAGCATTTTGACGCCTAGGTTGGAAAGGGAAATATCCTCACATAAAAACTAGACAAAGGCACTCTCAGAAACTTCTTTCTAAGGTGTGCATTCAACTCACAGAGTTGAAGCTTTCTTTTGATTGATCAGTATTGAAATACTCTTTTTTAGAATCTGCAAGTGGATATTTGGAGCGCTTTGAGGCCTGTGGTGGAAAAGGAAATATCTTCACATAAAATCTACACAGAAGCATTCTCAGAGAGTTCTTTGTGATGTGTGCATGCAACTCTCGGAGTTGAAAGTTTTTTTTTTTTTGATTGAGCAGTTTTGAAACACTATTTTTGTAGAATTTGCAAGTGAATAGTAGGAGCGATTGTGGCCTCTGGTGCAGAAGCAAATATCTTCACATAAAAACTAGACAGAAGCATTCTCAGAAACCTCTATGTGATGTGTGCATTCAACTCACAGAGTTGAAGCATTCTTTGGATTGAGAAGTTTTGAAACACTCTTTTTGTAGAATCTGCAAGTAGATATTTGGAGCTCTTTGATGACTATCGTGGAAAAGAAAATATCTTCACATAAAAACTAGACAGAGGCATTCTCAGAAAGTTCTTTGTGATGTGTGCATTCAACTAACAGAGTTGGACCTTTCCGTTTGATTGAGCAGTTTTAAAACACTATTTTTGTAGAATTTGCAAGTGGACATTAAGAGCGATTGTGGCATATGGTGGAAAAGGAAATATCTTCACATAAAAAATAGACAGAAGCATTCTCAGAAACTTCTTTGTGATGTGTGTATTCAACTCACAGAGTTGAACATTTCTTTCGATTGAGCACTTTGGAAACAATCTTTCTGTAGTATCTGCAAATGTGTATTCGGAGCGCTTTGAGACCTAAAGCAGAAAAGGAAATATCTTCACATAAAAACTAGACTGAAGCATTCTGAGAAACTTCTTTGTGACGTGTGCATTCATCTCACAGAGTTGAACCTTTCTTTTGATTGAGGAGTTTTGAAACACTGTTTTTGCAGAATCTGCAAGTGGATATTTGGAGCGCTTTGAGGCCTATGGTGGAAAAGGAAATATCTTCACATAAAAACTAGACAGAAGCATTCTCAGAAACTACTTTGTGATGTGTGAATTCAACTGACAGAGTTGAAGCTTTCTTTTGATTGAGCCATTTGTAAACACTCTTTGTAGTGTCTGCAAATGGATACTTTTTGCACTTTGAGGCCTATAGCTTAAAAGGAAATATCTTCACATAAAAACCAGACAGAAGCATTCCGAGAAACTTCTTTGTGATGTGTGCATTCATCTCACAGAGTTGAACTTTTGTTTTGATTGAGCCATTGTGAAACACTCCTTTTGTAGAAACTGCAAGTGCATAATTGTAGCACTTTGAGGCCTATGGTGGAAAACGAAATATCTTCACTTAAAAACTGGACAGAAGCATTCTCAGATACTTCCTTGTGATGTGTGCATTCAACTCACAGAGTTGAACCTTTCTTTTGATTAAGCAGTTTGGAAACACTCTTTTTGGAGAATCTGCAAATGGATATTTGGAGCGCATTGAGGCCTATGGTGGAAAAGGAAATATCTTCACTTAAAAACTAGACAGGAGCATTCTCAGAAACTTCTTTGTAATGTCAGCCTTCAACTCACAAAGTTGAACCTTTCTTTAGATTTAGCAGTTTGGAAACACTCTATTTTTCGTATCTGCCAATGGATATTTGGAGCGCTTTGAGACCTACAGCTGAAAAGGAAATATCTTCACATAAAAATGAGACAGAAGCATTCTGAGAACCTTCTAGTGATGTGTGCATTCATCTCACAGAGTTGAACCTTTCTTTTGATTAAGCCCTTTTGAAACACTGTTTTTGGAGAATCTGGTAGTGGATATTTTTTAGTGCTTTGAGGCCTATGTGGGAGAATTAAATATCTTCACATAAAAACTACACAAAAGCATTCTGAGAAACTTCTTTACGAATTGTGCATTCATCTCACACAGTTGAACATTTGTTTTGATTTGGTCATTTTGAAACACTCGTTTGTAGAAACTGCAAGTGCATATTTGGGCACTTTGAGGCCTATTGGGGAAAAGGAAATATCTTCACTTAAAAACTACACAGAAGCATTCTCAGATACTTCCTTGTGATGTGTGCATGCAACTCACAGAGTTGAACCTTTCTTTTGATTGAGCAGTTTGGAAACACTCTTTTTGTAGTATCTGCACATGGATATTTGGAGTGCATTGAGGCCTATGGTGGTAAAGGAAATATCTTCACTTAGAAACTAGACAGAAACATTTTGACAACTTATTTATGATGTCTGCATTCAACACAGAGAGTTGAAGCTTTCTTTAGATTGAGCTGTTTTGTAAGAATCTTATTGTAGAATCTGCAAGTGGATATTTGGAGCGCTTTGAGGCCCATGGTTGAACAGGAAATATCCTCACATAAAATCTAGACAGAAGCATTCTGATAGACCTTTTTGTGATGCGTGCATTCATTTAACAGAGGTTAACCTTTCTTTTGATTGAGCAGTTTGGAAAGACTCTTTTTGCAGTGTATGAAAATGGAATTTGGAGTGCTTTCAGGCTTATAGCTAAAAAGGAAATATCTTCACATAAAAACTAGGCAGAAGCATTCTGAGAAACTTCTCTGTGAAGTGTGCATTCATCTCACAGAGCTGAACATGTCTTTTGAATGAGCAGTTTGGAAACACTTTTTTTGTAGGATCTGCCACTGGATATTTGGAGCGGTTTGAGGCCTTTAGCTGTGAAGGAAATATCATCACATAAAAACTAAACAGAAGCATTCTGAGAAACTTCTTTGTGATGTGTGCATTCAACTCACAGAGTTGAAGCTTTCTTTTGATTGGGCAGCTGGAAATTACTTTTTTTCTAGTATCTGCAAATGGAAATTTGGAGTCCTTTGAGGCATACAGCTGATAAGGAAATATCTTCACATAAAAACTAGACAGAATCATTCTGAGGAACTTCTTTGTGATGTGTGCATTCATCTCACCGAGTTGAACCTTTCTTTTGATTGAGCAGTTTTGAAACTCTCTTTTAATAGAATCTGCAAGAGAATATTTGGAGCATTTTGACGCCTAGGTTGGAAAGGGAAATATCCTCACATAAAAACTAGACAAAGGCACTCTCAGAAACTTCTTTCTAAGGTGTGCATTCAACTCACAGAGTTGAAGCTTTCTTTTGATTGATCAGTATTGAAATACTCTTTTTTAGAATCTGCAAGTGGATATTTGGAGTGCTTTGAGGCCTGTGGTGGAAAAGGAAATATCTTCACATAAAATCTACACAGAAGCATTCTCAGAGAGTTCTTTGTGAAGTGTGCATGCAACTCTCGGAGTTGAAAGTTTTTTTTTTTTTGATTGAGCAGTTTTGAAACACTATTTTTGTAGAATTTGCAAGTGAATAGTAGGAGCGATTGTGGCCTCTGGTGCAGAAGCAAATATCTTCACATAAAAACTAGACAGAAGCATTCTCAGAAACCTCTATGTGATGTGTGCATTCAACTCACAGAGTTGAAGCATTCTTTGGATTGAGCAGTTTTGAAACACTCTTTTTGTAGAATCTGCAAGTAGATATTTGGAGCTCTTTGATGACTATCGTGGAAAAGAAAATATCTTCACATAAAAACTAGACAGAGGCATTCTCAGAAAGTTCTTTGTGATGTGTGCATTCAACTAACAGAGATGGACCTTTCCGTTTGATTGAGCAGTTTTAAAACACTATTTTTGTAGAATTTGCAAGTGGATATTAAGAGCGATTGTGGCATCTGGTGGAAAAGGAAATATCTTCACATAAAAAATAGACAGAAGCATTCTCAGAAACTTCTTTGTGATGTGTGTATTCAACTCACAGAGTTGAACATTTCTTTCGATTGAGCACTTTGGAAACAATCTTTCTGTAGTATCTGCAAATGTGTATTCGGAGCGCTTTGAGACCTAAAGCAGAAAAGGAAATATCTTCACATAAAAACTAGACTGAAGCATTCTGAGAAACTTCTTTGTGACGTGTGCATTCATCTCACCGAGTTGAACCTTTCTTTTGATTGAGGAGTTTTGAAACACTCTTTTTGCAGAATCTGCAAGTGGATATTTGGAGCGCTTTGAGGCCTATGGTGGAAAAGGAAATATCTTCACATAAAAACTAGACAGAAGCATTCTCAGAAACTACTTTGTGATGTGTGAATTCAACTGACAGAGTTGAAGCTTTCTTTTGATTGAGCCATTTGTAAACACTCTTTGTAGTGTCTGCAAATGGATACATTTTGCACTTTGAGGCCTATAGCTTAAAAGGAAATATCTTCACATAAAAACCAGACAGAAGCATTCCGAGAAACTTCTTTGTGATGTGTGCATTCATCTCACAGAGTTGAACTTTTGTTTTGATTGAGCCATTGTGAAACACTCCTTTTGTAGAAACTGCAAGTGCATAATTGTAGCACTTTGAGGCCTATGGTGGAAAACGAAATATCTTCACTTAAAAACTGGACAGAAGCATTCTCAGATACTTCCTTGTGATGTGTGCATTCAACTCACAGAGTTGAACCTTTCTTTTGATTAAGCAGTTTGGAAACACTCTTTTTGGAGAATCTGCAAATGGATATTTGGAGCGCATTGAGGCCTATGGTGGAAAAGGAAATATCTTCACTTAAAAACTAGACAGGAGCATTCTCAGAAACTTCTTTGTAATGTCAGCCTTCAACTCACAAAGTTGAACCTTTCTTTAGATTTAGCAGTTTGGAAACACTCTATTTTTCGTATCTGCCAATGGATATTTGGAGCGCTTTGAGACCTACAGCTGAAAAGGAAATATCTTCTCATAAAAACGAGACAGAAGCATTCTGAGAACCTTCTAGTGATGTGTGCATTCATCTCACAGAGTTGAACCTTTCTTTTGATTAAGCCGTTTTGAAACACTGTTTTTGGAGAATCTGGTAGTGGATATTTGGAGTGCTTTGAGGCCTATGTGGGAGAATTAAATATCTTCACATAAAAACTACACAAAAGCATTCTGAGAAACTTCTTTACGAATTGTGCATTCATCTCACACAGTTGAACATTTGTTTTGATTTGGTCATTTTGAAACACTCGTTTGTAGAAACTGCAAGTGCATATTTGGAGCACTTTGAGGCCTATAGGGGAAAAGGAAATATCTTCACTGAAAAACTACGCAGAAGCATTCTCAGATACTTCCTTGTGATGTGTGCATGCAACTCACAGAGTTGAACCTTTCTTTTGATTGAGCAGTTTGGAAACACTCTTTTTGTAGTATCTGCACATGGATATTTGGAGTGCATTGAGGCCTATGGTGGTAAAGGAAATATCTTCACTTAGAAACTAGACAGAAACATTTTGACAACTTATTTATGATGTCTGCATTCAACACAGAGAGTTGAAGCTTTCTTTAGATTGAGCTGTTTTGTAAGAATCTTATTGTAGAATCTGCAAGTGGATATTTGGAGCGCTTTGAGGCCCATGGTTGAACAGGAAATATCCTCACATAAAATCTAGACAGAAGCATTCTGATAGACCTTTTTGTGATGCGTGCATTCATTTAACAGAGTTTAACCTTTCTTTTGATTGAGCAGTTTGGAAAGACTCTTTTTGCAGTGTATGAAAATGGAATTTGGAGTGCTTTCAGGCTTATAGCTAAAAAGGAAATATCTTCACATAAAAACTAGACAGAAGCATTCTGAGAAACTTCTCTGTGAAGTGTGCATTCATCTCACAGAGCTGAACATGTCTTTTGAATGAGCAGTTTGGAAACACTTTTTTTGTAGGATCTGCCACTGGATATTTGGAGCGGTTTGAGGCCTTTAGCTGTGAAGGAAATATCATCACATAAAAACTAAACAGAAGCATTCTGAGAAACTTCTTTGTGATGTGTGCATTCAACTCACAGAGTTGAAGCTTTCTTTTGATTGGGCAGCTGGAAATTACTTTTTTTCTAGTATCTGCAAATGGAATTTTGGAGTCCTTTGAGGCATACAGCTGATAAGGAAATATCTTCACATAAAAACTAGACAGAATCATTCTGAGGAACTTCTTTGTGATGTGTGCATTCATCTCACCGAGTTGAACCTTTCTTTTGATTGAGCAGTTTTGAAACTCTCTTTTAATAGAATCTGCAAGAGAATATTTGGAGCATTTTGACGCCTAGGTTGGAAAGGGAAATATCCTCACATAAAAACTAGACAAAGGCACTCTCAGAAACTTCTTTCTAAGGTGTGCATTCAACTCACAGAGTTGAAGCTTTCTTTTGATTGATCAGTATTGAAATACTCTTTTTTAGAATCTGCAAGTGGATATTTGGAGTGCTTTGAGGCCTGTGGTGGAAAAGGAAATATCTTCACATAAAATCTACACAGAAGCATTCTCAGAGAGTTCTTTGTGAAGTGTGCATGCAACTCTCGGAGTTGAAAGGTTTTTTTTTTTTTGATTGAGCAGTTTTGAAACACTATTTTTGTAGAATTTGCAAGTGAATAGTAGGAGCGATTGTGGCCTCTGGTGCAGAAGCAAATATCTTCACATAAAAACTAGACAGAAGCATTCTCAGAAACCTCTATGTGATGTGTGCATTCAACTCACAGAGTTGAAGCATTCTTTGGATTGAGCAGTTTTGAAACACTCTTTTTGTAGAATCTGCAAGTAGATATTTGGAGCTCTTTGATGACTATCGTGGAAAAGAAAATATCTTCACATAAAAACTAGACAGAGGCATTCTCAGAAAGTTCTTTGTGATGTGTGCATTCAACTAACAGAGATGGACCTTTCCGTTTGATTGAGCAGTTTTAAAACACTATTTTTGTAGAATTTGCAAGTGGATATTAAGAGCGATTGTGGCATCTGGTGGAAAAGGAAATATCTTCACATAAAAAATAGACAGAAGCATTCTCAGAAACTTCTTTGTGATGTGTGTATTCAACTCACAGAGTTGAACATTTCTTTCGATTGAGCACTTTGGAAACAATCTTTCTGTGGTATCCGCAAATGTGTATTCGGAGCGCTTTGAGACCTAAAGCAGAAAAGGAAATATCTTCACATAAAAACTAGACTGAAGCATTCTGAGAAACTTCTTTGTGACGTGTGCATTCATCTCACCGAGTTGAACCTTTCTTTTGATTGAGGAGTTTTGAAACACTGTTTTTGCAGAATCTGCAAGTGGATATTTGGAGCGCTTTGAGGCCTATGGTGGAAAAGGAAATATCTTCACATAAAAACTAGACAGAAGCATTCTCAGAAACTACTTTGTGATGTGTGAATTCAACTGACAGAGTTGAAGCTTTCTTTTGATTGAGCCATTTGTAAACACTCTTTGTAGTGTCTGCAAATGGATACTTTTTGCACTTTGAGGCCTATAGCTTAAAAGGAAATATCTTCCCATAAAAACCAGACAGAAGCATTCCGAGAAACTTCTTTGTGATGTGTGCATTCATCTCACAGAGTTGAACTTTTGTTTTGATTGAGCCATTGTGAAACACTCCTTTTGTAGAAACTGCAAGTGCATAATTGTAGCACTTTGAGGCCTATGGTGGAAAACGAAATATCTTCACTTAAAAACTGGACAGAAGCATTCTCAGATACTTCCTTGTGATGTGTGCATTCAACTCACAGAGTTGAACCTTTCTTTTGATTAAGCAGTTTGGAAACACTCTTTTTGGAGAATCTGCAAATGGATATTTGGAGCGCATTGAGGCCTATGGTGGAAAAGGAAATATCTTCACTTAAAAACTAGACAGGAGCATTCTCAGAAACTTCTTTGTAATGTCAGCCTTCAACTCACAAAGTTGAACCTTTCTTTAGATTTAGCAGTTTGGAAACACTCTATTTTTCGTATCTGCCAATGGATATTTGGAGCGCTTTGAGACCTACAGCTGAAAAGGAAATATCTTCACATAAAAATGAGACAGAAGCATTCTGAGAACCTTCTAGTGATGTGTGCATTCATCTCACAGAGTTGAACCTTTCTTTTGATTAAGCCCTTTTGAAACACTGTTTTTGGAGAATCTGGTAGTGGATATTTTTTAGTGCTTTGAGGCCTATGTGGGAGAATTAAATATCTTCACATAAAAACTACACAAAAGCATTCTGAGAAACTTCTTTACGAATTGTGCATTCATCTCACACAGTTGAACATTTGTTTTGATTTGGTCATTTTGAAACACTCGTTTGTAGAAACTGCAAGTGCATATTTGGAGCACTTTGAGGCCTATAGGGGAAAAGGAAATATCTTCACTGAAAAACTACGCAGAAGCATTCTCAGATACTTCCTTGTGATGTGTGCATGCGACTCACAGAGTTGAACCTTTCTTTTGATTGAGCAGTTTGGAAACACTCTTTTTGTAGTATCTGCACATGGATATTTGGAGTGCATTGAGGCCTATGGTGGTAAAGGAAATATCTTCACTTAGAAACTAGACAGAAACATTTTGACAACTTATTTATGATGTCTGCATTCAACACAGAGAGTTGAAGCTTTCTTTAGATTGAGCTGTTTTGTAAGAATCTTATTGTGGAATCTGCAAGTGGATATTTGGAGCGCTTTGAGGCCCATGGTTGAACAGGAAATATCCTCACATAAAATCTAGACAGAAGCATTCTGATAGACCTTTTTGTGATGCGTGCATTCATTTAACAGAGGTTAACCTTTCTTTTGATTGAGCAGTTTGGAAAGACTCTTTTTGCAGTGTATGAAAATGGAATTTGGAGTGCTTTCAGGCTTATAGCTAAAAAGGAAATATCTTCACATAAAAACTAGGCAGAAGCATTCTGAGAAACTTCTCTGTGAAGTGTGCATTCATCTCACAGAGCTGAACATGTCTTTTGAATGAGCAGTTTGGAAACACTTTTTTTGTAGGATCTGCCACTGGATATTTGGAGCGGTTTGAGGCCTTTAGCTGTGAAGGAAATATCTTCACATAAAAACTAAACAGAAGCATTCTGAGAAACTTCTTTGTGATGTGTGCATTCAACTCACAGAGTTGAAGCTTTCTTTTGATTGGGCAGCTGGAAATTACTTTTTTTCTAGTATCTGCAAATGGAAATTTGGAGTCCTTTGAGGCATACAGCTGATAAGGAAATATCTTCACATAAAAACTAGACAGAATCATTCTGAGGAACTTCTTTGTGATGTGTGCATTCATCTCACCGAGTTGAACCTTTCTTTTGATTGAGCAGTTTTGAAACTCTCTTTTAATAGAATCTGCAAGAGAATATTTGGAGCATTTTGACGCCTAGGTTGGAAAGGGAAATATCCTCACATAAAAACTAGACAAAGGCACTCTCAGAAACTTCTTTCTAAGGTGTGCATTCAACTCACAGAGTTGAAGCTTTCTTTTGATTGATCAGTATTGAAATACTCTTTTTTAGAATCTGCAAGTGGATATTTGGAGCGCTTTGAGGCCTGTGGTGGAAAAGGAAATATCTTCACATAAAATCTACACAGAAGCATTCTCAGAGAGTTCTTTGTGATGTGTGCATGCAACTCTCGGAGTTGAAAGTTTTTTTTTTTTGATTGAGCAGTTTTGAAACACTATTTTTGTAGAATTTGCAAGTGAATAGTAGGAGCGATTGTGGCCTCTGGTGCAGAAGCAAATATCTTCACATAAAAACTAGACAGAAGCATTCTCAGAAACCTCTATGTGATGTGTGCATTCAACTCACAGAGTTGAAGCATTCTTTGGATTGAGCAGTTTTGAAACACTCTTTTTGTAGAATCTGCAAGTAGATATTTGGAGCTCTTTGATGACTATCGTGGAAAAGAAAATATCTTCACATAAAAACTAGACGGAGGCATTCTCAGAAAGTTCTTTGTGATGTGTGCATTCAACTAACAGAGATGGACCTTTCCGTTTGATTGAGCAGTTTTAAAACACTATTTTTGTAGAATTTGCAAGTGGATATTAAGAGCGATTGTGGCATCTGGTGGAAAAGGAAATATCTTCACATAAAAAATAGACAGAAGCATTCTCAGAAACTTCTTTGTGATGTGTGTATTCAACTCACAGAGTTGAACATTTCTTTCGATTGAGCACTTTGGAAACAATCTTTCTGTAGTATCTGCAAATGTGTATTCGGAGCGCTTTGAGACCTAAAGCAGAAAAGGAAATATCTTCACATAAAAACTAGACTGAAGCATTCTGAGAAACTTCTTTGTGACGTGTGCATTCATCTCACCGAGTTGAACCTTTCTTTTGATTGAGGAGTTTTGAAACACTGTTTTTGCAGAATCTGCAAGTGGATATTTGGAGCGCTTTGAGGCCTATGGTGGAAAAGGAAATATCTTCACATAAAAACTAGACAGAAGCATTCTCAGAAACTACTTTGAGATGTGTGAATTCAACTGACAGAGTTGAAGCTTTCTTTTGATTGAGCCATTTGTAAACACTCTTTGTAGTGTCTGCAAATGGATACTTTTTGCACTTTGAGGCCTATAGCTAAAAAGGAAATATCTTCACATAAAAACCAGACAGAAGCATTCCGAGAAACTTCTTTGTGATGTGTGCATTCATCTCACAGAGTTGAACTTTTGTTTTGATTGAGCCATTGTGAAACACTCCTTTTGTAGAAACTGCAAGTGCATAATTGTAGCACTTTGAGGCCTATGGTGGAAAACGAAATATCTTCACTTAAAAACTGGACAGAAGCATTCTCAGATACTTCCTTGTGATGTGTGCATTCAACTCACAGAGTTGAACCTTTCTTTTGATTAAGCAGTTTGGAAACACTCTTTTTGGAGAATCTGCAAATGGATATTTGGAGCGCATTGAGGCCTATGGTGGAAAAGGAAATATCTTCACTTAAAAACTAGACAGGAGCATTCTCAGAAACTTCTTTGTAATGTCAGCCTTCAACTCACAAAGTTGAACCTTTCTTTAGATTTAGCAGTTTGGAAACACTCTATTTTTCGTATCTGCCAATGGATATTTGGAGCGCTTTGAGACCTACAGCTGAAAAGGAAATATCTTCACATAAAAACGAGACAGAAGCATTCTGAGAACCTTCTAGTGATGTGTGCATTCATCTCACAGAGTTGAACCTTTCTTTTGATTAAGCCCTTTTGAAACACTGTTTTTGGAGAATCTGGTAGTGGATATTTTTTAGTGCTTTGAGGCCTATGTGGGAGAATTAAATATCTTCACATAAAAACTACACAAAAGCATTCTGAGAAACTTCTTTACGAATTGTGCATTCATCTCACACAGTTGAACATTTGTTTTGATTTGGTCATTTGGAAACACTCGTTTGTAGAAACTGCAAGTGCATATTTGGAGCACTTTGAGGCCTATAGGGGAAAAGGAAATATCTTCACTTAAAAACTACGCAGAAGCATTCTCAGATACTTCCTTGTGATGTGTGCATGCAACTCACAGAGTTGAACCTTTCTTTTGATTGAGCAGTTTGGAAACACTCTTTTTGTAGTATCTGCACATGGATATTTGGAGTGCATTGAGGCCTATGGTGGTAAAGGAAATATCTTCACTTAGAAACTAGACAGAAACATTTTGACAACTTATTTATGATGTCTGCATTCAACACAGAGAGTTGAAGCTTTCTTTAGATTGAGCTGTTTTGTAAGAATCTTATTGTAGAATCTGCAAGTGGATATTTGGAGCGCTTTGAGGCCCATGGTTGAACAGGAAATATCCTCACATAAAATCTAGACAGAAGCATTCTGATAGACCTTTTTGTGATGCGTGCATTCATTTAACAGAGGTTAACCTTTCTTTTGATTGAGCAGTTTGGAAAGACTCTTTTTGCAGTGTATGAAAATGGAATTTGGAGTGCTTTCAGGCTTATAGCTAAAAAGGAAATATCTTCACATAAAATCTAGACAGAAGCATTCTGACAAACTTCTCTGTGATGCGTGCATTCTTCTCACAGAGCTGAACATGTCTTTTGAATGAGCAGTTTGGAAACACTTTTTTTGTAGGATCTGCCACTGGATATTTGGAGCGGTTTGAGGCCTTTAGCTGTGAAGGAAATATCTTCACATAAAAACTAAACAGAAGCATTCTGAGAAACTTCTTTGTGATGTGTGCATTCAACTCACAGAGTTGAAGCTTTCTTTTGATTGGGCAGCTGGAAATTACTTTTTTTCTAGTATCTGCAAATGGAAATTTGGAGTCCTTTGAGGCATACAGCTGATAAGGAAATATCTTCACATAAAAACTAGACAGAATAATTCTGAGGAACTTCTTTGTGATGTGTGCATTCATCTCACCGAGTTGAACCTTTCTTTTGATTGAGCAGTTTTGAAACTCTCTTTTAATAGAATCTGCAAGAGAATATTTGGAGCATTTTGACGCCTAGGTTGGAAAGGGAAATATCCTCACATAAAAACTAGACAAAGGCACTCTCAGAAACTTTTTTCTAAGGTGTGCATTCAACTCACAGAGTTGAAGCTTTCTTTTGATTGATCAGTATTGAAATACTCTTTTTTAGAATCTGCAAGTGGATATTTGGAGCACTTTGAGGCCTGTGGTGGAAAAGGAAATATCTTCACATAAAATCTACACAGAAGCATTCTCAGAGAGTTCTTTGTGATGTGTGCATGCAACTCTCGGAGTTGAAAGTTTTTTTTTTTTGATTGAGCAGTTTTGAAACACTATTTTTGTAGAATTTGCAAGTGAATAGTAGGAGCGATTGTGGCCTCTGGTGCAGAAGCAAATATCTTCACATAAAAACTAGACAGAAGCATTCTCAGAAACCTCTATGTGATGTGTGCATTCAACTCACAGGGTTGAAGCATTCTTTTGATTGAGCAGTTTTGAAACACTCTTTTTGTAGAATCTGCAAGTAGATATTTGGAGCTCTTTGATGACTATCGTGGAAAAGAAAATATCTTCACATAAAAACTAGACAGACGCATTCTCAGAAAGTTCTTTGTGATGTGTGCATTCAACTAACAGAGTTGGACCTTTCCGTTTGATTGAGCAGTTTTAAAACACTATTTTTGTAGAATTTGCAAGTGGACATTAAGAGCGATTGTGGCATCTGGTGGAAAAGGAAATATCTTCACATAAAAAATAGACAGAAGCATTCTCAGAAACTTCTTTGTGATGTGTGTATTCAACTCACAGAGTTGAACATTTCTTTTGATTGAGCACTTTGGAAACAATCTTTTTGTAGTATCTGCAAATGTGTATTCGGAGCGCTTTGAGACCTAAAGCAGAAAAGGAAATATCTTCACATAAAAACTAGACTGAAGCATTCTGAGAAACTTCTTTGTGACGTGTGCATTCATGTCACAGAGTTGAACCTTTCTTTTGATTGAGGAGTTTTGAAACACTGTTTTTGCAGAATCTGCAAGTGGATATTTGGAGCGCTTTGAGGCCTATGGTGGAAAAGGAAATATCTTCACATAAAAACTAGACAGAAGCATTCTCAGAAACTACTTTGTGATGTGTGAATTCAACTGACAGAGTTGAAGCTTTCTTTTGATTGAGCCATTTGTAAACACTCTTTGTAGTGTCTGCAAATGGATACTTTTTGCACTTTGAGGCCTATAGCTTAAAAGGAAATATCTTCACATAAAAACCAGACAGAAGCATTCCGAGAAACTTCTTTGTGATGTGTGCATTCATCTCACAGAGTTGAACTTTTGTTTTGATTGAGCCATTGTGAAACACTCCTTTTGTAGAAACTGCAAGTGCATAATTGTAGCACTTTGAGGCCTATGGTGGAAAACGAAATATCTTCACTTAAAAACTGGACAGAAGCATTCTCAGATACTTCCTTGTGATGTGTGCATTCAACTCACAGAGTTGAACCTTTCTTTTGATTAAGCAGTTTGGAAACACTCTTTTTGGAGAATCTGCAAATGGATATTTGGAGCGCATTGAGGCCTATGGTGGAAAAGGAAATATCTTCACTTAAAAACTAGACAGGAGCATTCTCAGAAACTTCTTTGTAATGTCAGCCTTCAACTCACAAAGTTGAACCTTTCTTTAGATTTAGCAGTTTGGAAACACTCTATTTTTCGTATCTGCCAATGGATATTTGGAGCGCTTTGAGACCTACAGCTGAAAAGGAAATATCTTCACATAAAAAGGAGACAGAAGCATTCTGAGAACCTTCTAGTGATGTGTGCATTCATCTCACAGAGTTGAACCTTTCTTTTGATTAAGCCGTTTTGAAACACTGTTTTTGGAGAATCTGGTAGTGGATATTTTTTAGTGCTTTGAGGCCTATGTGGGAGAATTAAATATCTTCACATAAAAACTACACAAAAGCATTCTGAGAAACTTCTTTACGAATTGTGCATTCATCTCACACAGTTGAACATTTGTTTTGATTTGGTCATTTTGAAACACTCGTTTGTAGAAACTGCAAGTGCATATTTGGAGCACTTTGAGGCCTATAGGGGAAAAGGAAATATCTTCACTTAAAAACTACACAGAAGCATTCTCAGATACTTCCTTGTGATGTGTGCATGCAACTCACAGAGTTGAACCTTTCTTTTGATTGAGCAGTTTGGAAACACTCTTTTTGTAGTATCTGCACATGGATATTTGGAGTGCATTGAGGCCTATGGTGGTAAAGGAAATATCTTCACTTAGAAACTAGACAGAAACATTTTGACAACTTATTTATGATGTCTGCATTCAACACAGAGAGTTGAAGCTTTCTTTAGATTGAGCTGTTTTGTAAGAATCTTATTGTAGAATCTGCAAGTGGATATTTGGAGCGCTTTGAGGACCATGGTTGAACAGGAAATATCCTCACATAAAATCTAGACAGAAGCATTCTGATAGACCTTTTTGTGATGCGTGCATTCATTTAACCGAGGTTAACCTTTCTTTTGATTGAGCAGTTTGGAAAGACTCTTTTTGCAGTGTATGAAAATGGAATTTGGAGCGCTTTCAGGCTTATAGCTAAAAAGGAAATATCTTCACATAAAAACTAGGCAGAAGCATTCTGAGAAACTTCTCTGTGAAGTGTGCATTCATCTCACAGAGCTGAACATGTCTTTTGAATGAGCAGTTTGGAAACACTTTTTTTGTAGGATCTGCCACTGGATATTTGGAGCGGTTTGAGGCCTTTAGCTGTGAAGGAAATATCTTCACATAAAAACTAAACAGAAGCATTCTGAGAAACTTCTTTGTGATGTGTGCATTCAACTCACAGAGTTGAAGCTTTCTTTTGATTGGGCAGCTGGAAATTACTTTTTTTCTAGTATCTGCAAATGGAAATTTGGAGTCCTTTGAGGCATACAGCTGATAAGGAAATATCTTCACATAAAAACTAGACAGAATCATTCTGAGGAACTTCTTTGTGATGTGTGCATTCATCTCACCGAGTTGAACCTTTCTTTTGATTGAGCAGTTTTGAAACTCTCTTTTAATAGAATCTGCAAGAGAATATTTGGAGCATTTTGACGCCTAGGTTGGAAAGGGAAATATCCTCACATAAAAACTAGACAAAGGCACTCTCAGAAACTTCTTTCTAAGGTGTGCATTCAACTCACAGAGTTGAAGCTTTCTTTTGATTGATCAGTATTGAAATACTCTTTTTTAGAATCTGCAAGTGGATATTTGGAGCGCTTTGAGGCCTGTGGTGGAAAAGGAAATATCTTCACATAAAATCTACACAGAAGCATTCTCAGAGAGTTCTTTGTGATGTGTGCATGCAACTCTCGGAGTTGAAAGTTTTTTTTTTTTGATTGAGCAGTTTTGAAACACTATTTTTGTAGAATTTGCAAGTGAATAGTAGGAGCGATTGTGGCCTCTGGTGCAGAAGCAAATATCTTCACATAAAAACTAGACAGAAGCATTCTCAGAAACCTCTATGTGATGTGTGCATTCAACTCACAGAGTTGAAGCATTCTTTGGATTGAGCAGTTTTGAAACACTCTTTTTGTAGAATCTGCAAGTAGATATTTGGAGCTCTTTGATGACTATCGTGGAAAAGAAAATATCTTCACATAAAAACTAGACAGAGGCATTCTCAGAAAGTTCTTTGTGATGTGTGCATTCAACTAACAGAGTTGGACCTTTCCGTTTGATTGAGCAGTTTTAAAACACTATTTTTGTAGAATTTGCAAGTGGACATTAAGAGCGATTGTGGCATATGGTGGAAAAGGAAATATCTTCACATAAAAAATAGACAGAAGCATTCTCAGAAACTTCTTTGTGATGTGTGTATTCAACTCACAGAGTTGAACATTTCTTTCGATTGAGCACTTTGGAAACAATCTTTCTGTAGTATCTGCAAATGTGTATTCGGAGCGCTTTGAGACCTAAAGCAGAAAAGGAAATATCTTCACATAAAAACTAGACTGAAGCATTCTGAGAAACTTCTTTGTGACGTGTGCATTCATCTCACAGAGTTGAACCTTTCTTTTGATTGAGGAGTTTTGAAACACTGTTTTTGCAGAATCTGCAAGTGGATATTTGGAGCGCTTTGAGGCCTATGGTGGAAAAGGAAATATCTTCACATAAAAACTAGACAGAAGCATTCTCAGAAACTACTTTGTGATGTGTGAATTCAACTGACAGAGTTGAAGCTTTCTTTTGATTGAGCCATTTGTAAACACTCTTTGTAGTGTCTGCAAATGGATACTTTTTGCACTTTGAGGCCTATAGCTTAAAAGGAAATATCTTCACATAAAAACCAGACAGAAGCATTCCGAGAAACTTCTTTGTGATGTGTGCATTCATCTCACAGAGTTGAACTTTTGTTTTGATTGAGCCATTGTGAAACACTCCTTTTGTAGAAACTGCAAGTGCATAATTGTAGCACTTTGAGGCCTATGGTGGAAAACGAAATATCTTCACTTAAAAACTGGACAGAAGCATTCTCAGATACTTCCTTGTGATGTGTGCATTCAACTCACAGAGTTGAACCTTTCTTTTGATTAAGCAGTTTGGAAACACTCTTTTTGGAGAATCTGCAAATGGATATTTGGAGCGCATTGAGGCCTATGGTGGAAAAGGAAATATCTTCACTTAAAAACTAGACAGGAGCATTCTCAGAAACTTCTTTGTAATGTCAGCCTTCAACTCACAAAGTTGAACCTTTCTTTAGATTTAGCAGTTTGGAAACACTCTATTTTTCGTATCTGCCAATGGATATTTGGAGCGCTTTGAGACCTACAGCTGAAAAGGAAATATCTTCACATAAAAATGAGACAGAAGCATTCTGAGAACCTTCTAGTGATGTGTGCATTCATCTCACAGAGTTGAACCTTTCTTTTGATTAAGCCCTTTTGAAACACTGTTTTTGGAGAATCTGGTAGTGGATATTTTTTAGTGCTTTGAGGCCTATGTGGGAGAATTAAATATCTTCACATAAAAACTACACAAAAGCATTCTGAGAAACTTCTTTACGAATTGTGCATTCATCTCACACAGTTGAACATTTGTTTTGATTTGGTCATTTTGAAACACTCGTTTGTAGAAACTGCAAGTGCATATTTGGGCACTTTGAGGCCTATTGGGGAAAAGGAAATATCTTCACTTAAAAACTACACAGAAGCATTCTCAGATACTTCCTTGTGATGTGTGCATGCAACTCACAGAGTTGAACCTTTCTTTTGATTGAGCAGTTTGGAAACACTCTTTTTGTAGTATCTGCACATGGATATTTGGAGTGCATTGAGGCCTATGGTGGTAAAGGAAATATCTTCACTTAGAAACTAGACAGAAACATTTTGACAACTTATTTATGATGTCTGCATTCAACACAGAGAGTTGAAGCTTTCTTTAGATTGAGCTGTTTTGTAAGAATCTTATTGTAGAATCTGCAAGTGGATATTTGGAGCGCTTTGAGGCCCATGGTTGAACAGGAAATATCCTCACATAAAATCTAGACAGAAGCATTCTGATAGACCTTTTTGTGATGCGTGCATTCATTTAACAGAGGTTAACCTTTCTTTTGATTGAGCAGTTTGGAAAGACTCTTTTTGCAGTGTATGAAAATGGAATTTGGAGTGCTTTCAGGCTTATAGCTAAAAAGGAAATATCTTCACATAAAAACTAGGCAGAAGCATTCTGAGAAACTTCTCTGTGAAGTGTGCATTCATCTCACAGAGCTGAACATGTCTTTTGAATGAGCAGTTTGGAAACACTTTTTTTGTAGGATCTGCCACTGGATATTTGGAGCGGTTTGAGGCCTTTAGCTGTGAAGGAAATATCATCACATAAAAACTAAACAGAAGCATTCTGAGAAACTTCTTTGTGATGTGTGCATTCAACTCACAGAGTTGAAGCTTTCTTTTGATTGGGCAGCTGGAAATTACTTTTTTTCTAGTATCTGCAAATGGAAATTTGGAGTCCTTTGAGGCATACAGCTGATAAGGAAATATCTTCACATAAAAACTAGACAGAATCATTCTGAGGAACTTCTTTGTGATGTGTGCATTCATCTCACCGAGTTGAACCTTTCTTTTGATTGAGCAGTTTTGAAACTCTCTTTTAATAGAATCTGCAAGAGAATATTTGGAGCATTTTGACGCCTAGGTTGGAAAGGGAAATATCCTCACATAAAAACTAGACAAAGGCACTCTCAGAAACTTCTTTCTAAGGTGTGCATTCAACTCACAGAGTTGAAGCTTTCTTTTGATTGATCAGTATTGAAATACTCTTTTTTAGAATCTGCAAGTGGATATTTGGAGTGCTTTGAGGCCTGTGGTGGAAAAGGAAATATCTTCACATAAAATCTACACAGAAGCATTCTCAGAGAGTTCTTTGTGAAGTGTGCATGCAACTCTCGGAGTTGAAAGTTTTTTTTTTTTTGATTGAGCAGTTTTGAAACACTATTTTTGTAGAATTTGCAAGTGAATAGTAGGAGCGATTGTGGCCTCTGGTGCAGAAGCAAATATCTTCACATAAAAACTAGACAGAAGCATTCTCAGAAACCTCTATGTGATGTGTGCATTCAACTCACAGAGTTGAAGCATTCTTTGGATTGAGCAGTTTTGAAACACTCTTTTTGTAGAATCTGCAAGTAGATATTTGGAGCTCTTTGATGACTATCGTGGAAAAGAAAATATCTTCACATAAAAACTAGACAGAGGCATTCTCAGAAAGTTCTTTGTGATGTGTGCATTCAACTAACAGAGATGGACCTTTCCGTTTGATTGAGCAGTTTTAAAACACTATTTTTGTAGAATTTGCAAGTGGATATTAAGAGCGATTGTGGCATCTGGTGGAAAAGGAAATATCTTCACATAAAAAATAGACAGAAGCATTCTCAGAAACTTCTTTGTGATGTGTGTATTCAACTCACAGAGTTGAACATTTCTTTCGATTGAGCACTTTGGAAACAATCTTTCTGTAGTATCTGCAAATGTGTATTCGGAGCGCTTTGAGACCTAAAGCAGAAAAGGAAATATCTTCACATAAAAACTAGACTGAAGCATTCTGAGAAACTTCTTTGTGACGTGTGCATTCATCTCACCGAGTTGAACCTTTCTTTTGATTGAGGAGTTTTGAAACACTCTTTTTGCAGAATCTGCAAGTGGATATTTGGAGCGCTTTGAGGCCTATGGTGGAAAAGGAAATATCTTCACATAAAAACTAGACAGAAGCATTCTCAGAAACTACTTTGTGATGTGTGAATTCAACTGACAGAGTTGAAGCTTTCTTTTGATTGAGCCATTTGTAAACACTCTTTGTAGTGTCTGCAAATGGATACATTTTGCACTTTGAGGCCTATAGCTTAAAAGGAAATATCTTCACATAAAAACCAGACAGAAGCATTCCGAGAAACTTCTTTGTGATGTGTGCATTCATCTCACAGAGTTGAACTTTTGTTTTGATTGAGCCATTGTGAAACACTCCTTTTGTAGAAACTGCAAGTGCATAATTGTAGCACTTTGAGGCCTATGGTGGAAAACGAAATATCTTCACTTAAAAACTGGACAGAAGCATTCTCAGATACTTCCTTGTGATGTGTGCATTCAACTCACAGAGTTGAACCTTTCTTTTGATTAAGCAGTTTGGAAACACTCTTTTTGGAGAATCTGCAAATGGATATTTGGAGCGCATTGAGGCCTATGGTGGAAAAGGAAATATCTTCACTTAAAAACTAGACAGGAGCATTCTCAGAAACTTCTTTGTAATGTCAGCCTTCAACTCACAAAGTTGAACCTTTCTTTAGATTTAGCAGTTTGGAAACACTCTATTTTTCGTATCTGCCAATGGATATTTGGAGCGCTTTGAGACCTACAGCTGAAAAGGAAATATCTTCTCATAAAAACGAGACAGAAGCATTCTGAGAACCTTCTAGTGATGTGTGCATTCATCTCACAGAGTTGAACCTTTCTTTTGATTAAGCCGTTTTGAAACACTGTTTTTGGAGAATCTGGTAGTGGATATTTGGAGTGCTTTGAGGCCTATGTGGGAGAATTAAATATCTTCACATAAAAACTACACAAAAGCATTCTGAGAAACTTCTTTACGAATTGTGCATTCATCTCACACAGTTGAACATTTGTTTTGATTTGGTCATTTTGAAACACTCGTTTGTAGAAACTGCAAGTGCATATTTGGAGCACTTTGAGGCCTATAGGGGAAAAGGAAATATCTTCACTGAAAAACTACGCAGAAGCATTCTCAGATACTTCCTTGTGATGTGTGCATGCAACTCACAGAGTTGAACCTTTCTTTTGATTGAGCAGTTTGGAAACACTCTTTTTGTAGTATCTGCACATGGATATTTGGAGTGCATTGAGGCCTATGGTGGTAAAGGAAATATCTTCACTTAGAAACTAGACAGAAACATTTTGACAACTTATTTATGATGTCTGCATTCAACACAGAGAGTTGAAGCTTTCTTTAGATTGAGCTGTTTTGTAAGAATCTTATTGTAGAATCTGCAAGTGGATATTTGGAGCGCTTTGAGGCCCATGGTTGAACAGGAAATATCCTCACATAAAATCTAGACAGAAGCATTCTGATAGACCTTTTTGTGATGCGTGCATTCATTTAACAGAGTTTAACCTTTCTTTTGATTGAGCAGTTTGGAAAGACTCTTTTTGCAGTGTATGAAAATGGAATTTGGAGTGCTTTCAGGCTTATAGCTAAAAAGGAAATATCTTCACATAAAAACTAGACAGAAGCATTCTGAGAAACTTCTCTGTGAAGTGTGCATTCATCTCACAGAGCTGAACATGTCTTTTGAATGAGCAGTTTGGAAACACTTTTTTTGTAGGATCTGCCACTTGATATTTGGAGCGGTTTGAGGCCTTTAGCTGTGAAGGAAATATCATCACATAAAAACTAAACAGAAGCATTCTGAGAAACTTCTTTGTGATGTGTGCATTCAACTCACAGAGTTGAAGCTTTCTTTTGATTGGGCAGCTGGAAATTACTTTTTTTCTAGTATCTGCAAATGGAATTTTGGAGTCCTTTGAGGCATACAGCTGATAAGGAAATATCTTCACATAAAAACTAGACAGAATCATTCTGAGGAACTTCTTTGTGATGTGTGCATTCATCTCACCGAGTTGAACCTTTCTTTTGATTGAGCAGTTTTGAAACTCTCTTTTAATAGAATCTGCAAGAGAATATTTGGAGCATTTTGACGCCTAGGTTGGAAAGGGAAATATCCTCACATAAAAACTAGACAAAGGCACTCTCAGAAACTTCTTTCTAAGGTGTGCATTCAACTCACAGAGTTGAAGCTTTCTTTTGATTGATCAGTATTGAAATACTCTTTTTTAGAATCTGCAAGTGGATATTTGGAGTGCTTTGAGTCCTGTGGTGGAAAAGGAAATATCTTCACATAAAATCTACACAGAAGCATTCTCAGAGAGTTCTTTGTGAAGTGTGCATGCAACTCTCGGAGTTGAAAGGTTTTTTTTTTTTTTGATTGAGCAGTTTTGAAACACTATTTTTGTAGAATTTGCAAGTGAATAGTAGGAGCGATTGTGGCCTCTGGTGCAGAAGCAAATATCTTCACATAAAAACTAGACAGAAGCATTCTCAGAAACCTCTATGTGATGTGTGCATTCAACTCACAGAGTTGAAGCATTCTTTGGATTGAGCAGTTTTGAAACACTCTTTTTGTAGAATCTGCAAGTAGATATTTGGAGCTCTTTGATGACTATCGTGGAAAAGAAAATATCTTCACATAAAAACTAGACAGAGGCATTCTCAGAAAGTTCTTTGTGATGTGTGCATTCAACTAACAGAGATGGACCTTTCCGTTTGATTGAGCAGTTTTAAAACACTATTTTTGTAGAATTTGCAAGTGGATATTAAGAGCGATTGTGGCATCTGGTGGAAAAGGAAATATCTTCACATAAAAAATAGACAGAAGCATTCTCAGAAACTTCTTTGTGATGTGTGTATTCAACTCACAGAGTTGAACATTTCTTTCGATTGAGCACTTTGGAAACAATCTTTCTGTGGTATCCGCAAATGTGTATTCGGAGCGCTTTGAGACCTAAAGCAGAAAAGGAAATATCTTCACATAAAAACTAGACTGAAGCATTCTGAGAAACTTCTTTGTGACGTGTGCATTCATCTCACCGAGTTGAACCTTTCTTTTGATTGAGGAGTTTTGAAACACTCTTTTTGCAGAATCTGCAAGTGGATATTTGGAGCGCTTTGAGGCCTATGGTGGAAAAGGAAATATCTTCACATAAAAACTAGACAGAAGCATTCTCAGAAACTACTTTGTGATGTGTGAATTCAACTGACAGAGTTGAAGCTTTCTTTTGATTGAGCCATTTGTAAACACTCTTTGTAGTGTCTGCAAATGGATACTTTTTGCACTTTGAGGCCTATAGCTTAAAAGGAAATATCTTCACATAAAAACCAGACAGAAGCATTCCGAGAAACTTCTTTGTGATGTGTGCATTCATCTCACAGAGTTGAACTTTTGTTTTGATTGAGCCATTGTGAAACACTCCTTTTGTAGAAACTGCAAGTGCATAATTGTAGCACTTTGAGGCCTATGGTGGAAAACGAAATATCTTCACTTAAAAACTGGACAGAAGCATTCTCAGATACTTCCTTGTGATGTGTGCATTCAACTCACAGAGTTGAACCTTTCTTTTGATTAAGCAGTTTGGAAACACTCTTTTTGGAGAATCTGCAAATGGATATTTGGAGCGCATTGAGGCCTATGGTGGAAAAGGAAATATCTTCACTTAAAAACTAGACAGGAGCATTCTCAGAAACTTCTTTGTAATGTCAGCCTTCAACTCACAAAGTTGAACCTTTCTTTAGATTTAGCAGTTTGGAAACACTCTATTTTTCGTATCTGCCAATGGATATTTGGAGCGCTTTGAGACCTACAGCTGAAAAGGAAATATCTTCACATAAAAACGAGACAGAAGCATTCTGAGAACCTTCTAGTGATGTGTGCATTCATCTCACAGAGTTGAACCTTTCTTTTGATTAAGCCATTTTGAAACACTGTTTTTGGAGAATCTGGTAGTGGATATTTGGAGTGCTTTGAGGCCTATGTGGGAGAATTAAATATCTTCACATAAAAACGAGACAGAAGCATTATGAGAACCTTCTAGTGATGTGTGCATTCATCTCACAGAGTTGAACCTTTCTTTTGATTAAGCCATTTTGAAACACTGTTTTTGGAGAATCTGGTAGTGGATATTTGGAGTGCTTTGAGGCCTATGTGGGAGAATTAAATATCTTCACATAAAAACTACACAAAAGCATTCTGAGAAACTTCTTTACGAATTGTGCATTCATCTCACACAGTTGAACATTTGTTTTGATTTGGTCATTTTGAAACACTCGTTTGTAGAAACTGCAAGTGCATGTTTGGAGCACTTTGAGGCCTATAGGGGAAAAGGAAATATCTTCACTTAAAAACTACGCAGAAGCATTCTCAGATACTTCCTTGTGATGTGTGCATGCAACTCACAGAGTTGAACCTTTCTTTTGATTGAGCAGTTTGGAAACACTCTTTTTGTAGTATCTGCACATGGATATTTGGAGTGCATTGAGGCCTGTGGTGGTAAAGGAAATATCTTCACTTAGAAACTAGACAGAAACATTTTGACAACTTATTTATGATGTCTGCATTCAACACAGAGAGTGGAAGCTTTCTTTAGATTGAGCTGTTTTGTAAGAATCTTATTGTAGAATCTGCAAGTGGATATTTGGAGCGCTTTGAGGCCCATGGTTGAACAGGAAATATCCTCACATAAAATCTAGACAGAAGCATTCTGATAGACCTTTTTGTGATGCGTGCATTCATTTAACAGAGTTTAACCTTTCTTTTGATTGAGCAGTTTGGAAAGACTCTTTTTGCAGTGTATGAAAATGGAATTTGGAGTGCTTTCAGGCTTATAGCTAAAAAGGAAATATCTTCACATAAAAACTAGACAGAAGCATTCTGAGAAACTTCTCTGTGAAGTGTGCATTCATCTCACAGAGCTGAACATGTCTTTTGAATGAGCAGTTTGGAAACACTTTTTTTGTAGGATCTGCCACTGGATATTTGGAGCGGTTTGAGGCCTTTAGCTGTGAAGGAAATATCATCACATAAAAACTAAACAGAAGCATTCTGAGAAACTTCTTTGTGATGTGTGCATTCAACTCACAGAGTTGAAGCTTTCTTTTGATTGGGCAGCTGGAAATTACTTTTTTTCTAGTATCTGCAAATGGAAATTTGGAGTCCTTTGAGGCATACAGCTGATAAGGAAATATCTTCACATAAAACTAGACAGAATCATTCTGAGGAACTTCTTTGTGATGTGTGCATTCATCTCACCGAGTTGAACCTTTCTTTTGATTGAGCAGTTTTGAAACTCTCTTTTAATAGAATCTGCAAGAGAATATTTGGAGCATTTTGACGCCTAGGTTGGAAAGGGAAATATCCTCACATAAAAACTAGACAAAGGCACTCTCAGAAACTTCTTTCTAAGGTGTGCATTCAACTCACAGAGTTGAAGCTTTCTTTTGATTGATCAGTATTGAAATACTCTTTTTTAGAATCTGCAAGTGGATATTTGGAGTGCTTTGAGGCCTGTGGTGGAAAAGGAAATATCTTCACATAAAATCTACACAGAAGCATTCTCAGAGAGTTCTTTGTGAAGTGTGCATGCAACTCTCGGAGTTGAAAGGTTTTTTTTTTTTTGATTGAGCAGTTTTGAAACACTATTTTTGTAGAATTTGCAAGTGAATAGTAGGAGCGATTGTGGCCTCTGGTGCAGAAGCAAATATCTTCACATAAAAACTAGACAGAAGCATTCTCAGAAACCTCTATGTGATGTGTGCATTCAACTCACAGAGTTGAAGCATTCTTTGGATTGAGCAGTTTTGAAACACTCTTTTTGTAGAATCTGCAAGTAGATATTTGGAGCTCTTTGATGACTATCGTGGAAAAGAAAATATCTTCACATAAAAACTAGACAGAGGCATTCTCAGAAAGTTCTTTGTGATGTGTGCATTCAACTAACAGAGATGGACCTTTCCGTTTGATTGAGCAGTTTTAAAACACTATTTTTGTAGAATTTGCAAGTGGATATTAAGAGCGATTGTGGCATCTGGTGGAAAAGGAAATATCTTCACATAAAAAATAGACAGAAGCATTCTCAGAAACTTCTTTGTGATGTGTGTATTCAACTCACAGAGTTGAACATTTCTTTCGATTGAGCACTTTGGAAACAATCTTTCTGTGGTATCCGCAAATGTGTATTCGGAGCGCTTTGAGACCTAAAGCAGAAAAGGAAATATCTTCACATAAAAACTAGACTGAAGCATTCTGAGAAACTTCTTTGTGACGTGTGCATTCATCTCACCGAGTTGAACCTTTCTTTTGATTGAGGAGTTTTGAAACACTCTTTTTGCAGAATCTGCAAGTGGATATTTGGAGCGCTTTGAGGCCTATGGTGGAAAAGGAAATATCTTCACATAAAAACTAGACAGAAGCATTCTCAGAAACTACTTTGTGATGTGTGAATTCAACTGACAGAGTTGAAGCTTTCTTTTGATTGAGCCATTTGTAAACACTCTTTGTAGTGTCTGCAAATGGATACTTTTTGCACTTTGAGGCCTATAGCTTAAAAGGAAATATCTTCACATAAAAACCAGACAGAAGCATTCCGAGAAACTTCTTTGTGATGTGTGCATTCATCTCACAGAGTTGAACTTTTGTTTTGATTGAGCCATTGTGAAACACTCCTTTTGTAGAAACTGCAAGTGCATAATTGTAGCACTTTGAGGCCTATGGTGGAAAACGAAATATCTTCACTTAAAAACTGGACAGAAGCATTCTCAGATACTTCCTTGTGATGTGTGCATTCAACTCACAGAGTTGAACCTTTCTTTTGATTAAGCAGTTTGGAAACACTCTTTTTGGAGAATCTGCAAATGGATATTTGGAGCGCATTGAGGCCTATGGTGGAAAAGGAAATATCTTCACTTAAAAACTAGACAGGAGCATTCTCAGAAACTTCTTTGTAATGTCAGCCTTCAACTCACAAAGTTGAACCTTTCTTTAGATTTAGCAGTTTGGAAACACTCTATTTTTCGTATCTGCCAATGGATATTTGGAGCGCTTTGAGACCTACAGCTGAAAAGGAAATATCTTCACATAAAAACGAGACAGAAGCATTCTGAGAACCTTCTAGTGATGTGTGCATTCATCTCACAGAGTTGAACCTTTCTTTTGATTAAGCCATTTTGAAACACTGTTTTTGGAGAATCTGGTAGTGGATATTTGGAGTGCTTTGAGGCCTATGTGGGAGAATTAAATATCTTCACATAAAAACGAGACAGAAGCATTATGAGAACCTTCTAGTGATGTGTGCATTCATCTCACAGAGTTGAACCTTTCTTTTGATTAAGCCATTTTGAAACACTGTTTTTGGAGAATCTGGTAGTGGATATTTGGAGTGCTTTGAGGCCTATGTGGGAGAATTAAATATCTTCACATAAAAACTACACAAAAGCATTCTGAGAAACTTCTTTACGAATTGTGCATTCATCTCACACAGTTGAACATTTGTTTTGATTTGGTCATTTTGAAACACTCGTTTGTAGAAACTGCAAGTGCATGTTTGGAGCACTTTGAGGCCTATAGGGGAAAAGGAAATATCCTCACTTAAAAACTACGCAGAAGCATTCTCAGATACTTCCTTGTGATGTGTGCATGCAACTCACAGAGTTGAACCTTTCTTTTGATTGAGCAGTTTGGAAACACTCTTTTTGTAGTATCTGCACATGGATATTTGGAGTGCATTGAGGCCTGTGGTGGTAAAGGAAATATCTTCACTTAGAAACTAGACAGAAACATTTTGACAACTTATTTATGATGTCTGCATTCAACACAGAGAGTGGAAGCTTTCTTTAGATTGAGCTGTTTTGTAAGAATCTTATTGTAGAATCTGCAAGTGGATATTTGGAGCGCTTTGAGGCCCATGGTTGAACAGGAAATATCCTCACATAAAATCTAGACAGAAGCATTCTGATAGACCTTTTTGTGATGCGTGCATTCATTTAACAGAGTTTAACCTTTCTTTTGATTGAGCAGTTTGGAAAGACTCTTTTTGCAGTGTATGAAAATGGAATTTGGAGTGCTTTCAGGCTTATAGCTAAAAAGGAAATATCTTCACATAAAAACTAGACAGAAGCATTCTGAGAAACTTCTCTGTGAAGTGTGCATTCATCTCACAGAGCTGAACATGTCTTTTGAATGAGCAGTTTGGAAACACTTTTTTTGTAGGATCTGCCACTGGATATTTGGAGCGGTTTGAGGCCTTTAGCTGTGAAGGAAATATCATCACATAAAAACTAAACAGAAGCATTCTGAGAAACTTCTTTGTGATGTGTGCATTCAACTCACAGAGTTGAAGCTTTCTTTTGATTGGGCAGCTGGAAATTACTTTTTTTCTAGTATCTGCAAATGGAAATTTGGAGTCCTTTGAGGCATACAGCTGATAAGGAAATATCTTCACATAAAAACTAGACAGAATCATTCTGAGGAACTTCTTTGTGATGTGTGCATTCATCTCACCGAGTTGAACCTTTCTTTTGATTGAGCAGTTTTGAAACTCTCTTTTAATAGAATCTGCAAGAGAATATTTGGAGCATTTTGACGCCTAGGTTGGAAAGGGAAATATCCTCACATAAAAACTAGACAAAGGCACTCTCAGAAACTTCTTTCTAAGGTGTGCATTCAACTCACAGAGTTGAAGCTTTCTTTTGATTGATCAGTATTGAAATACTCTTTTTTAGAATCTGCAAGTGGATATTTGGAGTGCTTTGAGGCCTGTGGTGGAAAAGGAAATATCTTCACATAAAATCTACACAGAAGCATTCTCAGAGAGTTCTTTGTGAAGTGTGCATGCAACTCTCGGAGTTGAAAGTTTTTTTTTTTTTTGATTGAGCAGTTTTGAAACACTATTTTTGTAGAATTTGCAAGTGAATAGTAGGAGCGATTGTGGCCTCTGGTGCAGAAGCAAATATCTTCACATAAAAACTAGACAGAAGCATTCTCAGAAACCTCTATGTGATGTGTGCATTCAACTCACAGAGTTGAAGCATTCTTTGGATTGAGCAGTTTTGAAACACTCTTTTTGTAGAATCTGCAAGTAGATATTTGGAGCTCTTTGATGACTATCGTGGAAAAGAAAATATCTTCACATAAAAACTAGACAGAGGCATTCTCAGAAAGTTCTTTGTGATGTGTGCATTCAACTAACAGAGATGGACCTTTCCGTTTGATTGAGCAGTTTTAAAACACTATTTTTGTAGAATTTGCAAGTGGATATTAAGAGCGATTGTGGCATCTGGTGGAAAAGGAAATATCTTCACATAAAAAATAGACAGAAGCATTCTCAGAAACTTCTTTGTGATGTGTGTATTCAACTCACAGAGTTGAACATTTCTTTCGATTGAGCACTTTGGAAACAATCTTTCTGTAGTATCCGCAAATGTGTATTCGGAGCGCTTTGAGACCTAAAGCAGAAAAGGAAATATCTTCACATAAAAACTAGACTGAAGCATTCTGAGAAACTTCTTTGTGACGTGTGCATTCATCTCACCGAGTTGAACCTTTCTTTTGATTGAGGAGTTTTGAAACACTCTTTTTGCAGAATCTGCAAGTGGATATTTGGAGCGCTTTGAGGCCTATGGTGGAAAAGGAAATATCTTCACATAAAAACTAGACAGAAGCATTCTCAGAAACTACTTTGTGATGTGTGAATTCAACTGACAGAGTTGAAGCTTTCTTTTGATTGAGCCATTTGTAAACACTCTTTGTAGTGTCTGCAAATGGATACTTTTTGCACTTTGAGGCCTATAGCTTAAAAGGAAATATCTTCACATAAAAACCAGACAGAAGCATTCCGAGAAACTTCTTTGTGATGTGTGCATTCATCTCACAGAGTTGAACTTTTGTTTTGATTGAGCCATTGTGAAACACTCCTTTTGTAGAAACTGCAAGTGCATAATTGTAGCACTTTGAGGCCTATGGTGGAAAACGAAATATCTTCACTTAAAAACTGGACAGAAGCATTCTCAGATACTTCCTTGTGATGTGTGCATTCAACTCACAGAGTTGAACCTTTCTTTTGATTAAGCAGTTTGGAAACACTCTTTTTGGAGAATCTGCAAATGGATATTTGGAGCGCATTGAGGCCTATGGTGGAAAAGGAAATATCTTCACTTAAAAACTAGACAGGAGCATTCTCAGAAACTTCTTTGTAATGTCAGCCTTCAACTCACAAAGTTGAACCTTTCTTTAGATTTAGCAGTTTGGAAACACTCTATTTTTCGTATCTGCCAATGGATATTTGGAGCGCTTTGAGACCTACAGCTGAAAAGGAAATATCTTCACATAAAAACGAGACAGAAGCATTCTGAGAACCTTCTAGTGATGTGTGCATTCATCTCACAGAGTTGAACCTTTCTTTTGATTAAGCCATTTTGAAACACTGTTTTTGGAGAATCTGGTAGTGGATATTTGGAGTGCTTTGAGGCCTATGTGGGAGAATTAAATATCTTCACATAAAAACGAGACAGAAGCATTATGAGAACCTTCTAGTGATGTGTGCATTCATCTCACAGAGTTGAACCTTTCTTTTGATTAAGCCATTTTGAAACACTGTTTTTGGAGAATCTGGTAGTGGATATTTGGAGTGCTTTGAGGCCTATGTGGGAGAATTAAATATCTTCACATAAAAACTACACAAAAGCATTCTGAGAAACTTCTTTACGAATTGTGCATTCATCTCACACAGTTGAACATTTGTTTTGATTTGGTCATTTTGAAACACTCGTTTGTAGAAACTGCAAGTGCATGTTTGGAGCACTTTGAGGCCTATAGGGGAAAAGGAAATATCTTCACTTAAAAACTACGCAGAAGCATTCTCAGATACTTCCTTGTGATGTGTGCATGCAACTCACAGAGTTGAACCTTTCTTTTGATTGAGCAGTTTGGAAACACTCTTTTTGTAGTATCTGCACATGGATATTTGGAGTGCATTGAGGCCTATGGTGGTAAAGGAAATATCTTCACTTAGAAACTAGACAGAAACATTTTGACAACTTATTTATGATGTCTGCATTCAACACAGAGAGTGGAAGCTTTCTTTAGATTGAGCTGTTTTGTAAGAATCTTATTGTAGAATCTGCAAGTGGATATTTGGAGCGCTTTGAGGCCCATGGTTGAACAGGAAATATCCTCACATAAAATCTAGACAGAAGCATTCTGATAGACCTTTTTGTGATGCGTGCATTCATTTAACAGAGTTTAACCTTTCTTTTGATTGAGCAGTTTGGAAAGACTCTTTTTGCAGTGTATGAAAATGGAATTTGGAGTGCTTTCAGGCTTATAGCTAAAAAGGAAATATCTTCACATAAAAACTAGACAGAAGCATTCTGAGAAACTTCTCTGTGAAGTGTGCATTCATCTCACAGAGCTGAACATGTCTTTTGAATGAGCAGTTTGGAAACACTTTTTTTGTAGGATCTGCCACTGGATATTTGGAGCGGTTTGAGGCCTTTAGCTGTGAAGGAAATATCATCACATAAAAACTAAACAGAAGCATTCTGAGAAACTTCTTTGTGATGTGTGCATTCAACTCACAGAGTTGAAGCTTTCTTTTGATTGGGCAGCTGGAAATTACTTTTTTTCTAGTATCTGCAAATGGAAATTTGGAGTCCTTTGAGGCATACAGCTGATAAGGAAATATCTTCACATAAAAACTAGACAGAATCATTCTGAGGAACTTCTTTGTGATGTGTGCATTCATCTCACCGAGTTGAACCTTTCTTTTGATTGAGCAGTTTTGAAACTCTCTTTTAATAGAATCTGCAAGAGAATATTTGGAGCATTTTGACGCCTAGGTTGGAAAGGGAAATATCCTCACATAAAAACTAGACAAAGGCACTCTCAGAAACTTCTTTCTAAGGTGTGCATTCAACTCACAGAGTTGAAGCTTTCTTTTGATTGATCAGTATTGAAATACTCTTTTTTAGAATCTGCAAGTGGATATTTGGAGTGCTTTGAGGCCTGTGGTGGAAAAGGAAATATCTTCACATAAAATCTACACAGAAGCATTCTCAGAGAGTTCTTTGTGAAGTGTGCATGCAACTCTCGGAGTTGAAAGTTTTTTTTTTTTTTGATTGAGCAGTTTTGAAACACTATTTTTGTAGAATTTGCAAGTGAATAGTAGGAGCGATTGTGGCCTCTGGTGCAGAAGCAAATATCTTCACATAAAAACTAGACAGAAGCATTCTCAGAAACCTCTATGTGATGTGTGCATTCAACTCACAGAGTTGAAGCATTCTTTGGATTGAGCAGTTTTGAAACACTCTTTTTGTAGAATCTGCAAGTAGATATTTGGAGCTCTTTGATGACTATCGTGGAAAAGAAAATATCTTCACATAAAAACTAGACAGAGGCATTCTCAGAAAGTTCTTTGTGATGTGTGCATTCAACTAACAGAGATGGACCTTTCCGTTTGATTGAGCAGTTTTAAAACACTATTTTTGTAGAATTTGCAAGTGGATATTAAGAGCGATTGTGGCATCTGGTGGAAAAGGAAATATCTTCACATAAAAAATAGACAGAAGCATTCTCAGAAACTTCTTTGTGATGTGTGTATTCAACTCACAGAGTTGAACATTTCTTTCGATTGAGCACTTTGGAAACAATCTTTCTGTAGTATCTGCAAATGTGTATTCGGAGCGCTTTGAGACCTAAAGCAGAAAAGGAAATATCTTCACATAAAAACTAGACTGAAGCATTCTGAGAAACTTCTTTGTGACGTGTGCATTCATCTCACCGAGTTGAACCTTTCTTTTGATTGAGGAGTTTTGAAACACTCTTTTTGCAGAATCTGCAAGTGGATATTTGGAGCGCTTTGAGGCCTATGGTGGAAAAGGAAATATCTTCACATAAAAACTAGACAGAAGCATTCTCAGAAACTACTTTGTGATGTGTGAATTCAACTGACAGAGTTGAAGCTTTCTTTTGATTGAGCCATTTGTAAACACTCTTTGTAGTGTCTGCAAATGGATACTTTTTGCACTTTGAGGCCTATAGCTTAAAAGGAAATATCTTCACATAAAAACCAGACAGAAGCATTCCGAGAAACTTCTTTGTGATGTGTGCATTCATCTCACAGAGTTGAACTTTTGTTTTGATTGAGCCATTGTGAAACACTCCTTTTGTAGAAACTGCAAGTGCATAATTGTAGCACTTTGAGGCCTATGGTGGAAAACGAAATATCTTCACTTAAAAACTGGACAGAAGCATTCTCAGATACTTCCTTGTGATGTGTGCATTCAACTCACAGAGTTGAACCTTTCTTTTGATTAAGCAGTTTGGAAACACTCTTTTTGGAGAATCTGCAAATGGATATTTGGAGCGCATTGAGGCCTATGGTGGAAAAGGAAATATCTTCACTTAAAAACTAGACAGGAGCATTCTCAGAAACTTCTTTGTAATGTCAGCCTTCAACTCACAAAGTTGAACCTTTCTTTAGATTTAGCAGTTTGGAAACACTCTATTTTTCGTATCTGCCAATGGATATTTGGAGCGCTTTGAGACCTACAGCTGAAAAGGAAATATCTTCACATAAAAACGAGACAGAAGCATTCTGAGAACCTTCTAGTGATGTGTGCATTCATCTCACAGAGTTGAACCTTTCTTTTGATTAAGCCATTTTGAAACACTGTTTTTGGAGAATCTGGTAGTGGATATTTGGAGTGCTTTGAGGCCTATGTGGGAGAATTAAATATCTTCACATAAAAACTACACAAAAGCATTCTGAGAAACTTCTTTACGAATTGTGCATTCATCTCACACAGTTGAACATTTGTTTTGATTTGGTCATTTTGAAACACTCGTTTGTAGAAACTGCAAGTGCATGTTTGGAGCACTTTGAGGCCTATAGGGGAAAAGGAAATATCTTCACTTAAAAACTACGCAGAAGCATTCTCAGATACTTCCTTGTGAAGTGTGCATGCAAATCACAGAGTTGAACCTTTCTTTTGATTGAGCAGTTTGGAAACACTCTTTTTGTAGTATCTGCACATGGATATTTGGAGTGCATTGAGGCCTATGGTGGTAAAGGAAATATCTTCACTTAGAAACTAGACAGAAACATTTTGACAACTTATTTATGATGTCTGCATTCAACACAGAGAGTTGAAGCTTTCTTTAGATTGAGCTGTTTTGTAAGAATCTTATTGTAGAATCTGCAAGTGGATATTTGGAGCGCTTTGAGGCCCATGGTTGAACAGGAAATATCCTCACATAAAATCTAGACAGAAGCATTCTGATAGACCTTTTTGTGATGAGTGCATTCATTTAACAGAGGTTAACCTTTCTTTTGATTGAGCAGTTTGGAAAGACTCTTTTTGCAGTGTATGAAAATGGAATTTGGAGTGCTTTCAGGCTTATAGCTAAAAAGGAAATATCTTCACATAAAAACTAGGCAGAAGCATTCTGAGAAACTTCTCTGTGAAGTGTGCATTCATCTCACAGAGCTGAACATGTCTTTTGAATGAGCAGTTTGGAAACACTTTTTTTGTACGATCTGCCACTGGATATTTGGAGCGGTTTGAGGCCTTTAGCTGTGAAGGAAATATCTTCACATAAAAACTAAACAGAAGCATTCTGAGAAACTTCTTCGTGATGTGTGCATTCAACTCACAGAGTTGAAGCTTTCTTTTGATTGGGCAGCTGGAAATTACTTTTTTTCTAGTATCTGCAAATGGAAATTTGGAGTCCTTTGAGGCATACAGCTGATAAGGAAATATCTTCACATAAAAACTAGACAGAATCATTCTGAGGAACTTCTTTGTGATGTGTGCATTCATCTCACCGAGTTGAACCTTTCTTTTGATTGAGCAGTTTTGAAACTCTCTTTTAATAGAATCTGCAAGAGAATATTTGGAGCATTTTGACGCCTAGGTTGGAAAGGGAAATATCCTCACATAAAAACTAGACAAAGGCACTCTCAGAAACTTCTTTCTAAGGTGTGCATTCAACTCACAGAGTTGAAGCTTTCTTTTGATTGATCAGTATTGAAATACTCTTTTTTAGAATCTGCAAGTGGATATTTGGAGTGCTTTGAGGCCTGTGGTGGAAAAGGAAATATCTTCACATAAAATCTACACAGAAGCATTCTCAGAGAGTTCTTTGTGATGTGTGCATGCAACTCTCGGAGTTGAAAGTTTTTTTTTTTTTGATTGAGCAGTTTTGAAACACTATTTTTGTAGAATTTGCAAGTGAATAGTAGGAGCGATTGTGGCCTCTGGTGCAGAAGCAAATATCTTCACATAAAAACTAGACAGAAGCATTCTCAGAAACCTCTATGTGATGTGTGCATTCAACTCACAGAGTTGAAGCATTCTTTGGATTGAGCAGTTTTGAAACACTCTTTTTGTAGAATCTGCAAGTAGATATTTGGAGCTCTTTGATGACTATCGTGGAAAAGAAAATATCTTCACATAAAAACTAGACAGAGGCATTCTCAGAAAGTTCTTTGTGATGTGTGCATTCAACTAACAGAGATGGACCTTTCCGTTTGATTGAGCAGTTTTAAAACACTATTTTTGTAGAATTTGCAAGTGGATATTAAGAGCGATTGTGGCATCTGGTGGAAAAGGAAATATCTTCACATAAAAAATAGACAGAAGCATTCTCAGAAACTTCTTTGTGATGTGTGTATTCAACTCACAGAGTTGAACATTTCTTTAGATTGAGCACTTTGGAAACAATCTTTCTGTAGTATCTGCAAATGTGTATTCGGAGCGCTTTGAGACCTAAAGCAGAAAAGCAAATATCTTCACATAAAAACTAGACTGAAGCATTCTGAGAAACTTGTTTGTGACATGTGCATTCATCTCACAGAGTTGAACCTTTCTTTTGATTGAGGAGTTTTGAAACACTCTTTTTGCAGAATCTGCAAGTGGATATTTGGAGCGCTTTGAGGCCTATGGTGGAAAAGGAAATATCTTCACATAAAAACTAGACAGAAGCATTCTCAGAAACTACTTTGAGATGTGTGAATGCAACTGACAGAGTTGAAGCTTTCTTTTGATTGAGCCATTTGTAAACACTCTTTGTAGTGTCTGCAAATGGATACTTTTTGCACTTTGAGGCCTATAGCTTAAAAGGAAATATCTTCACATAAAAACCAGACAGAAGCATTCCGAGAAACTTCTTTGTGATGTGTGCATTCATCTCACAGAGTTGAACTTTTGTTTTGATTGAGCCATTGTGAAACACTCCTTTTGTAGAAACTGCAAGTGCATAATTGTAGCACTTTGAGGCCTATGGTGGAAAACGAAATATCTTCACTTAAAAACTGGACAGAAGCATTCTCAGATACTTCCTTGTGATGTGTGCATTCAACTCACAGAGTTGAACCTTTCTTTTGATTAAGCAGTTTGGAAACACTCTTTTTGGAGAATCTGCAAATGGATATTTGGAGCGCATTGAGGCCTATGGTGGAAAAGGAAATATCTTCACTTAAAAACTAGACAGGAGCATTCTCAGAAACTTCTTTGTAATGTCAGCCTTCAACTCACAAAGTTGAACCTTTCTTTAGATTTAGCAGTTTGGAAACACTCTATTTTTCGTATCTGCCAATGGATATTTGGAGCGCTTTGAGACCTACAGCTGAAAAGGAAATATCTTCACATAAAAACGAGACAGAAGCATTCTGAGAACCTTCTAGTGATGTGTGCATTCATCTCACAGAGTTGAACCTTTCTTTTGATTAAGCCGTTTTGAAACACTGTTTTTGGAGAATCTGGTAGTGGATATTTGGAGTGCTTTGAGGCCTATGTGGGAGAATTAAATATCTTCACATAAAAACTACACAAAAGCATTCTGAGAAACTTCTTTACGAATTGTGCATTCATCTCACACAGTTGAACATTTGTTTTGATTTGGTCATTTTGAAACACTCGTTTGTAGAAACTGCAAGTGCATATTTGGAGCACTTTGAGGCCTATAGGGGAAAAGGAAATATCTTCACTTAAAAACTACGCAGAAGCATTCTCAGATACTTCCTTGTGATGTGTGCATGCAACTCACAGAGTTGAACCTTTCTTTTGATTGAGCAGTTTGGAAACACTCTTTTTGTAGTATCTGCACATGGATATTTGGAGTGCATTGAGGCCTATGGTGGTAAAGGAAATATCTTCACTTAGAAACTAGACAGAAACATTTTGACAACTTATTTATGATGTCTGCATTCAACACAGAGAGTTGAAGCTTTCTTTAGATTGAGCTGTTTTGTAAGAATCTTATTGTAGAATCTGCAAGTGGATATTTGGAGCGCTTTGAGGCCCATGGTTGAACAGGAAATATCCTCACATAAAATCTAGACAGAAGCATTCTGATAGACCTTTTTGTGATGCGTGCATTCATTTAACAGAGGTTAACCTTTCTTTTGATTGAGCAGTTTGGAAAGACTCTTTTTGCAGTGTATGAAAATGGAATTTGGAGTGCTTTCAGGCTTATAGCTAAAAAGGAAATATCTTCACATAAAAACTAGGCAGAAGCATTCTGAGAAACTTCTCTGTGAAGTGTGCATTCATCTCACAGAGCTGAACATGTCTTTTGAATGAGCAGTTTGGAAACACTTTTTTTTGTAGGATCTGCCACTGGATATCTGGAGCGGTTTGAGGCCTTTAGCTGTGAAGGAAATATCTTCACATAAAAACTAAACAGAAGCATTCTGAGAAACTTCTTTGTGATGTGTGCATTCAACTCACAGAGTTGAAGCTTTCTTTTGATTGGGCAGCTGGAAATTACTTTTTTTCTACTATCTGCAAATGGAAATTTGGAGTCCTTTGAGGCATACAGCTGATAAGGAAATATCTTCACATAAAAACTAGACAGAATCATTCTGAGGAACTTCTTTGTGATGTGTGCATTCATCTCACCGAGTTGAACCTTTCTTTTGATTGAGCAGTTTTGAAACTCTCTTTTAATAGAATCTGCAAGAGAATATTTGGAGCATTTTGACGCCTAGGTTGGAAAGGGAAATATCCTCACATAAAAACTAGACAAAGGCACTCTCAGAAACTTCTTTCTAAGGTGTGCATTCAACTCACAGAGTTGAAGCTTTCTTTTGATTGATCAGTATTGAAATACTCTTTTTTAGAATCTGCAAGTGGATATTTGGAGCGCTTTGAGGCCTGTGGTGGAAAAGGAAATATCTTCACATAAAATCTACACAGAAGCATTCTCAGAAAGTTCTTTTTGATGTGTGCATGCAACTCTCGGAGTTGAAAGTTTTTTTTTTGATTGAGCAGTTTTGAAACACTATTTTTGTAGAATTTGCAAGCGAATAGTAGGAGCGATTGTGGCCTCTGGTGCAGAAGCAAATATCTTCACATAAAAACTAGACAGAAGCATTCTCAGAAACCTCTATGTGATGTGTGCATTCAACTCACAGAGTTGAAGCATTCTTTGGATTGAGCAGTTTTGAAACACTCTTTTTGTAGAATCTGCAAGTAGATATTTGGAGCTCTTTGATGACTATCGTGGAAAAGAAAATATCTTCACATAAAAACTAGACAGAGGCATTCTCAGAAAGTTCTTTGTGATGTGTGCATTCAACTAACAGAGTTGGACCTTTCCGTTTGATTGAGCAGTTTTGAAACACTATTTTTGTAGAATTTGCAAGTGGACATTAAGAGCGATTGTGGCATCTGGTGGAAAAGGACATATCTTCACATAAAAAATAGACAGAAGCATTCTCAGAAACTTCTTTGTGTTGTGTGTATTCAACTCACAGAGTTGAACATTTCTTTCGATTGAGCACTTTGGAAACAATCTTTCTGTAGTATCTGCAAATGTGTATTCGGAGCGCTTTGAGACCTAAAGCAGAAAAGGAAATATCTTCACATAAAAACTAGACTGAAGCATTCTGAGAAACTTCTTTGTGACGTGTGCATTCATCTCACCGAGTTGAACCTTTCTTTTGATTGAGGAGTTTTGAAACACTCTTTTTGCAGAATCTGCAAGTGGATATTTGGAGCGCTTTGAGGCCTATGGTGGAAAAGGAAATATCTTCACATAAAAACTAGACAGAAGCATTCTCAGAAACTACTTTGTGATGTGTGAATTCAACTGACAGAGTTGAAGCTTTCTTTTGATTGAGCCATTTGTAAACACTCTTTGTAGTGTCTGCAAATGGATACTTTTTGCACTTTGAGGCCTATAGCTTAAAAGGAAATATCTTCACATAAAAACCAGACAGAAGCATTCCGAGAAACTTCTTTGTGATGTGTGCATTCATCTCACAGAGTTGAACTTTTGTTTTGATTGAGCCATTGTGAAACACTCCTTTTGTAGAAACTGCAAGTGCATAATTGTAGCACTTTGAGGCCTATGGTGGAAAACGAAATATCTTCACTTAAAAACTGGACAGAAGCATTCTCAGATACTTCCTTGTGATGTGTGCATTCAACTCACAGAGTTGAACCTTTCTTTTGATTAAGCAGTTTGGAAACACTCTTTTTGGAGAATCTGCAAATGGATATTTGGAGCGCATTGAGGCCTATGGTGGAAAAGGAAATATCTTCACTTAAAAACTAGACAGGAGCATTCTCAGAAACTTCTTTGTAATGTCAGCCTTCAACTCACAAAGTTGAACCTTTCTTTAGATTTAGCAGTTTGGAAACACTCTATTTTTCGTATCTGCCAATGGATATTTGGAGCGCTTTGAGACCTACAGCTGAAAAGGAAATATCTTCACATAAAAACGAGACAGAAGCATTCTGAGAACCTTCTAGTGATGTGTGCATTCATCTCACAGAGTTGAACCTTTCTTTTGATTAAGCCCTTTTGAAACACTCTTTTTGGAGAATCTGGTAGTGGATATTTGGAGTGCCTTGAGGCCTATGTGGGAGAATTAAATATCTTCACATAAAAACTACACAAAAGCATTCTGAGAAACTTCTTTACGAATTGTGCATTCATCTCACAGAGTTGAACATTTGTTTTGATTTGGTCATTTTGAAACACTCGTTTGTAGAAACTGCAAGTGCATATTTGGAGCACTTTGAGGCCTATAGGGGAAAAGGAAATATCTTCACTTAAAAACTACGCAGAAGCATTCTCAGATACTTCCTTGTGATGTGTGCATGCAACTCACAGAGTTGAACCTTTCTTTTGATTGAGCAGTTTGGAAACACTCTTTTTGTAGTATCTGCACATGGATATTTGGAGTGCATTGAGGCCTATGGTGGTAAAGGAAATATCTTCACTTAGAAACTACACAGAAACATTTTGACAACTTATTTATGATGTCTGCATTCAACACAGAGAGTTGAAGCTTTCTTTAGACTGAGCTGTTTTGTAAGAATCTTATTGTAGAATCTGCAAGTGGATATTTGGAGCGCTTTGAGGCCCATGGTTGAACAGGAAATATCCTCACATAAAATCTAGACAGAAGCATTCTGATAGACCTTTTTGTGATGCGTGCATTCATTTAACAGAGGTTAACCTTTCTTTTGATTGAGCAGTTTGGAAAGACTCTTTTTGCAGCGTATGAAAATGGAATTTGGAGTGCTTTCAGGCTTATAGCTAAAAAGGAAATATCTTCACATAAAAACTAGGCAGAAGCATTCTGAGAAACTTCTCTGTGAAGTGTGCATTCATCTCACAGAGCTGAACATGTCTTTTGAAGGAGCAGTTTGGAAACACTTTTTTTGTAGGATCTGCCACTGGATATTTGGAGCGGTTTGAGGCCTTTAGCTGTGAAGGAAATATCTTCACATAAAAACTAAACAGAAGCATTCTGAGAAACTTCTTTGTGATGTGTGCATTCAACTCACAGAGTTGAAGCTTTCTTTTGATTGGGCAGCTGGAAATTACTTCTTTTCTAGTATCTGCAAATGGAAATTTGGAGTCCTTTGAGGCATACAGCTGATAAGGAAATATCTTCACATAAAAACTAGACAGAATCATTCTGAGGAACTTCTTTGTGATGTGTGCATTCATCTCACCGAGTTGAACCTTTCTTTTGATTGAGCAGTTTTGAAACTCTCTTTTAATAGAATCTGCAAGAGAATATTTGGAGCATTTTGACGCCTAGGTTGGAAAGGGAAATATCCTCACATAAAAACTAGACAAAGGCACTCTCAGAAACTTCTTTCTAAGGTGTGCATTCAACTCACAGAGTTGAAGCTTTCTTTTGATTGATCAGTATTGAAATACTCTTTTTTAGAATCTGCAAGTGGATATTTGGAGCGCTTTGAGGCCTGTGGTGGAAAAGGAAATATCTTCACATAAAATCTACACAGAAGCATTCTCAGAGAGTTCTTTGTGATGTGTGCATGCAACTCTCGGAGTTGAAAGTTTTTTTTTTTTGATTGAGCAGTTTTGAAACACTATTTTTGTAGAATTTGCAAGTGAATAGTAGGAGCGATTGTGGCCTCTGGTGCAGAAGCAAATATCTTCACATAAAAACTAGACAGAAGCATTCTCAGAAACCTCTATGTGATGTGTGCATTCAACTCACAGAGTTGAAGCATTCTTTGGATTGAGCAGTTTTGAAACACTCTTTTTGTAGAATCTGCAAGTAGATATTTGGAGCTCTTTGATGACTATCGTGGAAAAGAAAATATCTTCACATAAAAACTAGACAGAGGCATTCTCAGAAAGTTCTTTCTGATGTGTGCATTCAACTAACAGAGATGGACCTTTCCGTTTGATTGAGCAGTTTTAAAACACTATTTTTGTAGAATTTGCAAGTGGATATTAAGAGCGATTGTGGCATCTGGTGGAAAAGGAAATATCTTCACATAAAAAATAGACAGAAGCATTCTCAGAAACTTCTATGTGATGTGTGTATTCAACTCACAGAGTTGAACATTTCTTTCGATTGAGCACTTTGGAAACAATCTTTCTGTAGTATCTGCAAATGTGTATTCGGAGCGCTTTGAGACCTAAAGCAGAAAAGCAAATATCTTCACATAAAAACTAGACTGAAGCATTCTGAGAAACTTCTTTTTGACATGTGCATTCATCTCACAGAGTTGAAGCTTTCTTTTGATTGAGGAGTTTTGAAACACTCTTTTTGCAGAATCTGCAAGTGGATATTTGGAGCGCTTTGAGGCCTCTGGTGGAAAAGGAAATATCTTCACATAAAAACTAGACAGAAGCATTCTCAGAAACTACTTTGTGATGTGTGAATTCAACTGACAGAGTTGAAGCTTTCTTTTGATTGAGCCATTTGTAAACACTCTTTGTAGTGTCTGCAAATGGATACTTTTTGCACTTTGAGGCCTATAGCTTAAAAGGAAATATCTTCACATAAAAACCAGACAGAAGCATTCCGAGAAACTTCTTTGTGATGTGTGCATTCATCTCACAGAGTTGAACTTTTGTTTCGATTGAGCCATTGTGAAACACTCCTTTTGTAGAAACTGCAAGTGCATAATTGTAGCCCTTTGAGGCCTATGGTGGAAAACGAAATATCTTCACTTAAAAACTGGACAGAAGCATTCTCAGATACTTCCTTGTGATGTGTGCATTCAACTCACAGAGTTGAACCTTTCTTTTGATTAAGCAGTTTGGAAACACTCTTTTTGGAGAATCTGCAAATGGATATTTGGAGCGCATTGAGGCCTATGGTGGAAAAGGAAATATCTTCACTTAAAAACTAGACAGGAGCATTCTCAGAAACTTCTTTGTAATGTCAGCCTTCAACTCACAAAGTTGAACCTTTCTTTAGATTTAGCAGTTTGGAAACACTCTATTTTTCGTATCTGCCAATGGATATTTGGAGCGCTTTGAGACCTACAGCTGAAAAGGAAATATCTTCACATAAAAACGAGACAGAAGCATTCTGAGAACCTTCTAGTGATGTGTGCATTCATCTCACAGAGTTGAACCTTTCTTTTGATTAAGCCGTTTTGAAACACTGTTTTTGGAGAATCTGGTAGTGGATATTTGGAGTGCTTTGAGGCCTATGTGGGAGAATTAAATATCTTCACATAAAAACTACACAAAAGCATTCTGAGAAACTTCTTTACGAATTGTGCATTCATCTCACAGAGTTGAACATTTGTTTTGATTTGGTCATTTTGAAACACTCGTTTGTAGAAACTGCAAGTGCATATTTGGAGCACTTTGAGGCCTATAGGGGAAAAGGAAATATCTTCACTTAAATCTACGCAGAAGCATTCTCAGATACTTCCTTGTGATGTGTGCATGCAACTCACAGAGTTGAACCTTTCTTTTGATTGAGCAGTTTGGAAACACTCTTTTTGTAGTATCTGCACATGGATATTTGGAGTGCATTGAGGCCTATGGTGGTAAAGGAAATATCTTCACTTAGAAACTAGACAGAAACATTTTGACAACTTATTTATGATGTCTGCATTCAACACAGAGAGTTGAAGCTTTCTTTAGATTGAGCTGTTTTGTAAGAATCTTATTGTAGAATCTGCAAGTGGATATTTGGAGCGCTTTGAGGCCCATGGTTGAACAGGAAATATCCTCACATAAAATCTAGACAGAAGCATTCTGATAGACCTTTTTGTGATGCGTGCATTCATTTAACAGAGGTTAACCTTTCTTTTGATTGAGCAGTTTGGAAAGACTCTTTTTGCAGTGTATGAAAATGGAATTTGGAGTGCTTTCAGGCTTATAGCTAAAAAGGAAATATCTTCACATAAAAACTAGGCAGAAGCATTCTGAGAAACTTCTCTTTGAAGTGTGCATTCATTTCACAGAGCTGAACATGTCTTTTGAATGAGCAGTTTGGAAACACTTTTTTTGTAGGATCTGCCACTGGATATTAAGAGCGGTTTGAGGCCTTTAGCTGTGAAGGAAATATCTTCACATAAAAACTAAACAGAAGCATTCTGAGAAACTTCTTTGTGATGTGTGCATTCAACTCACAGAGTTGAAGCTTTCTTTTGATTGGGCAGTTGGAAATTACTTTTTTTCTAGTATCTGCAAATGGAAATTTGGAGTCCTTTGAGGCATACAGCTGATAAGGAAGTATCTTCAAATAAAAACTAGACAGAATCATTCTGAGGAACTTCTTTGTGATGTGTGCATTCATCTCACCGAGTTGAACCTTTCTTTTGATTGAGCAGTTTTGAAACTCTCTTTTAATAGAATCTGCAAGAGAATATTTGGAGCATTTTGACGCCTAGGTTGGAAAGGGAAATATCCTCACGTAAAAACTAGACAAAGGCACTCTCAGAAACTTCTTTCTAAGGTGTGCATTCAACTCACAGAGTTGAAGCTTTCTTTTGATTGATCAGTATTGAAATACTCTTTTTTAGAATCTGCAAGTGGATATTTGGAGCGCTTTGAGGCCTGTGGTGGAAAAGGAAATATCTTCACATAAAATCTACACAGAAGCATTCTCAGAAAGTTCTTTGTGATGTGTGCATGAAACTCTCGGAGTTGAAAGTTTTTTTTTTTTTGACTGAGCAGTTTTGAAACACTATTTTTGTAGAATTTGCAAGTGAATAGTAGGATCGATTGTGGCCTCTGGTGCAGAAGCAAATATCTTCACTTAAAAACTAGACAGGAGCATTCTCAGAAACTTCTTTGTAATGTCAGCCTTCAACTCACAAAGTTGAACCTTTCTTTAGATTTAGCAGTTTGGAAACACTCTATTTTTCGTATCTGCCAATGGATATTTGGAGCGCTTGGGACCTACAGCTGAAAAGGAAATATCTTCACATAAAAATGAGACAGAAGCATTCTGAGAACCTTCTAGTGATGTGTGCATTCATCTCACAGAGTTGAACCTTTCTTTTGATTAAGCCCTTTTGAAACACTGTTTTTGGAGAATCTGGTAGTGGATATTTTTTAGTGCTTTGAGGCCTATGTGGGAGAATTAAATATCTTCACATAAAAACTACACAAAAGCATTCTGAGAAACTTCTTTACGAATTGTGCATTCATCTCACACAGTTGAACATTTGTTTTGATTTGGTCATTTTGAAACACTCGTTTGTAGAAACTGCAAGTGCATATTTGGAGCACTTTGAGGCCTATAGGGGAAAAGGAAATATCTTCACTTAAAAACTACGCAGAAGCATTCTCAGATACTTCCTTGTGATGTGTGCATGCAACTCACAGAGTTGAACCTTTCTTTTGATTGAGCAGTTTGGAAACACTCTTTTTGTAGTATCTGCACATGGATATTTGGAGTGCATTGAGGCCTATGGTGGTAAAGGAAATATCTTCACTTAGAAACTAGACAGAAACATTTTGACAACTTATTTATGATGTCTGCATTCAACACAGAGAGTTGAAGCTTTCTTTAGATTGAGCTGTTTTGTAAGAATCTTATTGTAGAATCTGCAAGTGGATATTTGGAGCGCTTTGAGGCCCATGGTTGAACAGGAAATATCCTCATATAAAATCTAGACAGAAGCATTCTGATAGACCTTTTTGTGATGCGTGCATTCATTTAACAGAGGTTAACCTTTCTGTTGATTGAGCAGTTTGGAAAGACTCTTTTTGCAGTGTATGAAAATGGAATTTGGAGTGCTTTCAGGCTTATAGCTAAAAAGGAAATATCTTCACATAAAAACTAGGCAGAAGCATTCTGAGAAACTTCTCTGTGAAGTGTGCATTCATCTCACAGAGCTGAACATGTCTTTTGAATGAGCAGTTTGGAAACACTTTTTTTGTAGGATCTGCCACTGGATATTTGGAGCGGTTTGAGGCCTTTAGCTGTGAAGGAAATATCTTCACATAAAAACTAAACAGAAGCATTCTGAGAAACTTCTTTGTGATGTGTGCATTCAACTCACAGAGTTGAAGCTTTCTTTTGATTGGGCAGCTGGAAATTACTTTTTTTCTAGTATCTGCAAATGGAAATTTGGAGTCCTTTGAGGCATACAGCTGATAAGGAAATATCTTCACATAAAAACTAGACAGAATCATTCTGAGGAACTTCTTTGTGATGTGTGCATTCATCTCACCGAGTTGAACCTTTCTTTTGATTGAGCAGTTTTGAAACTCTCTTTTAATAGAATCTGCATGAGAATATTTGGAGCATTTTGACGCCTAGGTTGGAAAGGGAAATATCCTCACATAAAAACTAGACAAAGGCACTCTCAGAAACGTCTTTCTAAGGTGTGCATTCAACTCACAGAGTTGAAGCTTTCTTTTGATTGATCAGTATTGAAATACTCTTTTTTAGAATCTGCAAGTGGATATTTGGAGCGCTTTGAGGCCTGTGGTGGAAAAGGAAATATCTTCACATAAAATCTACACAGAAGCATTCTCAGAGAGTTCTTTGTGATGTGTGCATGCAACTCTCGGAGTTGAAAGTTTTTTTTTTTTGATTGAGCAGTTTTGAAACACTATTTTTGTAGAATTTGCAAGTGAATAGTAGGAGCGATTGTGGCCTCTGGTGCAGAAGCAAATATCTTCACATAAAAACTAGACAGAAGCATTCTCAGAAACCTCTATGTGATGTGTGCATTCAACTCACAGAGTTGAAGCATTCTTTGGATTGAGCAGTTTTGAAACACTCTTTTTGTAGAATCTGCAAGTAGATATTTGGAGCTCTTTGATGACTATCGTGGAAAAGAAAATATCTTCACATAAAAACTAGACAGAGGCATTCTCAGAAAGTTCTTTCTGATGTGTGCATTCAACTAACAGAGATGGACCTTTCCGTTTGATTGAGCAGTTTTAAAACACTATTTTTCTAGAATTTGCAAGTGGATATTAAGAGCGATTGTGGCATCTGGTGGAAAAGGAAATATCTTCACATAAAAAATAGACAGAAGCATTCTCAGAAACTTCTATGTGATGTGTGTATTCAACTCACAGAGTTGAACATTTCTTTCGATTGAGCACTTTGGAAACAATCTTTCTGTAGTATCTGCAAATGTGTATTCGGAGCGCTTTGAGACCTAAAGCAGAAAAGCAAATATCTTCACATAAAAACTAGACTGAAGCATTCTGAGAAACTTCTTTGTGACATGTGCATTCATCTCACAGAGTTGAACCTTTCTTTTGATTGAGGAGTTTTGAAACACTCTTTTTGCAGAATCTGCAAGTGGATATTTGGAGCGCTTTGAGGCCTCTGGTGGAAAAGGAAATATCTTCACATAAAAACTAGACAGAAGCATTCTCAGAAACTACTTTGTGATGTGTGAATTCAACTGACAGAGTTGAAGCTTTCTTTTGATTGAGCCATTTGTAAACACTCTTTGTAGTGTCTGCAAATGGATACTTTTTGCACTTTGAGGCCTATAGCTTAAAAGGAAATATCTTCACATAAAAACCAGACAGAAGCATTCCGAGAAACTTCTTTGTGATGTGTGCATTCATCTCACAGAGTTGAACTTTTGTTTTGATTGAGCCATTGTGAAACACTCCTTTTGTAGAAACTGCAAGTGCATAATTGTAGCACTTTGAGGCCTATGGTGGAAAACGAAATATCTTCACTTAAAAACTGGACAGAAGCATTCTCAGATACTTCCTTGTGATGTGTGCATTCAACTCACAGAGTTGAACCTTTCTTTTGATTAAGCAGTTTGGAAACACTCTTTTTGGAGAATCTGCAAATGGATATTTGGAGCGCATTGAGGCCTATGGTGGAAAAGGAAATATCTTCACTTAAAAACTAGACAGGAGCATTCTCAGAAACTTCTTTGTAATGTCAGCCTTCAACTCACAAAGTTGAACCTTTCTTTAGATTTAGCAGTTTGGAAACACTCTATTTTTCGTATCTGCCAGTGGATATTTGGAGCGCTTTGAGACCTACAGCTGAAAAGGAAATATCTTCACATAAAAACGAGACAGAAGCATTCTGAGAACCTTCTAGTGATGTGTGCATTCATCTCACAGAGTTGAACCTTTCTTTTGATTAAGCCGTTTTGAAACACTGTTTTTGGAGAATCTGGTAGTGGATATTTGGAGTGCTTTGAGGCCTATGTGGGAGAATTAAATATCTTCACATAAAAACTACACAAAAGCATTCTGAGAAACTTCTTTACGAATTGTGCATTCATCTCACACAGTTGAACATTTGTTTTGATTTGGTCATTTTGAAACACTCGTTTGTAGAAACTGCAAGTGCATATTTGGAGCACTTTGAGGCCTATAGGGGAAAAGGAAATATCTTCACTTAAAAACTACGCAGAAGCATTCTCAGATACTTCCTTGTGATGTGTGCATGCAACTCACAGAGTTGAACCTTTCTTTTGATTGAGCAGTTTGGAAACACTCTTTTTGTAGTATCTGCACATGGATATTTGGAGTGCATTGAGGCCTATGGTGGTAAAGGAAATATCTTCACTTAGAAACTAGACAGAAACATTTTGACAACTTATTTATGATGTCTGCATTCAACACAGAGAGTTGAAGCTTTCTTTAGATTGAGCTGTTTTGTAAGAATCTTATTGTAGAATCTGCAAGTGGATATTTGGAGCGCTTTGAGGCCCATGGTTGAACAGGAAATATCCTCACATAAAATCTAGACAGAAGCATTCTGATAGACCTTTTTGTGATGCGTGCATTCATTTAACGGAGGTTAACCTTTCTGTTGATTGAGCAGTTTGGAAAGACTCTTTTTGCAGTGTATGAAAATGGAATTTGGAGTGCTTTCAGGCTTATAGCTAAAAAGGAAATATCTTCACATAAAAACTAGGCAGAAGCATTCTGAGAAACTTCTCTGTGAAGTGTGCATTCATCTCACAGAGCTGAACATGTCTTTTGAATGAGCAGTTTGGAAACACTTTTTTTGTAGGATCTGCCACTGGATATTTGGAGCGGTTTGAGGCCTTTAGCTGTGAAGGAAATATCTTCACATAAAAACTAAACAGAAGCATTCTGAGAAACTTCTTTGTGATGTGTGCATTCAACTCACAGAGTTGAAGCTTTCTTTTGATTGGGCAGCTGGAAATTACTTTTTTTCTAGTATCTGCAAATGGTAATTTGGAGTCCTTTGAGGCATACAGCTGACAAGGATGTATCTTCAAATAAAAACTAGACAGAATCATTCTGAGGAACTTTTTGTGATGTGTGCATTCATCTCACCGAGTTGAACCTTTCTTTTGATTGAGCAGTTTTGAAACTCTCTTTTAATAGAATCTGCAAGAGAATATTTGGAGCATTTTGACGCCTAGGTTGGAAAGGGAAATATCCTCACGTAAAAACTAGACAAAGGCACTCTCAGAAACTTCTGTCTAAGGTGTGCATTCAACTCACAGAGTTGAAGCTTTCTTTTGATTGATCAGTATTGAAATACTCTTTTTTAGAATCTGCAAGTGGATATTTGGAGCGCTTTGAGGCCTGTGGTGGAAAAGGAAATATCTTCACATAAAATCTACACAGAAGCATTCTCAGAAAGTTCTTTGTGATGTGTGCATGAAACTCTCGGAGTTGAAAGTTTTTTTTTTTTTTGATTGAGCAGTTTGAAACACTATTTTTGTAGAATTTGCAAGTGAATAGTAGGAGCGATTGTGGCCTCTGGTGCAGAAGCAAATATCTTCACTTAGAAACTAGACAGGAGCATTCTCAGAAACTTCTTTGTAATGTCAGCCTTCAACTCACAAAGTTGAACCTTTCTTTAGATTTAGCAGTTTGGAAACACTCTATTTTTCGTATCTGCCAATGGATATTTGGAGCGCTTGGGACCTACAGCTGAAAAGGAAATATCTTCACATAAAAATGAGACAGAAGCATTCTGAGAACCTTCTAGTGATGTGTGCATTCATCTCAGAGAGTTGAACCTTTCTTTTGATTAAGCCCTTTTGAAACACTGTTTTTGGAGAATCTGGTAGTGGATATTTTTTAGTGCGTTGAGGCCTATGTGGGAGAATTAAATATCTTCACATAAAAACTACACAAAAGCATTCTGAGAAACTTCTTTACGAATTGTGCATTCATCTCACACAGTTGAACATTTGTTTTGATTTGGTCATTTTGAAACACTCGTTTGTCGAATCTGCAAGTGCATATTTGGAGCACTTTGAGGCCTATAGGGGAAAAGGAAATATCTTCACTTAAAAACTACACAGAAGCATTCTCAGATACTTCCTTGTGATGTGTGCATGCAACTCACAGAGTTGAACCTTTCTTTTGATTGAGCAGTTTGGAAACACTCTTTTTGTAGTATCTGCACATGGATATTTGGAGTGCATTGAGGCCTATGGTGGTAAAGGAAATATCTTCACTTAGAAACTAGACAGAAACATTTTGACAACTTATTTATGATGTCTGCATTCAACACAGAGAGTTGAAGCTTTCTTTAGATTGAGCTGTTTTGTAAGAATCTTATTGTAGAATCTGCAAGTGGATATTTGGAGCGCTTTGAGGCCCATGGTTGAACAGGAAATATCCTCACATAAAATCTAGACAGAAGCATTCTGATAGACCTTTTTGTGATGCGTGCATTCATTTAACAGAGGTTAACCTTTCTTTTGATTGAGCAGTTTGGAAAGACTCTTTTTGCAGTGTATGAAAATGGAATTTGGAGTGCTTTCAGGCTTATAGCTAAAAAGGAAATATCTTCACATGAAAACTAGGCAGAAGCATTCTGAGAAACTTCTCTGTGAAGTGTGCATTCATCTCACAGAGCTGAACATGTCTTTTGAATGAGCAGTTTGGAAACACTTTTTTTGTAGGATCTGCCACTGGATATTTGGAGCGGTTTGAGGCCTTTAGCTGTGAAGGAAATATCTTCACATAAAAACTAAACAGAAGCATTCTGAGAAACTTCTTTGTGATGTGTGCATTCAACTCACAGAGTTGAAGCTTTCTTTTGATTGGGCAGCTGGAAATTACTTTTTTTCTAGTATCTGCAAATGGAAATTTGGAGTCCTTTGAGGCATACAGCTGATAAGGAAATATCTTCACATAAAAACTAGACAGAATCATTCTGAGGAACTTCTTTGTGATGTGTGCATTCATCTCACCGAGTTGAACCTTTCCTTTGATTGAGCAGTTTTGAAACTCTCTTTTAATAGAATCTGCAAGAGAATATTTGGAGCATTTTGACGCCTAGGTTGGAAAGGGAAATATCCTCACATAAAAACTAGACAAAGGCACTCTCAGAAACTTCTTTCTAAGGTGTGCATTCAACTCACAGAGTTGAAGCTTTCTTTTGATTGATCAGTATTGAAATACTCTTTTTTAGAATCTGCAAGTGGATATTTGGAGCGCTTTGAGGCCTGTGGTGGAAAAGGAAATATCTTCACATAAAATCTACACAGAAGCATTCTCACAAAGTTCTTTGTGATGTGTGCATGCAACTCTCGGAGTTGAAAGTTTTTTTTTTTTTGATTGAGCAGTTTTGAAACACTATTTTTGTAGAATTTGCAAGTGAATAGTAGGATCGATTGTGGCCTCTGGTGCAGAAGCAAATATCTTCACTTAAAAACTAGACAGGAGCATTCTCAGAAACTTCTTTGTAATGTCAGCCTTCAACTCACAAAGTTGAACCTTTCTTTAGATTTAGCAGTTTGGAAACACTCTATTTTTCGTATCTGCCAATGGATATTTGGAGCGCTTGGGACCTACAGCTGAAAAGGAAATATCTTCACATAAAAATGAGACAGAAGCATTCTGAGAACCTTCTAGTGATGTGTGCATTCATCTCACAGAGTTGAACCTTTCTTTTGATTAAGCCCTTTTGAAACACTGTTTTTGGAGAATCTGGTAGTGGATATTTTTTAGTGCTTTGAGGCCTATGTGGGAGAATTAAATATCTTCACATAAAAACTACACAAAAGCATTCTGAGAAACTTCTTTACGAATTGTGCATTCATCTCACACAGTTGAACATTTGTTTTGATTTGGTCATTTGGAAACACTCGTTTGTAGAAACTGCAAGTGCATATTTGGAGCACTTTGAGGCCTATAGGGGAAAAGGAAATATCTTCACTTAAAAACTACGCAGAAGCATTCTCAGATACTTCCTTGTGATGTGTGCATGCAACTCACAGAGTTGAACCTTTCTTTTGATTGAGCAGTTTGGAAACACTCTTTTTGTAGTATCTGCACATGGATATTTGGAGTGCATTGAGGCCTATGGTGGTAAAGGAAATATCTTCACTTAGAAACTAGACAGAAACATTTTGACAACTTATTTATGATGTCTGCATTCAACACAGAGAGTTGAAGCTTTCTTTAGATTGAGCTGTTTTGTAAGAATCTTATTGTAGAATCTGCAAGTGGATATTTGGAGCGCTTTGAGGCCCATGGTTGAACAGGAAATATCCTCACATAAAATCTAGACAGAAGCATTCTGATAGACCTTTTTGTGATGCGTGCATTCATTTAACAGAGGTTAACCTTTCTTTTGATTGAGCAGTTTGGAAAGACTCTTTTTGCAGTGTATGAAAATGGAATTTGGAGTGCTTTCAGGCTTATAGCTAAAAAGGAAATATCTTCACATAAAAACTAGGCAGAAGCATTCTGAGAAACTTCTCTGTGAAGTGTGCATTCATCTCACAGAGCTGAACATGTCTTTTGAATGAGCAGTTTGGAAACACTTTTTTTGTAGGATCTGCCACTGGATATTTGGAGCGGTTTGAGGCCTTTAGCTGTGAAGGAAATATCTTCACATAAAAACTAAACAGAAGCATTCTGAGAAACTTCTTTGTGATGTGTGCATTCAACTCACAGAGTTGAAGCTTTCTTTTGATTGGGCAGCTGGAAATTACTTTTTTTCTAGTATCTGCAAATGGAAATTTGGAGTCCTTTGAGGCATACAGCTGATAAGGAAATATCTTCACATAAAAACTAGACAGAATCATTCTGAGGAACTTCTTTGTGATGTGTGCATTCATCTCACCGAGTTGAACCCTTCCTTTGATTGAGCAGTTTTGAAACTCTCTTTTAATAGAATCTGCAAGAGAATATTTGGAGCATTTTGACGCCCAGGTTGGAAAGGGAAATATCCTCACATAAAAACTAGACAAAGGCACTCTCAGAAACTTCTTTCTAAGGTGTGCATTCAACTCACAGAGTTGAAGCTTTCTTTTGATTGATCAGTATTGAAATACACTTTTTTAGAATCTGCAAGTGGATATTTGGAGCGCTTTGAGGCCTGTGGTGGAAAAGGAAATATCTTCACATAAAATCTACACAGAAGCATTCTCACAAAGTTCTTTGTGATGTGTGCATGCAACTCTCGGAGTTGAAAGTTTTTTTTTTTTTTGATTGAGCAGTTTTGAAACACTATTTTTGTAGAATTTGCAAGTGAATAGTAGGATCGATTGTGGCCTCTGGTGCAGAAGCAAATATCTTCACTTAAAAACTAGACAGGAGCATTCTCAGAAACTTCTTTGTAATGTCAGCCTTCAACTCACAAAGTTGAACCTTTCTTTAGATTTAGCAGTTTGGAAACACTCTATTTTTCGTATCTGCCAATGGATATTTGGAGCGCTTGGGACCTACAGCTGAAAAGGAAATATCTTCACATAAAAATGAGACAGAAGCATTCTGAGAACCTTCTAGTGATGTGTGCATTCATCTCACAGAGTTGAACCTTTCTTTTGATTAAGCCCTTTTGAAACACTGTTTTTGGAGAATCTGGTAGTGGATATTTTTTAGTGCTTTGAGGCCTATGTGGGAGAATTAAATATCTTCACATAAAAACTACACAAAAGCATTCTGAGAAACTTCTTTACGAATTGTGCATTCATCTCACACAGTTGAACATTTGTTTTGATTTGGTCATTTTGAAACACTCGTTTGTAGAAACTGCAAGTGCATATTTGGAGCACTTTGAGGCCTATAGGGGAAAAGGAAATATCTTCACTTAAAAACTACGCAGAAGCATTCTCAGATACTTCCTTGTGATGTGTGCATGCAACTCACAGAGTTGAACCTTTCTTTTGATTGAGCAGTTTGGAAACACTCTTTTTGTAGTATCTGCACATGGATATTTGGAGTGCATTGAGGCCTATGGTGGTAAAGGAAATATCTTCACTTAGAAACTAGACAGAAACATTTTGACAACTTATTTATGATGTCTGCATTCAACACAGAGAGTTGAAGCTTTCTTTAGATTGAGCTGTTTTGTAAGAATCTTATTGTAGAATCTGCAAGTGGATATTTGGAGCGCTTTGAGGCCCATGGTTGAACAGGAAATATCCTCACATAAAATCTAGACAGAAGCATTCTGATAGACCTTTTTGTGATGCGTGCATTCATTTAACAGAGGTTAACCTTTCTTTTGATTGAGCAGTTTGGAAAGACTCTTTTTGCAGTGTATGAAAATGGAATTTGGAGTGCTTTCAGGCTTATAGCTAAAAAGGAAATATCTTCACATAAAAACTAGGCAGAAGCATTCTGAGAAACTTCTCTGTGAAGTGTGCATTCATCTCACAGAGCTGAACATGTCTTTTGAATGAGCAGTTTGGAAACACTTTTTTTGTAGGATCTGCCACTGGATATTTGGAGCGGTTTGAGGCCTTTAGCTGTGAAGGAAATATCTTCACATAAAAACTAAACAGAAGCATTCTGAGAAACTTCTTTGTGATGTGTGCATTCAACTCACAGAGTTGAAGCTTTCTTTTGATTGGGCAGCTGGAAATTACTTTTTTTCTAGTATCTGCAAATGGAAATTTGGAGTCCTTTGAGGCATACAGCTGATAAGGAAATATCTTCACATAAAAACTAGACAGAATCATTCTGAGGAACTTCTTTGTGATGTGTGCATTCATCTCACCGAGTTGAACCCTTCCTTTGATTGAGCAGTTTTGAAACTCTCTTTTAATAGAATCTGCAAGAGAATATTTGGAGCATTTTGACGCCTAGGTTGGAAAGGGAAATATCCTCACATAAAAACTAGACAAAGGCACTCTCAGAAACTTCTTTCTAAGGTGTGCATTCAACTCACAGAGTTGAAGCTTTCTTTTGATTGATCAGTATTGAAATACACTTTTTTAGAATCTGCAAGTGGATATTTGGAGCGCTTTGAGGCCTGTGGTGGAAAAGGAAATATCTTCACATAAAATCTACACAGAAGCATTCTCACAAAGTTCTTTGTGATGTGTGCATGCAACTCTCGGAGTTGAAAGTTTTTTTTTTTTTTGATTGAGCAGTTTTGAAACACTATTTTTGTAGAATTTGCAAGTGAATAGTAGGATCGATTGTGGCCTCTGGTGCAGAAGCAAATATCTTCACTTAAAAACTAGACAGGAGCATTCTCAGAAACTTCTTTGTAATGTCAGCCTTCAACTCACAAAGTTGAACCTTTCTTTAGATTTAGCAGTTTGGAAACACTCTATTTTTCGTATCTGCCAATGGATATTTGGAGCGCTTGGGACCTACAGCTGAAAAGGAAATATCTTCACATAAAAATGAGACAGAAGCATTCTGAGAACCTTCTAGTGATGTGTGCATTCATCTCACAGAGTTGAACCTTTCTTTTGATTAAGCCCTTTTGAAACACTGTTTTTGGAGAATCTGGTAGTGGATATTTTTTAGTGCTTTGAGGCCTATGTGGGAGAATTAAATATCTTCACATAAAAACTACACAAAAGCATTCTGAGAAACTTCTTTACGAATTGTGCATTCATCTCACACAGTTGAACATTTGTTTTGATTTGGTCATTTTGAAACACTCGTTTGTAGAAACTGCAAGTGCATATTTGGAGCACTTTGAGGCCTATAGGGGAAAAGGAAATATCTTCACTTAAAAACTACGCAGAAGCATTCTCAGATACTTCCTTGTGATGTGTGCATGCAACTCACAGAGTTGAACCTTTCTTTTGATTGAGCAGTTTGGAAACACTCTTTTTGTAGTATCTGCACATGGATATTTGGAGTGCATTGAGGCCTATGGTGGTAAAGGAAATATCTTCACTTAGAAACTAGACAGAAACATTTTGACAACTTATTTATGATGTCTGCATTCAACACAGAGAGTTGAAGCTTTCTTTAGATTGAGCTGTTTTGTAAGAATCTTATTGTAGAATCTGCAAGTGGATATTTGGAGCGCTTTGAGGCCCATGGTTGAACAGGAAATATCCTCACGTAAAATCTAGACAGAAGCATTCTGATAGACCTTTTTGTGATGCGTGCATTCATTTAACAGAGGTTAACCTTTCTGTTGATTGAGCAGTTTGGAAAGACTCTTTTTGCAGTGTATGAAAATGGAATTTGGAGTGCTTTCAGGCTTATAGCTAAAAAGGAAATATCTTCACATAAAAACTAGACAGAAGCATTCTGAGAAACTTCTCTGTGAAGTGTGCATTCATCTCACAGAGCTGAACATGTCTTTTGAATGAGCAGTTTGGAAACACTTTTTTTGTAGGATCTGCCACTGGATATTTGGAGCGGTTTGAGGCCTTTAGCTGTGAAGGAAATATCTTCACATAAAAACTAAACAGAAGCATTCTGAGAAACTTCTTTGTGATGTGTGCATTCAACTCACAGAGTTGAAGCTTTCTTTTGATTGGGCAGCTGGAAATTACTTTTTTTCTAGTATCTGCAAATGGAAATTTGGAGTCCTTTGAGGCATACAGCTGATAAGGAAATATCTTCACATAAAAACTAGACAGAATCATTCTGAGGAACTTCTTTGTGATGTGTGCATTCATCTCACCGAGTTGAACCTTTCTTTTGATTGAGCAGTTTTGAAACTCTCTTTTAATAGAATCTGCATGAGAATATTTGGAGCATTTTGACGCCTAGGTTGGAAAGGGAAATATCCTCACATAAAAACTAGACAAAGGCACTCTCAGAAACGTCTTTCTAAGGTGTGCATTCAACTCACAGAGTTGAAGCTTTCTTTTGATTGATCAGTATTGAAATACTCTTTTTTAGAATCTGCAAGTGGATACTTGGAGCGCTTTGAGGCCTGTGGTGGAAAAGGAAATATCTTCACATAAAATCTACACAGAAGCATTCTCAGAGAGTTCTTTGTGATGTGTGCATGCAACTCTCGGAGTTGAAAGTTTTTTTTTTTTGATTGAGCAGTTTTGAAACACTATTTTTGTAGAATTTGCAAGTGAATAGTAGGAGCGATTGTGGCCTCTGGTGCAGAAGCAAATATCTTCACATAAAAACTAGACAGAAGCATTCTCAGAAACCTCTATGTGATGTGTGCATTCAACTCACAGAGTTGAAGCATTCTTTGGATTGAGCAGTTTTGAAACACTCTTTTTGTAGAATCTGCAAGTAGATATTTGGAGCTCTTTGATGACTATCGTGGAAAAGAAAATATCTTCACATAAAAACTAGACAGAGGCATTCTCAGAAAGTTCTTTCTGATGTGTGCATTCAACTAACAGAGATGGACCTTTCCGTTTGATTGAGCAGTTTTAAAACACTATTTTTCTAGAATTTGCAAGTGGATATTAAGAGCGATTGTGGCATCTGGTGGAAAAGGAAATATCTTCACATAAAAAATAGACAGAAGCATTCTCAGAAACTTCTATGTGATGTGTGTATTCAACTCACAGAGTTGAACATTTCTTTCGATTGAGCACTTTGGAAACAATCTTTCTGTAGTATCTGCAAATGTGTATTCGGAGCGCTTTGAGACCTAAAGCAGAAAAGCAAATATCTTCACATAAAAACTAGACTGAAGCATTCTGAGAAACTTGTTTGTGACATGTGCATTCATCTCACAGAGTTGAACCTTTCTTTTGATTGAGGAGTTTTGAAACACTCTTTTTGCAGAATCTGCAAGTGGATATTTGGAGCGCTTTGAGGCCTATGGTGGAAAAGGAAATATCTTCACATAAAAACTAGACAGAAGCATTCTCAGAAACTACTTTGTGATGTGTGAATTCAACTGACAGAGTTGAAGCTTTCTTTTGATTGAGCCATTTGTAAACACTCTTTGTAGTGTCTGCAAATGGATACTTTTTGCACTTTGAGGCCTATAGCTTAAAAGGAAATATCTTCACATAAAAACCAGACAGAAGCATTCCGAGAAACTTCTTTGTGATGTGTGCATTCATCTCACAGAGTTGAACTTTTGTTTTGATTGAGCCATTGTGAAACACTCCTTTTGTAGAAACTGCAAGTGCATAATTGTAGCACTTTGAGGCCTATGGTGGAAAACGAAATATCTTCACTTAAAAACTGGACAGAAGCATTCTCAGATACTTCCTTGTGATGTGTGCATTCAACTCACAGAGTTGAACCTTTCTTTTGATTAAGCAGTTTGGAAACACTCTTTTTGGAGAATCTGCAAATGGATATTTGGAGCGCATTGAGGCCTATGGTGGAAAAGGAAATATCTTCACTTAAAAACTAGACAGGAGCATTCTCAGAAACTTCTTTGTAATGTCAGCCTTCAACTCACAAAGTTGAACCTTTCTTTAGATTTAGCAGTTTGGAAACACTCTATTTTTCGTATCTGCCAATGGATATTTGGAGCGCTTTGAGACCTACAGCTGAAAAGGAAATATCTTCACATAAAAACGAGACAGAAGCATTCTGAGAACCTTCTAGTGATGTGTGCATTCATCTCACAGAGTTGAACCTTTCTTTTGATTAAGCCGTTTTGAAACACTGTTTTTGGAGAATCTGGTAGTGGATATTTGGAGTGCTTTGAGGCCTATGTGGGAGAATTAAATATCTTCACATAAAAACTACACAAAAGCATTCTGAGAAACTTCTTTACGAATTGTGCATTCATCTCACACAGTTGAACATTTGTTTTGATTTGGTCATTTTTAAACACTCGTTTGTAGAAACTGCAAGTGCATATTTGGAGCACTTTGAGGCCTATAGGGGAAAAGGAAATATCTTCACTTAAAAACTACGCAGAAGCATTCTCAGATACTTCCTTGTGATGTGTGCATGCAACTCACAGAGTTGAACCTTTCTTTTGATTGAGCAGTTTGGAAACACTCTTTTTGTAGTATCTGCACATGGATATTTGGAGTGCATTGAGGCCTATGGTGGTAAAGGAAATATCTTCACTTAGAAACTAGACAGAAACATTTTGACAACTTATTTATGATGTCTGCATTCAACACAGAGAGTTGAAGCTTTCTTTAGATTGAGCTGTTTTGTAAGAATCTTATTGTAGAATCTGCAAGTGGATATTTGGAGCGCTTTGAGGCCCATGGTTGAACAGGAAATATCCTCACATAAAATCTAGACAGAAGCATTCTGATAGACCTTTTTGTGATGCGTGCATTCATTTAACAGAGGTTAACCTTTCTTTTGATTGAGCAGTTTGGAAAGACTCTTTTTGCAGTGTATGAAAATGGAATTTGGAGTGCTTTCAGGCTTATAGCTAAAAAGGAAATATCTTCACATAAAAACTAGGCAGAAGCATTCTGAGAAACTTCTCTGTGAAGTGTGCATTCATCTCACAGAGCTGAACATGTCTTTTGAATGAGCAGTTTGGAAACACTTTTTTTGTAGGATCTGCCACTGGATATTTGGAGCGGTTTGAGGCCTTTAGCTGTGAAGGAAATATCTTCACATAAAAACTAAACAGAAGCATTCTGAGAAACTTCTTTGTGATGTGTGCATTCAACTCACAGAGTTGAAGCTTTCTTTTGATTGGGCAGCTGGAAATTACTTTTTTTCTAGGATCTACAAATGGTAATTTGGAGTCCTTTGAGGCATACAGCTGACAAGGAAGTATCTTCAAATAAAAACTAGACAGAATCATTCTGAGGAACTTTTTGTGATGTGTGCATTCATCTCACCGAGTTGAACCTTTCTTTTGATTGAGCAGTTTTGAAACTCTCTTTTAATAGAATCTGCAAGAGAATATTTGGAGCATTTTGACGCCTAGGTTGGAAAGGGAAATATCCTCACGTAAAAACTAGACAAAGGCACTCTCAGAAACTTCTGTCTAAGGTGTGCATTCAACTCACAGAGTTGAAGCTTTCTTTTCATTGATCAGTATTGAAATACTCTTTTTTAGAATCTGCAAGTGGATATTTGGAGCGCTTTGAGGCCTGTGGTGGAAAAGGAAATATCTTCACATAAAATCTACACAGAAGCATTCTCAGAAAGTTCTTTGTGATGTGTGCATGAAACTCTCGGAGTTGAAAGTTTTTTTTTTTTTTTGATTGAGCAGTTTGAAACACTATTTTTGTAGAATTTGCAAGTGAATAGTAGGAGCGATTGTGGCCTCTGGTGCAGAAGCAAATATCTTCACTTAGAAACTAGACAGGAGCATTCTCAGAAACTTCTTTGTAATGTCAGCCTTCAACTCACAAAGTTGAACCTTTCTTTAGATTTAGCAGTTTGGAAACACTCTATTTTTCGTATCTGCCAATGGATATTTGGAGCGCTTGGGACCTACAGCTGAAAAGGAAATATCTTCACATAAAAATGAGACAGAAGCATTCTGAGAACCTTCTAGTGATGTGTGCATTCATCTCAGAGAGTTGAACCTTTCTTTTGATTAAGCCCTTTTGAAACACTGTTTTTGGAGAATCTGGTAGTGGATATTTTTTAGTGCTTTGAGGCCTATGTGGGAGAATTAAATATCTTCACATAAAAACTACACAAAATCATTCTGAGAAACTTCTTTACGAATTGTGCATTCATCTCACACAGTTGAACATTTGTTTTGATTTGGTCATTTTGAAACACTCGTTTGTCGAATCTGCAAGTGCATATTTGGAGCACTTTGAGGCCTATAGGGGAAAAGGAAATATCTTCACTTAAAAACTACGCAGAAGCATTCTCAGATACTTCCTTGTGATGTGTGCATGCAACTCACAGAGTTGAACCTTTCTTTTGATTGAGCAGTTTGGAAACACTCTTTTTGTAGTATCTGCACATGGATATTTGGAGTGCATTGAGGCCTATGGTGGTAAAGGAAATATCTTCACTTAGAAACTAGACAGAAACATTTTGACAACTTATTTATGATGTCTGCATTCAACACAGAGAGTTGAAGCTTTCTTTAGATTGAGCTGTTTTGTAAGAATCTTATTGTAGAATCTGCAAGTGGATATTTGGAGCGCTTTGAGGCCCATGGTTGAACAGGAAATATCCTCACATAAAATCTAGACAGAAGCATTCCGATAGACCTTTTTGTGATGCGTGCATTCATTTAACAGAGGTTAACCTTTCTTTTGATTGAGCAGTTTGGAAAGACTCTTTTTGCAGTGTATGAAAATGGAATTTGGAGTGCTTTCAGGCTTATAGCTAAAAAGGAAATATCTTCACATGAAAACTAGGCAGAAGCATTCTGAGAAACTTCTCTGTGAAGTGTGCATTCATCTCACAGAGCTGAACATGTCTTTTGAATGAGCAGTTTGGAAACACTTTTTTTGTAGGATCTGCCACTGGATATTTGGAGTGGTTTGAGGCCTTTAGCTGTGAAGGAAATATCTTCACATAAAAACTAAACAGAAGCATTCTGAGAAACTTCTTTGTGATGTGTGCATTCAACTCACAGAGTTGAAGCTTTCTTTTGATTGGGCAGCTGGAAATTACTTTTTTTCTAGTATCTGCAAATGGAAATTTGGAGTCCTTTGAGGCATACAGCTGATAAGGAAATATCTTCACATAAAAACTAGACAGAATCATTCTGAGGAACTTCTTTGTGATGTGTGCATTCATCTCACCGAGTTGAACCTTTCCTTTGATTGAGCAGTTTTGAAACTCTCTTTTAATAGAATCTGCAAGAGAATATTTGGAGCATTTTGACGCCTAGGTTGGAAAGGGAAATATCCTCACATAAAAACTAGACAAAGGCACTCTCAGAAACTTCTTTCTAAGGTGTGCATTCAACTCACAGAGTTGAAGCTTTCTTTTGATTGATCAGTATTGAAATACTCTTTTTTAGAATCTGCAAGTGGATATTTGGAGCGCTTTGAGGCCTGTGGTGGAAAAGGAAATATCTTCACATAAAATCTACACAGAAGCATTCTCACAAAGTTCTTTGTGATGTGTGCATGCAACTCTCGGAGTTGAAAGTTTTTTTTTTTTTGATTGAGCAGTTTTGAAACACTATTTTTGTAGAATTTGCAAGTGAATAGTAGGAGCGATTGTGGCCTCTGGTGCAGAAGCAAATATCTTCACATAAAAACTAGACAGAAGCATTCTCAGAAACCTCTATGTGATGTGTGCATTCAACTCACAGAGTTGAAGCATTCTTTGGATTGAGCAGTTTTGAAACACTCTTTTTGTAGAATCTGCAAGTAGATATTTGGAGCTCTTTGATGACTATCGTGGAAAAGAAAATATCTTCACATAAAAACTAGACAGAGGCATTCTCAGAAAGTTCTTTGTGATGTGTGCATTCAACTAAGAGAGTTGGACCTTTCCGTTTGATTGAGCAGTTTTAAAACACTATTTTTGTAGAATTTGCAAGTGGATATTAAGAGCGATTGTGGCATCTGGTGGAAAAGGAAATATCTTCACATAAAAAATAGACAGAAGCATTCTCAGAAACTTCTTTGTGATGTGTGTATTCAACTCACAGAGTTGAACATTTCTTTCGATTGAGCACTTTGGAAACAATCTTTCTGTAGTATCTGCAAATGTGTATTCGCAGCACTTTGAGACCTAAAGCAGAAAAGGAAATATCTTCACATAAAAACTAGACTGAAGCATTCTGAGAAACTTCTTTGTGACGTGTGCATTCATCTCACCGAGTTGAACCTTTCTTTTGATTGAGGAGTTTTGAAACACTCTTTTTGCAGAATCTGCAAGTGGATATTTGGAGCGCTTTGAGGCCTATGGTGGAAAAGGAAATATCTTCACATAAAAACTAGACAGAAGCATTCTCAGAAACTACTTTGTGATGTGTGAATTCAACTGACAGAGTTGAAGCTTTCTTTTGATTGAGCCATTTGTAAACACTCTTTGTAGTGTCTGCAAATGGATACTTTTTGCACTTTGAGGCCTATAGCTTAAAAGGAAATATCTTCACATAAAAACCAGACAGAAGCATTCCGAGAAACTTCTTTGTGATGTGTGCATTCATCTCACAGAGTTGAACTTTTGTTTTGATTGAGCCATTGTGAAACACTCCTTTTGTAGAAACTGCAAGTGCATAATTGTAGCACTTTGAGGCCTATGGTGGAAAACGAAATATCTTCACTTAAAAACTGGACAGAAGCATTCTCAGATACTTCCTTGTGATGTGTGCATTCAACTCACAGAGTTGAACCTTTCTTTTGATTAAGCAGTTTGGAAACACTCTTTTTGGAGAATCTGCAAATGGATATTTGGAGCGCATTGAGGCCTATGGTGGAAAAGGAAATATCTTCACTTAAAAACTAGACAGGAGCATTCTCAGAAACTTCTTTGTAATGTCAGCCTTCAACTCACAAAGTTGAACCTTTCTTTAGATTTAGCAGTTTGGAAACACTCTATTTTTCGTATCTGCCAATGGATATTTGGAGCGCTTTGAGACCTACAGCTGAAAAGGAAATATCTTCACATAAAAACGAGACAGAAGCATTCTGAGAACCTTCTAGTGATGTGTGCATTCATCTCACAGAGTTGAACCTTTCTTTTGATTAAGCCGTTTTGAAACACTGTTTTTGGAGAATCTGGTAGTGGATATTTGGAGTGCTTTGAGGCCTATGTGGGAGAATTAAATATCTTCACATAAAAACTACACAAAAGCATTCTGAGAAACTTCTTTACGAATTGTGCATTCATCTCACAGAGTTGAACATTTGTTTTGATTTGGTCATTTTGAAACACTCGTTTGTAGAAACTGCAAGTGCATATTTGGAGCACTTTGAGGCCTATAGGGGAAAAGGAAATATCTTCACTTAAAAACTACGCAGAAGCATTCTCAGATACTTCCTTGTGATGTGTGCATGCAACTCACAGAGTTGAACCTTTCTTTTGATTGAGCAGTTTGGAAACACTCTTTTTGTTGTATCTGCACATGGATATTTGGAGTGCATTGAGGCCTATGGTGGTAAAGGAAATATCTTCACTTAGAAACTAGACAGAAACATTTTGACAACTTATTTATGATGTCTGCATTCAACACAGAGAGTTGAAGCTTTCTTTAGATTGAGCTGTTTTGTAAGAATCTTATTGTAGAATCTGCAAGTGGATATTTGGAGCGCTTTGAGGCCCATGGTTGAACAGGAAATATCCTCACATAAAATCTAGACAGAAGCATTCTGATAGACCTTTTTGTGATGCGTGCATTCATTTAACAGAGGTTAAACTTTCTTTTGATTGAGCAGTTTGGAAGGACTCTTTTTGCAGTGTATGAAAATGGAATTTGGAGGGCTTTCAGGCTTTTAGCTAAAAAGGAAATATCTTCACATAAAAACTAGGCAGAAGCATTCTGAGAAACTTCTCTGTGAAGTGTGCATTCATCTCACAGAGCTGAACATGTCTTTTGAATGAGCAGTTTGGAAACACTTTTCTTGCAGAATCTGCCACTGGATATTTGGAGCGGTTTGAGGCCTTTAGCTGTGAAGGAAATATCTTCACATAAAAACTAAACAGAAGCATTCTGAGAAACTTCTTTGTGATGTGTGCATTCAACTCACAGAGTTGAAGCTTTCTTTTGATTGGGCAGCTGGAAATTACTTTTTTTCTAGTATTTGCAAATGGAAATTTGGAGTCCTTTGAGGCATACAGCTGACAAGGAAGTATCTTCAAATAAAAACTAGACAGAATCATTCTGAGGAACTTTTTGTGATGTGTGCATTCATCTCACCGAGTTGAACCTTTCTTTTGATTGAGCAGTTTTGAAACTCTCTTTTAATAGAATCTGCAAGAGAATATTTGGAGCATTTTGACGCCTAGGTTGGAAAGGGAAATATCCTCACGTAAAAACTAGACAAAGGCACTCTCAGAAACTTCTGTCTAAGGTGTGCATTCAACTCACAGAGTTGAAGCTTTCTTTTGATTGATCAGTATTGAAATACTCTTTTTTAGAATCTGCAAGTGGATATTTGGAGCGCTTTGAGGCCTGTGGTGGAAAAGGAAATATCTTCACATAAAATCTACACAGAAGCATTCTCAGAAAGTTCTTTGTGATGTGTGCATGAAACTCTCGGAGTTGAAAGTTTTTTTTTTTTTTGATTGAGCAGTTTGAAACACTATTTTTGTAGAATTTGCAAGTGAATAGTAGGAGCGATAGTGGCCTCTGGTGCAGAAGCAAATATCTTCACTTAGAAACTAGACAGAAGCATTCTCAGAAACTTCTTTGTAATGTCAGCCTTCAACTCACAAAGTTGAACCTTTCTTTAGATTTAGCAGTTTGGAAACACTCTATTTTTCGTATCTGCCAATGGATATTTGGAGCGCTTGGGACCTACAGCTGAAAAGGAACTATCTTCTCATAAAAATGAGACAGAAGCATTCTGAGAACCTTCTAGTGATGTGTGCATTCATCTCACAGAGTTGAACCTTTCTTTTGATTAAGCCCTTTTGAAACACTGTTTTTGGAGAATCCGGTAGTGGATATTTTTTAGTGCTTTGAGGCCTATGTGGGAGAATTAAATATCTTCACATAAAAACTACACAAAAGCATTCTGAGAAACTTCTTTACGAATTGTGCATTCATCTCACAGAGTTGAACATTTGTTTTGATTTGGTCATTTTGAAACACTCGTTTGTCGAATCTGCAAGTGCATATTTGGAGCACTTTGAGGCCTATAGGGGAAAAGGAAATATCTTCACTTACAAACTACGCAGAAGCATTCTCAGATACTTCCTTGTGATGTGTGCATGCAACTCACAGAGTTGAACCTTTCTTTTGATTGAGCAGTTTGGAAACACTCTTTTTATAGTATCTGCACATGGATATTTGGAGTGCATTGAGGCCTATGGTGGTAAAGGAAATATCTTCACTTAGAAACTAGACAGAAACATTTTGACAACTTATTTATGATGTCTGCATTCAACACAGAGAGTTGAAGCTTTCTTTAGATTGAGCTGTTTTGTAAGAATCTTATTGTAGAATCTGCAAGTGGATATTTGGAGCGCTTTGAGGCCCATGGTTGAACAGGAAATATCCTCACATAAAATCTAGACAGAAGCATTCTGATAGACCTTTTTGTTATGCGTGCATTCATTTAACAGAGGTTAACCTTTCTTTTGATTGAGCAGTTTGGAAAGACTCTTTTTGCAGTGTATGAAAATGGAATTTGGAGTGCTTTCAGGCTTATAGCTAAAAAGGAAATATCTTCACATAAAAACTAGGCAGAAGCATTCTGAGAAACTTCTCTGTGAAGTGTGCATTCATCTCACAGAGCTGAACATGTCTTTTGAATGAGCAGTTTGGAAACATTTTTTTTGTAGAATCTGCCACTGGATATTTGGAGCGGTTTGAGGCCTTTAGCTGTGAAGGAAATATCTTCACATAAAAACTAAACAGAAGCATTCTGAGAAACTTCTTTGTGATGTGTGCATTCAACTCACAGAGTTGAAGCTTTCTTTTGATTGGGCAGCTGGAAATTACTTTTTTTCTAGTATCTGCAAATGGAAATTTGGAGTCCTTTGAGGCATACAGCTGATAAGGAAATATCTTCACATAAAAACTAGACAGAATCATTCTGAGGAACTTCTTTGTGATGTGTGCATTCATCTCACCGAGTTGAACCTTTCCTTTGATTGAGCAGTTTTGAAACTCTCTTTTAATAGAATCTGCAAGAGAATATTTGGAGCATTTTGACGCCTAGGTTGGAAAGGGAAATATCCTCACATAAAAACTTGACAAAGGCACTCTCAGAAACTTCTTTCTAAGGTGTGCATTCAACTCACAGAGTTGAAGCTTTCTTTTGATTGATCAGTATTGAAATACTCTTTTTTAGAATCTGCAAGTGGATATTTGGAGCGCTTTGAGGCCTGTGGTGGAAAAGGAAATATCTTCACATAAAATCTACACAGAAGCATTCTCACAAAGTTCTTTGTGATGTGTGCATGCAACTCTCGGAGTTGAAAGTTTTTTTTTTTTTGATTGAGCAGTTTTGAAACACTATTTTTGTAGAATTTGCAAGTGAATAGTAGGAGCGATTGTGGCCTCTGGTGCAGAAGCAAATATCTTCACATAAAAACTAGACAGAAGCATTCTCAGAAACCTCTATGTGATGTGTGCATTCAACTCACAGAGTTGAAGCATTCTTTGGATTGAGCAGTTTTGAAACACTCTTTTTGTAGAATCTGCAAGTAGATATTTGGAGCTCTTTGATGACTATCGTGGAAAAGAAAATATCTTCACATAAAAACTAGACAGAGGCATTCTCAGAAAGTTCTTTGTGATGTGTGCATTCAACTAACAGAGTTGGACCTTTCCGTTTGATTGAGCAGTTTTAAAACACTATTTTTGTAGAATTTGCAAGTGGATATTAAGAGCGATTGTGGCATCTGGTGGAAAAGGAAATATCTTCACATAAAAAATAGACAGAAGCATTCTCAGAAACTTCTTTGTGATGTGTGTATTCAACTCACAGAGTTGAACATTTCTTTCGATTGAGCACTTTGGAAACAATCTTTCTGTAGTATCTGCAAATGTGTATTCGGAGTGCTTTGAGACCTAAAGCAGAAAAGGAAATATCTTCACATAAAAACTAGACTGAAGCATTCTGAGAAACTTCTTTGTGACGTGTGCATTCATCTCACCGAGTTGAACCTTTCTTTTGATTGAGGAGTTTTGAAACACTCTTTTTGCAGAATCTGCAAGTGGATATTTGGAGCGCTTTGAGGCCTATGGTGGAAAAGGAAATATCTTCACATAAAAACTAGACAGAAGCATTCTCAGAAACTACTTTGTGATGTGTGAATTCAACTGACAGAGTTGAAGCTTTCTTTTGATTGAGCCATTTGTAAACACTCTTTGTAGTGTCTGCAAATGGATACTTTTTGCACTTTGAGGCCTATAGCTTAAAAGGAAATATCTTCACATAAAAACCAGACAGAAGCATTCCGAGAAACTTCTTTGTGATGTGTGCATTCATCTCACAGAGTTGAACTTTTGTTTTGATTGAGCCATTGTGAAACACTCCTTTTGTAGAAACTGCAAGTGCATAATTGTAGCACTTTGAGGCCTATGGTGGAAAACGAAATATCTTCACTTAAAAACTGGACAGAAGCATTCTCAGATACTTCCTTGTGATGTGTGCATTCAACTCACAGAGTTGAACCTTTCTTTTGATTAAGCAGTTTGGAAACACTCTTTTTGGAGAATCTGCAAATGGATATTTGGAGCGCATTGAGGCCTATGGTGGAAAAGGAAATATCTTCACTTAAAAACTAGACAGGAGCATTCTCAGAAACTTCTTTGTAATGTCAGCCTTCAACTCACAAAGTTGAACCTTTCTTTAGATTTAGCAGTTTGGAAACACTCTATTTTTCGTATCTGCCAATGGATATTTGGAGCGCTTTGAGACCTACAGCTGAAAAGGAAATATCTTCACATAAAAACGAGACAGAAGCATTCTGAGAACCTTCTAGTGATGTGTGCATTCATCTCACAGAGTTGAACCTTTCTTTTGATTAAGCCGTTTTGAAACACTGTTTTTGGAGAATCTGGTAGTGGATATTTGGAGTGCTTTGAGGCCTATGTGGGAGAATTAAATATCTTCACATAAAAACTACACAAAAGCATTCTGAGAAACTTCTTTACGAATTATGCATTCATCTCACACAGTTGAACATTTGTTTTGATTTGGTCATTTTGAAACACTCGTTTGTAGAAACTGCAAGTGCATATTTGGAGCACTTTGAGGCCTGTAGGGGAAAAGGAAATATCTTCACTTAAAAACTACGCAGAAGCATTCTCAGATACTTCCTTGTGATGTGTGCATGCAACTCACAGAGTTGAACCTTTCTTTTGATTGAGCAGTTTGGATACACTCTTTTTGTAGTATCTCCACATGGATATTTGGAGTGCATTGAGGCCTATGGTGGTAAAGGAAATATCTTCACTTAGAAACTAGACAGAAACATTTTGACAACTTATTTATGATGTCTGCATTCAACACAGAGAGTTGAAGCTTTCTTTAGATTGAGCTGTTTTGTAAGAATCTTATTGTAGAATCTGCAAGTGGATATTTGGAGCGCTTTGAGGCCCATGGTTGAACAGGAAATATCCTCACATAAAATCTAGACAGAAGCATTCTGATAGACCTTTTTGTGATGCGTGCATTCATTTAACAGAGGTTAACCTTTCTTTTGATTGAGCAGTTTGGAAGGACTCTTTTTGCAGTGTATGAAAATGGAATTTGGAGGGCTTTCAGGCTTTTAGCTAAAAAGGAAATATCTTCACATAAAAACTAGGCAGAAGCATTCTGAGAAACTTCTCTGTGAAGTGTGCATTCATCTCACAGAGCTGAACATGTCTTTTGAATGAGCAGTTTGGAAACACTTTTCTTGTAGAATCTGGCACTGGATATTTGAAGCGGTTTGAGGCCTTTAGCTGTGAAGGAAATATCTTCACATAAAAACTAAACAGAAGCATTCTGAGAAACTTCTTTGTGATGTGTGCATTCAACTCACAGAGTTGAAGCTTTCTTTTGATTGGGCAGCTGGAAATTACTTTTTTTCTAGTATCTGCAAATGGAAATTTGGAGTCCTTTGAGGCATACAGCTGATAAGGAAATATCTTCACATAAAAACTAGACAGAATCATTCTGAGGAACTTCTTTGTGATGTGTGCATTCATCTCACCGAGTTGAACCTTTCTTTTGATAGAGCAGTTTTGAAACTCTCTTTTAATAGAATCTGCAAGAGAATATTTGGAGCATTTTGACGCCTAGGTTGGAAGGGAAATATCCTCACATAAAAACTAGACAAAGGCACTCTCAGAAACTTCTTTCTAAGGTGTGCATTCAACTCACAGAGTTGAAGCTTTCTTTTGATTGATCAGTATTGAAATACTCTTTTTTAGAATCTGCAAGTGGATATTTGGAGCGCTTTGAGGCCTGTGGTGGATAAGGAAATATCTTCACATAAAATCTGCACAGAAGCATTCTCACAAAGTTCTTTGTGATGTGTGCATGCAACTCTCGGAGTTGAAGGTTTTTTTTTTTTTGATTGAGCAGTTTTGAAACACTATATTTGTAGAATTTGCAAGTGAATAGTAGGAGCGATTGTGGCCTCTGGTGCAGAAGCAAATATCTTCACATAAAAACTAGACAGAAGCATTCTCAGAAACCTCTATGTGATGTGTGCATTCAACTCACAGAGTTGAAGCATTCTTTTGATTGAGCAGTTTTGAAACACTCTTTTTGTAGAATCTGCAAGTAGATATTTGGAGCTCTTTGATGACTATCGTGGAAAAGAAAATATCTTCACATAAAAACTAGACAGACGCATTCTCTGAAAGTTCTTTGTGATGTGTGCATTCAACCAACAGAGATGGACCTTTCCGTTTGATTGAGCAGTTTTAAAACACTATTTTTGTAGAATTTGCAAGTGGATATTAAGAGCGATTGTGGCATCTGGTGGAAAAGGAAATATCTTCACATAAAAAATAGACAGAAGCATTCTCAGAAACTTCTTTGTGATGTGTGTATTCAACTCAGAGTGTTGAACATTTCTTTCGATTGAGCACTTTGGAAACAATCTTTCTGTAGTATCTGCAAATGTGTATTCGGAGCGCTTTGAGACCTAAAGCAGAAAAGGAAATATCTTCACATAAAAACTAGACTGAAGCATTCTGAGAAACTTCTTTGTGACGTGTGCATTCATCTCACAGAGTTGAACCTTTCTTTTGATTGAGGTGTTTTGAATCACTCTTTTTGCAGAATCTGCAAGTGGATATTTGGAGCGCTTTGAGGCCTATGGTGGAAAAGGAAATATCTTCACATAAAAACTAGACAGAAGCATTCTCAGAAACTACTTTGTGATGTGTGAATTCAACTGACAGAGTTGAAGCTTTCTTTTGATTGAGCCATTTGTAAACAGTCTTTGTAGTGTCTGCAAATGGATACTTTTTGCACTTTGAGGCCTATAGCTTAAAAGGAAATATCTTCACATAAAAACCAGACAGAAGCATTCCGAGAAACTTCTTTGTGATGTGTGCATTCATCTCACAGAGTTGAACTTTTGTTTTGATTGAGCCATTGTGAAACACTCCTTTTGTAGAAACTGCAAGTGCATAATTGTAGCACTTTGAGGCCTATGGTGGAAAACGAAATATCTTCACTTAAAAACTGGACAGAAGCATTCTCAGATACTTCCTTGTGATGTGTGCATTCAACTCACAGAGTTGAACCTTTCTTTTGATTAAGCAGTTTGGAAACACTCTTTTTGGAGAATCTGCAAATGGATATTTGGAGCGCATTGAGGCCTATGGTGGAATAGGAAATATCTTCACTTAAAAACTAGACAGGAGCATTCTCAGAAACTTCTTTGTAATGTCAGCTTTCAACTCACAAAGTTGAACCTTTCTTTAGATTTAGCAGTTTGGAAACACTCTATTTTTCGTATCTGCCAATGGATATTTGGAGCACTTTGAGACCTACAGCTGAAAAGGAAATATCTTCACATAAAAACGAGACAGAAGCATTCTGAGAACCTTCTAGTGATGTGTGCATTCATCTCACAGAGTTGAACCTTTCTTTTGATTAAGCCGTTTTGAAACACTGTTTTTGGAGAATCTGGTAGTGGATATTTGGAGTGCTTTGAGGCCTATGTGGGAGAATTAAATATCTTCACATAAAAACTACACAAAAGCATTCTGAGAAACTTCTTTACGAATTGTGCATTCATCTCACAGAGTTGAACATTTGTTTTGATTTGGTCATTTTGAAACACTCGTTTGTAGAAACTGCAAGTGCATATTTGGAGCACTTTGAGGCCTATAGGGGAAAAGGAAATATCTTCACTTAAAAACTACGCAGAAGCATTCTCAGATACTTCCTTGTGATGTGTGCATGCAACTCACAGAGTTGAACCTTTCTTTTGATTGAGCAGTTTGGAAACACTCTTTTTGTAGTATCTGCACATGGATATTTGGAGTGCATTGAGGCCTATGGTGGTAAAGGAAATATCTTCATTTAGAAACTAGACAGAAACATTTTGACAACTTATTTATGATGTCTGCATTCAACACAGAGAGTTGAAGCTTTCTTTAGATTGAGCTGTTTTGTAAGAATCTTATTGTAGAATCTGCAAGTGGATATTTGGAGCGCTTTGAGGCCCATGGTTGAACAGGAAATATCCTCACATAAAATCTAGACAGAAACATTCTGATAGACCTTTTTGTGATGCGTGCATTCATTTAACAGAGGTTAACCTTTCTTTTGATTGAGCAGTTTGGAAGGACTCTTTTTGCAGTGTATGAAAATGGAATTTGGAGGGCTTTCAGGCTTTTAGCTAAAAAGGAAATATCTTCACATAAAAACTAGGCAGAAGCATTCTGAGAAACTTCTCTGTGAAGTGTGCATTCATCTCACAGAGCTGAACATGTCTTTTGAATGAGCAGTTTGGAAACACTTTTCTTGCAGAATCTGCCACTGGATATTTGGAGCGGTTTGAGGCCTTTAGCTGTGAAGGAAATATCTTCACATAAAAACTAAACAGAATCATTCTGAGGAACTTCTTTGTGATGTGTGCATTCATCTCACCGAGTTGAACCTTTCTTTTGATTGAGCAGTTTTGAAACTCTCTTTTAATAGAATCTGCAAGAGAATATTTGGAGCATTTTGACGCCTAGGTTGGAAAGGGAAATATCCTCACATAAAAACTAGACAAAGGCACTCTCAGAAACTTCTTTCTAAGGTGTGCATTCAACTCACAGAGTTGAAGCTTTCTTTTGATTGATCAGTATTGAAATACTCTTTTTTAGAATCTGCAAGTGGATATTTGGAGTGCTTTGAGGCCTGTGGTGGAAAAGGAAATATCTTCACATAAAATCTACACAGAAGCATTCTCAGAAAGTTCTTTGTGATGTGTGCATGCAACTCTCGGAGTTGAAAGCTTTTTTTTTTTTGATTGAGCAGTTTTGAAACACTATTTTTGTAGAATTTGCAAGTGAATAGTAGGAGCGATTGTGGCCTCTGGTGCAGAAGCAAATATCTTCACATAAAAACTAGACAGAAGCATTCTCAGAAACCTCTATGTGATGTGAGCATTCAACTCACAGAGTTGAAGCATTCTTTTGATTGAGCAGTTTTGAAACACTCTTTTTGTAGAATCTGCAAGTAGATATTTGGAGCTCTTTGATGACTATCGTGGAAAAGAAAATATCTTCACATAAAAACTAGACAGATGCATTCTCTGAAAGTTCTTTGTGATGTGTGCATTCAACTAACAGAGATGGACCTTTCCGTTTGATTGAGCAGTTTTAAAACACTATTTTTGTAGAATTTGCAAGTGGATATTAAGAGCGATTGTGGCATCTGGTGGAAAAGGAGATATCTTCACATAAAAAATAGACAGAAGCATTCTCAGAAACTTCTTTGTGATGTGTGTATTCAACTCACAGAGTTGAACATTTCTTTCGATTGAGCACTTTGGAAACAATCTTTCTGTAGTATCTGCAAATGTGTATTCGGAGCGCTTTGAGACCTAAAGCAGAAAAGGAAATATCTTCACATAAAAACTAGACTGAAGCATTCTGAGAAACTTCTTTGTGACGTGTGCATTCATCTCACAGAGTTGAACCTTTCTTTTGATTGAGGAGTTTTGGATCACTCTTTTTGCAGAATCTGCAAGTGGATATTTGGAGCGCTTTGAGGCCTATGGTGGAAAAGGAAATATCTTCATATAAAAACTAGACAGAAGATTTCTCAGAAAATTCTTTCTGATGTGTGCATTCAACTCACAGAGTTGAAACTTTCTTTTGATTGAGCTGTTTGGAAATTCTCTTTTTGTAGTATCCGCAAGTAGATATTTGGAACACTTTGATGCCTTGAGCTGAAAAGGAAATGTCTTCACATAAAAACTAGACCGAAGAATTCTGGGAAACTTCTTTGAGATGGGCACATTCATCTCACAGAGTTCAACCCTTCCTTTGATTGAGTAGTTTGGAAACACTCTTTTTGTAGAATCTGCAAGTGGATATTTGCAGTGTTTTGTGGCCAATGGTGGAAAAGGAAATACCGTCAAATAAAAACTAGACAAAAACATTCTTAGAAACTTCTTTGGGATGCTTGCATTCAATTCACAGAGTTGTCCCATTCTTTTGTTTGATCAGTTTGGAAACAGTCTTTTGCGGAATCTGCAAGTGGAGATTTGGAGTGCTTTGAGGCCTATGGTGGAAAAGGAAATATCTTCACATAAAAACTAGACAGAAGCATTCTCAGATACTTCTCTGTGATGTGTGCATTCAACTCGAAGATTTGAATCTCTCTTTAGATTGAACAGTTTGGAAACACTCTTTCTGTAGTATCTGCAAATGGATATTTGGATCACTCTGAGGCCTACATCAGAAAAGGAAATAACTTCACATAAAATCTAGACAGAAGCATTCTGAGAAAGTTCTCTGTGATGTGTTCATTCTTCTCACAGAGCTGAACGTGTCTTTGGAATGAGTAGTGTGGAAACACTTTTTTTGTAGAATATGCAATTGGATATTTGGAGCAGTTTGAGGCCTTTAACTGTGAAGGAAATATCTTCACATAAAAACTAAACAGAAGCATTCTGAGAAACGTCTTTGGATGTGTGCATTCAACTCACAGAGTTGAAGATTTCTTTTGATTGGGCAGCTGGAAATTACTTTTTCTCTTCTATCTGCAAATGGAAATTTACAGTCTTTGACTATGCGTTGGAGGATTTCGTTGGAAAGGGATAAACCGCAAGTAACTAAACAGAAGCATTTTCAGAAACTTCTTCATGACGTTTGAATTCACCACACTGTGTTGAACCATTCTTTGATAGCTCAGGTTTGAAACACTCTTTTTGTAGAACCTGCAAGTGGATGATTTGACCCCTCTGAGGATTTCATTGGAAACGGGATAAACCGCACATAACTAAACTGAAGCATTCTCAGAACTTTCCTCGTGATGTTTGCATTCAACTCACAGTGTTGAACCTTTCTTTGATAGTTCACGTTTGAAACAATCTTTTTGTAGAAATTGCAAGTGGATATTTGGACCTCTCTGAGGATGTCATTGGAAACGGGATAAACCACACGTAACTAAACAAAGCATTCTCAGAACTTTCTTCGTGATGTTTGAAATCAACTCACAGTGTTGAAACTTTCTTTGATAGTTCAGGTTTCAAACACTCTTTTTGTAGAAACTGCAAGTGGATATTTGGACTTCTTTGAGGCCTATCATAGTAAAGGAAATAACTTCATATAAAAAAAGACAGAAGCCTTCTCAGAAAACTTCTTGGGATCATTGAGTTGAACTCACAGAGCTGAACATTCCTTTGGATGGAGCAGGTATGAAACACACTTTTTGTAGAATCTGCAAGTGGATATTTGGACCTCTCTGAGGATTTCGTTGGAAACGAGATAACTGCACCTAACTAAACTGAAGCATTCTCAGAAACTTCTTTGTGAGGTTTGCATTCAAATCCCAGAGTTGAACCTTCCTTTGATAGTTTAGGTTTGAAACACTCTTTTTGTAGGATCTGCAAGTGGATATTTGGACCACTCTGTGGCCTTCGTTCCAAATGGGTAAATCTTCACATAAAATCTAGACAGAAGCTTTCTCTGAAACTTCTCTGTGATGATTGCATTCAACTCACAGAGTTGAACACACCTATGGAGACAGCAGTTTCGATACTCTCTTTGTGTGGAATCTGCACGTGGATATGTGGACCTCTTTGAATATTTCTTTGGAAACGGGAATATCTTCACATAAAAACTAAACAGAAGCATTCTCTGGAACTTCTCTGAGATGTTGGTGTTCAACTCACAGAGTTACACATTGCTTTTCATAGAGCAGTTCTGAAACACTGTTTTCGTTGTGTCTGCAAGTGGACATTTGGAGAGCTTTCAGGCCTGTGGTGGAAAACGAATTATCGTCACATAGAAAAGAGAGAGAGGCATTGTCAGAAACTTCTTTGTGATGATTGCATTCAACTCACAGAGTTGAAGGTTCCTTTTCAAACAGCAGTTTCCAAACACTCTTTCTGTGGAATCTGCAAGTGGATATTTGGACCACTTTGAAGATTTCGTTGGAAACAGGATAATCTTCACAGAAAAGCTAAACAGAAGCATTCTCAGAAACTTCTTTGTGATGTTTGCATTCAACTCACAGATTTGAACATTCCTTTTGAGAGAGAAGCTTTGAAACACTCTTTTTCTAGAATCTGCAAGTGGACATTTGGAGGGCTTTGAGGCCTGTGGTGCAAAAGGAACTATCTTCCCGTCGAAACTAGATGGAAGCATTCTCAGAAACTACTTTGTGAGGATTGCATTCAAGTCACAGAGTTGAACATTCCCTTTGACACAGCAGTTTGGAAATGCTCTTTTTGTAGAATCTGCAATTGGAGATATGGACCGCTTTGAGGCCCATTGTAGTAAAGGAAATAACTTCCTATAAGAAACAGACAGTAGCATTCTCAGAGCCTTCTTCATGATGCTTGCATTAAACTCACCGTGTTGAACCATTCTTTGATTGTTCAGTTGTGAAACCCTCTTTTTGTAGAACCTGCAAGTGGATATTTTGACACTTCTGAGGATTTCATTGGAAAAAGGATAAACTGCACAGAATTAAATGAAGCATTCTCAGAACTTTCTTCGTGATGTTTGTATTCAACCCACAGTGTTGAACCATTCTTTGATAGATCAGGTTTGAAACACTCTTTTTTAGAAATTGCAAGTGGATATTTGGACCTCTCTAAGGATTTCATTGGAAACGGGATAAACCGCACATAACTAAACAGAAGCATTCTCAGAACCTTCTTCGTGATGTTTGCATTCAACTCACAGTGATGAACCTTTCTTTGATAGTTCAGGTTTGAAACACTCTTTTCGTAGAAAACGCAACTGGATATTTCGACCCCTCTGAGGATTTCGTTGGAAACGGGATAAGCCGCACAGGACTAAACTGAAGCATTCTGAGAACTTTCTTCGTGATGTTTGTATTCAATTCACAGTGTTCAAACATTCTTTGATAGTTCAGGTTTCAAACACTCTTTTTGTAGAAAGTGCAAGTGGATATTTGGAACTCTCTGAGGATTTCATTGGAAACGGGATAAACCGCACAGAACTAAACTGAAGCATTCTCAGAACTTTCTTCGTGATGTTTGTATTAAACTCACAGTGTTGAACCATTCTTTGATAGTTCAGGTTTGAAACACGATTTTTGTAGAAACTGCCAGTGTATATTTGGACCTCTCTGAGGATTTCGTTGGAACCGGGATAAAACATACATAACTAAAAAGAAGCATTCTCAGAACCTTGTACGTGATGTATGCATTCAACTCACAGTGTTGAACCTTTCTTTGATAGTTCAGGTTTGAAACACACTTTTTGTAGAAACAGCAGGTGGATATTTGGACCTGTCTTAGAATTTCGTTGGAAACGGGATAAACCGCACGTAACAAAACAGAATCATTCTCAGAGCCTTCTTCGTGAAGTTTGCATTCAACTCACAGTGTTGCAGCTTTCTTTGATAGTTCAGGTTTGAAACACTCCTTTTGTAGAAACTGCAAGTGGATGTTTGGACCTCTTTGAGGCGTATTGAAGTAAAGGAAATAACTTCATATGAAAACAAGACAGAAGCATTCTCAGAAAATTCTTGGGGATCATTGAGTTGAACTCACGGAGCTGAACATTCCTTTGCATGGAGCAGGTTTGAAAGACACTTTTTGTAGAATCTGCAAGTGGATATTTGGATCTCTCTGAGGATTTCTTTGGAAACGGGATAACTGCACCTAACTAAACAGAAGCATTCTCAGAAAGTGCTTTGTGATGTTTGCATTCAAATCCCAGAGTTGAACCTTCCTTTGATAGTTGAGGTTTGAAACACTGTTTTTGCAGGATCTGCAAGTGTATATATGGACCACTCTGTGGCCTTCGTTCGAAACGGGTATATCTTCACATAAAATCTAGACAGAAGCCTTCTCAGAAACTTCTCTGTGATGATTGCGTTTAACTCACAGAGTTGAAGGTTCCTTTTCAAACTGCAGTTTCCAAACACTCTTTCTGTGGAATCTGCAAGTGGATATTTGGACCGCTTTGAAGATTTCGTTAGAAACGGGATAATCTTCACAGAAAAGCCAAACAGAAGCATTCTCAGAAACTACTTTGTGATGTTTGCATTCAACTCACAGAGTTGAAATTTCCTTTTGAGAGAGAAGCTTTGAAACACTCTTTTTCTAGAATCTGCAATTGGACATTGGGAGGGCTTTGAGGCCTGTGGTGGGAAAGGAACTATCTTCCCGTAGAAACTAGATGGAAGAATTCTCAGAAACTACTTTGGGATGATTGCATTCAAGTCACAGAGTTGAACATTCCCTTTGACAGAGCACTTTCGAAACTCTCTATTTGTAGAATCTGCAAGTGGAGATATGGACCGCTTTGAGGCCCATGGTAGTAAAGAAATAACTTCCTATAAAGCTAGACAGTAGCATTCTCAGAGCCTTCTTCGTGATGCTTGCATTCAACTCACCGTGTCGAACCATTCTTTGATAGTTCAGGTTTGAAACACTCTTTTTGTAGAAACTGCAAGTGGATATTTGTACCTCCTTGAGGACTATCATAATAAAGGAAATAACTTCATATAAAAACAAGATAGAAGCCTTCTCAGAAAATTCTTTGGGATCATTGAGTTGAGCTCACAGAGCTGAACATTCCTTTGCATGGAGCAGGTTTGAAACACACTTTTTGTAGAATCTGCAAGTGGATATTTGGACCTCTCTGAGGATTTCCTGGGAAACGAGATAACTGCACCTAACTAAACCGTGGCGTTCTCAGAAACTTCTTTGTGATGTTTGCTTTCAAATCCCAGAGTTGAACATTCCTTTGATAGTTCAGGTTTGAAACATTCTTTTTGTAGGATCTGCCAGTGGATACTTGGACCACTCGGTGGCCTTCGTTCAAAACGGGTATATCTTCACATAAAATCTAGACAAAAGCCTTCTCTGAAACTTCTATGTGATGATTGCATTCAACTCACAGAGTTGAACACTCCTATGGAGACAGCAGTTTTGAAACTCTCTTTGTGTGGAATCTGCAAGTGGATATGTGGACCTCTTTGAAGATTTCTTTGGAAACGGGAATATCTTCACATAAAAACTAAACAGAATCATTCTCTGGAACAGCTCTGAGATGTTGGTGTTCAACTCACAGAGTTTCACATTGCTTTTCATTGAGCAGTTCTGAAACATTCTTTTCGTAGTGTCTGCAGGTGGACATTTGGAGAGCTTTCAGGCCTGTGGTGGCAAACGAATTATCGTCACCTAGAAAGGAGAGAGAGGCATTGTCAGAAACTTCTTTGTGATGATTGCATTCAACTCACAGAGTTGAAGGTTCCTTTACAAACAGCAGTTTCCAAACACTCTTTCTGTGGAATTTGCAAGTGGATATTTGGACCGTTTTGAAGATTTCGTTGGAAACGGGATAATCCTCACAGAAAAGCTAAACAGAAGCATTCTCAGAAACTTCTTTGTGATGTTTGCATTCAACTCACAGAGTTGAACTTTACTTTTGAGAGAGAAGCTTCGAAACACTCTTTTTCTAGAATCTGCAAGTGGACATTTGGAGTGCTTTGAGGCGTGTGGTGGAACAGGAACTATCTTCCCGTAGAAAGTAGATGCAAGTATTCTCAGAAACTACTTTGGGATGATTGCATTCAAGTCACAGAGTTGAACATTCCCTTTGCCAGAGCGCTTTGGAAACTCTCTATTTGTAGAATCTGCAAGTGGAGATATGGACCGCTTTGAGGCCCATGGTAGTAAAGAAATAACTTCCTATAAAAACTAGACAGTAACATTCTCAGAGCCTTCTTCGTGATGCTTGCATTCAACTCACCGTGTTGAACCACTCTTTGATAGTTCAGGTTTGAAACACTCTTTTTATAGAAACTGAAAGTGGATATTCTGACCCCTCTGAGAATTTCGTTGGAAAAGGGATAAACCGCACAGAACTAAATTGAAGCATTCTGAGAACTTTCTTCGTGATGTTTGTATTCAACCCACAGTGTTGAACCATTCTTAGATAGTTCAGGTTTGAAACACTCTTTTTGTAGAAACTGCAAGTGGATATTTGGACCTCTCTGAGGATTTCGTTGGAAACGGAGAAAACCGCACGCAACTAAACAGAAGCATTCTCAGAAATTTCTTCGTGATGTTTGCATTCAACTCACAGTGTTGAACCATTCTTTGATAGTTCAGGTTTGAAACACTCTTTCTGTAGAAACTGTAAGTGGATATTTCGTCCTCTTTGAGGCCTATCGTAGTAAAGGAAGTAACTTCATATAAAAAAAGACAGAAGCATTCTCAGAAAATTCTTTAGGATCATTGAATTGAACTCACACAGCCTAACATTCCTTTGGATGGAGCAGGTTTGAAACACACTTTTTGTAGAATCTGCAAGTGGATATTTGGACCTCTCTGAGGATTTCGTTGGAAACGGGATAACTGCACCTAACTAAACCGAAGCATTCTCAGAATCTTCTTTGTGATGTTCGCATTCAAATCCCAGTGTTGTACCTTCCTTTGATGGATCAGGTTTGAAACACTCTTTATGTAGGATCTGCAAGTGGATATTTGGACCACTCGGTGGCCTTCCTTTGAAACGGGAATACCTTCACATAAAATCTAGACAGAATCCTACTCAGAAACTTATCTGTGATGATTGCATTCAACTCACAGAGTTGAACACTCCTATGGAGACTGCAGTTCTGAAACTCTCTGTGGAATCTGCAAGAGGATATGTGGACCTCTTTGAAGATTTCTTTGGAAACGGGAATATCTTCACATGAAAACTAAACAGAAGCATTCTCTGAAACTTCTCTGAGATGTTGGTGTTCAACTCACAGAGTTTCACATTGCTTTTCATAGTGCAGTTCTGAAACATTCTTTTCGTAGTGTCTGCAAGTGGACATTTGGAGAGCTTTCAGTCCTGTGGTAGAAAACGAATTATCGTCACATAGAAACGAGAGAGAGGCATTGTCAGAAACTTCTTTGAGATAATCGCGTTCAACTCACAGAGTTGAAGGTTCCTTTTCAAACAGCAGTTTCCAAACATTCTTTCTGTGGAATCTGCAAGTGGATATTTGGACCGCTTTGAAGATTTCGTTGGAAAGGGGAAAATCATCACAGAAAAGCTAAACAGAAGCATTCTCAGAAACTTCTTTGTGATGTTTGCGTTCAACTCACAGAATTGAACTTTCCTTTTGAGAGAGAAGTTTTGAAACACTCTTTTTCTAGAATCTGCAAGTGGACATTTTCAGGGCTTTGAGGCCTGTGGTGCAAAAGGAACTATCTTCCCGTAGAAACTAGATGGAAGCATTTTCAGAAACTACTTTAGGATGATTGCATTCAAGTCACAGAGGTGAACATTCCCTTTGACAGAGCAGTCTGGAAACTCTCTTTTTGTAGAATCTGCAAGTGGAGATATGGACCGCTTTGAGGCCCATGGTAGTAAAGGAAATAACTTCCTATAAAACTAGGCAGTAGCATTCTCAGAGCCTTCTTCATGATGCCTGCATTCAACTCACAGTGTTGAACCATTCTTTGATAGTTCAGGTTTGAAACACTCTTTTTGTAGAAACTGCAAGTGGATATTTGGACCTCTCTGAGGATTTCGTTGGAAATGGGATAAAACGCACATAACTAAACAGAAGCATTCTTAGAACCTTCTTAGTGATGTTTGCATTCAACTCACAG